>NC_090939.1:648113110-649426999 GCF_040938575.1 Ambystoma mexicanum | reverse complement strand
GCTCCATGGCTCCACTGGTACAATTTGGTCCCAAAATGTGTTCCTCAGAATAAACTATGAAGTCCATAGAAAACAGGCCTTACCACTACTATTGCCTGAGGTTCTTCTTTAGCAAGCCAGATCCCATTGGACTCTAAGGGAATGGGGACTTACAAATTACCGGCGTCTGACTTCCCGGACCACCGTGGTTGTAATCCCCAGGTGTTATCGTGAAGTCAGACGCCATTCATTTTTTTCGGGTTCGGCGGCAACCCACTAGTATCACCGAAACGGTTACCACCGGACCAGTAATGAGGGCCATTGTATTGAATCGTATCAATGATAAATTACAGCATTCTTTGTTTACTAGTAACCTGTTGATTATAACAGCAAACAGATAAAGGTTAATTGGAAGTATTAGTTTGCTGACGTTAAGATTCATAGCAGGCCTGCAGAAAGTACATAGCAATCAAGTCAGTTAAATTGTGTGTAATAAAAGTAATTTGATTATGGCTCCTTTGGACTAAAGGTAATTGATTAACTCTACAATGAAGGTTGGGGTATTGCATGTACTATGAACTGAAAAATCTTTCTTTTAAAAGTATGCTCTTAGAAGCATATCTAAAATCTTTGCGCCAAAAGTGACCTTGCACTTGTATTTTAGCATTCAGGAGTTAATGCCCCACTTGGCAGTAGAGTGCAACGCTAGTTCTCTAGCAGTGTTTACGTCCCTGAGTGTGTAGTTATTTTGATCTCTCAAATCAGAGCCTATAGAATTAACAATTGCACTTCTGACTGTCGATGTGACTCATTTGCACTGTTTCAAGGGCGCTGGCACTGTATAGGCAACGAAGGGCGAGAATTTGAAAACATATTTTTTGAGGAATATTTCTATGTGGTCTTGGTGCAACTTGCCCAAGAAGAGGGGGTATCTTTGTTGATTAACTTTGCCAAGTTACTGTGAAGGCCATTGGGAATACTTTCCAGAGAAAATAGAACCAAATTCTGAGTGGTTTGTGCGCTGTATATTGTGTTTGCCACATGTGCAATGTACTAACATTGAGGAAAATCTCTAGCAGGGTTTGATCGTTTCAGTTGTTAATGTGTCTGCTGAGTCTGCCTTTGTATTTCCAAACCCTCATATATCTGATAGGAATAGATTTCTGTATTCCTTAATGGGGTGTATCGGATGTTGACATCTGTCATGCGAAGTGTGGGCTCCTTTGCATATGTTTGCTAAGCATTATTGCCTGGATTCCATTTCTGACCAGGACGCCTTTTTATGTTGGTCAGTACTCCAGATGTTTCTGCTATAGGCATTGTCTCCTTGCTCTGCTCCCTTTTCCTGACTGTTCACTGCTTTTAAATTCTTTCTAAGATGAGGAATATGTGGGAGGAAGGAGTCCATTATAAAAACAAGATACCTGCTGTAATTTTCTTTCTGGTGGATTAGTCCTTCCCAGAGATTCCTCATCACCCTCCCACCTAACCTCCAAAAGTAATGCTCATAGCCCCTTAGAGTTGTGCAGTTACTCAGCTTCTGAGTGCAGGAAAACATGGTTGCAATTGAGGTCATGGGGTGCAGCAGGCTCCATATATACACCACTGGTTAAGTCACATTCGGAGCCATAGGTGCCAACAGTGCTAAGCTGAACAGCATTGCACCCCCTGGTGGCTCAAAAAGTTAATCAACCAGACTTGCTCCTGGGAATACAGGCATGACCCTGTTGGAAGAAAAACAAAAAGTGATGGATGGAAATGCTTGAGCCGCAAACCCCGATTATCCACTCAGAAATCCTCTGGCTAGCATGCCAATGCATCATGTTATGCAATTAGTCTTGTTAATCACAGCTTAAACGTCTGCACTGGATTTCCTCAGAATCTTAACATAAGTAGCCTCTTATCAGTGAAGTTCACCTTTGGTCTATAGGCACATTGAGCTGAGAACCTCTTTCATGTTTCCACGAGTATTTGATGGAAACCACAAATGAACGTTTTTGTGTGCATATTGACTCTTTAGAAGAATGACAGTTGTTTAAAATGCATGGCACAAAAGGGGATCCTGGAAGCTTTCATTACATGATCAACTACAGCCCTCACGCTCCTCCTCACACTCCTCCCCACACACCCACATTTCTAGCTTGTCTGCCATGGAGTTCTCAAGATTTAGGAAAGGATGCAGGCATCTGTATGACATTGTTTCATCAACAGCCGTTTCTTTTTCGACTGGTGTTTTTACGAAAACACTGCTGAAAAAACTCAGTGAATTTTTGGGGGGCAGATAAAGGGTTGGGCGTGTCGGGAACAGTTAAATATAGGTGGGAGGGGGATCTTCGTAAAAACATGTGTCAAAAAAACAACTGTCGATGATATGACATAGAACCGCGGGCATCAGTGTCTTTCCACAAACGTTCTAACACCCAAAGAAAAATGACTGCTGCTAGGCAACTGTTCATGTGAGTGTTTCAGCTTTCTCTGCATGTTGATAGCAGGGGAAAAAAGTCAAATATTTATTTGTGGAGCAACTTGTGACCAGTCCCTCCATGCATGAACTTGCATCAAGCTTCAGTTAAAACCATTCAAAGGAAATATGGACACAGTTCCAGGGCCCAAACCTGCAGATGCCTTAGATTGGGTTCTAATTCAGAAGAGTTGCATTAGCAGAACTGTACTAAAGGGAATGCAAGGACAGTTCTCCAGATAGGATTTTGGTGCAAGACTATCTTACTCCCAGCTTTTAGAATTGGAGAGTAAATCCCATTTCAAGAGAGTAAAAATTAGTTTCTTCCTTCGCAAGAGAGTAAAAAAGTGTCTGACAACTATCCAATTTGTGCATAAAATTAAAACTGTGTTTAGTGACCAAGAACTTGTCAATGCATACTACCCAGCTTAATCTTAATTATACATGGGCACCAAAACTCTGTTAGGAACTACTACAGATGCCAGCTAGCTGCATCATAAATCAGGTCCCTCACTCTACCAGCATCAGATCTCTGCCTCTTGGGCCTACCGTTGCTGCCTGGCAATACCTGCTCGACAGGCACTCCATGTTTTTGCCTCATCTCTCCTTTCCATTGCTACTGTTTCCCCATCACTTTCTGATGCTCTGCCTCTTACCCTGAAGTGTTGCTATGCCACATTTTGAGGACTGTTGCTCTGTCACTACCTCTCCCATCTCTGGATTCTATTATTGCTCTTTCCCTGTTACATTGTTCTGTATCAGCTGATATAACTCCTCTTCCTCTCTCATGTCATTACTCTGTCTATATCTGTTTTTTTCATTTTCTCTGTTGTGGTTGCTACTCCTTTTGATTATCTTTCTTGCACTGCCTCTTATGTTATTGGCCTGCCTTTCTCTAATCTGGGTTTTCTATTTCCAGATCTCCCCATCTGCTGTTGATCTGTGTTTTCTTATTTTACTGGCTGTCTATTTTGCTCTGCTTCTATCCCTCACTCCTATTGTGTGTATATGTCCTATTATTTACCTCTGTTTCCCTTCTCACTTTCGTTGTTGCTCTCTTACGTAGCTCATTGGTCTCTCTCTTCCTGTTGCTTGAATTCCTATTTTGGATTGTCTAAATATGTTCTCGCTGCCTCTCACCACCCCTCACTTTGTCCTCCTGTATTGCTTAGGTTCAGAGTTGCTCTTTCTCTCCTTTTTGTCTTTTGTCATAGCACCAAGAAATATTTAAAAAGCTGAAAATGCCTTTTCCATTTACAAATCCAGTGCAGGTTTACCATTGGGTGCTTCTTTTTTTAAATGTGTGCGAACCTTCTTTTGGCCATTAGGCTGGGAATTATAGAGTTAGAGGTGTGTCTCCCCAGATGCAGTACTTGCTTGAATGCAGATGCTTTACCAGCACTGTATGCCATTACAAGTATAAGAGCCCAGATGAGATGTGTGTTCTGAGCCATTACAAGTATAGCAGTAGCAGCCCTGATTGAATGTGTTTGTTCTGAACCATTACAAGTATAGCAGCCCTGATGAGATGTGTGTGTTCCGAGCCATTACAGGTATAGCAGGCCCGATGAGAGGTTATATATGTGATCACTGTGCCATTTTTACTGCAACCACCAAAAATCCTGATTCAAAAAAATGAAATCTCCCTTTTCATCCTATATATGTAGGGGGAGACCCCCTGCTAACCCCTACATTCATTATATACTGTACCCAACCCCCACATATATATGGGTTCAAAATAAAAAAAAAAGTCAACATTTTCAGTGGTCGCCCTAAAAAAGGTGCAGTAATTGTATGATCCCGATGAGGTGTGTTCTGAATCACAGAACATTTAGTAGCCCTTTTGATAAGTCAAAAGCTAAGTCAGCTCTGTTACAAGTGAATGTTACCTGCATCGTAAACACATACCTCTGATGCAGACGCATTGGCTCACCTATCAACAAGATTTGAACTAACATGTTACACAATGATCTCTGCAGCAGGGGTATTGACCAAATGAGCTACCTTTCCCAACAGGCTGTTGGAAAGGCGCATAGGGTTAGGGCACTGGTGGTTCATGCGAGACTTACCTTACATAACTGGCTTGCCAAAATGTCTCTGCCTATTTGGATTATCCTACATGAGTCTCTAGATTCATAATGAGGCTTTGAAATGTGCTAGATTTTTGGCAGTGCGACTCAGTAATTTGACATGGGAGAAGCAGAAGTTTTGAAATGTGCAAGTCAGAGTAGGAGGGGTTGAAGTATATGACAGCATTGCCATCTTCTCACACTATCCGCCAGTGTGCATCACACTAGCCCAGGAAGGTGGTGGGAAGGATCTATGTGAAATTCCACATTTTTTTACAGTGAGGTCAAAAATCCCTCCTTTAAAACACATTTTCTGTATTTTTAAAGCAGGGGGAGACTGCTCGCAGCACACCCCCTCCACACCCACCCACTTTTTTAAATACCCCTACCCAACGCCCCTCCTGATCTATTCTTTGGGGGACATTTTTTGTTTTCCATGCAAGGTTTTCTACATTGCAGTAATGGTATTTGGGAATTTTGTAGGGAAACCGGTGGGAAGAGCTTAGACACGGTTCTTGCTCAGTACTTTAGCTCGCTGCAGAAAATGCCAACACATGTTTGTGCTTTGTCATTACAGCAGCTCTTAAGATACTGTCCCAAAACATAGCAGTTCTGCTAAGAAATGTGGGCATGATGCAATCAGCCCTGCTGTGAATAATTGGCACTCTGCCATGACATGCATATAGAAGCTCTGCTGATAAATTAGGCTACTTTGCCTGAATGTAGAGCAGTCCTGTTCAGAGGTACCTGTACAATCTGTGCCACTGAAAATATATACAGCATTGTTTATACCTGCATCAATTATACCCGCTTGCGCTGGGCGGGTGGTCACAAAAGAGAGAGTTAAAGTAACATTCAGACTACATGCCCAGCTATTTCTTGCTCTTCAAGACAACAGACTATGTGCAGTGCCCTTTCATGCATGCACATGCACACGGACACATACAATCTTGAGACTATATAAAACACATCTTCATATAGAACACCAAAAGCTTTTCCTTCTCACAAATGCCAAACAACTGCTTGCTTGGAGGCTCTTCTAAAACTGTGGGACATCAAACGCAATTGATGTGCTGCTGTGATGAAAAGAAATCAAAGTATGTATTGCCCATGATGCTACAACTGTGCTGCCTCTATTAAAGCAAAAAGAAGCAAAAATGCAGCGCTAGTTTAAGACCATTTTCATTTTACAGAATACTACATGTGTCCTAAAGCAATGTGAAAAGCATGATCATGATTCAAAATGATTCAACAACACTGTAACATACAAAATGCAGGCAGTTGAACAAAGTGAACAAAACATTCCCTTCTACATTACTCAGAAAGTATTATCTTGTAAGGATTATTAACAGAGAGTGTTAAAAATAAAATAGACCAGGACTCATCCCAGTTGCTTCTTTCAAGGAACTGTGTCAATTTCTAAAGTAACAAGTGGGTTTGCAAGCTGCTGCTGGCCAGCCTGTCTCCAGTGACCTCCAAGATTTATGGGGGTGCTGCTATAAATAGCCTGTGTAAGCTGTACGCAAGGAAGAATTAAAATGGTCATATTGACAAGATATTTGTGCGTAAAAAGGCGTGATACGCACCTTATCTGGAGGTCTGTGCAAGGATAAGAGCACTTAACGCTGCTAATCTGCCACACAAAAGAATCCATCATCTGATACACCCCTCTGCAAGGCAGAGTTAGCCGCCTCGGGTAGAATGAGCCTGCAGGCACTTCCTTTCTCATCAATCAGAGCATTATCAAATGCAGAGGAATATCCACCTTACCATGGTCTGCTTGGCCATGGTCCACCTTAGCACCTGTGAAGGTGATAAAGAACTGATTGTGCTCATGGATGTCCCTCATCCGTGATACCTAATATTTCAGGGACTTTTTAAAGTCCAAGCAATGGATCTCTCCTTTATCTTGAAAGGGTCAGGTGGAAGGAATAAAACAAGAAGGTTGATCTTCTAAGAAATATGGAGGAGCTCTGTAACCCAGTTGGGGAGGGGGGATAACGGGACAGTCTGACACACACAGCCAGATTCTCCTTAGAATGGGAGCTGTAAGCAGACTTCCAGGAAAGAGCTCTGAGCTCACTCACAAAAGTCATGGAGCACAGGATTTTATCACTAGATCAACACTATCCAAATATATGTTAAAATCACTGCCACTTTTACTGAAAATGCCTCAGTAGTTAAAGGATATCTCTCTACTTACATAAAGGTTTTTGCCAAGTAACTGGGCCATGCCTGTTATCCGGGGATTTCACTCACACCTTGAAAAACAAATCACTCTAATCATGTTTTGGTTGTATTAACTCGTGTAACTAACTACACCTCCTGGATGTAAATACAGTATGCAGCCATACCGAACCCATGCCCCTATACCCCTTTTGTTACATCCTTGATAGACCAAGCCCCAATCCTTTCAATGCAGTGGCATTTAATAGATTTTTGCTAGGGCTAGAATTCCATATAAAGTGTGTACACAATACATGTGAAAGCCCCCTTGCATATAGTTTTCCAACATGTGCTTTCTGAACTCTACATGTAAATCTAGCCTTTAGTAACAGCATTGAAGTGTATCAACTCAAACATAGGGATACAGGCTTTTAAAAAAAGAATTAAGAACAAGTAACACAGGAAACCTTCCCCTATACGCTAAGAAGTCATGTTAGGCAGATGCTGGATTTTAAATCATTCTTGGAATGAACCAATGCTGGATGGAGGCCATTTAAATGTGTCTGGATTACTACATAACTGAAAAGCATGCCACTCGTATAAAATAATCCATTAGCAGTATGTTTCCTGGCTGCCACACTCTTACCTATAAGTTATGTTATCCTTGGCCACGAGTTGACAGAGATATTGGAGTGGAAAGTGCAGAAGAGTTTTTCTTTGGTTATACTGCAGAGATGTTCAAGGGACACATTCTGGCCATCCCAACTAAGAATTCATCGTGAACTGGGAACCAGTCAAGCTTTCTAAGAACAGGACTGATATGACAAAGCTGTGTGTTCCCTTGATAATATGCAACGTCCAGATTCAATATTTTTTTGTATGACTTGATGACTTTTATTATAGACCCCCACCCCCAATCATGCTGTTGCTGTAACCCACCTGAAAATCTCTAATAGTTCCAGCTATTGTTTCTAAGTGTTCTTTTTTAGTTCAGGTAGGGTCGATGATGCATAAAATGCACTCTGTTGAAGCTGCTCTTAAGGGAGGGAATTTCAAAATAAAATACATGATCAAATTTGCATTTTAGCTTCTTGCCCTTGCTTTAACTGGATATACAGTTTTTGGTCATTGACAATGCTTCTGTTGTATAGCGTAGACCTAATAGGGTGAAAGCCGACTAAGAAAGATCCCTGCCCACCCCTTTCAAAGAAGGTGTGTGTTTATTGCTTCAGACAATCTCAGAAATGCTCGAACATGGCTCCACTTCTCTTCAGGTAGAGGTGCAGGCTTTAAACAAAAAGTGAAAGCACCTAAACACTTCATTGTGGAATACCAAAAGCAGAAATAGACAAGATATATGGTTGGATATAAGGTTGGTATTGCTTATAGTTTACATTTGATATTGGGAATTGGGTAACATCTTTGGGATATTGCGTTCACTGCTGATTGGGTTACAGGCCTATGCTCAACAGTCAGGGGTGTGTGTGCTTATTGATGTGTATATAAATATTCAAGGCAGGTGGGATGTATCCAAGGATCTGGGATTGCCCGCTTTAACAGTCCAGCCCTTACTAATACTCTAGTGTGATCATTGGATTGATAGCAAAACAGCTTTGTCTGCACCTAACTATTCTAACTGTGTTACTGTTATTTCCTTATCCATTCTTATTGGACGACATGTCCAGTCAATCACCAAATACAAAAAAGAATGCCCCAATATGAATGCTTGTCTCCCCACAATTGCCTTACTCTTAATCGCATGTTCCAGGACATGATATTCTTCCCATCGTTATGTGCATCGTGGGGTATTTAAATAATACAATAATGATTTTTAAAATAACGTACCGTACTCCAGCGTAATTGTCTCCAAACACTTAAAGACCACAATCACAGAGAACCACAGGCACCAGAAAACGTATGTACATTACTGAGTAAACAAAGTAAACAGAGCATATACTAACAACTAAAGGAAAATTGCAGTGATGCATTTTACAATGTATTCTGATGACTTCTATATTTAGCCTGGATATGAGTGGAAGTAAGTATTAGGCAGATGTTTCACAGCTCTAAATGCAAAGTTTCCACCACTTTGTACATGAAAATGTAACTTCACCCAGAGGAATAAAAGGACTGGCACCTATTTGACCATGTTTATTTTGTGAAATCAGATTGAGGTTTCATTGTGCCAGGTTTCTAAATATTTCTGAATCTTTGGACAGAAATATTTGAACAAATGGATCTTTTTGTCTACTTTTTTCGATGGTCGATATAAACCTGTTTATTACTAAGTGGTGCCCACTCATTCTCTTTCTTGCTCTAGGTTTCTAAATATTCTCTGATCCAATTGAAGGATTACAAAAGCAGGACATGTTTGTTTTACTATACCAGGAGTTATGGTTTTCATGGGGGCCACCAAGCTAACTTTGCTCAGTACAAAAAGGTGGAACAAAATGTTCTTCTATTTCGATCCAGCCTGTCTTGTGTGGTTAGTTCACTAGGAAAATCCCTTGCCTCTCTCTAGCAAGGAGAAACACATGTGCAATCCATTTATACTGGATGGGGAAGGTCAGCAGTCTGGGTCGTCACCAGCTTTTTTTCCAGTAGCAGTGCAGCAATCAGCTTGTGACTCAAGAACATCCACCTATAAGAGCCACCTACCTAGAGATCGAATAAAGTTGATTCTCCAAATATCTGCCACGATTTATAGCGATTCCCACTATGCTCATGGTATTGTTCCTGACTTTGGCATATTGTGGAAGCAACATGGCTATCTGACATCAGCAGGTACTCCTACTTTAAATAGTGTGTTTGTGTGAGGAATTCGACCACCCACACTGGCGATGTTTGCTCGCCTGGGCTTTTTTGAACATTATAATGAAATTGAATGATGGTAGATCAACTTCCGGAAAGTGTGTGAGGCTAATCCGCACACATTATCATACCCTCACTGCACAAAATTCTCGTAGACCTGTGTACTCTGGGTGGACACAGCCTACAGGAGCAGTCCCCCTCTGTCATATTTAGTTGGGATCTAACAGGTGAAGTACACAATGCATCTCCAGAAGGGGGAGGGCCAAACCTTCCCCCTGCCATGGCCAGCCTAATGAACTAGCAAAGGCTCAGTGGATCTGCCCTGTCTTTTTGTTGAGCTCTGTAGCTTGTGGCACCATTTGCACACTAATCAGAGTTTAATTGAAACAGGCCCACATGGGGCCTGGCTGCAGAGGCTAACAAAGACAGGAAATCCCAACCCCTTTCATATGCACTGTGTCAACCTGTTGTCAGCTCTCGTCCTCGATTGACAGTAAAATGTCACGTCTGGGACCCATGTTCACAGTAGTCATCCCGGAGGGGGAACCCGTTCAGAAGGTACGAGTATGTGGTTTGGCGGAGCCAGAAAGTCTGGTCTCGCTGCAGCTTCACGGGAGACCTGCTGCTTTAACCAGGAACCACAGAGAGCTCCATTAACCAAAGGAACCCTTTGATCCACAGCAAACAGGAAGATGGGTGGGACTTAGTATTACATGTTTTCACCCCTTTACCTTTTCTGTTGCAAAGCACTCTGGTTATGACCTCACGCATACAGGAGATTTTTGGTGGAGATCAAGGATTGCTTCATTAAGGTAGGCTTAGCCTACATCAATTCCTGTGGTCCATTTGGCTTTAAAAGAGGGCTGAGCCCCTCTTTTCACAGATCATCCAAAGGCTTCACCAGAAGCAGAAGGAAGAACTCGTCAGTGGACCCTGACTGAAGGTACAGTCTGCCTTACATCTTCCGCCAGTGAAGGAAGGCCAGGACCTCCAAGAGGAAAGCAAGATCCCGCCCCTAAACATCTCCCAGGGATCAGAGGGAGATACCGAATCCAGAGGGCCTTCCAGCAGCTCCAGAAACGGTACCCAGCCAGCACACAGTGTGCACTGCTATGCTCTGAAGCAAGCGTCCTAGGTGGGAAGTGCCAGAGAGTCTCTGAACCAAACCAAGGACAAGGCAGCTGCCTGCAACACTCTCCTCTGCTTTTGGCCCTCCGCCTTAAAGGAAGACAAGAGCCCAGTGAAGAAGCTAGGGGGAGTGCATCGACAAGCATTTACCGACCTCCACCTTAAAGGAAATTTTTGAGCCAGTCGAGCTGCAACCGACTGCACTGCTGACTGTTGTTATGCCTCAGTCACTAAAGGCGACCAAGATGCCTCGACCAGTGCTTCAGAACCGCCGACCAGCACTGAAAGGATTCCTGACCCCGAGCCACTGTATAGGCCAGTCTGTAGCCATCTGTCCAGCTTCGCTCGCTGAACTGCCTGCCACCTGATACCAACAGTGGTCTCCCATCTTGAACTCTGTCACAGAAGCTGCAAAGCACCCTGAAACCAACTCGACCCTGTTGAGCACCAAGAACTCCTACAGCACAAGATACATTGTGGTTCTGTCCCCCTGGTCCTTTTACAACAGCCTCTAATGACATTTTACGACCCATTGCTCCCTTTGTGTTCATACCAAGTATCCTTGAACTATTGTGATTAATTACTATACTGACTACCTTCCTGTCAGTATCCAGAGTGCTTCCCTTTTCCTTCTTTGAAACTGTCCTCTGCATGCCTTTACTGGATGAGTTGTATTTTGTAGTGTACTAGAACTGTCTGTTGTGATAATAATAAAGTAGATATTTGTATACAACCTTGACTGGACAGTCCCTTTTATCACTGGGTAATAATTGTATTTTCATTGTGTTGACCAACGATCCACAAGCTTTCGGAGATAATCCTGCCATTCCGTCCACGTTACCAAAATTGGACAAGGAGGTTTATAATTTGCTTGTATTTCCAATCTGTTTGGATCCCTTCTGGTGTACTAGAAGTCTGGGGTTGATTGATGGTTTAGAAAACCTATATTCATGCCTTGACCACTGGTGCCCCAGAAGTTGATTCATCTCAGTATGTATCACATGTTTTGGAAGCTCTCTTATTGCCCTCAACACTAGACATTGTGAAGGGCATGGTGTACGATGTGTCCCACTCAGTGGTCACAAACAGCAACTTTCTCACAGACAATTCATTGCGAACTGCAACCCTAGAAGACCCCCTGGATCCTAACAACATCCTTATCGGTATTTCGAGTCTAACTGTGCTGCAGTATCTGGTACCCTATTCTGTGAATGAGTTCCAGTCCTCAAGAAACTGTAAATTACACATAGATAGATGCTCAATGGAGCTCCCCAAATGGCACCTGGTGGCACCCAGACTGCTTCTCCCTTATTTTGACAGATTGGCGCAGAGTGGCTCACTCTGGAAAAGGTGCCGTGATAGCCATGGTGAATCAAGACTAGTTTGCACCATACTTCTCCACTGTGGCCTTAACGTCAAGATACACTTCATGCAGCTTTCTAAATGTCTTACTTGTGAGTTTTGTTTGGTAGTGGTCGAAATGTTTTCAGGGAGGGTGGAGGCATGTTTATGAAGAAGGGCTCACTGTTACTGAAGCATCACTGAGTGTATGCTTCGATTTGGTCTTCCTGCAGTTATTGGCAGTGACAAAAGTGCACATTTCAATGGGCTTCTGGTTTCTTAGACCCAAGGACAGTGGAAGTCAGCGCTACAGCCAAGGTGAAAAGGACCCTTTCAAATCCTTCTCAGTAAGCATACTGCCATCAGGTACGACTGGCTTCCACTGTGGCTCCATGCCTCCAACTGCAGGAGAATACGACCATCACTGTCTGAAGCAACCCAATCGAAAGCAATGGTGCGACAGTCCCTTAGTTCAGGCAATTCTGCAAGGGGTGCATCGACATGATCACCTCCACCCACATCTCTTCCTATATTCATCACTAGTGAGATGGGCCATGTCTTCAACGCCTGTTCAGAATAATCTTGTTGCTTCAACTCAAACTCTGCAGGTGACTCCAGAGGTCAGTGCAGTCTCATCAATAAATATTCACCCAGATGCAGGAGGAGAGCAGCCACAATCTGCGTCTGCTCTCCAGGGTCCTGATACTATCACCCAAGGCAGATATAATCTATGCCCAGGCAGAGGGCAGAAAAGTGTGTGAACTGCTCGTTGGCAGAAAATTGTATACACTCACATCTTTTGCAAATGAAATACAAGACGTTCATATGTGCTGTCTGACCTACTATGTTGCCTTTTAAGTGTGTTGAAGTTGAAAGTATAAACTTGTGAAGCTGTGCAAGACTCGTTTGGCTTCTTTTCTACAATTGTGGTACGAGGCTATTCTGGTTTGTGATTGGTGTCCTTGTCCTTCCATACATGTATGGGCTTCTTTGACTATGAACAACATTGCTGACCATTCCCGTTCATCCACTGACCCATCCTGATGGCAACTGCTGTTTTTACTTTTCTTCTTCTTACTCGTAGCCCTGTATTCAGCATTCCTGGTTTTTGAAAATCGACCAAACTGTGACCTGCACCTGTCATCCAGTATCAAGAAAATTGTCAGCTGAAGCAATTTGTTACTGGTTGTGCCCAAAACGGGTCTCACAAGCTTTCTAGTGATGTAATGTGTCATTATTGCTGAATTCTTCAACACTACATGCCATGAATCACAGAGACCTAGTGCACATCCTTGGATTGTAATCAAAAATATTTTCCTGCATACTAACTGGCAATATGCCTACATTCAAAGCAACTGACTGTTGGGTCAGTGCCCATCTCCCACATGATCTAGCCTCAGTTCTATGGCTCTGGTCCCTTCAAAGCAATGGGTCAACTGTCATGATTTAACATTGGTTTCTAGGTCCTAAGCCTTGTTTGGGTCATTACTCTTCAATTCTTCCTCCTACTGATCACCTTTAGAAGAAGCTGCTGCAATGCCCTGGTCTTTTCCGGCTACATGAGCAGGTGAAGGTACTCTCCATCCACCGGCACTAGTGTAGTTATTAACAGATTGTTTTCTCTTATGATAAAGGATTCTCATGTGTTAACTGTGTTTATGCTGTTTATCATGGAACTTAATTTATGCGTGGGACTATAGAGCATAGCTGCTTACCCAGGGATTGGAATGGAAGTTGTTACATGGGGTATGTCAAGCCTGCCATTAGACACTCCCCAAAGCTGCCATCATCTCCAAAAACGAAAAGGGAGTCTGGTTGGGAAACATTCATTGAAGGTATGGGATACCTAACACCTGATATTGCGGCATGAAATATTTTGCGGCATAAAGAATCCCCGTTTTGCAGCACAGAATTTGATTTATTGTGGCATGTTTGCCTGATTAAGAGGCCCTGCAAAAATGCTGTAATAAATGCAATTTTGTGCTGCATTTTCTGTGCCTCAAAATATTTCACGCTGCAATATCCTGGAGGTTCTGTGTAATAGGTATCAACCTAAATTGTGGTACGATTCTGAAATTATCCCTGCTGCTGGATAACCTGGCACATGATACCTCAATTTCCCTTTCATTCATCACTTATGAGCAGGAAGCTATATTCACAATGGCACTGCAGAACTGAAGGGCCTTAGACACTTATCACACAAAAGGATGCACATTTATTTTGGGGTAAAAGGCAGCACAGCTTACATATTTAAATTAAAACCCATTTTATTTTTCAGAGTGCATAACAAAAACTTGTTGTCTTAGCCGTTCTCTACACATCACAATTTCATTGTTAAATTCATCTATTTACAACATGTATGCATACATTATGCTAGAGCACAGTCCTCTCTGAATCTGAGACTGCAGACTCTCATTTATCCTTCTCAGAAAGGGAGAATGTGTGTCTTACTCCCTTGCACCCTTTCAAAGAAATGGTGGTGCTGCAGGGGTGCTCCAATTAACTTAATTGCTGTAGCACTGCATGCAGGTTAATTGGATCCCTATTTTGCTAAATCATTTCAAATGAAGTTTATTTCTGTGCTTTGGTGTTTTATTATTCCTGTGCAACCAAAGTGGCTGCACCACTAAGTATTACACCTAGAGAGCGCACCGGTTAAAATGTGCAACATCCCGGCTCCAAACAAATACTTATCACACAAAAGGTTGCACATTTATTTTGGGATAAAAGTCAGCACGCCATTCATATTTAAATGAATACATTCATTATTTTATTTTTCAAAGAGTGCATTACAAACACATTTTGTCTTAGCCATTCTATAGACATTTCATTTTAATTGTTAAATGCATCTATTTACAACCTGTATGAATATATTCATTAAAATATTTCAAAAGTAAATTAATTGCATATATTTTTACACCAGTCATCTAAGTTTGACAGAACTGCTGACATGTTTCATGTTCTTATTTTCTTTAAACAATTCATCAGGGCAACAGCTTGTTGATGAATAAAATGGCATTAGAGCATTTGCATATGTATAGCAATGCACTGCAAGGCAACATAAATGACATTATTGCCTATGAACATTAATTCTTATATGTAAAGGTATAGTGACCACAATGCAGTGAAAAATATCTATTAGTAATAAATACCTCTAGAATCCCATATGTTGTGGTGGGAAACTTCCTGACTAAGAGTGGCTGAACAGTCCTCTGTAAAGCTCTGTCTTTGCACTCTGCCTTATTAAGACATCCGTTCTTGTGTTGGGAGTTTTAAACTTTTACTCTCCTGCAGTGGTCTATATTAAAACACACAAAACACAGAAGGCTGTATTTTGACTGGCGATTCAATTAGGGGCGTGCATATTTAACACTAATGCTCGAGCAGATACTGACACTAGCTCCATCAAATACTTTTGTAAAAGGGCTCCAATGCCTTTCCCATTCCACATGGTGGAGCACAGTCCTCTATGAATACCGAGACTACTCACTCTCCTGCTCAGAAAGGGAAAAGGTGTGTCTAAATCCTTTGCACCCTTAAAACGTAATGGTAGTGCTGCAGGTGTGATCCAATCACCTTAATTGCTTTAGCAGTTCACACAAGTTAAATGAATCCCTATCTTGCTAAAGGATTTCAAATGAAGTTTTACTATTTTTTGGCGTTTTATTATTGCCTCGCAAAGTGGCTGCACTACTAAGAATTACACGTAAAGGGGGCATTGGGGGCATTGGTTAAAAAGTGCAACATCCCGACTCCCACAAAAGGTTGCACTATCATGACCTCAAAAGGAGGTGTTGGTGCGTTTGTGGGATCAGAATGCTGTGCATTTATCCCACGTTATGGCAAGCTCACTGGTATTATTTCTTGAATAAGAAAGTATGTGGTCATACT
This sequence comes from Ambystoma mexicanum, assembly GCF_040938575.1. NCBI lineage: Eukaryota > Metazoa > Chordata > Amphibia > Caudata > Ambystomatidae > Ambystoma > Ambystoma mexicanum. The sequence goes on along the minus strand of NC_090939.1, from coordinate 649,411,153 downwards.
GCACAAATATTATACTTACACTGGGTGGTCCCTTTGGTATTGGATTACCAGAACAATTGGCTTGCTAGGGGCCTTCATAATACATGGAGTTGGAATGATTGTAGCTATCGAATTTGGAATTTATTGCATATATTTGTTAAGCAAATGTGCTTTTAATTGTTCGGGGGGGGGGCGGGGGGAACGTTAATATCCTGAAAGTTCATGAAACGCTTTTACCAATGAAGACCTCAGAAGAGATTCTCCAAACACAGGTCTCTCTGAGTTGATAATCCAAAGTATTTGGAAGTGTGAATCTGGGGGGTCATTAGCCTGAACGGGGGATGCAATTGTATGTAATGAAAGTTAAAAATAATTTAAACTGAAAGGTGACTGCAAGTGAATTCAAATGAAAAATAGGCCGAATATACTAATGTAAGTGAACTAGGCCTCATGTTCAGTGCACCACCTGCTATAGTTAGAGAAACACAATTTTGAATTACGTGTATGCTTGCTGTCAGAATGGAAACTCGAAACATGGCTCACGGAAGCAGTGTTTGACTCACACTTTAGCTTTCTGCAGCTACAGCTCACATTTATGTAACCTCGCTTATTTTTCCAAGAAGATGTTTATGTAATAAGTGAACATCTTCAAACATAAGAACGCTTGGGCATTCATTGAATAATGAATGTTCATCTGCGCTAGTATCTCTCAGATGCAGCAGGAGTGAGCATGAAAGGCCAAGACTTGCCTGTCTCCTCATAGATGTCTAATTGTACTAATAGGAAGGAGTAAAATCCTCCCTAGTGACGTCATAAAATATTCCCTCTGTTACACTGGAGACTGCGTATGAAAAAGTCTTTATAATGTTTTATACAGGGTCGGAGGGAACACAGCTTTGGGATCGTTGGGGTTTGACTGCTCTCCACTTATGTGTTTACCCCCAGCTCTGCTTTTAAATCTTTACCATACTAACTTTACCCACATTTTGAGTCCAGAGTTGTGTTCACACTATTATGAGACAAATCTATTTAGAGTGGCATTTACCATTGCATACTTTAGGCTTTCAGGCTAAGCTAACTCATCCCTTCAAGTACTAACGCCAGCGATCCGTTGGGCATATTGGATGTTCGGGTGGACAGTATTGCAATAGAAGTGCAAACATCTAAGACAGGTGGCGAAAGAGAAATTAATATATACTGCAAAGATGACAAAACAAACTGTCCGGTGTGTATCACCAATCAGTCCTTTAAAAGCCGCCCGCCCGTGGAGGGTCGTTTCTCGGTACACAGAGATGCCAGTGCGCTAAGTCAATTTCAATTTAAATCTAGACTCATGAAAAAAATTGTAAAAGCAAGTTGGGACAGCAAGGAATATGGGACAAACTACTTCAGAATAGGGGCTGCAACAACCGCTTGGCAAGGTGGACTGGGGGCTCAAAAAGTCAAAACAATTGGGGGTTGGAAATCAGATTGTTACAAACGTTATATAAGACCAAAACTATAATGATGCTTTTCTCGCAAACAGAACAAGATGCCCCTTTCAAGTCAGCAGGGATAATAGGACACTCATTCATTTTCAGGACAGGGAGATGGTTGTGAGACACAAAAGAGACTGCATTCAAAAACACCATCAAGTCATGGTGGGGGTACAGTGGCATGAAATGGTCCGAGATACATGATCGACTGGCAAGCTTAGTAGCCTTCAGGGATCCACCCGAATGTTTTATTATACACCTAGGGGGCAATGATTTGGTAGAACAAGGAAGAAAACAGTTGCTGGCGGACACATGCGCATCCCTGGCAGGCATTGTGCACAACTGGAGAAAGATGGAGATATTCTACTCAGCAATGCTGCCCAGAAAGGTATGGTTGGGGGTGAATTCATACAAAGCTATAGACATAGCAAGGAAAAAACTCAATAGGGGGCATGGAAACATTCTGCACAAATAGGGGAATACACTTCATCAGGCGCAGTGCTATTCCACCTGGAAATAATAAAACAGTCTGGCCGCAAAAGCATGTAGATAAATAACTTTTGGGGGAACCTGGACGGCCGGCAACCCATCCAGGCGTGGCGGCACGGGCCAGGTACATGCACCTGGACCTCGTGCCCAAAAGTGTACATTGTTTTATATGTGTGATTTTGATCAAGAAACTTTACAAAATATGTTTCACAATTATGTTATGCGCAATCAAAACACTGCCTTTTATTGCCAACACCACACAACGCTTGAGTCATCATTGTCTAATCAGAACGTTGGGAAAGAGCCACTGTCTCTTGGCTCCACTGATAATTCCTCTCATTCCCTGAAACCGGCTCAGTGATATGATAGGTTATTTATTTTTTGCCCTGCTCAGAGCACAAGGACAAGCAGTGGGTGTATGAATGGGCTGCAGACATTTACGGACCCTTCCGTAGGTCCAAAGGGATAGCCACACATAGGGAAGCAAATGTGCGGCAATCGGAGAGTCACACACTCTGCAACGGGAGCTAAATAAGTGTGAAGGCTGTTTATCGAACGTAAAGCGTGCCGCCTATTCATCCATCGCCTGTGGTCAAAGACAGACCTATTTATCAAAGGAAGCAAACTCACCACCTTCTGAAACATAGTTGGGGGGCAACGGGGGTGTTCTTCATTTTTCAAGCAAGCTTTCATTGTTCAAGCAAGCCACCATTCCTAATAAGGGCACCTGGGCTCGCTGAAATGGAGCGACCTGAACCGCAATCCTTTGCTAAAAGCATCAGAGTGATTAGGTGTGTGATGACAGCACACTTAATCCCCGTTCACAAGTTATATTTCTTCATGGATTGGGAAGGTCCTCCCAGTCAGGTCCCACTCCATCCCACCTCACAATCACCCAGCAAAGGCCAGCGGTCTCTCCAGGAGGGGTGGGAGGCTCTTTTTGATTCCCACTCAGGGTTCCGCTGAGTGCTTCCACTCGACATGCACTGCTTATCTTGCACAGTTCAGCCTTCCCTTCTCCCGCGCCGGGCCCTCCCTATTTTATGGACACAACCCTTTCACCTCCAGCCTCATCACACTTTAGAGCACATCCATAAACTGGGCATTTGTCCATACCTGACCAACACGCTGGCTCATGCTATTCGCCCCCTTTGACACCCCAGCATGAAACGTGTAGAATGAGACCTGCTTTCTTTGTTGGCATAATAGGCCGCAGATTTATTTTCACAACATAATAAACTCAAAACACTGCAAAAGACTTTGTGAAAATAGTTTTGAAGGTGCAGCGACCAGCCGACAGCTTTGTGTCCAAACCTTGCTTCCCCCCTTTCCCAACCAAGTCCACTGTAGGCCAAAGCTCCCCAACCCTTCTCGTATGAGCCCTGCCTGCCCTTGCACGTGTTCCTGGGCTGGGGGAGTACCGTTTAGTCGGGGGAAGCTGAGCCCTCATTGCTACCTCCAGCACCCCTGAGCTTAGGCCCCCAAGGAGCGCTGGTCCTGAGAAGAGCGAAAACCCTTCCAGCTTTCCCACGGCTCATTAGTAGTCTGTATCTTGCCACGGGTCACCAAAACACTGCAGAACCCATAGTCCTGGCACTCAGCTCTTCAGGGCAACAGGTTTTGGAAACAGACAAGCAAACATGTCTCTGTGCCCAAATTATTTGATTCTGCAAATGCTAATTCGTTCTTTGTTTCCCCTTTGCATTCTGTGGCTTGTAGTCCTGGGTTATCACATTTTAAAGGCAAGACCACAAGTGCCTGAACGCAAAGCAAGACCACAGGACATTCCTACCATCTCGCGAGTGTAAAATGACCTGTAGCCATGTGTGCATAATTTACAATTATTACTTTTCTGCAATACGTTCCTTTATGAGGGTTTCCATATGCAATGCATAAGCTGAACTGTAGAGAGAAAAAGAAATCATTTTGTTTTTCTTCTTTGATTCCGAGTGAGATGCTTTTCGCTCCATGCGACCAACGCTCCGTGGAAAACCATGTGTCAGGCCAAGGCTGCCTCCCTAAACAGCTGGGCAACAGATCACACAATACTTTCAGCACATAAAAATTTGCCTTGTGTCTGCAGGTCTTGGAGTCTTTCCTGCCAGTCTCAGCCTGTTTCGAGGGAGCAGGTTCCTTTCAGGTAAATTACTGCTGTGGACCGGTTTTCGGACCACCAATGGAGGACTGGGTGCATTCCAGTGCTTAATTTGTGGGGGTGGTTGCCGGTGGCCAACACCGGAACTCTTTTTTGGGGACCGGAACATGGCTGGCCGACCAGGGCTGCCGCTCACCTTACATTATTATTGCGGCCGGGCCACTGCCGGCAGCGCCACGGCCGCCGCAATAATAATGTAAGGCAACCTAGCCTTAGGCTGCCTACGTAAGGCCCTTGCAGGCAGGCTAAGTTGTCTTACATTATTATGCCGGACGCCGCGGCGCCGCCGACGGTGGCCCGGCAGCAATAATAATGTAAGGTGAGATCGGCTGACACACACCCAGTCGCCCGCGTTGTGCCTGTGAGCATTGAACCTGGCTGCCTGTGCTGGCAGGCCTGCCCTGCAGGCAGAAAAACTTTGCAAAATGTTACTTGCATGCCGTGGAACCTGGAGGAAAGGCCAACGTGGTGCCGACCATGTGTACGCCGGTGCACTACAATTGCAAAATGTGCATCTTTTTTTCAGCGTGGGTGGTTATGCCAGGTCAGGTTTCATTTTTTGTACTTTGCCGGCTTTGAGGACAGTGTGTATACAACGGAAAAGAAGGGAAAATACATGCTGCTTCGCTTATGCCATGTTTCTTTACAACATGTCTTGTCGTGCTGTGGGCCTGGCAGGCAGGCGTGCTTTGAAGGCACGTTAGAAATATGTTATTATATTTGGAAGGTGAAATGTTACATGATGTGGAATGTGTTTTTTTGGGCAATATGCAGCGTCTGAGTAGAAAAGTGCTGTGTGTCATGCTATGTGTCATGCAATATTTGTAGTTTTCATCCACATTGGTTGTGCTACTTAAAGGGATTCAAATGCAGAATTTTGTGACACCTTGCAGACATTAATGCTTTCACTCGCAACGAGAGATGATTCTATCTCATACGCCTGTTTGGGAAGGTGCATATTGAGGACAAGAGAGAAACGCGTTGTAAAATTATCTGATTAGTTGGAATAACGTTTGTTATGCAATGCATAATATGGTTTTTCCTTTCTTTCTCTATCAAATGTCATTTTTTTGTGGTGAAATAGGTAAAATGTATGGTTTGTAACTTGATGTGATGGCAGCAGCAGGCTGCAGCACTCATCAAAGCAAGGTAACACACACACGTTGTTACCTTGCTTTGATGATTTTTATCATGCATGCAGGCATAGTAGAAGGAGAGGGGCTGCCATGCAGTGCTCACTGGCCTGCCTCGGTGTGGCCTCCCTCAGCCCTCAGGCCTGGCATTCGGTGACGGTGTGGCTGGCCTGGCGCCACTCAGACCGCGCTCCTGTGCAAGTGCGAAATTCTAACACCACTCCCCGCCCAGCCTGCCTGGGCTGGGCCTGACTTTGCAGTGCGCACACGGCACAACAGTACACTCCATTTGCAAGTTGTCAAGTTGCTTTCAACTTTGCAGGTGTGAAGTAACAACAACAAATTGTTGCACTTGCAAAGTTGAAAGCACCTTTGTCTGATTGTCCTGGGGCTGGTGGCCCGGGAACGACAGTGAGCCAATGAAATGCAGGACTCTGCGCCGCCAGGCCTGGAGAGGTCAGGTCAATCAATTCCGACGTCTTTTGTCTTCAGTCAGGATATTGGCTGGGCCTGGGCATTTTGGGCGGACACACGGAGGCAGCAGCAGCAGTCTGCAGACTACAGTGGTAGCTCGTCCGTCACCTAAGCACTTGGGCACCTCGTGGCTCAGGCCGCCCTCAGCAGCAGCCAGCAGAGGAAGAGAGGAGCCGTTGTCTGTGTCGTGCCTGAGGCGCTTTAATTCCAGGACCCCCAGCCTTGCAGTGCACATAGACTTGTGTGCACTGGTGAGCTCAGCACCCAACATCCGGAGCCAGGGCCCAGCATGGCATCCATCGGGGACTTTGATCCTGTGCACACCAGCGTGCCCGCCACCAAGATTGAGATCACGGTGTCATGCAGGTAACCCTCCCCCCTGCACCCCCAGCAGCAGCCCGGCGCGAGCGGGTGCTGGAAAGTGGTTGTGGCTCAACAGGTGGCAGGGAGGCTGGGCTGTGAAGCTGGGGGCGGGGGCCCGATATATCCGAGTGAGGCAGTGAGCCTGTAGTGCATAGCCTGCGTTTCTGTGGATTGGGGCACAGAGTAGTACGGGTGGGGGGTTTGGAGGTGCTGTGTATCACCCTGAAGCAAACACCAGAATTGGCAGCGAGAACAGCAACATACGTGCATGCAAGCGTCATGCATAAAGGAACATGGAGCACAATGGTCACTACTGATGAGAATGAGACATGTTACATCTCTGTGTTAACTTTGGCAATTCTTATGCCAGTAAAGAACCCTCTTCTGTTTTGGGGAGTGGAGGGCCCACGGGAGCGCCGGGGTGTCTAGCTGACCTCAAGAGGTGTATAAGGGCCTGGGGTGTGAGTAGAAATAGTACTGCGGTATGGAAGGGACGGGTGGGGTGCAGGGTATGCAGGAGGCAGTACATGTGGAAATCTGCGTAATACGAGCATGTCTGGGAACTGCAGAGAGATTGCGGGGTTCAGATATGGGGGTGCCCTGGTGGCATGAGGGTGCCCAAAGGTGGCATACAGTTTGGGGGCCCTGCAAGAGACCGTCGCACTACACGCTGTCTTCTTGGGAAGGGGTGGGCTGGCAGGGCTGCACTGTGGCGAGGAGTGCGTGCCCTAAACAAAACCCTGCCCTTTGTGCCCCCACCCACATGGCATCTTTAGAGCCTGGGCGGTTGTTCATTTGGGGGGAGGGATTAAGTCGCTGATATGATGGCACACTTTGAATCCTAAATGCCCCCTAGGTCCCCCCACTCCAAAACTCTAATTGAAAGTGAATTAAAGCCTGTCTGTTCTCAAGCTCCTGGTCACAGCATAGGCTTCCCCGGCGCAAGGGGAGGGGTGATCATAGAAAAATTGGCGCTGCACACAAAACAAGAATGCGACGTGCACGGGGGGCTCCACCCTCCAGTATGCATCACTCATGCTATCCTCCAGTATGCATCACTCATGTTCTCCTGTACCTGTGTCTGCCCGCACGGGGACCCTTCCCACGTGCTCACCCTCTCCCGAGTACCCCCGCTGTCTCCCCTGGGGAGCCTTCCTATGGGTGCCCCCTCCCGCACTTCATGCTCTATGCGGTCATCTCTTATGACCTTTCACATGGGTACTGAGTAGGTACTCCGCCACTTTTACAGTGCTATGACACTGGCAGACTCTGATACGAGGCACTAGCCAAATTTCCAAATTATTATTCTAACCTCTGTGCAACCTCCCAATATGAAAAGGCGCCCCATGTGCACTCTTTTTACTAGACCCTCCCCCGTGGAGTCTCCTCCCTTCCCCAGCAAACTCCTCTGCTTCTTCTTTCCATGTGTATCGTCTCTCACGTGTACCTCGCCCCCTACGGCCCCCACAGCCCCGCCCCCGTCTTCTCCCTGTTCTTGTCTCTCTGCATCAGTGCTTTTCTCTCGCCTTGTGCTCCATCCTTCTCTCCCCCTCTCTACTGTCTATCTTGGCTGCCATTCGCCCCTCTCTTTTTTTCTCTTTCTCTCGCCCTTTCCTTCCTTTCTTACTTCCATCCCCATCCCTCACCTTTCGCTCCCTTTCTCGTACTATGTCCTTTCTTCCCTCTCTTTCTCCTTTTCTTTGTTTGGCTCCCTTTCTGCTCTTCACACTGTGTCTATAAACCACTGCACGCGACTCATTCCGTGCCCCCATAGATGCACTCGCTCCATTCCTAACCTGACCAAGTTATCACATTGTGTTCCCCAGAAACAAGTGCCAAACTCCGGACAAAGGCTGCTGGAAGCTGCGGAGCGCGCACGTGGCATGTTGCGAGGGCCCTATGAGGCATTATGACCAGAGCGAGTGAGTGCGCAGTACATTTGGGCAGTGCAGACTCACCACATCATGCATTGTGTGGCTGTGTGTGAGTGTGTCAGCAGGGGGTGGAATGATGAATCCAGGCGACAGGCCTGGTTTTCGTTCCTCCTCTGGTAGTTGGCGTGTGCCCCTATTTTTCTGTGCCTGCCCTATGGGTCCCCAGCCGTGTTGACCAGTGCTGGCTGGGCCAGTGATTAATTGCTGCTGAAATGCCCCCCCAGTGTTCTTTTGGGGGCCCTCCTGTCTAGGGGCAGGAGACATGCAGGGGTGCAGCTGGGAGTGGGTGCAGGTGCACTTAACTACATGTTATGTACACATGGTCTGCCAGGAAAGGGGGCCGTTCCCCATCCATCCCACTAGCCTGTGCCAGCAGTTGCTGCAGCGCCAAACATGTGACATGGAGCAGCAGCAGTGTGATGGGCTGGTGGTGGGCCGATCTAGGTCTAGCACTGAACTGGCCCAGGCCGCGCGCACGGCTTATGGGGCCAATATTTTTTGGGCACTGGCACTTATTTTTTTACAAATTAAGCACTAGTGCATTCTAACAACAAAGGCAGCTCGCCTTCATCGTAAATCACAGGGCTGCCTCAGTATCTGTCTCCTAAGAGATCACTCGGTCACACAGACACTTGACATGTGACAGTACTCGTGAATGGTTGAAAGTACATTTAACAAGCCACTACTGGATTACATCCTCGCATTAGTAGAGAAATGTACACTGTGGGTTGGCGATTGTATGGCACAGCATTTCCATTTGTCATGCCAACCACCAAGACTGCTTCTTGGAGCACCTTTTTATCTTGAGAAGGAAAGCATGAAGGAACGGAAGATCGGGAAGGCGAAAGGAGAAATAGAATGCCCAACAACAGTTGAGAAATACACCAAAAGCCAAAATGCAGGTAGCGGTACAGTTAAACAGATAGAAGTGGGGGATAACAGAAGTAGCAGCTCAAGAGAAGATGAAAGACAGTTCAGAGTACTAAGCATGAAAGTCAAAAGAGACAAAAAATCAAGAAAAACAAACTATATTGTGAGAAGGTCAAAGCAGACGAGAGACCCATAGGAATCATGGTGGACTGAGGATCAGATCTCACGCTTATAGGATCTAAGTGATTATTGTGAAGAAAAACCATTTGAATCCCAAGATACAGAATTGTGGGGATTTTTACCCCATTTTACCTCATATATATGCGGGGAGAGACCCACTGCAGACACCCTTGATAGCCCTCTACCTTTTTTATTAACTTAACCCACCACCCACATATATATCCGACAAAGTGGGGCTATCGAAATTCAATATTTTGGGCTTTGAAATGTTTACATTCTTTATTTTGGGGTGATCCCACGCTTATATCCAAAGAAATGTACGAAGAGTTACAGGGAAAAGGGGAGAACACACAGAAGACAACCAAGATTAATCCAGGAGCATATTTTGGCAAGGAAATAAAACTTATTGGACACAAGGAAAAGGATATACAATTTAAAAACAGAAAAAGTAGAGACAAAGTATACATCACAGAAAAGGATGACTGCCTGCAAGCGTGGCAACACCAAGCTGATCTGGACATCAAACTGTGTCCTAAATCTAAGGAACAAGTCACGGCAGTTACAGGTAGAGAACCAGAGAATGCACGAGAAAAACATGCCAAAGTATCTGTCCCCTCCATAGCTACATTAAAAGGGATACATGCATGAAATCCACCTCAGTACATAGGGGCCATCACATCGCCCCACCTGACTCACTAGAAGGCACCCGCCCCTCTCCTTCCCGCCACCCGGTACAGCTGTACCCCTCCTGTGCCCCTCTGTATCCCCACCCAGGCTGTATATCTGTTCTGTTACCTCTGTAAAGCGCTCCGTTATGCATCTGTACTGTTGTATACCTATGTAAAGCGCTCTGTTATGCATCTGTAATGTTGTATCCCTCTGTAAAGCGCTCTGTTACTTCTCGAAGCAAGGTCCGCGCTCAATAAATACCATAATAATAATGATAATAATGAAATAAAATTGAAAGACGACACGATACCAGTCAAATCAAGGGATCAAGCAAATTAAGAATGTGCATTGACCTCCGAGCATTGAACAAAGAGGTAGCAATCAACGTCTTCCCTTTATCGAACATCACAGAAATGATGTGCCCACTGGACATTAACCCAGATCACCACGTAAGATTGCACACCAGATCGAAACATCTGATGGCTTTCATCATGCCATTCTACACAGGCCAATATACCTGCATGCTTTTTGGGCTAGGTTCAGCTGCTTCAGTGTTCCAAACAATTATGACACAAACTCTGCAGACTGTAGAAAAGATAAAGTCCTTCCAAGATGACATTCTGATTAATGGCACCTGCAAAGAGGAACACAATGCAGTTTTAAATGAAGTACTGAAACGAATGAAGGAAACACAGTTTCACCTGAATTGGGACAAGTGCAATTTCAACAAGAGAAGGTTGGCGAGGGAATAGAGTCCAAAAGGCCCTGAACTAGAGAACAAAGAGCTAATTATGCCGTTCATAGACATGGCCGAATATTACATCCAGATCATAAAAGGATTTTCAACAACAAAAAGAACGCCTGAGAAAGCTACTGAGAAAAGGAGAATCGTATAACGGGACCAAGTAATGCAATGCCGCATTCAAGGGAATAAAAAGAGAGTCAAGGCACTAAAGGGCTGCAATGCAAACGACCCATCCATGATACCAGTAGATTCTGGTGCGTATGGGTTAGGGGTGACACTGATGCAAACAGAAGAGAAGGAAGGTAAATGTATAAAGTAGCGTTTGCAAAACCGAACGTTGATGGCTGGAAGGTTTTGAACAAATCATAACCACTGGCACAGCTCTGCGCAACCCTGCAGACCCTCGTTGTTCAGCCTGCTCAGCGATTACAGGAGGGGAAAAACCACATGCATGCTACTCGGGGAGACTAAAGCAAAACCAATTGTTGAAGGCTGGAAGGTTTTGAACAAATATACATACATTGTAGCGTTTGCATCAAACGTGTGGGCGGAAATTCAGCAGCACTACCCTGTCATAGAAATAGAGATGCTAGCTTGCACTGAGGCAGTCCATCATTTCAGGACTTATGACTGGGGAAGGAAGATCAAAATCTGGATAGACCAAAAGCTTTTAATGAACAGAATGGGATTCGAACACTGGCAAACACCCAGACTGGCATGCCTGGCATTGAAAACGCAAGAATACAGCTTTAATTTTTTTTAATAAAACAATAGCACATACCCAGAAAGCAAAATCGCCAAGTACACTGTAGCAATAAAGAAAAACACAAATTAAATATATCTTAAGAAGAGTGCATATTGGACAGGAATGCTCAAAGGGATAGTGCAAGAACTTCAGAAGAATGACAGTCAGTTACAGGGAGATACAGTAATACTAAAGGTAAGAGAATCCATGAAAACGGGTGCACTGAGAGGTCACTTCCACAAGAAATGCAACAAAAAAAGATCTCAGCAGAAATACATGTTCGGCAAAAAATACAAGATTATACTTCCCAATGCTCTAAATAAAAGAGTCATCATTCTAGGTGATGAAGGACACTCAGGTATCACCTTAACAAAACATTGGCTACCAGCATATCAGCGCTATAATGGCTTGATGGATTCAGAAGGAGGGAATGGGGAGCACCTGCTCAGTATGCAAAGAGGCAGACAAGATATTTACAACGAGGCCCACTCTACTCCTACACATGGTCTGGCAAGACAACCCTGGACTCAGGTAGGAGTTGACTTCATATTCCCAATGGAGTATATGACAGAGGAACAGAGCCATGCAATAGCCATGGTGAACTGTTCTTCAAAGTGGATAGAACTGAAATGAACTTTGTAAGGTAAATCACAACCAAGATCACAATCAAATTCTTTGAAGTGTTTCAAAGAGAAGGAAGACCCAAGAACTTCGTAACACACAATGGGTTCCAATTCACTTCTGAAGAAATGAAGCAGTACCAAGAAAACAACAATCTAAAGCACAAAAAAGTCACGCTTTACTACCCTCAAGGGAGCGGACAGGTCGTGGAGAGGTTCAACTGTACTATAAAGGGTATACTCGAAATGTAGAGGAGCAGGTGGATGCATTTACCCTAGCTCCCGCCCCCTCACCACCGTCATACTGAAACCACAGAAGAAGAGCAGTAAATGGGACCCCCTGTATCATTACTATACCGCATAGAGTATATGAGAGAGACGTTAGGCACTCAGCCAGCCATACAGAATGCACCCTCACACTGAAGATGTGGAAGGCTGCCACATGGAAGGATGTCAGTATGCACCTATGGACATCATGGAACGTTAAGGAGAACTCTGATGAGGGCAGAGTGATGTCATAGAGAGGATATAGGAATCAATGCTGAAACAATTTTATTTTTTATTTTTTTATTTGCATCAAAATTGCATAAACAATCTTTTTTAGCAAAAGTTAGATAAAATGACACCATTCCCTTCCAATCCATTCCAAATTTCCAAATGTACAGGTTAAAGGCAAAAGGGTAGAAAAAAAGGAGGAGGAAAATACAAAAACAGTGATGTTAACCTTAAAATTACAGTTTAAATTTGCAAGACAAGGCACTCTCAGGGAGGACGTCCGACAGAAATTTCATTACTGCTTAGACATGAGGTATTTTTTGACCTGGCATTAAACACCACCACCAGACTTTCTCCTCCATCAAGATAAAGTCAGAGAAAAAAGAACAAAAGTGTTTGGAGCATTGGTTTTTCAAGCCGGGGCAATGAGCTATCAGGTGGAAAAGAGACTTTGGCGACCCAGATCCTGGCAATACCGGCAAGAATTGTCGTCCACCTGGCCTCTGATTGCTCTTGTTTGATTCGTTGGATGCAAGTTCAATCTTTTTTGCAAAAAGAAGTCCCTGGGCCTCATTATAACCCTGGCCCCCTTCAATCCAGGAGTGCCGATTACGAGCTTCCCATCAAGGGACCCGGATCGCACGCCTGGTATAACCAGGCGTGCTTTCGGGTCCCGCAAGGGGAAGAGGGTGGCAATAACGGGCAAGTTGTACTCTGCCTGTTATTACCTCCCTCTCCATTCCCATTTGAGCCCTATGGGGGCTCAAATGGGAATGGGGATGGGTTCCTGCATGGAGGATTTACCGGGTCCTCCTATCTCGGAGTAACCCGGTAAGTCCCCATTGCAGGAACCTGGTAATGGAGCCCGGAACGGAGGCAGTCATGGAGCTAATAGCTCCATGGCTACCTCCATTCTCGTAATGAGGCCCCCCGGCTTTTTTGTCTGGGAGGAGTTTCATGATGATGCCCCCTCTGTCTCTTTTTTCACCACATAGGGCCCTGGAAGTTACCTATTATGCCCATTGGAAACCCGAAGATTTCCTCCAGACACCCACGAAATGGAGAACTCAAAAGAAATGATATACCTTACGCAGAATGCAGTAATGTATCACCTGTCCTGAAGAAAGCGGCCATTAATCAGAACCGCTGAAACCGGTTGACTGTTATTAAGTAGTTTTGGGATGATGACCCTTATTCCGATACCCGCCATACTCTGATGAAAGGGCTCGAATAAAAAAGCATCACAGTGATCCAATCTAATAGAAGACTCTACCATTGTTAGATGGACACTCATTTTTAAATACTTACCGACCAGTAGGTCGAATAGTTAATATTGATAAGACACACAAATTGGAGGCGGTAATATTAAAGAAGAAAACCGATCACCAATAAGTGCGCACTTGACCTTTTTAAGCATAGGAAAGTAGTGAGTGAGGAAAGGGAGAGGACTTCTACACCTCAATTGTAGGCGTCACACCAGCGAACACCAGGGCTGATGAGATAACTTCGTACGTAGAAATCAACACAGGGCAAACAAGTCATTCATAGGGACTTAGATGTAGGAATAACTATTTTAATGTAATACTTCTGTCTATTGTGTGTTACAGACATTAGGGTATAGACAGGAGGCGACAGCCCCTTGACTCTAATTGTATTTACCTTTTCAGAACAAGGCCAGAGAATTCCAGCTCACTATGTACTTCAGAGAGTTCAAACCCAACTCACGCCGAACCAAAGCCATTGGGGTAGAAGATGGGAGGCTCAAGACTTTTGTCCAGAACCCCCCTTGAGGCGGTTCCACAGATGGTCCAGGGGGTTCACCAGGGCTTCTGCCCCGTATGTCAGAGTTGGTACCACTTTGGCCTTGTAGAACTTCAATAGCGGAGTTAGCGAGAAACGTCCATACTTCCTATTGACCGCCCATGCTTGACTTGCAAGCAGTTTCATTCTGCTTTGTAGATGAGCAGACATTGGGGCTTCTATACGGAGTAGCTCAGCCACACTCCTAAATACTTAAAGGCCTGAACCTTTTCAATCTTTTTGCCGTCTATAAAGCATGTATGGTGGTTTAGGCCCTTTGTGCTAAGGCCAAATGCCAGGATTTTATTCTTCCCCCTGTTGATCTCCAAATCGTTTTTGCTGATATAACGATGCAAGGTGTCAGGTTGTCATTGGAGACCAACAGGGGTTTGGTCAATCAGCACAACATCATCGACATAAAGCAGCTGTGGCAGATAGACTCCCCCAACCCTCGGAGTAAATGCTTGTGTGTCTATGAAAGCATCAGGGAGATCCTCCAAAAAAAATGTTAAAAAGACCCGGGGCCAAAGGGCAGCTCTGCTTTACTCCACGAAAGGTTTTTATGCTGAAACAATATGAAAATGCTTGAGAGTGACGATGTAACTGAAGCACCAAGAGAAACATGTACCTAAAGCTAATGTAATCATGAATACAAAGATGATGAGTAACTTACTAATCAATACCTATAGATACGCAGTAACACAAGGTACAAAGGAAACATATAGAAGCTTGCTATAGAAGAATATATAACATGGCAAGGACGGCCATGATAGGAAACTGGATGCTGGCTCATGTCAAGTTCAAACAAGCTACCTCAGAGACGGACCAAGGTTGCAGAATCAGACGAGGCTGACAAGCTCTGTGCGCAGAACAACAGGAAGGCTATGATGATCAAGGATCAACTATGCTATTTTAAGGAAAAAATGCAAGGGACAAGGGGAGCTAACCCAGATAAGCTATGAACAAAGGGCACATTTTTCTTAGATTAAAGACGAAGAAAACATCTGCAATGGCCAAAGTATTGGACAGTTAAAAGTGTATGAAGTCCATGCAAGGTAGAGTGAGAAAGTCTCTAGAGGCAAAGAGGAGCAACATCACCCTGCATAATTGATTCAAATAGCAGTAAATGAGAGGCTGAAATTTACACATTTGTGGTCTCTTCACAGGTGACTCAGAAGTTGAAGACAAGGGCTATTCATTAGAGCCTCAGAATAAGATAGTGTTATGCTCACACTCCCTTGAATGTTAAGTGAGCAGGCTACAAGGTCAACTACAGACGGAAGACTTTGGCTTATGGCCGACCAATTAGAGATGATGGACTAATTGGGAAAACAGGGAGTAGTCTGATGGGATTCAAACACTTTAGTTTCATTTCACATACGTGCTGCTAAAGAGTCGAAGGTCCAAGGGTGAGACAGCATGCCAACCAATCAGTAGGTTTGAGGGACAACCCTTACATACAATGTTGCATTGACCAATCCACAGCCATTTCGTCTGCTATAATCATACTACACGTATTTAGAGGTAGTTCAAGGCATGCCCTACAAATAAAGGGCAGCCAATGAAGTACTAACCCATATGTATTCTATAGGTAGATATGTTCCCTTAACCAATCCCTACACTCAATAGGTTTTATGATTTGACACGTAGAATAATGTCATAGATGACACACATATTGGGGTATAAGACCTCTATGTATTCAAGCTGCTATGTGAGTGAGCATGCATCAGTCCGATGCCTGTCGGTTCTCCCTGCTTTATCAAATGAGAATAATAAAGTATTACTTTGCCATATTCCTTGAGTCTGTCCGATTATTTGGTCCGAGATCACTATTTGTAATTCCATCTAGCACAAAAGATGCTTCAAAGTGCTAGAGCACAGAAGCAGTGCACACCATTGGACTAACCTGTGAGGAATGAGGCCTATAAAAGGATAACAGCCCACAGAAACACTCCTAACAGCATGACAGGAGTGCCCCCTTATGCAGGATGAGAAGAAGACAAGCCAATACCAACCTATCTTCCTCCTGGACAGGAAGCAGGTATGAGGATCATGAAGGCAATGAAGTAAGAATACATGGACGAGTGCAAAATCTACAACAAAGAAGGAAGGCCATTCATGACTAACAGAAAGCGGTGAGAGCACATAAATTATAAAGGGGAGACTGGACCAAATTAAGACTACAGCACAAAGACTGAGCTACCCATTCTTGCTACAGTGCTCCCAACCAGATAAACAAAGCCAAAGAGCACCATGTGCAGACTTCTGATATCCGAAATTGGAATTTGGAGAGAGTAGCACTATACCAGTGAAGAGACCAGAAGAGTTGAGAAGAACAGAGCACTCCACAAGACAGTAAGAAGCAGAGATGATCGAAGAAAAGGAAATCTAGAACTCTCAACTTGGACCGAGAACACACAGGGAGAACAGAGATGAGAAAGATAGGGAAGCCATCCATGCAGGTGTAACTGGTGAGGAACGTGAAAGAAGTGAAGGCTCTTCAACAATGGAAGGAAAAGAAAGAACTAAGAGTAGTCAGAGTACCAAAAAAAAAACCTTCAGAGAGAAGAACCATTCAAAGGTATAGAGACTAAATATTGGACTAATCGAATTGCTCTTTTACAAAAAGGTATGATGTTGGGACGTTGTACTCGAATACGCTCAAGTGCAGCGCTTGAAACATGACAAGGATGAGGCAGAACCAAAGAAGGCGAGGTGCAATGCACGTGTGTAAGGAATTCAACCAACTGCACTGCGGTTGTGTGCTCAACTTCGCTTTTTTCAGATGTTTTATTAAATGGAATGATGGTAGACCAACCTCAGGAAAATGTGTGGAGCTAATCCACACACATTTGTCTATGCTTGCACCATAACAAAGCACAGACCAATGTACTCCAGGCTGGACAACACCTACAGGCACCATCCACCCTTCCCTGTTATATGTAGTTGAATGTGACAGCAAGGCGTGCACAATGTTATCCCCGGGAAGGGGGAGAACCAACCTTCCCCCTGCCATGGTCAGCCCTGATTAACTGACAAAGGCTCCATGGAGCTGCCCTGCTCTTTTGTTAGGCCCTGCAGGTAGTGGCAGTGATTACCACCCCAACATGTTTCAAACAGGCCCACACAGGGCCTGGCTGCAAAGGACAAAAAAGGAGGCAGGAAACCCAACCTCCTTTCATATGCAACTGTGTCGACCTGAAGCCAGCTCCCGCCTCTCAGTATCGATGGCAGTGAACTGTCATGTCTGACTCTCTTGTTTAAAGTAGGCCACCCCGCTAGGGGGACCCCATTCATAAGGTACGAGAATGTGGTTTGCAGGAGCCAGAGAGTCTGGTCTTGCAGCAGCTTCAAGAGAGACCTGCTGATTTAACAGGGACAACACAGGGAGGACCACTAACCAGAGAGACCTCTTTGAAAACAACAGATAGGAGGATGGGTGGAACTTAGTAGCACAAGGGAGTGAGCACAGAGCTCTTTCTGTTGAGAGAAAGCAGCTCAGCCATTTTGGTTCTGGAGCACACCTTGTCCCTGTTTTCACCCTTTACCTTTCCTGTTGCAAAGCACTCTGGCTAGGACCTCACGCATACAGGAGATTGTTGGTAGGGACCCCAGGATTGGTTCATTAAGGTAGGCTTAGCCTACACCAATCACTGTGGCCCACTTGGCTTTAAAAGAGGGCAGAGCCCCTATTTTGGCAGATCATCTGAAGACTTCACCAGAAGTAACAATGAAGAACTCAACCTTGCACCCTGGCTGAAGGTACAGACTGTGTTAGATCTTACACCAGTGAAGGAAGGCCAGGATATCCAAAGAGGGAAGCAAGATCCCTCCCCTAAACTTCTCCCAGGGAACAGAGGGAGAAACAGAACTCAGTGTACCCTCCAGCCACTCCAGAGCCGGTACCCAGGCAGCACACAGCTGGATAGGAAGTGCCAGAAGGTCTCTAAACCTGAAACAAAAGGCAAGGCAGATGCCCGCAACACACTCCACAGCTGTGGGCTGTCTGCCTTAAAGGACGACACAAGCCCATTGAAGAAGCTTGGAGAAGTGCCTCAACGAGCATCTACCGGCGTCCACCTTAAAGGACATTTTTGAGCCAGACAAGTTCCTCAATCCGCAAATGACTGCAACGTTAACCATTGTCAAGCCACAGTCGCTGAAAGAAGCCGGTGCTTCAGAACTGCCGATCAGCACTGAGGCAATGATTCCGGAACCTGAGCCACTGTGTAGGCCAGCCTGCAGCCGTTCATCTAGCTTCGCTTGCCGAACCGTCTAGCCGCCTGATACCCGCAGCTGAATCCCATCTCAAACTCTGTCACAGAAGCCTGCAAAGTCCCCTGAAGCCAACTCGACCCCGTCGAGCACCAAGAACACTAACAGCAAAAAGTACATTGTGGTTTTGTCTCCATGGTCCTTTCCAGAAGGCCCCTAGAGACATTTTCAGACCCTTTTCCACCTTTGTGTTAAAGCCAAGAAACCTTAGACTTTGTGGTTATTAACCAAGCCAACTACCCTCCTGTCAGTATCCAGAGTGCATCCCTTTTCCATCTTTGAAACTCTCTATACTCTGCATTCCTTTACTGTGTGGGTTGTATTTCGTAGTGTTGTTAGACTGCCTGCTGTGATAACAATAAAGTCGATATTTTTATACAACCTTGACTGGACACACCTTTTATCATTGGGTAATAATTGTATTTTCACTGTGTTGCAACTAACCAACGATCCACGGCATTTAGAAGAGATAAGTCTTCAGTTTCATCCACGTTATAAATATTGGACAAGGAGGTTTATCATTTTAATTTGTATGCTTGTTTATTCCAATTTGTTCTGAACCATTCTGGTGTATTAGAGTGTGGGGCTGATTGATGGTTTAGAAACCGATATTCACCAGTGGTACTCTGGAATTTGAGTCGTCATTAGGACATGGGAAAGCCTAAAGGAGACACACAAGGCACCCAGCTCCATTCATTCATGCAAAGTTAATCTTTTCAATCTTCTTGGGTGAAAAAAAACACATTACAAATCAAAACGGAAGTACTACAACAAGCAATCGCTACTCTGATGCTAGTAACTGCCCTGAACCATGCTCATTGCCTGGGATACTATCTAGGAGACAGAAACATAGGCTAAGTTATATGAGGGGCTTTATAGCCCCAGTTAGAGACAAGAGTAACATTGGGGAATTATTTTAAAATATTTTGAGGGATCTCTCTAGGAAGTGGAGTTTTACATAGTAAGGAACATGACAAGGAAGGTTGGATGAGAGGAAAGGAAGCCCTTGGTCACGTTTTAGGGTGGAGAAATACTGCAAATCCCAGCATATGCTTAATTTATGAGGGGCTAACACCATTTTTCCTTTCTTCACTTTACCCAATTCACGGAATAGGCATAGCTGTCAACTGACCTGCGACTCAAGGGTTTGGCCCGCAATGAAACACCACACCAGCAAAACGTGTCAGGAAACCTGCAAGCAGGGAGAACCGAGAAACAATGTCAACCCATTACTAAAGTGATGATCCTTTTAGATGCAATGCAAGAGTTTTCTACTGCCTACAATGGCATTACAGGGGTCTTCTTCTTCAAACAATCATGGTGCTATGACCTCCAGTGGCCTCTTAAGTCTGCAGATCTCGCATCCCTGAAGTATACAGCCCTGCTGCTAGGTCTCTATAAAAAAAACATGTAAGTAATTTGTGAAAGTTTTTGATATAAAAACAAAGCACAATAAAGCAATGAATAAAAAAACAAGCAATTTAAGACACAGAGGTTATTGGTCGGACTGGGTTAAAAATAATGCTCATTTATGACAGTAATTCATGCTCTGAGGAGTCAGATATAAAAGTGTTTTGTATTGGGTTAAATTTACATAGTAGAGTTTACTTCGTCAACATATATTGATTACTGATGTTTCAAAATGTCACGAAAGTCACTAATAATGTACACATATACCCAGCTGAATGCCTTCTAAAATGTAACTCTAAAAATAAAAATGCAGTACACATTTCAGCTGAGTGATGATAATAAGTTGAAGTGCTTCTGTGTCGGTCCAGAATTAAGGGTGCCGATAGCAACATACCAGCACCCATTCCGGACCGGCAGACCACAAGTGTGCCTGCCGAGGACTCTTTGCTCGGCCGGGTCTGACCTGACAGGCGCAGCGGCCTTGGTAGGCACAGTTTTCACAGAAGCAACTGTGCCGGTGCTTCCCTATCCCCACTCCCATAGAGACCTATGGGACTCTATGGGAATGGGGTCTTATGATTTCCGCCACCTGAGATCCCGGGTCGCCAGGACTTGTAATGTCCCGTTGACACCGGGATCTCAGGCCGTGGAAACGGTGATATGGGGTTGGCGGCAACCTCGTAATGGGGCCCTAAGTGCCGATGATTGCAGCACTGTGGTCTGTGGCACATGTATTTACTTTGCAACATTCCCAGTCTTTTTGTACAAGGCACTACTTAACCCTCAGAGTCTATTTTGTTACAAATTAATTGCACGATCTACTGAAAATGTTTGTTCTTTGAAGGAGTTGTTCTTTGCAGGATTTATAATCCGCTATACCAGGCAGATTCAACTGCATTTGGGCGCAGATGGACTAAAATAAAATCCAACTACTCTCTTACATTGAGGTCGGTGAGACCTTCAGCAAACAGGTTTTTTAACTTTTACGAAATTGATAGATTTCTGCAATGGAGTGGAGTTCCAAAGGAAGCGAATCCCAAAGACGAGGGATGTACATTGCAAAATGACGGTCCCTTCTTGAGGCGTAGCGGGCGGTATCTTTAGGAGAAACCTACCCGCAGACCTGAGCGATCGAGATGGATGGTACCAGTTAAGCTTCTGGGATAAATATGAGGGAGCAGACCCATGAGTACATTTGAAAACCATACAGAGAATTTTAAAACAAATTCTTTCCTTTATTGGTAACCAGCGAAGGGACCTACGGAGAGGTGAAATATGTGTTGATTTAGGGGCTTTGAAAATAAGCATTACCTCTGCGTTCTGGGCTTTCCGCAGCCTTATCATTTGTCTCTCTTAAGAGCTAGCCAGCAAGGCAAAGCCATAATCCAGGCGAGAATTAACCAAAGCTCCCACTCCCAAAGCATGGTCATTATGTGAATTGTAAGTCAGGGCAAGACGTAGTAGTCGGCGAGAGTAATAAACGAATGAACTAAGGCACTAACTTGGATATCATTGCCCGAGTTTTACATTTTTATCCCAAAAAGGGGTTGTGGAACTGTTCATCGTACTGACTAGCAAATGTTTAGGGCCGAATAAGGCCACCTCAGTTTTATTAGCATTTATTATGGGACATCCAGCAGGCTATTTCTTCTAGACACAGACTGACTCTGCGGATAGAATCCTTGAGGTTGCTAATCTTAAGGAAAATCGATATATCTTCCGCATAGGAGCGAAAGTTCACCTTGAAACTTTTAAAGATGGTCATCAACGGCTTCATATAATTTTCAAAAGAAGCAGCGAGAGAAGATCTCCGAGGGACTTCACAACCAACGGAAAGACTATCGGATAAAAACCTGCCATAAATTACATGTGGATGACGATTGGACAGAAGATAATTGAACCATGAAAGGGCAGTGTTCTAAACTCTGCAGACTTCCTTTAGGCGGTCTAACAAGATGTATCGAATGTGGCGGACAGGTCCAGCATCACCAAGAGAGTAAGCTCGCCATTGTCTGCCCAAGCCAGTATATCGTCCCAAACTGCAATTAACACTGTTTCGTCCCATGTCTAGGGCAGAAACCTGACCGATAGGAATCGAGGAGCAAGTGTTTTTCGATCAGTAGTTTTGCAACTCACTAAGTAAGGTGTTTTCACGAGCAGGGAGACAGTGGAACGGTTCAGCTCTGGAGGAACTGAACCTTGGAATACTGAAAGATTAATAAAAGTAGACACAAAAGGTGTGAGCTCAGCCGCAAGTGCCTGAGCCGCACATGCTGGATGGGAAAAGTAAATAATTTGTAGGTTAAATACTGCATGGGTCACATGTTTACAATCTAGCCAACCATGCTATGGTTCACAGACAACATCATGGCATAATTAATCCTGTGTTGTGTTGTTTTTTCCACCTGGTGTTTATCTGTAATATGTCCACAGGGCTAATGTTTCCACTAGGTGGCAACAAACGCTGTCGTGCTCTGGTGAAGGTGACAAAGGATTGCCGACATTGTTCATTACAAAGCAGGCACCACTTCAGGAACGTCCCTAGCCCAAAAAAAAAAGAGAAAACTTTTTTTAAAATTTTTAAATGGAAGCTCCTGCGATGTGGCCAGCACCATGCGGCTCTTTGTTTCTGGAGTGGCTGGCTTTCGTCTTCAGGGGGTTCCACATGTGTAACACTTGCAGTGAGCCTAATAACAAATAGTCTTTCTGGAATTCGATACAATAATTGCTAGACTCATTAAAGGTTTATTTTAGGCACATTTCAGGGGCTGAGTCACTGATTTGGTTGGATTTTGTCTGTTCTTAAACTCCTCAAATTCACAATGCAGACAATAACTGATGAACCCATATGCATGCATACTGTAGGCCGAACCCCGACCCTCACCCGAAATGATTTGTCTCAAAACATTTTGTCAAGTTTTGGCAATAAATAGGCCGTAGGATTTTATTGCACAGATATGGTTATGCAGATACACAAATAATCACATATCATACTAATATCATACTTTTGGGCACCGGGTCCCGAGGTTATCCCCTCTGACCCGTGCCGCCTTCTCATGTCCCACGACTCGTTGTGGACACCGTACAGTGCCCTGTATTTCCTTTCCTTTGTTCTTCTCCCTTATTTGTAGGGTGGGAGGGTTTTGTGGTAAAGAAGCAAAGTGGGGAAGACACTGCATGAACAGCGAACCTCCCGTCAGTTTGGGTCCCCGTTCAGGGTCCACAAACAGATTGTGTTTTCTTAGAGCATTCTACTCTTATTTATAAGACCCAGGGAAGCCCTGGGTCTTTGATGTGTATAGTAGTGGGGGCTGTGCGCCAGCCCCCGGCTGGATAGCCGACATTTCTGGCCCCCTGAGGAGGGGGCAGGTCTTTGAACCTGGGCGCTGCGTGCCTGTTGGTTTTCGGTAGGTGCTTAGCACCTTGTTGTTTGGAGGAAGGGCGAGGTGCAACCTTCCTCGGCATTGTGTGACAGAGACAGCATGTCTCTGCGCTTGTGGGGGAGAGGAGCAGGCGTGGGGGCGGGAGCTGCCCCTCTCCTAGCCTGCCGAATGGTAACATCATTTACTCTGCCTCGATATGGGCGGCCCTGCGTCATTGCCCATAACTGATGAACCCATATGCATGCATACTGCAGGCCGAACCCCGACCCCCCTCACCCGAAATGATTTGTCTCACAACATTTCGTCAGGTGTTGGCAATAAAAGGCTGTAGGATTTTATTGCACAGATATGGTTATGCAGATACACAAATAATCACATATAATATCATACTTTTGGGCACCGGGTCCCGAGGTTACCCCCTCTGGCCCGTGCCGCCACACACGGGCAGGTTACCGGCTGGCCGTGTTCCCCCGAAAGTATCTCCTAATAACAGCCTCTAGATGCGAGAGTTGCCGTGATTTCTCGAAAGAAATGTTCCATGCCTTGGATTGATAGGTGGGTGCCGTCCTTGTGAAAAAGATCTGGGTCACCCAGGGTAATGGGCGGGTGTTTTATGAACCCCAGCCCTCTTGCTGTACAGAATTTCTCCACTCCCCTGTTGAGTTTTCTTCTAGCAATGTCTACGGCTTTGTAACAGTGGGCCCCCAGCCATTTCTTTCTGGGAAGAATGGGCGAAAAATATATTTCCGTTTACCTCCAGTTGTGAGAAATGCCCGCCAATGAGGAGCAGATTTCCTCGAATAGGTTTCTCCTTCCTGAGTTCACCAGGTCATTACCCCCCAAGTGTATTATGAGAAATTCGGGCGGGTCTCTGTATGCGACCAGCTCTGCTAATGTTTCGTGGATGTCGGTCCACCGTAGGCCCCTGTAGCCCCACCATGAAGCGATGGTGTTTCTAAAATGTGGACCTTGTTTGGTTTCTTCCGCCCATCAGCCTGTTCTTAAAATTAATGAGTGGCCGACAATCCATGCTGAGTTGAGCAAGGTCTTCCCGGCACCTGTAGGTTCTGCAGGCGGGGAGGGAAAGGAAGAGAAAAGGTGGGGTTGGCTCTATTAGCTGTGGTCTGATGTATCTTTTGTAGCAATCTGACTTCCATCCCCCTATGTTTTTTAGTTGTGATGAACCCAGGCCTCCTTGCCATGCGCAGGTGGCAGAACCTATTCTGAAGGAATGGGTGCCAAAGTCCTTGGGGTCCCACCCTGCAATGATATGATATGGCAATTGTAACGCGCCTATACACACGTGTTTCAAGGCGCGACGAGGCAGGGAGGGGGGAACAAGGGGAAGACAGACAACGATCCTACTAGGCCAGGTGTCATTCAGACCGCGCAAGTGCAGGGGTAGGGGGAAGGGAAAAAGTGAAAGGGGGGGTGAGGGGAGTGCAGTACAAATAAGTAGAATAGAAATAAAATAATAAATAAATAGGGCCAGCTGGTGGCAAGTGCAAGGTAAGTGCAGACAAGTGCTGGGGGGGGGCTGTAGTGATACAGAGACAGTCCCGCAGTGCAGGGGTTGCCAGGGAGGCAGTGCAAGTGAAGAGTGACTGGGCCCAGGACCGAGGTCGGTGAGAGTGGCCCAGTTGCAGAATCAGTGCAGTTTTGGTGAAGAATTTAGCAGGGGAGAGGGAGAGAGAAAGCAGAAGTGAAGAGGAAGGTTTTGAGGTGCTTCCGGAACCGGAGATGGTTCTCCTCAAGTTTCAGGGAGGCAGGAAGGCTGTTCCAGAGGGAGGCCCCTGCCGCGGAGAGTGATCTACCCCCAGCTTGTTGCTTCGAGAAGCGGCTGACCGTGAGGGAGTTGGAGACGGATGAGCGTAGGGCTCGGGAAGGAAGATATTTAGGAAGAGAGAGTTGAAGGTATTTAGGCCCCAGGCCCCAGAAGGCCTTGTGGACAATGCAGAGGGTTTTGAACTTAATCCTCGCAGCCACTGGGAGTCA
This sequence comes from Ambystoma mexicanum, assembly GCF_040938575.1. Taxonomy (NCBI): domain Eukaryota; kingdom Metazoa; phylum Chordata; class Amphibia; order Caudata; family Ambystomatidae; genus Ambystoma; species Ambystoma mexicanum. The sequence goes on along the minus strand of NC_090939.1, from coordinate 649,385,964 downwards.
GTGTAGAGATTTCAGTCCTGGAGAGATACGGTCCCTGGGCTTGAGGCCAAGGACAAGTCTCGCAGTTCTGTTCTGGATGAGTTGCAGAGGGCGGAGAGTGGAGGCAGGCAGATTAAGATAGAGGCTGTTACAGTAGTCCAGCTTCGAGAGAACCAGGGCTCGGGAGACAGTGAGCTTCTGGGGGAAGGAGAGGAAGGGAAGAATACCTCTGAGCAGGTGCAGCTGGTAATGTGACTTCTTAGAGACGTCAGATATATGAGGGGAGAAGGAGAGTGTGGAGTCGAAGATGACCCCAAGGTTTTTTGCCTTGCAGGTAGGAGCAGGAAGAGGGCCAAGAGAGGCCAGCCAGAGAGCTGCAGGGAAGGAGGGAGTGGGTGTGCCGATGAGTAGGATCTCAGTCTTACTAGCATTAAGGCAGAGGTCATTGGCAGCACACCATTCCTGGATAGCAGACAGACAGTCAGAGATGAGGGAGGGAGAGGAGGCGGCCGAGGGTAGCCTGAAAATGAGCTGGGTATCGTCCGCATAGCACTGAAAGTTGGGGCAGAGGGCGGCGATGCGATGGTCAAGGAGTGCCAGATACTGGTTGAACAGCCAGGGAGAGAGATTAGATCCCTGGGGAACGCCACAGGTGGAGAAAAAGATGTCAGAGAGGAAGGACCCAAGTTGGACCTGGGAGGGTCGATTGGAAAGGAAAGAGGTCAGCCACGCCAGAGCCTGACCAGTGATACCCAGGTTATCACGGAGACGGTTGAGCAGGATGGCATGGTTGACAGTGTCAAAGGCAGAAGAGAGATCGAGCAGAATGGGAACACACGGAGTGTTGGAGTCGAGGTTCAAGAACAGGTCCTCACGGATGTTCAGGAGAGCAGTTTCCGTGCTTCTGGCCGCTCTGAAGCCAGATTGATGGTCATGGAGACTATCAACAGCTTCAGCATGGAGGTTAAGCTGGGAGAGGGCCAGTTTCTCCAGGAGCTTGCCCAGGAAGGGAGTGATGGAGATTAGGCGATAGTTAGCCGGACAGGAGGGGTCGGCAGAGGGTTTCTTAAGGAGAGGGTGCACAAGGGAGTGCTTGAGGGGGGATGGGAAGACTCCAGAGGCGAAGGAGTGGTTGCAAAAGTCAGCCAGGGCAGGAGCCAGGGAGTCAATGTGGTCCTTGATAGTTTTGGAGGAACAGGGGTGAATCTGTTTAGACGAGACTTTCATAGATCGGACTTGTCTGGAAACCTCGTCAGCAGAAAAAAAGGGAAAGGCAGAGAATGAGGGAGGAGGGGTGGCTGCAGAAGGGCCAGAGGAAGAGCAGGGAAGAGAGGGGGGAGGTGATAGGAGGAGAGTGAGGACAGGATGTCCTGAGTTTTAGAGATGAAGTGGGAGGCCAGTGCAGTGCAGAGGGCCTGGAAGGGGACAGGAGAGGTAGAGACTGCAGCAGGGTTGGCAAGCTCCTTGCAGATTTTAAAGAGTTCAGCCGAGTTGTTAGATGCCGCAGAGATGCGGGCTTGGATAAGGGCTCTCTTCTTGGTGAGAACAGAGAGACGGTATTGCCTTTGGAGCAGGCGGCAGGCCAGTTTGTCAGAGGATGAACATGAAGCACGCCATTTCCTCTCTGCCACCCTGCACTTGCGTTTTAGGGTGACGGGATCCGAATCATACCAGGAGTTACATTTGGCTTTGGGCTTCAGGCGGATTTTCATGACAGGGGCAAGGATATCAAGAGTATCAGATATAGCAGAGTGGAGCAAGGAGAGGGCTGTGTCAGGGTGGGAGTCAGCAGAAGGGGGAGGGAGGGCGAGAAGGTGGCAGCGAAAGCCGCAACTGACACGCGCTTCATGGGTCGGATGACCGAGAAGGTGGGTGGCAATGATGAGGGTGGCTTTGCCTGTGGGGTAGGGAGGGTGAAGTGGGAGGATAGGAGAAAGTGATCACTCCAGGAGAGAGGAGTGGAGAGAGGGACAGAGAGGGGAAGGTCAGAAGAGATCAGAGCATCAAGAGTATGCCCTGCAGAATGAGTAGGCCCAGACGGGAGAATAGAGAGTGAGAGAGAGTCGCAGAGGTCACGAAAGAGTCCAGTGGGGGGACAGGAGGCATCTAGGTGGATGTTGAAGTCACCAAGAAAGAGGAGTTGCGTGGTAGAGGACAGGAGTGAGGAGGAGAGGTCAGCCCACTCAGAGAGGAAGGAGGAAATTTGACCAGGTGGCCGATAGATAGTAGCCACGGTAAGGGAATGGCTAGGAGAGAGAGAGAGTCGGCAGACAAGACATCCAAAAGAGGAGTAGGTCTGCGTAGGAGTGACAGTGGCAGGAATCCACTCAGGGAAGATAAGGGCAACACCCCCCCCTGCACGGTTGGGCCTGGGCCCAGAGAGGATCTTGTAACCTTCAGGTAGGAGTGTGTCAAAGCTCGTGACAGAGCTGGCTGTGAACCATGTCTCAGTGAGACCGAGGACGTCAAGGTCCAGTTCCTCAAGAAGGCGACAGATATCGGAGGAATGCTTGATGGCAGAGCGAGAGTTAAGAGTGGCAAAGTGGAGAAGGTTGCCATCCTTGAAGGACTTCCAGGGAGGGGTACAGATCAGAGGTATGCCCTGCGGAGGTGTAGAAGAAGGAGGTGAAGAGGGAGTGCGAGAGGGGACAGGGGGGGAGGGTAGAGGCAAGGTAGCCGAAGACAGGGGGGGGACAGCAGGGGAGGAAAGGAAGTTGATGAGGCGAGGGAAGCGTCTATCAAAGAGGTGAAGGTTGGCCTGAGGGCCTTGGACCAAGACGGTCCCATTAGCGTAGACATTAATGATGGCCTTAGAGGAGCGGAAGGGGGCCAAGGGGACATCCCAACGGGTTCCACCATTAATGGGAGAAGAGGAAAAAGGAGAGAGCACAGAGACCATATGAAGGGTCCATAGGTCAGGTGAATGTACGAAAAAGAGGATGTCAGTGAGAGTTTCCTTAGAGCAGGCACTAGTGTAGGTGTCAGCGATAGGGAGGCCTGGGTTGGAGACCAGGATGTCCTTTCTAAACTTTTTCCTACCAGATTTAGTGAGGAGAGCAGGATAGTCAATAGAGAAGCAGTTAGAGAAGATAGGCGAGATAGAGAGCACCATGGAGTGGGAGGAGACAGATGATGCGAGAGCCCTCAGGCAGGAAGGAAGGAACGGCAAGACAGGTTACCACATTTCAGAACAACAACAGTATTGTGTTTTAGGAACACAGTGGAGAGGCCACCTAAGTTTGAGAATCCTGCGAGGAGAGAAAAACCCTAGTTACCACAACTGCTGATTGCTTTCATCAGTACCCCTTTAAATTGGTAGTGGCTTAGTACCGGGCATCCCTGTGGATCAGGAACCTCCCCCCAACCTTGGGCCTTTGTGCGTAGTACAGGTTGGTGATGCATTCTGGGCAGTTTGTTACATCGTCGATACAACAAATGTTAACAGTTCTTTTGGCCCCAGTTTTTGACTGTTGGATTTCTAGGTTGACGCTGTATTGTCTGACCCTGACCTCCATAACACCTAAACTATTTGTAGCCTTGGTGCTGGAGACGATAAGCTCCCCCACCCGAAAAGCCCCAAAATAGTCCTGAAGAAATGCTGTTTTGAATAATATTATCTCATAAGGGTGCCAGCATATGCTTTCTAACTGGTCTGCTATTTTTACCAGTTTGTTGAAATCAAGGGGGCGGCGGGTGTCTACCTGGGGCCCTTCTGCTCTGGCCCATCCTTTCATTGCATAGGAAATGAGGGCGTTCTGGGTGGGGTCTGAGTCACCTCGTAATTTTGAGAAATATGTGATTGCCACTAGGTGTCTTTTAGCCCGGTCTCTTTTAAAGCCCTGCTTGTGCGCCCTTTTTAAGAATGTTTCTATGTCTTTAATCGTTATTAACTCGACATGGTTTAAACCTGTGGCTCTAAATACTGTTTGCAAACACTTACTGTACTGAGCTGCCATAGTGCTTGCCAGGGCTTTCTCTGCCATCTCTATTAAGAAACCTGTGCGAGGGTATTTTCTATTGGCAGGGGGTTGTTGGCACCCGTCTTAAAGGTGCCTGTATCACGTTGGACATCCCGACCTAGGCTCTCTGGCGCTGGCGTTGATGTCGGTATTTTGTTGGCACCCGTTTTTGAGGTGCCTGTTTTTTGAGCACCCCGGCCATTGCTCTTTGATGCCGGCATTGATGCCAACATTTTTGAGGCCCCCATTTTTGGAGGTGCCTGCTTTTTGTTGAGCACTCCGGCCATTGCTCTTTGGCGCCGGCGTTGATGCCCTTATTTTGTTGGCACCCGTTTTTGAGGTGCCTGATTCTTGATGGGCAATCCGGCCATTGCTCTTTGGCGCAGGCGTTGATTCCATTATTTTGTTGCCACCTGTTTTTGAGGTGCTTGGTTCTTTTTGAGCACCCCGGCCATTGCTCTTTGGCGCTGGCGTTGGTGCCGATATTTTTGGGTTCCCATTATTGCCCAGCATTCCGCTGGTACTGGCGTCATCTGTTCCTGGGCGTGCGGCGCTAGCTCCCGGAACCTTGGCCACTGAAAGCGAGATAAAGCATCTGCAATATGATTGTCTGCTCCTGCAATGTGCTTTGCTTTCAACACAATGTTTTCTTGGAGTGTGACCGCTGTAATGGCTCGTAGGACTTTCAGCACTAAAGGGCATTTAGTGGATCTTCTGTTTATGGAGCCTACCACGGCCATGTTGTCGCACCAGACCAAAAGTTCTGAGTTCGCTAGCTGCCTGCCCCAGATGTGTAAAGTAAGCCAGATGGGAAATATTTCTAGGAGGGTGATGTTTCTTGTCCACCCTGCAGCCTGCCATGTTATGGGCCAGTGTCCTGCCACCCATTCTGCTTCTAGTATGGCTCCAAAACCCCTGCTCCCGGCTGCATCGGTGAAAAGGACCCTTTTTGTCGAAGTGTTCAATGGCGTACGCCAAAGTGTTGTCCTGTTAAAATCTTTAAGGAAATTTCCCCAAATTCCTAGATCTTGTTTCACCTCTGCGCCTAGTTGGATGTGTAGGTGGGGTTTGGTGTAAGATTTGATTTTTAGTTCGAGACTTCTGGAGAATACCCTCCCTTGAGGGATAATTCGGGCTGCGAAGTTAAGGCTTCCCACTAGTGACTGGATTTCTTTCACTGTGCCTTTGTCTTTTGTTGTCAAGCTTTGTATTTTTTCCAGGAGTTCTGCTATTTTTGTTTCTGGAATTTTACATGGGCTTTTCGCTGAGTCTATTTCAATGCCTAGAAAAGTTATGTTGGTGGCTGGTTTGGTCGTTTTTTCGGCTGCCAGGGGGATGCCCCATTGCGCGGCCATTTCTTCTAACATTGCCAGGGCTATGCTGCATTCTTCAGAGTTTGCCGGCCCCATTACCATGAAATCGTCGAGGCAGTGTACTACCCTGGACCCTGGTCTCTGTCTTTGAAAGGACCATTGAAAAAAGGAACTGAATTGTTCAAATAGGTCGCAAGATACTGCACATCCCATGGGGAGGCAGCTGGCTACTTAAAATTTATTATTGAAAGAGAAACCTAGCCATTGCTGTGAGTCTGGGTGGACAGGCAGCAATCTGAAAGCGGATTCGATGTCCAGTTTGGCCATCAGGGCATTCGTGCCGCATTCCTGTATGAGTCTTACCGCTTCTTGAAAGTGTGTGTACGATACCGCTGATTCCGTTGCGGAATGCCGTCGTTTAGTGATTGGCCTTTGGGATAGGATAGATGATGAATTAGCTTCATTTTCCCAGGTTCTTTTTTGGGGACCAGACCTAGTGGTGGTATTATGTAATCTTTGAGGGGCATGCGGTCCCAAGGTCCCGTGATTCTGCCTAATAGTAATTCCTTCTCAATTTTGCTTTAGACCATGTGTGGGTTGTCCCTGGCTGACTTTAGGTTGTTTGGGACATTCGGGGACCCGCTGCCCTTGAAGGGTATGACAAAACTCTGGGTGAAACCTTGCCAGATTGTTTCACTGGTTTCTTTGTCTGGGTAATTCATGAGAGCCTCTCTAAAATTGTCTGGATTGATGGGTGAGCAGCCCGGGGTTAGACAAAGGGTTGGCGAGATGCATTTGATGTTATTCTTTTGTATTTTTGGCTGGTAGGTTGGTGCAGTTAGTCGCTCCGTGGTCACCATTGCAGTTCATGCACGTGTGTTTGTACCAGCATTCTTTTCCCCATGTGCACTGGTTTTTCCCAAAGTTTTTACAAGGGGTGTTGGCTTTCTGAGAATGGTTTTTGTTTTGCCTGTGGGTATTAGATTTATCCCCCCATGGCTGGTTCTTCCGAAGGGCTGCTCCCCTTTTTTGTGGTTTTCATTGTCAGGGGGACTGGGGCCCGTGAGTTTTTGTTATTTTTGTGGGTTAACTGCGCGGTCTCTTCTTCTGAAGGAGGCCCTGCGTTTAACATGTATAAGTCATTCTGTACCTCGTCCCATACTATTGATGGCCTCTCTGACATGCTTCTCCTGAATCTAATGTCGTATGCTAGCTGGGTTTTCCCTTTTTGGGCAACTTTAACTTCTCAGATTTTGTCCACATATGCCCATATTTTTCTGCCATCGTGGGGGAATTTTTCTTCATAGATAGTTGCCAAAATGGCAAAAACCTGTAGCCAGTTGTCCCAATTCTGTTCTACCTGGGCGTTTCTGGCTATGCTTTCTCTTCTATCTTTTTGGGATCCCTAAACGCATCTTTCGCTTTGCGTTGGGCTTCTATCAGTGAAAAAATCTCAATTAACTTTTTCACCCATATGGCTTCTTTCATTGTTTGGTCAATGTTCCATGCTAAACACCTTTTGTATCTGTTCAATATTTCTGCTTGAAAAGATGTAAGTTTTTGATCCAATTGGGAACTACTAATCATTACCGTGTCCGGTGGCTTGCTCCCGACAGTCCTGGGGTATTTGTATTGGGGACGGACCATGCTTTTAAAGCACCCGTTGTGTCAGGAGCTGTCGTTGTTGGCGTAGTTACAACTGTGACGGCTGATGTTGGTGTTGTTGGCACCTGTGCTATTGGTGTTCCTGGCAATGGTGGTGCTGTAGCTGTTGCTGGTGGGAGGGTGGTAACTGTGATGTCTGGTACTAGTGGTAAGATGGGGTCTGCCTGCCTGGACTCGGCTGTGGGAGGTGTTTGTTTGCCCCTAATTTCTAGTAATAATTGCTGCATCGCACTCATGTTCTTGTACAATTTAGACAGTTTGTTACCTTTTCCCATGCCTTCTGCAGACTTCCTTTTCTTTGCCGGTGTCGTCTCGTCCTCATGCCTGGTTGGTATGGGGACCCCTTCTTTTGGTAAGCCGTACATATTTTCTCGGACCCAGAGCCAGCCGTAGAGCTCCACTGCTTCCATGGGTGCAAGCAAGTGTGGTGATTTCGGTTTCTGTGCTGGTGGTTCCCGTGATTTTCGCTTGGGACCCATGTCTTTTAGGTCTGCAAAGCGGAAAAAGACACAAATGTCTGCGTCTGTGCGCTTTGTCTGTTTTTCCTCCGCGCTCGTTCGTGCTGGCCCTGGATCCTGCTTCTACTGCGTTCTCCCCGGGTGTCCTCTGTTTCAGCGCGGTTTCTCGCTGCTCGCCTGTAGTTGAGAGTTTCTGAACAGGTCAATGTTCAAAGAGGGAAGAAAAGACGCTGCGTAAGCAGTGAACTTTTAAAGATTGCTAAAGAAGCAAAGTGTAAAAGACGCTGAGTGAACAGCGAACCTCCTGTAAGTTTGGGTCCCCGTTCAGGGTCCACAAACAGGTTGTGTTTTCTTAGAGCATTCTGCTCTTATTTATAAGACCCAGGGAAGCCCTGAGTCTTTGATGTGTACAGCAGTGGTGGCTGTGCGCCGGCCCCCTGAGGAGGGGGCAGGTCTTTGAACCTGGGCCCTGCGTGCCTGTTGGTTTTCGGTAGGTGCTTAGCACCTTGTTGTTTGGAGGAAGGGATAGGCGCATGTTCGCAACTCATCCTTCCTCTGCATTGTGTGACCGAGACAGCGTGTCTCTGCGCGTGTGGGGGAGGGGAGAAGGCGTGGGGGCGGGAGCTGCCCCTCTTCTAGCCTGCCGAATGGTAACATCATTTACTCTGCCTCGACATGGGCGGCCCTGCCTCATTGCCCAAAACTATATGTATTTTGCTTTTCCCAAGTTGCATTCATTGCATGTTTTTTTCTCTGTTGTCTCTGTTACGATCATCACAAGAATTTCCATCTCTGTGTCCTCGGCCACTTCACAAAATCCTTGTGCCTAAAAGCTTGTGTACAGTGTAGAAATGTTTGACCATAGCACATCAAGTGGCCCTTGATTTCATTGTGCCACAATGAATGCTTTGTTGTAATGCATCCTGCAATGTTTCCTATCTCCCTGGCATGCTGTTCATGATGTTTGTTTGCATGTCTGAGGTAACAAGTGCCCAGAGTATGGGATGCCATAGGAGTGCGCTGCTTTCCCTGTGCTACTCTAAATTCTTTAATACACAGTTATGAACCCTCCCAATGGTATGTATTTTGCCAACCTCTGAAGCCTGAAAAGGAGATCCACTCAGGCTTGACATGTGCCCAACTTTGCACCAGACCTGCAGATGAACTGGCCTGCTGTTTAATCTCAGTTATCAGTTTATTGGTATCCACTACAGAGTGTAATTTGCTTTCTGACTTTGAGAACATTCAGACATGTAATTGCTCATTTTACTAGAGCCAGTAAGATAGCTATAGCTGGTAAAACAGCTCAGTGGGTTGAGTGCTTGCTGCTGCAATGTGTGTGTGAGCTTCAGGTTGCAGGTTCAAATCCTGGCAAGGCCAACTCAGCCTTTCATCCTTCTAAAGTCGATAAATGAGTATTAACACAGGTTGGGTTATATTGTATGTATATTTGTTCTATATAAAGCGCTTATGCGTAAGTGCTATATAATACATCATTATCATATGGCCTTGGACGTCTGCTTGCATTCACAGCCATTTGGTACTATGGGCCTATATACACTGATGTTAACGATACATATGGAGATTCATTCTTGTACACTGGAAACCAGTGAACCGGAACACACTCCTGCAGAAGAGGTTGTTGATACTGGAATGGTTATGTAGGAGTAGAGGTGCTGGATTTAGGTGGTAGGCTGGAGGGAGAAACAGACAGGTGGTGCAACGTGATATAATGTCTACAAGTTCTTATAGTTTAAAAAAAATGTATATCATTACAGTGATATCTCAACCATTTGAGTTGCAAAAGCGGGTGAAAACACCCGATTTTGTTTTTGGCGGGTGAGCGGCCCATTGAAATGAATGGGCCTGCAGGAGGCTTGGCGGGTGAGTCCACACTTTACAAGGCGGGTGACACCCGCCAAAAGTGTGTGAGTTGAGAGCTATGCGTAACCATATTTATCGTAGTGTACTTAGGACCAATGTTATGTGATGCCACTTCCTGTTTTGTCAAGGGGTGAAAGGTGGCGTTTCATTGCTTCCTGTGATGTAACTTTGGGGTGGGGTCAAATGACATCACTTCCCGTGATGTCATCGGAGGTCAAGGGCCATGTGATGTCACTTCCGCTATCCCCTGCAATGTTGGTGAAATGATGTCCTTGCACCACTTCAAAGTGTTATTTATTCTTGCACTGCACTTATTTGTGTTACCTTTCCAGTTGAATGATATCAGCGACATCCAAATAATCTTCGTTTTATGATATAAGGCATTTGTAACGCGCCTATACACAAGTGTTTCAAGGCGCGACGAGGCGGGGGGGGAACAAGGGGAGACAGACAACGATCTTACTAGGCCAGGTGTCATTCAGATCGCGCAAGTGCAAGGGCAGAGGGGAAGGGAAAAGAGCATGGGGGAAGGGAGAGGGGAAAGTGCAGTACAGGGTTATAAGCATACAGCATACAGGATAAATAACAAGGGCCAGCTGGTGGCAAGTGCGAGGTAAGTGCAGACAAGTGCTGGGAAGGGGGGCTGTATGGATACAGACACAGTCTCGTAGTGCAGGGGTTGCCGTGGAGGCAGTGCAGGGGAGAGTGGCTGGGCCGAGAACGGTGAATGGCCCAGTTGCAGATTCAGTGCAGTTTCAGTAGTATTAGCAGGGGAGAGGGGGAGAGAAAGCGGAGGCAAAGAGGAAGGTTTTGAGGTGCTTCCGGAACCGGAGGTGGTTCTCCTCAAGTTTCAGGGAGGTAGGAAGGCTGTTCCAGAGGGAGGCCCCTGCAGTGGAAAGTGATCTGCCCCCAACTCGTTGTTTGGAGAAGCGGCTCACCCTGAGGGAGTTGGAGGCGGATGAGCGAAGAGCGCGAGGAGGAAGATATTTAGGAAGAGAGAGTTGAAGGTATTTTGGCCCAAGGCCCCAGACGGCCTTGTGGACAATGCAGAGGGTTTTGAACTTGATCCTCGCAGTCACTGGGAGCCAGTGTAGTGATTTCAGTCCTGGAGAGATACGGTCCCTGGGCTTGAGGCCAAGGACAAGTCTTGCAGTCCTGTTCTGGATGAGTTGCAAAGGGCGGAGAGTAGAGGCGGGCAGATTAAGATAGAGGCTGTTACAGTAGTCCAGCTTAGAGAGAACCAGGGCTCTAGAGACAGTGAGCTTCTGGGGGAGGGAGAGGAAAGGAAGGATACCTCTGAGGAGGTGTAGCTGGTAGTGTGACTTCTTAGATACGTCGGATATGTGTGGAGAGAAGGAGAGTGTGGAGTCGAAGATGACCCCAAGGTTTTTTGCCTTGCAGGTAGGAGTAGGAAGAGGGCCCAGAGAGGCCGGCCAGAGAGCAGCAGGGAAGGAGGGAGTGGGAGTGCCGATGAGTAGAATCTCAGTCTTACTGGCATTAAGGCAGAGGTCGTTGGCGGCACACCATTCCTGGATAGCAGAAAGACAGTCAGAGATGAGGGAAGGAGAAGAGGAGGCCGGGGGTAGCCTGAAAATGAGTTGGGTATCATCCGCATAGCACTGAAAGTAGGGGCAGAGAGCGGCGATGTGGTGGGCGAGAAGTGCCAGATACTGGTTGAACAGCCAGGGAGAGAGGTTAGATCCCTGGGGGACACCACAGGTAGAGAAGAAGATGTCAGAGAGGAAAGACCCCAGTTGGACCTGGGAGGGTCGATTTGAGAGGAAAGAGGTCAGCCACGTCAGAGCCTGACCAGTGATACCGAGGTTATCACGGAGACGGTTGAGCAGGATGGTATGGTTGACAGTATCAAAGGCAGAAGAGAGATCAAGCAAAATGAGAACACATGGAATGTTAGAGTCAAGGTTCGAGAGCAGGTCCTCACGGATGTTCAGGAGAGCAGTTTCCGTGCTTCTGGCAGCTCTGAAGCCAGACTGATGGTCATGAAGACTACCAACACATTCAGCATGGAGATTAAGCTGGGAGATGGCCAGTTTCTCCAGGAGCTTGCCCAGGAAGGGAGTGATAGAGATTGGGCGATAGTTAGCTGGGCAGGAAGGGTCGGAAGAGGGTTTCTTAAGAAGGGGGTGCACAAGGGAGTGCTTGAGAGGGGATGGGAAGACTCCAGAGGCGAAGGAGTGATTGCAGAAGTCAGCAAGGGCAGGAGCCAAGGAGTCAATGTGGTCCTTGATAGTTTTGGAGGAACAGGGGTGGACCTGTTTTGATGAGACTTTCATAGTTCAGACTTGTCTTGAAACCTCGCCAGCAGAAAAAAGGGGAAAGGAAGAGAAGGAGAGAGGAGGGGTGGCTGCAGAAGAGCCAGAGGAAGGGCAGGGAATAGAGGGGGGGAGGTTATAGGAGGAGAGGGAGGACAGGATGTCCTGAGTTTTTGAAATGAAGTGAGAGGCCAGTGCCGTGCAGAGGGCCTGGGAGGGGACAGGAGAGGTAGAGACTGCAGCAGGGTTGGCCAGCTCCTTGCAGATTTTAAAGAGTTCGGCCGAATTGTTAGATGCCGCAGAGATGCGGGCTTGGATAAGGGCTCTCTTCTTGGTGAGAACAGAGAGCCGGTATTGCCTTTGGAGCAGGCGACAGGCCAGTTTGTCAGAGGATGAACATGAAGCACGCCATTTCCTCTCTGCCACCCTGCACTTGCGCTTAAGGGTGACGAGATCCGAGTCATACCAGGAGTTACATTTGGCTTTGGGCTTCAGGCGGATTCTCATGACAGGGGCAAGGATATCAAGAGTATCAGATATAGCGGAGTGGAGAGTGGAGAGGGCTGTGTCAGGGTGGGAGTCAGCCGAAGGGGGAGGAGGGGGCAAGAAGGTGGCAGCGAAAGCCTCAACTGACACGCGCTTCATGGGTCGGATGACCGAGAAGGAAGGTGGCAGTGATGGGGGTGGCTTTGCCTGTGGGGTAGGGAGGGTGAGGTGGGAGGAGAGGAGAAAGTGATCACTCCAGGAGAGAGGAGTGGAGAGAGGGACAGAGAGGGGAAGGTCAGAGGAGATCAGGGCATCAAGAGTGTGCCCTGCAGAATGAGTCGGCCCAGACGGGAGAATAGAGAGAGAGAGAGTCGCAGAGGTTGCGAAAGAGTCCAGAGGAGGGACAGGAGGCATCCAGGTGGATGTTGAAGTCTCCAAGTCTCACTCGGAGAGGAAGGAGGAAATTTGACCAGGTGGCCGATAGATAGTAGCCACGGTAAGGGAATGGCTAGGAGAGAGAGAGAGTCGGCAGACAAGACATTCAAAAGAGGAGTAGGTCTGCATGGGAGTAACAGTGGCAGGAATCCACTCAGGGAAGATAAGGGCCACACCTCACCCCGCACGGTTGGGCCTGGGCACAGAGAGGATCTTGTAACCGTCGGGTAGGAGTGTGTCAAAGCTGGTGACAGAGCTGGCCGTGAACCATGTCTCAGTGAGACCGAGTACGTCAAGGTCAAGTTCCTCAAGAAGGCGGCAGATATCAGAGGAATGTTTGACGGCAGAGCGAGAGTTAAGAGTGGCAATGTGGAGAAGTTTGCCATCTTTGAAGGACTTCCGGGGAGGGGTACAGATCAGAGGTACGCCCTGCGGAGGTGAAGAAGGAGCATGAGAGGGGGTGGGGAGGGAGGGAAGAGGCAAGTTAGTCGAGGACAGAGGAGGGGGCACAGCAGGAGAGGAGAGGAAGTTGATGAGGCGTGGGAAGCGTCTATCGAAGAGGTGAAGGTTGGCCTGAGGGCCTTGGACCAAGACGGTCCCATTAGCATAGACATTAATGATGGCCTTAGAGGAGTGGAAGGAAGCCAAGAGGACATCCCAACGGGTGCCACCATTAATGGGGGAAGAGGAGAAAGGAGAGAGCACAGAGACCATATGAAGGGTCCATAGGTCAGGAGAAGGCACGAAAAAGAGGATCTCAGTGAGAGTTTCCTTGGAGGAGGCACTAGTGTAGGTGTCAGCGATAGGGAGGCCTGGGTTGGAGACCAGGATGTCCTTTTTAAACTTTTTCCTACCAGATTTAGTGAGGAGAGCAGGATAGTCAATGGAGAAGCAGTTAGAAAAGATTGGTGAGATAGAGAGCACCATAGAATAGGAGGGAGTGGGTGGGGGAAGACAGGACAAGCGCAAGTGGATAGGAAGAGAGCGGCAGGCGTTCGTTTACCACAAATTCAGAACACAGTAAGGGGTATCAGGTACACAGTGGAGAGGCCACCTAAGTTTGAAAATCCTGCAGAGGGAGAAAAACCCTAGTTTACCACAAATTCGGAACACGGTGAACACAGTAAGGGGTATCAGGTACACAGTGGAGAGGCCACCTAAGTTTGAAAATCCTGCAGAGGGAGAATCTACTGTTCGCTCAGCATGATGACGCATACGCTTTCTCAGCCAGTCGCGTTAGGTGACGAGAGAGATCATAGGTTCATTATTTTTATGCTCAAGAAAAGCCTAACAAAGGATCAAACAAGAAACGCATGAGAAAAAAAAGTTTGCCATTCAAAATGTTACAGTCCTACCCAACCAGATGCGCGTTAATGTTCCCATTCAAACCGCTTCTTCCAGCGAAGCTAAAGAAATATTACGACACTGATCGTGCCATCAAAACACAATGTGCTTATTATTTGTAGTAATAAAATGTAAAAAAGCGCTCATGGCCCCGAGGGAAGAGTGGAAAAAATTCACGTGACAGGCTGGGAACCTCGAAGCACTGGGATGAGGTAGTTGTTGGACGGGCCTAACCGACTGTGCAGTGTTTGTACCTGGTATGAATGGGAGTCAAATATGTTTTATAAGGTGTGTGTTATACGATGTAATGAATTTGCAGTCAAAAATCGACCGAAATAAAACTATTCAACTATGAAAAGCGAAATCAAATAAAAATGAGTCGATGCAGTTTGAAACCCTCTGTTCTTTTCAAGGAAATCCATGATTCTCTTATAATAATTTTAGAAACTTATGTTGAGAATATTATCTGTTGCAAACAATCAAACCCTGTGTGCTCTATTGTGATGTCACGTGTATCGCGGAGACTGGGGTCACAAAGGAATTACCGGAACTGCGTACATGAAGGCAGTCCGGGTTTATGCATCAGAATAATGAGTCGTGTGTTTTTGTGCTGCGCAGCAAGCTGAAGGCCCGCATGGGGCTGTGTATGATAATCAAGTCAGTGTGTTACCGGAGGCCGGGAAACACAGCTACAGAACACTGGCGACAAGGAATAGAACATTTGATACGCGTGTTTGCAAATTGAACGCTGAGGCACCGCACACATCATCCTCCGCGTTCGCTCCAAATGACACTACACCACCGGAGAGAAGAGCAGCCACACAAATGCACGCCACGCCCTTTGCAAGACCATTGACAGCGTTTTCTGATTAAAGAACACTTCGGTAAGCGCAGGTGAAGTCTGGGCACCTTAAACCTCTTAACAGTCTGCCGACATGCGCGATGGTGAAACACAAGGCAGAGCCCAGCTCACAGCCCTAGCCACGGGCACAATACCATTAAAGCGGTCATTGCTTGACACATGAACATCTTCCAGCCTGGTTTTACACGGCAGCCAGGCAACATAGACACTTAAAAAAAATAAAACAAGGCCCACCGCTACTGAACAACCCTGGAAAACACGTGTGAGCAGGTGTCCCAAGATAACTGCTAACAGCAGGAAGTCTGGTCTCTGCATTTACAGGCAACATGTCAATCACCAACACAAGCCCAGCAAGGGCAGGGGCCAGCTCCACTGAGAGAAGGAGCACCATATTCAACCCGGATCGACAAGACCACTCTCAAACCACGCTCATGGGGCTGTTCAACCCGTTGGCCACGAGGGCTGCGATCCGGTGGGGCATCTGGTTGCAGAAGTTGAAGGCGAGCGTCCCCAAAAAGCACAACCCTCCCGCAATGAGAGGCAATAATGGACTCTCCCAAAATGGGAATAAGGCTAGGACCAAGTGCGGGTGAGCTTAATGGAAGTTTTAGCTAAGTCAAATGGGGCATGCAAAGAACTCTGCAAACTCCGAGAGCACTCTGTCTGACAATCGCAAAGACAGGTGTTTATATTTACAAAAAGTGTCATAGGTACATACACACTATAGGGGGCACATGTACATGGGGATTGGGTGGCGTCGACTAACTATATGTGCAGCTGTGATGCGTCGCTTCGTGGTTGGTGGACACCGCCGGGTGCCAACGTGGGGTGGGCAGGTCAGCTGGGCTCATGCGGGAGGTGCTGTCGGGCCAGGCGTGGTCAGTGTCATTGATGAACGTCTTTCTTGGCTTTCTGCCCTAGTGGCCATGCACACCCCATTCATTCAATGCTGCAATGTCAGTTGTCCTGTAACTCCTACAAAAGGTTATTCTACAGGTCAATACAACACAGGAGGAATGCACATTAGGTGGAATACTTTGACGATACATCAATACATGGTTACTGTTCTCCTGTTGACTAGGTATCATGGGCCATATGGTCGGGTCTCAGGGCACGGGGTAAGCTGTCCGAGCTTTAGGTCTCGTTGGATTAATGACAGATGCTTTTACACAATGTTGGTGCAATATTAGGTTCTTATTTTACAAGCGTCATTAATCTGGGGTGAACTGATGGGTCGTGGGACCTATGAGGGGGCACCTCTGGCCTTTGGTTATGGCCGGGTTTTACTGCTGGGCTTTAAATAATTCAGGTGGCTGGCCACGGCCAGGTGAGCTGCGGGGGATCATGAATGCTTGAAGTGGCTCCAGCCGAATTGGGGGAGGTGAGGAGGTGTAGCTCGGGCCTTTGCTTTCTCCGGCAGGCTTCAATGGGAAGGGAGGGGAAGTGACCATGGATATGCCCACAATGATACTCTCTTGGTATGCTGCAAATTATATTAAAAACAAAAGTGATTCGTACAATGTATAATGCTTATTGGTTCTCTAAAGGGTTACACGTCTATATTCTTTGCACCGTTACATAGTCATTTCAAAAACATGTTAACTTATACTAACGTTTCTATTGATCACCACAGGGTGAGTATTTGCAAAAATAGCAGCTCTTGCATTATAAACATGATACGTGAGGTAGCATTAGGGTTGGTGGAGCACTCGGGAGCAACAGACAAATATGGTTGACAGCGGTATTACACGTTAAACTCGTACATTCACATTTGATGGCATTCCATGTGTCTCTGAGCTCACAATACTGTCGCGCTTGCGTTTCTTTGCACTCTAGCAGCATCAGGATAATCATGGCATAAGGACTTGATATCACTCTCTTTACATTACCCCTAGAGAAGCACATAGTAGGAGGCCAGGGGCACTGAGTGTTTGCACATAACTGAGGGGGTGTGAGTATCGTGACCATTTTGTCACACAATAACACATTCTATTCTTACAATGTTTGTAGATTTTTGGCACGGGGGTCGTAATGCAATATATATATATATATATATATATATATATACACACACACACACACACAGTTTCTTGGTATAGGATTGAGGCTTTTGTTTCATCGAGGACGATTTACAGTTATTTTCCAAGCCAGCCCCGCTGCCCGGGTCATGCTGAGGATAATGATGCACTATGGAAGGTGAATGATACAGTGTTTGCTCTAACACTAGCTCATGTCCGATTGTTCGTGGGAACGGGCTTTCAGCGGATCTGCCAGGGAGCGGAGGCAATAGGGGTAGGTGGGGGCCGTGCTGCAGCGCACGAGGAATCATGTCTTAAGATGGCGTTCTGGTTTTCAAAATGGTTTCCAGGACCTAGCCTAATACAGTACGTTTGGCCAATGTGTCTGCCAGTGGTCCACCCACCACCTGGGCCCTGGTGGCAGGGGGGTCCCCTGACGAGTCATGGACTTCACAAGGAGGGGACTGCAGGGGAGGGGGGGGGTCCCTCCCTTGGACCTGTCCTCCCATACATTTCCCCCCTTTCGTTACTTAAGTAACGAATACTGTAACTCCCCCAACCTCTGGCATTCCTTTTCATCAGGCACCGCTTCGTCCCATGCCGGGGTACACTTTATGGGCATACACACCCTACACACCCCCCTCAGGCTTTCCCCCCTTCTAGCATATTCGTCTGGTGTACAAGTCAGGTATATACAGTCCCCATCCCCCTCCAAATCCACCCACACCTCTTCATACCATTCGAGTTCCCGCAGCTCCCTAATTGTTGTGTGCCACAATCTGTCTATTATATCCCCATTGCGGTTTATTGGCACCATCTGGTATTTGGGGCCACCCTCTCCTCCCGTTTGCACTTGAGCTTCCTGCATAGCTTGCACTGTACCTCGCGCATTGCCCATTGTCACCATCATCAACGTACCATTTGGTACAGCGTGTGCAAAACATTGAAGGCCCATCTGGCACACACAAAACATTAGAAGCAAAAACACAACTGTGGGCATTAGTAGTTTGACAGTCATTCCCAGCCATGATGGGACCCAGGAGAAGAGGTTGTCGAACCACGTGCTTGCTTCTGCCCCACCTTCGGTTTTCATTCTTTCTCCTAGGTTGTGCACTGCTGCAATCACGTGGGACAATGTACCATTATCTGCGTCTTCAGAAGGTACAAAAGTGCAACATGCACTTCCGATTTTTCGGCAAACACCTCCGTCCATCGCTGTTAATAGGTCTAGGACATACCTTTTTTGCATTTTCATTAGCCGCAGTGCTCTCAGCTCTACCTTGATCACGTTGCAACCTTCTTCTGTGTCGTTTGCCAACTGAATTAGGTCCCAGCGGGTTATTTGAGCCACTTAGCATTTGCGCGTGCCTGGATACTTGGAAGGAGTGAAGCAAAGAAAGTTTCTGCTGAGCTAAACAATCAATATCTGTCTGGGATCTGCGCCAGTAGTTCTGAGGATGCTTTCGATATGTAGTTGGACGATCGCCTGTTTCGGGACAGCATTTCTTCCTTGGTACCAGAGGACAAAACATACATTTGCGGCTCTTCTGTCGTTGGGCCTTGTTTTCACGAGGGGCATCTTGCCCTTTCCTGCCCCCACCGATGTGGCTCTCTGGTATCACCATTAGAGCAGAATGTCGTGTGGCCAGTGAGCAACTGCCGCTCCATGATTGTGGGAGATGCAAGTATGCCTGGCTGCCACACACCCAGTAAGTGTCCATGAGGGCTGCTGTCCCCTTCCTCAGGTCTGGGATGGTGAGAGTCCTGTTGCATTTTTTGTTCAGCCCCATTGCGGTTTTTCCTTCTCCCTGGAAACACAGTTCATATTGTTCCGCTCACCTGGCTCCCATAGAGGCGTTGATCTGAACTGGACAGCTGCGGTCTCCACCAATGTGACGCGTAGGGCCGAGATGACGGACTGGACTGGCCCACCTAGCTTTGTTTGCTTGACCCATAGGAATATTCTTCTGCAAATGGAGAAAGGGAATTAACCACCCGTGGAGTTGAGTGTAAATTCCCCCACCCCCGCTGTTCTCCCCATGGATCACCGTTGATGTCCCCTCTTATAGTCTCACCTGACGGTTTGAAAAGATGAGCTCTCCATCCTGCATTGAGCGCAGGGGTGGGTTGATAACCAGTTGCTTCTCTGGCTCGAAGGAATTGGTGAGTTCCAGAACAATATTGACTCCGAAAAGTATGTAGTTCGTAAGAGTTCAAATGCCTGACTTTCACTCTGGTCCGATTCCTTGCAGATTGCAGCTTGACCCTAGTGAAGAGTTCCTAGTGGCAACCAGTAATATTCTGGTAAGGATTTGTATTTCCAACACAGTTCGATAAATAATGTCAATATGTAACCTGTTGCTTTCTCCCTTATTCAGGCACTGAGAGAAAGTATGAAGTCTCAGGAAATAATACCTCCGGCGGTAAAATCAGGTAAGTCTAATGTGGTGAGGAGGGTTCCCCTTGATAGTCCCTTTGTTTCACCTTGCTGTCCTTTTGTTTCCCCTTGGGGGCCGGGGTTCGGCAAAGATGCAGTGGAAGCTGCGCCGACCCGTGAAGAGGAATAGTACCCCCGGTAGTGAAATCAGGTAAGTCTATGGGGGGGGTTACTAATATTCCTCTGTGTATTCCCTTGGCTCACCTTGCGGTTCTTGTCTACTCTTTAGGTGCCTGCGGCGGAAACATGCAGGAGGATGCGGTGGAATGTGAAGATGCTGCGCAGGCCGGTGAGTTCAGCGCAGCGCTGCAGCAGGCGAGGCGAGGCGACGCGCATAAAATAACTTCTTTCTTCCAGCTCGAAGGCGCGATGGATCGGGAATTCAGGTAAGGATCAACGGTATTGCTCTTGTTCTAACCTTTTCTCCTTCTTTCTCCCTTTTTCTAGGAGCTCCAAACTCGAGGCAGGCGTGGCAGAAGACTGGATGCAGACTTGCAGGCACGGTGAGCGTTACGCTGCTGGATGCAGAATAACACGAAGCGTGTGCTGCTCTTCGGGCGTGGTTTAAATAGCCTCCAAAGTAGTCCCAGGTAAGTATTCCTCCCCGACCCTGCCAGAGTAAAAAAATAGTCCCTCGGTAAAATAGTCCCTTCCAAGCCTCATTTGGCTTGGAGCTCTTGCAGCATGGTCTGCATCAGGTAAGTTCTACTCTATGAGCCTGGCGCCTTTGGCGCCAGGACGGACTCTCCATATGAGCCTGGCGCCAGGACCGTACCCAAGCAGCCCGTAGCAGGGGTTTTTGGGCTTGCCCAAAATAACTTGATGCCTGCTTCCGGGGTTGCTGGACCTGGTCTTGGTCCCCGGGGATAGGCATCATGACAGCACGCCCCCCCCCCCCCCAAGGCCCCTCCTAAAGTCGTTCTTCCCCGTGGTTTTGGTTTGTCTGGGAAATTTCGGTGGAATCTTTTCACCAATCGAGGTGCATGCACGTGGTCACTAGGTTCCCAAGACCTTTCCTGTGGTCCGTAACCTTTCCAGTCGATTAAATAAAAAAGTTTTGACTTCACCATCTTGGAGTCCTGGATGTTTTTAACCTCAAATTCGGGTTCCCCGTCTATAAGGATGGGGTCTGGTGGCTTGGTTAGTTTTGTCCCTGGTTGCACTGGCTTCCAAATTGAAACATGAAAGACGGGGTGAATTTGCATATTAGCAGGTAAGTCCAACTTGACGCCCACTGGGTTGATAATGGGCTTAATAGAGTAAGGTCCCAAATATCTAGGGTGAAAGGTCCGCGTTCCCTTGAGAGGTATGTGTTTTGTGGCCAACCATACTTGATCCCCTATCTGGTACTGTGGAGTATCACTTCTATGCCGATCAGCATCTTTCTTATATTTCTCCTTCGCTTGTTTTAAATGTGCAGTTGCCTCCTTAAAGGCTTGTGTAATCGTAGCGTGTAGATGGTCCACTGCGGGCATTTCTAAGTGTTGGGGTGAGTCAAGGTCTGAGGTTCGAGGATGGTGCCCATATAGGGTATAAAAGGGGCTTTGTCCAGTTCCAGAATGCACTGAATTATTGTATGCATATTCTGCGATCCAAAGAATGTCCTTCCAATTACTCTCAGTTTGATGTAACATACAACGCAGGTATTGTTCAAGAGTCTGGTTGGTCCTCTCCGTTTGACGATCGGTCTGGGGGTGGTGACTGGTCGATAATCTCACGTCGATTTGCGCCAATTGACAACATTTCTTCCAAAAATGTGAAATGAATTGACTGCCCCGGTCAGAGACCAACACGGATGAAATCCATGTATGCGAACAATGTTTTCAAGGAATTCTTTGGCCAGGATTGAGGCTGAAGGTAATCCTTTTAAAGGAATAACGTGGGCCATATCTTGGAAAAAAGATCCACAATAACTAGAATGGTGTTAAATCCATTACAAGGAGGTAGATCAGTAATAAAGGCTAAAGATAAGGTGTGCCATGGTGTAGGCGGAATGTCTAAAGGTTGTAAGAGTCCAGCTGGTTTTTTCTTTTGACTTTTGTTTTGGGCGCAAATGCCACAAGACATCACAAATGATTTAATATCCTTTCGCCAGGTGGGCCACCAGAATTGTCTTTTAATTTTAGCTTCAGTTTTTGCAATACCTGGGTGCCCCTCCATTAGGGTATCATGATAACGGGAAATGACTAGCTCTTATAGTTCCTTGTGTGGCAGAAATAGCCGCCCTTGGTAATAAGGCAGATCATTGGTGACAGAGTAGTCCGGGCCTTTCTTTACCCAGTCCTGCAGGGCTGTAGGATCAAAGAGTTGCTGGATCTTTACCTGAATGTCCTCTAGTGTCTATAGAGTAGTCATGCCAAGAATCCTTTGTTCGGAAATTATAGGTACTGGTTCTGGGTTCACTTCTGCCTCTCCCATCCCTATTCGGGATAAGGCGTCTGCTTTACCATTCTTACAACCTGGTCAATAGCTTATCACAAAATCGAACTCGGTAAAGAACAATGCCCATCGGAGTTGACGTGACGATTGGGCCTTGGCTGTTTTTAAATACTGTAAGTTCCGGTGATCACAGTAATGGTATGCCTGGCACCGAGAAGATAGTGCCGCCAAGTCTTGAAGGCAGATTTAATGGCTTATAACTCCTTGTCGGTAACCGCATAGTTTAACTCGGGTGCCGAGAACTTTCTGGACCAAAATGCTACTGGGTGAAGCTGGCCAGTTTCATGGTCCTTTTGAGACAGGACAGCTCCCACGGCTAGACTGGATGCATCAGTTTCCACTATGTATGGAAGGTCAGGGCGCGGGTGCTTTAATACAGGTGGAGATGTGAATTTCGCTTTCAGCTCTTGGAAGGCATTTTCAGCTTCTTCAGTCCACATAAAGCGTTTATTTTTTCGCAAGAGTGCTGTGATGGGATGTACGACATGTGAAAAATCTGGGATGAATCTGCGGTAGAAATTGGCAAAGCCGAGCATGCTTTGTACTCCTTTAACTGAACTTGGTGATGGCCACTTAAGGATTGCAATCACCTTTCGTGAATCCATTCGGACTCCCTTTGGGGTCAGGATAAACACAAGGAATTCAACTTCGGTGGCATGAAAAACGCATTTTTCTAGTTTTGCATATAGTTTGTGCTGGCGCAATTTCTCAAGGACTGCTTGGACGTGCTTCACATGGTCAGATTCTGAAGAGGAGTATACTAGAATATCATCGATATATCCAACACAAACGTCAATGAGTTCACGAAGGACATTGTTCATGAAGTATTGGAAGGCTGCTGGTACATTGCACAACCCGAAAGGCATCACCTGGTATTCGAATAACCCATACTTAGTGCGAAAAGCAGTCTTCCATTTGTCGCCCTCTTTTACACGTACCAGATGGTATGCCCCCCAGAGATCTAATTTAGTGCATATACAAGCGTCCTTCACTTGGTCTAGTAGTTCAGGGATAAGAGGCAATGGGTATCGGTTCTTAACAGTTATCTGGTTCAATGCGCGGTAGTCTATGCACGTTCTGAGGTCACCTTCCTTTTTAAGCACGAAGAACAAAGCTGAAGATGCAGGGGACTTGGATGGGCGAATAAAGACATTGGCAAGGTACTGGTCTAAGTATTGTCGTAGGTGAAGGTTCTCAGGTTCCGTAAGGGCATAAATCCTGCTACAAGGGGGTTGTGCACCGGGTATGAGATCGATTTGACAATCGTACGATCTGTGAGGAGGTAAGGTGTTTGCCTGTTCTTTTTGGAAGACATCCTGGAATTCTTGGTATTCTGGAGGTAGTTGCATGACTGCTGTGGTTACTGTGGCCAGGCCTGCGTTCTGATTTTTCTTTGGGTAACAGGTTTGTGCACAATCCGGGAAGGTTATTCTCTTCTCTCGCCAATCAATACAAGGATTATGTGTTTCCAACCAAGGTATCCCCAGTATTATTTGGAACTGTGGGGCTTTGATTAGATCAAACACAATAGTCTCTCGATGCACATCCTGACCCAATAGTGTCATCTCTGTGGTGGAATGAGTTACAGGCCCAGAGGCAATTTCAGTTCCATCGACTGTGGTGATGACATCTGAGGTGGTTTTTCGGCAGAGAGGTAGATTCATCCTGGAAGCCAATTCATAGCCCACATAGTTTCCTATGGCCCCGCTATCAATGTATGCCCTTACTGCGTGCATACGCCATGGCTGCCCTGGATCGACGAGGACCATTGGTATGATGAAATGCGAGGTCTGAGTATCCTTCTTCAAGCTCGGCAAGCGGACCTCTACGCTTGTCGGGCGTGGTCATTTCCCGAGTCTGACTCCATACAGCTTTTATCAGAAGCTCCTACCACCTTCTTGGGTGGTTTTACAGGGTAATCCCGTAGAAAATGCCCAGAAGTTCCACAATATAGACACAATTGCATTTGACGTCTCCTTTCTCTTTCCTTCTGGGTTAAGGGTCCTTTAACCCCTCCGATTTGCATGGGTTCTGAAGCATCTGCTCCTTTGGGGTTAGCGTGGGTTTTGACCAACACCCGATTCTCAAACTTGGCTCGATCAGCCTTTCTGTTCTGAAGCCAAGACATCCTTGAGTTCTCCTCGAAGCCCTTGATGAAATAACGTGATTCGTTTTACCTCTGGCCATCCAGTTTCCACTATCAACCTATTAAAGGTCGCGATGTAGGATAGAAGGTCCTGGTTACCCTGTCGTAGGGACAAAAGTTTGTTATCCAGGGCCTGACCTTGGGAGTGCCGGGCAAATAGTCTTTCCATGCTCATTTGAAAGCCCTGAAAATCCCGAAGAATTGGGTCATCCTGAGTAACTAGTGGAATTGACCAATCAGCTGCACTGCCGCTGAGATATGACAATACAAAGGCTACCTTGGCTTGATCGTTTGGGAAGGCTTCAGGTCTGCATAAAAAGTGCAAGCGGCATTGGTTCATAAACACGGCGAACCTTTTGAGATCTCCGGCAAAGCGTTCGGATGGAGCTAATGGAATATTTCCTGGTAGGTTTATTTGCACAGGGTTACCCGATAACACAGGAGCTGGATTTCCCCCGGAACCAGGTAGGGGTGCTTGTCCAGCCTGGCTTTGCAATAGTTGCCTAGCAAGGTCATCAGTTTGCTCCTTTGACAAAATCAGTTCTCTCCTAAGAGCATTGGTTTGTTGACGGGCGGAATGCACTTCAGCCCTCAATTCCCCTAGTAATTGGGCCAATTGGTCAGTCTCTGAGGTATCCATAACGCCCGGGTGGGAATTTGTGGGTAGGCTTCGTGTTCTGTTACGCTCACCTGGCTCCCACAGAGGCGTCGATCTGAACTGGACAGCTGCGGTCTCCGCCAATGTGACGCGTAGGGCCGAGATGACGGACTGGACTGGCCCACCTAGCTTTGTTTGCTTGACCCGTAGGAAAATTCTTCTGCAAATGGAGAAAGGGAATTAACCACCTGTGGAGTTGAGTGTAAATTCCCCCACCCCCGCTGTTCTCCCCATGGATCACCTTTGATGTCCCCTCCTATAGTGTCACCTGATGGTTTGGAAAGATGAGCTCTCCATCCTGAATTGAGTGCAGGGGCGCGTTCATAACCAGTTGCTTCACTGGCTCGAAGGAATTGTTGAGTTCCAGAACAATATTGACTCCGAAAAGTATGTAGTTCGTAAGAGTTCAAATGCATGACTTTCACTCTTGTCCGATTCCTTGCAGATTGCAGCTTGACCCTAGTGAAGAGTTCCTAGTGGCAACCGGTAATATTCTGGTAATGATTTGTATTTCCAACACAGTCCGATAAATAATGTCAATATGTAACCTGTTGCTTTCTCCCTTATTCAGGCACTGAGAGAAAGTATGAAGTCTCGGGGAATAATACCTCCGGCGGTAAAATCAGGTAAGTCTAATGTGGTGAGGAGGGTTCCCCTTGATAGTCCTTTTGTTTCCCCTTAGGGGCCGGGGTTCGGCGAAGATGCAGTGGAAGCAGCGCCGACCCGTGAAGAGGAATAGTACCCCCGGTGGTAAAATCAGGTAAGTCTATGGGGGGGGGGGGTTACTAATATTCCTCTGTGTATTCCCTTGGCTCACCTTGCTGTTCTTGTCTACTCCTTAGGTGCCGGAATGCGGCAGGAACATGCAGGAGGGTGCGGTGGAATGTGAAGATGCTGCGAAGGCCGGTGAGTTCAGCGCGGCGCTGCAGCAGGCGAGGCGACGCGCATAAAATAACTTCTTTCTTCCAGCTCGAAGGCACGATGGATCGGGAATTCAGGTAAGGATCAAAGGTATTGCTCTTGTCCTAACCTTTTCTCCTTCTTTCTCCCTATTTCTAGGAGCTCCAAACTCGAGGCGGGCGTGGCAGGAGACTGGATGCAGACTTGCAGGCACAGTGAGCGTTACGCTGCTGGATGCAGAATAACACGAAGCGTGTGCTGCTCTTCGGGCGTGGTTTAAATAGCCTCCAAAGTAGTCCCAGGTAAGTATTCCTCCCCAGCCCCGCCCGAGTAAAAAAATAGTCCCTAGGTAAAATAGTCCCTTCCAAGCCTCATTTGGCTTGGAGCTCTTGCAGCATGGTCTGCATCAGGTAAGTTCTACTCTATGAGCCTGGCGCCTATGGCACCAGGACTGACTCTCCATATGAGCCTGGCGCCATAGGCGCCAGGACCACACCCAAACAGCCCCTAGCAGGGGTTTTTGGGCTTGCCCAAAATACTTTGATGCCTGCTTCCGGGGTTGCTGGACCTGGTCTGGGTCCCCGGGGGTAGGCATCATGACACATATGTTATTACTTTCTGCAGTTTGAACGGGTTTTCGATGCCAGTTACCCAGGTTAGCTTTGCGATATGCTCCTTCCAGATTGGTGTACACGTTTTTTCGATCCACTGCAGCTTTTCAGGTGTCGCTCCTCGCAGCGCCTCAGCTTTACATGTCACTTCTTCGTCTTTCCATCTGTTGTCTGTGAATAATATCCCTTTTATTATAAAAAATGGTTCTTTCAGGCATACTACTCCTTCCACTTTTGGGTAGCATGTGTTCTCGTTCTGCACTCTGCTAAAAGGCATTTCGTGTGCTTGGAAGGTGTTCTTAATTCTGCACAGCGTAAGATGAAGGAGACATTGGGCATTTATAAGAGGCAATTCTTTTGGTAGCAGCACCTTGGGTGTTCCTGAGGCATGGGGGATAAGGGGACAGACATAGCAACTCTCATTTGTTGTTTGCTTGGTAGTTGCGCTCATGTCTGCATACCATTTATTAGTCTGGTGAGGGTGTCTTGGGTCTTCCATTTTGTCTAAACCCAGACCGTAATACTTGTCATACTTCCTACTCCCCACCTCCCTTTTCCTTCTATTATTTCTAAGGTATCTCCCAGCTTCATGGGCGAAGTGTACTCTAGACCCCCCTTTTCCCGTGCCCCCCTCTTTCCATTCATCATACAGAGATGCAAACCTTTCCGCCATTTTTTCGTTCTCTTCATTTATTCTATGATGTAATGTACTTTCTGCTGTAGGGGTAGTTACATGTGTGGGCTGGGTAGTGGGGGTATTGTAAAGCCACGATATGACAGAAGGGTTGCGGTCATTTAGGCTGTGGGCATTATAGTCAGAGACGTTTGGCAGGGGAGTTATGCGAACATTCATTTCAACACTGCTTTTTCTGGAGTGGTTGATTATTTTGGGCGGTTTCGTGTTATAGCCCCATACAAGTTGGTATCCGTTCCATACCAAAAAATCACCTTCTTTTGCCCTTTCAGTTGCTTTGCTTCCATTTGTCATATTACTTCCGTTCCCCCCTCCCCCCTCATTCATCTCGACAGAGATGAATGCTATGAACGAATAAGTGCTTATGCCAAACAGCATCACAAAAAATAATACGATGCACACAGACAGTCCACATTCATACGAATATCTACAACATTTTACTATTGCATCTCTACATCTATATATTCTATTGCGGGCTGCCCTTTCGTTGCCATTGTTGTTCCTATTTAAAACATAAAAGTGCATTAAGTATATACATGTAAACATTTCTTTTTGTACTGCATCTACCAGAGAATTATAGGTAGAGAGAGAGGGAGGGGGTGGGACGGGTGCAGAGAGAGAGAGAGAGAGAGAGAGAGAGAGAGAGAGAGAGAGAGAGAGAGAGAGAGAGAGAGAGAGAGAGAGAGAGAGAGAGAGAGAGAGAGAGAGAGAGAGAGAGAGAGAGAGAGAGAGAGAGAGAGAGAGAGAGAGAGAGAGACATTATCTCATTCATATTTGATCACTTTTTTCATATTTCATCTCAATCATGAACGTTATCCAGTTATCTTTTTCTTTTACCTGTAAGTCAATTTGTTTGTTAGCATATTAATATACCTTTTACACTCACTTATACCTGTACCTTTTCATTCAGCATTTTCATTAGTTATTGTTTGCTGTTGTCTGTGCCTCCTCATTTACTTCCTCTTGTACATTATTGTACGCCCTGCGTACATCTGTTAAATGTATCCAGTACCTGAGTCCTTTGACTTTGAATGCGGTGGGTGTACAAAAGACTACCTCGATATGGGCCATGGAACCTTGGGGCATCCCACCTACGTACAAAACTTCTAACATAAATGAAACCCCCTGGCATTAGTTGTCCTTGGGGGCTCTGTTCCACAAATGACACAGCTCTGCTCCCTTCTTCCCTTGTAAAGGGCGGTGAAAGTTGTCTTGAGATTGTGCGCGCTGCCCTAGTCAGCTTTTTCAAATAATCAGTAAACTCATCTCCTAAGATCGTGGCGCTTCTCTGTGCATCTGAGTGGCTGCGCAGCGGAGAATGTGCTGTGTGCATTTGGCGTCACGTGCGGGGACAGGTGGTGGTCCTTACTTGGCTGATTTCTCAGCTCGAATAGTGCAAGGGGTAAACCATACACCCAGTTCTTTCTAATTAAGAAACATAGTTTAGACAACCTTCCTTTTAACAGGCCATTGATCTTTTCGACAACGCCATTACTTTGAGGGTGATAAATCGAGCAAAGCTTATGTTTAATCCCCGACAATGCAGTTACTTCTTTGAACAGCTCGTTTACAAAATGAGTGCCGTTGTCTGAGCAAATTACGTCGCAAATTCCCCAGCGCGGGAACACCTCTCTCACTAGGAACTTTGCAGCACACTTAGCATCAGGGCGTGCACATGGACCAGCTTCGACCCACCTGGAGAACGGACATACAACTACTATCATGTAACGTGCCCCATTACACCTCTCCCCCATGTCTGCATAATCAATATGCAGTTCTCGGAAGGGCCCTGTAGGTTTTGGAATTGTCCCTCTGAGTGTCCGTAAGGTCATTCCAGAATTGTATATCTGGCAAGTTGTGCACTCCATTGCTAATCTTGATATATGTTCTTGGAGCCCGGGCACAAACCAATCTTCCTGTATCTCCGCTACTATGTGTTGTTTGGCATTGTGTGCTGGAAAGTGTAATTGCTGGAATGCTATCTCCATCAGTTTAATGGGCATCACCACTTTACCTGTGTTATTTTGGCGCCATAATAAGTCTGTTGCCGACTGGCTGCAACCCCTTTTTTCCCACAATGCTTTTTCCTCATTACTCGCTCCTTCCTGCAACTCTAGTATTTGTGATATGGACATAGCATTGTACCCTTCTGGTAGTTCCTCACTGGCTTGTTGCTGCAATAGGTAATCACCTGCAGTTTCCTTTTGGAAATATGACGCCTCCTTGGCGGCGGCGTCTGGACAGTATTATCTCGTATGCTGTTGCCCGCTGTGTTGTTAGTGTGCTTTTTGATCTTTCCAGTATTGCAAAAAGGGAATGTTCCACAAATAAGGTAACGGAACACCCCATTACTATAGTGGCACTTTTCTCAATGGCGAATGCGGCGACAGCAAGAGACTGTTCGCACGCGAAGTGACCTTGCGTTATTGTGTCTAGCGTGCCACTGTAGAAGGCCAATGGCTTGTGTCCCATGGAGGTCTTTTGGGTCAACACAGCTGTCATAAGAGTTCCTTTGGAGTGGGAAAACAGGTAAAATTTGCGCTCATAATCAAGGTTGGCGAGTACTGGAGCACTTGAAATTAACTGTTTCAGTGACGCAAAAGAGTCACTCATTTCTTTTGACCATTTTATTTCTCTGTTCTCCCGCTGGGCCTCTTTGAGTGCTTGTAGTAAGGGCCTGGTGTATTCTGTGTAATCTAGTATCCATGCTCTGCAATAGTTGCACATTCCTAGAAATGTTTGCATTTCTTTCACCGTTTTTGGCTCTCCTACTGCTGTGATCGCTTCTACTCCGTCAGGTATTATCTTTTTGCCATCCTTTGATATCAGCTGTCCCAGGTATAATACTTCTGGTTGACAGTATTGTAGTTTCCCTCTGTCCACCTTGTATCCTTTGTGGGCCAGCAGTGTTAGGAGGGTAACTGAGTCCTTCCTGCACTCATCCTCATTCTGTGCGCAAATGAGCAGATCATCTACGTACTGAATGATGGTGCTTTCAGCTGTCAAGTTTCCTAAATCTTCGTGGAGGATACGATTGAATATGCTGGGACTTTCACAGTACCCCTGCGTCAATCTGCAATGCTCATATCTTTTCCCCCCCTAGTGTAAATGCTGTCAAGTATCTGCTCTCTTCTGCCAATGGAATGGAGAAAAATATATTTTTCAAGTCAACTACTGTAAAATGTGATGCGTTTTTTGGGATACTGCAAAGTATAGATGCAGGGTTCGGGACTAGAGGAAACTGTTTTTGTATGACGTCATTTAGTGGGCGTAGGTCTTGGATCATCCTCCATGCCCCTCCCTTTGCTTTCTTGATTGGGTAAATGCAAGTATTACATGGGGAATTTGAGGGTATTATTATTCCCTGGGCCAATAGGGCACTTATCGTTTCCTTTATCCCTTCCTCAGCTTTGCGGGACAATGGGTACTGTTTCACTCGGGGCAGGATTGCTCCTGGTTTAAGCTTTATTGTGACTGGGGTAACTCCATGCAACAACCCTACATCATGGGGACCCGTAGTCCACAAGTTGCTTGGCACTAATTTCATGTCATCATCAAAAAAGGAAGGTGGTGCTCCTACTACTGCCATCAACTGTATGGCGACTTGTCTCACTTGTATCAATATATCACATGGTATTGCTATTTCCATTATTATCTCCCTGTCACTTTCTGAGTCAGAAAAGAGATCCTCATCTGATAGATCACGTAATGCAATGTCAGCATTGATGCACAACACAGTGCGCCATTCACATCCATCTATGTCCATACCAATTACTGCAATTCTTTTGGCTGATATCTGTACTGCATGCAAATCTAAAGATATCACTGAACCAGGTGTAATGTCTGTGCGTACTATTGGGCGGAAGATGAATTCTGCTGGCACCCGCCACTCTAATCTTTTTAGCTCAGGTACTACTCGGGCTAGTGTTTTCAATCCTTCAATGAACACATTTGGGTCTACCGGCATTGCCACGTATCTCTGGTGCTGTTTCTCGCGCATGTACCACCAGCATTACACGCAACAGGCATATTCCTGGCGTGGAGCAAACTATTCCTCTTTCTGTGAACGATATAGTCATATTGAGCTTGCTGAGAAGGTCCCTTACGAGCAAGTTGATCGGTGACTGTTCATAATATAGTAGGGGTGTCCTCACTGTTTTACCCCCCACTGTCACATCCAAATCTTCTGTGTAAGGAACTTCGACGACAGCCCCAGAGAACCCCTGCGTTTCCAACCTATGGTTAGATAGCGGAAACCGGCCTTCACGTATGCATGATTTTTGGCTCCCGAATCCACCATAAATATGAATTGCTTGTCTCCTATCTGCGCCCCTACTAATGGTTCCTCCACTGCATTGTAGGTGGTAGATAGAACGGGACACGCAAGTGTTCCCTGTGGGCTGTCCTATGCTGGCTGCCTCGTGGCTCCCCCTTTACTAAAGACATTGCCTGACACTACTGCTACACCGCTGTAGGGAGCTGGGACAGGTGCCCCGTTCGCAACTGTTGCGAAAGGGTTTCCTGGTGTGTATTGCATAGGTTCGTCGTTTTGTGGGTGACCCTGTGCTCTATTGTGTTGAGCTGGTCTTTGGTCTACATACCCTTGCTCTTGTTGCCTCTGCTGTCTTCCCATTGGAAGGCCGTATGGGCTCCCTGGGTGGGGGTTACCGTATTGCTCCATATCCTGAAATCCATTGTTTGGTCTGTTCCTACATTCTCGTGAGAAGTGCCCCCACCTCCCGCAATTCCAGCAGCTCCCTTGTGCACCTCTGGGACCTTGCCCCCAATATCCTCCATTACCACCGTACCCCCGCCCACCTCCTCTGCGACCTCTGTACCCACCTCGTCCCCCTCGAGGGGCCCAATCTTGCCACTGCTGACCTCCGTACGGCTCCTGTCCATTCCACTGTGGTAGCCCCGCTCCTGCCCAATTCCCTGCCATCCTCCCCTGTATTGCTACCAGCCCCTCCTCCACCTCCTCCTCTTCTCCCTCCCTGTTATGTGGGAGCGCTGCTACTGCTGCAGCGACCTTCACCAGTTTCGTTTGTACTAACTTGGCCTCATCTGCCAATCTTTTTTGTGCTATTTCTTTTTCTCGCTCTTTTATTCTTTTGCAGTGGTGGACTATTATACTCTGTATTTCGGGCCACCCCTTCGCCTCGATCCCTGCAATTTTGTCGAGTGCTTTCTGTACCTCTTTAGGCAGACCTCTCTTTATTATGAAATAAATTAATGATGTTGACTGATACCAGGGCGTACCCGTTTCCGCTCTCCACATCTCCTGTACCCAGAAAATGTAATCCATAGCATCTTCCCCCTCATTCATTGTACATTGCATAACCGACTGTAAATCTGGTGTATCTGGAAATGTTTCTCTTAATGCGTCCCACACTCGTGCTTGCACTGTGTTGAATGAGGCAGCATCATGGCGGTCACAGTCTAGTGTTATCCCTGGGAAACCATGTTTTACCCACACTCTGTCTGCCTGGTCCCCAACTGCTGATACTAGCAGGCTTTTTACATCCCCTACCACCAAGGGGACTCCAGCAGTGTGCTTCTCGAATGCATATATCCACTTACTTGCCCCTCCTGACAGCAGTGGTAACAGCTTTAACAAATTGGCCTTATCCATCTGAGCCCAGGGTATGTAATTTGGTCTCCCTCCTCCCCTGTGAATCAATGGGAGTTGTAACTTCCCCTTTGTCACTTTGCTTGTACTCACCTTCGTTCCCTTCTTTCCTAATGGAGCCATTCTCCCCAATCTATTCCTTAATCGTCCTGTCCATTCCTCATCCATTGTTCTCCCTAAAGATGCACCATCCATCCTCCCACTCTCTCCTCCCATTGCTGCACTTAATCTCCCACCTTCTTCTTCATCGTCCTCCACATCACACCACAAGTCCTCTCTTCCCCCTGTGGCCATTATTTCATCATCCGCATGTTCACTTGCCCCATCTATTTCTATTATTCGCGTGAGCTCTTCTTGTATTCTGAACAATATTTCTCCCTTCTTCCACCCCTCCTCAATGGTCCTGTCATGGCTCTGTGTCCTTTGTGCTTGCTCTGGTCGGGCCACATTAGTCCCACTTTGCTCACAAATGTTTTTAATTCTTGATAATTCTTCTCTTGCTAGTGAGAGCCTGGAATCTAAATCCTCCGTTAGCTTTTCTATATCTACTGTGGGTGGCTTATCTGTCCACGCTGTCTATGGCTTTCATACGGCGGGGGTGCAGTCGGGCTATGTGTTGTTGTAGCTGGAGTTGGAGGCACATATGTGGGGTCCTTATACCCTTCTGCGGGCACCGGTTTATTAAGTATAGGGTACAACCGTGTCACTTCACCTGGCTTTCCTTCCTCTATCATCTCTTTGTCATCTTTGGGTATCAGTGGTGGATGGCAAATTGGTCCCTTATTCCTTCCTTTTGAGAGGGGGCACTTCTTCAAACAATTTCCAGTGATCTAATATCTCCTTCCTATTGTGGAACTGCTTCCCCTTATATTTCATAAAAATGCAGGTAGCTACCATATCTAGAACATTTTTGTCGAACGATCCTCCTTCTGGCCATATTTGGGGCAGTCCCTCTCCTTTAACTCTGTGACCCATTGATTGTGGTATTTTCTAATGCATTCCGCATACCCAGGTAAACTCTTACAAATATGGGCCAGGGGTGTTTCTGCCCCCATTGTATATGCCTGGCTTATATATCACTATATATACGTATGTTCAACAAAAAAAAACCTATGTGTTTCCAACACTTGAACAATATGGGAGTGGGTGTGTACAGCTTATGCCTCAAATAACTCAGGGGGCACATACAAGAGCAAGCCACCTTTTCTACACTACCAATATTTTCAGCACAAATATTAAAAAGAAACAGCTTAATTCATTGGGCTTACCACCTTAGAATGTCTCCTGGTCACACTTACCATGACCACACCATAATCATGCACATTTTACCATTTACTAAAATCATCATAACATGGGTACTTTTTAACACATATAATGCATATGTAATGATAGTCAACACCCTATTGGTAATTAACCTTTAATCTTTTTCCTCGCTCCCTCGTTGGCCTTTTCTTCCTTTGTTTGATATGAGTCCCCCTTTTGCTTGAAACCTTTTTATTTTTTGCTCAGTGTTAACCTATTTTTATTCATAGACCCAGAAAGAATGAAAGAATAGCAGTTTACTAATATATTCACTGTGTCTCCCTTTTTCACCAGACACCTTTATCTTATTCTCCATTTGTTCATATATTCCCAGTACTAGTCAGGATAGCACTATGCAGCGCCGCCTTCTACCCCCTTGCAGAGCTAGGTTCCCGTCTCTATCTCTTTTCACCTTTTGATCCTAATGGCCATATGCAAAGAAAAAGTAAAGAAAATGTAGAATAGTTTTTAGTAGTCCCAAAAATGTCCCTTTTCAAATGACCTCGTTTTTTATCCTGCTCCCTTCCCCTACTCCCTTTACGGTCACTCGCACTTAATACTCACGTGCCCGTCTTGAACCGAGAGTCTCTGAACTGGGTTCGTCCATGTGGCGCTGCCACACGCTCAACGGCTAGCCCCAGCTCCGGCGAGCGGTACTCAAAGGGGATTTTTTGAAACGGGATCCCGTACCCTTGCTCTAGTGAGTGCGCACTTCTAAGCGTACCAGTTGCCGTAGGCGGGTAGCTTTCCGGAGCAGGCATACCGTGCGTCTCCCCTTTCGACCGGAGATTTTCGTGCCAGAGGGGACGGAAGGGATATATTGGGAGATGTAATCACGTCGGGGTCACCACTGAAGGCGAGCGTCCCCAAATAGCACAACCCTCCCCGCAATGAGAGGCAATAATGGACTCTCCCAAAATGGGAATAAGGCTAGGAACAAGTGCGGGTGAGCTTAATGGAAGTTTTATCTAAGTCAAATGGGGCATGCAAAGAACTCAGCAAACTCCGAGAGCGCTCTGTCTGACAATCGCAAAGACAGGCATTTATATTTCCAAAAAGTGTCATAGGTACCTACACACTATAAGGGGCACATGTACATGGGGATTGGGTGGCGTCGACTAACAATATGTGCAGCTGTGATGCGTCGCTTTGTGGTTGGTGGACACCGCCGGGTGCCAACGTGGGGTGGGCAGGTCAGCTGGGCTCATCCGGGAGGTGCTGTCGGGCCAGGCGTG
Source organism: Ambystoma mexicanum (assembly GCF_040938575.1). Lineage (NCBI taxonomy): Eukaryota > Metazoa > Chordata > Amphibia > Caudata > Ambystomatidae > Ambystoma > Ambystoma mexicanum. The sequence continues at coordinate 649,351,237 of NC_090939.1, read as the reverse complement.
GTCAGTGTCATTGATAAACGTCTTTCTTGGCTTTCTGCCCTAATGGCCATGCACACCCCATTCATTCAATGCTGCAATGTCAGTTGTCCTGTAACTCCTACAAAAGGTTATTCTACAGGTTAATACAACACAGGAGGAATGCACATTAGGTGGAATACTTTGACGATACATCAATACATGGTTACTGTTCTCCTGTTGACTAGGTATCATGAGCCATGGGGTCAGGTCTCAGGGCACGGGGTACGCTGTCCGAGCTTTAGGTCTCGTTGGAAGTAATGACAGATGCTTTTACACAATGTTGGTGCAATATTAGGTGTCTTATTTTACAAGCGTCATTAATCTGGGGTGAACTGGTGGGCCGTGGGACCTATGAGAGGGCACCTCTGGCCTTTGATTATGGCCGGGTTTTACTTCTGGGCTGTAAATAATTCAGGTGGCTGGCCGCGGCCATGTGAGCTGCGGGGGAACATGAGCTTGAAGCGGCTCCAGCCGAATTAGGGGAGGTGAGGCGGTGTAGCTCGGGCCTTTGCTTTCTCCGGCAGGCTTCAATGGGAAGGGAGGGCAAGTGACCTTGGATATGCCCACGATGATACTCTTCTGGTATGCTGCAAATTATATTAAAAACAAAAGGGATTCGTACAATGTATAATGCTTATTGGTTCTCTAAAGGGTTACAAGTCTATATTCTTTGCACCGTTATATAGTCATTTCAAAAACATGTTAATTTATACTAACATTTCTATTGATCACTACAGGGTGAGTATTTGCAAAAATAGCAGCTCTTGTATTATATGGTAAACATGATACGTGAGGTAGCATTAGGGTTGGTTGAGCACTCAGGAGCAACAGACCAATATGGTTGACAGCAGTATTACACTTTAAACTCGTACATTCACATTTGATGGCATTCCATGTGTCTCTTTAAACAATTTACATGAGCTCACAATACTGTCGCGCTTGCGTTTCTTTGCACTCTAGCAGCATCAGGATAATCATGGCATAAGGACTTGATATCACTCTCTTTACATTACCCCTAGAGAAGCACATAGTAGGAGGCCAGGGGCACTGAGTGTTTGCACATAACTGAGGGGGTGCGAGTATCGTGACCATTTTGTCACACAATAACACATTCTTCTATTCTTAGTGTTTGTAGATTTTTGGCACGGGGTCGTAATGCAATATATATATATATATATATATAAGCAGTTTCTTGGTATAGGATTGAGGCTTTTGTTTCATCGAGGACGATTTAAAGTTATTTTCCAAGCCAGCCCCGCTGCCCGGGTCATGCGGAGGATGATGATGCACTACGGAAGGTGAATGATAGTGTTTGCTCTAACACTAGCTCATGTCCGATTGTTCGTGTGAACGGGCTTTCAGCGGATCTGCCAGGGAGCGGAGGCAACAGGGGTAGGCTAGGACTCTCTGAAGGTGGGGGCCGTGCTGCAGCCCACGAGGAATCGTGTCTTAAGATGGCGTTCTGGTTTTCAAAATGGTTTCCAGGTGTAACGCTCACCTGATTCCCACGGAGGCGCAGGTCTGGCTTCGAGTGCTGTTGCTTCTTCAATGGTGAAGCGCAGGACTCTGAAGATGGACAGGAAGGGCCCTCTACTCTGGCTTCTCCGGCTCGCAGGAATATTCCCCTGTGCGTGAAAAGGGAGTATTACCTACTGACTGAGTTATGCTAAAGCCTCCCACTCTCTTCCAACCCTCCACGATACCCTTCCACAATTCCCCGTGAAGTCTCACCTTAGGGTCTGAAAGGACGAGCTCTCCATCCTGCTTCTGACGCAGGGGCGCGTTGAACCCAGTTACTTCACTGGATTGAGGTTGGATGGGAGTTCAGGTAAGCTTGATTATACAGGTAAGGCGCTGTAAAAGTTCTGTTGCAAGTTCAAAAGTTCAAGCTTTAAATAATAATGGTCATTGTCTTTTTTCAGGTGATGAATGAAGATTCCTTTGGAGACTTCTTGCAACAAAGCGCTGATGTTGATGTCTTTTCCCCATAGGGGCCGGGGTTCGGAATGCCGGAGATATGGCGCCGACCCAAAGTGAAACGTGCAGTTCCAGTAAAGATCTGCTAAGTCCTAGATGAGCGCTCAAGTAATGTTTTTGCATTCGCTCATCTAATGTCTTTGTCTTTTCCCCATAGGGGCCGGGGTCCTGCTTGGAAGCAGCAAGACCCGAAATGAAATGGGAATGACCCAACAGGTAAGTCTTAGAAGGAAACTGAGCTTTTCCTATTCCCTTCCTTCTCTCACCTCTTATTCTTGTCTTTTTCTCTAGGCTCTGGGAAGTGGCTGTGTATCCGGATGATCACTTCTGAAGATGGAGGAACCCAGGAAAGCTGAGTGAAATGCAGCGCTGCAGCGATCGTAACAAAATGCTTTTAAAAATGATGTCTTCCCTTTCAGGATCGTCGGTGATGTCTCCATGGTGCAGATTAGCTGGTAGGTCTCTTGTCTCCCTTTGCAGGTGACCCAGGATGCTGACGGCGTGGCTGAAGTCCAGATGCAGGAGCTGACACGGTGAGCGTCCAGCTGCGAGGAGCAGAACAACGCGAAGCGCGAGTTGCTGATCTGGTGTGGTTTAAATAGCTTTGGAAGAAGTCCCAAGTGTGTATCCTTCCTCCGATCAGGTATGTATCCTTCCCCGACCACACCCGGGTGGAAAGTAGTCCCACAGGTAAAGTAGTTCCTATTCAGGCCTCAAGAGGGCCTGGATGTGGCAGCATGGTCTGCATCAGGTAAGTGCACATTAAAACACTTGAACACATGTCTAGCTTTATGAGCCTGGCGCCTAAGGCGCCAGGACAGAGGTCCAACATGAGCCTGACGCCTAAGGCGCCAGGATTGCCTCCAAAGGGCCCCAGCTTGGGCCCGCTGGCACTCCCCTGGGGGAAATGATGCCTGCCTCTGGGGTTGCTGGGTCGGACCTGGCTCCTTGGAGGTAGGCATCATGACACCACGACCTAGCCTAATACAGTACGTTTGGTCAATGTGTCTGCCAGTGGTCCACCCACCACCTGGGCCTTGGTGGCAGGGGGGTCCCCTGACGAGTCATGGACTTCACAAGGAGGGGACTGCAGGGGAGGGGGGTCCCTTGGACCTGTCCTCCCATACACAGTTCAAGTTGCATTTAGAAGCCAGAGACGTCTCTGAGGACAGGAAGAGGTGCACATTACTCCTGCTCAACATCGGGGCTGCAAAACTGCCTTTGTTCAACTCACTCCCCAACAATGGCCCTGCTGATGACTATGCCACTGCCAAAGCAGTTTTAACGAACAAATTCAAACCAGGCCTCAACCCGGACTAGGAGCGGTTTCATTTCTGCATGGCCAGACAACCCAAAAGACTATGGACAATTTCCATGCCAGGCTAAGGGAAGTAGCTGTCGGCTGTGAATTTCCCGACAAAGAGTTCGCAATCCGCCTCCAAGGTATAAATGGTCTGTCCTCCAAGAAGTTGAGGAGGGCCATACTATCTGAAAATAACATATCACTGTCTCACATCGTAGAAATGGGACGTCTCAGAGAACGCACAGATGATCAGGTGGCAGTGATAGAAGCTGCGATCCAACGCTTACCACTAGACAACGCACCAAAATCAGAAGAAATGGCAACAATCAAGGGTCGTCAAGCCTCCCGCGAACAAGATGGGAAAGGAAAATTCCAGGACAGGCCTACCCGGCCGCAAGGGCAAGACGACACATGGAAGTGGTGCGGCGGCCCATGGCACCAAGGTGAACCCTGCCCTGTATGGGGTGTGAAATGCTGAAAATGCAAGCGCCTAAATCATTGTGCGCTGTTTGCCTACACCCCCCTAACTGGAGATCGAGAGACCAACAACAACAAGATCATCGAAGGAACTTCACTCAACGTGATTTGTCCCGACAACAAAAAGGAAAAGGGAGAGCGAGAGCAGTAGACCGCTTGCGAAGATCACAGAGCAGCAGCAAAAGTGAAGAAAGTGAAGAAAGCGTCTCGCCGGACAGGCGCGGGAAAGAGAGGCGGAAAAGGCCCGGGAATAAAGTCCACAGAGTACATATGATCTCTGCAGTAGAACCGCGCAAGAAGACACGCGGAAAAGCAAAAAAGCACAGGAAACGCCCATCCTGCACCAGCACAACAGACGGAAGCCCCATGAAGGTAATCATCAACACAGGAGCAACTGTCAATGTCATGCCCATGCATGCATTCAGCAAGCTCTGTCCCAAGCCATCGCTTCAGGACAAAAGAGTACAGCTGTTTGCATGCAGCTGCAAGAAACCGCTACCAGTGCAAGGATCATTCCGATCGGACCTTTCACACAACAACTCATCTTGCAGAACAAGGATCTACATAGTAGACGTAGGTTGCAAGACACTCCTGAGCTGCAGAACAGCAGAAAAACTATGGTTGATCCATTTCGCTTTCCGCGTCCAACCAACAGAAATCGAGCACCTCCTCAAGAAACACCACCAAGTGTTCCAAGGTATCGGATGCCTTCGGGGCAGGACCATTAAGCTACATATATATCCTACCATCGAACCGAAAAGCAGTATGGCATCGTAGGGTCCCTTTTCATATGAGGGAAGCCTTGAAAAGGAGCTAGAGAAGCTCGAGAAAGCCGGCATCATCAGGAAAATATCAGGACCGTCCACCTGGGTTTCGCCCATGGTGGTAGCTCAAAAACCAAGACAACCAAATGCTGTTAGAATCTGCATAGATATGAGGCTCCCAAACGCAGCAATCGGGAGGGAGCGGCACATCATGCCAACCATCGACGAGATGATCGTCGACCTGGCAGGAGCTAAGCTATTTAGTAAACTGAACCTCAGATCACGATACCACCAGCTGAAACCAGTGAGAGAGTCGGGATATATCACCAGGTTCTCCTCCCATCTCGGCCTGAGAAGATATAAACGCCTAAACTTCGGAATATCATCAGCAGCCGAAGTGTTCCAGAGCGAGATCCGGAAAGTCCTGAATGGTCCAGAAGGGACCACAAATGTAAGCGACAACATCATCGTCTGTAGAACAAACGCCAAGGAACACCATCAGCACCTTTCAGCCGTCCTACAATGGTTAGAAGAAGCCGGGCTTACACTAAAGCAGAGAAATGTGAATTCTTCAAAGAAGAGCCCTCAGCTTCTTCGGCTACATCTTCAACTTGAAAGGGGTGTTACCAGACCTTGAAAAGGTGAGCTACATCAAGAACACCAAAGCCCCAACGTCAGCCACAGAGGTGAGAAGATACATGGGCATGGCAACATACTGTGCGAGATTAATTCCCGACCTGCCCACCTTCGCAAGCCCACTGCGAGAGCTAACAAAGAAGCCAGAATGGACGCCCCAACATCAACAAGCATTTCAACAGATCAAAGACTTGTTGTCCAGCAACACAACCATGGCATTTTCGAACATTGAGAATGCTACAGAGCTCCTAGCAGATGCAAGCCCTGTGGGACAAGAGATTGCGGACGAGACAAATGCAGATGCCTGCCTGATACGAACCAAGCAAGCCATTCAAACGGACAACTGGAAGAACTATCTGGCAACGGTGGCACCGCAAACGCAATCTGCTCAGGAGAAATTACAAGCATTGGTCGGGATCCCCCATGAACTGACAATAGCGGCTGAAGGAGTGTTGCTTAAAGGGCATCGGATCGTCCTGCTGACAACAATGGAGCAGAGAGCACTCAAGCTAGTGCACAGCGGACAGCAAGGCATTGTCAAGACACTATTGTATCTGAAATCCAGATTGTGAATGCCCCGCATGCAACAGCGGGTAATGAGCTTAGTCGAATCAGGTGCAGCCTGCCAATCTGCCAGAAGAACTCCAGCACCTGAACCAATCATCAGTGTCCCACAGAGCACCATAAGGTGGTAGCCCCCGAGCATAGATTTCTGCACCATTGCAGGGGAAGGATATCTGTTGGTTTTGGTAGACAAATTTAGTCACTATCCAGAAGTAGAATATGTAAAGTCCACCAACGCAGAAACGATGAGCATGGCTCTAGAAAAAGTGTTCGCAATACACGGTATCCCGGCCATGCTGAAGAGTGACAATGGCCCGCCATTCACCAGCCAGGAGCGAAGAAAGTTCCTCCAAGACCTAAGTATTAAACACGAGAAAATCACCCCGTACTGGCTGCAAGCCAATGGAGACGCAGAGAGGTTCATGGGGTCATTAAACAAGTTGATACGCATCGCCAAAGTACGCAACCATCCCTGGCTGACTGCTGTATACCGGTTCCTGGGAACTCATCACCAAACTCCTCACATATCAACAAGCATCAGTCCCACGGCTCTCATGTTCGGAGAGCCAATTCAAGCAGAACTCCCAATGCATCCAAACTGGGTAGCCCCGGACCTGGACATTCCCCTCATAGAGGTGAGATGAGTCAGCAGAAACGAGCAAGAAAGCCAACCCTGCCATGCCAGACATTGGGAGCTGCAGCCAGGAGACACAGTGCTAGTTAAGAACAGGGCACCACCCAAGAAGATGTCACTAAACTTTGAGTCACGCCCGTGGATCGTTCGTGACACAAATCACAGCATGATAACCAGAGGTGACAAGGTAGTGACCAGGAACATATCTCACTTCTGGAAAGTCCTGAAATCAATGTGAGAAGAACGAACAGGAAGTCCAAGGCAAGAACATGACTCACCCGCTCAGTCTGAGACAATGGAGCAGGCAATGGAGGACCATGTACCCCAAGCCGACGCAGATCCATCTTGCCGACGATACTCCGTTGGACTCTCCTCAGAGGGAAGGAACGGAAAGGGCCAATCCTCAATACCAGCTGAGGGAAATGCCAAAACCCTCCTCTCGTCACCACAGATATGTCTTACAGGGCATATATCGCAGAATGAACGGGTCTGAGCAACACCCGTAAGAGACTAGAGTTGGCTCTGAATATATTTAAAAATTAAATACCAGTTGTTGTTAGTATTCTAAGTTTGGGAGGAATGTGATGTCACATGTATTGCGGGAGACCGAAGTCACGTGCTAGAGGCGGAGCCAGGGTAACTGCGTACATGAAGGCATTCCGGGTTTATGCATCAGAATAATGAGTCGTGTGTTTTTGTGCTGCGTAGCAAGCTGAAGGCCTGCGAGCGCCTGTGTATGATAATCAAGTCAGTGTGTTACCTGAGGCCGGGAAACACACCTACAGAACATCTATGTTGTATTTCCTTTCAGGGTACTACACAAATAATCTAACATCAAATGCCTGAAACCAGTATGCCGTGTTTTGGCACAGCGCTTTGGGCACGATTTAGGCACGCCCCGTTGGCCGCAGCCATCAGGGCAGGCACCTGCGTGCCAAGCTATTTATTGTCAGCCAAAGCACAGGAAAAAGAAGTGCTTTAGTTGACAGTATATTTAAGCAAACAGTAGCCGCAGAGTACATGGAGCTTCACTGAGTGCACGATCCAACTCCATAGGTTGCTGCGTCTCACAAGGCTATTGTTTGCAGGACACAGCAACCTATTTCTGTATGGTGCGTGCACTCACAGTACAGCTCACTCTACTGAGCAGCTTCTGTTTGCTTAACTATACTTTCACCAAAGCACTGGATTTTCCCATGTTTTGGATGACAATATATTTAAGTAAAACATCGACGCACAGGTCCCTGGTCCCTGTACCCTGATGGCCACGACCCACAGGGCACGCCTAAAAGCGTTCTGCGCCACAATCACTGCCCGAAACGGCCGGCGCCTAAGCGCTACGCCAGAATGTCCAACTTCGGTCTGAAACTGATGAGGTTATGCATGCATGCTGTGTGCAATAATGACTAGAGTAAGGGCGGTTGGTTTAGGTTCACGTTACTTTCCGTGATGCTACAGTGCTTTTCCATTCAGGATGGGGAAAATAAAGCTACATACAGTCACACTGTTTTTGAACAACATATTTCCATGACTATTAATCTAGTGTAAGGTTAGTATATGTAATGGGTGTTTGTTTCAAGCCATTACATAAGAAAAGTGTCATTTAAGCACATCAAACATATCCCAAAACATTAACAAGTAATTATATCAACTAACCCTGGGAAGATATGTCATCAAGTACTTAAATCACCCACATCCTGGCTTCACCATGTAATCAAAGTGTGTGATCATGGGCAAATCATTTAATCTCACTGGGTCAGATTCTCAAAACCTTGTTTGGCGCAAGTGACAAGATGCACCAGCACACATCACCATTTGTGCCAACAAAAATTCAAAGGACAACTTAATAAGCACATCATAGTTGCGCTCACTAGGGTGCCCTGATCACACCTTTGTACATTTGCACAAATCAGGGAGTTCTTCTGCGCATTTAAAAGTGCATCCCGAATTCACAAATGAGATGCGCTTTTAAAAGTAGCAGAAACTAGGGTTATCCCCCTGCGTCTGTTCCGAGCAGGCGCAATGGGAGGCGCAAATCTCAACAGGGTCACCTCTGACACAGTGATGCATTTTTTGTTAAGTGTGACAGCTGCACCCTTCTGACACTAATGTGTGCAAGGGAGCTGGACAGCGCCTCTTTGTGCTACTATCCTGACACCACTGAATAAGGTCACCTGTGCATTTCTGTGATGAACATGAATGAAAAAAGCTAATTTTCGGCTCTTTTTCATTTGCACTCACTTTTGAGAATCTCTCCCACTGCGTCTTATCTGGGTCTCTAACATATTGTTTACAGTTTATGTTGTTATATATGCCATTGAAAAAAATGTGATTGTAGTTTACTTAACTGTAGAGTTTCACTATATATAAAAGCAGCCATTCATATATGTCACTACACAGTTATTTGCCTCTCACCTTTCTCATGACAACTTCTTGTAATGTCAGTTCCTATGGTGCCTCTAAGTATGCCTCAATATGGTGTCCCAGAAGCAACACGAGCAATTGCACTGGGGGTACCAAAACAGAAGAATCTCCAACAAAGGTTCAGTAAAAAGGGACCTTTAATTAAACTAACAAAAATGCACACAACTAATAAAACTCAGAAAGCATACCTTCAGCTAAAGGGGCACTCTGGATTTGTAGACAGGGGTGCTCAGTCAAATAGTTCAGCAATGTAGAACAAGTTTATTAATATGCCTCTCGAAAGCTAGAGAAGGGGGACATACACGTCAGGCCAGTCTTCTAAGTTGAACCAGGGGCGCAGGGCCCCTTCAAATGCAATGTCTTCTTTACTTTGGGGCTCAAACATCTTGAGCCAGGCTTTTTGGCATGAAACCTGGAGTATGGCCGCTTTCATCACTGGACTGTGGTCAAGTTGAGGATCTGTGGCAAGGGATTCAAACAAAGCAGTGTTGTTCAGCATTAGAGATGGCCTGTGGAGGTTATGTTGGGTCAGTGGTGATGGAAGACTCAGTGGAATCAAATACAGACAAGAAGAGATAGGCCTTTGGCAACAAGTGGACTTGCTGGCTGAAAATGGCATTGAGATAGTGCAGCAACGACAGCTTGGAGTTCGAAGAAGCTGGTAACCAGGCAACCGATGGGGAGTTGGGGCTGCTAGAAAACTCGGCAGGTAACAGATGAAGAGATTGTGGAGCATTCAGTGTTGAGTGAGACTCGGAGATGTGAAGGCGGTCAAGCGTCGAGGTCGAACATTACTAAGGCTATTCCCTTGCTGCAGTTTGGATGGTATCAAAGGTGCCAAAGCGCCATCAAGGCCGTTCCGAGATGCAGGGTTAGCCAGTGGTCACTTCCTTGGTTCCATTGTTGCTGGGAGACCCAGTCCAGGATTTAAGGGGCAAGGCATGTCTTTCCTTCTGCCCTTTGCAGCCAGGAAGTTGCAGAGAGGGAATTTGCAGGGTTCTGTCACTTCCAGTGGCAGGGTCCTGGTACCAATGTCTCTGTTCCAGTAGGTCATGTCCACATAGCAATTTACACCTAAATGTGCCATTTGGATGGTAGGGACAGAGTTTCCTTTTCCTCAGAGCCTTGTGTCATCACCTCTATGGCTGAGGACTTTGGAATAGACTGAATACCCAACAGAGTTCTAAGTGAATCCTTCTTTGTCTTAAGTCCAAAGATTAATCAAATAATGAGAGGCTTCCCTCTTACATAGGAAATTGCTACAGTCAATTTCTCTAGAGATAGCCTGTTGTCAAAGGTCCAATCCAAGCTGCTCTAACAAGTGTTCTTTGCCTGTTGATGTGAAACCCACAGTACATTGTCTGCAGGAAATGGGGGAGAGAGCTGAGGATTTAATAACCGAAGCAAAGAACAAGATTGTGTGACCCCTATATGGTCTGAACCTCTCCTCTGGGCTACTCTAACTCTGCCCCCTTTCTATGTCTGTCTACGTTAAAACGTTTCCAGCAAAGTTACCTGGTGTGAAATGGACAATTACTAGACAGGACAGTCTTCACAGTGTCATTTATCAGGGGACCTCCCAGAGAGGGTACCAGTTGCCTGGAGGACGGTGGTGACTTGCCTAGGGATCAAAGAAGAAACTTCCTGGGCTGGGTCTCCCACATGGTTGTTGTGGGTACACCAAATTCAGACAGATAATACACACTGAGCTCTGTCATTCACAAGTCACTTCCACCAAGCTGACAATAATATGACATGCAATGCTTGTGGCTGCATAATTGTGTAATCTCAGTAACCTGCACTGTTTTAACTCACATGGAGCCCAGGGTGGGAATCAACCGAGTAGGTTACCCCTGGACTTTACATATATAACACAATATAAACCCACTTTTGTATAATACAGATTACACAAAAATACTAGTTTTATTTACATCTCTTTATGATAACATATAGGCATACTGTATTGTGCTACCAATCTGTAGGTCTCTTGTCCTGCAACACAACCTATAACAAAAACAAACTTCATAAATTCGACACATAAATGTAGTTGATGTCTTAATACACTGTTCCCTCTCGAACGCTCAGTCAAACACATAAAGCCATCCTATATTTCACCTCCTAAAGTGCCATAATCACATAATACCTAAAGTTCAATAGTGCTGCAAAGTGCTGAATATGATCAAACCTGACCTTATCCAATCAACCAAACATGTTTCGATCCTTCTACCTCCGAATCAATCATGGAACTTAATCAGGGGTAAGCACCCATTTTCAACAATAATTCAAGATATCAAGAAGAATCGCAGATGTGTAAAGGCTTGGAGGCTTGAAAAACGATTACCTAGAGAGGTAAGTATGTTGTAAATGTTGGTGTTGATAAATCCACAATTCAGTGCAAATCATAAGTTCAGTGCACATTCTAAAAATGGCGAAAGGACTCACCATTCAGGGGTTCAGAGCGAGTCACGATCGATGTGTGAGCTTGTCCGTGTTGGCTTTGAGGCTTCCATCTAAATCAGTAATAGTATGTGTTACTGCAGTGCCTTTTCATGTATTCAGTCTGTTATAATGTAAGTGAAAAGTCATTAAAATTACCTGTGAGTATAGACGTGCTGACCCAGAGTGTCTCTCTCTTCCTGATTTCACCAAGCAAAAACGGTTTTCACAGCAACGTTTCCATATATCATCATGTGACCTAGTCACGTGGTGACATGGAATTCTGGGAATTGTGGTTCCCATTCTTTGACACATTCCTTGTGCTTAATAGCTTAATGAGCATTTTTTGATATCTTGAACAGACTACCTAATCAGACATATATCAACGCGCAGGCATGATTGGTGCTCATGTGAGATATAATTATCACAACAACTATTTGATTTAAAACATCACAAACACATATATCAATACCATTTGCAGAGTATCATCTAAGAATTAATAATTACGCTGAAAGATGACATTTCCATGATTTCTCAACAGAATGTTCACTACAACACACAAAGAAAGACGTGTGGGATAAATGTTTCTTGAAAAATAACGTTCTTATTGATACAAAGATTGATTAAAACTATAATTTGTTGAACAGTTTCGAAATTATTTTTGCTCCTGAAGAAGAGAGAAAACCTCTCGAAACGCGTAGAGCTCTTTATAGAATTGATTCATTGGACTTTTTGAATTTATTTGGAAGTGTTACCGTTAACTTCTATGTTTAATTCGATTACTGGGTGAATTGAACTCATGTATATTTTTGTTGAAATCAGATAAATACACTTACTAAATATTTTGAACGAACTTGTGAAACTGACATTTCTTGAACAATACATGCTTCTAAACCTTAAATGTGATAGATTATTGAAATTGCCTAAACATTGTTTGGAAAATCACTTTTTCCACTACCAAACGGTGTGGAGGGGACGGGAGTTCCTATCACTAGTAGGAACTCTGTTTTGTTCACAATATTGTTGACTTTTAGATACCAGAGTCATTTGTTTCTCCCCCGCACCCTTTAAGATTAAAATGAGATTGTATACTTACCACCTTCTTTATAAGAAAGGGTGTGCGTTTTCTCTTTTGTGGTCTTTTCAAAGCAAACACAGGTGGTTCCAACACGCCTCTTCTCCCTTCCACACACCTTTCAATTTTCACCATTACTTTCTTTATGGCGTTGGATAGACACAAGAAGCTGCTTACAAAGACTAACTCCTCTGTGTCGTTTTTCTTGTTTTTGGCATACTCCAGTAATGCTTCCCTGTTATTGCTCTTAACGCTTTTGTACAATGTCCTCACTAAACATTTCGGAAAACCTCTATAAATTCTTTCTTTGAGCTGTTCCGTTTCAACCTCAAAAACTGTCCAAATGGCAAAATCTTTTGTGTGTTTCGGATGAAAACTAGTGTACAGTGAGTTTTTTTCCCTTGATTTATGGAACAGCCTGACTGCCAAGGTTTTTGTCATTTCATCTACATAGATCGTAACATGTAGTAAATTGTGTATACCTATCTTGAGCATTCAGTCACATCAGAAAAGCTTTTACTTCATGTTCATCTACTGCCCAAATCACCAGAACATCATCAAAATACTGTTTCCAGATCCTTATTTTGTTTTTAAATGGATTACTTTTGGAGTAGATTTTCATTTTTCTAGTTTTTCTACATACATATTGTCAATGCTCGGTGATGCAGTGGTTCCCATAGCAGTGCCAGGAATCTGATGATGATAATCATTTAGCAACATAAAGTAGTCTCTGTCAGAGCCATCTCAACACACCATAGCACAAATGAATTGGGGATGCCGTTGCTAATACGTTTTACATGTGGTCGCTCTTCAAGCATACCCAACGTGGCCTCCTGAGAAAGCATTGTGTATAATGAGATCATACCCTTCTACTAGTTTGATTATTGCAGTGGTATCTTGGAAGCACAATTTATTTCTTTGACAAATGGTCCGAGATACACATCCCCAAATTTAGAAAGGTGTTCCAACACAGAATCTATACCCGAAAAGATGTGCGCCTCCCTAGCGGTTTCTCTAGCGATTTATGGATTTTGAGTAGGATGTACAATTTGGGGATTCTACCTTTTTCTTTCACAAGGAACATAACTTCCTGTTTGCAAATCCACTCTCCATGTAATGCCTTTTCCACCTTTTCTGTAATCAGACATTTAAGCCTTTCTGTGGAACCTCCATCCAGTTTCACATAAAAATATCATCATTTAATTGCTGCAAACACTCATCAATGTAATCAATTCTATTTAAGAGGACAATCGCACCTCCTTTGTCAGCTTTCTGGATGATCATTTCTTCATTCCAGGCTAGTTTCTTAATTGCTTCTCTTTCCTTCCTAGAGGTATTTTGAAACTGTTTTTTCAATATGCCATTTTCAGTCTTCTCTATAGCGACTAGGACTCTCCTTTCAAACACTTGAGCTACTGCACTTTGGTTTTGTGAAAAAGGGTTAAAAGTAGAAGTATTGCGTAGGCCAGACTCATTAGACTCAAAGTAGTTATTTTCAAAGAATTGCTTCAGGTGGATTTTATGCATCAACTGTTTGAACTCAATGCAGAATTGTAATTTATCATGTGAATTCATAGTTACAAAACCTAACCCTTTTTCAAGAACACCAAGTTCATCATTTGTAGGTGTGTAATTAGATACATTCACTACAGGGCTCTCATGCTCCTTAGAACCCTGGGTTCCTTCTCCCAATCCGTTTGTTTGTGATCTTTCTCCAAACAAGGTCTTCCTCTATTATCTCTTCTTCCTCTGCTCATTCATCCATTCCTGAAACCACCTCTGCGACTATTACCTCTAGGGTTATACTCCCGATAAAATGCCCCACCCTCATCAGAAGAGCTGTCATCACTTGACCTGTAGGAAGTGTTGCCATATCTCACCCGTTTCCAGATTATATTTGTTTTATTTCTTTCCAGCTCATCTCTATAATTATATCCTTCTTTAGCGTATGCAAAAGCTTTTTCATGGCTCAAATTTTTCATTCTTCTAATTCTTTCACTAGTAGTGTATTCTTTAAACTCGATAATCTCAAATATTATTTCTTCCAGACCTTTCTTAAAAAATCCAGAGGAACCAATTTTTTATTTCGTCTTCCAATGTGTTAAGATCTGTACGAAATTTCTCTGACATTATCGATTATTAAAATAATCCACTTGCATCCACACATATTTTCCAATGTAGCTCCATTTGATTGCAACCTTTAATTGCCAAGAAAAATCCTTGATTCATTCCCAACAATCAAACCCTGTGGGAGTGGGTCATTCCTTAGGTACTCTAGCAATAGAGAGCCATGCAGCTCTGTCCTTACTAGCCTTTTCTTCAGATGAGTCAATTCGTCCCAATTCCTTCATGTGTTAGTGGTAATTGTATTTAAATATCTCCAAATAATGAAATCTTTGCCAATGGTTCAGTCACATCTCTATCATCATAGCTCAAACACTGATCGGCTGTCATCTTTGGCCGCCACAATTAGGGGTTCAGAATCAGCAGAAACTTTTGTTCAATGCAGACTAATATATATATATATATATATATATATATATATATATATGTATAAAAACAAAAAAAGGAAGACTGGAAACCAATCAGGGGCGCAACGGCACTCCGGCTGTGCTCTTGATGAAAAACTGGATATCACAAACAAATCCACAGGCAGTCACCGTTTGCTGTGCAGCCAAAGTGTCCTTTATTAGTTAAAGATGCATGGACAAAGAAGGCAGCAGCAGTTTAGGTGCAAGGAACGATGCGTTTCACCCTACTCGGGCTTCGTCTGGTATGTGACAGAGAGAGAGGACTGCTGTGTTATAGACAAAAGTGTGTAAGTCCTACTTTAATGTTTAGCACTTAGGTAAAATAGCTATTGACTGACAAAAACACGGCCATGTTGAAACTATGTGAACACACTTTTAGTGCTCTCATTTAAAACATATTATAAAAAATGTTATATTATAAATTCCCCAAGCGCTTGTCCCAAATACCAATTATCCCTATATATATATATATATAATGGTCTCACGACCGACAGCGATACTGGTGTACTGTTTTAACTCACAGAGAAGGAATTAAAAGAGTAGGTTACTCCTGGAATTGAACATATGCAACAGAAACCCACTCTTGTACGATACAGGTTGCACAATTTCCATAAAAAATTTATTCTAGTTTTATTTACATCTCTTTATAACACATAGTTATACTGTATTGTGCTACAGGTCTGAAGGTCTCTTGTCCCACACCATAAGATATAACAAATACAAATGTCATAAATTCTTTGACAAATAAATGTAGTTGAGATCTTAGTACATTGTTCCCTGTCAAACCTTGAAACACATAAAGCCATCCTATCTTTTACCCCCTAAAGTGCCATTATCACTTAATTCCTAAAGTGCAATAGTGCTGCAAAATGCTTTTTATTTCTAAAATGCTATAAAGAAAGAATTAGTAAAATATTGAAAGGTGTTGGAAGGGAGAAGAAGCATGTTGTAACCATCTGTGTTTGCTTAAAACAGAAGGAGCAATTTGAAGGACCAATTGATAAGAAATGACATCTGAATTAAAATAGAAAAACAGAAAAGCTTACCCCAATTATGGGGGATGGAGAAAATTGAGGTGCATGCGCCCTATGGCAAATGCAAATGCTGTGGCCAAATGTGTATAAGTACTGAAGTGGGTTTAGGTCTGGCGACACCATGGCGTCAAAGGTCCTTCATGAACTGCAACTCTGAAAGGGTGGTTTATGCCATCTGGTGTCCTTGAAAATTACTGTACATAGCTAAAATGGAAAGAAAGATCAGGACGAGAATTAAAGGGCACAAAAGCTGTACAAGAAATAAAATCCTGACGGCACCTCTACTAAACCATTTTGCTGCACTGCAAAATACATCCGATGAGTTGAAATGGACTGTAGTGAATAGACGAATGAAGAGCAAAGAAACAGTGTCAGATGAGGAGTAATCGTTGAGGAAGGAACAAGAGCTTATTTTATGACACAAAGTGATGGGACAGGCTTTAATTAATGCATATAATGGTCTAAGATTAAATTACAAATGGTGGGAACCCACATTTGATGAGGCAATGTATGAATTACAATCAGTGAAACTTCTCCACACTTAAACATTTGAGGTGTTGCTACCTCAGTATATTTTTACTTATTTTAAGATAGGCATAATGGCAGCAAGTGATGTGATGAGAGCAGTACCTTAAGGCAGCAGGTAATGTGGAGTTCGCAGAGGGAGTATGGCGCTGTGTTAGCAGTGTGTAAGGAGATGAAAATCTCTAGTTTTAAGTAAGTACACTTTAGAGAAGTTATTTTATAGATACTCATCATGTGGTAGGATCAGCGGCGCAACTGGATGACATCTGTTGTGTCATTGCAGTTGGAAGCAGAAGTTTGTTCCAAGTTCAAAATAAGAAAACAAGAAATGTTGCTCTGTGCAACGGACTGTGATGGTAGATAAGTAAGTCTTGATGCATGAACTGATCTGAGAATAAAGAATAGCTTAATGGAGAAGGGGTTTACTAATAGGTTGCCAATTTAAAGTAATTTGGTCTCTCTTACGTGTCACAAAGCACCTGAACCAATGGTTCTCCAGCCACCTTAAAGCTCTCGGACTGGAAAAACGCAAAATGGAACAAGCCTGGAGACAGTCTCCCACAGACTACAACAAGTTAATGCTTAATAAAACAATGTCCACCTACAAAAAAGAAATCATAGCTGCCAAACAAGATTCCTACAACCAGAGAATTGCACAATCCAACTCCAGCACCAAAGAGTTGTTTACGATCATTAAAGAATTGGAAACACCGGTGCTAACTCCAGACACCTGTGTGAAGGATAAACAATGGTGCATTAGTGTCCAGAATGCCCTAATAAATAAAGTCACAGGCCTACAAACTAAAATCAAAAACAAAAAAGAATCCATAGCTAAACCAACTAACCCCAATTATACCACCCGCGCTCCTCACCCCTACCCCCCCCCCCCAACTCAACCCCACTCGCTTCAGCTTCTCCAGAGTCTCCACTCTCGAAGTGGAAAAAATCATTCTGAGCCCTAAACCATGTGGGGGGCGATCTTTGTCCCCCCCCCCAAATCATTAAAGATTCAGCAAGAGACCTCTGCCATTCATCACCAGACTCATTAACGCCTCCTTCTCCTCAGGTACAGTCTACAGCAACCTTAAAGAGTCATGGGTCCTCTCCCTCCTCAAAAAGCCCTCTCTTGACCCCTCCATTCCCACTAACTACAGACCCATTATCACCTTCCCATTCCTGCTCAAGATACTAGACAAGACAGCATACCAACAAATCCAAAAACACCTTGAAATAAACCACCTCCTAGGTATTAGACAATCAGGCTTCAGACCCCAACACGGGACAGAAACGGCCCTCATTGATCTGAAGGCTCAAATTGACACCCTTAGAGACAATGGGAAAACTGCCCTATTACTTCTCCTGGACCTCTCCGCGGCATTCGAACTAGTTGATCACAAAACCTTATGTAATCACTTAGATTCAGCTGCCCACTTTTCCCAAGAAGCCATCAGCTGGATTGAGTCATTCCTCAGCAACAGATCCATGCGTGTCTTCTCCACCTCTGCTGCCGCCGACCCCATCACATGCGGAGTCCCTCAGGGCTCTTGCGTCTCCCCTACACTGTACAACGTGTTCACGAAGCCCTTGTTTGATTATCTAGACGGCCTGGGTATCACCTACACCAACTACGCCGATGATACACAGATCCTCATCCCGTTGACGGGAGATTACAACCATGATTTGGCCTTGGTGAACAAGGTGTACCTCATCATCCAGGCATGGAGGGCTTCGCACAGTCTATGCCTGAATGATGACAAGACTGAACTCATCATCCTTGGTTCCACTTCAAACCTAACCAAACTGGACCACAACTACACCAACTTCATTATAGACGGAAACCCGATCAAGGTAGCCAAAGAAGTGAAAACCTTAGGAATATACATCGACTCCTCCCTTTACTTCCATAAACAGGTTAGCACTATGGCATCCTCCACGGCCTACACATGTAAGCTTATAAGAGCAGCCAAACCCTTCTTATCCACCCAGAGCTGCATTACGCTAGCCAGAGCCCTGGTATTATCAAAACTGGACTACTGTAATGCCCTTTACATAGGAGCTAGCAAGCAGGTCACTAACAAAATAGAGGCTACAAAACAACACTCTCAGAGCAGCGCTCAGCATCCCCAGGAGAGAACACATCTCTAACATTAGGAGAACCCATAACTGGCTCGACACCACAGACAAAATCCTGCTCAAAGTAGCCTCACTAACACACAAATGCCTCAACAACGCTGCCCCACGCTACCTAGTTGATAGAATAAGCAAATACACCCCCAAAAGACCTACCCGAACCTCCAACGCAAACCTGCTCATAGTTCCCAGGTTCAAACGCACCAAAATGGGGAGCACCAGCTTCCAGGTGAAAGCAGCCCAACACTGGAACGCCCTACCACCCACCCTTAGGACACCCCAAACTTATGCACACTTTAGACGCAACTATATCCAGTGGATAAAGAACAAGGACCACTAATACTACCAGCCCACCACACTGCTGTACACCATGTAAATTATGCTCATTTGTAAATTTGTAAACTATTTGCCATATTGTAATACTGTAATGCATAGTAACCTGTAACCAAGCTGTGAATAACCTTGTTGCTCCTGCGCCCTCATACCCTCGGGTATGGTGCGCAATACAAATGAATAAACTAAACTAGGTGTATCACTTCAATGTAGAAGAGAATGTAAGTGAAGGTAGTTCATTAATAGCTTTCACACTCCAAGCATATTCTGCTTACTAAATATTCACTTATCATGTGGCTTACTATGTGGAACCCAATTGAGTTCCTCTATGGTTCAAAACACAGCAGTTGGAAGAGGCAGTTTGACTAAGTGGACAAGGATTTTATTTATGTACTGATTTCTAACACGCCGGAACACGTAGGTATCAGGGTGCACATATACACATAAGACAATGAAATTACAGGTCATGAACAGAGTAACAATGAAGAAAAGAGGGTTTACTCAAAGATAAAGGTCTTCAGTGCCTTTCTAAAAGTTCTGATGTTTGTGTCTAACCATAGGGGTAAAGGAAGAGAGTTCCAGGTTTTGCCTGAGCAGGTGGCAAAGGACCTGCCCAGACATTTGGTCCTCTTAAATAATGGACAGTTGACCAGCATTCGGTTAGTTGATTGATATAATGTGTCACTGTGTTAAGAGATAGTGGGCCTCATTACGAGTTTGGTGGTATCTCAGTGGTAATTCAGCCAGTGTTAATAACACCCAATTGGCTAATGTTGGGCAGTAATGTGGAGGAAATACCTCTAGCTTCTTGGTGGCGGTTTTTACTTCACCTTACAACCCAAACACGTAGTTGGGTGGTGCTGTAATGCGGTGGTATACGCTATTACCACTGCATTTTACAGCACTGCACAACTTATAACGAGGCCCAGTATGTCCACAATGCTTTCAACTGTGATATGTGTATAAAATATGTGCACAGTTATACATTAGTGCAATTAAGGCAGATTAGCACGTGTCAATATGTGAGGTGTGCTACAATCCAAATTTGGGTCTCGTATTGTTTCAAATGGGTGGTTACCCCTGATGAAGTTCAATGACTGATTCAGATGTAGAAAGAACAAAAAATGTTTGGTTGATTGGATAAGATCAGACTTGATCATATTGAGCACTTTGCAGCACTAATGCACTTTAGGTATTAAGTGTTTATGGCATTTTAGGATGTAAAAGACAGGATGGTTTTATGTGTTCGACTGAGTATTCGGCAGGGACCAATCTATTAAGACATTAACTACAAGATACCTTCAGACATGTAACGTAATGCAGCATGCCTATGTAGTATCATAAAGAAATACAAACAAAACTGGTATTTAAAAAATAAAAAATGAAATTAAAAGGAATGTGTAACCTGAATTATGCAAGAAAGGGTTTCTGTTCAGTAATCTCAGTAGCCACCATGGCATAACTAGCCATGGCTTATTTTTTTTAGAGATTAACGTTCCACGATGCTGCTGGGGTACACAATTGTAAGAATTTTACCCAGAGGTGTTGACGGTGATAAACCACCTCTGGCTGTTGGACCTTTGTGTTCCAGCAGCTGTGTTCAGGAATGCAAATGTGACCTTTGAACCTGCCCTGCTGCAACTTCAGGGCAGTCATTGGGGAATGTTCGGAGATTGTCCCTGCAAGGTTACATGGGTGAGCTATGTTTTTGGCATGGAGCATTATGAAAGGGGGGCCTGATTCTGTTTCTGGAAGGGTGGTCCAACAGAATTTACCACATCAATTGCTCTTCAGAATCCCAAACGTTCAGGCTTCCCGCTATCACAGATGACATTCTGTCAAAAACTGCTCAGCCAAAAATGATTGCACCCCAGCCTTCTAAGGGTAGGGTTTATCATCAAGAAAAAAGTACCTACACTAAGGCCATCTCCTTTGGAGTGCTGCATCCATGTTTATGCTGGATGCCCATATGCAGTCCCTGTAGAGTAATCGCCCAGCACACAATAATTATTTTCAGATAGTGGAATGAGACCCAGAAATGTAGGATTTCAACTTGCACTATGCTAAAACTACTACAATAGCCTACTCTTCAATGATGGTCCTGTTGCACTCTCTTTTAGTCAGTCACCTGCTAATGTAGACAACAGGTAGTTGAATCCATTTTGAGATTAGCTGAGCCAAAACTGCTCCAATTCCAAATCCGTAGGTGTCTGTCTGGATAATTAATCCTTGTCCATAACCTGGGTTCTTTAGAACTGGAGCCCTGCACAAGCCGTCTTAAGTTTTGGAAAACAGTTTATCAGGCAGGAGTTCAAGGGACTTTCTTTGGTATCTTTTTAGAAAGGAAGGGTAATGGTCTCATACACCTTGACAAAAGATCTTCAATACTCAGTGAAGCCAAAGAAGGCTCTCACCGGACTCTGGGTGGTTGGAGTGTCCCAATCCTGAACCACCTGCATCTACACTTAGAGAAGGTGTTTCTCACTGCCACCTCATTTGCGTCCAAAATCCCAGTGTCCTGCTCGGGCACTTGAAGCCTTGATATTAAGCCATCATTCTGCATGGCTCGAAACACCTTCGATGTATGGGAACAATGGTCTTCTCAGGTGTTTAAAGCTGCAACACCATCCAAATCCAAGTTGGAAATCCTGAGGTTCTCTAAGCCACTAGGCACCTGGTTGACCATCCTCTGAAAAGTGCCATGGACTTTTTATAACCCACAGGTCATAACAACGAACCGATAATGGCCTTCTTGTGTGTTAACTGCCTTCTCTTTTGCTCTGTCAGTCAGGCCAACCTGCCAGTACCCGACCGTGAGGTTAAAGGTACTCATGTATTTGTCAATGAGTTCATCTGCATGAGGTATGGGGTATGCATCCATCCTGGTCACAGAGTTTACTCTTCTGTAGTCTACACAAAAGAGGACTTCAGTGTTCCAATAGCTGGATTTTTAGCTAATTCATGGGGTATGGAAAGGCTAAATAGCCAGAGGTCCAACATCTTGGAAACGTCCTTCTTGATGGTGTCCTTCGTTTACTCAAACAGGGAATTCTACTCCTCACCAGCTTCCTGTCTTCTGTGTCTATTTCATGGCAACATCTGTCTGTGCGACATCAAGTCAGATTTGATAACTGACCCAGCACCCGCTGGCAGTCCTGCAATTGCTGTGCTGTCAGGGCAGAGGACATTTGCACCCCTTCTATGGACCCAACTGTAGCTTCTTTGTTAAACAAATCTGGGGGTGAAATCCGTTACCTCTTTAGAATTGCCATCAGCCACCTAAGCCAACACGAAGCCATCCCTGCTAAATGAGGTTGCAGCCGGTTAACATGAAAGACCCCATGCATTTACCTAGGGACTTTGGTATCAATGGGGTAAGTAAGGGTGCAGAAGGAGAAGGACACACAGGAGTCATGCTTGTTGGCATAAACATTTATTTAGGCAAAAATAAAGAGGAAATCTATTTCCCCCTAACTCTAAGAGGGGTTTCCCTGCCTCTACTAAGGAACTAAGGAATCAGTCAGAATGTCCAAATAAAGAGTCCACCATTGTGTCAAAATGCCTACTTCTGTCTCTCACACTTGTAACTAATATAAAGTCCAGAAGAGCAACTCCATCATTCTGGATAATGAGCCACAGTTCTAATTGTAGATGGGAACTTCGCCTGAGAGAATGACTTCCTTTCCCAGATCTCAGTTCCTTTCCCAGGATACAAACAAGGTTCCAGCCTGTGATGCTGTAAAGTTCGCAGTTCCAATTCAACAGACAAAGTTCCAACTCAAACATCATTCCTTATTTTCCATAGTTTGCTTCACTATTGGGTCCTGGAGAATGCCTCCGTTATGCAGGTATTTTGTTCTCAATGCCTTCACAGTGCCAGGGGAATGACTCCCTTCCCCAGGTCTTCTTCTCTTAGGCTTCAGGATACGGTCATGTCTCCCGCCGTACCTCGCCGCCATGTCCGGGGACCAGAGCTCAGCCATCACTTACTGCCGTGTGCGGCATTGGCACCCTGCTGTACTTCACCACACACACACATGACAGGCGCTAGATGCTGGTGGTTGCCATGGTGTCGCTGTGACTATCACAGTGTTACGCTTACCTGGCACCCACGGGGGCGTCGATCGGACCCGAACAGCTGCGGTCTCCTCCAAGTGAAGCGTAGTGCAGAGATGACAGACTGGACTGGCCCGCCTTACCTCGTCTGCTTGACCGGTAGAAGTATTCTCCTGCAAGTGGAGAAAGGGATTTAGCCACCCGTGGATTCTAGTGATGGCACCCACTGTTCTCCCCACTAATCACCTCCGATATTCCCTTTCAGTACTCTCACCTTATGTTTTTGAATGATGAGGTCTCCATCCTGCGGGGAATGCAGGGGCGCGTAGATACCAGTTACTTCACTGGTTCGAAGGCCTTGGAAGAGTTTCCGGATGAATATTGACTCCGAGGTTCCTGTCGAGAACCCGTAAGTATAAAGTCCAAAGAGTTCAATATGTCCGATGTTGACTATTGTCCCATTCCCTTCTTGTGTTGCAGCTGGGTCCAAGAGAAGATTGTCTTGTGGCTGCTGATGGCGTTCAGGTAAGAGTCTGTATTACCCAACACTTTCCAGTAAAAGATGCATGTATTTAACTTCTTGTTTTCTCTCTCCTTACAGGTGCGGCGCAAGAAGTTGTGGGATGTTTAAGAATAATGCCTCCGGTGGTAAATCAGGTAAGTCTATGGTGGATAAAAAGAGATTGTATTTGTTGGCTCTCTCCGCTCACCTTATATTTCTTTTGTCCCCTAGATGCTGGAGTTCGGCGAAGAAAATGATGGAGGCAGTGCCGAATCGAAAGATGCTGTGAGGACTGGTGAGTATGGCGCGGCGCTGCAGATGGCGATGTGACGCGTGCAGAAATAATGTCCTTTTCAAGTTCGAAGACATGATGGATCCGGAATCAGGTAAGGAATTAAAATAATGTCCGTGTTCTAACCTTTCCTTCTCTTTCCTCTATTTCTAGGAGCCCTGGATTCGAGGCGGGCGTGGCTGAAGACTGGATGCTGACTGCAGGCACGGTGAACGTTACGCTGCTGGATGCAGAATAACGCGAAGCATGTGCTGCTGTACGGGCGTGGTTCAAATAGCCTGCAAAGTAGTCCCAGTAAGAAATTCCTCCAGAACCACACCCGAGTAAAAAAATAGTCCCTGAAGTAAAGCAGTCCCATTCAGGCCTCACATTGGCTTGACTTCATTGCAGCATGATCTGCATGAGGTAAGTAATGTACATGAGCCTGGTGCCAATGGCGCCAGGACTGTACCCAGACAGCCCCTAGCCGGGGCTGCTGAGCTTTTAGTAAGCACCTGGATGCCTGCTCCCGGGGCTGATGGGCTTGGTCCGGATGCCCGGGGGTAGGCATCATGACACACAGTCCCAGACGGCCCAGCTTTCCGCAGCGACTATGCCCCCTTCGGTTGCTATGACCACTGCTACCCCTGCTGACACCGCGCACAGTCACGTCATCAAAAGAGGCATGTTCACGTGACGCTTAAATAAGCTCACTATTCGTTTGGCAGTGCTTCTGATTGAATTTATTCCACACTTCGCGTTTCCTGATTTTCTACGTTCCATCAACTTCCTGGTTTACGATCTATGGCTCTGGTAAACTCGACCTTGCTTTTTGAATTAACCCTTAAGGGTACTGTGCTTTCTTGCTGACCTCCTGGCTCTTGACCTATTTTTGTATTAAGGATTTTCTACTGGATTGTGTTTTCTTGCTGAACTCCTGGCTCTTGGCCTATTTTTGTATTAAGAACTTTCTGCTGGATTCTGTGCTTTACTTGTGGATACTTAGTTTTTTACCCTTTTTCTGACATACAGATTTCTTACTGGATTAACCCTTGTCTTCTATCAGATAGCATTGAAGTGTGGATGCCTTGCGGTTGTCATAGCTTATCTATTTCCTTATAGTGTGTCCTTGTTCCACCAGGGGGAAAAAACCCTTACTAAACAAATTAACTACCCCTCCCTTTCAACCTACCTCCCTAAAAACCCCTGGAAGTTTGGCTACTACTCCTATCCAGGCGATCTACATCAAAGCACCTTCTCCATAAAGAGTTTTCTTTACAACTTGCACCGGATCTTCATTTAAAATCTATTCCCAGCTTCTTCAGGTTAGTCTCCAATCCACTAATCAAGACTACCCAGCAGGCGAATGCCGGCCTGCCTCCCAAGGCCCCCACTCCTAAGCCTTCTGTCTATTCCTGTCAGTGTCTGGCCGGGCTTCTGGGACCAACTCTCTCACACCTACAGCCAAAGATGCTCCTTCATCGCACCTCTGGACTGTGACATCCCCCCTATTGACATCACGCGAGTACTGGTACTGGTGGCTGTTTCGTCTCTATTGACTCTTTCCCTCTGCTTCTCCAGTCACTCGCATTGATGATGTTCCCTGCACTATGGCAAAACTTCACTCTGCTTTCACGCCCTGAGCTACATTTCCACTGACCCCGTCTCTGTACTGCTATGCTGCAATTTACATATGCACTATACATATGTTTTGGAACTGCTCTTTAATACAAGGTTACTGGCAGCAAGTGGTAGAGAAATTGAACGATATGAGTGATGTGCCTCCAACACTCCTCCCCTTGAAATACATTAGGAGATATAGGAAAGACACATATAAAAATAAGAAGACTTTTCAATATGGGATGTATAATTGAAAAAAAATATATCTTGTTAAACCGGAAATCAAAACAAGCACCTACAATCCAACAGTGGCTCAAGGAATTGGCATTCGCCAATGAAAGAGGAGCGATATGCATGTACAGTAGCCATGACAAGTAGACCTAAGGACATATGGGAGCCATATCGAATATATATGAATAACCAACAAAATGAAACAAGATATAATAAATGCCAGAATGTGGAAAGGAGTATAACGGAACTGAATTCTACAGATAAGATATGATGTTGGGGAAAGTAGGACAATACAATATAATAAATCCATGTAAAGGTATACAACTGTAAAAAGATGCAAAGTCGATCTCTCTGTAACCCATTGCAAACGAGTTAAATAAAGTTTTTTTTTAAAAAGAAAGAAACATGGATGCAAAGTGAAGGCCACTAGAGCCTATAGTAAAGCCAAGTAAGCTACCTCAGGAGAGGAAGAAGGCCAATTACCAAGAAACTCTATCCAACTTAAAGTATATGTCACAGGACTCCAAAAGGCATAGTCGTCTTGATCAAAGGATAAGAGAGAATAAGAGATCATTTGAACATGGACCAGGGAAAAGGGAGTACATCAAAAACTCTACTCAAAGAGCTACAAGATCGGATACACAATGTGACGAGCGACTATCTAAAAAGATTCTAGTAAAAGAGCTTTGCTGTGAAGAAGAAAGTATTTGAAGGGAGTCATTCTCCTGACTTAATTTTCTTTGGTTAGAATAGTGTTGGGGTCAGATAGAATTTTGGACTGAGGACTATTGTTTTGGTTAGAGAGTTGCGACGACAGATGAGCACCTTATTTATTTATATAGGCAGGTAACACCCTCATAGCAATAGGAGTAGATGGCATTATTCTCATAGTTTAATAAAACATTCTCTGGAAAAGTCAATATTGTGCCTGCATCCTTCTGGCCCACCAAGAGAGTACAGATGTGCGGAATAGTGATAGAGTAAAAGATATTGGTAGTGCAAATTAGTAATAGCTGGGAGTGGAGAAAGTAGTAGCTGTAACATCCGTGAAGAATAAGACTAGAGGGAAGACTGGTAATAGAGTGATAGTATAAATAACGGAGTAGGAATAATAGAAGAGGGAGGATAGTAAGAGCAACAGGGAGTGGGAGAAAAGAAGTGGTGTTAGGAGCAGAGAGAGCAATTATAACAGAAGAACAGCAAAAGGCAAGGAAATAGAGTGAGAGGAAGGCCGGGAGGAAGGCCGGAAGAGAAGAAAACATCGGAGATTGATGCAGAGGGGAGGTTTGAGGTAAGATCGATAGAACAGGAATAAAAGAAATAAGATCACAAAGGTCAGAGGTGGAAAGGGGGAGTGAGAGATCAGAGGGACTGGAACATGGTGGGAGGAGGACATCATGACACCCAGTGTAGATAGGGTCAGGCAAGACTGTGCATGCGAGGAGAGCAAGTGGCACTGAGCGGAATAAGGCACCATTCCCATCTCCCCAGAACACTAAGCAGGATTGGCCGGGGGAAGACTAGAAGGCCCCTAGGGAAGTCATCAAATGCGGGAAACCACCATCAGCCTTGAACATCAGACAGATAAGGTCCACCAATGAACACCCATTTAATGACGCCTGGATTAGGAAGGTGGGTAGAAGGCCGGGGAAGCAATCGAGAGAAAGGGTCGGTCCTAGCGCCTAACATACCCGTGAGGAAATGGGGAGTGGGGGGGGGTATCATGGAGAATTGTGTGGCAGGATTCAATTCACAGGCAGATACGTCCAAAAGACTTCTTTTCCTATGAGCATCACAGCAGTTTGGAGTGCGTGCCTGTACACAGTGCTGGTTCCTATAAAACTCCTCCTCTGCCTGTGCTGCGTGTTGGTAATTTTGGCGTCTGCAGGCAGAGGAGGGGCGTTTGGAGGTTAGCTGCTGAGGGAGGAAGGAGGACGGCATGTTGGCGACGCGAGGAATGATGGACGATAGATGCGACTGGCTAGCCCTTCCTCGTCGCGGCTGCTTTGTTTTGTGAGAGGCAGGGGCTGCTGAGTCCGCAGGGTTTACCCGCCTTCAAAGTAAGTTCATCTTCGCCTCGGATGGTACCAATCGGCCCCCGAGGCCTCAGTTAAGTGCCTCAATTGTGCTTCTTGTAGAAAACAAGAAAACGGGTGTGGGGGCGGTGAGGAGTGCAGAGACGCATCAACGCTACTGGAAAAAATGAACTGCTGGATGAACATGGATGCTACTGGGAAGAACATTGCTCAAGGACTTGTGTTTAGGGCACACTTATGTTTGTTCGTCGCTGTTTGCTAACTTGCTCAACAAATGTGTGCTAAGTGTCATGCTGATGTTCTTGTTTCCGTCTGTGCTATTGCCATTTGTCCAGTTTTCTGGATGCTATGAGCTTACGTTAGTCACTTACAAACTATGGTATGATCTGTTGAATGTAAGAAGGAGGCATAGCATATTTCTAAACAAGGAGTGTGTTCTGCTGAATAGGAGAGTGTTCAGGGGTAAGGAACCCAAGGATTAAGAAGAGTATACTGTTTTTCATGGGTTTATGTTGTATGTGTTTCTTCCCTTTCAAACCCCACTACCCATCAGTTACTCAAACCCTAACCCTCAATTCAGTTTCCCTAACAGCCCTTCCCTAACCACAACTTCTCCCTAACTCCCTAACTCTCTTCCCCATTTGCTGCCTCAAGGTTACCCGAATCAGGAGCCCTTTTCTTTACGTAGCATTCAATAAGTTAACTTAAGTCATAGGAGCGGATTCACAAATATGTAGTGACTCGACTGACAATTAAGTTGCAAGGCGTGGTGTCGGAGTCAAATGAGCTGCAAGGTAGCCAATGGGTCCCAAAGCTCTGTATGCGATTACCATGTGATGTAGGGATGCAGCTGAACGGCAGTACTGCCACACACTCCCACACATATCGATTCCGATCTACACGCACCCGGCCACAATAGTATGCATGCATCCACTTTCAATCCAGCTCTCTCACAGTCACGCAAGCACACAAACATACCTTCAATAGACCTTACCTGTGGCTCCCGCACTAACAGTTATCCTTGCGGGCATCTGCACCCAGCAAGCACGGGAGGTTGGCTGCCCATGGACACAGGTCTCTGATGGGTGCCGCCATGATCATTTAACTGCGCATGAGCGGTGGCACAGCTCCCATGCACGCACAGTGTATGCCAATCTCGGGGATCTACACAGCACCACTGTGCTGCCGGACTCGTTTTCAGAGAGGGAGGGGTATTTAAAACCCTCTCGCCCTCTGCTCAGCACGTCTTAATGCGCTCAGTCAGTTCCCTGCCTGCAGTGTTCCAGCCATACTTTTTGTCCTTTCCTGTTTGCCTGGACTAGTCTCCCCTTTTCATCTATTCCTGCCTGGTGTCCCTTCTATTCGCTCCTCTGCAGCCACCCTGCTCGCACAAGGATGTCCTGGATCCTTCTCTGCTTTCTGTTGATACTAGTTCCTTTCTACATCCTTATTGTTGCAGGTCTTCTGCCGCTTCAGTTGGATTCCTGCTACCATCCCTCAGAGCCTCCACCTCCATCCTCTGGCAAGAACATTCTGCTTCCCCAGTCAGTGTTTGCACTGTCCTTGCAGCGCAGTAATCAGGGGAAGCAACCAGATGGTGTGGGAAGTTGGTCCTGTATCACCAGGTAGCCATGTTCTTGGGGCTGCTGTCCCGGCTTTCCGTGTTACCAGCTCACTTCTGGAACAGCTCCAAAAACCGTGACTGTTGGATAGTGTTAGGACAGTTTTTGAAGTCCAACTAAGGGCTTAGTAAAACCATTCAACTGAGGCAGTACAAGACTCCACTCTTACTATAAGGCTGTACCACCTGAGTTCATGGTAGCATATACAGAGCAGCCAGGCTTATCTTAGGAGGGAGAGAGGGCTGTAGAGTCAGTACAGATGAAATTGTAATACAAATGGTCCAAAGAAACACTATGTATTGTAAAAATAAAGGATTTATTTAAATACAGTCAGGCCCAGATAAATCTAGGGGTAAACAAGTACTATCACACATTTTATGTAATCACAATTATTATTTTTTTTTTATTATTATTTATTTAATTTATATTTCAGGCCAAAACCATTTTATCAAAAAGGTCTATACATTTAACCCTCCGAGATTCCCCAAAAAATTGGCTTTCTACAGATCAAAGTACATCTTTTGCAAACAGTAGATACGTTTCAAATACAATTGTCCAGGAGCTCCTTAGGCTGGTAATGATGCAGCGGCTTCAATGGGGAGAATTTTGTTTATCTGTAATCACAATTATAGAAACACTATGCTTGAAGGATCACAGACCAAAGCATACACCTTATTTGGAACACCTAACAGTAGTTCTAGGGAAGTCAAAACCTTTTTATACACATTCAGTATATACACATTCAGTATAGGTCACACCTATTATTGGGGATTACAAACCAATGGCTACTTTCAGATTAAGTAATTCAAGGGTAGTAGACCCCACCACTTGTACCGTGACATTCAGTACAAATCACATAATCAGTCAACTGGACAGTATACGTTTTGAGAATAGTGGAACACCTATTCCAGCTGCAATAAAAAAACCTATAACTACTTTTGTGATAACACACAGTTATACTAGGTGAGTAAAACCTAAGGATGTAATATTCAATTTCAGGTGTTTTTGAGATCAGTGAAACACAGATTGAGATAAGCAGTTTTTGGATGGCACACAGCTAACTCAAGGCAAGTAAAACCCATATACTTGTTTAACCTCACAATGAAGACAGAACCAAAGACTTTTTGAGTCGGTCTACAACAGCACAGGGAAAGCAAAAACCCACTGTTACCCTTTACTGAATGACAAAGTTATTCTAGGAAGGTAAAACCTAAGGCAGACTTATTCTGGACAGGCTTACAGCAACTCGGGAGAAGCAAGACCCAGTTGGGGGTGGGGGGACACTCATAAAATTATCCTAACAGGAATACTCTGGTGAAACCAACAAATTACTTTTGGGAAGAGGCACAACCTAATCACAGGTGAGTAATATACCTTCATATATACTTTCTATTAGAATGGCAAAACGGTTTCTAAGGAAACAAAGATGTTAACCATACTTTTAAGAATAGTACATCACACATCCAAGGTAGGTAAGAACGTTTGTAACTGTTCACTCTTCGAGTTACAGTTACCAACCAACTCTTTTACAAGTAAATAACTTTTAAACACTTCTTTTTTTTTCTCCAGACAAAAGGTCTAACCCCTTAAAAGTCTTCCCCCTATTCTTGGAGCATGACTGTTCTCAGTGGCAGAAGGGGGGTCACTAGGCAGTGTCAGAATAGGTTCCTCAGAAGACTGGGCAAACGGGTGAGTACAAGGTTCCAGGGGTTTCACAGAAGACAGTAGGATTGGGTGCACTGGACAAGAGGCCTCCCAATCACAGAAAACACCCCACAGCTACACAGAAATCCTAACAGACTTAAGGTAAGTACATACCCAAGTCAACACAGTACCTAAGCATTGAAGAAGATTTTGCAGCAGGAGGACTTCAGGAGCTGCAGCCAAATACCAGATCAGTGGATTCCTTGTCAGGATGACTGAAAACAAGACCTTACAAGGAACTTTGCAGCAGGGATCAATGGAGAAGGCTCTAGGCAAGGTTCTCCTCGCGGCTGAATGTGGTTCTGCGGATTTGGCACCTTTCCAAGGAAAACAGAATAAGACTGCAAATCGCTGTAGAATTATCGTTGTTCCGAAGGTCCAGCCCTCTGGTAAGGGGACTTTTCGGACTCAATTCGGGTCTCTGGAGATACACCAGGATGGCCAGGAAATTTCAGTGAGAGTCCGAATTCGGAAGACCGTGCACCACACAATGGCTTGAGGTCCCAGGGTATTGGTGTATTGCAGTCCCGCAAGGTCACAGCAACGCGTGGGATGGCTCACAATGCAGGTCTTCTCATGCTTAGTGGGTCTCACTAAGCTCTGGGTCGGGGTTGTCGTTAGTACGCAGGCAGGTCGATTTGAAGGAAGGGCTACCGCAGGCTCTCCGGTTGCTGGAAATTGTTTCAGCTGCTTTTCCTTCATCATCCTCTTGGGTTTCAGTTCCAGTGGTCGACTTGTCTTCAGCTTCCAGGTTCGCAGTATTTCCCCCTGCATTTTTACAACAAGGGGCGGTCTGGTTGTCCAATCAGTACAGCCAGCTCCCCACTGGGATTTGTCCCCATTCAGGCAAGGAGGAAGACAAAGGGCTGTGGAGTTTTGGACTCCTCCCTCGTTTCCTGCCTTCACAGACAGACTGGAGCTTGGGCGGGGATTCCAGGGGACCCCCGCCGAAGATAAAGGAGTTTCCCGCCCTGGATGTCAGAGGAAGGAACAAGAAAAGGACAAGAAACACTAAAATGGCGAAATAAGACGGGGGCCATTTTGGTAAAATGAGCACCCTTAGGTGCCTTTACTGCAGCTGTGAACACAGCCCACAGTAAAGGTGTGTTAGGGAGAATTCTCTGTTTAGGCTGAATTTCCTAACCTAGTCAGTCCCCCAGCAGCTTTGCTGTATTTTTAGGGTTTATTTTTTTCTCCTGCCAAGAGTGAGACTCTTTTACCCTCACTCTTGGACATGATTTGAGTGCGTTTCTTTGGATCTAGATGTGTTTAATGGGCTATGGGGTCTTTTACCCCATAGGGCTTCATGTGTTTTTGTGAGGTGTGTTACACAGCACCCTCAGTGCAGTGACACAGGGGTGTCATAGTAACCCCCCAGTATAGACTCCATACCCTGGGACTGACTACTGTCTCCCAGGGCATGTAAAGTCACCATTGACTTTACTAGTCTTAAATTCTGAACAGAACCAGTACAAACCATCATATTGTGGACGTACTGGCTGGGGCAATTCGATTGCCCCAGGGTCTGTTAGTCGAGGGGGCACGTCTCCGTCCCCCCTGATCGAGTTTTGGCTGGTGGCAGTGGATACTACTTTTTATATTCAACCGCGAATATTTTCCTATGGGATTTCCCATTGTTTTAGGCTACTATCTTTATTTAATTATTTACGGTAGCCTCGAACATACCGCCGGTTTATTTAATTAATATTAATTCTCCGGTTGGTATTTTTTGCCAAAACTTGATTCTAAAATGGTGTTTGTGTTCTCTTCTGTGACTCCAACCCAAGTCGAGCCCTTTGTTCCACTTTTTGGCGGGCTTCTCCACAGAAGCCCTCCAAAGTGGTGCCACTCTGTCTGGGGTACTTAGGAGGGGTGGAGGGGAATTTAGGCACCCTGGACTGAGTTGCATAGGCAACTCAAGTCGCACTCCATCCTGATTGGCCCAAGTGGTGAGCCGGCCATGCTTGAGTGACAGCTAGGCTGAGTGAATGGGGGTTTGCTGCATAAAAGCAGGGCTTTGGGGACTGGAACTTTAGAAGTCGCCACAGGACCTAAGAATCCGACGAGGGAGAAGCTGAGCCGACCTGCCACGACACCACCACTGGTGGAGCCCTGCTGGACCGTCTCACCACTTTTTCCCAGCGACAGAGGAGATCTCCCGCCGGATAGTCTTCTTCCTTTGACTGGTGGGGATAACCAGTTTCACCGTCTTTTCGCCTTCCCGACGTACTTCGTGGCCGCCTTGCCTGTGCCAAGCACCCCGGCAACCGGGATACCACGTTTTACCACGACCGCGAAACAAAAAGGTACCACCTTTAACCGGAAAACTCCCCGGCTGGTTTCTTCCCTGGTAGTGCAACGACCTTCATCTTTCCTCCAAGTCGAGATCTTCTCTTCCCCTGGACGACGACGCAGCTTGCACCCACTACCAGGAACAACTGCCACTGCTGGAGGATCCTTCCCACTTAAGGTACTGTGTCCCGTCTGGCTTCCCTTGCTACCGACTGTACGGGGTAGATTTAGCCCCCGGCTTTGGAACCTGGGTTAGCCTGGGACACTCTGGCTAAACTTTCCTAAGCCTCTCTAAACTCTTTTTGAACCTCTGCAAGACTTTCTAAGCCTAGTGTAACTGTGTGATCTTGGGTGCATTTGTGCTCTGCTCTCTCTAAGAGTGGGCCCAGCCTTTGGACTTTGGCTCACCAGTGACTTTTGCTCTTCTGCCTTGCTAACAGTGTTCTTGAACCTTAGAGTGGTGTACCTTTCCATATTCTGTCTTTTTCCCTCCCTTTCTCACAAAGTTATTGGAGTGCCATCTAGTTAAGCGCTCACCTCTGTATGAAAATAAGTGGTGTTTTACAGCGACTTATCTGATAAGGAAAAAGGGGTGTATATATTACAATAGTAACTGTGTTTAGAATAT
The DNA here is from genome assembly GCF_040938575.1 of Ambystoma mexicanum. Classification (NCBI taxonomy): domain Eukaryota; kingdom Metazoa; phylum Chordata; class Amphibia; order Caudata; family Ambystomatidae; genus Ambystoma; species Ambystoma mexicanum. The sequence goes on along the minus strand of NC_090939.1, from coordinate 649,317,414 downwards.
TTTACAATAAGAGTGCTGGAGTGTTTCAAACCGTGTGTTTTTAAATAAATGATTATATACTTTGATACCAAAGCTCTGGTCAGTGTTTGCTTGTATTATTGTACCCGAGTGCCTACTGTGTATACTTTGCATACTGCCTAACTCTTCTTGAGGGAAGTCTGACTGCTCAGCCACAGCTACCAGGTAAATCTGGGTGGTACAGACTGCTACCAAGTGGGTTTACTGCCAACACCTGTAGTCCTAAATCTTTTGCAGTGGTACCTAAGGGAACTGCACAGGTTTCTGCCTAACAAGGTGCACCAAATTAATACAGGGTATCACTGCCACCAGCTATTGAAGGTAAGCTTGTCCCTGTAACAGAATGGTTACAGTTTTAGTGTGAAAGGGGATACGTTTTAACTCCCCAGCGGCCCATATAAGGTGGGGTGTGTGCTGGTTTCACAAAATAAAATGTAAAGGGGATCCAAAGATCCTTTCTACCCTTGGGAACTGTAGTTCTCTCAAGGTTAGCCTGAGAAAGTTAAGGGAGCCCTAGGGTAACCCAGCAACAACAGGCACTTATTGCCAAAAAGTTGTTAAAGAGGATAACTTTGAAAAGACACTATGGAGAGTCAAAGAAGTGAGACCCATAAAAAGAGTAAAAGCTTCCGTGAGTGTGGAGAAAGGTTCCCACTCACAGAGGTATTAAGAAAAAATAATCCACCAGTAAAGCAAAAAGTTCTGGGGTTGACACAGATCATGAAGATTTACCATTCCTATGAAAATGTTACCTAACAGATAGGGGCTGGGAGATGCCAGGTGTAAGGGTGCAGAAGATGGAGACCAACAGAAAAATGGCATGAATGGGGTTAAAGACTTTTATTCAAGTAAAAGGAAAGAAAACTTGATTATCCTTGGATTTGCGGGGGTGGTGGACTTCCCCATCTCAATAGAAGAGATAATGTGACTGTCAGAGTGTCTGTCAAATCAAAAGTGTCCACCGTCCTATGCCAACTCCTATCCCTTACACTACAAACTATAAAATAAAGCATCTGTGTTCTTGTCCCAGGAGAAGGACTCCCTTCTCCTGGGTTTAGGGTCCATGGCTTATCAAGACAAGTTTTCAGTCTTGTGTCTCAGACGTTATCAGGGGGAATGTCTCCCTTCCCAAGGCTTGGTAAAGTTCTCAAAACAAACTTTTATACTCCTTCTGGATGGACCACAAAAATGCCTCCTTTCTCCTGGTGTTCGGTTTCACACAACGTCTGGGGGGAATGGCTCCCTTCCCCAGACTTCTGGACTTTCCTACTAGACCGGTTTACCAAGAGAAGGGCTCCATCCTCCTGGTATAAATTACAACTGGGGGGGCAGGACTCCTTTGCCCTGGTTTTCTTTTTCTTCAACTTCACTCATAATCTCTAAGTTTTCGGAGGGGTCCACGACCCTTGCTACTCTCCTCCTCTGGTCTGCCTTTCTTGGTACACTTCCCTTCCAAGAAGACAATGGAAGAGGACTTGCGTTGCTCTTTTTTGGGTTCCAGACCCTGGCTTCTCTTTTCTCTGGCTGACTTGGCTCCCTCTACTGCGAAGCACTGCCACGAGGAATATAGTTTAGGGAGGGTGTCTAACCCTCCTTTGGTTGTCAGTGGGATTCTCTCTACCCATGTTGTGAGGGACACTCCCTCTCGGATTCTCTCTATCTTTCTCTTGGTGAAGGTATCTAGCCCTCCTTTGTTTATCGGTTGGCTCCTCTCTGCCACTGTTGTGAGGGATTCTCCTGCCCTGGGTCTCTTTAATAGGCTTGGGTCTTCACCCCTATTCTGCCACAGTGATGATGTCGAGGGGATTTGTATGCCTCCTGCCCCTGCCGTGCCACCCAAGCATAGTGCTTGCCCAGAGGCTGTGGGACAACTGCTTGCACCCTCTTATTGAACCACCCAGTGTTCCCTCCAGATCTCCGGCACCATCCCTTACACCGTCTGGGGTCTCGGCACGTCACCAGGGCCTTCCTTGGCCGGCCAGCATTCAATTCTGTTTCTGCTGCATCTCGTTCCCTCTGCGGCTCTGTGACAGCGTTCCCAGTTGCCATCCATGTTTATTTGGCAGCCCTGAGCAAAGGTCTTCTCCTGCAAACCCTCCAACCATAAGACGCGGCTGACCGCCACCGTGCTTGGAGTGCTCTCCCTCCAGAGCGGTAACGCAGATTAGAATCTCCCGCGTTCGCTGATCAGCAAACTTGCAACCCTGTGAGGCTGCTCGTGACCGCCTCCCTGTGTATGGTCCATTGCCAATCTTTATACAATGTTGCCAGCTGTCCCTAGGCTCATCAGTCCTTCGTTTATTTCGCAGGACCCATCTTCATTACTCCACAGGGCCCACTCATCCCAGCATTTAGATTACTGGGTTTCTGTGGTTCTTCTTCGTCCCAGTACTTTCAAGGATCTCAAGATATTAAGCCTTAACACAGTAAATAGGTCTACGGTCTATATAGAAATAAGAGGAAAGAGGAGCTGGAGTATGCGGGGTGGGGGGAAAATGTGTTCGGAAGGGCTGTACCCTAGATGGTCATATCCCCATGAGATCCTCCCGAATTATACCACCCCCCGGGGGCTATCGGGTAGTAGCCACACAGGCAGGGGCTCCCCCTCAAGGGAGAAGTGACAACGCCTAGTGCTTCGTGCACAGAGATCTCCTATGCAAGCAATGAAAGAGTGAAAAATTAAGTGCAGTTTGTTCCTACGTATAGGAAGCCTGAGCCTTCCACATCATTGTGCCAGCAGGAACGCATGCTGAGTGATGGCAGGCCACTGCATGGGGCTTAGACCCAGCATCAAAAGTGCAGGGAAAGGAATAGTTTTGTTTGAGGGCCATCCATGAGTGGAGTAGAAGGGTGAGAATGTTTGGTTCCCCACACTCAGAAGCCCTGATCCGTCCCTCTAGACCTACAGCACCATACCTCCAGACAGACGTGCCCTCTATCCGACGCATACCCCATCCTTTTCTTCAGACCCGCATGCATCCAATCTTCGCTCTAGGCTCACGTGCCCCACCATTTTACACCGAGATGCCCCCATTGCTCCATCCAGATCTACACGCCCCATCTTTCCATTCACACCCAGATGCCCCACCCTTCCCTCCAGACCAATGCACAAGTGCTCCAGCTCTCCGTCCAGATCCCAAGTCCCCAACCCTCCCTCCACACGCAGATGATCCCAGCCCTACATGCCCAATCCCTCTATTCATGCTGCCCGCTTTCCTCCAGACCTACATGCCACAATGATTCCATTAAGGTACCCTCCTCCCCAGATATTCATGTCCCCATCCCTCCATTTACATGCAGATGCCCCACCCCTCCATTCATTCATGCAGATGCCCCCAGCCCTACATGCTCCTATCTATACCCAGATGCCCAACCCCAAATTCACACCCAGATGCCCCATCCCACATTGACTTGCATGCTGCATACTTCCCCACCTTGTCTATCCATACCCAGATACCCCATCCCTTCATTCAAATTTAGATGCCCATCCCTCCTTTCACATACATGCTGCACATTCACATGCCACCAATCTCACCAGGCCCAAGTGCCAAATTTGTCCAAGCACAGCCACCACCATCCCTCCCTCCGGATTTGCATGCCCCCACCACTCCATGCCACCATTCACAAGCAGATACCCCAGCCCTACATGTCCCCATTCACGCTCAGGTGCCCCATTTCTCCTTGCAAACCCCCATTCCAGATTCAAATGCCACCACCCCCGCTGTGGATTCACATGCCACTATACCTCCCTCCGAACCCACACAGAGACCAACATATGTCCCTTCATAACTACACCAAGATGCTCCATCCCCTTCTCCAGAGCCACAACCAGATGCTTCACCTCTACCTCCAGACTCGCACACAGATGGCGCCATCAGGCCAGTCTCTAGACCCACACCCGAATTACCCCATCCCTTCGACAACCACATTCTCCCACCCCTCCCATAGACCAACATCCTTCTATCCAGACATGCAAACCCCATCCCCTCCATTCACACCCAGATGCCCCATTCCTTCCCACCAGAGTGTTCCAGCCTTCACGCAGACCCACATGCTCCATAATTGCCTGGCATGTCTCCATCATATGCCCTGTCCCTCCATTCCAGATCCACGAGGCCCGCCTCCGATCTGGACTCTACCAAGATGCCCCATCCCTTCCTCCAGACATATACCACAATGCCCCATCCTCCCTACACACAGCAACATGCCCCATTCCTCCCCCGACCAATGAGCCCACATCCCTCCCTCCAGACCCACACCAATGTGGCCCATCCCTTTCCCCAGACCCACACCAAGATGCCCCATCCCAGAGCCCATCAAGATGTCACCAACCCTCCAAGCCAGACCCTACCAAGATGCCATCAACCTCCTTTGAGACCCATACCATGATGCCCCCATCCTGCCCTGCACACACCAAGATGCTCTATCCCACCCAGACCAATGTACCCCATCCCCCCAGAACCACACCAAGATGACCCCATCCCTCCCTCCAGACCCAGACCAATTTGCCCCATTGCTCCCATCAAACCCAAACCAATGTGCCCCTATCCCTCCCCCAGACCAATATGCCCCATCCATTCATCAAACCACACCAATGTGCTCCCCTCCCTCCAGACCCTCACAAAGATGCCCCCATCGCACTATCCAGATGCACAGCTGTCCCCATCCCATACACACCAAGATGCCCCATCCCTCCCAACCAACACCTATATGGCCCATGCCACCCTCCAGAACAGATGCCCCATACATGTTCCAGACTGGCACCAATGTGCCCCCATCCATTGCAGGTTCCCCCTCCCCAAGATGCCACCATCACTCCCTCCACACAGCAAGATGCCTCCACCATGCTCTCCAGACCCACACCTAGATGATCGATCCATACCAACACTGTGCCCCCATACCTCCTCCAGACCCACACCATGCCCCATACCTTCCACCAGAATCACACCAATATGCCCTCATTCCTCCCCCAGACCCACACCAATGTGCTCCCAGACCCACACCAACGTGCCCCAGCCCTCCCATCAAACCCACACCAATCTGCCTCCATCCACTCCCGCCAGAGCCACAAGGATGCCCCATCCCACTCTCCAAATGCACACAGAGGTCCCCATCCCACCCACACCACGATGACCCATGCCACCCGTCAGTCCAACAGATGCCAAATACCTGTTCCAGACTGATATCAATGTGCCCCATCGAACCGTTGCAGACCCCACCAAGATGCCCCCATCCTGCACTCCAGACACACACCTAGATGATCCATCCCTCCAAATGCACAATGTGCCCCATCCCTCCCCAGACACAGAACAATGTGCCCCATCCCTGCCATCAAACCCATACCAATGTGCCCCATCCCCTCCCTCCAGACCAACAGATGCCACATACCTGCTTCAGACCGACACCAATGTGCCCCGATCCATCCATTGCAGACCCCACGAAGATGCCCCATCTTACCCTCCAGACTCACGCCTAGATGACCCATCCCGCCAACCAGACCCACTCTGCCCCAATTCTCCCTCCAGACCCACACCTGTATGCCCCAATACCTCCCTCCACACCTATACGCCCCCATACCTCCCCCCAGACCACACCAATATGCCCCGTACCTCCTCCCAGACGCACACCAATGTGCCACATCCTTCCCAAACCCACACCAATGTGCCCTTATCCCCTCCCTCCAGACCAACACCAAGATGCCCCATCCCACACCCAACCTTCCCCATCCAAAATAGATCACTGATGCCCCCATCATGCCCTCCAGACCCACATCTAGATAATCCATCCCTCCCTCCAGACCCACACAACGTGGCCCCAATCCTCCCCCCAGGCACCCACCAGTGGGCCCCAATCCCTCTCCAGACACACACCAATGTGCCCCATCCCGACCCAATGTTTCCCCATCCCTCCCCCCAAACCCACACCAATATGCGCAATCCCTCCTTCCAGACCCACACCAATGTGCCCCTATCCAACCATTCAGACCCCAAGATGCCCTATTCCTCCCTCAAGACCGCGGTCTTCAAACTTTTTAGGCCTTTGTCGCCCCCCCCATTTTCCAGCATACTTTAAAAAATAAAAGAAATTAGGTAAAAAGCCAACCCATTTGCAATTGGAAAGCCAAACCATTTGCAATTGGTGCTGGGGGGCCCAGGGAGCAGGCATGATATTTTTTACTGACATCTATGATAGATATCCAGTAAAAAGATGCCATCCCGGTCCTCTGGGCCCCACAGTGACTAAAAGAACCAACATGATTATGAGTATATGCAAAGCGCTGGGGGGGGGGGGGAGCATGGTATTTTTGACTGGACATCTATGATAGATGTACAGTAAAAGAATTCCATCCCTGTCCTCTGGGCTCCACAGCGCCTTAGAAGGAGAGCTGATTTTGCCAGGTGGATATGGGGGGGGGGTGTGCGCAACAAAGGCATTTTTAAAATGTCTTAGAAATCCCTTTCCGACCCCTCCCCAAAAATCAGCTCCACGGACCAACACAAACACATAGCAAGCACTTGATCATTCACACGAGCACCCATCATACATTCACTTATAACACAAGCATACACGCATCGATACACATTAAAATAAAAAATAAATTAACATAAACTCACCTTCTGCCTTGGTCATGAAGTTTCCACTCCAGCATCATGAACAGGAATCGGGAAGCATGCTTGCAGGGGCCTGCTTGTGGGTGCTGAAACGCCCAGCTCTGTGGTTGCTCGGTTATATGCGAGGAGGCGCAGGAGCTCCCCCTCGCGCATACAAACATGCAGTTCCCCAGCACATATTTCCAGTTATGCAAGGCGTGCGAAGCAAAACGCCCCCAGCCTCGAATGGCTCAGTGAGCATGTGCGGCTGGGGAACTGCACTGTCAAAGGGAAACACTGTTCAGCCAGCCCAGGAGCACTCCCTTGGCTGGAAAAAGCAGCTGAGGGAGTGCACAGTGTTGGGCTGGCTCCTCGATAATGGGTGAAGGGGCCACTGGGTCGACGCCACCTCACCCATTATGGATGAGCTGCCAGGCTCCAACTGGCCTAAAGGTGCATTGTCCGAGACTGAAATTCTACTATAGACCCCTTTTTTGGCAAATGTGGGCCAGTTTGAGGAGTTACTTCACTATGCAGCTAGTGGTTTTAACCATTGTTGCTCAATAAATTCTTTAAATATCATGCTTACATTTTAACAAAAAACACCCCCTTGCGTACTATTCAAACAGTCGGTCACTGAAGGAATGAATTGCGATTTGCAACTGTGGGCCACTTTTTCCATTGGTGCACAAGACAGTTTTATGCTCCAATCCGACCCTCTGAGCCGCCCCTGTCCATTTCCTCCATTTAACTTTTTTAAATTTCAGGCGGGGGACTCTCGACCCCGCAAACGCGGGGGCGAGCCCCAGTTTGAAGACCTCTGCTCTAGACCAATACTATAAGGCCCCAAATCCAGCCACATAGCAAGATGCACCACCCCTCTTGCAACCCCACACTAAGAAGCCCATGTTCCTCTCCCGAACCACACGCAGATAGCCCCAGCCGGCCCCCTCTAAAACCACCCATCCAAAACACTCAAACATTAAATTCCCCCATTAGCCCCCTTCGATCAGTTAAACACCACCATCCACTGTCCATGTACTGTTTCTTTTCTTAGCCCTCCATACCCTTCACGTTCAATAGATGAACAATTTTTTAAGTAAATGTAATTTCTTCCACTCTCCCCATCTCAATCTGGTGTCTTGCAGGAATTTTCATGGTATCCAGAAGAAAATGGCAATTGTAATCTCAGCCAGCCAAGAACACACAGATTCCTGCTGCTCTTGCAGCCCGAGCCTTCCCGGTTCCCGCTCACGAAAATCACCTGGTGTCTTGCAGAAACGTTCCCGGTATCCCAAATAATCTGTCCCTCCAGACCCCCACATGTGCCTCCCTAATAACTCAAACAGTGCCCACATACCTCCTTCCAGAACCACACCCATCCACTCCCTCGAGAGCCACAAGATGCCCCCACCCTCCAGATGCACAAATGTACCCATCCCACCCACACCAAAATGCCCCACACCACCCTCCCAACCCACATCTAGATGACCCATGCCACCAACCAATCCAAAAGAGGCCCCATTCCTGTTCCAGACGAACACCAATGTGCCCCCATCCATCTGTTGCAGACCCCACCAAGATGCCCCCATCCCTCCCACAGACCAACAATGTGCCCCATGCCTCCCATCAAACCCACACCAATGTGCTCCATGCCCTCCCTCCAGACCCACACCAAGATGCCCAATCCCACCCCCCAGATGCACAGATGTCCCCATCCCACCCACACTAAGACACCCCATCCTCCCAACCCACACCTAAATGACCCATGCCAACCTCCAGACCAACAGATGCCCCATACATGTTCCAAACCGAACCAATGTGCCTGCATCCATCATTGCAGACCCCAAGATGACCCATCTCTCCCTCCAGACTCACACCCATGTTCCCCATCCCTCCCGCCAGACCCAAACCAATATTTATTTATTTTACATTTTTAAAGCGCTCACACAGCACGCAGGCATCGAGGTGCTGTTACAGGAATTGTTTTTTTTTTGTTTTGTTGCATAATAGTTTTTTTTGTCTTAGTTGCGTATTTATAACGCGCTTAAACACCCAGAGGTTTTTAAGCGCAGACCCGGGGATCAAACCTGTGTTGCTTCGTGTCGTCTTGCTTCCAAGTGGCGCACGTTGCCGCTGAGCCATCCTCAATATGCCCCATCCCTCCCTCCAGACCCACACCACTGTGTCCCATCCCTCCAGACCCACACCAGCGTGCCCCTAGAGAACCATTCAGATCCCACCAAGATGCCACATCCCTGCCTCTAAACCAATACCATAATACCCCATCCTCCCTCAACATAGCAAAATGACCCATCCTGCTTGCAGACCCACACCAAGAAGCCCATGTTCCTCTCCCGAACCACACGCAGATAGCCCCAGCCGACCCCTTCTAAAACAGGCCATCCTACCCATCCCAAACACACTATCATCAAACATTAAATCCCCCATTAGCCCCCTTTGATATGTTAAACACCACTATCCCTGCGTTGTTCCTTTTCTTAGCCCTCCATACCTTTCACGTTGAATAGAACATCATTTTAAAGTAAATGCAATTGTCCGCTCCCCAGTCTCAATCTGGTGTCTTGCAAGAACTTTCACGGTATCCCGAAGAAAATGCAAAATGTAAAGCACGCAGTTTCCTACTGCATTCCTGCTTGCAGCCTGGCAGCCAGAGCCTTCCCGGTTCCCCCTCCCGAAAATGGACAAGACGAGGTCAAACGTTCCATCTGGTGTCTTGCAGAAACGTTACCGGTAACACGAATAAAAAGGCCACCTTAACCTCAACCAGTTGGAGCACGCAGATTCCGGTTGTATTCCGCTACCCCATCTCAATTTCGTCTTGCAGAAACGCTTCCGGTATCGCGAAGAACATGCCCACTTTAACCTCAGCCAGCCAAAAGTACGCAGATCCCGGTTGCACTTGCACTTGCCGCCGAAGCATTCCCGTGGCAATTCCGCTTCCGCTCACTAAAACTGCTCACGAAAATACAATGATGACTGAGTCGGACGCTACGCGAATGGTAGGGTACGTGCTCAGAGTCACGTGGGGAAGAGTGGGCGGGGCGTTGCTATGCTCCGTTTCTCGGATGGGAACTAGACACTAACCGAGGGAGGGGGTAATCGTAGGACGCACATTGTCTGAACGTAACGTGCTGCTCACATGGCGAGAAGGCGGAGCATTACTAGGGTCCGTTTCTCAGACGGGAACTAGACAGTACCAATACCCGAGGAGGATATCTGGTGAACTACCCCGCAAGGTGAGACCGACACTGTTTCGCAGACGAGTAACGCACTCTTCAGCAATGAATAGAGTAAGGAAAGTCTTTCGGAGTGGCGAATTGACCATCTCTCTCCAGACAGTCCAGAGGTAGGTGATAACAATGGACAGGTGGATGACCGTCACCTCAGTGGGAAGATGGGACTCTAGTGTCTTAGGGGAGAGACAAGTGCCTCTAAACCTCCCTTTCCACAGATGCCGGTGAAAGACAACAGGTCCGTAGGAACAAACAATTGAATGTGGACAGGTACTGAAGGCAGCTACTACTAAACCCACTTTGGCCAGACGAGTCCAGTCACCCCACCCCATAGAATAACTATGGACAGTCAAGTGACCATTCTTGCCGTAAAACAGCTGTGCCAGTTTGTTCACAGAGGAACAAATGGCAAGAAAGCCAAGGTCATGTGAGGACCTGGGTGCAGTGGAACGTTTGGAGCAGTGCTGTGTCAAAGCTGGAGCGGTGGGAGGGAGAGGGTGATGCAAGTAATGACAACATTCCTGCACCACGCTGACACCATTGGCAATACTACTTTGTACGGATAGTTCACACCCGTTTGCATATGGTGTTATCGAGTAATTACGGTATCGGCGTTTTCTTGAGTAGAATATAGTGTCGAGTCTTGGGGTGATTCCGAAGGGAGAGGCACATACTCCGCTCCTTGAGAAAACCTGCGCTGCTCACTCAGCATTTCTTCTAAGTATTCACCCCCTGCACATATTTAACCTCGCACTCTCTCCTCTTTCTCTACGTATACCCTTATTCCTATTCTTCATCTTTTGTTAAATTCTTTATTTTCACTACTTGCAAATTACAAAACCACAATATATGACACGGAAGACCCATGTAACTGATACGCACCTTTTTTATTTCAATAACCATCACACAGGACGACATTCACAAACAAATACACAGATGAGAACAGAATGGTCATAGGTGCCAACTTTTCAGTGGCTCGAGGGCCACTTGTGCAGTGGCCACACTTCCATGCACCACCCTCCCAAAATTGACGTATTTGGGGAACTTGCATTGCCCCACCCACCACACTAAAAGACCGCTGTGAACCCACCACATTTTGCACAATTACATTCGAATCGGAAACACACACAGTTCACTTTGATTTACCATTTTCAAATAACTAGTTCAGATATGTGCATTTCCCAAATAGTGGTAACAGGTTCTTAGTGGTCTGTGATTTAACATTAGTTTGACAGGCGAGCACTTTATCTGTTTACCTTATTCACTGCTGCAATAGTTACTGCATTGTACTTTTGAGTTACCCTTGAATCAGTGTTGGTAAGTGGAGTGCCTTGTGATCTTGGTCAAAGCTGTTCTGGAATCATGTTTTCACTATCAGTGACATTTATGACGCAATGAAACCTTATTAATTAATATGTGTAGTAGTGGAGCCAACGCAATTGTCTCAATTTACAATTAATCAAATTCTAAAAAACGTAGACCTGGTTCCCCTGTGCATGCCTAGAAATAAGCTTTAATTTTGACTGGCTCCACCAACAACTTGTGATCATGACCCCAGGATACTTTCATTTAATTTTTTTTTTAATACAAAATATATATTTCGTTTTTTGAGAGGCATCAACGCGATACTCTGAGCTTTGAAGCCTTAGGATGTCAAAGCCCGGTGGCTGTTTACAAGACCTCAGTATAAAGCCATTGTAATCGGATGAATGCCTCGTTTTGCATCTAAAAGAAGCATTTTTTAATAATTTGACGAACTTGTTTCTTAGCCTGCCCCTTTCGTGTATTTCCAGACACCTTTGCAGCCTCTTGTGTTTTATTGCAGGCCAAACCCCTTAGTTGCGGATCCGCTGGGAGCTATCGGTGGCGTGGGTGGGGTTTAGAGTAAAAAAAAATACAACTACCACGTTGATGGCCGTAAATCTACAATGTTAGCTAGGTATTTATTTATAAAGCGCACAACTGCCCGTAGGCATCGTGCACTTTATAAATACGAATAAATAAATGACCATCATATGAACTCCCCAAATCTATAATGACATCTCAAGCCCTCCATGTAAGCTTAAAGTCATACAACCGTGGCTCCAGAATAGATTTCAGTAGCTCCTCTGCCTTACCCAAAAACAGATATTCTTCATCAAACCTACTACACCTGTCCCCAACACTCTCGCAAGTAACTCTTTTTGTTTCTGCATATTGGAATCCGTTATTTACCACACGTAATCTTATATTTCCGTTGATGGTTATGTAAGAAGTCCTAGCTGAAAATTAATTTCTTTTTGTATATATGTGATTGGGGGCCTAGGCGGGGTGGGAGGGAGAGTTATGGCCACAACCCCTTTATAATAGCACAGTCATATATGGTGTTATGTTATATTACTGACTTGCACCGCTACCACCCATGGGCAGTCTCCAGGCGCTCATGTGGCTCTGCAAGAGAATGGGGCTGGGTGCGTTAGTGAGGATAGGATGATGGGATAGGTTCAGAACCAGGAGGATCTGGCATCTGTGATCATTGTCTTGCGTGTGGGAGTTGGTTCTAGATACCCTGCATGTTGTAACCATATGGGTAGGACTCAGTGCTTCGGATTTGTGCTAGTGTTTCTGTTGGGTGTGTGTCGTATGATGTTAGGGTGGGGTTTGAGGTCGTGCACACTGGTCATTTGTATCCATAAGGGGTGCAGAGTCACAGCTGAGTTTTAGGTGTTTGATATTGTTTTGGTGTGCATTTGTGTAGGGTTGATGGATTTATGGACTATGTGCAAGGGTGTTTCCCCCCCACCCCCCCTAATGTTATTTCTAGAGTCTCACAGAGTTGGTTGGTTGAGTGCGAGCATTAGATTAGTTTCCAGTGTATCTATGATATCATATGAAATGCTATGTCATTTATAAGAAGCCTGTACACAAGTGTTTCTAGGTGTGACAAGACAAGGGCGGGAAGGCAGAGGGGAGGACAAGACAAGCGATCTTACTAGGCATTGTGTCATTCAGATCGTGCAAGTGTGACAATGGCAAGTGCAGGGGAAGGGATAGGAAAGGGTGGAGTGCAATCAGACAGCACCGCTCTGGGTAAGTGCAAGGAGGCAGGGGACTGTAGAGATTACAGTTGCAGCCCCTAAGTGCGCAGTAGGCCCGGAGGCAGTGCAGGGGAGACTGATCATGGAGGAGCCTGGTACCAAGTGAGACTCTGAGGGTAGCCAAGCAACCAGTCGGTGCTGCAGACAGGTGGTCAGCAGAGGCGGGAGAGAGAGAGAGAGAGAAAGCAGAGGAGAATAGGAATGTCTTGAGCTGCTTCCAGAACATCCAGTGGTTTGGCTCAAGGCACCTGCTGAGGAGAAAGATCTACCACCCACTCTCTGCCTGGAGAAGCATCTGTCCCTCAGAGAGTTGGAGGTAGCTGAATGAAGGGCTCGACAAGGAAGGTGTAGTATGGCAACACCCTAGTCATGTATAGTGGCATTGGTTATGTTGGAGGAGCAGGAAAGGGGGAACGTTGGCTAGTAAATCTGTTAGTTTGATGATGCCTCTGATGTGAGTCTTCGGTTGTGCTCGATGGTACCTTCCAACGTTCTTGGTTGTGGTCCGTCAGCCAATCCGGCATCCTCTTCACACTCCTCCCACAAGGCTTGCATGCACTTGCATTTGATGACTCTGTCAGACGCAACTTCTTTAGGGAAGCCAACCCTATTGAAAATGCCAAGTAATGTTTTAGCAACTGACCTGTGTAAGGAAGGCATGGCATTAAACGGTGAAGACAGACACAAGTGATCACAGTTCAAGGGTGTTTATTGAACTTCAAATGGGTTGGTTGAACGCCTATCTAAACCTAAAGCTAAGGATGGGAGCAAGCTACGACCATCAAATAATAACACAGTCCTAGTCCAGTTTCTGTTAAATGAAAGGGCGGGCCCATACTGATAAACCTATTGCCAATCCTTCTAAATACTAAAGGGTGTGGGACAATGGTGTATGCAAAAGTGTTCAAGAAACAATATGTCAGGATGGTCAAGCAATTGGCTTCCCTTCCCTACATTTTCAGCATGGGGCAAGGCAGCACGTTTGAGCTTCGCACACACTCTGGCCTCTCGGCCACGAGGATACAGTTCAAAGCCCGGACATCAGGGCCTTCTGCCAAAGCCTCTTTTCCAATAAAAGTCTCTTACTGCAGAGGGTCTGTCGTAACACATTCCTATCAGGATTTTCACATGCACAAGCTCTCGCTTTTCAATGTTTATCATGGGTCTCCCTCTTCAGGCCGAGACCCCCTTTTTATCACAATATTCATACTTGGTCTCACTCGTTTGGGCTCAGACCATGGATCTCCCTCGTTCATGCTTGGATACTCTTGATATGGATCTCCCTCGTTCGGCTCCAGATCGCCTTGATATCTAAATCGAAGACTTTCGAATGAACGATGGGGTTTGCTTAAACCGTCGTAGGACCACTTTGATTCACTGAATTGTTCTCATCAGTCTTCTACTTTTGTTTCTCTTGGCGGCATACCTCAGAGACCTTTGATTGAGCACATTCACGGTGCCGGACCGCTCTGTCAACGGTATCGTATCTTTCCATCTCCAGTTCAGACATTCATTAGCAGTTTAGCTTTACTTGCGTATTTCATCACCCGCGTTTATCAATGTTCGCTCCAGTGTTCGGTATACAATGTTGCTGCTTGCTACCATGACTTCAACACAGACCGGTCTTGCATCGGTCTCCCCAACTCACTGGCTGTGTTGCTCTTTCTGGCGCGTCTTTGTTCTTGGAGCCAAGGATGATACAACGGTGGCTGCTGCTGCTCCTTCCCACCTTGGGCAGTTACACAGGAGGGCCTTCAGTATCTCGGACACAAAATGCAGGATTTTTTAGTCTAGCTTCCTGGACGTACGCTTTCTGCCTCGAAGCTTTCTTTAAAGCGACAGCGTCTTGCCGAAAAGGTCAACAGTAATTCCCTTCTTACAAACCCTTCTTGGTTTGCCGTCTTTCTCCCCTTGTTCAGCTGCAGACTCGAAACTGCTGTACCTTTTGTGTGCTTTCGTGCTCCGCCTTTTATCCGTGTGGGGAAGTTTAATGGAAGTCAGGTGTGAGTGATTGTTAGTAATGGCCTGACTACAGTAGCGGGACATGTCAAATATACTGCTTGGTGTGGTGAGTCTATTTCTCCCAGGGCTGTCCGTGTGAATGTGCTGGGGAAGGGGGCGGGGGTAAAGTTCCCATGTATCCTATCCAGTGGGGTGGCTTCAGGATATCATCATCATCATCGTCATCTAGCTTTTATTTAACAATTGAGTCATTTGCCAAAAACATAATTACAGAAAAGAGGAACAGTTCAATACTTAAATGCAAGATAAAAACTCGATGCTTCCACACTTCAGACTTAATATCACCAAATGGATTAGAGAAAATAGCTGATAAACCCCCTTATCACACTCTGGATATACTGTCGACCTTATCCTGCTGTACTTACCTCCTGACTTCCTCCATATTGTATATGTTGCATTTGGACTTGCATCTTGTTTTGAATTTGTATACACTTGTAAAAACTGTATATCTTGTATTTGTTTTGAACTTGTATATACTTGTACAGCACTGTAACCAAGCTGAAAATCTACGTGTAGCTCTCTGCGCCCTGATACCTTCGGCTCTGGTGCGCATTATAAATAATAAAACAAACAAACAATGCTAATAATGTATCCTGGTAAACTTCATCTGGGTCTGGCGTGTTTCCTAAGGGTGATTAAGAAAGAAATGACCAGATGCAGTTTTACATATATATATTATATACAATTGACGACGGTGCATACAAAGAAACATTTATTTAAATCCTATGTTTTAAAATCTAGGGTCGTAATATGCTTATATTATTACAAGTGCATTCATTTGTCAAATAGCGACATTGCGGTGTGCAAAAGGCCATAAAGTGCTTATTTGATTATATAAAACTGAGTGACTTCAACATCTAAGATCAAATTCATTATATAGTTTTATCCTTCTCCTTTAATAAAAGTTTCAAGTTAATTCTCATCAGCTACAACTTGCAGTGCTGTGTTTTCCGCCAACCTAATAAACATGCCATTCTGCTTGGGTGTTACAATAATTGGAATCTAACATCTTAGTGTGTGCAAGTTTAGCAATAGTGCATCTGATACTATTCTAGCAGCGTCATTACATGTTGAAATCAATAAAGTGAATTTTCAGCTATATTACAATGATTACGATTTCATAATCGAGAACCAAAGGAGAAATGAATATTATTTGTTGGGGTCCTGGTTCTTTAAAAAAAATCGGGTTTAGGTCCTAGCATCAACAGCTTTTAATGCTTTGGATCTTTTTTGCAGGCCCGATGGATACGACTTACTACAAAAAATATTAAATTTATGTCATCACAACACCTGAATAGCACAGTGGCTTCACTTGTGCAGCGTATTACTTTGTTACAAATGGTCTTCAGATATTTATTCCTAGCCCCAAGATAGGCCGGGCAAAAGAACAGGAAGTGGATTCTGAATTCCCTTGCCAGTCCACATACCAGATATGTCATCTGTAGCTCTATCCCCAGTCTGGTGCTACATGCTAGGTTCAATTGACCTAGCCTAAATTTTATCTATAGGGAACGAGCAAGCTAACCAAATCTAAATACCTTTGAGACCCCAACACCGATCTGCTGGCCAGATAGGTAGGTCCTATAGACAAGCCACTGCATGCATTAACCAATTAAATCTCGACATCCACCCGTGAGATATTCTCTGCTTTTTCTACATCGATCGATGTGATGCCTGTGCGATTATTCCATAGTTCTTCCAGATTCAGTTCCAACAGTTTTTTCACGTGTTGGACCCAGGGCAACAATCTACCTTCTTTGTCCCCAGCATATGCTTCATGATACATAATACGTTCCTGGGTCATCCACAATCTACACCAATAAGCTTCATGTCTGAAGGAGACATCACTGATGATTGTTCTAAGACCTAATTCTAAATAAATCAGATTACCTGGACATGCTGTTGGCAGCCCAAGAAGTTGTTTGAGGAAGCATCTTTCAGCCAAACCCAACTTGCAGACATTTGTGTATCCCCACATCTCTGCCCCGTAGAAGGCGGCTGATTTGGTCATGGCTCTGTAAACGGTAAGGGCTGGGGAAATTGCACCTCGTTCGTGGGCCTGGAAAATACTCCATATTGCACCCCCCCACCCTGTATTTTTCCAATGTTGCACTGGATTTGAATAACTGTGAGGTCCAGTTGCATTGGTCATTATATGTAACCCCCAAATCATAACACTGAACCTGTTCAACAGCAATTCTATTGATATTTAGTTTTGCTTTTATCTGCTTCTTGAACTTTGGTCGGAAAACAAACAGTTTTGTTTTCCCTATGTTAATTTCAAAATGGAGCTCTGCACACTTCTCAACAAATGCTTCAAGAGTAGTTGCGTGTCCCCTAGTGGACGTCGATAAGAGTACCGCATCATCTGCAAATAAGTATTGGTATTGATTCTTTGCTGAATTTCGGCTGGTCCAGACACTTTGATCTAACATATTGAATTACTTCATTAATATAAAGTCGCAAACAGGGGGCAAGGACGCATCTCTACCTCACCCCTCTTGTCACCATAGATGGTTCAGTTAGTTCTCCCTCCAATCCTCTTCGTACTGGGGCTCTTTTTTTTGGAAAACAGTTGTATTATAATTCTCAGCAGATTAGCTGGTATTCCCCCTTTGGCCAAAATGGACCACAGCATCCCCCGCGTTACTTAGTTGAAGGCGGTCATGAGATCAAAAAATACAGAGAAAAGGTTCATTTTTCTCAGGACCAAATATTTTTGCGTGAGGTGTAGGTGGAATGCTTGGTCCATCGTTTTGGGCCTAAACCCAGCCTGGAGATGGTCAATCAGCCCTTCCTATACCACCCATTCCTGCAGATACTCGTAAATAATTCTGGAAATACCTTCCCCGCACCATCCAGTAATGAGAACGGCCTGAAGTTCCAAGGGTGCTCTCTCCCTCCTTTTTCATAGATGGGGATTATGGTTGCATTTTGTCAAGAAGAGGGTACCTTGTTAAATCTCTGGACCGCATTAAATAAACGCCATAAGACCGGTGCCCAAATTGTTGGTTCATCCATGGCCAGGTCTATGGGTATTAAATCTGGCCCTGGGGCGTTTCCCCTTCTTTGGGATTGAATAACATTTACAACTTCCAGTGGGTCGAATTGGGGTATATCTAGGCTGTTCAGCCGATATTTCTCCCCCATATGGGTCCTTGAAATGTTTCCTCCAATTACTTGGGCTAATATTAACGGCAATTTTGTTGCCGCTTCCTTCTTTATTTCCACTATCTTCCAAAACAGACGGGTATCACCCGAATCTGATGCTTCCTGTAGCCTATCCCATTCATGCTGTGCATGCTCCTTTTTATTTTTTTTTTATTATTTTTTTTTTGGTCTTATTTAGCTGTCTATAGCATGCTCTTAGGCACCTCAATTCGGTCCTATCGAGCATATTAAAATGTCTAGTTTGGCTGTCTTGCAGTCCTTCTCAAACCAGTCATTATGTTTGATGACCCTTGCCGCTTACAGGTCTTACAGGTTCTGGTTACGAATGGTTGTATGGTCTGGATCAGGTTGTCATGTACAGTACAAATATTAATGTCTCCCAGTTGATAACCACTCCAAATCAGGGAGAATCGACCCATAGATTTTAGGTCCCAGATATTCCATATCGAGGTCGAGCCATTTGATCCTTTGCTTGCATTGTCCCTTGGTTTGGACGGCATTACTATGACTACTTTGGTAATCAATCATTTGTTTACCCAAATCAATCAATGTTAGAAATAGGGGTTTATGATCACTCCCCTCTTGTTGTAGAATCACAAAATCCTTTATATAAATCCACATTTTCAGGGATGAACAAAATATAGTCAATATGCGTGGTATGTGGATTTTGCCGGCTGGTCTTTTACAAGGCTTCCAATACAGGCTCTTTGCTCCATGCCAAATAGAGAGGCTGCACAGCCAAGAGCCTGCGGATCGGCCCTATTCTGAATGTTAGAGTTCAATGGGGTAAGTGTCCCACACATCATCTAGATCATCCCATAGCCCCTCCATGTCGGACAGGTGCTTAATTTGCAGGTTCAGATCTTCAACAAGTATAGAATGTGAGCCCAAACATTTCTCCAAGATTACTTGCTATTTCGATTGCATGATTAGTCCCCTTACTTGTAACCTGATAATAGATATTAAAAAAAATAGGTAGCTTCGGTACCCGATGGCATAAGCACCAAGTACTGAACATCAGGAGAATCAGTTTCTGTGGCTGAAATGTGCCAATCAAGAAGAGTACTTATAAATGTGGCCAGCCCGCCAAATGGTCTCCCTCTGGATCCCTTGGTTGCTGGCACCTGAAATATCTCGTAACTTTCATATGTAATCGACCCCATTCCCATGTTTCATTGATACACACTGTATCATGTTCCTTAATGAAGCTACACCAATGTCTACCGGGTGTTTTCTAAGGCGTGCTATGTTCCAAGAGATAATTTTACTTCTCTCTACCTTGGCCATAGCTTCAATTTTTGGGGACGGGGTTTTGTTAGTCTAAGCCCTCCAGGTCGTTTTTATCCCTTCTACTGTCAGACTCTTGTGCATTGAACCCCCTTCCCACTGGTTCCAATCCCCACATTGCATAGTTGACATTTTGGGAGTCCATAGTCTTCATGTGTACGGTTAGCCTAATGTGATTTATGACGCCACTGGTGGGTATACCCGATGTTCCAAGGACAGTAAGCCCTCCTTTAACCAGTAATTTATTTTAAGTATACCACAATCATATGCTCCTGTCTTATGCATTTAAGTATATAGCTTCTGATAATGGTCATGCACCCTCTTACGTGCTTGAAATAATGCACACATGTATTGATCAGGGACTCCTGTGATTCATAGGACCCATTTGCAAGTTTCTCGACATTAAGGACTATGGATCGGTCTGCCCTACCCTCCGATAAAGGAAGTTTTTTTTATAATTACTACTGTCCCTCTCAAAGTCTCTTGGCATCCCTCCTGTCCTCATATTCCCCAAAGGGGTCAAATTGGGGGCACTCATCCATTGTGGCATTGGCTTATGAATATTCTGGCTGTGAATCTGGTTGTTTGCAGCTGGTGGATGCAGGGGACCACTCTGTGATCTTGAATAGCCTCAGTCCGCACAGCCGGGCTCGTACATATTTTTGGTCTGAGGATTGGGAGGGCATTTAGGGTCCCTTGTATCACTTGTATGTCTTCTGCCGACCTGATTTTATCTCCCCCTCCATTGATCTTTGATCTGTGAGTAGGGGGTTAGCCCATTAACCAAGGGACCCGTTTTAACGGGGCCTAGCTTGGGTACCTGGTGTTGCCCGTGTCCTAGAGGATGTTGCTCTTGTCGACAAGTCTTGCTTCCGTTTGCTCTGGCATCTCATTTACCCTGGAGAAAGTTGCTCTTGTTCTCTGGTCGGCAAGTCGTGCTGCTGTTTGTTGTTGTGTTTCAGAAGCTCTTGATATTGATTTTCGCTTAGCATTAGATGGAGCTTTTCCAAGTGGTTTGTTTTTTGTGCGGCATGTTTCAGTCACTTATTGGCTTCAGCACGTTTGAGAAAACGTCCATGAAAGATTGATTGTGCTCTCGCCATAGAGTCAGCCAAATGTTTGGGGGGCGGGAGGGTCCACAAATATAGAGGTAAAATAGCAATACGTGATATTTTACCCAACATTTTTTTATCATGCAAATGTGATCAGAGAGTCCAAAGGAGGAGATGAGATGACCAATAGAGAACGCGTAATGGGTGAAGAGTTGTGGGCCTAGGATGGAGCCATGTGGGTCACCAACAGGAAGGGAGGTCAGTTTAAAGTTTCCTTTGTCGAGTGCTTGAGACGATGCGGTTGCACAGATAAATGGCAGCCCTGCTAAGAGCAGTGACCTGAATTCCAAGGTCAGCTGAGGTGCGAATGAGTGGGCTTATACTTGGTATGAAAGCTGGCCGAGAAATCTAGGAGGATTAGGATGGAGGCTAGTTTGCAATGGTTACTGGTAGTGAGAACATTGGAGAAATAAGTGAGGGCTGTTTCGGTAGAATTATGGCTGTGGAAAACTGACTGAAGATGGTCACGGAGGTTGTTAGTGTCGAGGAAGGTGGAGAGTATTGAGGAAGGAGGGATATCGGCTGATAGCAGAATTAATAGTCTGCCCAAGGCTTTTGTTAGAATGGTAGCTGCCCTTAAGCAGGAAGGAGCGATCCCAAGTGAAAGGGAGTAGAGAGAGTTAAGAGCAGACGAGAGGAAGTGCACGTTCAAGTTCTATCTGTCAAGACAATGGATCAACAGAGGTGCACGTTTGGCTCTTCCTAGGATGGGGCATGCTTATTTCAATAAGGAGCATAGTTTAAAGTGGAAAATTAGACTGAGGGAGAAGAGGTAGGAAAGTACCCTTGGTTTTAGAGTTCATCTAAGAGAAGTATTGGGAAATGTTCACAAATAGTGTAGAGGAGGTAGCGCTGAGCTGCAATAGTTCCGAGCCTGGAGGATATTTTGGGGGAAATCGGAGGTGTAATCCCATTAAAGATGTAGGATAATTTGGCAGAGTACAGGGCCACAAAGAAGGAGAGAAGGGCATACTTGTAGGTGAGGAGAAGAGGAAGGGTATCTTTACAGGTGCTGTTTTTTGTCCGCCTCGAGTTGATCAAGGGGGTGATCCAGGCACGGGAGCGAGGGTGTAGAAGTGCACTTTCAAAAAGGATAGAGTTGCTGGAAGGAGGAGCTCGGAGCCAGGTTGAAGTCAGAGTGGGAGGAGCAATGGAAAGAAGAGGTGAGACCAGACTTTGGGTAAGTACGGGCCAGGGATTCAGGAAATAAGGGACATTTTAGAGATGGAGAATATCAGAGTAGGAACAGTAATACTAAAGTGAAGATAGTGTTCAGAAGGGTAATAATGAGATTAGATGAGAAAAGAGAGGAGGAGAGGTAGGATCAAGACTTTGCTTGGGAGTAAATGGTTGAGCTATAACCCAGAAAATGTGATAAAGGTAAAGCAATCCTTGGTCAGTATTTGCTTAGCCTTTTAGGCTTCTTGTGGAACATATATACAAAAGTAAATTGTTGTTACTCCAGAAAATGTTGCCCATTGATGCAAACAGCGAGATATAGCGAAGGGACTGCAGTGATCCAACGTGCCACTGAAAGGCAGTGTTTACGACGTGACCATTTGACATGTTGGCCAATTCTGATCGAATCTTGTATCCATGCATGGATGAAAAGCTTTGTTGCTGGGGGTTTATTCATAGGAAGACCAGCTCAGCCCCTCCCAACCACCTTCTTTCCCACTCATACAGCACCAAAGGTTAGTATTGAGTGAATTGATCTATGATCTCTGCCCCCAGCCCCTCCCAGCTTTGCTGCTGTTGTGAGAAAATAATTGGACCACAACTAACTTTTCGAGTAAGAAGAGGGAGTAAGTCTGGGAAGATTAAACCCACTTTTAAATGAAATATAAAAAAAAGCGCAAAGATGTGTGTGAGTGATCCACGATGGCACAGGGGCGAGAGAATAAACCTATAGGGATTTCTCTGTACAAGAAAGAAATGCCAAATGTGAAAAAATTAGAGGGGTATCGAGGTGAGTGAGATCAAAATCACAAGAAGAATGAGGCAGGGAGGTGTGTATGTGTTTGGTTTTGTTTGCTGGATAAGAAGCTAAAAAGGAACAGCTGGTTTGCAACTCATATAGGCAATAATCTTGTTTGAGGTGGGATGTGCTATTTGGTAACAGCCCACTGCCCAGAGTTAATGACTCGCACAAAACGTGGGCATTATCGATGTGGCAGTATATTACCCAGACGGCACTGCCCACCAAGAAGGGCATTATTCCAGTTGGCATCCATTCTTTTATTGCAAGTGTCACCCGCTATGGGTGCTAAAAATGCCTGGAATTGGAGGAAAAAAAGAGGCGGCAAAGTGAGCACAAGACATGTTTCCTACTTGGATTAGGTCTTGAGAGAGCCTGTGCCGAAGAGGGCGGGCACGGAATTAGAGGATCAACTCAAGCTTGCCTAGAGCCGCTGGAAACATTAACCCAAAGGAGTGAGCAGAGAGGACGGCTTCTGAGCCTAAGGCACGTGTGGGCCAGTGAGTGGAGAAAAGGAGTGGAGGTGGATTATGCGCAGAGGTGGATTATGCATGTAGCACTGTAAGGTGAGGGGTGGAGTAGCATCCAACAAGGGGGTACAAGGGACTAAAATCGTGAACATCCGCATTAGGTTGTCCTGGCAGATTATGTTCACGTTCACTGCAGTCTGACTGGCCTGGCAAAGTTCCATGAGTCCTAATATTTCAAACGGGAAAGAAAATGAGCACATAGTGGCCCAAAATAAAGTGAAGCTGAGCATTAAGGGTCTGTTTTTATTTGATTTTATTGGTGGGAAACAAAGGTTTGTGGATGCGATTGTATTCATGTTGTGTTTTTAGTATGGATGTCCTGATGACTCTAGAGAATACCTATTGCCGATGCTGTCAAGCAATAATTAGATGTGATTGTGAACCAAAAAGAAATTAACCTAGCGCTTCACTGTACCACTATGATAAAGATGCCCATGTAAAAATCAGTCCGATGAGCAAAAGGTTACTAGTGACATTTGGCTGTAGAACATCAATTTTTGGAAAGGTGTGACCCTGATCAAGTAAAGGCAGGATAGTACATTGTATTGTTTGTTTTTATGAGAGATCCTGGTTTGAAAATGTAAACGGCAGTGTAACTCGGCTGCGATTTGTAGCTCTTCTATTTGGAGCTCCTTGGTATTATGGGGTGGATACTTCAGCCCTCACAGTGATCGTAATTAATATTGGATGAGCAGGAGCTAAAAGCAGCTCATGGCTATCCAGCATTAAGGCCGGACCAGGAGCTACTACAGAGGAACGAGGGGCAAGTACATAGCGTTCCACAAATCTAACTTCCACATCACATGCAAAATCATAATATTGTCAGTTATTTATGACCCCTCATGCTTTAACCCCCTTAAATGCTAAGGAAGAAATATCTCGACCTCAGCACTGCAGTTACAGTGGGTAGGACGACATAGCCCATCCTTTTTAGCATTTGAGCCTGGGCGATCGCTGCAGCGCAGCAATCACACAAACTCTAAATCCAACCTCCAGGGTATGTTAGGAGGAGGTTCCTCCTCACGGCCAAGGGGTAGGATTTAATTCAGTAACACGCCAGCGTGCGTAATGCACGCTGATGTGACACTGAATGTAATTGCGCTCGCCGTTTTGGCTGTGGCGAGTGAAAAAAGTAGGTTTCCCCACTATCTCTGGCATTTTATATGCCATTTTGTATTGTATTTATTAAGTCTTTGGTGTAAAACATTATAAAGCGCTGCATATTTTAACAGGATACATTTAACAATAACAAAATAACACTAACAGTAGAAGAAAATACAATTTTGAATCAGACCAACAAAACAGTATGTAGAGCAATTGGACAGAAGGGAAGGGGGAGAGAAGTGAAGTATAGCTAGGAGGCAGAGGGAGGATGGGTAGGAGGAGGGGAACGGAAAGGGTGAGGGTGAGGAAGGGGTGGAGGGGGAAGTGGAGGGAGAGGATTAAGGGGAAGAGGGAAGGGTGGGGGAGGGGGAGCAAGAAGGAGGAGGGGAATCATGGCGGGGAATGGAGGAGAGATTTAAGGGATGTGCGGAATGAGGAAAAGGTAGGGATAGAGCAGATTAATAGAGGAAGGGAGTTCCAGTGGAGGGGGGCTAGGAGTTGGAAGGAGCGGAAACGAGAGTGGGCACAAGTGGACGGAGGAACAGTGAGGAGGAAGTGGTCAGCAGAACGAAGGGAGCTAGAGGGAGTGTAGAAAGAGAGAAGGGAAGAGAGATGAGGGGGAGCAAGATCATGGAGAGATTTGAAGACTAGACAGAGAAAATGAAGTTTAAGTTGGGAGTGAAAGGCAATCGAGGGAGGCGTCGTTGGAAAGGGAAACTCTCCCCTTTCCAACTACACCTACCTTCAAACATTGATGGGCATGGATCGCTCGATCCACGCCCAGCAAATCCACTAGAGTAGAGCACAAGGGATGTTTTTGAAGTGGGGAGGGGGATGAGGGGCCCACTTAGTATATAAGTGGCCCTCCCCCCCCCCCCCTGGCCCTCAAAGCATGGGGCGTTGCGTTTTGCCCACCTTGGGGGCAGATGGGCAAATGAAAAATACATATTTTTGGAGGGGGGGATTTACTGGGGGGGCCATGGTATTTAGCCCTTCCACTGGGGGCAGATTGGCAGTGTAGCCCTCCCTGGAGGCAGATTGGCGGTGTAATCTGTCAATCTGCCCCTAGGAATGGGCTAAATGTGTTTTTACTGAGTGGTGGGTGTCGCTAGACCACCAGGGATGAGTATGTGGCCAGAAAAAGGATGCTGGCTGCTTTGCATAAAAGCAAAGTGCATTGCTGGGCGCATATTGCTGGATCCACGCCCAACAATGGCACTAGACATTGGCGTGGTGCTTATTTCCTGTGCACAGTATTTTCACAGAGGAAATGATCACCATAGTAAGTGAGCATTGCGTGTTCTGAAGGAATGAACGTTGTGACTAGCTCCCCACCCCTGTTACTCAGTAGTGCAAGCACATGGAACTGTATGTCTCATGCTTGTGCAAAGCATGACACGTACTGTTCCATTTGCTTGCGCTGTTGAGTAGGGGTTTAGTTCGAAAACGTGTGCCTGTAATGCAAACGCTAATTCCTCCAGAGCATGCAATGCACGCGTGCTATGATGCTAATTTCCTTTGTCGCAATAGTCAACCTAACAGTAAAATGGGTACAGCGGACGTCACACTAGGGATGATATTACTGGCACGCCCCGTCGATGTCCTCTTTTCAAAATTCGTAAACAACAACTGTAATACTCAGCAGCTTCCACTTAATGACGGCCTATGCACAGCATGTGAATCCGAGCAGATACAAGCATCAGAAATACGATTATGGTGAGTAATGTATCCCATAGTTTTCTGAGACTTGTGGATCTGCTTAGGTCACATGCTGTGCATAGGCTGACATAGTTGTAGCCGCAGAGTATTACATTTTTTGTTTCTCGAAACGTGAAAAAGAACATTGACAGAGCATGCCAGTAACATTAGCCCTAGCCCTTATTTTGCCATCATAGACCTAAACCTCCAAATTGATGAAATGAGGGTAAAGGTAACCCTGCCCTGCTTCTTCTCAGAGACCTCTGCCAACATCTCTCCAGAGACCTCAGATTGGATAGCCTCCTTCCTTGGGAACAGATCCATTAGGGTATTTGCAGAGAATGCCTGTGCTCCACCAGCACCCATTTCCTGCAGTGTCCGACAAGGATCGTTTGTGTCACCCACCCTATATAACATATTTACAAACCACTATTCACACTCCTTGACTCCATTGGCATATCCTGTATAAACTATGCCGATGACATGCAGATCTTACTCACCCCCCCCCTGCTCCTCTGGAAACTACCAAGAAGATTCGGTCTCCCTCAACTCTGTATACTTGACAATGTCATCCTGGATGGCCACGCACTGACTATGCCTTCTTTTCCTCTCAACTACGGAGTTCCCCAAGGTTCTGTCCTTGGCCCTTTTCTCTTCTCACTCTACACCTCATTCTTAGCTCCTATTATCTCCTCTTTTGGCATCTCGCACAACTTCTATGCTGATGACACCCAACTCTTCCTCTCCTTCTCCTCCTTCTCTCCTGACATTCATGATCAACTCTCTCTTCTTGCCTTTCTGCTATTAAATCCTGGATGTCCTCACACTTCCTTACTCTGAATACTGATAAAACAGAACTCATTTTCTTCCCTGCTATCACTGTTCCTCCTCCCTCCTCTCCCCCTTTCATTCTCTTTCCCCCGCCCAGCTCTCCTTCTCTCCCCACTCCCGCAACTTTGGTCTCCATCTTGACCCTCACCTCTCTCTATCTCACCACATTTCTCTCACTGCTAAATCCTGTCGCTTTCGCCTCTACAACATTCGTAGAATTTGACCCCTCACCTTTCACGCCACTAAACCTTTAATTACTTTCCTCCTCTTCTCCAGACTCTTCTACTGTTCCTCCCTTCTCTTCGGACTCCCCTCCTCCCATCTCTCCCCTCTTAAATCCATCTGCGACTCTGCCATCCGCTCCCTTTGCCTTCTCTCACCTCGTGACTCCATCTCCTCCTCCCTCACCTCTCTAGGTTGGCTCTCTTTCCCCTCCCAACTCAAGTTCAAGTTCCTCTGTCTTGTTTTCAAATCCCTCTATGATCTTGCTCCCCCTTACCTCTCCTCCCTTCTTTCCTTTCACACCCCTTCTCGTCCTCTCAGCTCTGCTAATCTTTTCCTACTCTCTCCTCCTCCACCCTGCGCCCCCTCCCGCTTCTTCCGCTCCTTCGAACTCCTTGCTCCTTTCCACTGGAACCGCCTCCCCTTCACATCCGCTCTTCTCCCTCCTACCCTTCCTTTCGCTCCTCTCTAAAATCTTACCTCTTCCACTCACTTCTCTAGCACCCCACCTTCTCTACCACCTCCCTTCCCCTTTACCCTTACCTCATACTCTTCCTCCTTCCTTACCCTCTCTGTCCCTCCTATCCCCTTCCTCCCGTCCCCCGCTTGATTCGTGTCTCACTATCTCCGCCCTTCTTCCCTCACATTCCGGTTCTTTCCCCCGTCATTAACTACTCTATCACCTACCACTCCCTAGTTCACCCCCCCCACACCCTCATCTCCGCTGTACTATTGTAAGTTCTTCTTTATGCTGTTATCAGGTTGTGGTTCAGTTGTCATCGTATGCTTGCTGTATGTTTACTTGTTCTCATGTAAAGCACTTTGGAGTAAAGGGCTATATAAATTCATTACAATACAATACAATACAAATACAAATGATGAGAAGACTGAGCTTCTCATAGTAAACTCTAAGCCCCCAATACTCATCCTTCACCATTGATAAAGTAACAATCACGGTCTCTCCGGTAGTAAAAACACTGGCCATATATCTAGACGCCTCACAATCTTTATCACGAAAAGTGAGTGCCATAGCTTCCAGCGCCGCATACACAACCAAACTAATCAATGCTGCCAGACCATACCGCTCTACAGATAGTTGCATGACCGTAGCCCGCGCCACTGTAGGAGCTAGACTTGACAACTGTAATGCCCTTTTCGCAGTTACCACAGATGCCAATGTTTGCAAAATGCAGGCCATTCAAAATAACGCTCTCAGAGCTGCGCTCAACATCCCCAAAGCCGACTGCATCAGTGCAGCAGGAAAAGGTGCCCACTGGCTCCAGATTCGTGACCGAATCATGTTCAAAACACTATCACGCATAGGTGCCTGTCCAAAGTGGCCCCCACCCCTTACTTATTCCAAAAAATCACCAAAGCGCAACCTCTGCCAGAGTAGCCTATACTTACCGCATCACCCAACCTAAATTCAAATGACAAAAAGTTGGTGGTTCCAGCTTCCCTACAATTACTGCCAAGCAGTGGAATCTACTCCTCGCCCACCCTTCGAGCTGAACAGTCTTACTGGACCTTCAGGAAAGTGCTAAAGACTATCCTGTTTACCTAACTCTGATTCCCACTGCCCCCTCCCTCGGAAACTGGAAAACAAACCATGAATGTCAATTAATAACTACCACCATGTTCCTGTATTGTTTTTTACCTACCATGCCCAAGGGCTTAGCGCGCTATACACATGAACAAATAAATAAATAAAATAGTCTGACGCAAGTTGCAGAGTTGACATTATTTACCTGCAGGAAACATGGGCAACCGAGGACTTTCCCTTAAAAGGTTATATAGGCTTTACAAAGCTGGCAAAACAAAGTGTATTGGGGTCCTTGGGTGGTGGCCTAATAATCTGGGCCCTTTCCTTCTTACCTTTTTAAAATAGCCAGTCTGCCGGTGGACTTGGAGCAGGCCATAAGAAATGCAGATTGTCTAACATCCATAATGTCAGATTGCACATCAGTGGTGAGGGGTTTTAATCGCCTGATAGAGTGAATATTTTCAATATGAAGTTCCTGCAGTGGTAACAATATCCTCATCAATTTGAATCGCAGAAGGGATGCACCATGGTTTGACCTGGAGTGTCGATCCATGAAGTCCTTAATTCACAGGTCAGTTACGGATGGCGTTGCTCATGTAGGACTGCTATTTCTCTAGTTAAACAATGGGAGCATTTCGTGAGGGCAGTCCAAACACATGACTGTAGACTGGAAACCAGTGGCTTAGGGGTTTGATAGCTCAGGAGGAATGATTGATGCACAGATCACTCCTGATCAATGAATCACCTTTTCAAGGTATTTACTTAGATGTAGATTAAGTGGATATAAATAAAGGTATTGATCTAAGCGTTAGAGACATTGTATTTAGTACAATGTCTGGTAAAAGCTGATGGCTTGCACTTTTAATGGTTTGTGAGCTTGTGGCACCCTATTTTTTATAATCTTTTTAACTCTGTGTCATTCTGTGGTTTTACCTCGTTCATGGTCTGAGAGTTTAATTGTACCTATTTAAAAAATAAGGCTCTATTTCTGTGACTATCTGCTATCGCCCAATCTCGCTGATAACAACAGTAGAGGAGTGGGTGCTTTGATGGAACTTATTGAAGCCCACACAATAGGATTCTGGAAAGCGATTTCTAAATTGGATCATAGATTAATTCTAAACATTTTAATGGGTACATATTGTGCAATTCGAGCCTTTATTGACATAGAGAAAGCCTTTGACTCTATCCAGAGGAGTCAGCTATTTGGTAAGCTAGCCGTACTTCAGATGCCCAAGGGGCTTTTAAATTGAATTCAACTCTCCTGTTCTGAAACGCATGCCGCTGTGCGAATCACAAGATCTGGCAGTAGGTCTGAAAACGTTTTAACAAATTTGGTTGTGTATTAACCCCACTTTTATTTATGCTGTTTCTTTCAGGTTTTTGACCCCACCAACGGAGGCATACAGGTTAGCCCCTGATGGTGTATAGCATCCGTTTTGGGGTACTTTTATATGGCGATACTGCTGTACTAGATTTGCGCCGTGTCAGACTATAGCAAACCCTCTTTATTCAGAAGAATACTTGAGTGCCCATGGCTAAAAGCTGAATGTGGGGGCATTTTGAAAACGCAGAAATTATTTTTCACCATTTTTAAAGGTGTGAATATTGAGGATGCTGAGTGTTACTCTTCTCTGGGTGTCCTTTTTTTTTCCTAAAGATTGAAAATGGTCAAGGCACATACAGTGATTGCTGCAAAAGCAACGCCTAGGTTAGCGGGTCTCTTCGGATTTGTTGACATTTATGTGGTATCTGCATGCTTGATACATCTCTTAGTGTCTATAGGGCCAAGCCGGGCACTCTCTTGCTTTACGGGAGCGAGATTTTAGGATATTCCAACTGCTCGCAAATTGAGGTGCCACAAAATAAAATGTACAAATAATTACTAAGCCTCCCGAATTGCACGCTCCACTTAAAACCTGGGGTGCCTAGTATAGTATCATATGCGAGAGCAAGGTGCTCTTGTTACTTCCTGAAGGCTTATTTGGGCCTTTGGAAAATCCAAATATGAACACAGTAATGGCGGAAATAGAAGGGTCTCCAGCTGTCAATCTATCTAGTACCGGGAAGGCTGCAAACTATCTGCTAGTTGGGGGATTAAAAAGGGGGGATTCAAAATGTGGATATCACCCAGTTTCCTCTCTGACACAGGTTTAAAAAATGTGTAAAGCAGAAAGTATTGTGGCACGACAAAGAGCGCAGGACAGAAAGTGAGCACCCTATCGTAGCTGAAACTTTATGCTAGCTACTGTGCAAATATGATGCATGCAGGTGAAATATATAACCTTAAATCTGCGTAGTGTAGAAAAAGTGTGCCAATGACTAGGTTGAATATGCCCCCTTTTAAATGATCGATGGAAGTGGGATAATTCTGTGTTCGACAAGAAATGCAGATGTAATACAGAAACTGTTGAGAATGTTTGTAATTTTCTATTGTTCTGCAGAAAATGTTGTGACCTGTGCAGCAAATATTTAAATCCCTATTTTATGAGTTTTAATGTTAGGCTGTATCAGGATATGCTATTTTGTATAATGAATTGTAATGACATTAATTTTATCTACAGTTTTTATTTTTATTTTGTGAAGGTCTTTGAGACGGGCTCACTTATTGAACCACACCCAGTCTTAAACATTAGGATTGTTTGTGTGAATGTATTAAGGAGGCTTTTATTAGCATGGCTTTATCTATGTTTTAGTGCTCAGTCCTAAATGTTCTGCAGGTTTGTAGTGTTTCTTTGTGTCATGTTTATTTTTTATTTTTGTTAATGGAGCAGTCCGATTTAATAAAGTTATGTTGTTGCTGTATTTACAGTGTCCTCACTGAATGTTACCGAATTGGAGAGTAAATTGATGTTCTGGTAGTATAGATTTGTATGCTTTATTGGGACTGAGATGTGTCTATTGAAAACTACACATGCTTTGTTCCTCTCCCCACAGACGCTTTTGAGGTTCTCCCTATCGTTCATCTGGTTTGGAGCAGGCGGTTCAAAAGGATTTGGGAGAATCGGAGGGAGCCACATCAGTTTGGATTTCAAATATCTTTGGTAGCACTTTGAGACGTCCAATAAAAGACATGTTTTAGACCCTGGTGAGTGCTCCACTTGCTTGTTGGATAATTGTTGGACGTGTTTGCAGAGAAAGAATTGGAGTTGGATACCTTTGTAGTGTACATGTTTGTTGGTTCCCTTTAAACACCATGCCCATTGCTGCTTAACCTTCATTTAGATTTCAAAATGTCCTATTCCTTTTTTGTTTTTCATCTCTGACATGATCAAATTTGGCAGATCTGGTGGTTTTATGCAATGTTATATAATCCATTGCATGTAATCTATTTTTAGTGGTTTTCCACTATTCTGCAATAAACGCAGCTTTATAATTTGAAACACGTAGCTTGTAGGTTTTTGATTTAAAATAAAATTATGTACCTGAAGCAACATTTGTTTTTTTGAGCTATTAACCAATAAACTAAGTCATCTCTGCAAGACACCTCCAATCCACAGACCCAAAGATCGAGTGTGTATATACCGGTAATGTAAGATTCTGAATTTTGATCACCAACAACCCATGTGGTAATCTGTTTGTTCATGAAATCACAAAACAGAGACGTCTTTGTGCTCCCATTTCGCCTTGAGAGACCATCTTTTGCAGACGCTGATGTAGATTGGCAAGATCTTCAGTTCTAATGTAATTTATTTAATCTTTTGCATACAGTCTATTTTCCTTAGTAGGTTTTCCACTATATTGCAATAAACGCTGCTTTAGAATTATAGGTACACAGTTTTTTCTTAAAATAAAATTATATACTTGGCGCAACATTGGTTTTTTTGGAACTATTAACCAATAAGCGAAACCCCTTCGAGAATGCCATTCCACAGACTAAAGGCTCCAGTGTACATATTGTTTATGGACTCTGAATTTTAAAATCACCAACGGCTCATGTGGTACTCGGTTTGTTTATGGCAACATGCAACCGACATATCCTGGTGCTCCTATTTCCAAAAGCCTTGCGAGAGCATCTTTTGTGCAAATCATGATAAATTAATAAAATACTCAATGTGAATGTACCACACTGTTTACAATACTTATTTTTGCAAAATGGATGTTTTGAAAATGGAAATTGGGAGCACTAATATTATACTAAAATCACGTAGCACTAATGGTATTATTCTAAAAATGGAAGTGGCTCTCTTTTTCCACATAAGCGATTCCCTGTTCAGACTGACCCCCCCTGATTCAAACCCCATGTAACCAATGGCAATGAAAGGTACTTCAATTATTACATTATGTCAATTACAAAAGTATTTGGGTAACATGATAAATGGCTGGATCCAAGACAACATTGACTCATTTGCCCCACATCGCTCATATTTCCAATCACTGCAAGTGATGCTCTTCAGACAGATCCCACCCAACGTTCTTGCAGCTTGCTAGCCTGATTACTTTATATATATTCTAAAGCACAAAATGTGTTAGTTTGTTCCTTATACAATTCCACACAGTTCCACCAATCTGCACCATAGTTTGCATAGTTATCTGTTAGGACCCTCCATACATTACTGGCTACATGACATTTGGACACCCCATCTCCTTTGCCGTATTTCAGTCTCTTCACACATCAGATGGTTGCCTGAAATCGGTGAAATATCAATGTGGTAGTAGAAGGGCCGGACAAAGCTCATTTTTAAGCATCTCGACAAAAACTCAAAGGCCCTAGGTCGCACCATTTCTGAGATATTTGCACTGTAACGCAATGCACCGCAGTGAGGCGACAGGTGGGGAGAGCGCACAGAAGGTCCCCGTTATGCTGCAGCATGCCAACTCTCGCCTCCCCTCAAGTCTGCTCTCCAGGTATAACAGCCAGCCACACGCACCCACTCTCAGTACAGTTTACATCAGAGTGTAAAGCACATCAAGCGATAAGCGACTTGGAACAGCGGCCTGCAGGATTATTGTTTCAACAATTTACGATTGGTATCTTGTTGTATACAGAACCCTTGCGGAGTACTTTCTGCTAGTTTTCTGATCGTTTGGAAATCCATTGATTGAGCAATTAAGTACAGCTCTAATCTTTAAAAAATGTGTTTATTGCAAATATGGAACATTGCCCCAGTTTTTTAATGGTTTATAAATGTTGTACTACACCATTCGACAGAATCAGTATGTCTGTAATGGTTGTCATGGCCATACATTGTTGCCATTAATGTTGTTTTATAAGAAATTGGTGATTGGTACTTAGACCTATTGCACACCTACCACCTATCCACATTCCCCACATTCGTGGGAGGTGGTCCCCTTTGGGGATGGGACTGAGCATGACACAAGCTGCAATTCATGCAGCCGGGCTCAGCCTTTTTCTCCAAGTGAACAGGAAAAGAGCAACCAAAAACAGCTGCATGCATTTTTCTTTACCCACTCTTAAATCGTTTTCTTGGAACTCCCCCCACCCCCTGCATCTATGCCGTGGTGGTCAGGGGTAGACCCTGCGTTGTCTGCTGGCAGGCTTTGGTGGACGTTGATCCGTGTTCAATTTGCCTTCAGTGCCTTGAGCCCCAACATTTTTGGCCCAATTCTTCTTTGTTGCACATTTCCTCACAGGACCCTTTTTTCATAAAGCAAAGGCTGAATCGGGTCAATTCGAAATGTCAGATTCTGCAGGATTTCATGGACTTTACCAACAAGAAGGTAAGCTCTTTTCTGTTTTCACTGATGAGGTTAATTATTTTCCTCCACCGATGGTTGTGGCCGGCACCATGTAGTGAGGACATGCTGCTGTCACGCTCCCGGCAGATAAAGCCGATGCGCTTCCCGTGCTCATAAATACTTCAATACACAGCAAAATGTTTGCATAAACCTGAGACCCTATACTGCTGCAGCTGATGAAGTCTATGACAGAACTCGCAGATCCTGGGGTCTGGAGTTGAAGCGCTGGGACTGACGCAGGCAATATGGCATCTATAGCAGAGTAAACTGCACGGTGCTGCCGGGGAGAAGGTAACACTCTGCTGATCGGTCACAAGAAGAGGGAACATGGAGTTGCGGAGGAGCCGGCGCAGATCGGGCCAGTCAACCGCAGATCTACACCGGACCGCGCTCGGGTCACACACACTGGTTAATAGCTGGTAAAATGGAGACTCCTGGGCTGCTGCAGGAGGCTGACATGGCGGAGGGTGCAATCGAGCACTCATGTGGCAGTACGACCTGGGACACTCTGTCCACCCTGGGTCTCCATCAGTGAGTAATTTACGGGTCGCAAGCAACGGCAGAGGGGGTTGAGGCGAGGGCTGTACCAAGAGGAGTGCAGGGCAGAGCAGTCTGATCCGTTACGTAAGCGGGAGCACCAGGGGAAAATAACCAAATACCTGAGGCCATAGTGGCACTATGGGCCTCAATGGAAACAAGGATAAATTAGGTAAAAATGGATGTGGGCCTGCTCAGGCAGGATTTACGTTCCCTAGCAGAGAGAATGTGAGCAGCAGAGTCAAATATGGAGGATACGATGAACGCCACCAGGGAACTGCAGTCAATGGTTCAAGACTTGATGGCGAAAGTGCGAACTCTGGAATGTAGAGCTGAAGATGCTGAGGGGAGAGCACAGAGGAGCAACATTTGGATCTTGGCTCTACCAGCGGAAGGGAGGGATCCCACCACCGATGTGGACAATATGCTGCCCCAGGATCTTGTCCCAGGGACGCTGATGCAGGGATTCAC
The DNA here is from genome assembly GCF_040938575.1 of Ambystoma mexicanum. Lineage (NCBI taxonomy): Eukaryota > Metazoa > Chordata > Amphibia > Caudata > Ambystomatidae > Ambystoma > Ambystoma mexicanum. Next base: position 649,282,266 of record NC_090939.1, on the reverse strand, counting down.
GGTGGAGAGGGGGCACAGATCCCTGGCTAAGAGACTGCCCCGGGGTTAACAGCTACAATTTGACTTAAAATTTAGAGCGGATTCTGGCATTCTTTATGGGATGATGCATTATACAAAGATAGTCCTCTGCACTGGTGATCTACCTGGACTACGCTGTGCAGGTGCAGCAACAAAGGAGTTTCTTTGGTCCAAATGGAAAACCCTCCATAACGGGAAATCCCACTTCTTTGAATGCCCAGAGGAAGTGAATCAGTGGATTGATGCTAATAAAATGGTCCCCATAACAGAAAAGCAGGAAACTAATCGTTGGAGAGCGAACAGGTCATAATAAACTTGTATGGTTCCAGGGATAGGAGCCAGAGATTGCACAAACTACATGGGACAAAGATTGGAGTGCCGGGCTGGGGGCTCTAGCAGAGTGCACATGCCTGCTGGTGTTAAGTTTTACTGTTGGATTCTGGTTAGGCTGGCAAGGTTACCCCTGGTCACATTTTAATTAAGGAATGCTGTGTTTTGGTATTCGTCTGCCAACCGCTACCCAGTTTTGGGTGTGAGGAAGGACAGGAAGTCTGGAATAGCATGGTACTATTGGGCTGTGTAGTTGCGGGTTGGGGTTTCATGCTACTATGGGGGGGTTGTTTGTTAGCACACTGTGTTTTAGAAGTATCATAATAGGTGGGAACACCCTATTGGATGTATAAACTATGAACGAGGGCTGGTTTACAGGGGACGAGAACAGATCCAAAACCTGTAAATCGAAGGGAGGGGGGTGAATGTGAACTGGCAACATCTAAGGGAATGTGGTATGCTGCTGCTGTTATGTTTCCTATCGCTTTTGAGGAGCTGGGCAAGTGGGAAGCCTAACAGGATGTCTGGATGGCTAGCATGCTAACAGTGGTCTCCCAGAATGTATGGGGGCTGAATAGCTACATCAAGCGTAACAGAGTAGGTATGTACCTGCACAGGAAACGTATTGGGATAGCTCTGCTGCCGGAAACGCACCTTACGGTGGAGAAAAGGTCTACTATTATAGGGAAATGGGGCAGGGGTTGGATATGGGGTGACGTATTCCACGTACGCCAGAGGTGTCCTAATATGGGTTGTACCCTTTAAACTCTGGGTGGTTTTAAACAGATGATGAAGGGAAGATGGTCTTTATTCATGGCTATGTGGAAAGCAGGGCAGTGTTCATTGTCCACACATAAGCTCCCAATCATGATGCCTCTTGCCAGTCGTTTACTAGGCTTGTGCATTATCGAGGGATCGTGTGGATTTTGGGGGCGGGGGCTTTTAAAAACACTTTTTTTTTTGTTTGTTTTTTTTTTTTGGTTTATTCAACCGTAACAAAAAACAGAAAGGACTGCTGTTCATTTCCAGACGTACAAGGTAAGATTATAACTGCAACAGTGGAACAGGCGGCATCATTGAGATTGATCAGTCAAAGTCTCTGGGGTGCTGGAGGTAAAGCGTGCAGTGGATATTAAATGGGCCATGTCGGGGCCCCCCAGATATTCTTCGGCCTAGAGGAAGGATGCAAAGTGTCACAATATTCGACCTCTACATCATGGTAGTACAAAAATATCAGTTTTCCATTGGTCATGCAGTGGAGGACGACTCCTACTCCACACCATGGCGACTCTTCTTTTCCCCAACACTAATAGGAGGCCCAAGAATGTCTAAAATGCCCCTATACTCACCAATCATTAAGAATTGCCCCCCAGGCCTTGCAAGTGATCTCAACCATGTTTCTAGCTTTAGCTGTGCGCTGCAATGAAGGCTGTATCTTTGCCCTCAGTAGTAAATGCACCGTTTGCGCTCTTTCAATCTGGACATGTGATCTGTCAGGCTGCGGATCATACCAATATGCTAGTAATGATGCTTGCACTGCAATCCAGTAGGTTTCAAGGTACGGGAGTGCTAGCCCACCCCTCTCCAGTGGGGCAATCGGTTTGCTCCAACATACCGGGGCCTGCCTACCCTGCCAAATGAAATCAGAATCCAAGCTTTCATATTATTGAAAAAGGAAGGGTGAACCACTATATGTACAATTCAAGAACGCGTATGGTAACCTAGGGAGGATGACCATTTTAATCAAAGATTCAGTCCATACAACTACAACAGTAAATGCTTCCACCTCTCCAGAGTTGCTTCACCCTGAGTGAGTTTTGCCATATAATTCTCCTGGTACAACACCTATGGGGACCGCACATTCTCTACCCCCAGATAATGAGTGCTCTCCTCGTGCCATTGGAAGCCGAACCCTTCATCGAACCTCTCCACTCCATCGGTCAAGGGACACAACACAGACTTTGTGAGGTTAATGTTGAGCCCAGAATATTGCCCAAACTCCAGTACCTCTGCCAAAATTGGTGCCAAGTTCGTCTTTGGGTCAGTGACAAACCGAATCATATCTACATAAAGCGAGATCGCCAGTCTATGCGTAAAGAGCCCTAATCCACTATGAATATTTTTAGATCTGACTAGTTCCAGCAAGGGTTCCACTGCAAGGGCAAACAGAAGGAGGGATAGAGGACACCCCTACCTCGTTCCATTGCCCCATCCCACTGAGGTCAGACAATCAACAGTGCACCCTTAACCGTGCCACCGGAGCCGTGTACAGCAAAGTGACCAATGACATAAATGCCTCACCAACTCCCATGTGCCTGAATACCGAGAATAAAAAGGGCCACTTTCACACAGTTGAACGACTTCTCAGTGTCGAGAAGGGCTGCTACAACTAAGGACTGCTGATCCAGCACTGAAAGAAGACCAAACACCCTGCGCAGCCCATATGAGGCGAACCACTCTGCAATAAAACCCACTTGAAGCAGCCTTAACGCTTTTGGACATCAGCAGGGCAAGGCTCTTTGCAAGTACTTTCGCTAAGATTTTATTATCCAGATTTATTAGAGAAATCTGTCTGTATGACGAGCATTTCTCAGCACCCTTCCAAGGCTTTAAAAGTAAGGTGACTGCGGCCTCACGCATCGACACAGGGAGGCTACCATCCACCAACGCCTGCTGATAGATATTCAATGTGTGAGGCACCAAAATCACTGCATACGCCTTGTAGAAGTCAGCCGAGAACCCATCCGGGCATGGTGCCTTCCCAGACAGGAGCGCCTTAATGGCAGCATCCATCTCCTTTGTAGTTAATGGGCTGCCCAACCAAACTCTTCCCTTGGGCAAACCAATATAACTCGACCTGACTCGAGTAGGATCCAAGGCTGACCGACTCACCCTAGTTCTGGAGTAATATAGTATGCTGTTGCAGTCCATAAGTGGGAGGGGGTGGGAGAAGGGGAACTTTAACTGCACGCTGATTAGATTAGAATGATCGGACGTGAGATATGTGATGCTGGCCCTGCCGGCTAGAGTGCTGTGGAAACTGCTGAAATATCTAGAGCTGGTAAATGTCTGGAGGTGGCTGAGCGGGGATCGCAGGGGATATTCTTAGTTCTCAAATTCACATAGGGTTCACACGTGTATTGACAACTTTTTTTTTTTTATTTTAACCACAGCGGTGAGTTTGCTAACGCCATTTATATGGGGCAGGAGGCTTTCAGACCGCACTCCGCTGTTCGTTACTTAGCTGATAGGCAGCGGAATGCCCCCGGTCTCTACATGGAAGTTGAGGGCGGAAGCCCCGACGGACGGACAATTCGGGGAACACATGGCAGATAAAATGAAGGAACTCTTCACTGTAGACCTAGGCAGTGTCAAAGGGGTGGACGTTCTGTGGGAAATATTTAAGGTTGTGATGAGGGGCGAGGCAATAGCCAAAATGGGAGGCGCTAGGAGGTCACTACTGGCGAGTTTATCAAAAATGGAGGCACAGATAGAACGGTTGGAAAACTCACCAACAACGGAAGGTAGAGCATAGGAGGAACTCATGCCACTTAGACAGAGCTGCATAGAAGACTGGGAAAGGCTGGGTGGATGCGATTATGCAAAGTTCACTGAAAGCTTGCATTAACAAGGGTATGAACCCGGCAGGATGTTGGCGTGGCTATGCTGAAGAGAAGAGGCACGAGTAATGATTAGTTCAATGATGGATAAATGTTGGTGACGTATGGAGGTCTGGATGAGAGATTAACAGCATTTTACAGAGATTTTATGTGGCCCTGTATTGAGCAGATAGGGAGGTGGATGTACGAGAAATAGAAGACACTGTCTAGGTATTTATAATGTGCCGATACAACAAAAGGTGTTTCAAGGCGCAACAAGACAGGCGGAGGGAGGAACGGGGGAGATCAGGGATGAAGAAAAACAAAAACGGTGCTACCAGGCCTTGCATTTGGATTGTGCAAGTGCAGTAACAAGAAGTGTGGGGAGATGGGGGGCCGGAGGGGAGGCGAGTGCATTTCTGGGTGGAAGGGCCCATGGGTTATGCGAGTGCCAATGGGAGGCCAGGTGGACAAGGGAATGCACAGGGTAAAGGTCCATGTGCTAAGTGCGAGGGATGGGCTGGAAGGACTCAAGGGGTGCAGGCCCAGCTGGGCTAGTGCAAGGGGAGGTAGCCCGGAATGGCAAGTGCAGGTTAGGGGGTGAGGAGTCAGGGGAGTCCAAGTGCAGGGGTAGCCTGGTCGAGGAGGGCTTGGTGCCCCGTAAGAATCTGAAGGAACCAAGCAGGCAGTGGAAAGGAGGCAGAGGGACACGTTAGCAGGGGAGAGGGAGAGGGAAGAAGGAAGTGAAAAGGGAGGCTCTTGAGAAGCTTCCGGAACTTAAGGAGATCCGGCCCAAGTCTGAGAGGGACCGTGAGGCCATTCCAGACTGAGACATCTGCGGAGGAGAGAGATCTACCACCCACTCTGCTTGGAAAAGCATCTGATCTGTAGAGAGCTGGAGCTAGAAGACCAAAGTGCTCTAGCATGGGGTATTTAGGGAGAGAGAGTTGCATGTAGCAGGCTCCCAGGCCCCAGAAAGTCTTGTGAGTAATGCAGAGGGTCTTGAGCTTGATCCTTGCAGCAACCGGGAGCCAGTGGAAAGATGCGGTCCCTGGGCTTTAGGCCAAGGATAAGTCTTGCAGTCCTATTCTGGATTAGTTCAAGGGGCGAAGGGAGGAGTTGGGCAGATTGAGGAAGAGGCTGTTGCAGTAGTCCAGCCTGGAGAGGACCAGAGGTATGGAAACATTGAGTTTCTGGGGGAATGTGAGGAAAGGGAGACTGCCTCTGAGGAGGTGCAGTTGAAACTGGGCCTTCTTGGAAAGGTCCGTGATGTGAGGAGAGAGAGAGAGGAGTCGAAGATGACACCTATGTTTTTTTTGCCTCCCAGGATGGTGAGGGCAGGGGGCCCATGGAGGGCTGCCATAGAGTAGGTGGGAAGGAGGGAGCTGGGGGTCCCAATGAGAAGGATCTCGTTCTTACTGGCATTAAGGCAGAGATCGTTAGCAGTGCACCATGCCTGGTAGCAGACAGACCGTCAGGAATGAGAGCGGAAGAAGGGGAGGCAGCGGAGGGCAGCTTGAAGGAGAGCTGCGTGTTGTTCGAATAACACAAAGTTAGGAGAGAAGGCAGAGATCAAATGGGCTGGAGGGGCAAGGTAGATGTTGAAAAGCCATGGCGAGAGGATGGAGCCCTGAGGGACACCACAGGTGGAGAGTGAGTTGGAGAAGCAAAAAGGGCCCAGTTGAATCTGGGAAGGTCGGTTAGAGACGGAGGTCAACCAGTCCAGAGCCAGGTCTGTGATGCCAAGGGTATCACAGACGATTTATATGGGTGGCATGATCGACCGTATCAAAGGCAGAGGAAAGGTCAAGAAGGATGAAAATGGAAGGAGAGTTGGAATTGAGAATAGAGAGCAAGTCTTCACATGTGTCCAGGGGTGCAGTTTCCTTGCCTCTGGCTGCTCTGAAGCCAGACTGGATTAAATAATCAAGATTGCTGCGAGAGCAGACAGAGATAGTGGGAGCCCCACAGATTTAGGAGGAACTGTTAGCAGTTGCTGACTGGTAAAATACCAGGAGGGGATGTCCATCTGGCAGACATTTATAGAGAATACATTGCTGAGATAACCCCAAGGCTGTTGGATACGTTTGAGGGAGTCTATGAGCAGTTGTGTATTTAGGGTTTCTGCTGCCCTAGCCCAACAAAGTGCATGCACCACCCAACATTCCCCCACACCCTTTCCAGGCACCACCACCACATACCTTGAAGACAAAAGCATAAATATAACAAATTGGAGTGGATAAAACAGTTTATCCCGTTCACTTTTTCTTTTTAGGCTGTTCTCACCATTGTGCTCAGAATGTTTTTGGACTTTTTTTTTCCTATTTAATTGCTTCAGTTCTACAAATGCTGAGTTCCTCTAGATTTTAAAAGGAAACTCATGCCAATCAACCTCACTAAACTGTGTTACTGGACAGTTGCACATCTTTCATGTCTCCGTTTGCTCTATAGTTGCATTATACAACTACACACTTCAGTTAAGTGGTAAAGCTGGGATTTGGCCTCAGTCAGCAATTTCAGCATTTGGTCTAAGCCACATAGTTTCCATATGTTTGCAGCACATTGCAATTATTTCAGAATGTTTCACTCTTAAGAACTGAAATAATACACTCTGTGTCCACCTGGCTTTAAAAATACCCAGATCACATAATCCACTAACAAGAGAATACATGGTCGGGAACTGATGCTGCATCCTGGAAATTGCAGACAAAGTAACAATGTGTCTAAAGGAGTTTTTGAGGAAGAGAGCACCGATACTTAATTCATCCTCCTCATGTCTCTCTCACGTCACTGTGGACTCTTCATAAAATTGCCCCTTTCTTTTCTTTGCAAGGGCCTGGAAGTCCATTTAGATGCAATTTTGAAAACAAAAAAAATTAACTCTGCTGGGCCTTATGGGTGGACATTATTGGTTCCCAGGTGATGAGAACAGCAATGTGAAGGTCTGTACAGACCGCCGTTTACCTACTCAAATCTGTGCATTCTCTCAAAACTCACACAATAAACCCAAACCACAACTTTATTTTATTGGTGTAATGCTTGTTGGCACAGTGTCAGGTTTTACTTTTTTTGTATGAATTCATATTTTCAGCATAACAATCTGCAGGTCTGTACCCAACAATGACTACAAGCAGGTACCCTTATACACTGCATGTTGTACATATTTTCTCAGCTCTGGCAGTTACAAATATGTAGGCCATTTTGGTGTAGTATGTGATGTGTGTACTTTTCAGGTCATCCCTGTGAAACAGTATTATGTACGCTCTTGACGGCCAAAGATAGATGACCACATATTAGACCCCACATATTAGACCCAACCACAGCTGAGCAGATCTGCGGCCAAGGTACACAATCGCAGCCTGGCTTCACAATTTAACTAAAGTGTGTGATCCTAGGCAAATCATTCCATCTCACTGTCCCTTTTCGGAGAGGCCTCAATAGGTAGGACTTAAACGTTAATAATTTTCAGTGTATGCTATTCAAACAACTCCATCATGGATAAAAAATACTGTTGTAGAGGCCCAAAGATGATAATCACAGTAACTAAGTTATTTGTCTCTTGGCAACATCTTGTTACGCAACTTCCCATGATACCCTGGAGTAACAAATATTGATGTCACTTAATGTGATGCTACTTCCAGTGATATCAATGCACATGCAAATTAGAGGGTCCAGCACAGCATGCCATTTGCAGCACCGGGCCTTGTGAAACCTAGAACCAGTCCTGGTGCCCATACGCAGTACATGTCTTTCTGAGGAAAGGAGCAGAGGACTGCAATAATTTCACAAACATATGTTGGCGTTTGGAAAAGCCTGAATGCAGTACGCTGAGACTTTAAAAATGCAAGTGAATCACTGGGCAACACAAATAAGAATTGCAAAAGGTGTTTGGAAGTTTTGAAAGGGACTTGGGAGCATCACTACGGCAAAGACAGTCATAGCTATTTCTCTGCCAGAAAATCTGATGAGATTTCCAGGGCCCAGCCAGCATACACTGCAGAATCAGACTTTTGATGAGCAGAGGGGAAGATGGAAGGATACTATCAATTATTAAGTGACCAATGTACACAAGCACAGTTAGAAAGAAGGACACTGCACTTTCATAAAACCTATCTTCTCTGTAATTGGAACTTTTTTTTTTCTTTGCGCGCAGCATGCCATATATTTGCAGGGAATTCTTGGAGATGCGGTATGCTTTTACATGTACCTTACAATTGACTACAAATGCTGACCTCTAACAAGGCCTATAAGTAAACAAACCGCTGGTCAGGGTGCTGTTCACACTGACCAAAAAACAAATTACAGAAAAGTTGTGCGTTAAAGAATGAATGCTTGAAACGTCCACCATCCGAAATAAATTCCAAATCCTTATTGTACAATTTACTTACGGAACTTTAGGCATCGTAAATCGTGATGGCATACGCTCCGCCTGGATCTTTCCCGATCTTCGCTCCTCCAGACAGCCTTCCTCCACAGGCCAATGAAAGGCAGCCCATACCAGAGCAGAAGCTGGTGCCCGGCTGCTGGTCCTCTGCCGAGGCTTAGTGCACCAAGTAGTGAAAAAGACGTCCTGTGTTGTGACGTCACATACTGCCATAACGGGCACTAATCGATATTCACAGCAGCCTGCCCCTAATATGAGAAGAGATTACCAATTTGATTTATCATCTTTTCTGTTTAAAACAATTTCAATCTATTTCAAAAACAAAGGTGAAAATAATTTGAATAAATAGGCTGCCTCAATTACAGTCTGCCACCCTACGCCATGGCCCAGAAGGCCTTATTTGAAATACGTTGCTGTCTATGAGAAGAGCATACTTTAGGTATGAGAGAGTCGATAATAGTGCCGATACTCAAGCCAGGTAAACCACTGCAGAACTGTGAATCCTATAGGCCACTGTCTATGGTTAATCAAGATTGTCAGATCCTCACAGCTCTTCTAGCAGAGGTTAAAGGGGATAATTGGGACCCTGGTACACCCGGACCAGATGGGTCCCGGGCATGAATACCTCCTGTAATCTGAGAAGGTTGCACTCGGTCAAAGACGGGATGAATTCTTGGGGCAACCACTGTGTGATTTCTCTCCCTGGATGCAATCAAAGCTTTTGATTCAGTCTGATGGGAATGGTTGTATGCTACTCTTGAGCACATTTGGATGGGAGAAGGGTTCCCGAGGTGGGTGAAATAGATATACACGGCGCCTAAAGCCAGAGTACAGACCGGAAAACGCATATCGGGGGAATGGGGCTTGCAAAAGGGTACAAAACAGGGAAGCCTTCTGCCCCCCCCCCCCCCCCGCGCCCCCATCCCACCATGCTCTTTATCCTGGCCTGGGAGCCCCTGGCAGAGTTTTTGTGATCGGAATTCTGGGAGGCAGGGTGATGGTCGATGGAATAAGCATGTCATCTCATTATAGGCATATTGGAGGTCCTTCATAACCTCTCAGTGCTTTCATGGATATAGCCGTAAGTCATGTTAAATCATGCATCTTCCCGCTGGCAGAATTTTTGGGTAAGAGTGAGACAAATCTACCTGACCTGACCTGAGGCTGAAATGGGCCACAGAAACATTTTGATATCTGGGGGTGAAAATATGCCATTATGCACAGTTCTCGCATGAATAGTGTTAGCATGCCCACACCTGGACGGGTCCCTAGACACTAGCCTGCACCGCATCTGGATGGGGGTGTGAGGGTTGGCATGACCACTCCTGGATGGAGTCCTAATCATTGGCCGGCGCCGCGTCTAGATGGGTATATGAAGGGCCAACAGGCGTCACACTCAGACTGAACTACGAATGTTAGCATGGTAAAGGTCAGGAAACCCACTAACCAATATAAGATCAAACTCTGCATACTTATCTAACTCAAAAACTCGCACAACCATCTCTCGCACAACAAGCCGCACGCACTTCACAACACTGCAACAACACATAAGCCGGAACAACAGCACACGCGGACTGACTCCGATCCGATACCCGCACCAAAGCTCAGCACCCAGTGTATACTGAGTTGAAGCTGCCAACAGAACACCACTCCTCTCACTATCCTACTCGCTTCTTCACCTTACTAACCCCTCCCACCTTTATCTTCTACAGATCGGCCTGAGCACCTAGGGACCAATTCCGTTGGTGACGGTGCGCGGTACACATACTTTAACATTTAACATTTAACTGAACCCTCTGAGAATACTGGGGGGAATAGAGAAGTCGATGGAATTCAGGACTAAGATGGTGGTACTTCCCTGCTTATTATATAATTTTATCAATGGTCCCTTTGACATTCCCAGGGGCTTCTTTCGTAAGATGAACACCATGGTGAGTGCATTTTATATGGCGGTCAGGGAGACATGGGCTAGCGCTGGACACGATGTGCAGGGACTATGCGGAAGGTGGGGTGAAGCTGCCTTATTTTGAATTGTGCGATCTGGCAGGACAGATGCAGTTCATGGCCTGGTGGCTCTCAGATTAAGCCACATAGCATGCAACACTATTAAGGGAGACAGTGAAGCTGTATCTACTGAAAGAGGTGCTGTTATAAGAGAATATGGGCCAGCACCTGGAAGTTATTGGGTCTTAGTGAGCCTTCCTCCCCAAACATATCCCTGGCCCCGGTTTATGGGCAGAGAAAGGGTATCTCGATATTGTCAAATCTCAGTGGGACTATGATGGGGGAGGGGTCTGCTTCGGGAAGGCACGCTGCTGGAGTTCTCAGACCTGGTGAAGGAAGGTGGGCTGAATGTTGGGCAATTTCTGACACACATGAGACTGATTAAGGACGCCAAGGCCAGATTGCACAGGTTCCCTGAAGATCTAGAAGACTGCGCCACCCTGGATTTATTATACGACTTATCTGAAGGAGAACACAGAGTTTCTACACTATACGGGAGAATGCTATCCAGACTGCAGAAAGGGGAACTTAGGTGAAAACCAAGTGTGATGATGACCTAGGCAGAGAATCTACTGAAACAGACTGGGGAAATGCGTTGTGGTACACCAAGAGGGTGTCTAGGAATGCCAGGTTTAAATTTACCAAACTATGTGTGCTTCATACAGCATACATTACACCTCACAGGATAGCAAGGTTTGCTGGGTTGACATCCATCGATTGTCGAAGATGTGCAGATGAAAGAGCGCATATGATACATATGTCCTGGAGGCGTACAGTGATGCAACAATTTTGGTCGACGATAGCTGCCCAGATAAAATGGGGGAATAACCAAATTTGAGTGGCCCCCAGAGGCGTGTCTATTGGGCATGTTCCCTCACCCTCAAACAGTTAAGCATGTCACTAAGAGGATAGATTTGTCCTGTATATTGGTGAAGCGCAGGATTGCCATGGCATGAAGTCCTCTAAGGGTCTACAGATAAAATGCTGATGGAATGACTTGAGGCAGTGGTCTATGGCTGTGTCTGTAGTATGGCAAAGAGCAGTGGGCACAGAAATACGGCCATATCAGTAGTATGGCAAAGAGCAGTGTGCACAGAAATAAGGGAAGGGAGTGACAATGTTGCAGCCTGGAACGCGCTAGTGCAGTTGATGATCTCTCCTTCGGATGACATGCCCACTTGAGGGAATGCAAATTTTAATTAAGGGCCAAGAAGGAATGAGAAGTGGCGGGGTGAATATTGGAATATGGAGTTATGTAGGCACTTGGGGATAGATGGCTTATCTGGCAGGACCCTGCAGGACCTCCTGGTGACACACAATATTATTGAACAACTATGGTGGATGTACTGCAAGCTGTTGTTATGTGTGTTAGTGCTTTGCTATAAAAGTGGCGAAATACTGTAAGAGGCCAAGAGATGATGATGGTAAGATTTCATTATAATTTGTACTGTGGCTAAAATGTACAATAACTAAACCTGAAATAGTACCCCTCTGTTATCCTAATAGGTTGCAACAAGGGTAGTGACATGCAAATATAACACTAGTCAACCCTGTATCAGTCACAACAAACCAAGTTTCCATACAGTGTTCGGGTGGAAAGATACCCTTTTACACTGAATCCTGTATATGATTTATAACCAGTATTTAGAAGTACAAATCCATTTATTACAAATAAATGTAAAATCTCAAACACATATATCAATTATGACAACATAAAGTGAGACAATGGGTTAGACAGGTACCTACAAAAGAATAGATCAAAATAATTTAATTTGACAAGACAAAGTGCAGTGCTTCCTCCATCACCTAAAGCACCATGTAATCGAACAATATACCAATTGTGTACAACCATTTAATAATATGTCCTGGGTCCTGTTCTTTAGGTCCCCCTGGCACTACACTGTCTCAGGGCACCTTTCCACAATACACTGGTCAGCTGCTTCTAGAGCTGAGGCACAGTGTGGTCATAATTTAGAACATATTAGGCTTGGAAGCTTTTCAGCTGTACTGCTTCGGGTTACTGCGATATCCCCGCCTTCTGGCCACATCTACAGGGTGTTTAATGATCTCCCATATGGAGAAAATGGGATGGGAAGTAGGAATAATAATAATATACTCACTGTAGTGACTGTTATACACCTGACCTACTGTACTCCATATGGTACTCCTGCCAACCCATTAATAAGATTCCTTACATCTCACTTGAGCTAAAAGGACGGACTGGTAGAGCCGGTAGCATTCACAAGGAAGGATCTGTGCGGTGGATGTTTGCTGCCGCTCTGTATCATTCTCCATTCCCATCCCCAACCAGACTATCTCCAGCAAGTATGGAGGAAAGGGGACTTTGGACTAGGAGTACAATAGTCATTATAGTAAGTAGCATATTCTTTTTTCGTATGGCTGATCTTCTTGGACCACGTAACCTACAAAAGCACAACATTTGTGCTGTTCTAAAATGTAGAATGGTAGTTTTGTTCATGACTGTGACATGTGTACTTCTGGAAACAGGAATTGGTTTTCCATGACTTACGTATTCCGGTATCACTTGTTGTAATTTGACCTTTTTGGTGTGCTGTTGTAAATGAATTGTATACACTGAAGTCTCTTGTAAGACCTCTACAGAAGGCAGCACTTAACACTGGTAATGTTGATGATGTGCCCTGGAAACCCTAGGCCCGGACAACGATTGGCTCTCCAGATGTTTTGGACTATAGCTCCTATCGGCCCTAAACAGAATATTTTAAGGCAAAGGATCATTGGAGTTGCACCCTAAAGCATCTGGAGATCTGCAGTTTGCACACCCCCTACCTTAATTGATGAAAACAAATTACAATGTGTTAAGCAACGCATACAGAAAAGGCAGACAGTTGAGTCTGTGAAAGATCAACATACTATAGAAGAGGTCTAAAGTCGAGTTACATAATCATTCAGAAAAAAATAGCTTTTACACTCACTCGCCCATTAGTCATCCTTTCCCAACATTCTTAAAATGGAGGCATATGAGAATGCAACACCCTGTAGGTTTAGATAATATGAACATCTATCAATCAGATGCATTAAACTCTGGTCTATTTTTTCATGTGGTTTTTTTTTGAAGAACGCCGAGTCCTTTTCAGTCAAACAAATGTATTTTAGTGGCATATGGTCAAGCAATATTGGATTAGTGACTATTTAACAGGATTCCATCCAGCCACAGTGCCAAAAAACGTGTAGCCAAGTGTGAGGAAAACAAAAACGCATTGTTGCACAGAGAAACCCATCAGAGTCCCTCTCAATGTACTACCTGATGCCCTTCTACCTTCTTACATTTGCTGATGCATGAGCCTGTGCCCACTGCTTAGCTCCCTTGTAGCCTTCCCCTGCTGCAAAATATTTGTCTCCCCTTTTTTTTTTAATGCAGTGTATGCTGCTTCCACTACACATTTTGGATTTATAGAATCGTCCTTTGCTAGATGATTTTCTTGGTGTGTGTGTATATGTCTTAAGAGCTGGTGGAATTTTGCGTTCTTAAGTTGGAGTGAACCTAGGGGTCTAAGGACAAATGGACAACATTGACGTTTTGTAAATCTCCTCAGAAACCTGACAAGGTGGCGGAGCTAAGGTTCTATGGGAAGTGTTAGGAAAGGTTTTCTTTTTTCACCTTTCCCACCATAGATGTATATAGTACACCCTTTCTTTTTGCTTGTTTTGAACCCTGTCATGACATTCTGGAGGCGAGTAAAGCCTTCTGCTTTTCTCATCTTGCTTGTATTGCTCATTCCTATGGGGAAATTGTCTGGCCCCTAAGACTCTCAGTACTGGGAGACTATGGGCCTCATTATGAGTGTGCCGGTCCGGTAACAACGGTGCCGGTAAGCATACCGGCACCATTGTTACCGGACCAGCACACTCAGAGTTCTGTGAGTGGCTGCTGTCCTGCCCGCCAGGTCTGACACGGTGCCGGTGCTTCCGTCCTCACCATTCCCATTGAATCCTATGGGACTCGAATGAGAATGGGGAGTTACATTTCCCGGCACCTGGCTTCAGGGATCGCCGGGGCTGTAATGCGCCAGTGATTCCCTAAAGCCAGGTGCTGGGGGAAAAAAAGCACAACTCCGGCGGCAGCCTGACGTTTTTACCGGCATGGCTACCGCCCGAGTTGTAATCAGGCCCTATGTCTCTCTATATCAATTCTAGTATTGTTGCAATTGCACACATCACCTTACAAAGAAGTGTAGTTAGGATACATCATAACATTTTATATAATGGCTTTTTAGTCACTTTTGGAGTTTACCTAAGACAAGCGGCTGTCAACTATGATTTTTTACAGTTTGTGTTATTTTACTCGTGCACTTTTGCATTTATCGCTTGTTTTTTAGCATTCTTCTTGCCTCCTCAGGTCAGGAAAGCCTTCTATGGAAATCCCTTTTCCAGGATGTTGTGTGTGAGCCACAGAAGGGGACTGGGACTGTCTAGTCCAAATCCACATCTTCGGTGCCAGGATGTCTGTTGTTGAGCTGATGTGGTGGCCAGTGGCTATCCATGATCATATAGCCACTGGCTGTTCAAATGGTGCAGATCCTTGTTGGGCTTGGGCTTGCTCCCATCCTGCATTTTGGGTAAAATTAGGGCTCATGCAATTGTTCTTCGAATCATTGGAACTAAGAATTCTACAAAGACAAGCAGCCAGCTGATGACCCGAGGATGACTCCTGCAGCTGACCAGCATCGACTCCAGTGTTGTCCAAATGAAGTCGTCCTCCGTCTTGATCCCAAGAAGGTATTTGTTGGTGCTTCGACCTCTGGACCATGGTGAACAAACGGTCTCAACCTCTGCTCAAGGATCTATGCATGCTGAGCCTCCGGAGGTTTCCCTGGACCAACCGGTGGACTGACTAGCTCACTCCTGGGCTACCTCGCTGCAGCTGTCATCGTGCTGAGTAGAGCCTTGGAACTTGGCAGATATTCAGCTTGTGCCACAAGTCACCTGTCCTGCATTTTCGGCCATCTCACTCCAAGAGAAGCTGTGCTGGAGCTCCTCCTGTGTTCCCCACTGCCTGTTCCTGCCTCACTGTGGTGGCCTTTGTTGGACCTTGTCTCCTTTGTGTTCCTAAGGTGTCCTGTGGCCGTCTCTCCCACAGAAGTCTTCACTTGTCTTCGTTTGGGTCTTCAACTGGAAGCTGTCTAGAATCAAATCCAGTTTACCGTGACCGACTGAAACAAAATCCCTTGAAACAAAGTGTCTGTTCTGTCCAGATGACCCTCGCAGTAAGACAGAACAACACGCCTGTAACCTCTAACCGTAGTATGCGAAGAACCATGAGCCGGGGGGTAGTCTACATACCTGTTGCTTTCTCTTCTGCCTCCTATAGGGTAACTAGGGTGTAAAGTGCTGATCCTAACTCGCTCTGACCTGACCTGACCTTTGGTGGTAGAATCTGGGTTAAGGATCCTTCCATATGCCCAGCCTAGTGTGTTGAATTAAGTTAAGGAACTATTTTTATACATAACTGCTTGCACTGGCAATCCCTATAGGAAACTTACCTTATGCCAAACCATCTTAGGGTTCAACTTTACAAGATTGAGGGAAACTGTTTTGGGTTGGTTCTAAAGAATTCTGTCTATTTCTATGCATCTGACTACTAACCGCTATTGTACTGTTAATTGATGCAGTTTGTCTCCTAAGGGTGGATGTATATATAATATATGTGTTATAAGGTTTTTGGCAATATCTGCGATTTGTATCTGCTTTATGTGTAACCTAAAGGCCTGAAAAATAATTGTATTTTTATCTTCTTAATGTCTAACTGGAATTACTGGTACTGCTGTGTGAACTTATTGTAGCCTTAAATCACTCTCGCACCCTTCCCGAGACTAAACCTTGACCGCTGTGGTACCTCAACTTGATTGTGTTTGGCTAACCTCTTAATGTCTTCCCTGTTTACCATAATAGGGTGGCCTCCCAAAATCCCCCCACCAAGGCTGATTTTGGAAATCCATCTAAACGGGAAGCATCATGGTTATCAAGCAACTTGCTATCGAAACAAGGGTCGCCTTTTTTCTTTTACAGCACAACCTGTCGTTCTGCATCCCACTTTCCATAGGTGGTTCGCAGCAGAACATTTTTTGTTTGGAACGGAGTATCTTTATTGCATAAGATACTTAACCTCTTGAAGTTTAGGCCTTGGAGCAAGTGCAGTCTTATTGTGTTTTCCTAACGTTTTCACAACCAAGAGAATAACTCTGTGAATTCTGTTTGAAAAATCGCTTTTCCCTTCAGTGTATTTTTCTTTACGTTTGGTCGATTCAACATTGTTTTGTTACGTATGCCTTCACTAGAGCCTACTTTGTATAAATCTAAGAAATGTGCTTACATTGGGAATTACACAGGCTTTATACTTAATGACGTTTAAAAGCACTTTCCATGTAATAGGCATGGCAGACGCATCAGACTGTTACAAATGGGATTAAAATGATATAGCCTAACCTCCCACCATGATGCATAACTTGTATTTGATGATATTATTTGTAATTGAATCCAGTCACCTGACAGCTGAAGTCTTATTTCCACCCTGCGTGCATAAATATATCATGGCACGTACAAAAGTTGATTAGTTAAACTCAAATTCCAGGTATTATGAGAGTTAAATGACAGCAGTGCATAGCCATAGCCTCTTACCTATAGGCGCGGGCCTAAACCAGGGGAATTTTGTATGTGAAGACGTATACATTGATTCATAAACACAAGTGTGCAGGGAACCAGTCTATAAAGCAGGTCTCTGTAATTCTGACATACAAAATATCCAGTAAAATGAAAACATTTTGGATACTTTTAAGGCACAAAGGCTCACAGGATTATAAAAAAACGATCTTAAAATAACCATGATGCGGGTGAAGGAAAGGTCTTTGAGATTACCTCCTGCTGCCTATTAGACGGATTGTGGTTATTTAAAGTTGTGTCTCGTTTCCCTCTGTCCCTGCAAAAAGGCATTCTTTTCTTGCCAGTGAATCATACCAATGACTGAAATGAGGATTCAATGAGCAGGCGCTAAAACATTATGATATGACCCGTTGTGTTTTAAATATCTTCTAAATGAGTCATAATGCACACTATTAGGCATTTCCAAACAATCCGGGGTAATGTCCAATAAGTATTTTGAATGGCACCAAGTGGCCTGTGGAGTAAGTAGCTCATGGTATCGGTTTGTGTCAAAGTAGCTAGGCACTTCTATGCTAAAAGTGGGAGCTAAATAGCTCACAGAATCTTGGCAATTTGAAAACCTGCTTGCTAAAACACTACAATAAGGTGGAAGCAAAAAAGGAAAAAATATCTGATTATCCTGAATAAACAACAGTCAAATCAAGTTGCCTACTGAAAAATTACCAGTAAAATTGAGGTGTGAAATTAGTCCCAATGAGAGGAAAAATATTAGGAGTAATCTTTTTGTGTCAGATACCATGCTCCGAAGTGCACAAAAAGTGAGTCACCTGTAAATGAGGGCTGCTGTGTGTTTTGATATTGCTGTTGCCACGTCACTAATAAGAGGGTTGTACCCCTTTCGCCTGTGTAGTGCTAAACTGCTTCATTGTAGTGTTTGCTGTATTCATCAATTTGCCGAAACATGCTAAATTTGCTTCTCGTATTCTTCCCAAGTCATATCTGACATTGGTCGCCTACCATAAATGCATGGGATTCATAGCACAAATGCGCATACCCTCGCCCGTCCCCCTGCCACACTAGCCCTTCACTGTCTCTTCAATGGTGGGCGTGAGTCTCTCAGACAGCCCCTTGTCTCTGCTTTGCATTTTAACACTTTTTATTTCGTTTTTTTTTATGTTTTAAGTGCATCAGTACCTTTTTTTTCATAGAATTCAAAGAGAAAAACAGGACTGGATGAACTGAGCTGTGGCATCTTCAGTTTACTGATCCATGTTCCGTGAGCACTACCTTGTACACATTCCCTTGGTTTTAAAAACACCCTTTTTATCTTTGTATTTATGCCCGCTGCTTTTGGTCCCCACACCTATCCGAAGAGAGCATCTCACACAAGACCTTGCATCTCAGCCTGTCTTTGCTCATGGAGCTGTGTTGGAGGGTGGGTGGGGTCTTTGTCACTCCGTGACATTTCTGATGTGCAAGTGAAACTAATATACAAACAAGCACTTGCAGCAGTTAAGGAAGATCGGTGCCCAAAATAAGCATAATAAAACAACATAAGTTCCTTTGCCTGCAATCCACGAATGGCACATCTGGGGTAAAAAAAAATGAAAAAAAGATGGAACAATGACAAATTCCAGCTTCCTCAACCACTGTTCAGAAATCGAAGACTGTGCTTTGCACAAAAGAGGACTATCTTTAGGACATATTGGTCTCCCTAAAGATAGCTGGGCATGGAATGCAAACATGAATTTGCCTGTCTATAACATATTGTGGTCACGCCAAAGTTGGTAGGTCTTTGCAAGGATGACATTGAAAGAGTTTAATGGTACTGAATAGGCAGATTAAGCTAGAACCCTGTTTTCTCTCATTAGGGCACAAACACATTGATAAACCTCACTGAAGACCAAACGATATGCATGCTAAGAGAGGTGGTATGGCAGTGGGAGTCAGTCAAAGAAAATGATTTGGAAGCCTGTTTGGAGGATATTGATTGCTTGGCTAGTGATCCTGTTTTTAATGTAAAAATTTGCAGTTGTTTCCCCTACATTAATAAACCTCCAAATGCTTGCAGGAAATGTACAAATGTGACCTGTGTCTTGAGCTTCTTACCCACCGACAATAGACAATAGCGACTTTTGTTATGTTAAAACCTCTCAAAGTAACACTGCCCATTTTTATGTCCACTTACAAATTGAAGATTCAATATGCGCCGAGGTGGCTGGAGGAAACGAGCCAGTGAACAGGATGGCTGGGAAGCATGGGTAAGTAATAAAACAGTATTGACAAAGCAAATTGTTTTGGCGTTTTTACACCCACACGCACAATAATGGTGGGCAGTGGAGGTATGACCACCATCATGAAATAAAGCATTGCCCACCCAACCATGAGGCAGTATGGGTTCGGCACCTCTTCCTTCAGGCGTAGGAAAGCATCTTCCCATCCCCACTGTTGAGTATAGTATATTGGCAATGCCGTACCGCGTGGCCAAATAAGCAGTATAGGAATGACCTTAACAATCCGTGATAACAAAATTTGTATTTATATAGCGCCTTAATCCAACAAGGATACATCAAACATGGAACAGTAGAAGCAACAATATACATGAATCAAACCAAAAAACAGTATGTAGAACAATTTGCATATGAGAAGGAGGAGGGGGATGGGGAAGGAAGGAAGGAAGGAAGGAAGGAAGGATGAGGGAGGGAGATTAGCGAGTAAAGTAAATGGTAGGAAGAGAGGTCATATGAAAGATGGGGGGGTAGATGAAGAAAACTAAGATGGCGTACTAGGGGGAGAAAGGGAAAAAAAGGGGAATAGAGTGTCAGGGAGGGGAATGAAGGAGTGATTTCAAGGAGGAACAGAATGAAGAATAGGTATTGATGGAGGGATTAGAAAGGGACAACCAGTTCAAGTGTAAAGGATCAAGGAGCTGAAACGAGCAGAAACGAGAAGAGGCACAAGAGGGTGGAGGAACAGAAAGTAAGAAGAGATCAGCAGAGCGAAGGGAGCGAGTGGGAATGAGAGAAGAGAGGAGAGATATGGAGGGGCAAGGTCATGGAGAGATTGAAAGACCAGACAAAGGAAGTGAAATTTAAGTTGGGAGTGGAAAGGAAGCCAGCCTAGGCTAGATAGTGAGTTAGAGATGGAGTCAAAGGGAGAGAGAAGGCAGAGGGTACAGATTGCAGAGTGGTAGAGGGATTTGAGGTGGGCAAGGTGGGAGGGAAGAACAATCGAAGAGGCGAGAGAAAATGAGGGAGGAGATTAAAAGTTTGGTATGCAACTGTCTCTCTTTACCCCATCACCTTCTGCCACAAACTCAGTCTGTGTAGGAATGAGCCATACTACCTCCTCTTTCAATGATCCATTGTTTAAATGACTATTGGGAGTTGTATAACTGGAACAGTAGGATCCCTATCAAAGTGCAGTTAAGCCTAGGAGCTGTAAATAAATGCTGTTGATCCTCATTAAGCTTGAGATTCTGCTTCAGTGTGATAGTGGAATTGGCGCATTTAGTGGTGCAGGCTACTTATACCTCCCATGTTACAAATCTTGCAGGGTCATGCATCAAACAGCAGAGCTATTTGGTCTTACAAATAATGCCACAATCCCTGCTTTCACATTACTTTATGTAAATTGTGAGGCTTCCAATTTCCACAGTGCTACAGTAAATGTGTAGATTGCCAGTCCGGCGTACCTATTCAGTGAAGCAATAGGTATGCCAGACTGGCAATCTACACTTCACACATTTATTGTAGCATTGTGGAAATTGGAAGCCTCACAATCAGCATAAAAATGATGTCGCCTCTCGGGCAATTTTAACAGGTCCCCCCCTTCCCTCTGACAAATCCTTGCTTACACCCACACATATGCACATGTGCGTACTCCACCACACACACACATGCCCTCTCAATGATGCACACACCCACCCTCCACTTCACACATACATACATACATACATACATACACACACACACACACTCCTACACTATGACCACACCAGCTCTTTCTCGCACAGCCTCCTGAACCCCAACAACACTCCTACCAGCCAACAGGCCAAGCACATGCGCCTAGCCTCCACTGAAAATAACAGTCAACCTCCACAACACACTCATACACTCAACCTAATGCATCTGTTTCATCAAAATCTCAATATCTAGATTATAAAAAGCTACTTTCTAAGACCCTTCATTTGACGTTTTGGGCATCTCACACAATGGGACTCATTACGAGTCCGGCGGTAGCAGTGCCGGAAAAACTGGCAGGCTGCCGCCGGACCCGTAATACCATTCCGCCTCTGTGATTCCACCTCCGTGATTACCGGAATCACCGGGGCATTACAACCCCGGTAATTCCGGAGGCAGAATTCTGTAAATCCCTATTCCCATGGAGTCCCTTAGGACTCCATGGGGATGGGGACCATGTAAACACTGGTTCCGTCTATGACCGAGTCGGTGTTTCCATGTCTGCCTGCAGAGGGTTGGTGTTAATCCTGCCAGGTCAGACCTGGTGGGAGTGACATCTCCCGCCCTGCAGCACTCTGAATCAGCCGTCTGCAAACAACGGTGGCAGCGGTTTTACCGCCACTGTTCTTTCGGACCGGCAGGGTCGTAATGAGGCCCAATGTCTTTATTCTTGATTTCTCGACTATTCTAGCATGTAGCGCATGTTTTAGCAGTCGGAACTCTAATCTCGTCCCAAGGCCAGTAGGAGTCTCAGCAGCGCAGGAAAAAAAAGCTGTCTAGCAGGATGATCTAGCCAGATCCATGGAGTACCTGTTAGGAAAGATTTCGTAATTGTAGGGAATTTTCCTTCCATGTGGCAACCCCTAAACTTTTTGCTATTGTTTTTAACCTTGTTGTTGACTTTGCCAGAGAAGTACAGCCTTCTGCCGCACTTCTCTGGGCTTTCGCTCCTTTCTTATGGGGAAACTGACATGCCCTTAAGACAGTCAGTACCGGGGAACGTGGTTTCCCGTAGTTTCTTTTATCGTGTCGCAGCTTTAGTGCAACACGACACAAGAGGGCACTGTAAGCTAAGTTACAGCTCTCTTGGGTCTCTAGCCTTCTACAGGCCCTAGATACTCTTTTAGGATGGTATTTGATCGGTGCAAGTCATTCAGGGACTCGAATGGTGGCAGCGATCGTTTTGTTTATTTTGAGCTCCTTTTGGCGTTCTGAGCACGTTTTTGCACTGAACCCAAAATGGTGGCCTGGCTCCCAAAATGGCCAGACCACGAGGCTCCTTTGTCTTGTCCACTGACCGTCTTGCTCCCTTCACCTTCCCCAGGTCGGGCGACCCGGGGCCTTCCTTATTTGGGCATGTACTTTCCCGCGAAACGTGGTTGCTTTCGCGGGCTTCTACATGTCGTTTGTGTGCCTCCAGGGTGTGGGCTGGGATGTCTGGTCCCAATACACATCCTGGGTGCCAGAGAGTCTGGGGTGGTGTGAATGCCTGGGACCACCGTGGTCCGTGATTGGTCCACGTATGGTATGTGTGTTGATGTGCGGATCTCCCATTGGCTCCCCTCCGTTTTGGCGCGAAGGGAACCGTGGATAAGAGGGAGCTGGAAACACCACTGCCATGTCGATCTCCTGAGTTCTCACGAACGAAGGAATACAGGAGCCAAGTATCCTGCAACCCAGAGGCTGGACCGAGGAATCGCTGGTGACCCGCTGAAGGAATCCTCCTTTGCACTGCTGTCGTCCTGTGAAACCCTTTCCTCCTTGGATCGAACCAGAAGGCCTGTACTGGTGCTTCGACCTTTGGAATAGCAGGAACAGCTATTCCCGGCGACTTCATCATCTCCTGCCAAGTAAGCCTTCGGAAGTGTCTCTGGGCCATCCAGTTGACTGACCAGCTTACAAGGGAGTCCTGCTCTGTAACTGCCGCCAGGTTGTGTTGTATTTCGAGTCCTTGTCACTCTCCCACGCTTCGTACACTTGGCGTTCCCAAGTCTGAAGGGAGGAGTGTACATTTGGCTTGAATACACACGGCCGCTCCGTTGTCCTGCTGCGGCAACAAAACTGTGCTGGTTTCGTCGATTGGGACGTCTTTTTGCTCTACACGACTACGAGGCGTTCCCTGCTCTTCTGAACCTGCCAGCTGCTGAAACAAACGTGGAGAAGCCTGGGTCTGCTTGCTTCGGGGACCGGTGAGTAGTTTAGCTAGGATCTGGTCGCCCTCCTGCAGTATCCCATTGCTTTTCCCTGCTGTGTAAAAACAGCACCCTTTTGACCGTACTCGCGCTCTGCTTCTGCCCGCTGTGGAGGCTGCGCTTGAGTTGCGGAACCTGTTCTCCTTCTGCTGTGCACTAACCCGAACTGCCTGACTTCCTCCGAAGAGCTTCCCCTTTTGCCCGTTGGCATCGGCGTGGCAGGTACTTTGAGCACAAGGCTCCACTCTTCGCAGGGCTCGGACTTCCATCTAGTTAGGTGCCTCTGAAGGCGAACTAAGTCGAAAGCATTATCGCACTGCCTGTTTTCCTTTCCTTTCAGGTGGACTACATATTTCGTGCTTTAAACGCTTGCGACTGTGTATTTGTATATATATTGTGTTGATATGGTATGTGTTGGTTTAATATTGTGATATTGTGATTTTCTCGCTACGGTCATTGTTTTAAAGGCCTTAAAATAAATGTGTATCTATTTTTGATATAACAACTGTTTGGAGTAGTTTGTAAGCGCTCTTGCTTTGTGTGCTCATTGCGGGCTTTCAGTCACCCTCACCCCTCTTGAGACCTAGTCTTTTTTTAAAACCTTTATTTTTGGTCTTTCGACACAACAAACAACTTCTCACCCACATTAGGGTGGCTTTAACTTTACGCCTTCAACCAGTGTCCCGACCTCCCCGCCTCCCTCTGCGACTCCCCCCTCCGCCCCCGCTGCATCCCCATATTTTCGTCCCTCTGGTGAACCAGTGGAAGATCTCAAGAGTCTGAGTTAAAACAGTATCAGGGTGTGTTCCCGGTGACCAACGGGTCCACTGAGGAGGTGGTGTCGGCCTCACTTATTAGAAAGGATATTAGCGGGCCCCATATGTCGGGCGGGCGAGCGTGAAGTGGTAAGCATTTTATGAAATCAGTTTCTGTGTCCTGGCAATAAAGCACATCTTTCCGCCATGCAGTGTACGATGGTGGCGGGCCGCGGCCCCACGCCATGGCGACTCTTCTGCGAGCTAGTGTTAGTAGGAGTCCGGTCAGCTTCCTTGACGGCATGGGCAGCAATCTCGTCATCCCCAACAACGCTGCTGTGCATCGGGGTTGTATCGTTTCACCGACAATTGCGGCTGTCGTGTCCAACACACGGTTCCAGAATGGGGCTACCTCCGGGCATTCCCATGCGAGGTGTATAAAGTTCGCTGACAGAGTCCCGCATCTCCTGCACTCTGCCTGGGCTTCGGGATGGTGCTTGTTAGCTTTTTCCGGCGTATAGTAGGTTTGGTGGAGGAAATGAAAATGAATAAGCTTGAGCCGGGTGTTAAGTGAAATTTTTTGAGTTTGCTTCAGAATGTGACACCAGTCGGCCTCCGATATACTTGTGGATAGTGCCCGTTCCCATCTCGTTTTCGCTCTTGCATTCACGTTGGGTGATCCTGTGGTCAGCGCTTTGTAGATTAGCGACACCAGCCTGCCCTCTCCCTGAGCTTGAATGACATCATGTAGTAGTTGCCAAGTCGGTGGTTGCCTCGGGAAACCAGGCAGGTGGGTCTGCAGAGTGTATCGGGTCCGGAAGTAGAGGAACACGTCTAGGGCCGAACTACCCCCTTTCTGTTTGGCCTGTTCAGGGGTCAGAAAGCCCTCCTCTGTGAATAGGTCTCCGAGGGATCGTATCTGCAGTTTGTCGACCCACTGGTGAAACACACTCTCCGATGTCAAGGGGATTCCAGGAATATACTTGACTGGCAAGAGGGGGGAGTATCTTGTCTGTATCCCCAGTTTGTTAGCTAGCGTCCTCCAAACCTTGTATGTTGTGAGCATTACGTTCATTGTGCGATTGGGGACGGGAAGCCGACCAAACACCACAGCGGTCAAGAAGTTGGGCGTTGCCAAGGCCCTCTCGACCTGTACATGGGGGCGAATCATTTGCTTTGCGTACCAGTGGCTAAGGTACTGAGCCTGGGCTGCCCAGAAGTATTTTTCCATGTCTGGTAGTGCCAGACCACCGCTAGACACGGGGAGTGTCAGCGTCGTGTATGCCACTCTGGCCGGCTTCCCAGCCCACAGTAGATCCAGAACCAGGGTTTTCAGCTTTTTCAGGAAGGATTGTGGCAGTAACAGCGGGATATTGTTGAAGAGATACAGCAGTTTTGGCAGCATTACCATTTTGACTAGAGAGGTCCTACCCCAAAGTGTCAGTGGGAGTGTCTTCCAGCGTGCGATCTTGTCTTGGAGAGACCTTAACACCTCTTCATAGTTGTCTCGGAATACCTCCAGTGGGTCCAGTGACAGTTGGATGCCAAGATATCGTACCCTCGAGGATTTCCACTCAAGTCCGAAGTCGTCAGCGAATTGCCTCGTGTCCCTGGTCAGTGGGAAGACGACTGATTTTGAGTGATTGATTTTCAGTCCGGAGGAGGCCCCGAATTTGATGACTTCCCTCATGACCGGGTTCAGGTTGGCCTCAGGATCTCTTATAAATAGTGCAACGTCGTCGGCATATAGGGATACAATGAGTTTGTGTGGGCCGATAGTGAGCCCCATTTGTTGGCGCCGTTCCCGCAGGTTGGAAGCTAGTGGCTCCATTACCAGAGCGAAGATTAGCGCCGACAGGGGGCATCCTTGCCTCGTGCCGCGCTGTAGGTTTATTGCTGCTGATTTTGCTTTGCCCACTATGATGGTGGCCTGTGGGTTGGTGTACAGGAGAGAAACCAGTTTGATAAAGCGGGCTCCCAGCCCCATTCTGGTGAGGACCATGAACATGAACGGCCACTCCACGGAGTCAAATGCTTTTTCTGCATCAAGTAGGACCGCTATTGCCTGGTCCGAGGGGTCTAGTGCCTCTATGATTCCAAACATTCTCCGGATGCCAAAGGTCGTATTGCGGCCGGGTATGAAACCAGCTTGGTCAGCTAGCACTAGGGCGGGCATCAGGGGCAACAGTCTATTCGCCAGAATCTTAGCAAGGATTTTATTGTCCAAATTGAGCAGGGAAATCGGGCGATAAGATGCACAATTGTCTGGGGGCTTTCCTGATTTGTGCAAAAGGACGACGTTGGCCAGGCGGGAAGTTGGAGGTAGGGTTCCAAGCTCAAGCGCTTCCTCGTACACTGCTGCCAGCAATGGAGCCAGGGGTTCTGCAAAGGCCTTATAGAATTCTCCCGTTAGACCATCCGGGCCTGGAGCTTTGGAGGGCGGTAGTGCCTTTATGGTTTCTTTGATCTCTTCTTGTGAGATTAGCTCGTTCAGAGGTTCCCGTAGGTGATGTTCGACCCAGTAGAGCTCAGTGCCTTCCAGGTATTCCAGGGGGAGGTGCGAGTCTTTCGGCAGCTTGGCACTGTAAAGGTCTTGGTAGAATGTGCCGAATTCCTCCGCTATCTCTTCGTCAGTGTGGACCACTACCCCTTGGCTGGTTCTGATCTCTTCGATTTGGGACTGTTTGTTGTCAGCTTTGATTAGATTTGCCAGTAAGGCACCTGGTTTCTGGCCCTCGCCATATTGGCGGATTTGGTTGGGGCGTTGGAGAAATTTCGCCTCGCGCTCCGCCGTGTCGTTGAATTTCTGCAATTCTGTCCTCAGTGTCGCTGCAGCTACAGGGTCATCGTTGTTCACGTTCTGGGTTTCGAGCTGTTTTAGTTTTTTTTCACAGCTTGCGAGCTCGCCCCTGATGAGTTTGAGAATGCCGTTTTCTTTGGCGAGGCAGACACCTCTGATAAAACATTTAAAGGATTCCCAAATCATGCTTGCTGAAGGGACTGAGCCCAGGTTAGCTTGTAGAAACACGTCTATCTCTTCTCTTAATTCTGAGGCAAAAACCTCGTCCTGTAGTGATCCCTGCTTGAAGCGCCAGCGTTGTAGCGGCGGGGTGGGGCTGGTTGGCTGAAGCTTGAGGAAAATTGGTGAGTGGTCTGAGAGTGTTCTCGGGTGGATGAGGCACTGGCCACATATCAGAGTGCTATTGGTTGAGGTGAAAAAGTAGTCGATTCGGGAGCTTGTGTTATGGACTGTAGAGTGAAAGGTGTATTCACGCCTTTCGCCATTGGAGATTCGCCATGTGTCGTGTAGGTCAAATGCCTTGCAGATTTCCATTATTTGATTAGCAGCTTTCGAAGTTGGTTGATGTTTAGCTGAAGATCTGTCCCTCGCAGGGTCCATAACTGTGTTCATGTCTCCGCCCCACACGACCGTGGTGGGGCCGAGCGCGGAGAGCTGTGTCATCACCCAGCTGAAGTTGTTATGGCCATCCACATTCGGGGCATATGAGTTGACAAAGGTCACTTTCTGACCGGCGATGATGCCATTCACCAGAAGTGCTCTGCCTTCTTCGTCTTTTGCAGTGTGTAGTAGCCGGAAGTTGAGCCGCCTGTGTATGAGGATTGCAACGCCCCTCGAGTATGTGGAGTAAGACGAGAAGTATCTGTGACAGCCCCAGCTTTTGGCCCACTGGCGGCCACTCGTCGGCGTGAAATGTGTCTCTTGAATCATTGCCACGTCTACCTCATGTCGTCTGAGATAGTGTAGGATTTTCCTAGATTTAGCTGGGATGTTACCCCCTCTGATGTTCCATGTTAGGACGTTGAACGGGGCGGCTTTGCATTTATTTCAGGTCCCGTGACCAGGTCAACGGGCAGCTGCGTTCTGGTTAAGCGGGAGCCGCTAACCGGGTCTGTGTGTAGCGGCTGGGGGTCACAGTGCAACGGAGAGGACGGCGTCTGGTAGGGGGCAGGCAGCGTGCGGGACGAACAGGAATTGTCGGCGCTGGATTCCTCTATCAACTTTGTAATACTCGAACTTCGGGCAATCCCCAACTGGCCCGTAACGTAGTTCTCCCAGGGGTGGGCAACCACGAACATGCCCACCGGGAGGTTCCAACTTACCCCACCCAGAACAAACTCGGCCTTAGGGGTCGCCATGCCGGTACGCGGGAATCACTCCTCGGCAGGCCGACCCCACTCAGGCTAACGATAACTTAACGGTAGCTGCGCTGGGGGCGCCTGGGGCCTCCCAAGTGTCCCAGCCCCGACTTGTGCCGCTGTATTTGATCCGGCCCACTCAATTCAGCTGTGTCGGGTCTTGTGCTCCACCGCATCCACCCGTTTAAGGAGGGTTCCTGGGGATTCTATCCCTTTGTGGTCTGGGGCGAGCCTGATTCTGATCCGGGAGCCCCAGGCGGTCGAGGAACAGATTTGCCTCCTCTGGGGTTTGGAAAAAGTGGACCTTTCCCTCGTGCTGGACTCTTAAGCGTGCTGGGTAGAGCATAGAATATGGCAGTTGGCTGTTGCGGAGCCTCTGTTTAACGCTTGTAAATGTTCTCCTTTGTGTTTGGACTGCCGGGGAGAAATCGGGGTAAAAATGGATTTTGTCTCCATCATGACTCAGATCGCCTTTCTCCCTGGCGAGCCGGAGAAGGGAGTCACGGTCTCTGTAGTTTAGCAGCTTCGCTATTATGGGTCTCGGAGGGGCCCCTGGTGCTGGTCTTGTTGCAGGAATCCTGTGGGCTCTCTCGATTATGAATAAGCGAGAAAGGGCCTCGCGGCCGAACAACGTAATGCATAAGGTTTCCACGAAGTCTTCCATTTTCCCCTGCATTTGATGTTCTCTCACCCCGACTATCCGGAGGTTATTCCTCCTCGACCGACCTTCGAGGTCCTCGCACTTGGCGGCTGTTAGTTTCATTTGTGATTCCAGCTGTAGTACTCTGTTTGTAAGGGTTTCCGAGCTGTCGTCGAGATTTGACACCCTCTGCTCCACCTCGGTTAGGCGTTCGGCTTGGGAGTCCATGCGGTGTTGCATCAGATCGACTTTGGACGCGAGGCCGTCCATTTTGTTACTCAGGCTGCCGATCCCTGCTTTTAGGTCGAGGAGGATTTCTTTAATTTCAAAGGGGTTTTCTGTCGTTCCTTCCTGGTGGGGGCATTCCGACGGTGCCGCCTGCTCCTCGGGTTGGTGGGGGGCTCTGGGGGTCAGACCGCTCTCAAAGTTTAGCTTCCTCTGCGATTTGTCGCTTTTCCCCATCTTGGCTGCCGGTGGTGAGGTCGAGGCAGCCGCCGGGTTGCACTGCTAGCGCGGCCCTCCTGGAGGCTGATATAGGATGTTCGCTGTGAGCCGGGGGGTTGGCTGTTTCGATGCTGCGCTGGCCCTTGACGAGAGATGTTTACAGTGGTTTTCTGCCGGCTCCTCTTGGTTCCGGGGGCTCGGAGTATAGGGCAGTGTGATGGTTGCGATAGAGGGGATCAGGTCGTCCGTGAGTTGGGAGGTGCCGCTTGGTCAGCTCTGCCGCTGCTGGTACGGCGGTCACCCGGTCCCAGAGGCGGCAGAAGGGGGGGGGGACAACGCTGTTACCCCACCGCTCCCTACCCGCCAGGGCCCCGGGCCGACCCCTCCGGCCGACGCCGCCTGGTCTCCGCCCGGTGGGTGTGGGCGGTTCTTGTTGTGCGGCTGGGTGCCGGATCTGCAGGAGCCTGTCTCACGTCCGACTCTTCCGCTCCGGCGATGGCTTCCGGCGGGGGGATGACGGCGAACAGGGACCCACGCCGGTTCTCCCCGGCCGCCGTCGACTCCTCGCCAGGATATTGGCCCCCCGTCTCGTGGGCTGCCCGGGGGGGGTGCGTCAGAGTCTACAGTGGGGAGGCTCAGCCTGTGGAGCACAGGGCCAAGTGGTCGACCCCGCTAGTCACGGCAGCCGGGCCTCTCGGGCCGCGTCTCGGGTTGAGAGCTCCGATTTCGCTCGAGACTTCGAGGTGGCGCCGCCGGGGACTTCAGGAGTTCATGTACCGGGAAACAGGGGGGCTGTGGTGCTCGGATCCGTAGGATTAGCCAGGATTGATGCGGGGCTGCGAGGGAGCTCTGACCTAAGCGGCCATCTTGGATGGCCCTCTAGCGCCCTCTTCTCTTGAGACCTAGTCTTGACCGCCGCGATCGCTACCTTGATTGGTCTGGCTTGTCCAGAGGTTACCCTGTTCCAAGTAATTATGTTGGCCTTCTGAACTTCTGCGCCACCAGGACAGAGTTCAGAAATCCGTCTTAACAGTACCTGGCTACTTTACGTTTTGGGGGCTAACAAGACCACCTCCAATTAGGTGTGCACCCTTTAGTGATGTGGCCTCAGCCTTTGAAGATACAGTGTTACCCCTGCTGTATGGCCAATACCCCATCCATAGCTCCTAAATGTAAATTCAAGTAAATGATGGCCACCTCCGCTGGTCTATGGACCTTGGCTATGGGGATGTCATGGGAGATCCAGAGGTTCACTTGACATTAAAGCCTCTTAATTTTTCAGACTCGGTTATTGAAAACAGGTGGCTGTGAGATCACATATGCCAACGAGGATTCCCACACAATGAGTGAAAACAAGCACCCAGTGCAACAAGTCACGGGTTAGAAGAAAGATGTTCATAATTACACACGTGGGTCCTCGTTTCATTTTTGGGGCACCCTGCATGTCTGTCTGCTGCTGCTCTCCAGGGCTTTGGTGATTGCTTCAATGTTTTTGTGTTCATTATTCATGGAAGTGACTCTTTACAATAATCAACAGACAGCAGCCCTTCCCTGTCTTGAAAATTGATCTACTCGGTAATATTTGTGGTTTAGCTGTCGAGGTTGTTACAGGGTGTGTGGGCTTGTTATGTACTGAAAGTGACCCCTTGTAGGAACAGAAAGGCAGGTAATGTTCATGCATAGTATATTACTCCTACAACTTATATTTGGACTAAATGACTATAAAGCAGACAGTTAACATATATTGTTTTTGTCCTTTTGAACCAATGTAGGGCGGTTATATGGCTGCAAAAGTACAGAAATTAAAGGAGCAATTCCAATCAGATGCTCCAAAGCAGCAGAACACAGATGGTGATTCTTCGCCCATCTTCAGCGGGGTCGCCATATATGTAAATGGCTATACAGGTATGGCTTTGTTTTGCTTCTTATGTTAAATAATGTTCCAAAACATTTGTAGCTCAAAGGTTTTTGTTTAAGAGGTTGAAGACGAAAACAATTGTCTTAAATTCTGTTAAATCAGGGAGAGAGTGCAAACAATATCAAAAGCCTATGTCTCTATACTCCACCACCATGAACCCACCTTCCCCCCTCAGTGAGTACATAATGAAGATTTACAAACCTTATTTCTCTCAGAGTAATTACGACAAACAATGCACAGTCAAATTCCCCTCAGATCCTAGGTTGTATTCACTGGTGACAATCACGTCACTTTAAAATGTTATTTTGTTATGTTATACAGCATTTGTTCTGACGTTTTTTTATGATATGATATGGCATTTGTAACGCGCCTATACACAAGTGTTTCAAGGCGCGACGAGGCAGGGAGGGGGGTACAAGGAGAAGACAGACAATGATCCTACTAGGCCATGTGTCATTTAGATCGTGCAAGTGCAGGTGCAGGGGTAGGGGGAAGAGAAAAAGTGGGAGGGGGGAAGTGCAGTACAAGGTAAGTAGAATAAAATAAATAAATAGGGCCAGCTGGTAGCAAGTGCAAGGTAAGTGCAGGCAAGTGCTGCGAAGGGGGGGGCTGTAGGGATACAGAGACAGTCCCGCAGTGCAGGGGTTGCCAGGGAGGCAGTGCAAGCGGAGAGTGGCTGGGCCCAGGACCGAGGTCGGTGAGAGTGGCCCAGTTGCAGATTTAGTGCAGTTTCAGTGAAGAATTTAGCAGGGGAGAGGGAGAGAGAAAGCAGAAGCAAAGAGGATGGTTTTGAGGTGCTTCCGGAGATGGTTCTCTTCAAGTTTCAGGGAGGCAGGAAGGCTGTTCCAGAGGGAGGCCCCTGCCGCAGAGAGAGATCTAACCCCAGCTCGTTGCTTCGAGAAGCAGCTGACCCTGAGGGAGTTGGAGACAGATGAGCGAAGGGCTCGGGAAGGAAGATATTTAGGAAGAGAGAGTTGAAGGTATTTAGGCCCCAGGCCCCAGAAGGCCTTGTGGACAATGCAGAGGGTTTTGAACTTGATCCTCGCAGCCACTGGGAGCCAGTGTAGAGATTTCAGTCCTGGAGAGATACGGTGTCATGATGCCTACCTCCAAGGAGCCAGGTCCGACCCAGCAACCCCAGAGGCAGGCATCATTTCCCCCAGGGAAGTGCCAGCAGGCCCAAGCTGGGGCCCTTTGGACACAGTCCTAGCGCCTTAGGCGCCAGGCTCATGTTGGACCCCTGTCCTGGCGCCTTAGGCGCCAGGCTCATAAAGTTAGACATGTGTTCAAGTGTTTTAAGGTGCACTTACCTGATGCAGACCATGCTGCTACATCCAGGCCCTCTTGAGGCCTGAATGGAACTACTTTACCTGTGGAACTACTTTCCCCTGGGTGTGGTCGGGGAAGGATACATACCTGATCGGTGGAAGGATACATACCTGGAACTTCTTCCAAAGCTATTTAAACCACGCCTGATCAGCAACTCACGCTTCGCGTTGTTCTGCTCCTCGCAGCTGGACGCTCACCGTGTCAGCTCCTGCATCTGGACTTCAGCCATGCCTGTCAGCACCCTGGGTCACCTGCTAAGAGAGAATTGGAGAGGAAGAAGACCTTATCTGCTAAAGCTGCATCACGGAGACTTCACACCGACGATCCTGAAAGGGAAGACATCATTTTAAAAGCATTTCGTTTCGATCGCTGCAGCGCTGCATTTCACTCACCTTTCCTGGGCACCTCCATCTTCAGCAGCGATCATCCAGATCCGCAGCCACTTCCCAGAGCCTAAAGAGAAAAAGACAAGAACACAAGGTGAGAGAAGGAAGGGAATAGGAAAAGCTCAGTTTCCTTCTAAGACTTACCTGTTGGGTCATTCCCATTTCATTTCGGGTCCTGCCGCTTCCTGGCATTCCGGACCCCGGCCCCTATGGGGAAAAAAGACAAAGACATTGAATGAGCGAATGCAAAGACATTACCCGAACGCTCATCCAGAACTTACCTGTCATTTACTGGAACTGCACGTTTCACTTCGGGTCGGTGCCATATCTCCGGCATTCCGAACCCTGGCCCCGAAGGGGAAAAAGACATAAGCGTTGGCGCTTGCAGCAATAAGACAATGAACATTCTTATTAAGCTTGAACTTTTGAACTTGCTACAGAACTCTTACAGCGCCTTACCTGAATAGTCAAGCTTATTTGAACTCCCATCAAACCTCAATCCAGTGAAGTAACTGGGTTTCAACGCGCCCCTGCATCAGAAGCAGGATGGAGAACTCATCCTTCCAGACCCTAAGGTGAGACTTCACGGGGAATCGAGGAAGGGTATCGTGGAGGGTTGGAAGGGAGTGGGAGGCTTGAGCATTATTCCGTCGGTAGGTAATGCTCCCTTTTCACGCACAGGGGAATATTCCTGCGAGCCAGTGAGTCCATCTTCATAGTCCTGCGCTTCACCATAGAAGAAGCATCAGCACTCGAAGCCAGACCTGCGCCTCCGTGGGAATCGGGTGAGCGTGACATACGGTCCCTGGGCTTGAGGCCAAGGACAAGTCTCGAAGTTCTGTTTTGGATGAGTTGCAGAGGGCAGAGGGCGGAGAGTGGAGGCAGGCAGATTAAGATGAAGGCTGTTACAGTAGTCCAGCTTCGAGAGAACCAGGGCTCTGGAGACAGTGAGCTTCTGGGGGAAGGAGAGGAAGGGACGAATACCTCTAAGGAAGTGCAGCTGGTAGTGTGACTTCTTAGAGACGTCCGATATATGAGGAGAGAAGGAGAGTGTGGAGTCGAAGATGACCCTGAGGTTTTTTGCCTTGCAGGAAGAGGGCCAAGAGAGGCTGGCCAGAGAGCTGCAGGGAAGGAGGGAGTGGGTGAGCCGATGAGTAGAATCTCAGTCTTACTGGCATTAAGGCAGAGGTAATTGGCGGCACACCATTCCTGGATAGCAGACAGACAGTCAGAGATGAGGGAAGGAGAGGAGGAGGCCGAGGGTAGCCTGAAAATGAGCTGGGTATCGTCCGCATAGCATTGAAAGTTGGGTCAGAGAGCGGCGATGCGGTGGGCAAGGAGTGCCAGATACTGGTTGAACAGCCAGGGAGAGAGATTATATCCCTGGGGGACACCACAGGTGGAGAAAAAGATGTCCGAGAGGAAGGTCCCCAGTTGGACCTGGGAGGGTCGATTGGAAAGGAAAGAGGTCAGCCACGCTAGAGCCTGACCAGTGGTACCCAGGTTGACACGGAGACGGTTGAGCAGAATGGCATGGTTGACAGTGTCAAAGGCAGAAGAGAGATCGAGCAGAATGAGAACACACGGAGTGTTGGAGTCGAGGTTCAAGAGCAGGTCCTCACGGATGTTCATGAGAGCAGTTTCCGTGCTTCTGGCAGCTCTGAAGCCAGATTGATGGTCATGAAGACTACCAACAGATTCAGCATGGAGGTTAAGCTGGGAGTTGGCCAGTTTCTCCAGGAGCTTGCCCAGGAAGGGAGTGATGGAGATTGGGCGATAGTTAGCCGGGCAGGAGGGGTCGGAAGAGGGTTTCTTAAGAAGAGGGTGCACAAGGGAGTGCTTAAGGGGGATGTGAAGACTCCAGAGGCAAAGGAGTGGTTGCAAAAGTCAGCCAGGGCAGGAGCCAGGGAGTCGATGTGGTACTTGATAGTTTTGGAGGAACAGGAGTGAACCTGTTTAGATGAGACTTTCATAGATCGGACTTGTCTGGAAACCTTGTCAGCAGAAAAAAGGGGAAAGGCAGAGAAGGAGGGAGGAGGGGTGGCTGCAGAAGGGCCAGAGGAAGAGCCGGGAAGAGAGGGAGGGAGGTGATAGGAGGAGAGGGAGGACAGGATGTCCTGAGTT
Organism: Ambystoma mexicanum; assembly: GCF_040938575.1. Lineage (NCBI taxonomy): Eukaryota > Metazoa > Chordata > Amphibia > Caudata > Ambystomatidae > Ambystoma > Ambystoma mexicanum. The sequence goes on along the minus strand of NC_090939.1, from coordinate 649,247,384 downwards.
TTTGAAATGAAGTGAGAGGCCAGTGCAGTGCAGAGGGCCTGGGAGGGGACAGGAGAGGTAGAGACTGCGGCAGGGTTGGCAAGCTCCTTGCAGATTTTAAAGAGTTCGGCCGAGTTGTTAGATGCCGCAGAGATGCGGGCTTGGATAAGGGCTCTCTTCTTGGTGAGAACGGAGAGACGGTATTGCCTTTGGAGCAGGCGGCAGGCCAGCTTGTCAGAGGATGAGCATGAAGCACGCCATTTCCTCTCTGCCACCCTGCACTTCCGTTTTAGGGTGACGAGATCGGAGTCATACCAGGAGTTACATTTGGCTTTGGGCTTCAGGCGGATTCTCATGACGGGGGCAAGGATATCAAGAGTATCAGATATAGCAGAGTGGAGCATGGAGAGGGCTGTGTCAGGGTGTGAGTCAGCCGAAGTGGGACGGGGGGCGAGGAGGTGGCAGCGAAAGCCTCAACTGACACGCGCTTCATGGGTCAAATGACCGAGAAGGTGGGTGGAAGTGATGAGGGTGGCTTTGCCTGTGGGGTAGGGAGGGTGAGGTGGGAGGATAGGAGAAAGTGATCACTCCTGGAGAGAGGGACAGAGAGGGGAAGGTCAGAAGAGATCAGAGCATCAATAGTGTGCCCTGCAGAATGAGTAGGCCCAGACGGGAGAATAGAGAGTGAGAGAGAGTCACATAGGTCACGAAAGAGTCCAGAGGGGGGACAGGAGGCATCCAGGTGGATGTTGAAGTCACCAAGAAAGAGGAGTTGAGTGGTTGAGGACAGGAGTGAGGAGGAGAGGTCAGCCCACTCGGAGAGAAAGGAGGAAATTTGACCAGGTGGCCGATAGATAGTAGCCACGGTACGGGAATGTCTAGGAGAGAGAGAGAGAGAGAGAGTCGGCAGACAAGACATTCAAAAGAGGAGTAGGTCTGCGTAGGAGTGACAGTGGCAGGAATCCACTCAAGGAAGTTAAGGGCTACACCCCCTGCACGGTTGGGCCTGGGCATGGAGAGGATCTTGTAACCGTCAGGTAGGAGTGTGTCAAATCTGGTGACGGAGCTGGCCGTCAACATGTCTCAGTGAGACCGAGGACGTCAAGGTCCAGTTCCTCAAGAAGGCGACAGATATCAGAGGAATGTTTGATGGCAGAGCGAGAGTTAAGAGTGGCAATGTGGAGAAGGTTGCCATCCTTGAAGGACTTCCGGGGAGGGTTACAGATCAGAGGTACGCCCTGCGGAGGTGTAGAAGAAGGAGGTGAAGAAGGAGCACGAGAGGGGGCAGGGAGGAAGGGTAGAGGCAAGGTAGCCGAGGACAGAGGAGGGGGGACAGCAGGAGAGGAAAGGAAGTTGATGAGGCGTGGGAAGCGTCTATCAAAGAGGTGAAGGTTGGCCTGAGGGCCTTGGACCAAGACAGTCCCATTAGCGTAGACAATGATGGCCTTAGAGTAGCGGAAGGGGGCCAAGAGGACATCCCAACGGGTGCCACCATTAATGGGAGAAGAGGAGAAAGGAGAGGGCACAGAGACCATATGAAGGGTCCATAGGTCAGGCGAAGGCACGAAAAAGAGGATGTCAGTGAGAGTTTCCTTGGAGCAGGCACTAGTGTAGGTGTCAGCGATAGGGAGGCCTGGGTTGGAGACCAGGATGTCCTTTTTAAACTTTTTCCTACCAGATTTAGTGAGGAGAGCAGGATAGTCATTAGAGAAACAGTTAGAGAAGATAGGCGAGATAGAGAGCACCATGGAGTAGGAGGGAGTGGGGGGGAAGACAGACGATACGAGAGCACGCAGACAGGAAGTGAGCGGCAAGCCCAAGTTTACCACATTTCAGAAAAAACAACAGTAAATGCGTATTAGGTACACAGTGAGAGGCCACCTAAGTTTGAGAATCCTGCGAGGGGAGAAAACCGTAGCTTACCACATTTCAGAAACAACAGTAATGCGTATTAGGTACAGAGGCCACCTAAGTTTGAGAATCCTGCGAGGGGAGAAAACCCTAGTTTACCACATTTCAGAAACAACAGTAATGTGTATTAGGTACAGAGGCCACCTAAGTTTGAGAATCCTGCGAGGGGAGAAAACCCTAGTTTACCACATTTCAGAAACAACAGTAATGCGTATTAGGTACAGAGGCCACCTAAGTTTGAGAATCCTGCGAGGGGAGAAAACCCTAGTTTCCCACAACTGTGGAACACAGTGAGGTGAAGACACCATGCGAATGAAGTGACCAGGTGTAGGTGGGGTGGGCCGGGAGAAGATGGAGATAGCAAAGTGAAACTGGCGCCTGGCGTCCCCTGCGGACACCTGCAGACACACAGGGAGCCTCAGTCGTAGGAGCCGCCCTTTGCCTAAAGGGCCCTTAGCCGAAAGGGCTGCCGGGCAGGGGGCTGCCGAAGGGGTCAGATTTAATCAGAAGGCACCCAATGGGAGAGGGAGCAAGGGGGGGGCGTGTGGGCGGGCAGGTAGGCGGGAGGGAGGACCAGGAAGTGGCTGCAAGGGGAGGGGGGGAGGAGGGAGAACAGCGCTCGGAGTGCGGGCCCCTTAATAATTTTAAAAGCACACAGAAATACTCACTGGAGGCCCACAGGGGCCAGGCAGGGATTAAACCTGCAGGCTGGGCACGGCTGAAGGCGGCTGCTCACACCCGCTCTGCTCGTGGAACGATTGCTGTAATTAGGTTTAATAGCAATTTAAAGAACCCTGTAAGAAGTGCTTGCTGAATCGGCTATGTGTCTTTGATGTAGACCAGCCAATCTTTGGGACTTTACTGCCCACCATGTGAACACATTCCCATTCAAAGAGCAAATCTCGGATCTCAGTAATTACTCTGTGTGAAGAATCCAGCGGAACCCTCACCAAGTCTCCTCCCAGGTCACCAGGAGAGGGCAGACACTTCCTGATCCCAACCCTGGGGGTCGTGTACTGCAGAAGGATCACCTGTGTGGAGAAAGGGCCCAGGGTAGTAAGGAGAATCTGTGGGGTGAGATGCAGTATTTTTCCTTAGAAGGGTATATTCTTGCCACCATGCCAGAAGAGGTTATGGCTTACTGTCATTTTAATATCTCTCAACCTCCTGTTAGAACAAAGGTTCTAATACCCAAAGAAAGAATCTTGTTTATCCCTAAACTTGCATGTTCTGCTCAATATAAAGGGTACACTACAAGGAATGGCATAAATGTTGCCTTCTCCATCAGGGCAGGCAATCGGGCTTACTCGTCTTTGCCAGGGTCAGGCAATTAACATTAATGGCCTGCACCTGAAATCAATTGCCCCACCTGAGCAGCATAAAAGGAAGTGTGTCCCGATAGCCATTTTATGCTATGAACTTGGTTTGGTCTCCGGCACTTTGGAGACAGTGCGCTTTTTTCCGTAAATGTATGGTGGGGCTAAAGAGTGGAAACATCGTAGAAACATTAGGCCACACTCTACTTAAATCAGGTGAAACCTTCCCAAAAACATGGAGAAATGAAGTCGTTAATAGTCTGGCAGAAGCAGATATTTCCCTAGATCTGTTAGTCCGGAATCCTTCCCGAGCAAAGCAAAAAATTGATCAAGCCGATTGGGCCAGAAACTTGTCAAGGTGTACCCAATATAACGATTTCAACATTTGGAATGAAGCGTTATTGTTTAACAGCGCCATATTTATTGAACTATCCGTCTCCGAAGGTCCGTTCTGATTTAAGATTCAGATTGAATTTATGGAGTACGCGTGAGGTTCTCTGTAAACGGAAACTTCTGACGAGTGATCAAAATGACTGCCGATATTGTCTATCGCTACAACAAAGGGAAACGCTACAACACCTGGTGGTTGAATGTAGCGCATTAAACTAAGTACGAGCGAGATGTTTTAATAACGTGTTCTCGCTCCACACAGAGTTGGAGACTGATCAAATATGGCAAATGTTGTTTGCAGATGTGCGTTTGAGGGTTCAGATTGCCCTAGTTCAATTTTTACGAATAATATTACCATGTGTAAAGGAAATGTAAATATGATCATGTATCAAGAATGGAGGAAATAAATCTGGGTTGTTAAAGAGTCTGGACCCTAACTAAGGGGATGTATTTATTTTTTTGTTGAGTAACATAGGAATTGTATTTTGGATGTATTTGTATAACATATGAGGGGGGCGCGGCTAAATGGCCACAGAATAGGACGCTTCTTCGAATGCGGCTCCTGTTGATCGGTATTGATCCTGTGAAATATGCCTGAAAAGCGGCATATGCCTTCTATAACTAAAGGCACGGACGTCTGAACGTATGCCCTGCAGCTGTCCTGAACCGCAAATGTACTGCGCCTGGTATTTGAGCTGGAAAAGAACTTTGGGGAAGCTGCAGCGTGGATACTTTGTCGCAAGATGGCGGACAACAAAGGATCTGAAATTACAGCCCCAGGAAGAACAGACTGCAGCTAACAGCGTGGGAGACGAAAAGAATCCGGCTGCCGATGGACATGCGACGCTGCCCTGAAGATGGATGGACATGGCCTGATATGCTGTTTGGTGTGGGCGCTGCTAGAACAAAGGGTCACACGAAACAAAGTGCTATATAAGCGCGCAAAGCGCACCGAAAATCTCCCCCTTTCACAATAAGGTCCAAGGCACTGTTGCGACGTAGGGGGCTATGAAAATGGCTGAGATCTGTTAACAGATGCAGAGCCCACAGAGAAGCACTGTAAAGCGACAGTCACCTGGACAAACTGGCACCCTGACATCCAGAGTGAAATCGCTGAAGTGGGAGTATGTAAATGTAAGCACTGGCCTCACAAAGCACGCCATTGAAGCACGGACTACAGTAGCCAGCAAAGAGACGTGGGAGGACGCAGACCACTCTGAATACAACCTTGTGTACCACTGGTTAGTGCAAACCACTGAATACAACGCTCCATACCACATGAAAGAGGGGTCGCAAGATTTTGGGGAGAGGGGTTAAGGCCAAGACCAAATAACTTTTGTACAAGCAGTAACAAGATGGAGCCAAGACGGGGTCAAGACGGTTGTTAGATGGTAGTACATGCCAGGGCTCAGAAGTGAGTAGGCTGGATGCAGACGCTGCGGGGTAGATCCCCCTCAAGGCGAACACATAATGCCGTATATTCTGGAAGCCCGAGGCACGGTGTCGCCGGCGGAGAAGGCGTGCCCACTGGCCGGCAGGCATCGCCTATAGGAATACGTGGGAGGACATAGCCCACTTGAAACAGAACCCCGTAGGCCACCCCACAGCGCCTAACTGAACTGGTGGAGGCACGATAACGCTGAGGGGCTGGAGCCAAACGTGCAGGAAAGTTAGCACAATGTCAGTTAAAGGATTGAGAACCAAGAGCAAGCAACCCACAATGGAGACCTTTGCGAAGGCGCAGCGGACCCCCTCGACCCTGACGCAGAGTGAAGCAGCCGCTTCCGCGGAAGGTACCCCGCAAGGGGATAATCATCAGGTCCTAGCCGCCATAACGGAATTGAGTCCCAAATGGGGGACGGCTATGGCAGACTTACAGACAGCTCTGGAGAATAAAATTGACGCAGTGGGGATCAAAGTCACCCTGCTGGACAGGATGTCGGAGCACTTGCGGAAAGGACGAGTGGCCTGGAGAGTACGATCAAGAACAATACGGATGTAAGCATGCAGAATGCAAAGGAGGTCCACATATTAAAACAGGTTGCTAACCTCGAAAACCGAGCGGAAGAAGCGGAAGGAAAGGCAAGACGGAACAACATCCGTGTGGTCGGCCTGCCGGAAGGCGAAGAGGGCCAGGACCCCACAGACTGTCGAAAATATGATCTTGCAAGAGGTAGGGGGCAGAGAAGCTCTCACAAGGGTTCACGGTTGAACGTGTACATCGGGCCCTGACAAGGAAGCCACAACCAGGGGCCCCGCCGCGAGCTATAATTGCAAACATTTTGAACTATAAAGACAGGGAGAAGATCCTGGAGTATTTTCGTAAAGGGGGAACAATAGAGCATCCTCCAACATCACGGCGTATCCTGACTACACTACACTATGCTAGTGCAAAGGCAGAGATACAGCTATGTGGCGGTCAAAAGGAGGCTGCGCACGGCTGGTATCGGGTATATACTCCTGTATCCGGCAAAGCTAAAAGTGTTGCACAAAAACAGAGCGCTCTTTTTTGACACCCCAGAAGAAGTGGCGAAATGGCTAGACTTGCAGGGCAGCCCGGAACAGAATGAACAGAATGAGGAGCGGGATCTGCAGAAACACGACGAGCGATGGAAGGTATCGAGACCAGGGGGGGTGGGGTGAGTGGGAGGGGAGCCCTTACACAAGGCTTCTGAACACTAGAAGTATATGATGTAGCCTATGGACTCCATACCCCTGCTGGACTGGAATATAGATCATTAAATGTGTTAACGAACTGGGTAGCACTAGGCGTAGGAAATTTAGAATAACAGGAGCCGCAGGATGGGGGCACCCTACCCCCCAAGAACTAGCAGTAAGGCGGCCATTAGGGTGGTTTTACCCTGCTGAGCTGCGAGTACAGGCTTTGCCAGAAAGGGCTAGATGCGGGGGTGCCTGAGATCCAGGGATGGAGCTGGGCAACAGTTAGGGAGGGCGTTGTTGGGGAAAGGTGGGGAGGGGGGGCGGGGTGAAGCAGGGAGAGTTTGTTTAGGGGGAGGGAGGGGATTGTGTGAGGTTGGGGAAGGGACGGGAGGTGGGTGGGGAAAGGGGGGGTTTGGGGTGTTTTTGGTTAAGGGTAGTTTATACAGATTGGATTGGAACTTAGACTGCACCTGTGGGAGGAGGAATGGAATTTGAAGAGGCCATGGGAGACCTTAAAATAGTTACATGGAATGTACGGGGGCTCAACAGTTATTTAAAGACGAACAAAGTTATGTTGTACCTACGTAAGCAAAAGATAGATATTGCACTGCTGCAGGAAACTCACCTTACACAGGAGAGGATGGATAAGATTGCTGGGAAGTGGAAGGGAGTGTTGGTGGACTCATCATACTCTGTTTATGCGAGGGGAGTGCTTATTTGGGTGGTGCCACATGTCCCTTTTCAGCGATTGCAAGTGGTAGCTGAGACAGATGGGAGGATGGTTATACTGAGGGGACTGGTGGAAAATAGGGAGGTAAGCATAGTCCAAACGTACGCCCCGAACCAGAACACAGCGGCGTACATTAGAACATTATGTACTAATCTGAGTGCATGTGTGGGAAGCGCGATGATCTGGGGAGGGGACTTTAATTGCGTACTGAACCCGAGGGTAGGCAGATCGGATGGGAAGATGGATAGACCGGCCCCTGCTGCCAAAGCATTACAGACATTGCTGAGTGTCTTTGGCCTGGAGGATGCATGGAGAGTGAGACGCCCCCAGGAAAGGCAATACTCACATTATTCTGCCCCACAACAGTTATCCACAAGGCTGGATTAGGTCTTCACTTTACCTGAAATGATAGCGGAGATTACACGAATAGAGTACAAAGCTAGGTTCCTTTCGGACCACTCGCCCCTGATTCTCGAATGGCAATACTGCCCATCCCCTCCCCCCCGCTCCCCCAAGAGCGAGGATCCCGACATGGTGTCTACAAGCGGAAGCATTGAGAGATCCCTTCTTTAGGGAGGACTTTAGGGAGGAGATTGTAAATTATTTTGAAACAAATACTGGGAGTGTGGACTCGGCGGAACACTATGGGAGGCCTTTAAAGTTGTGAAGAGGGGAGTAGCCATAGCAAAATCTAAGGGTCTACAAGGTGGGATTTTAGCAGAAATACAGAAGACTGAGGAGAAACTTGAAGAGGCTTTAAGGGAAGAAGATGATCCAGCAGAGAAGTTAGAATTGACACTCGGGCTACAGCAAAAATGTGCAGAATATTGGGACAGATTGTGTAACGTCAATTATAAAAAATATGTAGAGAGACAGCATGCGGGAGGTGATAAACCGGGGAGACTTTTGGTGTGATTATATAAGAGTGAGACCCCCCAGAGTCACAATCAGGACTATAGAGAGGGAAGACGGTAGCATAGTAGACACCCAGGAGGGAGTTAATCAAGCATTTGTGGACTATTACATGGCATTATATGGGGACGATGGTGAGAGTAGTCGCGCTATGATGGTAGAAACGCTGGAGGACATAGGGTTGCCAAAGATAAGCGAGGAAGAGAGTGAGGAACTAGATGCACCAATTACCTTAGAAGAACTAAGGGAGGTGGTGAGGCAGTTGCCTACTAGCAAAACCCCAGGGACCGATGGACTCCCAAGTGAGTTTTATAAAGTATATATGGAAGAGGTCCTTCCCCCACTGCTAGAAATGTTAAACAAAGTGTTTGAGACAGGAAGCTTAGCGGAGTCACTGAGAGAGGCCATCATAATACCGCTCCCCAAACCTAATAAGCCTGGGCACAGCTGCGGCTCCTATAGACCCTTGTCGATGCTGAATCAAGACAGTAAGATATTGACCACTGTCTTAGCAAATAGACTGAAGAAGGTTATTGGCAAACTAATAAACCCGGATCAAACGGGCTATGTCCCAAATCGAAATATTACCAATAACCACTGACCACTCCAAAGAATTATTGAGAACGGCAGCGAAAATGATGATGAAATGGCAATTGTGTCTTTGGACGCAATTAAGGCCTTTGATTCAGTTAAATGGCCATGGCTGCTTGCGGCCATGGTCGGCTACGGGTTAGGGCCTGGATGTGTAAGGTGGGCAAAAATATTATATAGCGAACCGCTGGCTAGGGTTAAGACAGGATCTGTGATATCGGGAAGGTGGCAGCTCAGCAGGGGCACCAGGCAGGGATGTCTGTGGTCTCCAATGCTCTACATACTGGCCCTGGAACCTCTAGCAATATACTTGAGACAGCAATATGACGCCATAGGCATCGAGGTGAAAGGGGAGCGACATTTGATCTCCCTATACGCAGATGACATGCTATTGTGCTTGCGATATCCAGAGGAAAATCTCCAGTACATGCAAGAAGTGATGGAGAGATATGCTGAGTTGTCTGGTATAGCGGTGAACCCCCAGAAGTCCAGCATGTTCCCATTAGGGAGGTACATAGGGATTCCACCGGAGAGATGCCTGTATTGCAAGTACCATGGGCGGGCAGCACATTCCGGTACCTGGGGATAAATATATACCACACTGTGGAAGAGGAGCATAGGTGCAACACAGAAGTAGCCATTAAAAGAATCGAGAAGTGCATGCAATTCTGGGCAAAGCTACCCTTAGCAATGATGGGGTGGGGAGCAATGCTAAAGATGGTGGTTCTGCCAAGGCTTTTACACTATTTTGCGAATATACCGTACTTGATTCTTAAGAAGTTCTTCACCAAACTGAACAGCATGTGTAGGGACTTCTTGTGGCATAGCACGCAGAATAGAGTGGCGTTATGGAAGCTACAAAATTTCCATGACAAAGGAGGGATAAAATTGCCTAACTATGAGGTGTATTACGTGGCAAGCCAGTTGCAATATGTTGCCAAATGGCTCTCTGATGAGGAGACCTCGGAATCTAGGCTGTTTGGGCGTGACTGTGCACCATTTTACTTGAGAGATGATGTGGGTACCCAGGGCGGAAATGATGGGGTGCCCTAAAAGGATGCTACTAGGGTGGAAGATGTGGCGTAGGGCATGCCAGATGATGGAGAACCCGTCCCCATGCTCTCCGCAGGTACCATTGGTTGCACTAACAGGGGCAGATGTGCAGCTACGAATGATGATCAGGAACCACTCGGAACCGGTTGGGGTGGCAACAATGGGTGACATTTGGTGGGAGGGCTCTAGTATTACTTTTGAGGGGCTGCGGGAGGAAACTGGGTTGCACGAGGGCCAGTATATTACATATCATATAATGGTGCAGAGAATTAAAAGAATATGGCCTGAAACTGTGTTGAAGGAGGAATCGGATGCCATCATAGACATGATGTACGACATAGCGGAAGGGGGCCATGAGATTTCCAGAATATATGAGATGTTGATGTTTAAAGTGGGGAAGGAGGTTACGCAGTTGAGACTAGATTGGGAAACGGAAGTTGGAGCCCTGATTGAGGACGGGATGTGGGAACGGGCGCAGGGGTATCATAAGAAGGTATCTAGAAATGCGAGACAAACAGATTCAACTGTATATAACGCATAGAACATACATGACACCTTGGAGTATATCGAGATTTGAGAACGCAGGACGGCAAGCATGCCCCAAGTGTGATGAAGAGAACGCGGGCATGGTGCATATGTTCTGGTCATGCCCGGTTATAGAACGCTTTTGGAGGGCAGTGAAAGGGAAACTGGAAAAAAAGGGGTCAAGATTGTAGTGGACATAGTGTGGGCCTGCCTGTTGGGGGGGGGGTGAAAGGGTGAGAGGGGGGGTTCCCAAGATCACAGAAGCTCAAGCATGTGAGTAAACCGAGGGATCTGGCTTATGTGCTTGCAAAAAGGAGAATTGCCATGGGATGGAAGACATGCCACATGTGGAGATGTGGTGGAGAGATTTGCAAAAATGGGCGGAAGCAGAAACCATGGTATGGCAAGAAGGGAGTAACACAGGGGGGGAGGAGGACACTGAGTCCCTGATGGCCTGGAAATTATTGATAGCCGAGCTGTTGGGTCAATAGGAGACCCGGCAGAACCTGAGGAAGGGGAGACCGTACCACAAGATGCTGAAACTGAATGTTTTAAGTAATAGACTCGTTAAGGGGGGGTGGGAGAAGGGAAGTAGTGGCCAGCAGTTAAAGTGTAATGAAACTGTTGAAATATGCACTGCTTGTTTGGTTTGTATTGTTTGGTTGTGTTTATAAATCAATAAAAAGCTTTAAAAAAAATAATTGTATAACATATGAATTATATTGGTGTGTATTTTGTATATTAATTTGAAATGTGGCGTAAATCAAATAAAAAAAAAAAGGCTGCAGCAGGATTGGTAACAGAAAGTGTTGGAGCAGCAGCTGCTACTACTGCCACCCTTTCAGCAGAAGCTGAAAGGGTGGCAGTAGTAGCAGAAGGAGAAGAGTACGAGGAAGTGTGGTCACTTAAGGGACGCCAGGACAGAGAGAGAGCAGATTTCACCTGCAAGTTCTGAGAGGGTCCTGTGTGCACAAACCCTGCATTGCCCCGAGTGCACTGAGAGAGACGTGTTGAAAGTGTGGAGGAGCAGATGATGTCCTCTCTAGTTCCTGCCCGCTCACCTCTGTCATACTGGAAGCAAAGTAGGAAGACTATGTGCATGGCACCAGGTATCATCCCAATACCGCACTGAAGATATGAGAGGCGTTATGCACTCAGACAACCGTATCGAATGTACTTGTCAGTTCCCAGCTCATTGTTTCTGCAGGAGTAGATGATGCTAGCCCTCCAGACACTCTAGATCTGCTCATCCAACAATCCATACATTAAAATTGCGGAACAAGCAAACCTGAGGCGAAGTGAATAAAATATTAAGACAGGTCTTGCTTGAAGCCCCTGCTATCTGACTTTTCTTCTGGAGACTACAGCTTGATTGACCTTCAAAGAAACACACAGAATATTGTTAATACCTTGTTTTCTTCTGTCTCACCGCTCACTATATTGTATACCCCCTGTAGGATTGTCGCATCTACCTGTTGCCTTTGCTTTATTGCTGAAAGGCTATATTCTGCTTGTGTTGAAGATTGTTCTCTTCGGTCTTTCTAATTGACTCTTGGAAATAAACAATCTTCTGTTTGCTCTTTGTGTCGTCTTCATAGATTGTCTTGCAGTTCTTAAATAGACAACGGAAGTGTCTTTGTTTTAACTACTCAAATGGCTTTGGAAGCCTTCTTATTTAACTATATTAATACTAAAATGCACTATCTAAACGAAGGACACCTCAGAGTCACGGGTGCATTTGCCTCACTTACTATGTGATTAGTTGAAAAGAAAACCACTGTGTAGTATCGCACCTGAGAAGGAAACCAGTTTCTGCCGTTGCTGCTTCTGAGTTTCTCCAAGCATAATTTTTTCTCAGAATAGACTTCCTGGTTCGGGTCACAACACATGCACACGTTGGAAGGTCCTTTTCTCGAAAGGCCTTCAGAGAACAAAACCGGGATGGGAGAAGCGTAATCCGCGGTAACGCTGCCTGCTTCACAAGTGGATTATGTAACGACCATGTTTTTATCGCGCCCCTTGATTAGTTTAGTTTCCGCGTCGGTCCAGGTGCTATGGTTAACCACGCGTGTATGGTTACTGGCAAAGAGACCCCTTTCTTCAGTACTTTAACCAAGTCACATTAACTTCAATTAAACTGTTTTGCAGCGATCGTTTAAAACCTAGTTTTCTTTCACTGAAATAACCAATACCTTTTCAGTTTAACTATATTACATCTGATCTCTTCACAAGTCTGTAATCGGACAACTGTTTTTTCATTTCTCAAGTTTAAATCTGAAAGTTCACTTATCTGCTGGATTGCTTTTCTCTTCTTGCTGGTTCTCTGTATTCTCTGGTTACAATCTTTAAATAGTCTGTGGTTCTTCTTCTGTAATTTTATTAGAGCTCTGACTGCTGTGACCTGCTCTGGCTGATGTCTGAATGAAAGGCCATTAAGAATCTTTTGCAAGATTCGAAACTGCATCACAACGATCTCCCAGCCAATCCGTGCGACATGCCACTAACTCCATCTCGGACTGGGATGACAGCAGATTCCTGGAATTAGGTTTAGAAACAATACCAACCCAGGAACCTCACACTACTAATACAAACGCAATATCCAGCACAACGCCTACACCCAATACCTGCCTTGAACACCCTGGCCCTTCTACTTAGAAAGGCCCAGGGAACCCTGACAGTACCCTCGTACTGATGTGGTAAAAGGATGTGAGCATACAACACTGGACATAAAAGAGCTGTAAATGAAGTCGGACCAGAGTAAAGTGACATCATGAAGAGAAGATACTAAGACGTACTGAAATTATATGCAACTACTTAAGGAATGATAATGTAACTGAAGATAAATGACCACACAAGTAGTGAATGTATGTACGCAGAAGTGCAAGGTAAAGGAGTTACATAGAATCTTTCTACAGTTGAAACTAGAACAGGAGTAAAGCGACCATGATGAGAAGATGGATGTCTGATCGTGTCAAAACTACCTCGGAGACAATCCAGGGCCGGAGATCTGAAACGCTGCAGAAAACTGCTTCGTGCGAGGAACAAAGAATATCTGTGTTGCTGAGACTAAGGATGACGCGGCAAGACATAATTGGAAAAGGGAGTTAACCAGCATAAGCTATGAGCAAAGGGCACATTTCTCTTAGATTAAGCAGAAGCAAAAACATCTGCAAGTGCCAAGTATTGGACAATCATGGGTGAAGAAAAGCACATGTAACCAAGTCTTCAGAGGCTGAGAGGAGTAATCGCACCCAGCATAATTAAAACAAATACCAGTAAATAACACGTTGAGATGGACACATTAGTGGTCTACTAACACGTGATGCAAAAGACTAGAAAAAAAGGTCTATTTATTGAGCCTCAGACGAAGATAGTGGTGTACCCTGACTCCCTTAAAAATCTCAGAGAAGAAAACAGTCAGCAAGGTCCAACTACAAAGGAGAAGCCTTGGCTCATGGTCTAACTGATGATAGATGGTAGGCTAATTGACCAATCTGGGCAGTCGTCTGATTTTGTTCCCTGCACCTGGGTTTCATTCTGCTAGCGAGCCGAATGTCCAAGGTTGAGAAAGTATGCCCACAATCATGACGGGTTATGCAGCGGCATGCCATACAATGTTGCACGGGCCAACCCGTATTCTATGGTATGTAGTGATTCTGTCGAATTAAAAATAATGAACAACATTTTCACCTAAACATTTTTGCTGACAAAAATAACAAATGTTTTCAAATATATCTATGGGGGTGGTGTAATGGGGGTGGTGTAAGGGGTTAAAACGGGTGGGAAGGGATTTGTTTTCAGATTTCTTTTAATTTGGTAAAATCACATGTAACTGTATTATACTATGGCTAGTGTCCTAACATGGCAGTGCCCCAAGGTGTTCGCTTGTTCTTTTGGCCATCTTGTTCTGTGTTCTCCTTCATGCCCTGCCAGGTCAGGAAGTTCCTTTTAAGGTCATGCATGGTTTTCGCGTGTGTGTGTGTGTGTGTGATATTGTGTAGATATTCTGTGTTACCCTATCACAGACCCACATAAGTTTTACAAGTTGCCACGTAGTATGGCGTCAATGATGATGAATATTTACTATACAAGTATGTATTTTAATGAAATGCGTGGAGATTATGCTGTGTGACATCTGCTGATGTTCGTTGTACTCCCTGTTTTAGGTAATTGTTAATACACCATGCCAACTTCTTGAGTCGACCTTCTTATTGGTGTTTGAGTAATTTCGGCATACCCATCCTTTCCATAAGAACGACACCTCGTCTTATAGAGCCCTTTATCCGGGTTCAAAACCAATTGAGAATAATAAATAAAGAAGAGACTCTTAAAGTGTCAATAATAAAATGACAAGACAGCAAAAACTGATGGACATTGGAAATGAAAAAAATAAAAAGAACATCATTACATAGATTTTTATAATTTGTTAAAAACATTTTGGGGAAATTGGAGGGGGCCATGATGGGGCTTGCTCAAAACAATCAGTGCAGTATATTTGATAAAGTAAATATAAGGCCAAAAGATCTGGTAAGTACAGACATTCAAAATTGACTTGTCACCATGGGGACACTCCCCTTTTACATCTATGCAGAACACTGCCAAGATATACACCCAAAAGTAGACAGTATCACGCCGTGTGGGTTTAATACACGACCAATAAAACACTCATGCCGTGGCCGCTAGAAGGCTCATTATCAAAAACAATACTGCTACTTATGACAACTTACTTGCATGCTACATATAAAGGAAAAAAGTTTTAGAATTATGGAAGATGTATCAGAGAAAGAAAATCCACCTGAGAAGGCGTGGATGCTTAATCAGTATAAAAGGGAGGATGTAACGCCTTCGGCTCCTCTGTCCCTTTCTGAGAACAAGAGTGTAGATCACGGGTGCACAACATACGGCCCACGGGCCAAGTGCGGCCCGGCATGTTGTTTTTCCTGGCCCGCAAGGATCAAAGACTTTCCTAATGGAAGGAGGCCCGCAAGTTGCAATGGCCGCCCTCCATTAGGAAAGTCTTTGTTTGACTTGCCAGGCCAGGACAAATACGGACTCTTTATTGGTGCAGGGCATTCACTACGTGGCTCTTACGAGTCACGTAGTGCGTGTACTCTACAAATAGAGTGCCAGCACTGAGGCTGGCGTGGCTCGTTGCCAGAAAGGCATTTCAGATTTGCCACACCAGCCGCAGCTCAAGTTTCGGAGAGGTCCGTCTGTCTGCCTACCTGCATCCACGCCTCATCGCCTGCCCACCCTCTCACCTGCCCTCTAGACCACCAAGTTTATTCTTGGGTGGCCATGCACGGCTGGTCACTTCTGCACCCTTATCCATACTAAAGTCCTGAGGTGCTTTAAAGCCGTGCTCTTAGCAAGTGGCAAGTTTAAGCTAAATTGTCGTTTCCATCCTGGCGGAGAGCAGTGGGGGGTCGGGGCTGTGCCGTGGGGCCCAACTGTCTCTTGGAGTGTCTTTCAGATGGCCTCTGGTTTCCTTGGATTTCCCTCTGCAGGAGAGTGCGTGCCCTCTGTTCCTGCGGCACCACACAGAATATAGCAACCCTCCGTTCAGCATGGCAAAACTGCACACATGCACCCCTCTGGGAGGGGGCTGGGCAGCACAAGTCTCTGTTGCTGCCCTGCCACCATGATGCCCTTCCATACCCTGCTTGATGCCCTGTCGCCATGATGCCCTCCTGTTACCCTGCTGCTACCCTTCCACCATGACGCCCTCCTGTTACCCTGCTTGAAGCCCTGCCACCTTGATGCCGTCCCATAACCATACTGCTGCCCTGCCACCATGATGCCCTCCCATTACCCTGCTGCTTCCATGCCACCATGATGCCTTCCCATAACGTATTTGATGCCCTGCCACCTTGATGCCCTTCCGGTGTGGGGGGGGGGGGATTTGGTTCTGTATGGATATGTATGCAGGGTGTATGCTTGTTAGCCTGTATGCTGGGGTGGGGCATCGGGTCTGTATGGATATGTATTCATGGTGTATGCTTGTTAGTCTGTATGCTGGGGTGGGGGGTTTGGGTCTGTAGGGGGTAGAGGGCGAGATTGTGGGGTGTGCGGGCATGGTGTTTGGTTGGGGAGTGAGGGCCATGGGGCATAGTGTTTTGGTTGGGGGCCATGGGGCATAGTGTTTGGTTGAGGGGTGGGGGCCATGGGGAATAGTGTTTGGTTGGAGGTGGGGACCATGGGGCATAGTGTTTGGTTGAGGGGTGGGGGCCATAGGGCATAGTGTTTGGTTGGGGGCCATGGGGTATAGTGTTTGGTTGGGGGCCATGGGCATAGTGTTTGGTTGGGGGTGGGGGTTTAGGGGGCATAGTGTTAGGTTGGGGAGTGAGGTCCATGGGGCATAGTGTTTGGTTGAGGGCCATGGGGCATAGTGTTTGGTTGCGGGGTGGGAGCCATGGGGAATAGTGTTTGGTTGAGGGGTGGGGGCCATGGGGCATAGTGTTTGGTTGAGGGTGGGGCAATGGGGCATGGTGTTTGGTTGGAGGTCATGGGGCATACTGTTTGGTTGAGGGGTGGGGGCCATGGGGCATAGTGTTTGGTTGAGGGTGGGGCCATGGGGCATGGTGTTTGGTGGGGGGGTTGGGGGCCATGGGGCATAGTCTCGCACTCCAAGAGTGAACCCAATAATAAAGCTGAAACAGGCATAATTAGGAGATGTACATCCTTTGCTTTTTGTGGAAACCTGACTCAACGAAGGCCATACTCCTCTTGGCCAACCCAAGCAGCAAAGTATAGCAGACCAAAATAATGGAATGTCCAATGAAGGGTCAGTAAAATATATACTTTAATTAAACAGACGATTTGCAATAACTAAATAGAAATAAATGATAAAAATCGATAATGTGTAGTACAAAATGTAAGTTTGACATACAAATAAACACTGTTCACTTGATTCTTTTTCCATGTATTTAATGAAAAGTGGGGTTGAAAAAGCCTCCTGCCATGCCAAGCAATGCCTACCACCCCACCCACATTTACTTTTTGGCCCACTATAGGTATCATGTAAGGTACTTTCGGCCCTCTGTCAAAATCAGTTGTCCACCACTGGTGTAGATGCTGAGAAGCGGGGATTTGATCCTTTAAAGGAATTAAAAGCAGTGACTGGGTATGTTAATCTGACATATGAGCCCTCAGCTTTTAACAATGAGGACAATGTGGAAGAGAGCAAGAATAGAGCACACAAATATATGTCAACACGCAATGAAAAAAAACAGCGGGATGAGAGAAAGGACAGACAGAGGAAGACGCAAAGAGAAGTTGATAACAAGACTAAGGAAGTGACGATGGTACGGAATGAATGGATGGGAGGACCGATATTACTCAAACTAGATGACAAGGGCATTAATGGGGATAGAGAAGGAGAAGAGCAGGAGAAGAAAGGGAACAAGAGAAAGCATACAAGGAAGAGCAGGAAAAAACAGAGGAAGTCAAAGGAAGAACGAAGAAGGTATGGGGCAAGGAAAGAAAACGAGAGATTAGAAGAGATGAGATGGAAACGGAGTGAAAGTACATAGGTTACAAAGAAGGCAAGAGGAAGAAGGGATGAGAGATGAGAAGGGAAGAAGAGATGAACGGGAGTAGGGGACAAAGGGATGACGAACTAGACAATTATTCAATAATGCATGGTGCTGATCGAAGCACGAGAACGATGGGAAGAAGAAAGAGGGTCACAACAGCTCTGCAGGGAGCTATAAGGGATACCGAGAATACAAACCTGGGCTGACGAGCATGAGGCAGAAAACATAGGGAAAATGATTAGAGATTTAGCTAGGCAAGTAAGGGATAAAGATGGGTGTAAAACCGAAGAGAATGTCGAGGATCTTTATCGAGGGAAACGGGAGGAAGGTCAAATAATGTAATAACAAATGAACAAGGAACGCAATTATTAAGTAGTTTATCTCTCGACAATCCATGCCTTATGTAAGCAGATTAAGGTCACTGTCTGGACAAAGACGAATGGGTGGAACTAGCTCGACCTGGAAAACAAGGGTGTGTGGTTATAATTATGGATCAGGATTTACACAATGTCCATTATTAGATAAAGGGGGAGGACGATAATATATATATATATATATATATATATATATATATATATATATATATATATATATTGTGGCCAAAATGGACAAGGATTTGAAATGTAAATTACCTAGTTTGACTTCAGGTGCGGGAAAATGGATTTATGAGTTAGAGAGAATGACATCAGGAATGACTATAGCCATAGTCGACATAAAAGACCTGTTAGCATCCATTCTAGGGGAGGACGAGGTGGATTTCCAAACCCTCGAGGTCAGGAAGATTTAATGGTGGACAGCCGCAACAATGTTGGAATTGTGGAAGGTGGGGACATATAGCCAGAACATGTACAAGTAGAGGGGGTATGCAGCAAAATTGGCAAACTCCAAGAGGGGGGTGGGCTATACTCCACAATATAATACAGAACCACAGGAGTATTTAGTTTCTTGTAGACACCGGATTGACTCGCTCCTGTGTTCGTGAGGTAAAATAACAAATGTCAGGCATTGCCATGAATGCGCAGGGATTCTCTGGAGCGCTGAGCTTAGTTCCTTTTACAGGCGAATTACCAATCTCTATAGGAGAACACAATGTGTCAATGCCGTTATTATATTATCGGCAGACACCAGTTAACATAATGGAGCGTGACTTGAGGACAAAACTTAACATGACAATATCTTTTACTGACAAAGGAATAGTGTGTTCCACTGCAGGGATACATTACATTAATGCAAAAGAGTTCATATTCGCCTTTACAGGTCCGAAGGCATTACGAGGAGTAACTTTAGATCAAGAAATATGTTTGTATGGAGTGACTGGTTTATTAACGTGGTTACCCTGTTTGATAGGTAAAATATTGAGAAAACCTGAAGAGTTTTTTTATAGACCTGAAATACCTACGGATGATTATTCCCTTAATGTTAGAAGCAGCAGTGATAAGAGAAGAAAGGGGTGGTTGTCCATGGGACAGATGATGAGGGAAGGGGATGGAGAGCATCACGGAGCCCTTGGTGAAGGATATCGGTTGACAGACAAGGAGCTTTTCAGGGATGATTACTCAGACTATGAGTTCGTATTTTTTAGAAGTCTCATTTTATTGGATTAATGTAGACCATGGAGAAATACCGCAGAGCTGTCATTTTTTTCAGGAAGATTTAGAGAAAGTGCCAAATATTTAATGGACTAACAGTCATATAATGTGGGTCTATTACATGGAATCGGAGCAGTTCAAATTAAGCTTCAACCAGGAACTATTTTGCCACGAGAAAAACAATATCCCATGTCCAGAGAATTGGGTGAAGGGATATTTGAGATTATTTCTGCTTTAATGAAGCTGGTAATATTGGTGCCATACGAGTCCCCATGTAACACGGCTGTGTACCCAGTGAAGAAATCACCTGTGGGATTGTGGAGATTTATTCAGATCTCCGTCCCCTAAACAATATTGTTGAAGCAGAGTTTCCTATAGTTACAAATCCTGCTACAATATTATGCAAAATCCCATCTAAGGCCACATATTTGACAGTTAAAGATTTTAAAAAACGTATTCTTTTCAATTCCCCTTCATGAGGACTCAAAAGACTTGACTTCATTTTCATTTAGAAATATGCACCTAAATGCCTCTGGGGTACTTGAGTCCCCCTCAATCTTTAACAGGACCCTCCAGATGGACATATCTAATGTACAGCTTGAGAGTGCAATAATCGGTATGTTGAGGACATATTAGTTTGCAGGGAGACAGAAGAAAGATGCAGAGAAGACTCGACACATGACCATATTAGCGGAGACGCTATGCAAGGTAGACCAGGAGAAGCTACAATATTGAGGAAGATGTCCTGTATATAGGACATTTAATCTCTCAAGAAGGGAGAAAAGGTACACCTGAAAGAGCAGAAGCAATAATGAAGACTTGGAACCTAACACAGTGAGGGAAATGCAAACATTTTTAGGCCTATGTAACTACTACAGAGCCTGGGTTTTCGATTATAGCACTCCTGATCCCTCATCCAATTCCTCACTTTCTCCCTCTGACTTTGCCAATTACTTTTCCTCTAAAATCATCTTTTTCAGGCAAAAAATGATCTCACTCTCCGACTCCTCCTCTCCTCCTCCCCCCTCTCCCCCATCTTCCATCATGTCTGTCTTCTCATCTGTTTCCCCTTCTGATATCTCCTCCCTTTTATCTAAAGCCCACCTCACGTCCGCCCCCTCTGACCCTCTCCCCTCTAGTCTCATCCCTAAGATCTACCCTCTTATTCTTCCTTACCTCTCCACTTTCTTCAACTCCTGCCTATCCTCATCTATCTTTCCTTCTGTTTTCAAACATGCAACGATTATTCCTATTCTTAAGAAACCCTCTGCAGATCCTCTGCTTACTGCTAACTACAGACCTATTTCTCTTCTGCCTTTCCTCTCTAAAATCCTTGAACGCCTTGCCTACTCTCAACTCCCTTCCTTCGTCTCTACTTCTCTCTCCTTCCTCCTTTTTCAATCTGGCTTCGTCCTAAACATTCCGCTGAAACTGCTCTCACCTCCATTCTCAACTCTCTCCCGTCTGCTTGTCACGCTAAGCAATCGTCTATTCTTATCCTCCTTGATCTCTCTGCCGCTTTTGACACTGTCGATCACCCACTCCTGCTCCATACTCTCTCCTCCTTCGGGTTCAAAGGCCCTGTTCTAAAATGGCTATCCTCCTACCTTTCCGCCAGTTCCTTTACTGTCTCATGGAGAGGCCAGACCTTACGGTGTTCCTCAAGGCTCTGTACTTGGCCCTTTCCTCTTCTCTCTCTACACCTCTCGCATTGCCCCTGTTATCTCCTCCTTTGGCATTTCCCATCATTTTTATGCGCATGCTACTCGACTCTTTCTCTCTTTCTCCTCCTTCACACCTGACATCCATCTTAAGCTCTCCTCTTGTCTCATGGCCATCAAGAACTGGATGTCCTCCCGCTTTCTCTCTCTCAACACCGATAAAACCGAAGTCCTTTTCTTCCCCTCTAATACTCTTCCTCCTCCCCCTTTTATCCATTTTCCTCCTTCTGATCTCCCTATCTCCACCCATGCTCACAATCTAGGCGTTCTTTTTGACTCCTCTCTTAACTTCTCGCAACACATCTCACTCACCTCCCGCTCCTGCCGATACCACCTCTACAACATTCGCTAAATCTGTTGTTCCCTAACTTTCCACGCTACTAAACTCCTAGTCTCCTCACTCATCTTTTCCCGTCTCTTCTACTGCTCCACTCTTCTCTTCGGTCTTCCCTCTTATCATATTGCCCCTCTTAAATCCATTTACCACTCTGTGTACCCTTTGTCTCCTTACCCCCCGTGATTCTATCTCCTCTTCGCTCTCTCACCTTGGCTGGCTACCTTTCCACCTACAACTAAAATTCCACTTTCTCTGCCTTGTTTTCAAATCCCTCCATGGTCTTGCTCCTCCTTATCTCTCCTCCCTTCTCTCCTTCTACACCCCCCTTGCTCCCTTCGTTCAGCTGACCACTTCCTTCTCACTGTATCCCCTTGCCCCTGCGCTTCGTCCCGGTTCCGCTCTTTCCATCTTCTTGCCCCTCTGCACTGGAACGCTCTCCCCCTCCTAATCCGATCTTCCACCACCCTCACCTCATTTCGCACCTCCCTTAAATCCCTTCTTCTCCATCCCCCTCCGTGAAGCCCCCTGCCCTCTCGTATCCACCCCCCTGATTTCCCCTCTTCAATTCCTCTCCCCCCTCTCCCTTTACACTCTCTCTCCCTTCCTTCTACACTTTTTCAATCCTTCTCCTGGTCCCCTCAACTCTCCAACTCCCACTCCACCTCTCCCCCCTCAAGTAATTGCTCTTTACACTGTTTTATGGAATGATTCAAGTTGTAATTTTTTGCTCACACTGTTAATTTGATGTTATTTCTGTGTATTTGTTGTTCCAATGTACAGCCCTTTGGTGCAAAGCGCTCTATAAATAAATCAATCAATCAATATATTCAACAACTTTTAAAAGGATTTAAGGAAGCAAAGGTAGATAAAAGTAAAATAACATGGACAGATGAAATGACTGAAGGAATTGAAGAATTAAAAAGGGCGATTAGTACAACTCCTGTGCTAGGAATTCTAGGTTATCATGAATAATTATATCTATTTCCCCATTCAAATGAAGTTATAACAGCAATTCTCACACAGAAAACAACATAAAGACATGCACATTGGCTCCCTATAGTGGGATTTTAGATCCAGTAATGAAAGGACATTACCCTTGCAAACAAGCGTTAACTGCTGCTGCATTTGCTATTGAAAAAGCTTCAAGTATTACAATGGGGTGTTCAGTCACATTATTTGTTGAGCATGCATTATTCGCTATTCTAGAGAAACCTTAAGTACATTGACTACACAAAGGGCATCAGGATACAAGGTCATTATTTTAAATCCAGCAATCAAAATTGTTAGATGCAGAATAGTAAACCCAGCAACAGTCATAGCAGAACCAGTCGGGGAGGATGATTTTTTACATGACCGCATGCAAATACTGAGTTTTATGATGACATTCCCTGCGTTGGAGAAAATGCATTCATGGGGGGGGGGGGTGGATTCTTTTTATTGACAGTTCTTCAAAAATTGACCAAATGACTGGTGAAAGGCAGGCTGCAGAATTATTGGCGCTTATTGCTGCACTTCAAAGATATGAGGTTGAGTAAGTGGCAGTGTACTCTGGTTCCGCCTATGTGACGTCAACTGTACAGGCAAGTTTGTCACGCTGGAAAAGGAGGGACTTTTTCTGCACAACCGGCACACCAGTGCAACATGCGTCGCTACTGGGTAAGCTTATTGAGGCACTAAGACTCCCATTGACTATCGCAGTTGTGAAATGAGCAGCCCATAGCAGCCATAGTAGGGCAGATTTGATTTCCCGCGGTAATGAAGTTGCAGATGTAGAAGCCAAAAGGCAGCATATTTCCCAAACATTTCTGATTTTGAAATAAAAAGTGTTAAACAAATGCCAGGATTGTGCATAATAGTAAAGGAGGGTTTTAATATGCTGTCTATTCAGTTAATTGAGTTACAAGGTCTAGCCCTACAAGAAGAGCAAGAACTATGGCGGAAGCGGGTGTTCTTTATCCCCCACTGATGCTATATGGAGGCAGGATAGCACAGGAAAGCCAGTTATACCTCTAGCATTACTGAGGGTGGCGCTGGGGCAGCTTCACTACCTCGCACATATGACTCGAGAGAGTCTTGCTGCTATAAGTGCAGAAGTTTATTGTAAGTTGCATTGTATGCCAGAAATGTACAGCAGGGCACACTTTGTGGACAGTGAGAGGAGCAATCCCTAGACCCAATGCCCCTTTCAGCACCTACATATAGATAATGTGGAGATGTTGCAGACCTGCAACGGCTATAGGTACATGCTGGTAGTAGTAGTATGTCTCTCTTCTAAATGGATTGAATTAGATTCATGTATGCACCCCGATGCCACATGCGCTGCCATGTTCCTCGTGTGTGAGGTTTCCAAAATGGGGCGTGTGAGAAGTCCTGCGGTCTGACAATGGACTGCATTTTCTAAATTAACTATTTGAGCAGGTCACTCTTTTATTAGCTATGAAGCAGAAGTTCTCTTCTGCCGATCACCCACAGGCAAATGGGATTTGTGACTGTTTAAACTGACTTAAAATATGATGGCTAAAATCAAGATTACAAATGCACTACGAAATCAGCCTGGCTCAGATCACTACTTAACTCCTCATACGTTGGTGACTGGACGCAAGAAGATGCCAACCAATTGATTCTGACGATCTATTAAAGAAACCTAGTTTATAACCAGGGGACCAGGTGCTGGTACGAACATTTGTTACCTGGAATAAACCCAGTTTTGAAGGACCATACAAAGTAGAAGAGGTTACTTCCACAGCTGTCAAGCTACAAGGAAGACGAGCCTGGCTGCACCGGCATGATATGAAACTGTATGAAGGAGAGATCTTGATCCCTCCTGCATCTGCTGACAGTGAAGCAAGATAAGACGTTCCCTGCATGCAGACCAAATCGGGTACCAAGAATAAGGGTAAGGAATTGAATGGTCTTGCAGCTGTTCCCAAATTATTTTAGATAGGAGCAAAACACAATGTATTGATGCACTCTATCCAAAGAAAGGGAGCACACTGCATCTTCTTTGCTGCCAATCACAATAACATTGCACACACTCTTGTATGTTTATATATTGCAGTCTTACCCAGCTCTGATAAGACGACACATGGATAATGTGACATTTCTTGGCAATCCTAAAAACAGTTCCATTATTTTCAGAATCATTTTTGGGATCAATTTGCAGTTTTTGATATAAAAGTGTGATTTACCAAAAAACTACAAAATTGCATAATGGGCCTCATTACGAGTCGCCCGGTCTGGAAATAACGGTGGCGGTAAACCCGCTGCCACAGTTATTTCCGGACCGGGTGATCTCGAGTTCTGCAGGCGGGAGGTGTCAATCCCGCCAGGTCTGACCTGGCGGGTTTAACACCAACCGCCTGCAGGCGGATGTGGAAACACCGGCACCATCACGAGATGGTGCCGGTGTTTCCACTTCCCCATTCCCATTGAGTCCTGTGGGACTCATTGGGAATGGGGATTTACCGAATTCTGCCTCCAGAATTCCCGGGTCACCGGGGTCGTAATGCCCCGGTAATTCCAGGATTCATGGGGCGGAATGGTAATACGAGTCCGGCGGTAACCTGCCGGAATTTCAGGCACGGTTACTGCCGGACTCGTAATGAGGCCCATTGAATTAAAACAAGATGGGAAGGTTCCAAAATATAAGCGACTCACTACCATCAGGAAAATACGTTTTTCTGGAATAGTAATTGTGATTTCATTCTGTATTATGATTTGTCTTTTCTTCCTTATTATTATGGCATTAGACACATAATGATTAAAAAATGCTGATATGGTTGACAATCAAACATTTCTTATGATTCCTAACAAAAGCACAAAGTAGTATTTTCCCTAATATTTCTGAACAAATTGTTCGGGCATAAAGAGATCCTGAAGAGGATAATGAGGACATAAACTCATATATTGATAATTCTCCAGCATGGGGTCTGGCATGGATTCACATGCTCATGAATATTCCCCGTCGTCAGGCTGGGAATCCTCGGTAAAGAAAAAACCAGTATCAGTTTCGTTTCTGATCTGTCTTTCGTAGTAATAACCAATCACTGGTCTCTGCGTCATACTGACCACAGCCAATGACTGCCCTCTACCTAAGCACCGCCTCTGGCAGCCATCTTCAGATTTTTACCGCACGTTCATGTGTTGGGATCCTCGTGCTATTGCTCTCGAGCGTTAGTGCTATTTTTTCGCGTTTTTCACAAAAACTCGATTTCTTTCGGTCAAAAGAGCCTCAAGCTCCACCGATCCTACATCCGATCAACGGGGACCCGTGTCGGATTCATCTGCGCCCCTCAAGGGTGAAGATTTCGTCGAGCTACACTTCGGAGGACTCCAGAAGCTTCTCAGGCCCGGTCTCGAAGATGGCCCAAGAGAAGGGAAGCTCGACGCCCGGAAAGCTGTTCAGGGTCTGCCCTGGATGCCAGCTGCAGAACGTCTTTAAGGAGGACGAACACTCTTTCTGCCTTTACTGCCTTCATGAGGACAAGACGCACGTGGAAAAGGACTGTGCGTTTTGCGGCAACATGTCGGAACGGACCATGAAGGACCGCCATCAACGTCTCGCCAACTGGCTGGAGGGTAAGAGCCCGTCTGGCGAGAAGAAGAAGAAACCCGAGCGGTCTTCTAAGACCTTTGAGGGTGCCCCGGCGACGGGGGCCCAACATAAGGCTAAGCACCGCGAGTCCGCTGGCACCGGGAGCGCCGAACGGTCGGGCTCTACGGGCGCCAGGCAGGGCGCACCCTCCCCGGCACCATCAACCACGAGCCAACGCTCTGGGTCGGGTAAGAGGAAGGCCGAGCACCCGGCGAAACTCCTGGAGAGGCCCCGGTCGAGCTCTAAGGCAGAGGAGGAGCGTGGCAGTGCCCCCTCCCTCAAGGATAAGGCGGTGAGCGCACCTAAGGTGGTGAAGGCCTTGATCCATCCGACCAAGCCCTCTATCGAAACGGTCGCGGCGGCCCTGGCTCAGCCTGTGGAGGCTGCGCCAGTGGTGGCGACCTCGGGGCCCAGAATCTCCCTGCCTCCTCGGAGGGAGTCTTCTTTTGTGCCCATCGATAGGACCCCCGTGAAACCCCCCGTGGGGAAGAAGGGGGGGCAGGGCGTCGTCGTAGATTCGGCCTCAACCTCAGAAGAGGAGCTGATCGAGGTCTTAAGCCACGGCCTAGGCATGGAAGAAGGCCAGCCCGTCGGAATGGACCCCGACGCAGGTGACGACGACGACGACATCGTCGAGGATACCGACGGGGCCCCTGCTCGCCCGTCGGATTCCCCTCTGCCAGCGCCGCAAGACAACTCGGCGGCCATTTTGTTGGCCATACAGTCCTTATGCTCCGAGATAAGGACGAGACTACCGTTACCGACGGAAGAACCTTTCCCGTCGGGGGACCCAGAACCGGGACCTTCTGGTGTTCCCCCTACCAAGAAAAGAAGGATCCATCCACCACCTCCTTTTCAACCGTCGCGCCCCGTCCAGCCCTCTCCCCCGTCCACCCGAGGGGATGATACGGGGACTGACTCGGCAGCGACGGGTACGGACGACGAGGCATACGACGAGGATATTCCGTCGTCGCCTCCCGCCAGGGCTTCTCCGCCCGACGAGATCGGATCTTTCCACTCCATGATCTCCAGGGCTTCCGAGCTTTTCCAACTCTGCCCTGAGGAGAAGAAAAAGGAAGGCTTCCTTTATCAGCGGCGCGAGGCCAAGAGGAAGACGGTCCTCGCAGTGCCTCTGTTGGACGACATTTGGGATGAGGGCCTTTCCCTCCTCAAGAACCCTTCCACGACGCCAGCTAGAAGAGACCGGTACGAGAAGAAGTACCGGGTCCCGGACACGGCCCCCCTGTGCCTCCGGGCACAGCCTACCCCGGATTCCGTCGTCTCCGCGGCAGCCAGGAAGAAAGCGGGGGGGGGGTGCGGCCTCCACATCGACTTCCCCGCCGGACGGCGAGGGAAAGAAATTGGATGCTATGGGACGTAGAGTCATCTCGTCGGCAGCGACGACGATTAAAGCGGCCAACGCCTTGGCTATCGTGGCTCGCTACGACAGGGAGCTCTGGTACAAGATAGCTCCCCTGCTGGATTTTCTGCCGGACGACAAGAGGGCGGAGGCCCTGGAGATCCTGCAGGAAGGTGAGGTGGCCTCTGACCACGCCATCACCGTGGCGACGGACATCGCCGACACTGGGTTCCGCCAGCTGGGCAACGGCGTTTGCCTTCGACGTCGTGGATGGCTCAAAGCTACGGATTTCCGGCAGGACGTCCAGACCAGAGTCCTGGACATGCCCTTCGACGGGAACAACCTGTTTGGGAAGACAGTGGACGATTCCCTTCAGGCCATCAAGGCGGATACTGAGACGGCCCGGGCTCTCGGAGTTCTGCAGCAACGTCGGACGCTCTTTCGGAGCAGCGGAGGCAAGGGCGCCTCCAGAGGTTCCGGCGGCGGTTTCGCTTCCTACCGTCAAGCGGCCCGCTCGTCGTCGCAAGAGGCCTACAGAGGACGAGGCAAGTCTAGCGGACCCCGCCGTCGTCGCCCAGGAGGTCAAGGCGGCAAGGCCGCGTCCAAGCAGGATTGAACCGGCTGTGGGGTCGGGCCCCCACCGGAGCACTGGAGGTAAAGGCGATGCTCAGAAAGGGCGCCATCGAAATCGTCCCAAAGAGGCTTCGGGGCTCCGGAGTTTACTCGAGATACTTCCTCGTGAAGAAGAAGACGGGAGGATGGCGCCCCATCCTAGACCTCCGACGTCTGAACAAGTTCATCAAGGCGCAGAAGTTCCGGATGGTCACCCTCCAGCACGTCCTGGGCCAGCTGGAGGAAGGGGATTTCCTATCGTCGTTGGATTTGGAGGATGCCTACTTCCACATTCCCATCCTAAAGGGGCACCGAAAATTCCTCAGGTTTGTGGTCCAAGGGCGTCATTACCAGTTCAGAGCCCTCCCCTTCGGACTACGGTCGGCACCCAGGGTATTCACCAAGTGCCTCGCACCGGTGGCGGCGCAGCTGCGCCGCGAGGGGATCCACGTCTACCCCTACCTGGACGACTGGCTCATCCGCGCCAAGACGAGGGAACTCGCCGTGGTTCACACGGCAAGGACCGTCCAACTCCTCACGGACCTGGGATTCTTCGTGAACTACGCCAAATCCCACCTGGTGCCCGCGCAAGTCGCACTGTTTCTCGGAGCGAGGCTCGACACAGTGTCCCTTCTGGCCTCCCCGTCGGAGGAGAGGACCAGGACCATCTTGGGCAAGGTGCAACGGATGTTGGTGGCCGACGCGGCCAAAGTGAGGTCCATCAAGTCCCTCCTCGGGATGATGTCTTCCTGCATTTACCTCATTCCCATGTGCAGGCTCCGGATGCGCCCGTTGCAAGAATTCCTGGATGCGCGCTGGATCCAGACGACGGGCAGCTTCGAGGAAAGGATCAAGCTCGACGAGAACTTCCGACGAGCGATACGGTGGTGGGGCACCCGCGCGCATCTGACGGCGGGCATGGACTTCCAGACCCCAGCCCACCAGGAGACGGTGACTACGGATGCCTCCCTGGAAGGGTGGGGAGCGCACACCGAAAATCTGCACGCAAAGGGACTCTGGCTCCCGACGGAGAAGTCCCTGCATATCAATGTCCTGGAGCTCCGTGCAGTGTTTTGGGCTCTCAGGTCTTTCCTTCCGTCCCTCAAGGGCAAGGTGGTGAGGATCTTCACCGACAACACCACCACCATGTTTTACATCAGGAAACAGGGCGGAACCAGGTCCCCAGCGCTGTCCAAGGAGGCGCAGGACCTGTGGCATTGGGCCGTCGCCCAAAGGATTTTTCTGGTGCCGTTTCATCTGGCAGGGATAAAAAACACCATCGCCGACTCACTCAGCAGGGAGCTGCGCTCGTGCCACGAGTGGGAACTACGGCAGGATCTGGTGGATCGTCTCTTCCGACGGTGGGGCACACCCCAGATCGACTTGTTCGCGACGGCGACGAACACCAAGTGCCGGAGGTTCGCCAGCAGGTTTCCCCAGACGAGGAGCATGGGCGATGCTTTCTCGTTCCCCTGGGAGGGCCTGTTCCTCTACGCGTTCCCTCCCTTGCCTCTGCTAATCCGGCTAGTCAACCTGCTCAAGAGGTCACGGTGCAGGATGATCCTCGTCGCACCCTCGTGGCCGAGGCAGATATGGTTCCCGGACCTTCTGGACTTGTCAGCGTCCCCGCCGATCAAACTGCCGGCGGACGCGGATCTACTCTCCAGGGAAGGAGGCGCCATCCTCCACCACGACCCGAAGTCGCTGAACTTGCAGGCCTGGCTCCTGCAGCGCTAGAGTTTGGAGGATACGACATACCGGCCGACTGCAGAGAGATTCTTGCAAAGGCCAGGGCGTCCTCGACTCTTAAATGCTACGGACACAAATGGAAGAGGTTCTCTGTCTGGTGCCACTCACAGAAGATTAACCCTCTACGGATTACGGCTCCCCAAGTACTGCCGTACCTGCTGACGCTGGCCAAAGCTGGCCTGGCACACGCGTCCATCAAGATTCATCTTGCTGCGATCTCCCGATACACCAGAACCACGGGACGGACGTCCTTGTGGTCTCATCGCCTGGTGAAAGAGTTCATGAAGGGACTGTTCAGATCGTTCCCGCCGGTGAAGGCTGCGGCCCCGGCGTGGGAGCTCAACGTAGTGCTGACCAAGCTCATGGGACCTCCGTTCGAGCCTCTGCACTCGGCTCCGTTGAAGTTTCTATCGTGGAAAACTGCTTTTCTTGTGGCCATCACCTCCGCACGACGAGTGGGAGAGATCCAGGCCCTTTCCTGCAAGGCCCCGTACTTGACTTTCCACGACACGAGGGTAGTGCTCAGGACGCACCCCTCCTTCATGCCCAAGGTACCGTCGGACTTCCATCTCAACGAACCCTTGGTGTTGCCTGTATTCTTTCCGTCGCCTTCGTCGCCGGCTGAGAAGACTTTGCACTCGCTGGATGTGGCTAGAGCGCTGAAGTTCTACGTGGACCGCACGAAGTGTTTTCGGAAGACGTCACAACTCTTTGTGAACTTTGGACCTGTCAATCAGGGGAAGGCTCTCTCGAAGGCTTCCATTTCCAGATGGCTCTCCGGCTGTATCATGTACTGTCATCGGTTGGCAAACCGACCTCTGCCCGGCCGTCCGAGAGCCCATTCCACCAGAGCGATCGCAGCTACCACGGCGTTCCTTTCTGGTGTGCCCCTGCTGGACATATGCAGGGCTGCTACGTGGAGGTCGACGCACACCTTCACGAAATTCTACTGCGTCGATCGGGATTCCAGGGAGGAGTCCAGGGTCGGCCAAGCAGTGCTGCGCAACCTGTTCGCCTGAGGTGAGCCTGGTGAGGAGGTAAGATGCTTAATGTTGAGTTTGATGCTATGCTTAATGTTGAGCCTTTGCCACCTCCCGTGGTTGTGCATGTGTATACTGCTATGTATTCTTTATTCATGAGCATGTGAATCCATGCCAGACCCCATGCTGGAGAAGGAACAAGTTACTTACCTGTAACTGTTGTTCTCCAGCATGGGTCTGGCATGGATTCACATGCGAACCCTCCCGCCTACCCCTCTGCGGCTCTTCACTTGGTCATACTGCCACTTCACGTGCTTCCAAATCTGAAGATGGCTGCCAGAGGCGGTGCTTAGGTAGAGGGCAGTCATTGGCTGTGGTCAGTATGACGCAGAGACCAGTGATTGGTTATTACTACGAAAGACAGATCAGAAACGAAACTGATACTGGTTTTTTCTTTACCGAGGATTCCCAGCCTGACGACGGGGAATATTCATGAGCATGTGAATCCATGCCAGACCCATGCTGGAGAACAACAGTTACAGGTAAGTAACTTGTTCCTTCTGCTCATTTAAAGAATAACCTGTGGTATCAACACATGAAGGAGAATGACTGAAGAAAGCTGCTACGTGTGTTCTCTCATCCCTTACGCCAGGAGCATTTATTGCAAGAGAAATACCTGTACGTGATGCAATGTTCCTCTATAATCTAACAGCTTGCACAAGAGGACAATTCGAGGGAAAATGGGCAACCTTAAGATGGAGGTCAAGAAAGACATTCCCATATGAAGATGAATGTGTGAAGACACAGAAGATGGAGAGGGAACCAGCATGGATGAGCCTGAATGCTCTTGAATG
This sequence comes from Ambystoma mexicanum, assembly GCF_040938575.1. Classification (NCBI taxonomy): domain Eukaryota; kingdom Metazoa; phylum Chordata; class Amphibia; order Caudata; family Ambystomatidae; genus Ambystoma; species Ambystoma mexicanum. The sequence continues at coordinate 649,215,985 of NC_090939.1, read as the reverse complement.
TGTACAGTAACATGTCTGGAGACCAGATAAGGATAGTTGAGCAGAAATGATTGAATTGTGCAGATAATTGGGGAACGCAAGGATTGCGAGGATGTTAGGAAAGACCTTAGATATTGGTATATGGAAGAGAGGCAACAAGTACAGGATGGGAAGATGGAATGTTAGCTTGCAGTGCACATTTATTGATGGCAGCACCAGTGCAGATTGTACAAATAGTGAACGATGAATGTCTGAAATCATGGGCCAAATACTCAAAACTATTAACCTGGGTAAAGGATTACACCCTATTGCCAATAAAGAATGGTACAATGTGTTTTCAAAATAGGGGACTGATTAAAGGTGGAGAAAATAAAGAATGTCAGCAGATTATTGATGTTTTAGGAATTAATGTAGGAACCTCTGTGCTGATGGACAACTATTGGGCTTGTGGATCCAAAGCTTATATGCAGCTGCCCAAGAATTGTGGAGGAATATGTTCCATGGTGATCATACATGTTCCTGCATTGGTGATTCCCCAAAGTGATCTGGAGATTGAAAGCTTTCCAAAAACGGATGCACACCAAAAAAAGGTGGTCTCTTGCGCACCCACAAGTACTCTAAGTACTTTTTACTGGTGCGGCGGGCTGAGATCGACTGGACTCGGAGCTCTATTGCGCCAGGGGTCGGATCTTTTCATCGCGGCTCATCCACTGCTGTGCAAGCGAACGTCCATCGGAAGGATGTCTTTTCAAGCTGCACCGACATGCCTGGCTGATTGAAAGCAAAGAAGGTGACTGTTTTTGTGCTCGTCTGTGCACGTTGTGACCCTCAGCAATCACAGTAGACTTTTTTTTACTTTTTATTGTCTGTGCGCTGAAATATCTTTCTCTTTAATTTACCTTAAAGTCCTGTTACACGCTGCCTCCACCCTCCTCTGACAAACTATATTCCCAGAAAGCAGCGCACCCAGAAGTACTCTCAGTACTGCTTACTGTTCATGGTGCGCGGCGCGGGGCACAGGGGTTGCGGAGTAAAATAATTTACTTGCACGACAGGTAGTTTCTAAGCTACTTGGCTGTGCGGTGGCAGGACGGTTGAGGGTGTGCTCTGATATTCTCTCATTGGTAAGGTTGGGTTTATTGGTTGAGGTGGGAGGTTGTGAATAACATTTCAAAGAATAACTCTTCATTGATTTAATTGCTTAATAAGTAACAAAGTATAGTCAATTGCAGTTCTATTTGAATTTGATTTCATCCTTTGTACCCTATGGAGACTACCTTCAGAAATGGTAAAAAACGGAAGGACTGCTCTTCCAAGACCCAACCTAATCTTGAATCTCCAAAAAATGTAAACAAAAAAAAAAACAGCCCCTCTCTTTCTCTAAACGGTAAACACTATTTTCTCTCAATGTCCACTCACATTGAAGAAATTATACCTGTTAATGAGAAGAGCTTTAACCCGGAGATACAAGATAACAAGCCACCTGTAAAAGAACTATGCTCATTAAAAAAAGCAAACTAAGATATTACGCAAGATCAATTTGCGGCCGCTGCTAATTCGCACATGGATCAGAAAATTGCAGCTGAGATACACGAAAATAAATACTCTCCTATGGCAGATATCTCCATGCTTGCACCTGTAATCATGGCAGATCTCGACAAGAGAGCACGTTTGTCTCTTGGTCCTTCGATGCCGGTAGCCACAAATGGGAACTACAGAGAACATGTATATTTTCACAAGACTAACATGAAGGAACCTATGAGCCCCCAGCGTTATCGTGATCAAAAAGAGTTCCAAGTTGCACAAAAATTGCAATTTCCCACTTCTAGTTCCCGTACTGCGAAATATGCCACAAACAAAACCTCAAAACTTTATTCCTGCACAAAGGAATTTGAATTCATCTATACCTGTTTTTAACTTTTCAAATCTCCCTGAAGTTCCGCTCACTCAAGAAAATATTGAAGAGGAACTGACTGATCAAAATACTAAAGATTTTCCTGTCCTCAAGAGAATTCTGAATCTCTTAGATCGAGGGCATGAATTTTCTCATCTGTTGTTGCGGGAGCTAAAAAATGATATGATTGCTAACACCACAAAATTAACGAAAATAGGATACATTTTAGCACAGGAGGCATGTCATAAACATCACCTGAATTGCCATGAAAGAGCGGCTTTAATTGTAAGAGTTAATAAATAGCATACCATATCTGGAAAAAATGGACATGGGTTCTCAAACATCGGCCGATCCCCTCCTGCTAAAAGGTGTGCCTGTTACTTTCGCGCAAATTATACATCATAAAGATGATGCAGCAAAGGATACCATGAGCAAACCTTTGAGCGAGCCAATCGACTATTTGGAGGTTGCAAAATTACAACACAAGGATACTACAGGTTGAAAAAATCCTAGTACAGATGAATCCCAAAGAAAAAATTCTTGAGATGATTGCTTCTGCATCGGAGACAAAATTGATTACGAATGGAGAGACAGTCCTACTATACTTATTAATATCATCGAACAAGTTAAAGTCCTTGAAATTCAAGCAGAAGAAACGGTCCCAAGAGAGAGCTTTTATTTTATATCAAGAAAAGCTAAAAAGAACCATCAGAAAGCCATAAAAAGAGGACACAAAAATAAAGGGAGTTCTTTATGCGCAGAGAAAATGGTAATGGAGAAAAATCCAGACATTATCACTTTCAACAAGAATCAAACAAGTAGAGGCAAAAGTTCACAAAACGTTACGCCACCTGAGCAAATATTGAACCATTAGCGAGCTGAACAAGGAAAGTAAGAGTTTTACTGATTAGCACTATAAACAGTCACGGGAAGAGCCCTGAACAGTTGGTATATACAAATTCAGGCTCAAAACCGGTGGCTCTTGATTCGGAAGTGATTGCTACAAAAATAAATTCACCAACGCAAAAAGATCCAAATTTAAGTGCACCCAAACAGCCAAAAGTAACTTCGTTTTTCACAGATATCACAGTGAAGAAAACTGATATCTTCTTGAGAAATGATAAAAATAAAGAAAGAGGGAACTGTGGGGGAAAAAAGTCATCTCCCCAGATCATTGAGGAGAAATGCTTGAAGCAGACGGCATCTGTTGAAAAATCTAAAATAACTTCTCCACTTTCTGAGACATTCTCTAATAGTGCAAGTGGGAGTTGGACAACGGCCCTAAAAAAAAAAAAAACAGACACTTGAACATAACTCGAACATACTGTGTCTATGCAGAGAATGTCGTCGATTCCTCAATCCCCCTATAAGGAGATTTTGAGGAGCCAGCTGAATTCGCAATCCAAAACAATGGCTCAAGAAGGATTGGTATTGACAAACCAATCACACAAGGCTACTGAGAACAGGGACGAACGGAGAAATGACAATAATAATACTGAAATGGAATCGGGGGTTTACCCTGAGGCGGTTAATTCGAATATCTCACACACCTTCCCTTCAATTCTGAATGAGATGAAAAACACCATAGGATGGAAGAGTGATGCAAACATTAATGGAGCTGTGCGAATTAATCGCTCTTTTCTAATGAATGCTCTCTTTAAGATTCCTTCGCTCCATAGCCTAGTTACAAACGATATTGAATGGATTCGGCTTCAAAACGAGAACAACAACCGAATGCTCTCTAAGATGGTGTCCCCAATAATTGCAAAATTGATCTGGGAACATCAAAGTGACTTAAAGATACTTGGTCTAAATATGCATGCTTTTTCGACCATTAAAAACTCAATGGACTTTTTAGAATTTCAACCACCACCTATTATAGCTGCCGTCAACAATGGTCATAATTCACCTGGAGTTAATGATGCATCTAAAAATATGATGGAACAACTTTTAGCGCTTACGAATGCCTTGAATGGTCTAAAATGGCTCGAACTGCTAATTAAAACAGCCGCCAACATAAATCCGCAACATGCTCCATCATAAATTCACGACCTTAAGGTTGCATGGTGGAATTGCTGCGGCTTCTCAAATCTAGCGAAATGGAGGGATAAGACAAATCAAGATTCTCTTCCTCACATATTGTTGGTTCAAGAAACCAGGGCTGTAGCAAACATCGAAATGGATGTTTTTTTTTCTTGTGTACACCGTGCTACTAGAGCTGCAGAAGGCAGACCAGCAGGTGGTCTTGCTATTCTTATTGACATTAAATTGAATTTCACTATCAATCATGTATATGAATCAGACCCTTTTCTACTGGTGGATTTAAAAATGTACTCTTTACATAGTAGAAATTTATTTATAATCTCATTGTACTGGAATCCAATCTTGTACCCTATCAAAATAGCTTGTCAAATCCTAAATGATGCTCTCATTAAGGCATATAACAAATCGCCTTATGCTGAAATCCTTATTGGAGGGGATTTTAATGCATCATTTTAGATAGTAAACAGTAATATTTCTATAAATTCAGCACACTTTCAGACTTCATTATAAAAAGGAAATTTATGGAGAAATGTCCTAAAATGTTGGGATGTGTATATAATACAACCAGAATATAATCATGCGACTTTCACATGGAAAAGAGGGGTATATCAATCATGGATTGACCATATGTTTTCCTCTAAACACTTATCTGGTATGCTTACAAAAACCAGCACTGTAGAAATTCGCTTGGGTGATCATTCAATGATTGTAACATCCCTTGTCGATCATTTGAAATCAAGACATCAAGAAAATTATCTATCCTTAATTCAAGATGATAAACCCAGAGTGTCTATTAATGGGTCTCCTTCCATTTGTAGAAGCTTCACTGCCCTTGTAAACAGAGATCTATGGAAGAACAAAGGGACGAATTGCTATGAAAGGGAAACTATATTAAAATGGAACATGCAAATGATTGTATTGTATCTTATCTTATAACAATGGCCCAAAATAAGGTAGTTCGAAACATAATCAATAATGATGAAGTATTTTTCTCTCAAGAAATAGCTACACTCAAACAGAAGAGAAGCAAGGAAGTCCAAGTTGTTTAGCAATATTCCTGCGTATGTAATGACAAAAAAAATCATATCTAAATATAAGTACGCTTTAATTCAAAACCGGGCCCTCAGTAATTTAAAACAAAATCAAAAAATAGTCAATTTGTTATGTGAGCGGAAGACAAAAGATAGTTGGGAAATCATTAGATCTATAGACAAGAAAGACTCTAGAATTTGACTCGGGGAATTGACAGTACAACTTGGACTTCATTTTTTTCTCAACAAATTTGCCCTCCCACACGAGTTTAGATCGTTTGAACATCAGTCTGATTGTCAATTGATCTCAAATTGTTGTCCTTGGGATATTACAGACATTTTACATACAATCCAGAAACTGAAAGGGTCTAAATGTGCAGGGCCAGATGGTTTTCCTCCATGTCTTATCAAAGATGATCCAGTGTTCTGGTCATCGATCTTTTGTGAGATATTCCATGAAATTTTTCGTTCGAAAATAATTCCTAAATCTTGGCTCACTTCAATAATTATTCCTCTTCACAAAAAGGGGTCCTTATCTGATCCGAATAATTACAGATCAGTTGCTATCATAGATGTAGCAGCGAAAATCTTTGCATCTCTGATTTTGCAAGAGTTGGAAACCTTTACCTGTAACAACTCTTGCCTAAGCATGGCTCAAGTAGGGTTTAGAAAAGGTATGAGAACCCCTCTCAATGCCTGTATTCTTGCTCACATCATTGCTTCTGCTAATTGTCTGGAAAAAAAGTCCTATCTTTGTTGCATCCTTTGATCTAAAAGCAGCTTTCGAATGTGTTATAAGGGGCAGACTTTGGGAAAAAATGCGCAAAGCCAATTAATACCTGATCACCCTAGTAGAGATGCTTCACTTTAATACCAACTTTAAAGTGAGAATTAATCGTGCAGGATCTCTAACTGATGCCATTCCAAGCTGGATAGGTGTCAAGCAAGGCTGCAATCTTGCAGCCATTCTCTTTAACCTCTACTTGGCTGATCTAGATGAGATATGGAATAAAGGAAAGTCTTTTGCTGCTCGTCTTGGGTCTCTGACCCTGTCTTGGCTAGCATATGCTGACGACATCCTGCTTTTTGATAGAACTCAAGCAGGTCTTCAAATGAAATTCATACTTTGAAAATGATCGCTATAAAAAAATGAATTCATTTTTACATGCAAATTCCACTCTTTATTGAAATTGGATTTGGTTAAAATGTATGTGGGGGGCATCTAATACTACCATACTCACGACTGTAAGGTTGGTAAATATTATCGCAAATGAACTTGAAACAGTGAGCAAACTACTCACAGATGAGCTGGCTGTTTTGTTTTTATTATGTGTTTCTTCATGTTGTATCGAGGGAATAGTGGATGTATCTATTTTGTAATTGAAGGTTAACGAAAATGAAGAAATTGGTTATCTAGTGTCTGGGTGAAGTTAATCTGTTTGCTCACCATTTTAATAATACGGCAATGTAATGTTTTATACATTAGGTCCAATACTCTCTTTATTCTTATGAATATGATTTTATTGGGATGAAGATCTCACGAATGAATTATTTACTTTGCTAAGATGTTTGATATTTGTAAAGGTCTTTGTATTTAGTATTTATTTTATATAGCGCACCAGGCCCCAGGGCAACCGGGCGCATCACTTGGTTACAGACATAATAATAGCAAGGTCAAGGCATTTTATATATACAGACAAATACATAAACATATGACTTAAATATACAGATATATACAAGTGATGCAGTGAATATACAGGCGTGGGATAGGCAGGTTTAAGGCAGTGGGTAGCAGATGCAGTAGCTACTGACTCTAAGGTAGGGTCAAGGTAGGTTGTGGGTGGACAGCCAGGCTTTGGCTTTGCGTTTGAAGAGTGGGAATGAGGGTTCACCTGTGGGGGGGGGGAAGGGGGGGGTTAGGTAGCGAGTTCCATAGCTTGGCTGCTAAGACTGGGAAGCTACGTCCACCGGATCTTTGTAGGTTGACACGTGGGATATCAAGGCAGTTAGTTTGGGCACTTCTGAGTGGTCTGGAAGTGATGTGACGAGAAAATCTGCAGGCTAAGTAGCTGGGGGCTTGGTTGGCGAGGCTTTTGTGTGTAAGCGCCAATGCTTTAAGAGAGACTTTGGGAAACTGAAAGCCAATGGAGGTTCCGTCTGGAATCTGAGATGTGCAGGTTCCTAGGGAGTTTGAGGGCCGCTCTAATTGCATTATTTTGGATGATTTGTAGTTTTTTTAGATTGCATAGGTTGGTACCCAGATAAAGTGCGTTACAGCAATCCATTTCGGAGAGGACCAGAGTCCTGACAAGTGTGGTGCAGTTTGCTGGTGAGAGGAAGGGGCGGCATGCTGTGATGAGCTTACATGTGTAAGCTGCTGCAGAGGAGACTGCATTGGTTTGTCTGGATAGAGAGAGTGTGGAGTCAATGTAGATGCCAAGTGTTTTGGTGTCTTTAGCAACATTGATGGTGTTGCCATCAATAGTGAAGGATCTAAACGCTGGGTCAAGTTTACTTAGTCTTTGGTGTGAGCCAAGGATGAGAAGATCGGTCTTTTCGTCATTTAAGCACAGTTCATGCTGAGCCATCCAGGCCTGGATGACTTGGTAAATGGCATTGATGGCGCCCAATAGATCCAAGATGTCAGAGAGGTTTTGTGACAACATTGTAGAGTGTAGGGGAAACACATGATCCTTGGGGGACTCCACAGGTGACAGGAGAGGGTGCAGCGGTGGCAGTGGGAGAGAAGACCCTCATAGATCTATTGTCAAGCAATGAGGTAATCCAGGCAGTAGCTTTGTGCGAGAAGTGGGCAGCAGTTTTCAGGTGACGGCATAGGATTTGGTGGTTTACTAAATCAAAAGCCGCAGAGAGATCTAGAAGGAGTAATAGGGCAAGTTTGCCCTTGTCCTTTAAGTCCTCAATCTGGGTTAGGAGGTCCAGAAGGGCGGTTTCGGTGCCTGTACCAAAAACAAATAAAAAATAAAAAAAATAAAGAGGTCTCTTATCCTTTTTCGGCTCAAAAGAGAACTATTTTTCAGCAAAATCAATAAAAGCTTACAACAACATTCCAGATGAGCATACACTATTTGGCAAGATGGCAATGATATTTACATCCATATTTATTCTAGGACTCCAGAATGCCAAGTGGTTACAGATTACCATATGGGAGCTGCTACTAACAATTAACAGAACAATAAAAGGATTCAATGCGATTTGATTAGAATTGAGGGCCATTCGTCTGTTTACCCTCCAGACCAGGTATGTCTTGGACTTGATTACAGCAATGGAAGGAGGCGTTTGCGCCAAAACATACTCACCTGCCCATGATGGAAACAATTTAACCCTAACAGACACAATAACAACGTTGTAAAATCTACATGCGAAAATAGAAGAAGTAGACGAGACTGAAGGAGATGACTTGTTCTCGTCCTTGTTTTTGTGGATTCCGACCTGGATGGCATAGTTTTAAAGCTATTAGGAGCATCGCTAGTGTTGGTGATGCTAGGTTTTTGCATTCTGAGATCCATATATGCATAATGTCAAAAGACAACAAAGAAACTATTGGGATGCAGTTAATGATTGATAAAATACTGAAACTGGTGAACACATGCAAAACGAGAGTACCACCCGTGAACATATAAAAGAAAGTCCCTTGGCACCCCCAGAAACGAAGTTCTATTACCCTAAGGATCACAAGAAATATATATGACGTTGGGTATTGTGTCCACCATCCGGGGAGTACTGTTTGACTTGGGGTGTGAATGAACACATAAAGAATGCAAGTCACCTTAGGGGGTCGACAAAGATCTGGATCCCAAAGGTGCCACAATCTGAAGAGAAGGTGGAGAAGATTGAGGAGGTGTTCCAGAACTTGACCAGAGGGGGAATATAGAGGAGCAGATGATGTCATCTCTATTGCCCGCCCCCTCACCTCCTTCATACTGGAAGCAAAGCAGGTAGACTGTGCATGGCACCAGTTATCATTCCAATACCGCACTGAAGATATGGGAGATGTTATGCACTCCGACAACCGTATCAAATGTACCCTTGCACTGATGTGGTGGAAGGATGTCGGCACACACCATAGGCCATAAAAGAGTTGTAAATGAAGTCCGACCAGAGTAAAGTGCTGTCATGAAGAGAGGATACTAAGTCGTACTGAAACGATATGCGTATACTTAAAAGGAATGATAATGTAAATGAAGTGACGAGAAATATGTATGCAGAGATGACGAGACCATAAATACCAAGAAGATAAGTAACCAGATGAGTAGTGAATGTATATACGTAGACACAAGGTAGATGAGTTACATAGAAGCTTACTACAGTAGATGCAAGAACATGAGTAAAGCGGCCATGATGAAAAGGTGGACTTTGGATAGTGTCAAAGCTACATCAGAGACAAACAAGCTTCATGCAAGGAACAAAGAATATCTGTTTTGCTGAGACTCAGGATGGCATAGCAAGACATAATTGGAAAGTACAAAGTGAGTTAACCAGGATAAGATATAGCAGTCCTGCTAAGAAATGTGGGGATGATGCAATCAGCCCTGATGTGAACACTTGGCATTGTACCATGACATGACCTAAGGGACAGTATAGCAGCTCAATTGATAAATTAGGCTTATTTGCCTGAATATATAGCAGTCCTGTTGAGAGGTACAGGTACAATCTGTGCCACTGAAAATATATACAGCACTGCTTCTACCTGTATCCATTATACCTGCTTGCAGTGGGTGGTCAGAAAGGGAGATCAAGTTCAGACCACATGCTTAGCTATGCAATTGGTGTGCTTCTGTGATGAAAACAAAATAAAGTATGAAATGCCCATGCTGCTGCAACTGAGCTGCCTCTAATAATAAAGCCAATTAAGCAGAAATGCAGCCCTTGTTTAAGACAATTTTCATTTTTACACAATACTACCTGTGTCTTAAGCAAAGTGAAAAGCATGTTCATGATACAAGATGCTTTAATAACGCTGTAACCTACAAAATGCAGGCAGTTGAACAAAATTCCCTTTCAAACTACTCAAAGTATTATCTTGATCGAATCATTAACAGAGGAGAGTGTTAAAAAACATTAAACAGACCAGGACTCTTCCCAGTTGCTTCTTTCAAGGAACTATGTCAATCACTAAAGTAAAGGGTGGATTTGCAAGCTGCTGCTTGCCAGGCTGTCATCAGTCGGCTCCATGATTTATGGGGGTGCTGCCATAAATAGCCTCTAAGTGGTACGCAAGGAAGAATTAAAAGGGCCGTATTGACAAGATTTCTACAGGCCTGAGACGCACCTTATCTGGAGGGCTGCACTACTCACAATCATACACATAAAGAAGCTAAAATTGTAAAACATCACAATATAATTAACAATATTTACAAATTATATATTTCTCCTAGAATGGATACTATTTGATTTTTTTTTTTTCCACTCACATTTACAGGTGCTTGAACACGACAACCCGTTTCGACGTATTGGCCACAGTGTGACCATATCTTCATCAGGGAACATACAATAATCCTAAAAGGCCTGAAAGTATTACACATGAAATAATTCATTAACCCACGTAAAACACATACTCTGTAACACACGAGTGCCATTTGCCACCATTTTTAATTTTTCATGTGCCCAGGAAAATATGGTGAATCCCAATAGTCCCTGAAAAACCTAGGTGCCACAAAAGCCAAGGCATAGCCCAAAGAGCAACCACATAATCGTGCAGGGCCCAACACCATAACACGGTTCTAGTGAACAAGACGGTCACTTCAATATAAACAGAATTACCTAGCACAATAGGTCACCTATTCCTTATTCATAGACGTTGGCTGAAATGGGGAATCTGATGCTGCTCAATAATGGAGAAAAAACGTATCACTATTGGGCCCTACCAGTACGCTGGTAGCCAGAAGATAACTGGGTAACTCATTATAACCTATTGCAATCTGTATCACAGTTCAAATACCTATACTCGCCACAGACTTCTTATTGCTGAGCAAACTTTGTGGTACAGGGTTCGTGCATGGTTTACTTCACTTTAGCTAAATCTGCATATAGCCAGTTTACGTAATGCAGTAATTGGTCTTCAGAAACACGTTTCTGCCGGCACAAGGTCAAATGCATTAGGTGACCTTTTAAATGTGTATATGCATTCAAAAATTTACAGGGCGATCATCAAAGGAGCAACACATGTGCCCACAAACTGCATCATGGTAGCAGTCAATATTTTACTTTATTTGAAGCTATTCACCTCAGTCTATCAGATCCATTTATTTTGACCAATCTACATCATGTAACCCGTGCTAAAAAAGTAATACAGGCCAGTCACTATCTATCCATGCATAGCTTTTTGAAAAGCGAATACCCGGATATGTGTGCGCCCAGTGCACTTACCTATTATTGTGTGTTGCTACTCCAGGGAGGCCAGCGTCTCCTTCGCAGAACCCAATTGCGGTGATGTCTAATCGTTCACTTTTTTATGGCGCTAATGGGCTGTCTTTTTTCTTGGACGTACTCTAGTCGCGTGACCCAAACGTGATGCATGACCTCATCATGTCTTCACGTTAGTGAAGAGAGAGGGTGAATTAGGGGCGCTAGGTCCAACTGGTTCATGAACATAGAAAAGGGACCTCCCCCTCAGGATTACAAAAAGTAAACATCCGTGTTACCATATGGGAATAATAGAAAACGTGTCTAGTTTATTATCACTGAAGCAGTAATCCCCCCCCCATGTACCTACAGCGAGCACTATGTAGTGAATTGTAAAAAATATGAATTATCCCATGTAGCCAGCCGTAAATTGTCACATGTAGCCAGCCTTCCAATTCAAAAGAAGTTTGGGGAGTGCTCATAATATGAGAGCAATTGTTTACCAAAGTTCCATTATTCCACATGGCAAACCAGCTAACTCCAAAGGAAATGATGGGAAATGGGTATTCGCATACTTGATCGAAAAACATTTGACCTTTTCAATCGGACCGAATTCTTTTTGATTGTTTTTTCAGTTCAATTAAATATATTGGGAGGGGTAAGGGAATTGGTCAAGGTGGGGAGCGGGGTGCGTGGGGTTTCCCACCCACCCCCTGGCCCATTTGCGACCAAAAAAAAACAACCAAAAGAAATTGGGTCAATTAGGAAAAGGTCAAATATTTTCGATCAAGTAGACCTAATCCTGGGGAAATTCACATCATTACAAAGCACTGTTGAAAATCCCATTATTCCATGGAGTTTAGGCCTCGCTCAAATGTTTTAAGGTTGAAAAGTTCTTTATAGGCCAATTTCTGAGCTTCTTGTACTGTAGTCGCTCCTTGGATTTTATCCAGACAAAACCAGGACAAGTTATCTAAACGGATTTCCTTTTCCACAAAATGAGTTACCAAAGGAGCATTTAATGTCCTTGTTTGAATTTTCAACCGATGTTCATTAATTCTCAGATGGACTTCTCTTGATGTCTTTCCAACGTAGATCTTTTTGCATGGGTATAGCACAGCATAAACCAGATTTTTACTGTTGCAGGTGGTCAGGGTATGCAATTGCCATACTTTCCCCTCATGTTCGAAGGCCTGAATTTTCAATAAGTACTTGCATGCTACACATGAAGTGCAGGGATAATGTCCATCCACTTGGAACACGATGGACATCAAGGGTAGTTTACGTTTTGAAGATATTCAACTAGCTTTTGTGAGCTTCTATTTTAAGTTTCGGCTTTTTTCTTTTTTAAAGCAAATAGCGGTTTCTCCAGTTTGACTTCTACTGTATTCAAAATTCTCCAATTTCTCCCTGAATTGCCTCACAATGTTGGCAAAATGTGGAAGAACAGACCAACCGATCCATTGAGGTTGTTTTTATTTTAGGGAGAAATAAACTGTCCCGATTGGTAAATCTCACCCTATTCCTACAGTGTCGAACCAATTGTTTAGGGTATCCCCGTTCCAACAGTCTAGTTTGTAAAATGTCTGCATGAGCGTTAAATTTAGCAATATCTGTTCCGTTTTGTCGTAGATGCAAAAACATACATTAAGGTAGATTTTGTCATAGAATTTTAGGATGTTGACTGACAAAATGTAGAGTAGTATTTCTCTCGGTCGTTTCCCTAAACAATTCTACTTAGAGACTGCCTTCCTTATGGAAAATTGACAAATCCAAAAAAGATATTCTATATGCAGAGGGATCATATCTGAAATGCAGATTCAAATCAATCCGATTCATCCAGTCGACAAATTGACTCAAGATCTCTGTATTGTCATTCCAAATGATAAAGATATCGATGTATCAATGGTACAATGTGATGGACTGGATAAAGGAATTTGCATCATTTAAAATCAGCTGTTCCTCAATGAGTGCCATATAGATAATGGCCAAATTGGGAGCAAAAGTATAGCCCATGGCCGTACCTTTGCACTGCAGGAAAATGTCATCTTTAAAAGAAACTATTTTCCAGCACCAATGATACACAAGCAGTCAGAAAATCTGTCGGTACACTGCGAGGAGGTGTTTGGCGTCTATTTAGCATTATCTCTAAACTATGTATTACTTTATGTTGAGGAATGTTCGTATGCAACGCCTCTATATCCATGGTAACCAAAAGTTGCTCAGATGAATCAAATGTTATTCTTCAGCATGGGGTCTGGCATGGATTCACCTGCTCATGAATATTCCCCATCGTCAGGCTGGGAATCCTCAGTAAAAGAAAAAAGTTTCACTTTCACTAAAAACCTCTATTTCTCCTCTAAACCAATCACTGTCCTCTGGGTCATACTACCCCCATCAAATGACAGTCCTCTCTCTAAGCCCCTCCTCTGGCAGCCATCTTCAGATTTTTACCGCACGCTTAAGTGTTGGGCGTCCTCGAGTTCGCTCTCCAAGCTATTTTGTATGTTTTTTTCCTGTTTTTCAACAAAATTCTATTTTTATTTCAAAGGATCCTATGTGCACTTTCCTTCATCTGCCAACAGTGGGGACCTGTTGTCGGTGAAGTTACGCAACCCTCAAGGGCGAAGATCCATCGAGATTCTACAAGTCAATCTTGGGCCTACTTCGCGCCCTCCGACCATGATTGAGGAGAGGAGGGAGTCCATCTTCAGGCCCTGCACCAAATATGGGCTACAGAATGTGTTTGTAGAGAACAAGCCCCTGCAATGCCTCTACTGCCTGCACCCAGGCCACAAGGAAGTAGAGTGTGAGATATGCCTCAGTGTTTCCAAGAAAAGGACAAAGGACAGTCCTAGTGGGCTGGCGGCATGGCTTAACATGAAGAAGGCCCCTGACCCGTGCTCTGAGCAGGGTCATTCCTCGTCCAGGACCGGCCAGTCCGAGGAACGGTCTTTTAAGACCTTTGAGGGCGCCTCATCCGTGGGGGCCCAAGATAAGGCCAAAAGCCGCAGGTCCGGCTCGCCAAAGTGGGTCCCAAGTGGATAGTACGCGATCAGGATCACCTTCCGCCTCCATTGCCAGCATACCTTCAAGCTTCTCTTCAAAGAGGTAGTCCTCTTATCCGGCTAAACTACGGGAGAAATCCGAGAAGCCGCGAACGGAGGAGAAGGCTGTGCAGCCCAAGCATGCCAATAGGTACAGGCAATGATCTTGATGGCGACTCCGTTGACGTCTACTACCACCACGGCAGCTACGGTGCTGATCCTACAAGGGTAGCTCCCACGGCCCAGAAAGTGTCCCTTCCCCAAAGGCACAACAACGCTGCAGTCGCTTTGGCAAAGTCTGCAGGCTAGCCAAAAGGGGTGAAACCGGCCCAAGCCCTGGTTCAAGACCCTCAGGAAGGAAAAAAGGTGGGGGGGCAAGGAGGCCCCGAAACAGCCCTCCCAGGCCATCACCCAAACCATGGAGGTCTCGTCCACGGACGACGAAGATCAAGAGTCCTTAAATACGGTCCATGAGGACGGCGACGATGGCGCAGGGCCTAGTTTTCCTGTTTTGCCTTCTCAATGGATATTCTGTCGACTCTACACACTTTGGTGTCACTGATCCAGATGAGGATGCCTCTGGCGTTGTTACTGGTGGTCCCCCAGGTTCCCGATCAGCCTCCAGCGAAGAAGAGGAACCGTCATCTGATGCCCCCATATCAATCTACTCCACCACGTCGGGCCCCTTCTCCCCCAGCAGACCCAGTCACGGGTACGGAATGTATACGGCCACGACGACGGCAGATGATGACGAAGACATTGGATTCTCTGACAACTATCCAAATCCAGCTTAAAGACATCGCAGAATGCGCTGTTCCTGGGTGCCAGACTCACTACAGTGCCTTGCCTAGTGTCACCCTCTGAGTAGAGGCTGGCAGCAATTCAAAGAAAGGTGCAATGGCTGTCGTCGGCGAAGACAGTCACAGTGTGGGCCATCTAGTCATTACTGTGCATGATGTCCTCCTGCATCTACCTCGTCCGTCTCTGCAGGTTGCCGATGCAACCAGGAATTTCTGGATGCCCGCTGAATATAGGTGTCTGGGAGCTTCAAGGACAAGATCGCCCTCAATGAAGAGTTCCGACGGGTTATAGAGTGGTGGGGTTTCTGCTCCAACATTGCCCAGGGCACAGGATTTCAAACCCCCCCCATACCAGGAGACAGTCACCATGGATGCCTCCCAAGAAGGTTGGGGAACGCACACTGGACGTCTGCACACCAGAGGCCTGTGGATTCCAGAGGAGAAGGATCTGCACATCAACATCCTGGAGCTAGGGGCAGTATTCTGGGCCCTCAAGTCGTTCCTACCGTCTCTGAAAGGCAAAGTGGTGAGGATCTTCATGGGCAACACCACCACCACCATGTCCTATATCAGGAAGCAGGGGGGGGGCACTCTACCGCCGGCGCTCCAAGGAAGCGCTGGGATATTCCTCGCCCCTCTCCACCTCGCTGGAGTCAAGAACACCGTCACAGACTCCCTCAGCAGGGAACTTTGCTCCTGCCACGAGTGGGAGCTTCGTCAGGATCAGGTGGACCACCTGTTCGTCAAATGGGGCAGACCCTAGATCGATCTGTTTGCGATGGAAGCAAACTCCAAATGCCAGAAGTTTGCCAGCAGATTCTACGAACAGCGGAGCCTGGGGCCACGTACTCCTTCCCGTGGGAAGTGCTGTTTCTGTACGCGTTTCCTCCCTTCCCTCTCCTGCTACGAGTCATCAACACACTTGGTGTCAATGCAGGATGATACTCCTCGCCCCGGTGTGGCCGAGGCAGATTTGGTATCCTGACCTCAGCCTGTCAGCGTCGCCTCCAGTGAAGTTGCTGGTTGCTCCTGATCTTCTCGCCAGAGTGGGAAGCGCAATCC
Organism: Ambystoma mexicanum; assembly: GCF_040938575.1. Lineage (NCBI taxonomy): Eukaryota > Metazoa > Chordata > Amphibia > Caudata > Ambystomatidae > Ambystoma > Ambystoma mexicanum. The sequence continues at coordinate 649,199,763 of NC_090939.1, read as the reverse complement.
TTCATCCTGACTCGGGATCGCTGAACCCGAGGGCTTGGCTCCTGCAGCCTTAGAGTTTGGAGGTTATGAGTTGCCAGCAGACTGCAGGGTGGTCCTCGCCATGGCGTTGGTGACCTTGAAGTTCTACTGCTATAAGTGGAAGTATTTTGCTATGTGTTACCAGTCGCAGAAGATTGCCCCTCTGAGGGTCACAGCCCCACAGATCCTTCCATACTTGCTATCCCTGGCAAAGGCTGAACTGGCACGCGCCTCCATCAAGGTGCATCTGGCGATGAACTCCAGGTCCCCAGGAAGATCTTCGCTTTGGTCCCACCAACCCGTCGACGGGTTTCTCAAAGGACTTTTCCGATCTTTCCCGTCTGGACTGGCGTGGGAACTGACAAGGCTCCTAGGGGCCCCCTTCCACCCTATGCATCAGGCCCCACTCCAGTTTCTCTCGTGGAAGACGGCTTTCCTTGTGGCCATCACCTCTGCCAGACGTGGGTGAGATCCAGGCCCTATCCTGCAAGCAATCGTACCTGACTTTCCACAAATTGAGGGTGGTGCTGCGTAAAAAACTTTAGTCTCACCTTGCGCAGGAAATACTTGATCTCACTAGTAAGTTGCATGGCACTTCGAGTTTGCGTAGGCACAAATGAGAGGCTGCGTTGTAATATTGACGTCTTTGTATCAGTCAAATCACGTGAGGATAGATTAAAAACAGGTAGAGATACTTCTACCATCAGTATGCTCTGTTGCAGGTCTGGAAGTCCCGGTGGTCGTCGTTTGGGCATTCTGTATGTGCATATGCTGTGTTGCCTGACCTTTTTGGAACACCCTGCGGCCACGACGACCGCCCCTTCCTCGTAAAGGTTGCCCACCAGATTCAAAACTAGGACCCGGTTGGTTATTCGCCCCTTCACTGCATGAGTTGCTTGATGAAGTTGTCTGAAAAAGTAACCCACTATTTTCTCCCTGAACTAAAGTTGTGGCCAGGGGTGGATTTCCAAATAGACTGATAATCGAAGTCTTCTGATAAATAAGTGATCACCACCTCTTTTTCAAAATCTGAAATGTCTTTTTTCAATGTATTGTTTTTTTTGTAGTAGTAGCCGTCTTAAATTCCACAAACTGTTGATTTGCAAGTTCAAGTTTTTGTTTTGCCTCTAATCAGATTATTATTCAGAAAAGCCCTCTCCTTCTCAGCTAACGTGTCTGCACTTTTCCAACTTACTTGTTGAGCTGTGGTAATAGTTAAAACAAGCAAATCAGAAGAGATACGCGAGTGCCTGGAGACTACCACTGGGTGGTAGCAGTGCGCGGTACAAATCAACCTAACATAACAAATCGCGGCTGCATTTGGTAGCAACTTGAGTAAACACGGTTTTATATTCGGAATCAATAAGAAAGAGGCATGGAATAATTTTTACCTGTAGTCTCTGTGGTATAATGCTTGATTTAAGATCTTTTTTAAGGACATGGCCATTGAATATCTTGCAGAATTGTTTTTTCTTTGTTCCAAGTAGTGCCTCACTCGAAACAGTACTATTGTCATTATTCGGTAGTTCTTAAAACAGGAAGGAACTTCAATAAATTCTGCTGTCTGTGCGTCGTGAAATAAATGGTGTCAGGGTCCACCATTATGAGGGAACTTAATTGGGATTGAGATCTCAGGTTGTGACACCCAGCTAAAACAATTACATCAACAATGCAAGATATAAAGGATGTGTTATTTAACAAAGACCTGAGTATAACCATAAACCGAGAGCAGGAGACCCCACACTCTGGATTGGGGAAATGCAAAAATATTTTTCAGAAAGCAGAAGTTCAGAGAACACAATTTACAAAAGTATCAAAATTAGGTATTTAATACAAAATATTGAATAAATCATGAACAAATCAAAAAGTTAATTCAAAGCAGGAAAGTGAAAGAAAAAAATTCACGCTCACATCTGTACTAGAAAACATACCTCAGTCCAAACAAACCTATCCATATCCACTACTCACAATCATACACCACAGACTTCCGATTGCTGACCAAACGTTGTGGTACAGGGCTTGTGCATGGTTTACTTCACTTTAGCTAAATCCGCATATAGCCAATTTACGTAATGCAGTAATTGGTCTTCAGAAACACGTTTCTGTCGGCACAAGGTAAAATGCATTAGGCAACCTTTTAAATGTATATACGCATTCATAAATTTACAGGGCGATCATCAAAGGAGCAACACATGTGCCCACAAACTGCATGATGGTTGCAGTAAATATTTTATTTGGAGCTATTCAGCGGAGTATTTATCGGATCCGTTTATTTGGACACATCTACAACACGTAACCCCTGCTAGAAAAGTCATATGGGGACTGTGCCCCCTGCCAGCCACCTTTTTTTTATAACATTACTCCCATGGAAAAGTGCAAGGGTAGTGGGGCTGAATGGGATATACCCTGTAGGGTTTGTAGTCACAATAATTTACACAACATTGAGTTTTGTCAACCGCCGTACTGGTGTTAAGTATACCCAGGGCCATATGTTGTGCATTGATATTTGTTATTGGGAGATGTTGTGTCTGCCCTAGCAGGATTAAATCTGGCCTCCAGTAGACTTGTGGGGACAAAAGTGTACAGCGAATGGCCTCATTTGGGCCACTTACAACAAAAGAAATTTAGGAAGCTGCAGCTGGGCTATGAAGTGCGCTTAGAAACAACCATTGGAAGCAATTCCTCATGGGGGAAAGATCAGAGGAAGTGCGCTGAGTGCTCTCAGTCTGCTGGTGGGGGCATCTTGGCTGCCTAATGGGCACCCCTAGGGACTCGGCACTAGGAACATCTTTAAAGGTGTGCATTCCCAGCAAGCGAAAACAAGCCTCTAGAAGCCTAGTGTCTGTACAGTACTGTCTCTGTTACACCAGGTGTTTGGGCTTACAAGGGGTGGCAGCTCCACACAGGGCACAGCCAAGAATCCCACCGAGTACCTGGGGTCCGTATGCGGCCTATTTGCTTTCGGGCTGTCCTGTCCACATCCCGCCATCAAGTAGAGTCCGGAAAATGTCCTGGCACAGTCCTCCACCTCCTGCTCATAGTGACTAGCTGGTCAACCCCCTTAAAGTCTGTGTGTGCTGCAGTTGTCCTGGTGTGCGCATAACCTGGGGATTTGTCCATCTTTGTACCAACATACAATTTGGTCATGCTCATTCTTTTTGCCCCTTTCCTCTCCCCCCAGTAAGGTGCAGAATGAGACCTGTCTTATTTTTGGCATAAAAAGGCAGCAGATTTATTTTCACATCATAGATTCCAAAACACTGCACACAAATTAGTGAAAATATTTCCGAAGGTGCAGCAACTGCTCCGTGTCCAAAAACCTGCTTCCCCCTTTTTCCAACAAAGTCCACAGTAGGCACAACTCCCCCAACCCTTCGTGTCTGAGCCCCGCCTGCCTTTGCAGGTGTTCTTGGGCTGGGAGAGCGCTGTTTATTCGGGGGAAGCTGAGCCCTTATTCCTACCACCAGACACCACTGCTGCTTAGACTCCCAAGAGGCGCTGGTCCCAAGAAGAGCGAAGACCCTTGCGGCTTTCCCATGGCTCATTCGGAGTCTGTCTCTTGTCATTGGTACCCAAACACTGCCTCGCCGTCCTTCGTCAACGGCCAGGCCTTGCCGTACTGCTATTCCTTCTGTAGGGTGGGTGGGTGGAAAACGAAAATCCTTTCCTTGGCTGCGGCGGGCGTCCTGCTGGGGGCTGGATGCGTCCTCCAGCAGGACGCCTGCCGGTATACATTGGGCTTGCCACGCCCCCCTCCTGTGTTGCCTTTCGCGGCCTTTGGTAGCGCTTTGGCGTGCTTTGCTATGACCCTCCCCCTTAGCCAGGGGGGAGGGAGGAGGAGGAGGACCCTGCCCTGGTTATCGGGGTGCTGGAATAAACCGAACTGCCCCTCCTCCTTCTTTGGGACCAGTCCCAATAGTGATACTGCAAAATTCTCCAGTGGAGGGGAGGTGAAGGGGCCCGCAACCCTCCCGAGTTTGATTTCCTTTCCTACTTCCTGTGCCACCACTTCCGGCATCCCCAATGCTGATTTCAAATTGTTGGCTTCCCTGCCAACCTTTGTCCCTGTGAAGGGAATCCTGAACCCCCACCTGAAACCTTCCCAGAGAAATTCTGCATCCGCATTGTTGTGGTGCACGTTTAGAAAAGGAATCTATGTATGCAGTTGAACTGGCGTAGGTAAATGGGTTTTAATCACGCTTTGCTTTATCCTTGGGTTTGGCACCGCTTCTCTGCTTCCCTTCACCTGAAGAGGAACTGCGATCCCCTGAGCTTTTGCCCTTTGAGTCCTTGAATCTACAAGCCTTGCCGAAGGGGCAGTGCCCATCTGCACATTTCCAGCAATCGGCCTGCTCCCCCTGCTAGCTGGAACGACTGTTCCAGGAGGAGTGCGCGCGAAAGGACCCCCTACCCCGGTGTAAGACTCTCTGCTTTTCCAGTATTGATGCTTCTCCCCTTGGGCCTTGTCCCCCGATTCCCTGGCAGGTACCATCTTGTCCATGTACCCGCCGACATCCACCTCATCCCAGGACATTGCGGGCCAGACCTGCATCTTAAGCCAAAACCCCTGTCGTAATTTAGCCAGCCGTCGCCGCCATATTTTAGATACAGATTGTGAATGTACTGCTCATATGCAATCGTTGCCGCTGCATCCTGCAGGAATTTCTCAATCATGATGGACGTATACATCCTAAAAGCCCTCAGCCAATTGTGGATAGTAGCCTCCACCTTCGGTCTCTCCCTGTCCCTCTTTTCCACTCTCTTTTTCAGATAACTCCCTTAACCCTTCACCCTCTGGTTCCATCCCCACCATATCCAGGATTTCTAGAAATTCTTTTTGCCATATCCTCTCCTTATAGGCCCTTGGTATGTGCCAAACCAAGGAGTTACCTGCAACCCTTGCAGGGGCAAAGCCTGGCATCGGCCTCCCGTACTGTGCCATATTGCCCAGTACTCCACCCTGCACCTGGTTGACTGCTGTTGCCGGCACCGGCTGAGCCCCCTGGCTGTCCTCACTAAAGACGTTACCCCGGGAACTGCTGCCCCTTGCCCCCACCATTCTGGCCCTTGACCTTGTGAGCCTGCTGGTGATGAACCAACCTGTGGCAAATGCTCAACCCCTACCACAGGGCCTGCGCTGGGCAAGGCAAAGGCTTGATTTTCCCCCAGAACCCAAGCCCCTCAACCCCAGGTTCTCCCCTTGGTGAACAGCCTCAGCATTTCTTCCCAACTGATTCAATGCATTCACATTACCACATAACATTTGACCATTGCCACCATTCCCACATGCTTGCATAAACTGCATGAACATACCTTTTACCAACTCCAAGTATGTGGGTCCCTCTGCTGCCACTACTGCTGAGTTGGCTACAGGAGTGGTGGGTGCACTTCCACGGTTCCTTGGAGCCTCAGCAGGTACGGGCACCGTCAAGGCTACAGGCTCCTGCGCCCGCCCCTGTCCTTTTGCACCAGCAGATCTGCGCTTTTTGGCAGCTCCCGCTTGCTGGCCTTCTCGGTCATGATCCTTTTCCTCTTAGATGCTGGCTCCTCTTCTTCGCTTTGCCTGTCTTCTTCCTCCTCTCCTTCTTCTAAAGCCTGACTCTCCTGCAAGGCTTCTTTGTTGGAAATGCTTTGAAACAACAGAGGTGTTGGAAATGCTTTCAAACAACAGAGGTGTATCGGCCCTCTGGCTGGGCCCGTCTGCCTCAACCACCAGGTGGGAGGCTACTAGATTCATCCAGTTAGGCCCATGCTTGGCTGCCGCCAACCAGGCCTTGGATGGGAAGGCCTCCAGGTCCTTCTCAGGGCAGGAAACCCTTCACCATCCTGGCCCTGTGTATCCATTACTGTGGCAGTAGCCTCTTTCTCCGTTTGTGCCTCCTGTTGCTCTCAGGCCATGTCTTCAAACTAGTTTATATCAGCCAAACCTATGCACACGCACTGCTCACGCAGCAGCCTTCCAGCCTATTCCTTGAAAATGTCCAGTACCAATTGTTTCAATGAGCTACTCTCCTTCCACCCCGTTGTTGATCCCTTTGCAAACTGTGGCTGTCTTACTTTAACCTGCTATTAAGCAATCTTCAAAACGTCCATGCTTTCTATAATGCGTGCGGTTTTGCTGCAATTTTCAATTTACACTTTCGGCTGCTTCCTCACTTTCACCCAATGCGCCCCAGTCGAATACAAAAAGCACCACTGTCCTTAATGCTTGCTGCCACTTTCACCCAGTGTGGCCCCGCTGCTCCCCAAAAGTGTTATCGTTCTTTAAATTTAATGCAGCGTTCAGCCGCAGCCTTCCGGTTCCTTTCACGTACAAGTATTACTGTCTATTTCTGCTTAATGCTGTGTTCCGCTGCAGCCTTCCCCTTCCTTCCGCCCCGGGCACACATCCGCCTACCCATGTTCAGGTTTGCCACCTTACTCGAGTTCTTCCGATTCCACCTGTGGGCTTCGGCAGCTCTGCGATCACCTCCCGGTGCCACGCTGCCTCTTACTCCACACGGGGCACCAGCACAGCACCACGGCTCTGGGTCCCGTGCCGGCAGCTCCTCTTCACATTCCCCGCGGCGTCTCAGCTACAGGAGTTGCTCCTGCTCCCACAATGTGTACGCCTCTCCTTCCAGCTTTCGATCGGTCCATGCTCCGGCAGTAGAATGACTGCACTCCTCTCTGAACGAAAGCCAAACGAAAATCCTTTCCTTGGCTGTGGCAGGCCTCCTTCTGCTGGGGGCTGGATGCTTCCTGCAGCAGGACGCCCGCTGGTATATATTGGGCTTGCCACGGCCCCCTCCATTGTTGCCCTTCGCGGGCTTTGGTTGTGCTTTGGCACTCTTTGCTGTGACCCTTCTCACTTACCTAGGGCAGAGGGAGGTGTAGGAGGACCCTGCCCTGGTTCGGGGTGCCTCCTCCATTTTGTCCTCTGTCGTCACCTTCACAAGCAGGGCTCTGGTTGGGGCCGTCCCGCAGAATAATCTGTGTACTTTGATCCACAGGGCGCGCAAGACTTGTCCTCTACCTTGGTACAGTGCAGTGATGGCAGCACAGTGGGTTTGTGCGCTGATCCTTGCGGCGTTCCTCATGGATGGTGTGGGCACACACAAGATCCAATCTCATCTGTTTCTGCTATCTCTGTATCATGATTTGGGAAAGCAGAACGGGTGCTTTTTGTTTCTTTGCTGATGTGACGACCCTTGGGACTACACATTCTCTAATTCCGTGGTCTGCAACTTGCTGGTCTCCCGACCGTTGGACTACAACTCCCATGATCATTTGCCACTGATTGCTGTGGTTGATCGGAGTTGTAGTCCAAACCATCTGGAGACCCACAAGTTGCAAACCCTTTCTTAAAGTTAGGTCGAACCTTTGTCTGCTCTAATGTTAGTCTTTTGAACACTTGTGCCTAGTGTGTGCTGCAAGCCAACAGCAGTAAGCACACACTTTTTTCCTCTCACTGTCCATCTTAGCAAGATGTGTGTGCTACTGCTTTTGGTGCTCAGTACCCAGTACCCGCTCAAGAGGATAATGAAAGAATGTGATAACGTTTTGTTAGCAATCACAACTGGAATACTCGAATGCCACGATGGCCACATCTGATCATAGTGTTGAATGTGAAACAGTTGTTGCCTTGCTATGCCATTCATACTTTTAATCAGGTTGTGTTAGTCATTCGGCACAGATGTTGGCAGTTTGGCTAAATTTCCTACAACCTTTAATTCCCACCCACAATGCTTTTGATTACCATAACAATGTCACCCTTAACTATCTAAATATCTACAAAATGTACAAAATAAAACATATTGTTATATTTTAATATTCTCGTTTTTACAAAACGAGCTTAAAGGATAGTTCCGGGATTTTTTTTTTATTGTCCCTACGGTTCGGCCATGTGTTTTTAAGCGTAGATCGTAGAAAACTTTCCTATGGACCTTACCCGACTTTTCGTCCATTAACGCACTCGAAATCAGCCGCCATTTTCTGATAATCCTATCATTTCCCCCCATCGCCCTGGCTCACCTGCTTTTGCGGCACTAAATCAAATCCCCCGCCCCTGAGCCTGACATCAGCAGACGCGTACCGCCCATTTCCCAACGCCAAAGCACGTTTCGTGTCAACAATCGCTGCGCCTCAGCTAATGAAGTGTCACCATGGAAATGGCAGGACGCCTCTTTCCTCTATAAGTATAAACACACCGTTTCACAACACACAGCAGCAGATTTTCGATTCCATTACTCTCTCTGTGTTACTTTGAGTATTCTGTGACTCGTTTCTGTGCTCTGGTCAGCTACCTTCGCCGCTTCTAGGCCTTGTGAACACCTGTACCATCTCTGTAAATTATTTTACTTTCTTTACCACACAATGGCTACAATAATGCCGTATATGTACGAGCCCGAGTACACCGAGCAAGAACTACTGGAAAGGCAAGCATGCGAAAACGATGGGGATTCGGACGGCAGTTGGGAGGACCAGTCAACGGATGAAGAGCCTGGACCATGTCGCATGGACGGCGTCTCCACCTGGTGCACGTGCAATCGGTGCGAGCTAATGCCAACTGAGGAGGAGAACTGCTGCTGCCGTGAAAATTCCGGGTGCTTGGCCTACATTTCGGAAGGCGAGCCAAGTCCGCAATGCATCACCGAGCTGCCAGAGTTCAGGAAAGCCTGCCTCTCACGGACCGTGTTGAGGATGATGATGGTGCTTATGCACGAACTTCGCGGCACTGTTTGTCCGCGTAATCCGAGTAACGAGTAAGTATACTCTGGTTGTGATGTCAGTGATGCCACTACTATTTCATGGTCGTCTCCCACATATAAAATTACATCTACATATCATTCGAATGCATGTAAATTGGTTCCATATTGTGCATTTTCTAGATAGAATTTTTTTCAAAGCAGAATGACATTTTTTACCTGAATCGACAGTGATAAGAAAGTTTTGTCATTTTAATACAGTTTGCATCTTTCATTTTCACAGGTGGTACAGGCTGGTGGCCTATCGTTGCTTCACTTGGTGGCTTCACGGGAGGCTCGGACACCGCGTTCGGAGAGTAATACCTGCCTGTGCGGTACTTTCCATTAGACAACATTTCCCCAGCGACAGTGGACAATACCGCGGATTTTCCCTGGATGTGCTGCAACCGGAACTTTACAATGTGTAATGTTTATTATTTATGTTCAATTGAAATTAAGATCTAAAATAAAACCCAACATATATTTTAACAATGGTTGTTTTGATTTTTTAAATGAATCTAGTGTGTCTCCATTGAATAGTCTTCCTGTGCCTTGTCTTGTCACACCACATGTCTCCGGCCAGCATCCTCCCTCACGCTGGCCGCCCACCTTCAATCCACATAACTGTTGAACCCATATGCAGCAGACATACATATGTTATTTTGCGGGTTGGCATCAAGCCTCCCGGCCTTGCCTCCTCCCCCAAAAATACTTACCACACCACTTTGTTCAAGCGTTGGCAATAAAAGGAAGGCCGTTGGATTTTATTGATACAAAACATGGTTATAGGTAAATAATCCATATGGTTGATCATAATAAATCATCCTTTTGGGCACCGGGTACAGAGATGACCCCCTCTGGCCCGTGCCGCCTTGCCACCACAGGCCAGCCTGCTGCTGACTAACTGCCTAGGCATCCAGGGTCTCCAGGGTGAACTGCACCCATATATTCTCCTGGGAGGGTGAGGTATTTATAAACTCACACCCCTGCCTTCCATGTACTAGATCCTGCAGCCTGCCTCTTACATGCAGTTAGATGGCCTCTCCTTGGTGAGGCCCTGCGGCAAACGAGTCTTGTCTGCACGACCACCGCCCCAATCCACCCCCCCCCCCCCCGCCCTATCAAAGGCAGTTCGCACCGGGGTACTTGTGCTGGCAAGTGGAGCTGTCAGGGAGCGATAAAGGCCAAGAGGTGCCAAAGACCATGTACACTTCAAAGTGGTCTATAGAGCATGGGTTGTTGTTCCCATGTCTACCTCCAGACCCCGTGTCTCCTGCCAAGCATCCCCCCTCACGCTGGACGGCCCCCTGCAATCCACAGAAGTGTGTCTCCATTCACGAGTCTTCCTGTGTCTTGTCTGCACGACCACCGCCCCAATCCACCCCCCCGCCCTATCAAAGGCAGTTCGCACCGGGGTACTTGTGCTGGCAAGTGGAGCTGTCAGGGAGCGATAAAGGCCAAGAGGTGCCAAAGACCATGTACACTTCAAAGTGGTCTATAGAGCATGGGTTGTTGTTCCCATGTCTACCTCCAGACCCCGTGTCTCCTGCCAAGCATCCCCCCTCACGCTGGACGGCCCCCTGCAAACCGCATAATGCCACGACATATACACGTCATTCATTCACAAACACACCCCTGTTTCGAATTCTTTATAACCCACTTCATATTCTAATGAGAACTTCTTTGCGCTTTGCTAGTCAACCCGCGAAGGTGCTGGTTATCTGCTCTTCGTCTCTGTGAACTTCCGTGACCACTTCGAGGAAACTCGTCAGTTTGCAACCTGTGAACTGCTCCCTGTTCTACGACAAGAAACTACTCTGATCCCTGCATCTAACTGTTTGTTCGTCAAGGTAAGGCCATGTACCATAATCATTTTGCGTCCAACTTCTTTTCGTTCAAGACAGTACATGCAAGGAACTAGTCACATGTTCTGAGTTTAGTCAAATTATCTTTCTATTTTTTTAAAGTTATTCAAATACTTATCCACATGTGAATAACGTGTATAGTTCCAAGAACCAAAACGAACCTTGCATTGAACCTTTTATGTGTCATTTAATTTTTTAACACATTGGTATTCATAGAGAATTGTTGATCTTTACTTTTCAGAACTTTCCACAATGCCTGCCTGTTCCATTGGCGGTTGCCCTTCGAAGACCCATAATAAATCTGAAGGTACTATAATGCATGTTTTCCCTAAGACAATAGATCAGATAAGAGAATGGGTCCGATATTGCGGATATCCACCGTCTGAGCTTGAAAGTAGAGTCCTAGAAGTCTTTGCGGACAAGAGGGGTGATCGATACCGCATCTGCAGCAGGCACTTTTAGGGTGTCCAGTCAACTCGTCGAAAAAAAACTGGTCGACTGCAATTTGGTCGACTGCAATTTGGTCGACTGCAATTTGGTCGACTGCAATTTGGTCGACGCAATTTGGTCGAAAACCAAATGGTCGAATTTTTTTTTATTTATATATTTATTTTTCGGGTTTTCGTTTAGTTAAAAAAGGGGTTTTTAGAGAAAAAAAGGGGGTTGGGGGGGACCCCCCCAAAAAAAAAAAAAGGGTTAAAATAAAAAAAAAAAAATTTTTCGACCATTTGGTTTTCGACCAAATTGTTCGACCATTTGTCTGGTCGACCAATTTTTTTCGACGAAATGTCTGGCAACCGTCTCTCAGACATGTACTCCACATCATTGCTAATAAAGAAGAACACACCGCGAGCGAGGCGAAAATTGCTCTCAACCGCTATTCCCACTCTATTCGTCCACATCCATCCACTGGTGAGTCAAGTTTACGTATTTATCTCTCGGCCTTGCGGTAGTGTGTAGCATTGGCTAACAATAATTTCCCCATTTATGTATCCACTCAATATGAAGGCGGAAGATTCTCCATCCGTGTCGTTATTGCAGTCATCAGCCACTTCAAGCGCCTATCGGGTAATCTTACTTAGCTATTCTGCCACTGACTTGTTTTAGGCATGTAAATCAATAGTTTTAATTTATCGTGTGATTATTTTACCTAATGGTACACCCTTGTACTCGTCCTCTAGTCTTTGTTTTCAGTTATAATTATTGTTATCCAAAATAATGCAAGTACTGTCTTTCAGGGAGATGCTGAGGAGTCCAACGTATTGACGACAACCGTTCATGTCACTCAGATGCTCGAGGTACGTTTCCGGACAGTTCCATCGATGGAGATCATCAGATCTTGCATTCTTGTAGCGTGATTGTTACACACAATGTTTCTTTCGTTTTTAGCCATTGATCTGTCCTTCTGTCGTCGCCCTCCTATGTGTCTTCTTTTTTCAATATTGTGTTCATTACTAATGAAAGTCCTATGTTTCAGGGAGTCGATGGAGCATTAGTCCAAGAAGAAGGGGGAGCATGCAGTTACGGGTCGGCGCAACAGCTTGCAGAAGTGTGCACCGCAGTTACATCGTCCCTTGATGTTCTTATGCATTTCGAGGTATGGATACTGACAGTTCGATCAAGCGAAATCATATGACGTGATTACATCCGCTATACTTCCTTCTTTATTAACGCAAGTACTATGTTTCAGGGAGATGACGGAGCTTCTTCTACAAGAACATCACCCCTAGTAGTTGATGCAGATATCTGGGTGGTGACACTTCCAACGATCGAGCAAATCGAATCATATTTAGATATCCATTATTTATTTTAGACAACTGATCATTTGTGCAGGTCTATTTAGATGAGCCGTTGACGCCTGCACAAAGTGTATGTTCTTTTTAACAAAATAGAAAACCATACTAATGCAATTACTGTGTTTCAGGGAGTTACTGAAGCATCATCTTCAATAATATCATCAATGGGAGTCTATGAGGAGCCCGAGGTATGGATCTTGACAGTTCCATCTAACTAGATCAACAATGCGTGAATAATTGTCGTTTGAATGTTCTACACAAAGTGTTCATTCGTGTTTTGCTATTGAGATGTACGTGGGTATTGGTCCCCAAGTACATTTTGTGTTTTCAATATTATTATACATACTAATGAAAGTTCTATGTTTCAGGGAGTCGATGGAGCGTCAGTGCGTGATGGATGTGCTTATCATGAAAATATAGTCGTTGCATCGCAAGAGGAAGTGGAGACATGCACACACGAGTCGGAGCAACAGTGTCCCGATGTTGAAGTTCGAGGCAAGAAAGTTTCAAAGAAAAGAAAGCAAAAGAAGGTTAGTGTCCTGGTCACTATATTATGTTGTTTTTCACTGTTAATAGTTCAATACTGTAAGTTGTGTTTAAACTGAACATCCCTTTTCCAATCTGTCCTCTAGTTACGAGTGGGTGTACGAACTAGATCTACACAGACGGTGAAGCGAACGAGAGATGTTGCTTGTCAAACCTTTTGGCAGGGACTTGAGACTGGAGATGCATCGTGCCAATGGGAAGAATATGAAGTGATTGACAACGGAGCTATATCACATCCAGCCATTGATAGTGAATGTCCTCCTGGTAGTTCGGATGCAGTCGGAGATCAATTCACAGAATCCACACCCGCAAAAACTAAGACCGCGAGAAAGTTGAAGAAATTGTTTTATTCACCCATCGCCGGAGAAGGAACAGATGTTGCAATGGAAGAGAATGAAGTGGACGACAATGAAACACCATCAATATCACTGAACATAGCGGAAGACGATATCAGAGATTCTACCTTTCATGTGAGTGACATGTCCTCAACGTTACAGGCCGAACCAGCTGGGATGCAGAGTGACAGTATAAGGAAAGAGGCCAAATTCATTGTATTCGATAGTTGTTTGATTGATATTATTATTCGGATGAAATGTGGGCATTCGGTTGGTGGGGAAGTATGTGGGGAGCCATTGATTAATGTGACTCGTGCAATTCGAGGCACTAACCTTAAAATACATGCCACCTGTACAAAATATCCTTTCTCATGGTCTGCACAACCCATGCTGGGGCGACTGCCAGCAGGCAATCTACTTTGTGCAGCGGCCGCACTTTTTAGTGGTTCAAGTTTTAAAAAGTTAGAGTCTTTCTTTCAGTTTGTGGGAATCCATTTCATTGCGAAAACTCAGTTCTACAAATACCAAACAGATTATCTATTTCCAGCCATTAGCGAAGCTTGGAGAATGGAAAAAATGTCTATTGATAGTACATTCGCGGGCAAACGGTTCAGGCTAGCCGGTGATGGACAGTGCGACAGCCCAGGATTTTCAGCCAAGTACTGCACCTACCACTTTCAGGACATGGAAAGTAAGAAAATTGTGAGTTCGGTGGTCGTGCAGGTGTCACAAAGTACATCCTCAGTGGCCATGGAGAAAGTTGGCTTTGTAGCATCATTGCAAGAACTACAATCGCGGGGAATGGTGATCGACCTGATAGCCACGGACAGACACGTTTCAATTGCCAAGACAATGAGAGAAGAGTACAAAAATATAAATCACCAATTTGACGTTTGGCATCTTGCAAAAACAATCAATAAAAAAATGTCGGCTGCGGGTAAAAAAAAAGATATGCAAGGTATTTCACAGTGGTCCAAGTCAATCAGCAACCATCTTTGGTGGAGCTCAAAAACATGTGGAGGGTCGTTGGAAATTCTACTGGAAAAATGGCGGTCAGTAACGTTACACTGTAGCAACGTTCACCGCTGGACCACAAACCAACATTTCCACAATTGTGAACATGGCCATTTGTCCACAGAGGAGGCACGGAAGAAGAAGTGGTTGATTCCTTCATCACCCACTCACAAAGCCATTGAAAAGATTGTATTTGATAAAACTATAACAAGAGATTTGAGGGGACTCACGGAATTCTGCCACACAGGAGATTTGGAGGTGTTCCACAATATGTGCCTAAAGTACAGGCCAGAACGATTGCATTTTGGCATGGAGGGCATGATAAATCGGACTCTTCTAGCAGTCTTGGCACATAACCATAATGTTGGCCGTCAACAAAGTAGGACGACCGGAACTTTAGGGACGCTTCGCTACAATAAGGCCTTCACAAAAAGAAGTAAACAATGGGTTATCAAACCAGTGTTTGAGGATATGCAATATGACTTTATTGAGAGACTTATTGTTGATGTCCTAGATAGGCACATACATGGAGTTGTGAACGAACCTGTGCAGGGGACAACTGCATTGCCACCCAACATTGCCTCTGTTCCATGTCCACCTAAAGAAGAGCTCATTGAGAAATACACATCACGGTTTAAATGATTGTAATTTGATTGTCTGTTCTCTCGAGTCTCCTCATGTCGCAGGCCCATTGAATTGGGTGGAGCTATGTATTGTGTAAATAAAAGTGATTGCTCTGTGAGTCCTGTGAGATGGCCGTACACTGAATGTAGCTAACTAGGAATGTGTGCTCGTTCAAAGTGAAGGTCAGCTGCTTTGATTTTTTTCTCGGGTGCCGGAATGGCCCACGACTCAGTATAAGGTTCTATTGTTATTTGACCTTGACAGGCCGGGACCATCCCGAAAGACTTCTTTTTGGGGGTGTGGGGCAATAACGTAAGAAACGATAATGAATATAATTTCAGAAACGAAAGCCATTTAATGTTCGTTCATTAGAAGAAATAACGTCGGCATAGAAGGAGTGGTATTTCGGGGCTGCCCTACGCACAGACACAATGGAAAATGCAAATATAATGTAAGTAACTCTTTAGATGAGTTTATACCGCAATTTAATTACTATACAGTAGCTTTAAAGACGGGTTAAGTTGTACTTGTTCGTTCTATGTGGCATATTGTTTTGTACCGCGCACTATCTTGAGGAGGACCATCTCCTTTTACGGAAGCACCTCAAAACCTTCCTCTTTGCTTCTGCTTTCTCTCTCCCTCTCCCCTGCTACAACTGGTCCACTGTCTGCGACCTCGGTCCTGGGCCCTTCCACTCTCCACCTGCACTGCCTCCCTGTCAACCCCTGCACTGGGGGACTGTCTCAGTATCCTACAGCCCCCCCTTGACGTATAATACCCAGTTGCACTGTCCTAGCTATGAAATAATTTCCCGACCTAATATATAAAATGAATAATTTTAATAAAGATCTGATGGTGAGACTAATTTCATTTTTTATGTTTTTAAAACAGGTACATCCTTCATTATTGTATGTGTCACGAGTACCAGACACCGGCGGATGGCTTTTATAACCGCCAGTTGCTTCTCCGCGTGAACAACGTTACCACCCTGACCATTTTATGGGACGATCGCCAAGTACAAGTATGCCCTTACGCGGTACTAACGGCTAGATGCAACATACAGACCATTGTGGTGGCCTAGTGCCTCGTTGTTGGAACAGCCATGCGATTATCAGTGCGACCGAAGAGCTTATTTTATCGTAAACCAACACCCTGTGTACTGCACACGAACATCGCTTGCCTCAAGACGAACTATTTTGGATCGAGAGCAAAGAAAAATGCAAATCGCAGAATATTCTCTAAACATTTGATGTCCAATAAATGTACTTTGCCAAATGGACAATCTTGCCGTTTGCTTTTAAACCACAGTTTCATATTCCGAATTGTGGCGCTGTATTGTGAGACGATCTAAGACCCTGTGTACAGCAAAGGAACATCGCGTGCCTCAAAACGAACTTTTTGGAACGTGAGCAAATAAAAATGCAAATCGCTGAATATTCTCTAAACATTTGATGTCAAATAAATGTACTTTACCAAATTTACAATCTTGCGGTTTGATTTAAAAGTACAGTTTCATATTCCCAATTGTGGCGCGCTGTGTTGTGAGCTGATCTGTGTTGGTTTCCGGGTTCTGTGTGTAGTCGCGTAGAAGACGCCTGGGCGCGTTTGCCTACGCAGCACAGTCACGTCACGGATAGAGGCAGGGAATATGAATGTTTTCATAAAGTCTGTTTCAGGGGCGGGGGATTTGATTTAGTGCCGCAAAAGCAGGTGAGCCAGGGCGATGGGGGGAAATGATAGGATTATCAGAAAATGGCGGCTGATTTCGAGTGCGTTAATGGACGAAAAGTCGGGTAAGGTCCATAGGAAAGTTTTCTACGATCTACCGATTTATGCTTAAAAACACATGGCCGAACCGTAGGGACAATACAAAAAAAGTCCCGGAACTATCCTTTAACAATTGTACAATGCCGAAAAAAACAAACAATTGCAAACGAAATAGCCAAACCAGTTGGCTTTGCCAATGCAAGTTATTTTCTGGGAGTATTTGCCTATTTTTAGGGAGTAAAAGTGGCTGATACACCTCTTATCTGTAGGGCTGTGTAGGACTATTTGAGATGTTTGATATAGGTGAAAGAGTTGACCAGTTTCCTGGTTTTCTTTTTCTGGTATTGTTTGCTTTCCAGTCTTGCAATGCTGTGGCTTCTGGAGTGGCACTGCCTTCTGAAGATGTCTAGCTTTGCCTTGAATGCGATGCAGGCTGTATTGGCCATCCTTTTGGTTATCAGAAGCCAGTGTAGTTCCCTGTGTGTGCGAGAAATCTGTTTGAATTTCCTGGTGCCAGATTAGTCTTGCTGCAGCATGCTGTAGTGCTTGGACCTGGCAAGTTGGCTCGGTATGAGGGAGACATTGGTGGTAGGCAAAGTTCAAGACGGTCTCCCTGAGCTCTTAAAACCTTGCTCTAGTAGTGAGAGTAGTGAGGTCAGGATAGTATTCAATTATTTGGGATTCTGCTATCTTTTTAGGGACATCTACATTTGTTTGCCTTGTCACGCTTTTATTTTTAGGCTCCCTGACTTATTTTCTTAGACAGAGAGACTTCTACTGGAGACCCGCGCACTGCTTTTAAGTACATGCTCCTTCATAGCCCATAAAGCGTCTTCAACCAGGGTGCTTTTTAAACCCCCCAATTGTTAGCCTAATGGTGATTTTATATCCCCAACATAGGTTTTGTGTTTAGGCTGCTGACGGCCACAATCTGGATTTTAATTCTCCTGGGGTTTACTCTAAGCCAATGTACAGCATTAGTAATTCAATGTACCTTTTTGGTAGCCATTGGGGTAATAATCCTTTTTTGTGGTCCTGCTGTGACATTGTTTCTTGGGTATTCCTTTGTTTTGGGAAGCCACAAGGCAGGCCTTGAGGGGCCATTGTGCAAACATGGGCTCGCCTTGAGCACAGTCCTGCACCCTGTGTTGTGGCTTGGACTGGTGTCGACCAGAACCTGGGTCTAGACATGCTAATGGACAAACTGTGTGGGCTGTCCGGAGTGTTGGGCAGTTTTTATGGCCAACCCGATTGGCTGGCCACCATGTGATTGGTGGGCTGGCTTGTGCCACCCCCTGTGTGTATAGGATATCGAGGAGAGACCCTGTTGCTATGCTCTGTTCTGTCAGATTTTTGAGAGTGCAGCAGGTTTACTTACCCGCTTGAGGATTTTCACAGTGAAGAGGCCACATTGCAAGATCCAAACCGAACTGTAATGGTGGAGGCCTGTGTCCAGGTCTTAACTCTGGTTCAGATTTTCAGCAGATGGAAATTGTCCCTGGGCTGTCCGCATACTCCCACTGGTCCTCCACATTCGCTCATCAGGCTTCCAAAAGCTGGGACTCTTTTACGGGCAATTTTACATTTACTGCATGGGTCTCCCACCCTGGGTTTAGTAGCTGCTGTCACCTAAATTGTTGATGGGTCCCCATTAGCCCACCTCAGGAGCTTGTCTGGGCAGTCCTTTGTCCCCCTCACTTCAGTCTTCCTTATGGGACTGGTTTTCGCTGCTGGACTGCCTTCCTTTATCCTTGAAGCCACCAGAACCTGCTTACCCATGTTCTTGCGTGCTGCTGGAGCCACCTCCGTTGTTACTTTCATGTGTTGCTGGTGGGTCCCTTTCCAGCGACGGTGAATTGATCTTCTTTTTGGCTATTGGCGTCATTGTTGGCCCATTCAGAAGGTGCTGCCTCTGTTAGTGCAGCTGTTGACGTATAAGACAAACATATCCTAATTTGTTTAGGATGGCACCGTGGGGCACCTCATATAGCGTAATGTTTCAGGGTGGGAAAAACTGTAGGCTACATTCTCTGCCTACTCATTCCCCTTCCTATGTCAGGTTTACGACCATAGCTCCAGATAAGATTTCGTAATGTGAGAATTCTTTTCTCTTATTTTGAAGTTTGGAGTAAAATGTTTTATGGAGTAACATATAACCCACATTGCAAATGGGGGTTCTTTATAGGCGAGAAGAAATCCATTTAATTCTAGAATAGACATCTGTGTGTAAACCATACTTCTTTCCACCTGGTTATTCCTGACAATTAAAGGGTGCTTTTATTTTGTTCTTTTTTTGTTACCCTTCAGATCAGGCAATAATATTGCTAGAGCTCCTTCCTGTTCCATCGCCCTCATGGTACATTGTTTCCTATTTTCTGCTGGGAACATTTGGCTATTTTTTGGGAGAAAAACTGTCTGGCCCTCCACTTCTCTGTAGGGCTAGTTATGAGTGTTGTCACTGCTCTTTTCGTAGGGCAGCGTAATGTTGATGATTACCTGTGGCACATGAATTCTGATTATCATGAACTGTAGTGCAGCAACTCTGATGCAGTTATTCTCCTGACACATCAGTTGTGTGAGGCATGTTGCCCTGGCCCCTGGACTACTTTATTCTAGTGGCACATGAGCTGTTATTGACATGATTTCAGGCGTGCTCCACTTGATTGCCATTATTTTGTCTGGTAAACAATGTATCAGGCCTGGTTTTGTTTGCCAGCCACGTTATGCTGAGCGTTAAATGTGTTCCTTGTGTAACACTTTTTATGATGGGCGTTTTTTTTCCAGTGACTTAAAACATGTAGCGCGAAATTTTGTTATGCTTTAGGAGCACCATTAGAGCCAGCAATACAATCTTTGTTTTTTAGGCAATAGGTGTGGAAAAATAAATATGCAAATCACATTAATTCTGATTTGGAAAGAATTGTAGTTAGGGAGGAGGGAAGTTCAGCCCACACTCCATCATAGATTATAGGTCACTAATTATGCATGCTCACAAAGTGGCTTACCTCGTTAGTCAGTTGCACACATGGAAAATAATGTGTGCATGAAATAAAAAAAATGCACACTTGGAGAAAAGTAATTAGAAGGAACATTGGTCTAAAGTTTAACAATTGTTTTTGGTCTTTTACACCGTCACTACAAAGGTGGTAATTCAATAACAGAGGTGGAGATAGCCAGATGGTCAAGAGAACTTTCAACCGGATCTGAACCACATTCAGCCAGGAGACAAATGGATGCAGAGAAAAGTACAAAAAGTCCTTTAAACTATCTGGATTGTGCAGAACCTTCTCTGCTTTCGGGTGTAGGGCTTCCCATGTATTACCTTTTGTTGTTGATCTAATGTTCTTATATGCATTCTAGACTACCTGAAATGGGGTGAGAGTACAGAGTTACAGTAGTGAACAACTAGTACTGAATTATTTTTGAAGTTAGATGTTGATTCTAAAATCAAATGTAGGGTTTCTGGAGTAGTGGACACAGTTTAACCAATCTCACTACTTAATGTATCTCAATCAATTCCTGTAGATCCACCAGCTGATGAACTGCGCCGACTAATGATGTTGCATGGAGGACAGTTCCATGTGTATTATTCCAGGTCCAAAACAACGCACATCATCGCCACAAACCTTCCAAATAATAAAATACAGGAACTGAAAGGAGAAAAAGTTGTTCGCCCTGAATGGATTATAGAAAGGTACATGTGTTTAACATCGCAAATGTTTTATCTTCAGCACAAGTTCTGTTTTAGTGTTTTGTTTTCCTTTGTTCTTACCTCTACCAACTCAATCCCTATTCTTTAACCGAACTCGGCACCTACAAGGGTGAAGTACCTAAGACGAGGGCATTTCTGCAAGCTAATACTTTATTTTGCTGATTCAACTTTCCACTCCCTTACCATTGCAGAAACTCCAACACAGTGGAACTGGTCTGCGCGTTCCATTGAATGAAGTGTATCTGCATTCTGCCTTAACATTGATTTATACTGTTTCACCATGCTGCTAGCTTGTAAAGACTTGCTTGATACAGTCAGCCTTCATGCTTCTGTACACTACATTAATACAATCATGGAGATTGTTCTAAATGTGCACACACTTTTCAAGCTATGTACCTAACCCCATCTGCAATGCTCCAGATAAGATTTTGAGGTGGGAGTATTTTACTCCCAATTTTTAAACTTTGAGAGTAAATGTGATTTTTAAGAGAGTAAAAAAATGACTTCTCCTTTGCAAGAGAGTAAAATGTATGTGACATCCAGCCAACGTATGCAAACACTGTATGGAAATAATTACGTAGCGGCAGCTTTCTGCATTGGGACCGAATACACCTTTCATTATTTCTCTATGGTCTGGTTATTCTATCTCTCCTGTATATTTTTAAATGTTGAAAACACAAAAACCTATCCAATTACATAGTAAAGCAAGCATGAACTGTATTGTCTGTTTTGAAGTTCGATAGCAGAATTATCTTTTGATGTTTAATGAAAGTCCTCATTTCCTGGAGCTATTACTACCTAATGGTATGCCAATGTTTTAACAGTGCAGAGAGGCAAGGACTGCATGCTAAATTCTATATCTAATCTCATGGCCAAATTGTTATTTATATAGCGCTTTTGGCAAAGCGCTGTACATGGAGCATATTTATCACCAAACCGAAGTCGTACTCCTTTATCGACCTTCGAAAGGATGAAAGGCTGAGTTGGCCTTTTTCGGGATTTGAACCTGCACCCTACAGATCACAGCAACAAGTGTTCAACCGGCTGAGCTATTTTATTGGCTAACATCCTTCAGAGTTCGACTGAGGTATAAAAATCACAGTGCCTAGATGTTGGACGAAGCATGTATGAAGTGCTACATAAAGTTAAATACCTATCTGGATTATCACGGGGAGGTGTTTTGCTGATTATCTAGTTCAATTTGAAATGTACCTTTCATTTGTTTGTTTTTGAACAGCGTCTGCACTTCCTGAAGAGTCAGGTTTTGGATGTTTTAATTGTAGTGTTGAAGATTTGAGAGACTAGAACACCTGTGATTGGTGTAATGACAATCACTCACCCTTGTGCAAAGACTCTGTTGCCACTGACCCTTTATGGTGATGTACTCCCATTGACTGCAATGTTGAATGGATGTAAACTAGACTGTGCATACTCATCATTTTACACACTGTTTTTATAATTTGAGTGTAAATTAAATTATAAGTGTAAAAATAATCTGCCTGCGCATGATTATGCACACAGCACAGGAACTCTGAAAAATACAATTGTGCATACTGGTTTGTTTTCACTGGAGAAAAAAAGCATAATTTGTTACAAAATATTAATTCTCAATTGTAACTTAGTTTTCTATCTTATTAATTTTACAATCCTAAAAAATAATAGTGCTAGGAAAATAATGCACAGTGCTTCTGTTTGCTCCATGAGCAGCAACACAGCAGAAGCTAAATGGAAATAAACCATTCCTTCAACCACAGCGTGCAGTTTCCTTTTTTGAAAGGCTTCGGAGAAATATATTCTGTTTCAGAGGCTTGCAATTACATCCATGTAGATAAAAATCAAAAGAAGCCTTCTGGTTTCCGTCAAGTAACCTGACCTGTGCACTGCCCTCTGCTCTAAACTTGTGTGCAAATTTACACAGGAAAATAATAAAGCTGACGTATTTACAAGATTTTCATGCGTAAAAAGGCCTCGTATGTACCTCATATAGAGGCCTGCCTATCTGCTTTTCCGAATACACAAGAAAGGCTAAAAATAACTACCAGTTCAGAGTGCCAGCCTTTGGCTTGAGCACCTCTTCAATGGAATTCCCAAAGTGCATTGGTGAATCCTTAGCTCATAAAGAAGATGGTGGCTTATGCAGAGGATGTCCTAGAAAATAAATCTGAACAGTGGACATTGCAGGCCTGTTTTGAAGCCATATTGCCACTGTTGTAATGCTGTTATAATGGTTTAAAGCGGAGTGAAACTATGATAAAGCAATTATCACAGACCTTATAAATGCCACAAGGCAGCACCAGTGAACAGTGATTAAACTTGATGGGTAAAATTCTAACCTAATATGTTTTTACCAGAGTTCAAGGTAAGAAACCCAGGGTTTGGCTTCTTTGAGGGAGTTTGAAGAGTTAGTCAAAATTCTCCTTAGAGAAAGCAATGGGCTTGATACCAGAGGCAGTACTTTAGTCAGTGGCGCTGGCAGTTTGGGGGGGATCCCAGACAGCATTCCTATGCCCAGGTTTAACCAGCAAATGCAAGGCACATGTACTTTCAGGATAGAACATTTATGCCCAATGTTAACAAATGGATCTCATCCCAAAGTGACTTTAACAGGCATGCAAACTAGCCTCTCAAAACCTCATCTGAATGGACAATGACCCTAGATAGGCATAGGTAAGGTTAGGCATTCAGGGACAACAGTTCACACCATAGATTCTGGTGTTGGTGGTCCAGGGTTCTTGGGTGCAGCGTGTTCTTCTTTTAACCACTATGACAGCTGGTTTAAGCTGTTTGGCAGCTCAGGTCTCCATCAGGGGCCTAACGGTTCTGAAGATTACCAGGCTGGACTCGGATGATGAAGGGCGGGCTCTCCTTCCAATACCTCAACATTGGAGGACCTTCAGGAGGCCACGGTGTAGATGAGCATCACCCACATGGTCTGCAGGTAAAAAGACAAAGAACAGAAAGACTTCAGAGCCAACAAAATTCCTCCTCTTGGCAGTGAGGAGTAGCAGCAGAGGTATGATATCCATGCCCAGCAACTAGGGTGCACCAGGCTGGTGAGATACAAGCAACAGAGTAGCTCCTTCCATCGGAATGTACATGCCCGCTCAAGGCCCAGGACTCTTGTGAACTCCAGGAGGGTGACAGTGGTAATGCAGAACTAGGAACTAGATAGATGTAAGGTGTCTCTGCCCTAAATTAGTAATGTATGGCGATCCCCTGTGAGAATGCATGATTGAACAGCAACCTGTGGGTAAACCCGAGAATGCGCACATGCACTTTACAGCGCAACATGCGCAAGGTGTGTATCCAGCGGTTATAATAGGACAGGAACATCAATCGTGGCCATGTTCAAAGAACATCAGTACCTCCCTTGGGGTGAAATGTAAAGCTAGCCCCTGATTCCCCTCTTTTGCATGTTTAAAAGAGCATATGCACTAACCTTAATACTGTCTGGGAACCGTTTGTGTGGTCCCAATGTTCAGAATAAAACCACATACACCAAAAGATTATCAGCCCTGTCTCGGGGTGTAGTTTATGTAATAAATACATGAATAGAACAGCATTTCATTAAAACCTGGAGCAGATTGACCAATAATTAGGATACCATACTTGAAAGCTGATATGAGTGAATAACATGCGTCTCATCTCCTTGACATGTGGGCAAGAAGTAGCATATCTACATATAATTATAACACTGTCATTGCTAAAGTACAGTACACAGCTGATACACTTTGGGCTAAAGTGCAAAGTACATTTAATTTACTCCAACCCTGTGTCAGGGTGTTTATATAATAAATATAGCAGCACTATATGGCACTATGTTGCACAGCGGAGGACTAGCTAATACACTATGGTAGTTCCACACTGACCATAACAGCCTACTTCATACATTACTACATCAGCAAATTACATGGTACTTGCTAGACACAATAAATAAATATAGTGCTTTAACTGAATAGCTGTAAAAGATCCCGGTGACTGTTGACTTGTAAGAACAAATGAATACATATGTGTTTAGCATACATAAACTGAAGGCCTGGTGGCAGATGCCTTGGGAAATAAATGAATATTAGGGCTTTATATACATAGGCGGAAAAGCCCTGCCATCAGAAACCTTTCAAATGCACAAAAACATATTGGTGCTCTGCATGGATTAGCTGAATAACATATTGGCTATATGTAACGCAATTTAACTAGGGAACTGCATAAAACCTGAGTTGGCAGTTTGTACTCCACTGGGTGTCTCCTAACAGAGCTGAACCCAATAAATGTTATCATAAAAACACATTAGCATTCAATCAGTAAAGCGTACATATGCTGTTACAGTTTATAATGACACAGGTACCTTCAACAGTCCCCAATGTTTGTAAAATGAAGATTTAGTATGTCGATATCCTGAGAAGACAAAGGATAGCTGCAGTCTACCATTCAGACATTAAGTCGCACACAAACGAAATTTCCACAAAACAAGGACAAACCACACAACATTAAACATCCCAACAACTCAGGCTGGCTCAGACCCAAACACTCTATAAAAAAATAACCAACGCGTAAAATAAGTGCCCGCTGGACTTGACTGTAGGGGTAAAGTCTTTGCCATGCTACGTTGTTTTGGAGGCGCACAACCCTACCAGTTGCCTAATGAAAGGCACCAAAAGCATAGACCTGGAGTGCTCAATGTTATTTCTTCTCCTCATACACTTCAGACAGAGCTCAAACCTCAGCTTGAGAATAACTTTCCCAATCCTCCTGTAGTTTGACAGTACAACTTACTTAATAGTGCGGCAGGGGCAATACCGAGAATATGAAGGAAGGAGCAAACAATAGGGGGGAAAAAGTCCCTGAATGAGGCTGACCTATTACTCTTCTGGACAACGAATGTTAAGTGCAACTGTGAACCCCTGAAAATCCTACCTACACAACAGGTCTCATAACCTGGTTCATGTCACACCTAAACAAAATAACTTGCGTTACTTAACGCTTTTTTACTTGGGACAAATGCTAGCAGCAAACCGGGTCATAGACCACTCGACAGATCCTGCGCTAAATTAATAAAACCCAAAAGTGACCTGGTAATAAAACCTCTCACAGATTAATGGCAACCAGAAAACTAGTCCTTCCCTGGCTGATTACGGCATAGCAATACATAAATAATTGTACTATGTTGGCTCTAAAAAGGAGTAGGTCTGACAATGAAAACAGGACAGTTAGTACCCTGTTCTGTAACTTAATACAACACGCCCAGTGAACCTGCTGCAGATAATGCTGACTAGAACCTGCTGAGAAAGCGGTCCCTCCTCCACACACTACTCTCTCCCCTTACACGATCTGTACCAGACCCGGACAAAATGGACCCAAACTGAGGGAGTGGACCACTTAACCCCGGCTGCTCTTGGATGACTATAATCACCACCTCACAAGATGAAGCCGATTCCGGAAAACACACCCTGGCAGCAGCCTTACACCCCCCGCACTCAACTCTGCATCATGCCGCTAAAACCACTTCCTTACTGGGGAAATGGAAAGGTACCCAGGCCTGGAAGTGCAAAGAGGAGACCCCAACAACACCCTAACAGCTGTCTTCTTATTCTCACTCTTCCACTTCACACGAAAAACCAGTGCTTTTCCTCCTGGGCACATGCCACCCACGTCACTCAAGGAATGAGGAGGGGGGGGGGGACAGCTGACAGAATACAACATTTCACCTCGGCTATCTGCCAAATTCCCCTGGTGGTGGACGATGCCAACGCCGTCATACAGCAAAATGGATGATAGCCTGGGTTTAATTAAATATTCTCAGTGAAAGTGAATACATTACCCAAAAAAACCAGGAAAACACCTGCCTGAACGCCATCCAATTTGTCTTTACCACACAAAGATAATTCAACCACACTTTAACACTTTGAGCCACATTTAAATACACAGCAACGTTACATAACCGTGTCAGCACTGATATATTTTCATTTTTAAAAATTTTCAGATTAGCTACAATCAAAAGGCATTTCATTAAACCCAACATATAATGCAGGGTTACACCCCCCCCCCCCGTCCCCACGTCACTTAAAACCCTTGTCCCTAAGAGTTTGCCCTACCCTGGAGGCAACAGATGTACAGACGCCTGCTATACCAAAGGGACATCCCACGATAGCCAAGTAGTGGTATCTTGCATGGGGGTGTTCGAAATTGCACAGAGAAACCAGTAAAGGAATTCCCCTTCTAATAGTTTCATATTGTTCTCCAGAAGCATCATAGCTCAACATTCTATGGGTTTGACTTCCCTGTGAGATCTCCTTGCTACCCTTTCGGTGTCCGAAAGGGGTTCAGAGACCGATTCTATGCTTTCCGCTGATGCTGTAGGTCTGACCATATTTCCAGAGCCTATACTCTACATATGATCCTCTTGGTGTAGAACGAAAGGTTCCATGTTATTGGTAACAGGTACTTCTCTCCTGCTCTCAGAAAGCACTATAGGACCTGAGTGCCCTGGGCTTGTGTTTTCACTTTCGTGCCAGTATGACACATTAGGGTACTCTGATTTACCCTGGCTCTCTTCCTCTGCTTCTTCTTGTTGACGTGTCAGAACCCCTGAGGGGCCCATAACCACTTCTAGGTTACGTGACTCTCCTTGCCCATCCACTTTCGTTCCTCTTTGGGCTGGAGACTTCAGACGGTACAATACTCCGCTTTGGCTCTGGGGAGTTTGAGACGTCCTTGTGTGGTGACTCGTGTTGCCTACTTCTGGTGATCCTCTTACTGATGGAAAGAGGAACTTCGGCAGCCGCTGAATCCATTTCCACATAATCCCCTATGGGTAGCAGGTGATTCCAGTGAAGTGTCTTCACGTAGCGGGAATTTCCCTCGTCTCTCAACCTGAACACAGGCAGTCCTGGCAACTGGCGATCGATAATATAGGGCTGGGACTTCCATCGATCCCCCAACTTGTTGCGTCCTTTTTTTCCCTAAACCTCTTATGAGAACCCAGTCACCAGGCTGCAGGTTTTGGAATCTGTCTTTGCCATCATCTTCTCTTGTTTACCTTGGTATTGTGTTCAGCAGCGGCTTGAGATAGTTGGTCTTGAAAGTTTTTAACATAATTGCTGTAGTTTTCCTCACCGGTGCCATCTGAGGAGACTCCAAAACTAAAGTCTATGGGCAACCTGGCGTCTCTCCCAAACATAAGCTGATAGTGGGTGAAACCAGTGCTGTCAGTTTCGTGCAATTGTAAGCATGAACTAATGTCGACACATGCTGTCTGCATTGGGTTTATTCTTTGGCAGTTAGATTTCCTAGCCTACTCCGCAACGTGCGATTCAAACGTTCAGCTTGTGTATCACCTTGAGGGTCCTTATCTTCTGCACCCCAATAAAGTACATAAGTTCTTTAATCAGTTTGCATTCAAAGTCTGGCCCTTGATCTGAATACAGGCGTGCTGGTCAGCCATACTGTATGAATTTGTCCCACAGTACTTTGGCTATCGTGGTGGCCTTTTGGTCTTGCGTTGGGTGTGCTCGGGCATACCGGATAAAGTGGTCAGTCACCACTAGTATGTTTCGGGTGCCCGCTGCTGTCCAGCTCAAGGCTCACGAAGTCAACACAGACTAAATTAATCGGTCCAAAGCTCCATAGGTGTTGAAGTGCTGCAGCCGGATGGATTTGCATCTTCCTGGCGCGTTCACTTCCCAGATGCCTGTGTTGATCATGTAGGGCACTTAGTGCCACTGGACGGAGCGAGCGAGGAAGCACCAGTCGATGGATGAGTCTCCCTTGAACTTGACTCTCTTTGAACAACATACCACCCTTCAACACTAGAGTTTTTCATTCTTTGTTGTAACTCTGTTGACTTGTCATGTTGAGATTGCCAGGTGGTCCCTCAGCCCCATTTTCTTTGGTTTTGAGCACCTCGCGTATGTCGGTGTCCTTCAGTTGTGTTGTCTTAACTCGGCCTGGGTCATATAGGGCCGTTCTGGAGCCATCGGACTGGTCGCATCCCAATAACTCCCAGGAACTCCATTACCTATCCCTCCAAGAAGTCGATAAAAATAGTCGGTTCAGCAGGTCTGGAAGTTTAATTTAGATAAATAGCTCTCACAGATCTCTGGGTTTATGGATCCTTCTCTCTCTCCGGAAGGTGGTCTTCTGGATAGGTAATCGTGCAGCTTCTCAGTCACTGCCCACTTGAGAGCCAGGAATTCCATCTTGTAAATTGGATAGTGCTCCTCGGATGGGCTTAATCGTCGGCTGGTAAATGCCACAGGTTTAACAACGCCCTGCTGTTCCTAGTATAACACAGCACCCAGTCTATCATAACTGGTGTCTACATGCAGAATAGAAGGCAGTTGAGGATCTGCATAGGCCAGAAAGGACCCTTCTGAAAGGGTCTTCAGCTGGGAAAATGCTCGGTCACATTTGTCACTCCACCACAACCGAAAATATTCTTTTGGATGATATAGTGCTTTGCCATTGTTTCCACCACTAACTAGTCTTGTCTTCTGTGGAGCAGGATAGTCCTTGGTTAGTTCTGTGAGCGACCAGGCTTTGTTAGCGAAACCTGGTACAAATCTTCAATAACGGTTGCAAAACCCCAGGACACTCTATCTCCTGGAGGTGGTCTGGGCAAGGTCCTAAGAGCTTCCATCTTGGCGGGGTCCACACTAACTCCATCTGCTGATACCGCATGGCCGAGGTACTTCATGCTCGGCAAAATTGACACTTCTGTAAGGACACCTTCAGGCCTTGCTCCTGGCGTCGATCGAAGACCTTTAGTAGTCTTTGGTGATGTTCTTCCCAAAATCAGTCACATCATCAAGGTAGGCCAGGACCTCTAGTAAATTCCTATCGCCCACAGTTCTTTCCATCAATCGCTGAAAAGTGGTGGGAGCTCCTGAAATCCCTTGGGGTATACGGGTGAACTGGTAAAACCCCAGCGGGCAAATTAAAGCAGTCTTTACTTTTTCTTCTGGCTGCATTGGAATTTGATAGTATCCACTCCTTAGATCCAGGACCGAGAACCACTTGCTTCCGGCCAGACATGGTATATTGGTCAGGGACTGTTCTGCTGTTCAGGCGCCTATAGTCCATGCACAGCCGTACATCATTGTTCTTCTTCTGAGCTACCACTAAAGGCGAAGCATAGGGCCTTCTGGACTCTTGAATGATTCCGGCTGTTAACAGTTCCTCAAGATGACGCTGCAGGTTCTGCACAACAGCGGGTGCTATTCTTCGTGACCTCTCTCGGAATGGGGTGTCGTCATTCAGCCGAATGTAGTGCTCCACGCCTCGAGCTTCACCCAAATCCCAATCGCACTAGGATAACACTTCGGCTTGCAGCAGAAACTGGTTTTGTAGATGTTCTTTTTCTCGTTCGGTCAAAGGCGAGTCTCCAAAGTAAATTTTCCGTACTTCTAAGGGAGAATAGCTGCTCTGTGCTACCATAGCCTGGGCCGAGTCAGTGAGGTAGCTCTGCACAATATTCAGGCCCCCTCGGAGGTGTATGATCTTGTTGGTAATGTTGGCAATAGGTACTCTGATGTTCTTCAGCCCTTTGCCATTGTCAGTTTCTAGAGTACGCTGCACCAACAGACCTGCAGGCATGCCTTCACCCACGGGAGCCTCCATCACCAACCTTCTGTTGCTGTCATTTTTTCAGAGGTTTATGTAGCCAGGCACCATCACAGTCTTGCCAGGTGGTATTTCAGCTTTACCATGATTGATGGTGGTCCTGTCCCGCGCGGGCCCTTCAGCTCGATCATGCTTCTCCATGCATCTCTTGAGGAAGGACTCATGGCAGGCTGAGTGCATCTTCACGTTCTGGCGAACTGTGGGCTGGCAATCTCTGTACACAGTTTGGCTAACATACCAGTGCATCATTGTTGCTCATTACCAGTGGCACCTCAGGATTCTGATTCTTCGTGGTCACACTCCAGCCACTTCTAGATGGACTTTTACACAAACGTTTCCAAGGTATCTACAGGCAGCATCTCCAGCACCCATCAGAT
Organism: Ambystoma mexicanum; assembly: GCF_040938575.1. Taxonomy (NCBI): domain Eukaryota; kingdom Metazoa; phylum Chordata; class Amphibia; order Caudata; family Ambystomatidae; genus Ambystoma; species Ambystoma mexicanum. The sequence goes on along the minus strand of NC_090939.1, from coordinate 649,169,365 downwards.
TGATCCCTTCCAAAGGTTCCAATGGTAGATGTGACAGATGCTGGAAATAGTAAGGCTTGTACACAATGGTGACCTGAGAGACGCTGTCCAATAATAGTGTGTTTTTTTTGCCTTTCAAGGTCGACTGGGATGGTCATGGTGGGCCCATTGAGGACAGCTGGGATGCCACAGTGTGTGGGTGCTTGGGTTCGCAGCCTGGAACAGTTTGCTGACAACTCAGCCTTTGGGTTACAGAGTTCATGAAGCTGACAGAGATGGTCAGTCGTTGGACCTACCTGAGCCTTAGTTTGATGTTCATGGGGCTTAAGTCTAGGATTCGACATCCTTGCCGAGTTGTCTGTTATCTTTAGTGGAGCTCACTCCTGCTGACGAGATTCTAGCTCCCCCTCCTCTCGAGCCTCCTGAGTGTTTCCTGATGATGCCCTTACGGGAGTGGGTTTAAGAGCATCAAAACAAACAGCTACTCGTGCATAATCTGGGTCTCTGTTGCACAGACAAGTTGAATGACCGTCAGCTCCACATCAATGGCAAAATCTCCATGGTGGTAAAGGTGCAGAAGATGGTGAGAAATTCTCTTGGCTCCGATGTGTGTTTCTCCCACTCCCGGCATGGTGGATAGACGCCTGTCCGCCATCCTGATTAGACAGCAGGTTTTCTCGGGCTGCCAGCTGTACTTGAAGCTTCCTGACCAGTTGTACATTCTCCATCTGCCTCTGCTGAGAGGTTGGAGGATTTGGTGCAAGGATCCGGCCTTGTACGGGACGACTCTGCACAATGTTGTTGCCGGTTTCCTTTTGTAGAGCCCTGATGGATCTTAACAGTCCTTCGTAGGAGGGGGGATTTTCCAGCTTCTCCGGCAATCTCAACTGCAGTAACGGTGTTGCTGCTTCCTTAACCCCTCTTGAGTAGTTGTTTTAATTGACAATGATTCAATCTGGAAGTCTCCACTCCCCCCTTCCCCTTTGGTGGGCCAGACGTAAAATGTGCTCTATCTTTACTAAGTAGTCGGACACCTTTTCTTCAGGCTTCAAGGTGGTGGCATGGAATCCCATCATTAGATCCTCTCCTGGCTCAGTAGTTCCAAAAGCTCTCTCCAAAGGTTTCCTCACTTGCTGGGAAGTAGGGCCCCCATAGATCATTGACTACTCACCACCTCTTTTCCTGATCTGACACTTTCCAGTCTTGTAACATTAAGTTGGTGAGATCCGAACGTAGCTCATAGGCTTCTCCACCCTTTGGAACAGGCTTCTCTCCTAAAAATGGCTGTAGTCTGGTGTAGGTCCCATGTTCCGGCATTAAAGATGGTGTAGGCTGTCGCTCTGTTGCCAACAGCCTCCGCTACAGCAGCAGCAATGACGGCATCTTTGGTCTTGGTAGTAGTTTCAGGGTGCTGAGGTATTCCAGGCCAGGCGTCCAAAGTCCAGACAGGGCAAATAATCAAAGGTTCCCCACCTTGAATCTAGGGCAGGGTTTTACCTGTAAGTAAATTACAACCATAACACAGCCTATAACATTTAGTGTCTTGGCCAGGAATGTGCCCCAGACGTTTCACCTTTCCAATGAGGGGTTCCAGTGGGCCGGTCATAGCCAGTATCTTATCAGTAGTGATATGTAATGAACCTCTCCCACTATGAAGCAAACCTCAGGACTGAGCCCTTCATCGTGCACCCAGTGTAACACATAGTCGTGCGCCATGGCTAAGTATAAAGTACTGCCAATATATTGTGAAAAGCTCCTGTTTGTTAAACAGGAGTTTCTTCTAAGTCAATTGAATGCCCCCCGGATCTCAGCAGTGCCTCCAAAGTGTAAGGTGTTTGTCCTAAATCAGTAATGTATGATGATTCCCTGTGAGAATATGATTGAACAGCAACCTGTAGGTAAACCTGAGAATGGGCACATACACCGTAAGGCTAGCCCCCGATTTCCCCTCTTTTGCCTGTGTAAAAGAGCATGCACACTAACCTTAATCCTGTCTGGGAACCGTTTGTGTGGTCCTAATGTTTAGAATAAAACCACATACGCCAACAGATGATCAGCCCTGTGTCAGGGTGTTGTTTAAATACTAAATGCATGAATAGAACAGCATTTCATTAAAAGCTAGAACAGTGACCAATAGTAAGGATACCATACTTCACAGCTCATATCGGTGAATAACATGCGTCTCAGCTGCATGACATGTGGGCAAGAAGTAGCATAACTACATATAAATATAACAATGTCATTGCTAAAGTACAGTAATCAAACAAAGGTCATGTCAAGCAGAACAAAATTAGAATGTAATACATGAGTGTTAAACGGACAAAGATAAAATAGAAAAAAGCCCATAGCGAGACCAAAAAAGACAAATAAAATCAACAAGCAATTTTATGTCATTTTACGAAAAATACAGATTCATTTAATTATTGTATCACAAATTAGATAAAATTAATATTCAGACTATATAAGCCTATACCAAATATTGGATCAATATATTACAGTAAAAGTGCATCGTAATAAGAATACATGGATACATCATAGAAGCGGGCCCACTAAAGGGTCCACACCGCATGCAAACGTGCGAGGCACCGGAAATCCATGGTGAGTGAAGGGGATCAAAGAGGGAAAGTGGTGTCCACACAAATGTCTGCGGAATACCTAACAAAACATCTATAATATATACAGTCACAAATTTTGGTAATATTGATTTGAGTAAAAAGAAATCTGCAAACATTTGAATAGAGGTGCCATTCGTCAACTAGCCTAGTGTGGGACAAATAGAATGTTCTAAAGTCAACCTAACAATTAGAAAATAATCATTTTCATAGTTTTGACGGGGTGAAAGTATCTAGTCGCATTTCCAGTTAATGCCCGTCTTCCTCAGGACTAAATGCTACCTTGTAGTCAACAGCCCCAAATTGTGGCTCACTTCAATTGTATGTAATTTTGGGAACAGAACTAGATGGGCATACCCAGAAAGGGTAGTCGATCCTAAAAAGAAAATATAAACAAAATATAAAATTAAAAAAGCAAAAAAGGAAACACTACTGGGCACGTTTCCTATAATCAAAGTCAAAGACACACTTCGACATAAATATAATTATAATTATTAATAATTATAAATATAAAGCCGGGAGAAAACTATATGTACCATTTACTCAACCAGGCTGGCCAATCCCAATGTCAACTATACAATTCTAGTGACGTATTAGTCCTGGCATATGTAGATCTCTTTTGATGAGTCTGTGGGGACATAAAAGAAAGAAGAAAAAAAAAGAAAAGGAGGCAAAGCAAGAAAAATGCATGAAATTGGGAACAATCCTGAATTCATATTAGTGAGAAAACGATGACCATCGGATGGCCAACTGAGCAGAACCATATATTTCCAAAGGAAAAGATGGAGACCAACTCGCCCAGTCTAGAAAACCAGAAGAAGGAGAACATAAGTAAACCAAAAGCCACAAATGGATCGGGCTGATAACGATGGTTTTAATTACATAGCTCATCGAAATGAAGGAGACAAGTGGAATACGTCCACCCTTTACATATCATGTATCCATCAGATGCTATAAACAAAAGAGAGAGAAAGAAAAGGGACAGACCTGATGTTCAGTATATGGACCGTTATAACTTTCCAATTTACAGATAGACATCCTTGGTATCACTGAGATGTATCTCATTGTTAGTAAAGTGCCCAAAGTGTGTACAGCCATAACCAAACTAAGTTTGCAATAGAGCCAGGCAGCATCATCACGTTGGAAAGCTGGACGAAATTTACTGTCATGAATCAGAAAAATCGTGTGCACGCAGAAGCGTGTCGCTGTCGCCCAAATTATAAATCGCTAATGCCTGAGCAATTACGGATATAGTTGAAATAAACGGCAAAATGGCCATGGAGTGTTAAACTAATCTCTAAACACCCGCTGGAGATGATGACACAGGTTACCCAAACGGCGGTGTATACGGAGATAGCAGATAGCAATCAGCAGTCCGCTAAATAAGTAAGAGAGTATGCGAGTATGCGCGAGTAAACATTTGCAGGTGAATACAGGTCCGACACGTGGTCCGTTCAAGCATTAAATAATGCTTCATATCGGACCAAGCCTAGAAAAATACTAAACAAGTCCAGCGTTTTGCTTATCTCGCGTCTGTGGAAACTCCATTCAAAACGGCCATTCGAGCAATACAGTGTTGCGCATGCGCCCAATCGTTCTAAACGTGTTGGGATACGTCTGACGTGCTGCATACATTACTGGCCCGCAGAAAGGCTACAATGTTAAAGTGATGTATTAATAGGTTGCATGGCCGTTAGCAGGTGACCTTTGCCAATTGACTATGTGAGCCGGCTCATTTTGTAAATAAAGAAAAGCACGGGCGGCACGCTGTTTGCACCACACGCTCATAAGGCATCCACTGCAACTTATCTGGCAGGTACCACTGATGCCATTTTACATCTAGAAGGTCTACCATTTGATTCTTCCACTAATCTTTACAACACCTTAGATGTGGAGTCATTGTATTCTAACATACCACAGATGGAATCCTTGCCTATAATCAAAACCTTCTTGGATTCTAAAATTGACCCTCAATTGGTCCCAAGTGAATTTCTCATTAATCTTAGAGATAGCATTGACCAAAAACTCTTTTTGATTTAAGGAAGAGTATTTCCTACAAATCAAAGGCACCGCAATGGGTGCAGCCTTTGCTCCTAATTATGCCATATTATTTATGTGGGCCTTTGAGAAGGTTTCTATACTTCATGAAACTAACCCCTTTCTTCAATCTATTGTGTTCCATAAAAGATACATAGATGACATAATCATCATTTGGGACAAAACCAAGGGTGATAATGAACTTTTCCTGACACGGATTAACACCTTAAATGAACATCTGCGATTTACCATGTCAGTGAATAATGTATCTATACCGTTTCTAGACCTGCTTTTGAAAACTAAGGATGGCCTTATTGCAGTTGATCTGTATCGAAAAACTACAGATAGAAACACAATTTTGCATTTTGACAGTTTTCATCCTCAATCTCTAAGGGTTAGTATTTCTTATGGTCAATTTCTAAGAGCCAGATGCAACGGAACCAACAAACAGGATTTCTCGACTCAGGCAGGCATTATTGAGAGTCGATTATCTAGTCAAGGTTATCCATCACATGTTTTAAGACAGTCTCGAAAGAGGGCACGCAGTCAACACTGCGATCTCCTACTGTCAAAGAATATCTTAGACAATACAGACAATCCATGCTTGGTTTGTGCCATGAACGATAGTACCCACCATTCTGCCATTAAAAGGGGCCATTAGAAAGAATTGGCTATTGTTACAACTGAACAATTCTAAGATGGAGCTCCCGATGTATGCGTTTTGGAAAGGGAAAAATCTAAAGAATTGGTTATCTAAAGCTGTTAGGCCCTAGATTAAAAAAGGACCTCGGACCATCTCAGAACTTTGGGGGATGAATAAGAGACATGCGGGCATTTCCCATGTGGATACTGCTGCCAATGCGGTTCCACATGGGCTACGAGTGTGGTCACTATTAAAAACAAGGCATGGAACCTGAGCGACCACACTACATACAATTCTAAGAATGCAATGTATGCCGTTATCTGTCCCTACAATTTTACATACATCGGGAAAACATCTAGACCGGTTAAATTTAGGATTACAGAACACCAGTCTAGGATTCGAACCAAGAATCTTACTTCTCCTCTTGTGTCCCATTTTGTTGAGAATAACCACAGCTGTGACGATCTCCAATGGTGGGCCCTAGAAGTGGTGAGAGGCGTGGACATGTACTCAACTGCAAATAGACTCTCCACCCGAGAACACTGGTGGATCTACAATACCCAGAGCCATCCGGTTGGTCTAAATGCTTTAGAAGAATGGCCATTGGTCCTGTGATTAATTTTGTACATTTCTTCCTGCATATTTTGCATTATAGCCTTGTAATTTACAATATACATAGAACGGTATCCGTTCAGCAGTATATTTTGATATGATCCAGCAACAATAATTCTAGGACTCTTATCAGGTCTTTCATTTGGCATCACTATACAGGGCTTGGAACACTGCCCCGAGAATCAAGCAATGCACTATATGGCTTTAATTTTAGTATTCGCTATACACAATCTGAGGCACAATATGAGGTGTGCATTGTTAGTTTTCCAGCAATGCTATTCCTTTGTAGGGTTACTGCCTTGCTTGTCTGCAATGGATGCCGCGTGGAGGGTTGGTGTGGGGTGCCTGCCTTTTGTGTCGGCATGATTGACGCTTTGTTGTCGTCGCCCCTTTTTCTTTTTCTTTGATGTAGGAGCGTGCGGTGCAAACTGCGCGCTGTACGTGCTTCTTTATTTACAAAATAAGCCGGCTCACATAGTTAATTGGTGCAGGTCACCTACTAACGGCCATGCGACCTGTTAATACATCACTTTAACTTTGTAGCCTCTCTGCGGGCCAGTAATGTATGCAGCATGTCAGACGTATCCCAAAGCGTTCATAACGATTGGGCGCATGCGCAACACTGTATTGCTCGGATGGCCGTTGCGTCCGTGGAAACTCATTCACAAGGTAAGCAAAACGCTGGACTTGTTTAGTATTTTTCTAGGCTTGGTCTGATATGAAGCATTATTTAATGCTTGAACGGACCACGTGTCCGACCTGTATTCACCTGCGAATGTTTACTCGCGCATACTCGCATACTCTTACTTATTTAGCAGACTGCTGATTGCTATCTGCTATCTCCATATACACCACCGTTTGGGTAATCTGTGTCATGATCCCCGGCGGGTATTTAGAGATTATTTACCACTCCATGATGTATATTTCAACTATATCCGTAATTGCCGCGGCATTAGTGGTTCAGAATTTGGGCGACAGCGACACGCTTCTGCATGCACACAATTTTTCTGATTCATGTCAGTAAATTTCGTCCAGCCTTCCAACGTGATGACGCTGCCTGGCTCTATTGCAAGCTTAGTTTGGTTATGGCTGTACACACTTTGGGCACTTTACTAACAATGAGATACATCTCAGTGATACCAAGGATGTCTGTCTGTAAATTGGAATGTTATAATGGTCCATATACTGAACATCAGGTCTGTCTCTTCTCTTTCTCTTATTTTGTTTATAGCATCTGATGGATACATGATATGTAAAGGGTGGACTAATGCGACTTGTGATACTCCATTTCAATGAGCTATGTGATTAAAGGCATCGTTATCAGCCCGATCCATTTGCGGCTTTTGGTTTACTTATGTTCTCCTTCTTCTGGTTTTCTAGACTGGGTGAGTTGGTCTCCATCTTTTCCATTGGAATGATCTGGTTCTGCTCAGTTGGCCAACCGATGGTCATTGTTTTCTCACTAATATGAATTCAGGGTTGTTCCCAATTTCATGAGTTTTTCTTGTTTTGCCTCCTTCACCTTTTTTTTTCTTTCTTTTATGTCCCCACAGACTCATCAAAAAAGATCTACATATGGCAGGACTAATAAGTCAACTAGAATTGTATAGTTGACTTTGGGATTGGCCAGCCTGGTTGAGTAAATGGTACATCTAGTTTTCTCCCGGCTTTATATTTATAATTATTAATAATTATAATTATATTTCTCCAGCATTGGATCTTTCATGGATTCACATGCTTAGAATATTCCCCTTTGTCAGACTGGGACCCCTAGGTACACATATATAGCCTTTTCCTATAAGAAAACTTTCGACACTTTTGTGTCCTATCTACGTCCTTTTAGGACCCACCTACGCATGCTCTGTAGGCCGTCCCAGTATAAGAGGCCCGCCCCCGCGGCTCCCCTTCAGATTTCAACCGTCTCCAAAGTAGTGGGATCTCCTTGCGTTGTCTTACTATTTCGTACAAGGTTGTATACCTGAAGTTGGAGCTAGAGAAAATGTCCTCCATGTCAGGAAAAGCGCTGTTCCGTCCGTGTGCGACGTGCGGCTTGAAAAAAGTTTACGAGGGGGACGGACATATGGATTGTATATATTGCCTCCACCCTCATCATTCGGCGGATAACTGCGACATATGCAAAGGGTTTTCTCAAAAAACCCTCAAAGACCGGAGTCGACGCCTGGTGGCATGGCTGAATGACGGAGCGGGGGCATACCCCCCTTCGGAGGTAGGCTCCACACAATCGGCAAAAACATCACGCCGCGCTACCTCGTCGGAACCACCGGCGAAGAAATCTCGTCCGACGGAAAAAGTGTCATCTGGGAGTCACTCAGCTAGAGACTCCTCGTCAAAAAAATCATCGTCATCAAAAAAGCACGAAAAGGAAAGGCCGAAATCCTCCTCGGGCAAACATCATCATCGATCGACCACGAGTCGAGAGTCGAGTAAAAGCAGGCCAAGCGTGGAAAAGGCGGGACCGCCTCAACCACCTGCTAAGTCACCGTCGTCGACGGTGGTCCAGTCATCGGCCCCCATCCTGCCACTGACGCAGGTGGCATCCACCGTCTCACCGACAACGGCGGCGACAATGGTCTCGTCGACGGGGGTTCTACAGGAGGTCTGGAGGCCGGAAGTTTTTGATCCGACCCCCCCGGATACTTTGCTACAAGAACAGGCTGTGTCGCTGTCCTCGGAGGACGAGAGCGAGCGAATAGCTGGCCCAGCAGACCTAGGGCTACGAGTGGCCGACAAGTCGTCGACGAGGGGATCCGGTGTACCGGCATCTGCCCCTCTTCTCAATCCTCAATCTGTTTTGCCGCTGGAAATTCTGTCCACGCTTCAGTCCTTGTTGCAGTCTTTGGACCAGAGACTACCTCAGGCAAACCTGACACAGTCACCCGTCGACAAGCCGGGCCCTTCCCGTCCACCGACACACCTACGCACGCCAATCTCAGCTCTGGCACAAGAGGAAGGTGAGCTGCCAGATTCGGAGTCTGACAGGGGAGCCATGTCGGATATCTCATCCCCCTCCAGGGATCCAACCTGGGAGTCAGAGGTAGAGTTGGAAACCCCTAGAAGCCCAGCTCACCCGTCCCCTCCGGACGACATTGCATCATTCCATTCTATGATGGAGAAGGCGTGTAAAGAATTTGGTTTGTCCCAGGAAGAACAGAAAAAGGATTGTTTTTTGTTCGACCACATGGGTAAGAGAAGGAGGTCCGTGTTCTCAATACCAATACTAGACCACGTGTGGAAGGAGGTGTTGCAGACAATGCGTCACCCTTTTTCAGAGCCGGCAGTGAAAGGACGCCTCGAGAAAAAGTTTAAGGCTCCAGAGTCTACCCCCAAGTGTTTATCCTCCCAACCAACGCCGGACTCGGTGGTGTCGGCGGCAGCGACGAGAAAGGCGAAGGCCCAGCACAAGTGCACGACTCCGCCTGAAAACGAAGCGAGACGCCAGGATGCCTTTGGCAAAAAAGTGCTATCCGTGGGAGCAACCACAGTAAAGGCCGCAAACTCTCTGGCGATTATAGCCAGATCCGACAGGGAGATGTGGCACAGGCTAGCTCCGTTGCTTCATCATCTTCCGGAAGAGCATAGGAAGGCAGCGATGTTGCTTGTCCGAGAGGGTGAGGAAGCCTCAAATCACGCAATAAACATTGCGGTGGACCTCGCTGAGTCAGGCTTCAAGCAAGTCAATAATGGGGTCGTATTACGACGACAGTCATGGCTTAAGTGTACCTACTTCAGGCCAGAGGTACAATACAAAGTTTTAGATATGCCTTTTGAGGGAGACCTTCTATTCGGTGAGAAGGTGGACGAAGCCCTAAAGGGAATGAAAGAGGACTCGGACACGGCACGTTCATTGGGTGCCCTCCAGAGTGGCCGAAGCTACAAGTCTTTTCGTCCCTTTAGAGGGGCTTCAGGTAATTCGAGATTCTCTGTGTCTGGAGACAGATCCTTTGGCAGATCGGCTTACCCCTCCCAGGGATACAGACGTGCTTCCCAAACGGCAAACCGACGCCGTAACTTCCAGACGTCCAGGAAAAGACCATCCTATCCGTCGTCATCGAGAGACAAGCAAAATAAAGATCAGCAGTGACATACAACACACCGTTCTGGGGGGAAGAGTGTCAGCATATGTCGACGAATGGGAACGAATTACGACGGATCAATGGGAGCTGGACACTATAAGAAATGGACACTCTCTGCAATTCAAACACAGCCCTCCGCACATTCCACCTGCGTTCACCGCTCATTCCCATCTGAAGATACTGCAACAAGAGGTAACACTCATGTTAGCAAAGAGCGTGATAGCATTAGTTCCAACATCACAGAGAGGTCAAGGAGTCTACTCAAGATACTTTGTCGTAAAAAAGCCGAACGGCAAATGGCGTCCCATTTTAGACTTACACGATCTCAACAAGTCTTTAAAGAGCCTAAAATTCAAGATGCTCACTCTGCAGGAAGTGATCTGTGCCGTTCAAGAGGGGGATTTTCTAGCGTCCCTGGATTTACAGGACACGTACTTCCATATTCCAATGTGTCGGAAACACAGGAAATTCCTGAGATTTGTAATAGGGCGGACACACTACCAGTTCACGGTTCTTCCCTTTGGGCTCAAGACCTCCCCCAGAACGTTCACGAAATGCCTGGCTCCAGTAGCGGCCTGGCTAAGGAAGCAAGGCTACCATGTATACCCATACCTCGACGACTGGCTGGTAAGGGGATCCTCCCCAGCGTCGACCAACACAAGTTTACAAGCCACCATGCAGCTTCTACAACAGCTGGGATTCGCCATAAACTTCGAAAAATCCTCTCTGCGGCCATCGAGAACGCTGGTATTCCTGGGGGCACAGTTCGAGACCCAGTTAGGGCTAGTGAAACCTTCTCTCGACAGAACCTCAAGACTCAATCAGCTAGCGAGTCGACTATGGCGAAACACCAGGCTCTCAGTGAGAAAATACGTTTCGGTCCTAGGGGCCATTGCATCCTGCATCCATCTGGTGGCAAACTGTCGCCTATTCATGAGGCCAGTCCAGGAATTCCTCACGGACCGATGGACGCAGGCTCAAGGATCGTGGTCAGACAAGATAACCATCGACGAAAACAAGCTGCTTCGGACCCTTCAGTGGTGGCAGAGTTTCCACAATCTGAACAACGGTGTACCCCTACAGGAACCGGAGTTTCAGCGAACCATAGTCACGGATGCGTCCCTAACCGGATGGGGAGCTCACATGGGTGCTCTCCAAACGCAAGGTCGCTGGTCCCCAACGGAGTCACTCCTACACATAAACGTGTTGGAGCTCAGAGCAGTACGATGGGCCTTGAAGGCATTCCTACCACACATCAAGAGTTCGCGAGTACGAGTACTGACCGACAATACAACGGCCATGTCAACGGCCATGTTTTATCTGAGGAAACAAGGAGGGACGCGATCAAGAACTCTTTCCATAGAAGCCCAGAAAACTTGGCATTGGGCATTAAAGCACGAAATTTCCATTGTGGCTCACCACCTCCCGGGAGTGAGGAACTCGCAAGCAGACTCCCTCAGCAGAAGCATGGCCCAGATACACTAGTGGGAAATGGACACAGTTCACCTGATGAAAGTGTTCGAGAAATGGGGTCACCCCCCTCTGGACGCCTTTGCGACCAAAGACAACAAGAAATGCGAGCAATTAGCAAGCAGATGGCCTTAAGAGGGTTCCATGGGGGAGGCATTCTCCTTCCCATGGACGGACATGTTCCTTTATGCTTTTCCCCCGTTCCCCCTCATACGGAGGACAATACAGTGGATACGCAGATACAATTGCCGGGTAATTCTAGTGGCACCGTACTGGCTGAGGCAACCGTGGTTCTCCGACCTGCTTCACCTGTCGCTGGAACATCCCATAGCGTTTCCGAGAGTCCCGAACCTACTATCCCGGGACAAAGGCACGGTGTGGCATCACGACCCGGACAGTCTCAACCTTACAGCCTGGCTCCTGACTTTTCGGAGTTCGGTGCTTTAAACGTTGCGGAGGATTGTCAAAAAATTCTGCAGGCGGCTCGAGCCCCTTCTACAAATAAATCTTACTCCTATAAGTGGCGGAGGTTCTGTGAATGGTGTCGAGGACAACAAGGCCTACAACCGTTGTTGGTGACGCCGGAACAAGTTCTACCTTACCTGCTCCTCTTGGCGGAGAGGGGGTTATCCTTCACATCGATAAAGGTGCACCTGGCGGGCCATCTCAAGGTTCACGAGGAAGAGGCAGTCGTCTCCTCTATTTAGCGACAGACTTGTGAAACACTTCATGAGGGGTTTATTTCGAATTTTTGCCCCGGTAAAACGTTTCCCCCCAACTTGGAGTCTCAACACAGTGTTGGCAGGCTTAATGAAACCGCCTTTTGAGCCTATGCCACGTCCGACATAAAATTCATATCGTGGAAGTTGGCATTCTTGATTGCTATCACATCAGCTAGGAGAATCTCGGAACTGCAAGCGCTGGTCGTAGACCCGCCATACCTAAGATTCTTTAAGGACAAAGTGGTCCTGGCAACTAATCCTACGTTCGTCCCAAAAGTTGCGACAGTGTAGCACAAACACTCATCCATTGTTCTCCCTACTTTCTTCGTGACACCATCATCGACAGCAGAAAAAGCTCTTCATACCGTGGACGTTAAGAGGGCTCTGAAATTTTACCTACATCGTACACAGGAACTCGGGTCTACTCGACAACTGTTCATCGCATATGGTCCGTCGACGAGAGGAAAAGCAATCTCTAAACAGGGATTGGCTCGATGGGTCTCATCGACGATTGCGTTTTGTCACTGCAAGGCCGGAAGGCCACTGCAAGGACATCCTAGAGCCCATTCTACAAGATCAATGTCCTCCTCAGCGGCTTTATGGGCAGGAATTCCGCTCGGACATATGCCAGGCTGCGGCATGGTCAGTGCCCCACACGTTTACCCGCCACTACTGCCTTGCCAGGCAGCATGCGGACGAGGTGCAGATGGGAAGAGCTGTCCTGCGCCATCTGTTTCAGTAAGGTAAGCTCCACGCTGTGGAGAATCTGTTTTCTACCTTTTTGATGACAGTATACTATGTGGGTAAGGTTATATGAGTTAACTTATTCCTACTGTACATATGCATTGTGTAGTATGGTGAGGGTATATTACACTACATTCTCACCGCCGTCTCAAGTGTTACTGCTATACAATCTATTCTAAGCATGTGAATCCATGAAAGATCCAATGCTGGAGAAGGTAATAGTTTCTTACCTGTAACTCCATTTCTCCAGCATTGGTATCTTTCATGGATTCACATGCGCCCGCCAAACCTCCCCGGAATGCAATGTATTTGATTGATAAATTTAACCCTTCCTACTTTGGAGGGGCCGAAATCTGAAGGGGAGCCGCGGGGGCGGGCCTCTTATACTGGGACGGCCTACGGAGCATGCGTAGGCGGGTCCTAAAAGGACGTAGATAGGACACAAAAGTGTCGAAAGTTTTCCTATAGGAAAAGGCTATATATGTGTACCGAGGGGTCCCAGTCTGACGACGGGGAATATTCTAAGCATGTGAATCCATGAAAGATACCAATGCTGGAGAAATGGAGTTACAGGTAAGAAACTATTCCCTTATGTCGAAGTGTTTGTCTTTTGACTTTGATTATAGGAAATGTGCCCAGTAGTGCTTCCTTTTAGCTTTTAATTTTATATTTTGTTTATCTTTTCTTTTTAGGATCGAATACCCTTTCTGGGTGTGTATCTAGTTCTGTTCCCAAAATTGCGTACAATTAAAGTGAGCCACAATTTGGGGCTGTTGACTACAAGGTAGCATTTAATCCTGAGGAAGACGGGCATCAACTGGAAATGCGGCTAGATGCTTGCACCCTGTCGAAACTATCAAAATTATTCTTTTCTAAGTGTTTGGTTGACTTTAGAACATTTGATTTGTACCAAACTAGGCTAGTTGACGAATGGCACCTCTATTCACTTGTTTGCACATTTCTTTTTACTAAAATCATTATTACCAAAATTTGTGACTGTATATTTTATAGATGTTTTGTTAGGTATTCCGCAGACATTTGTGTGGACACCGTTTTCCCTCTTTGAGTGATCCCCTTCACTCACCTTGGGTTTTCGATGCCTCGCACGTTTGCATGCGGTGTGGACCCTTTAGTGAGCCCGCTTCTATGATGTATAAATGTATTCTTATTACGATGCACTTTTTCTGTAATATATTGATCCAATATTTGGTATAGGCTTGTATAGTCTGAATATGAATTGTATCTAATTTGTGATACAATAATAAAATGATTATGTATTTTTCATAAAATGACAAAATTGCATGTTTTTTTATTATTTATTTTTTTTGGTCTTGCTCTGGGCTTTTTTCTATTTTATGTCTAACACTCATGTATTGGATTCTAATTTTGTTCCACTTGACATGACCTTTGTTTGATTACTGTTTCCCCTCTGTCAGCGAAGAAGGGGACACTCATCTTTTGTTTCAATTGCTAAAGTACAGTACACATCTGATACACTTTGGGCTAAAGTGCAAAGTACATTTAATTTACTCCAACCCTGTGTCAAGGTGTTAGTTTTATATTATAAATATAGCAGCACTATGTTGTACAGCAGAGGACTAGCTAATACACTATGGTACTCCCACACTGACCATAATATCCTACTTCATACATTGCTATGTTACCAAATTGCATGGTACTTGCTAGACGCAATAAATAAATATAGTACTTTACCTGCATAGCTGTAAAGGACTCCAGTAACAGTTGACTTGCAAGAACAAATGAATACATATTTGTGTTTAGCATACATAAACTGAAGGCCTGGTAACGGATGCTTTGGGGAAATAAATGAATTTTAGGGCTTTATATAAATAGGTGAAAAAGGTACAACGTCCTTTCATCGCGGAATGTTTTTTCACTGGGTTTTTTACAGCAAATCTTTCAACAAAAAAAACATCTAATTTTTTAGGGGGGTTAGAATAATATATATTTGGGGTGTGGGTGTTCGGGAGCATATATCAAATTAAAGTTCATGGGGGGTTTGGTGGACCCCCCCCCCAAAGAATAAAATTCCAATGAGTTTTTTTTGTTGGAAAATTCACGGTTAAAAAACCTGCAAAAAACATCCCGCGATGAAATGACATAGAACCGTGAAAAAGCCCTGTCATCAGAAACCTTTGAAATGCACAAATGCATATTAGTGCTCTGCGTGGATTAGCTGAATGACATGTTGGCTATATATAACACAAGTTAACCAGGGAACTGTATAAAACCAGAGTTGGCAGCTTGTACTCCACTGGGCATCTCCTAACTGAGATTAACCCAATAAATGTTACCATAAAAACACATTAGCATTCAATCAGTAAAACGTACATATGCTCTTACAGTTTATGCTGACACAGGTACCTTCAACAGTCCCCAATGCTTGTAAACTGAATGTACAATAGAGATTTAGTATGTCAATATTCTGAGAAGACCAAGGTAGCTGCAGTCTACCACTTAGACATTAAGTCGCACACAAATGAAATGTCCACAAAACAATGACAAACTACACAACAGTAAACAACCCCACAACTCAGGCTGACTCGTACTCGACCGCTCTATAAAAAATTAACCAAAGCGTACAATAAGTGCCCACTGGACTTGACTGTAGGGGTTAAGTCCTTGCCATGCCACATTGTACTGTAGGCGCACAACCCTACCAGTTGCCTAATGAAAGGCACCGAAAGCATAGACCTGGAGTGCTCAATGTTATTGCTTCTCCTCATGCACTTCAGACAGAGCTCAACCCTCAGCTTGAGGATAACTTTCCCCAATCCTCCAGAAGTTTGACAGTACAACTTAATTAATAGTGCGGCAGGGGCAATACCTAGGAGAGGAACGAAGGAGCAAACAGTACGGGAAAATGTCGCTGAATGAGGCTGATCTATTACTCTTCTGGACGACGAAAGTGAAGTGTAACTGTGAACCCCTGAAAATCCGAACTACACAGCAGGTCTTGTAACCTGGTTGATGTCACACCTAAACAAAATTACTTGACACTTTTTTCCTTGAGACCTATGCTCGCAGTAAACGGGGTCATAGAACACTGCACAGATCCTGCGCTAAATCAATAAAACCCACAAGTGACCTGTAATAAAACCTCTCGCAGATTAATGGCAACCGGACAACAAGTCCACCCCTCGCTGATTACGATATAGCAATATATAAATAATTATACTATGTTTCCTCTAAAAAGGAGTAGGTCTGTCAATGAGAACAGGAGAGTTGGTACCCTGTTCCTTAACTTTAATACAATGCATGCAGTGAACCTGCAGCAGTTAATGCTGACTGGAACCTGCTCAGAAAGCGGTCGCTCCTCCACACACTATTCTCTCCCCTCCTACCGAGGGAGTGGACAACTCTCCACCCGGCTTCTTTTGGATGACGATAACCACCACCTCACAACACAAAGCCGATTCCTGAAAACACACTGTGGCAGCAGCCTGACACCTCCACACTCGTCTCTGGATCACACCGCTAAAACCACTTTCTCCCGGAAGTGCGAAGAGGAGACCCAAACAACACCCTAACGGCTGTCGTCTTATTCTACTTCTTCCACTTCACATGAAAAACCTGCGCTTTTCCTCCTCGGCACATACCACTCGCGTCACTCTCAGTAGGGCGCAGCTGACAGAATACAAAACTTCACCTCAGATAGCTGCCAAATTCCTCTGGTGGTGGACAATACCAGTGCCCACCATTTCGTGAATTTAAAAACCCACGTGCATTCCGTAAAATGGATGACAGCCTGGCTTTAATGTAATATCCACAGTGAAAGTGAATACATTACCAAAAAAACGAGAAGAAGAAAACACCTGACTGAACGCCACCCAGTTTGCCCTAACCCTACAAAGATAATACAACCACACTTTAAGCCACATGTAAATACACAGCAATGTTACATAACCGTGTCAGCACCTATTATTATTTTCATTTTTTCGTTTTCAGATTAGCTGCAAATATAAGGCATAAAATGCAGGGTTACATCGACCCACCAGTTCAGTGGAGCTATGCACCATGGAATGTCTCCCCTGCCGATAAGAGAAAAGCATTTCCTTGCTGTAGATGGCTTGAGCAGTGGTTTCCATTTTTCAGCAGCCCTCTGCAGCCTCTTATGCATCAAACCTGTTGCGTCTGCGGTCAACCGAAGGAAGGAAGACAGATCATCTCCTAATATACAAAATCCTGGACTCAAGACACCCACTTGGGGATATGTTTGTGCTACCCTCTGGTGAAGACTGGTTTACCATCTAACCTAATGGCAGAACAGAGTGTCACCAAAAAGGAAAGTCTAAACTCTTACAGAAAGTGTAACAGAGCATCCAGACTTAGCTGCAGAATGGAGTAAAACTAGCTGGAAGGAATGAATATTCCCAATACTGCCAAACAAGAACACTCAGCACAGGTATACTAAAAGTATAGACCTTTTTTAAAAAGGTCACACATATAAAATCTGTGTTCTGAAAAGTAAGTACTCGGCATACCGCTGTTCATAGTGTAGCTATAAAAACAGTAAATGGCCAGTTGAACTCTAACTTACTCTTTAACCTACAGGGGAAGCCCCATACCTGCTGGCAGACACAATGCACACAGGCTTTTAGAGGTGAGTAGAGAGTAGACACCTAGACAATAAACCATACAATACTACCATCATGATTAGGATTCAAGAAGCCACACATAATTTGATCACAGGTTTCCTACTGCACTCTAGGTAAGTTTTACAAATAATAAATAAACACATAGAGATAGTAAAACGGGTACACAGTGTTCAACAAAGCCAGGAGGTTGTTAGGACTGGTTTTCTATACCCTGGCCTGGTGGACAGATGTATAGGAGACCACCCTATAATTGCGACAGGGACCACTCTGGAAGCTACAGCCAAACCAGTTCAAGGTAGCAAATTGAGTTGTCAAGGCCAAGTCGCAGGAAGGGTGAGCTTGGTAAGGAATTGTTCGAAGACACTCTGTTGCAGTCAACAAAACTGTTCCTGACTTTTGGAAGACGAGTGCAAGCAAGCATTGCAAAGCCAAAGTGTTGTAAAAGTTTCTAAAAAATTACCAAACCTCTAAAAGGGGGAGATAGGGGCCAGGTAATAAGTAGCACTGTAACTCGCTTCCTGAACTCTAATTCTTCTTAGGACTAGGCAGGACATCAGAAGAGGGTCCAAGGTCATGTTTTCAACCGTCCAATCTGGTCCTCGATGCCCAGGGATTGCAGGTTCGAGCACTTCTGCGGTCTTTTGTATTAAAAGAAAACGTTTGCACTTCTGCGCTCTGACACATTTGCTGGTGCAAGATCTTCATGATGGAGAATACAGAAGAACATGGTGCAAGGCCCCTCTCAGCCCAGGAATGGATGCTGCTAGCTGTTTTCGATGATTGCCACCGATGCACAGCGATACCTGGGGGGCACACTTGTCGCAGTCGGAATTTGTGTTCTATCTTGGGACCCCTCAAAGTAGCAACCACAAAATTTGGCAGGGACGAGTCCAGTAGCACAAGCTGTCGGTCCCCCAATTTCCCAGCCGCAATGCGGAACTGCGATGTTTGCAGCGCGGTAGCCCAAACTCCGAGGTGGCGAGCCAGTGGTGGTTACAGGGGCACTTCTGATGGCTCTTTGCTGGATACCGTGCTGACTTTGAGGGTGATTGTTCCCACCACCCCAAGGGTCAGAGCTCCTTCGTAGGACTTCTGGAGATCACTAGCCAGGCAGGGCTCTCCCAGGACAGCAGCAGAGGTTGATTGCCAGGCCGCCTTTCAACTCCTCTCCGGTCTACTCACTCGGCTGGCAGCTGGACAGGATTTTGGTTCTCTCTGGCATAGCTGTAGGACTCCTCTTCTTATCCAAAGTAAGGAGAGTGCTGGGATTCAGCCCCCCAATGGGAGGATCTACCCTGCTCATGCACACCAGCAGTGTTCCAATCAAGGACCACTTGATGCTTACGATCATGCATGCATTCACACCAGACATTCAAACACCAGTATGTGCATTGGGACTAGACAGTCACAGCCCACTTCCAGGGAACACACACACCTAGCCCTGCACTAGCCTGCAAAAACCAAGGCTTTCCCGGCCAAATGCATGGCCTTAAAAGGAATTTCCTGACCTGGCAGGGCATGAAGAAGGTCACAGAACAAGATTGCTAAAAGAACAAACAAACACCTTGTGGCACGGCTATGTTGGGACACTAGCCACAGTTAGTAGCCAAATGTGGTAGGGCTAAAGAAAGGGTTGCAAAAATAGTAAAAATGCAACTGTTGTCACCAACTTGTCTTTTGGGGACATCAAAGATAACCAAAAATCCTCTGTGTTTTAGCTTAGAGTAATATAAAAAAATAACCCTGTACACTTACACCTTGGAGCGCCTTGTGTGCTTGAAGGAATCACCAATAATGATCTCTGACCCAAATCACCGGACAGGCTCAGAGTATGGCAAAGTACTACTTTATCAGCTCAAATAAAGTTGGGCGATCTGGCGAAAAACAAAATGTAGTCAGGCACTCACACTTAGGTTTCGATTATACAATAGGCTTTATACCTCAACATGCGTCATCTATGATGTCATCCTATGTGACAAACTATAAAACCTATTGAAGGAAGGGATTGGTTAAGGGAACATATGTACCTATATATCATAAAAGATTAATAATATCACTGTATGCCCCTTATCTAGTAGGCACGCCTTAAACCACCTCTTAATATGTATAATACAGATTACAGCAGAGTAACAGCAGCGGGTTGGCCTGTGCAACATTGTATGTCATGCTGCTACATAACCACTCATGATTGGTTTGCATACTTTCTCAGCCTTGGACATTCGGCTCATTAGCAGCAAGTAAACGAAACCTAGCTGCGGGGAACAACGTCCGACCACTGCCCACATTGTGCGCTCTCCTTTTGTACATTGTTGTTGCCGGAAGGCTGTAATTAATTAATGGTCAATGCAATTGCAAGTAATATCAAGTTCTCTTGGACAAGGTTCAACGCCTTTGAAAAAGAGCTTTGCTCGAAACACGTGTCAGGCTGTGGAATGGGATTAAAAATATAATTCAATTGTTATTGTATTACTGTTTATTGGCGCAGTTCACTGATTATAACTAACTTACTTCTTACTGAGGGTCCTTGGTCCGGGCACCCTCACACTCTCATGTTGAACGCTGCCTTTTTCATACTTCTAACATTTGTGCAGTTGCGCTGGTTGTTCACATAGACCTTTGGACCACCTTGGTTTATTGCTAATTTTCAGGTCTTGAACCCAGCAGCGTTGCAGTGTACTCCTCTTTAACTCATGGCTGAATCAGCAGAATATATTCTTACTAGAGATGCGGATATCAAAGCTCTATTCGCACCTCGTGGGTCTACTCTGAACCCGTTCAAACGATTACCTAATATTACTGAGGATCTCAGATCTAAATTTATTAAGCTTGAGAGGTTGAGCATTAGAGAAATTAACAAATTTTGGGAAATGATCACGTTGCAGCATTATACTCAAGAACACAAAATACCAAGAGGCCTTCGTATTCTTATCTTACCGGATTTTGAAGATCCTCAGGATAATGATTTGGCAGTGGAATGGGAAACCAACCTCACTAACAGCTCTAACAAAATGTTACTTTTACTTATTGAACATGCAAAACGAGCACATTCTCGTATTGTTCAACAGGTTGACGAACTCAAACAAGAAATTCAATTATTTGATGCACCTGCCGCAACTATTGATAAAAACTTTAAAACAATGTACAATATATTGAGAAGACATCAGGATGAGGTCAAAATGAGAAAGTGTAGGAAATTTTCAAGAGATGATAGGGATTATCGAGACAACCGGGTCTACACTTATCAACCCAAGTTTGATGAAGTGTCTAGATCACGGAATAGTAGTGTGGCCTCTTCACCTGTTAGTTCTGATGTCGAAAGTGATTCAGATCGTTCTGGTAACAAAAATGCCTTAGGGAACACACCTCGTGATGATGAATCACGGGATGTAGAAGATGCCGAATCTGTTGAATTGTCAGAACCACCTAGCTTTTCTCCGGCACCTTTTTTGGAACAGATGAGAAGATTCAAAAAGGGCAACAGACAAGAAGCTATCAGAAAACAGGTCAGGTTTCGTCTACCACCCACTGCCAATATCGCAACGCTCGGTCCAAACCAAGGGGATCAAGGGGTGGTCAACACAGGCGGCGTCAACGCCGCTCCATTAGGCCAGCGTCTAACCAGAGCCTCTTATCAGAAATCAATACAGAATCAAACCGATCAGAATCAGTTCAGATAAATTTAATTCACAATTTAAGTCAATATCAGCTCTCTCCAGAAGAACACTCATTGCTTAATAAAGGATTATCATTTGCTCCATCTTGCATCAAGGATATTGTGCAGGTTCAAATTGATCTATTTAAATTTGTCAGGAAGCTTAAGCTCAAGAAGTTTTTTGCTACACAGGTTAAACAATATTCTCCTACGACACCTGTCGCTGCACTATCTGAAATTTCATTACAAACAATGATGAGCACACATACACTCATGTCTATTGATGAGTCAATATCTGACAGTGAATCTAATCTTCTTGATACGATGCATGAACTAGATATTCAGCATCGTAATTTGAAAATTAAAGAATTTGCAAATAAATCTAAATTTACTCCAACTTTTTCAGATGATAATGTTATAGACACGTTTCATCGGGTTGTGACCAATGATATTCACACATTAGCTGATCGCTGTTCTTTTCGTTCCAAATTCACAAATTCTAATCTGTCAGTAGCACAGCGTTCCGCCCTGAACAAACTAGTATCTAATGATTCGCTGGTAATTAAGGAGGCTGACAAAGGCGGTAACGTTGTGATTATGGACAAAGTAGACTATATTTCCATGGCACTTGACCATTTGAATTCACCAGGTTGTTATGCTATTTTGAAAAACAATCCTATTGCTCAAATACGAAATAAAGTTCATTCCTTGATTGATAAATGGTATAAAATAGGTATCATTACAGATGTGGAAAAATGTTTTTTGTTTTCTGATAAACCCACAATGCCAACTGCTTATTTTCTTCCCAAGATTCATAAGTCATTTGATAGGATACCTGAAGGTAGACCTATTATTAGTGGCCAGGGTGGTATCTTGGAACCTATATCAGTGTATATTAATGAATGTATTGCACCTTTGGTCCACTCTACACCCACATATTTACGAGATACTATGCATATTCTTGAGATTCTTGCACAATTGCCTTGTACTCCTGGATTATTATTGGTCACACTTGATGTTAAATCATTATATACTTCTATTGATCATCATAAAGCAATTGCTAGCATTACTTATATTTTCCGACACAAATCAGCATCTTACCACCTTCATATTGAAATGATCAAAGAATTTCTTCTTTGTGCTCTGCAAAATAATGTTTTCCTTTTCAATGATACATATTATCAACAATTGATTGGCATTGCAATGGGAGCCAGCTTTGCTCCATCTGTAGCGAATATATTCATGCACCAATTTGAAGAACAATATGTGTTTCATAATAATGTCTTTTCACCGTTGATATATATTTGGAAAAGATATATTGATGACGTTTTTATGATTTGGACGGGCAATGTGGTTGAATTAAATGAATTTGTAAAATTTTTAAATGCCAATAATTGGGGTTTGCAATTTGTGCATTATGTTTCAAATGATTCTGTAGATTTTCTTGACCTGAATATTTCCAAGTCCCCTATTGGCTTTATTACTAAAACTTTTCGCAAACCCACCTCGGTTAATGCAGTGTTACATTCATCTAGTTCTCATATACGGTCTGTTATCAACAATATCCCGAAAGGTGAATATATTAGAGCTAAACGTAATTGCTCTCTGACTGCAGATTTTGATGCGGAAAAATCGCTTATCCGTGACCAGTTTTTACAACGTGGTTATCAACCTAATCTTCTTACTAAGGTTGAACGCGAAGTGTCCAGTATGAAGAGGGCTGATTTACTTAAACCTAAAACCAGAACGAACTCAGCTAATACGCGGTTTAATAAAATCAGGTTGATTACCAGGTACACTAGTGATAAAAAAAGGTGCGCTCTCCTTTTGTACATTGTTGTTGCCGGAAGGCTGTAATTAATTAATGGTCAATGCAATTGCAAGTAATATCAAGTTCTCTTGGACAAGGTTCAACGCCTTTGAAAAAGAGCTTTGCTCGAAACACGTGTCAGGCTGTGGAATGGGATTAAAAATATAATTCAATTGTTATTGTATTACTGTTTATTGGCGCAGTTCACTGATTATAACTAACTTACTTCTTACTGAGGGTCCTTGGTCCGGGCACCCTCACACTCTCATGTTGAACGCTGCCTTTTTCATACTTCTAACATTTGTGCAGTTGCGCTGGTTGTTCACATAGACCTTTGGACCACCTTGGTTTATCACTGCCCACATTGGTCAATTAGCCTACCATCTCTCATCAGTTAGACCATGAACCAAGGCTTCTCCTTTGTACTTGACCTTGCTGACTGTTTTCTTCTCTGGAACTTTTAAGGGAGTCTGGATACACCACTATCTTCGTCGGAGGCTTAATGAATATACCTTTATTTCTTTTTCATTTGTAAGGCGCTTATACACACTTGTTTACAAGTCTTGCATCACGTGTTAGTAGACCACGAATTCGTCTATTTCAACCTGTTATTTACTGCTATTTGATTAAATTATGCTGAGTGCTATTACACCTCTTAGCCTCTGGCGACTTGGTTGCTTCGTGTTACGTGTGCTTTTCTTGAGCCTTGATTGTCCAATACTTGGCACTTGCAGATGTTTTTGCTTCTTAATCTAAGAGAAATGTATCCTTAGTTCATGGCTTCTGTTGGTTAACTTCCTTTGTGCTTTCTAATTATGTCTTGCTGTGTCATCCTTGGTCTCAGCAAACAGATATTCTTTGTTTCTCGCATGAAGCTGTTTTCTGCAGCGTTTCTGATCTGCAGCCTTGGTTGGTCTCTGAGGTAGTTTTGACAGGATCCGACGTCCATCTTCTAATCATGGCTGCTTTACTCGTGTTAGTTTCTACTGCAGCAAGGTAGCGTTTCTGCGCATATGCATTTACTACTCGCCTGGTTACTTATTATTCTTTGTATATGTGGTTTCTCCGTCTCTGCATACATGTTGCTCTCATCACTTCAGTTATCATTATCAAGTATATGCATATTGTTAGGCAAGATTTGGAGCAGTACAGTTTGGGTGCACTACAACAACCTTGACCTCCTGGTAATACGAACCCAACCTTTGGTATACGTCTGTACTACACAGGTTGGTAGTGTGGCTGAGCAGCGAAGCTTATCTCAAGAGGGGTCAATGTGAGCAGTAGGGTGATTATACAGAAATTCACAGTGACAAGTATCCAAATAAACACTTACACTCAAGGTTTCTTGATTAAACAATTATTATTTTAACAGTCGGCTTGAATAAGCCTTCTTCAGAAGGGGCAATATAATAGTAAAACACAAATACACTCCAGAATGCACTTTCTTAATTTCTTTAAACCAGCAAATACTCATTTGGGATGGCACACACACTCCCTACATCCTCAGGTGACTTAAATAGCTAGGACACTATGGACATTAATATATCACTGGTACATTTAAAGCAATACTGAGATGAGTGTTTAAGTAAAGAGGTTTCAGAATAAAACAAGAGATAACACAAATATTCTGTAGCAGGTAAGTACCTTTGGAGCCCCCCAATGCAAAGTAAATTAACCCTTTCCTGGAGGGAAGATAAAACACAGAGGAGAGAAGAGTCATTCAGGGAGCCAGGCCAGCCTTTGTCAATTGGGCAAAGTCTAGGTGAGCTGAAGCACTTCTTGCAGGTAAGTAAGTCTTGCACCACAATGTTTTAGAAGTCTTTGTATAAAAGGTAGAATCAAAGTAGGTTCACAAGCTGGGAGGCTTGTGAGAGGTAGAACATGCACGCAACTCTACAGAAGCAACCAAGACAGGTCTCAACTGAGATCAAGTAATGTTACAACAAGAGGTAAGTTCTCTTAGTCTGTACAGTACCTTTGGTTAGAAAAAATGGTTCCAGCTGGCTTCTGTTCCTGTGTTGCTCTGCATATCCTTTTGTTCCTGTTCCTCAGTCATGGGGACAAGAGAGAGGACTTCTGGGTACTCCTGCAACACAACAGTGCTAGAAAAGGACCAACTTCTATTCAGCTGCACTTCGGGATTTCAGCTGCTCGCGTCTCAGCAAATAGCACCACTGTGGACTCTTGGATACCACTCTGGACTTTCCTCACATCTGTGGTCCAGCACTCTGTTGAGGTGGCTCCGGCTTGGTCCATCCTGCTTACTGGGAGTCCGTAGGATCTTCCACAAGCTCGAGTCTGACTTAAAGTGATGCACTCCGTTTGGTGTTCCTCTCCCTGGCACTTCAGTTCCAGAAGCAGTCGAAGTACAGCCAGCTCCGAAAGGCTGTCCAAACAAGTTCAATTTGGAGTTGATTGGTCTCACCAAATCAACGGAAGAAGTCGTCCTTGCATGGCTTCTGTAGTCAAGGCAAATTCAGAGCTTCAGCACAGCAGCAGGGCTTCACCGTGCAAACCAATGGTCCAGGAGTTTCAGCAGGCCAATCTTCCAAGTTCTTCTTCCGATTCCTTTGTCCAGTGGTCGACTCTGCCTTCGAAGCCAAAAAGCCTTTCCTTTTATGCAGGTTTCTCCCATTAATTCCAGCCTAGCTGTCAATCACACAGCAGGGTGGCTGTCCTTGCCGTACAGCCAGCCAGCCAATCGCCTTTGAGTGCATTCCTGTAATCAAGGGGATTAAGCAGAAGGAGTTTCGGACACCTCCCTCACTTCCTGCACCTGCCAGACATACTGGAGCCAGAGGCAGGCTTCACTCGTGAATCCCGCCAAAGACAAAACAAACAAAGGGAGCAAACATGATTTGGCGCGCAGAGTAAATCTCAAGAAGGACATTTCCAGCAAGAAATGGTGAAAAAAGACCGGGTCATTTTGACAAAATGGGCACCCATGGGTGCCTTACTGCAGCTGTGAACGCAGCCTGCGGTGAAGACACAATGGTAGTAAAAAGTAAACTACTGCCACCAGCCTTTAATTGTAGAAAGGGTAACATAAAATTGTTACATTAGAAACAAGACAAAGGGGATACCAAGTAACCCCTCCAGCACCCTATTGTAAGATAGCGTGTGCTGGGTCTAGAAAGTTACAATTGTAAGTAAAGTCAATTTCATTTTACTGCTCTTGGAAACAGTAGTTTATCCAAGAGAAGGTATTTAAACCTTTGGGAAATCTGAAAGACATCCCTGTGCCACTGCACTGAAGGTGCTATGTTTCGCAATATAAAGATGATGCCTTTGGAGTTTGTCAGACTCCAAAACCAAAAAGTGTTAAATCACAGAAAAATTACATGAGTGTGTGGGAATTGGGTCTCTCTCTCCAGGTTAAAAATTAAAAAGTCAGAGTCCAGAAAAAGTACTGTGGGTCTCTAAGGTAGAGAGGAATTGACACATTTCTGAGAATTCTCTGAGAATTCTCCCTAACATATCGTTTCAGTACATCTTAATACCGTCTCTTCCTGACGTCCCTTTACTCTCGACAGACTTCGTTTACAGCTCTTCTATCTCCAATGATTTGTGCCGACATCCTTCCACCACATCAGTGCAGGGATACATTCGATACGGTTGTCTGAGTGTATAACGCCTCTCATATCTTCGGTGCAGTATTGGGATGATACCTGGTGCCATGCACAGTCTTCCTGGTTTGCTTCCAGTATGATGGAGGTGAGGGGGCGGGCACTAGTGATGACATCATTTACTCCTCTACAACCCCATTGCCCTGCATTGCAAGATGCATTGTGCAATGATACAAAGTTACCCAAAAAAACTGATATCCAACACAGTTTCCCAGTACTGACACCCTTAAGGACTAGTCAGTTTCCCCATGACAAATGAGCAAAAAGTTAGTGGAGTGAAGCTGAGGGCTTCACTTAACTGGAAAAATATCGGGCCAACTCCAAAAACAAAAAGCAAATGTTTTAGGGATCCATAGAAATGGAGGGAAAGTTGCCTAAAAGAGAAGTATTTCCTAACACTTGCGCCCCTGCCCCCCCCTTCAGACTGGGTACCGGGGGGATATCTATCCCACCCCTGGGTGAGTGCTCTGTTTCAGACAGTTACACCCGTTTGCAGACCATCACCAAGGCTATGCTGAATAGTGGATTCCTGAAGACTCATGAGCCACCTTAGATTCTCTCCCTTAATGTCGATCAGCCACTTCAAGGGGTTTGGGTGTGCATACACAGTGAAGGGAGTCCCATGGAGCTAGGACCTCGACCTCCTAAGGCACCAAACGATAGAAAAACATGTATTTTACACTTTGTGCCACCTGAGCTCTCCAACTCTAAACTAATAGCTGATAAAACACACAGGTTGTTCCATACCTTTTGTTGTCATGCTGGGATCATTTGCTTACTAGCCCAGTGTCAAAGGCATCTGCCGGCACTGTGAAAGGTCTCTTCCAATCAGGTGCCCTCAGAGCAGGGGCCTGACGCAGGGAGTCTTTCAGGCCTGTGAAGGCGTACTCAACCTCTATGAACCAGACAATGGGCCTCATTACAAGTGTCCTGGTCTGGAAACAAATGTGCCGGTAAACCTACTGGCACTGTTCTTTTGGGACCGGCACACTGTGTGTTTGCCTGCCAGAGCTGCTGTGCCCGACAGGGCTGACCCTGCCGGGCTTAGCGGCCATGGTAGGCAAGCAGTCACGGAAGCACCGGCACCATTAACGGTGACAGTGGTGGTGGTCCCCATTCCCATCGAGTCCCATTGGACTCGATGGGAATGGGGACTTACAAATTACCGGCGCCTGATGTCCCGGACCGCCGGGTTTGTAATCCCCGGTGTTACCAGGAAGTCGGGTGCCGGTAATTTCTTTCAGGTTCGGAGCAACCCGCTGGCATCACTGGCAGGGTTACCTCCGGACCCGTAATGAGGCCCAATGTCTTTGGGCCCCTTAGAAGTAGTGAGGGCAGCCAGAGGACTGGCTATTTGGGAATAGCTTGTCACACAATTCCTGTATTTCTGGGTGAGGCCCAGGAAAGTCCTCACTTGGGCATTTCTGGATACTCAAGGTCAGCCACTGCATCCAATCTAGTTTGGCACTTTGTTGCTTTACTAGACAGGTGGACCTTATGAATGTCCTGAAACACCAGCTCCTGAGATTTTCCAAGTCCTTTCCAAGTGGTTTCAGGTTCTGCTATATCATCCAGATATGTACTGCCGAGATCCTCTCTCCCGTTCAGAACAAGGTCAAGTCTCTTTTGACAGGTGTCCGTTGCAGACTTTACCTCGGACATCAATACATTTCTGTAAAGTTCTGAAGTTGTCGAAACTGCTGTCCTCTCCTTGGCATAAACTGACACGGATATGTTGGCGTACCATGCAGAAACTGCTAAATATCTTAGCTGAGACACCAATTTGGTTGTGTTTGGTGGAGGTTGAGATTCTGTCCTGTGGACCGCCTCCATCACCTTTAGTCCCAATACTGTGCGGATTTCACACAAAGTGTTAGTCCCAATTTGTTGTTGGTCTGCCACCACACACCACCATTGTTTTCTGGTCCTCCAACTCCAATGGCACAGTCTGGCTCACACCAATCTGTTGAGCCTGGAATTATGGGAAACAAGGGGGAGTCTTGCCGCAGCAACATCTTATTTTATTTATTGTCCATTAGTAAGGCGCTTATACATCAAGGAAATTGTGTTTCAACGCACCCACATGGAGGGAACATGGGAATGGGAGGTAAATGGAACAATGAAAGAGAGAGGTGGTCCTGCTAGGCCTTGTGAGCATTCAGAGTGTGCAAGTGGAGAGAGAGAGAGGGGTTTGGGGGTTTAAGTGCTAGGAGTAACACACAGGGAAGTGCTAGGGAGTAAGTTGCAAGCAACTGTTAAGTGACTGGCAGAGATCACTTGGTAAGAGTGGTCAACTGCCAATAAATGAGTGCAGGCCTATGATATCACAGGCCAGTGGGTGCTGCAGCGAGTGCTGGGAGTGGGCAGAGGCTGGAGGCGAGTGGGGGTGGGAGGCCAGGGGCCAGCTGGACGCATAAGGGCCCTGGTCACCAATCTCCACGACTGTGAGGTTTTAGCAAAGGAGGGAGGGGGAATCAGGAGGTGAAAAGGAAAGTTTTGAGGAGCTTCCAGAATTTGAGGCGATCCGGCTTAAAACGAAGAGGGAGGGGAGGCTGTTCCTTCCATTAGAGGGAGCCAGCCGATGAGAGATCGGCCACCAGCTCACTCTTTAGCGAAGCGCTTGACACGCAGAGAGTTGGCGCAGAAGGAATGTAAAGATCTGTAGGGAGTGTATTTAGTGACAGAAAGTTGTAGATAGCATGGTCCCCAGCCACAAACAGCCTTATGGATGATGCAGAGGGATTTGAATTTGATCCTTGCAGCAACCAGTGGAGAGTTTTTAGGGCTGGAGAGATGTGGCCCCTGGGTTTGAGGCCAAGGATAAATCTTGCAGCCCTATTCTGGATTAGTTTAAGGGGACGTAGAGAGGAAGGGGTAGATTAAGGAAGAGGCTGTTGCAGTAATCAAGCCTAGATATTACCAGAGCTCTAGAGACATTGAGCTTCTGGGGAAAAGTGAGGAAAGGAAGGATTTCTTTGAGGAGTTCAAGTTGAAAGTGGGCCTTCTTGGCAAGGTCCTGAATGTGAGTGAGGAAGGGAAACCGAGACGTCTAAGATCACTCCAAGGTTTTGGCTTTAGATGAAGAAGGGGTAGAACCCATAGACGGTGGCCAGAGTGAGGGGAAGAAAGAGGGAGCAGGAGTCCCAATGGGAAGGATCTCAGCCTTGATGGCATTGAGGCAGAGATCATTGTAGGCACACCATGACTGGATGGCAAATAGGCAATCAGAAATGATGAAGTAAGGAGAGGATCAGAGGGAGGTTTGAAGACTTGTGTGTCATCTGCATAACACTGGAAGTAAGGGGAGTAGATGGAAATTAGGTGTGCCAGTGAAGCAAGGTTGATGTTAAAGAGCCTGGGAGAAAGGTTGGAGCCCTGGGGGATGCCACAGGTGGAGATACAGCTGGAGAGGAGAAAGGGCTCAGGATAACCTGGGAGGGGGCAGTCATTGAGGAAGAAGGCCAGCCAGTCCAGTGCCTGCTCCGAGATACCTAGGGTATTGTGGAGCCGTTTTATGAGGATGGAGTGGTTAACCATTTCAAATGCCGAGGAGAGTTTGAGTAGAATGAGAACGGCAGGAGAGTTAGAATCCAGAGTAGGAGCAGTTCTTCATGGGTGTTCAGGGGAGCAGTTTCCGTGCCTCTGGATGCTCGGAATCCAGATTGATGGTTGTGTAGGCAACCAACAAGCTCAGTATGTTGGGTCAGTTGGGGGAAGATCAGCTTCTCCAAGAGTTTCCCAGGGAAGGGGGTGATGGAGATGGGGCGGTAGTTAGCTGGACAAGACGGGTCTGTACAGGGTTTATTCAGATGGGGGCACACAAGTGAGTGCTTGAGGGAGGAGGGGAAAGACCCACTAGCAAGAGTCATTGCAGAAATCAGCAAGTGCAGGGGCAAGAGAGCCAATATTGCCCTTCATATTTCTGGAAGAGCAGGGGAGACCTTCATAGAGCGGACAACTCTAGTGACCTTGTCGGATGTGATAGGAGAGAAGGAGGAGAGAAAGGCCGAGGGGGAATGGGATCCAAAGGTGGCAGGAGGGTGGGGGCAGGGAGGGAACCAGGGTGCTCAGACTGTCCTGAGTTTTTGCAGTGAAGTGTCTGGCCAGTTCATTGAAGAGGGCCTGGGAGGGAAAAGGTGAGGTGGGGACTGCAGAATGGTTGGCTAGTTCCTTTCAGATTTTAAAGAGATCAGCCATGTTGTTGGATGCACCAGAGATGCATGCCTGGATGTTGGCCCTTTTCTTGGAGTGAATGGAGAGTCAGTGTTGCTTTTGGAGCAGGAGACCTCACCTTGTTGTTGTGGGATCAGTTGAGGGGACACTGGGTCTACCACATCCCTCTGAACAGTTTACCTAGTCAAGTAACAACATTTTTTTTTTTTTTTGAACTTTTCTTTATTGGCAAGAAGTAGTAGCTGGCACGGTACATGTTACAACAACAACACACATTTCATATTTGAAGAGTGGATGACAAAGCAAAGGCGCAACAGAAAAATCACACACGTTCATAACAGCAGTTCAATTACAGCAGGGCCATTCAACGTATAGCTTGATCGATCCCCTGCTCAGGAGATGAGGGAGAAGACAGAAACTCCAAATCAACCCTTCTGTTCAGGTAGCTACAAAACTCAGTCCAAATATTTTTAGGTCGAGCATTCCCAGGCAACATGTTGATATAGTCCTCCTCACAAATTTGTGTCCAGTAAGGGCTTTCAACCACATCTCTAGTGAAGGGGGAGGATCGCCGTTTCCAACACTGCAGAATGCATTTCTTGGCCACTATCGCAGCCACATTCAGAAATCTAGCAACCCGCTTCGCATCAGTCCCCTCCCAGAGCCCAAATAGTAGAGCCAGGGGGTCAGGGTCAATACAAAACCCCACCATCTCAGAGAGGGCCCCAAGCACCGCCTCCCAAAACTGAGCCAATGCCCCACAAGACCAGAACATGTGGGCGTAGTCCGCATTGCTGGATCTACATCTCTGACAGGAGTGGGAGTGGTCCCGTGCAAATTTCCCAACCGCGTAAGGAGTGTAATACAGACGATTGAGTAACTTGTATTGAACGCATCTAACCCTAGAATTGAGAAAAACTTTGCGTGTATGCATGCACATTTTGGTCCACATACCATCTGTGATGTCTAACCCCAGATCGCGGCTCCAAGCATCCCGGACAGTATGGGGTGGTTCTGCAGCTCGCATGGGGGGGGGGGTTCATCTGGATACGAAGGCCACATGTCCTGGACAGCCGCTCTGAGTTGAAAGTATTGCAGCAGCTCCAAAGAGGACTTGGAGTGCCCTGGCCTCCATGTATGCGGGGTGATAAATTTCCCATTGGGGAACAAGTCGGAGAATGATCTGTATCCCAGGGCCAACCAGTGACGCATCAGCAACTTCTCTTGTGTGGGGGTGAGGCCAGGGAACGACCACAAGGGAAGCCATTTATACTACGGGGGGAGCCAGAGTGGGGCAGCAGAACCTGTCGCCACGCTCTGATACTGGAGGCCACCGGGTCAGCAGGGGCATCCGAGTGATACGAGTGGAAAAGGATAAGAGACATGACATTTACCTCCCCAGTCGCGAGGATCTCAAGCTTAACATGGGGAGGAGGGTCCTGGTGCTGGTACCAGTGTGTGGCGTGCTGAGCTTGTGCGGCTATCCAATACTGGGTAAGATCCGGCGCATTGAAGCCCCCCTTCTCGTAGGGCAGAGTCATAAGTTGCCAATTCCTTCGCACGTCACCGGAATGCCACAGGAAGCTGGCGCACCCCGCATGCAAGTCCGCAAAGTATTGTTTCCCGGGCCAGAGTGGGACGTTAGCAAATATATATAGGAGCTTTGGGACTATGATCATCTTTATTAGGGACAGCCTCCCTGATAGTGAGAGGGGAAGGTTACACCATCTTTTCATCCTAGTCTCAGGATATTGCGCGGCCGCCCCATAGTTGTCAGCCAATAAAGAGGACTTTGAGAGGGACACCTGGACCCCCAGGTATTTGATGCCCTCGGGGGCCCACTTGAGCGGGAATTTGCATGCAGGTTGGGAAGTTGCGGGTGTTTGATTTTGTGTAATTTATAGTGAAGCCCGAGAATGTGCCAATTTTGATTATTTCACGAATGATCGGGTCGAGATGGACCGAACTGTCTCTAATGTACAAGAGCACATCGTCTGCATAAAGTGATATGATTTCGGGGGTGTCCCGTAGCCGTATCCCTTTGCGGGTATGGTTGTCTCTGACACTATCCGCCATGGGCTCAATAGCCATCGCGAACAGCAGGGGAGAGAATGGGCAACCCTGACGCGTCCCTCTATGCAGGGTGAAGGGAGCTGAAAGATGAGAGTTAACCAGGACTCTGGCCACAGGGTTAGTATATAGCAGTTTAATGCAGGCCATCATGTATGGGCCGATCCCCATCTTCTCCAGCACCGCCCACAGGTATTGCCATAAGACCATGTCGAACGCCTTTTGGGCGTCTAGCGTCACGGCAACTGCGTTGGCTTTGGGGTCTATCCTAGAGATAACATTGAACAACCGCCGAATGTTTAAGGCAGTGGAGCGGGCAGGAACAAAACCACTTTGATCCGGGTGGATCAGATATTTCATGATGGGGAGGAACCTATTTGCTATGATTTCGGCGAAAAATTTGGTGTCGGTATTGATGAGGGACAGAGGTCTGTAGGAGCCGCATTCATCAAGAGGCTTACCCGGCTTGGGGAGCACAGTGATGACAGCCTCACGCAGGGACTGGGTAAGGGTGGCAAGGCGCAGCGACTCAACCCAAACCTCATAAAGCCGTGGGGCAAGAAGGGCAACGTGCTCTTGATGGAACTCGGCAGTTGGGCCGTCTGGACCGGGAGCTTTCCCCTTAGGGAGGGCGGAGATGACCGAGGCGATCTCATCAAGAGTGAAGGGTGTATCTAATTGTTCTTTAGTAGCTAGAGATATAGGGGACATTGGGATGCGATCGAGAAGGGCATTCAGATCTTGCGGGCTGTGCTCCCGCTGTCGGGCACAGAGGGTAACGTAAAAATCTGCGAAGGTCTCAAGAATGGGCCGGTCGGACCAATGCCGCACTCCATTATTGTCGATGATACTATCAATCCGGGCTCTGTTCCCCCCCCCCCTCGGTCCGGACAAGACGGGCAAGGGTATGACCCGGCCTCTCCCCCTCACCATACTCCTGGGCCGCAACGGGCCGGGCAAGGTATCTTATCTCGCTGAGGGCGAGGGACTCGAATGAGTCCAGTTCAGTTAGTATCTGTGCTAGCTTGGGCGGGGAAGGGGTGGTAGCGTACTCACGCTCAAGCTCCCCAAGTCTGGGCTCAGAGCGGCGTAAAGAGTTTCTAATGTCTTTCAGGACCCCAGCCTCCCTGGAGATACACATGCCTCTAATGAAAACCTTGAATGCCTCCCATCTCACCCCGTCCGTTGTGTTGTGTCGTTTGTTATTATCAAAAAACGAGGTGATATCAGCAAGGATGTTGGCCCTGAAGACAATATCCAAGTAACAACATTTGACAAGGCCCAGACCACTCACTTGTGACCAGAGTTTTTTAACAGAAGCTGGACATAAGAAGGTCCCACCGAATTTTTTGAGGCTCACTCCGGGCTCCAATGAAACATAGGAGCGATCTAAATGGTTTCCTTCTCTTACCGTTTTTCCATGGAGGACAGTTGAGGGGCACTTGATGGTTCACCTCACCTTCCTTCCATTGGGTCTGACCATCACTGAGTACAGTAGAGGAGCTACCTCTGTTACTGAAACTCAATAAGTTGTCAATGACTCACTTGGCGGTCATTCTCTGGGTTGGCACTAGGACACATGGTGTTGTGATTAGCAAGCACCAATTTGTCAGTGTCGCCCAAAGGCTCTGGACCAACTTATGGAGCTGACCAAGTTAGACCATATGTCTGTCAGTGAATTCACTCCTAAAAGGGGAACCCTGGATATATGGATTTCCTGTCTCACTTCTGTCAGGCTGAGAAACACAGGCGTTTTCTTCTGGGACCCCCATCATGGGTCAGCAAGAATGCATGTTAATCTTTACTACACCTGACACCATGCGCAGGTTACATAAAGATACTTCTGCCATTAGTGGAAATAAAAAACCCTTGCTTGCATAGGCCTAATAAGACCGAAGAACAGAGGGTACCAATGTTTGTCTTCGTTTTTGGCACAAAGGTTGGAAAAATATCCATACAAGTTCATAGTGTTTCCTACACACATTATATACAATTCACAAATCACATGTTCAATCTTATTTTAACAGAGTTCTGAATCCTAGTTATTATGATCAACAGAATTCACAAGTACTTTTTCCCCACGAGCGATTTGACTTTGAGTCAAACTTCAAATCATGCTGTTACACAATACATGTCATTATATTGTCCACTAGCCAACACGTGCTTCGACCTTCTTTTGTTCCTTTTCAGGGTTTGCCTGCACTCTATTCAAATATCTAAAGGAAGTGTGCCTGTAGCTAAGGAACAATATTAAAAGCAGATGAGGATTCAGATTAGGATGATGGCAATTATGATATTGGTTGATAGCAATCGGTCACCATTAATTTGAATTGTGATAGTAGTTTCCCATATTGGTAGCTACCCATCATGCTAGTGTCTTTATCTCTATATAAATCCACCTCCCAAGTAGATAATCACTCTTCTCACAACATGCTACTAATATTGCTGCTTAACATGCAAACCATGCTTTGTGATGTGTCCATTCTACATTATGAAGCTTGCCAATAAGTCTCTATTTCAATTGGTTCTTGCATATAGTATGCTGAGATCCATTGTGAATTCTGTTGATCATAATAACTAGGGCACAGCTGGTAGTGTGACTTCTTAGGGACGTCAGATGTGGGGAGATGAGGAAAGTGTGGAGTCGAAGATAACCCTCAGATTTTTAACCTCACAGGTGGGAGCAGGAAGAGGGCCAAGAGAGGCCAGCCAGAGAGTGACCGGAAAGGAGTGAGTGGGTGTGCCGATGAGGAGAATCTCTGTCTTACTGGCTTTAAGGCAGAGATCGTTGGTGGCACACCACTCCTGGATAGCAGACAGTCAGAGATGAGAGAAGGAGAAGAGGCGGCAGAAGCCAAGAGTGCCAGGTATTGGTTTAGCAGCCAGGGAGAAAAGTTCGACCCCTGGGGAACACCACAGGTAGAGATGGATATAGAGCTAGAGGAGAGGAAGGACCCAAGTTGGACCTGGGAGGGTTGATCGGAGAGGAAGGAGGTCTGCCAAGCCAGGGCCTGATCGGTGATACCCAGGTTATCACGGAGACGGTTGAGCAGGATGGCATGGCAGAAGAGAGGTCAAGTAGGATGAGGACACCGGGGGTGTTAGAATCAAGTTTGGAGAGCTGGTCTTCACGGATGTTCAGGAGATCAGTTTACGTGCTTCTGGCAGCTCTGAAGCCAGACTGATGGTCATGGAGGCAGCCAACTGTCGCATGCTACTAATATTGGTGCTTAACGTGCAAACCATGCTTTGTGATGTGTCCATTCTACGTTATGACGCTTTCCAATAAGTCTCCATTTCACTTGTTTAATACATATAGTATGCTAAGATCCTTTAGTATCTAAAGTCTTTTGATCAAAGCCTTTTGTTTTATACTTTTATAGCTTTGATACTAAGCCAGGTATTATTTATGCCACAACACTCAAAATCAAACTTTAGTCCTTCATTTATGCAAGTGCGGAAAGACATTACTAATACTGGAACCCAATCTAGGGGTCTGATTACTCGCCACAGCCAGGGAAGTTCCTAATCTGTGTTCCTGAGTGATTGGGAACCTTTTTCCATACTCACTCATTCTTTTACCCTATCTTTTGGGTTCTCCAGCATGGGGTCTGGCATGAATTCACATGCTCATGAATATTCCCTGTCGTTAGGCTGGGAATCCTTGGAAAAAGAAAAGACATTTTCACTTTAAAACTGTATTTCTCCTCTAAACCAATCACTGTCATCTGGGTCATACTGCCCCCATCCAATGACGGTCCTCTCCCTAAACCCTGCTTCTGGCAGCTATCTTCAGATTTTTACCGCACGCTTTAGTGTTGGGAGTCCTTGAGTTTGCTCTCTGAGCTATTTGGTACATTTTCCAGATTTTTTTGGCAGAAAAGTAAAAAAAAAATTCCAAGAGCCCTTGTGCTGTTTTCTTCATCAGCCGGCAACGGGGATCCATTGTCGGCGAAGTTTCGCGCTCCTCAAGGGGAAGGATTCCAGAAGGCCACCTTGGGCCTACTTCGTGCCATCCGACCATGTTGGAGGAAAAGGAGAAGGGAAGGACCCTCTTCAGGCCCTGCACCAAATGCAGCTACGGAATGTTTTTGTGGAAGACAAACATCTGCAGTGTCATTACTGCCTGCACCCAGACCACATGGAGGTGGAGTGCGAGATATGCCTGGGCTTCTCGAAGATGATGAGACGGGCACAGCAGGCTGGCGGCATGGCTCATTTCAAACAAGGCACCTGCCCCATGCTCCAAGCAGGGACATGCCTCACCCAGGACGGGCCGGTCCAAATAGCGCTCCTATGAGATCACCCCATCCATGGGGATCCAAGATGAGCACAGCACAAGCACATGAAGGGGACTGTCTGACTACTGACGGAGCTGGGATTCTCCATGAAGTATCCGAAGTCCTGCTTGACGCCATCTCGGAACGCACTGTTTCTCGTTGCCAGACTAAACAGTGTCTTGTCTGGCGTTGCCCTCGGAGGAGAGGCTGGCCCCCATTCAAGGGAAGGTGCAACAACTGTCGCCGGTGAAGATGGCCACGGTACGGGCCATCAAGTCGCTGCTGGGCTTGATGTCACCCTGCATCTACCTCATCCATCTCTGCAGATTGCAGATGCGACCCGTACATGAATTCTTGGATGCACGTTGGGTACAAGTGTCTGGAAGTTTTGCGGACAAGATCCCTCTCAACGAGGAGTTGCAGCGGGCTATAGAGTGGTAGGGGGTGTGCTCCCACTTCGTCCAGGGAACAGGATTTCAAACCCTGCCATACCAGGAGACAGTCACCACGGATGCCTCGCTGGAATGTTGGGGGCTCACAACGGATGTCTACATGCAAGAGGTCTGTGGCTTCCAGAGGAGAATGATCTGCACATTAACATCCTGGAGCTACGGGCAGTGTTCTTGGCCCTGAAGTCTTTCCTACCATCTCTGAAGGGCAAGCTGGTGAGGATCTTCATGGACAACACCACCACCATGTGTTCTACATCAGGACGCAAGGGGGCACTCGGCCCCCAGCGCTCTCCAAAGAAGCTCGGTACCTGTGGCACTCGGCCATCGGACAGGTGATGTTCCTCGTCCCTCTCCACCTCGCAGGCTTCAAGAACACCATCGCAGACTCCCTCCGCAGGGAATTGCGCTCCTGCCACGAGTGGGAACATCGTCAAATGGGGCAGACCACCGATTGATCTTTTCGCCACAGCAGTGAACGCCAAATGCCTGAATTTTGCCCGCAGATTTCATCAACCGAGGAGCTTGGGGGACACATTCTCCCTCCTGTGGGAAGGGCTGTTTCTGTATGCTTTTCCCCCGTTTCCTCTCCTGCTACGTGTAATCAACGCACTCTGTGTCGATGCAGAATGATACTCATCGCCCCAGCGTGGCCGAGACAGATATGGTATCCGGACCTGTTCAGCCTGTCGGCGACGCCTCCAGTCAAGTTGCTGGTACTTTCGGATCTGTTTACCAGAGAGTGAGGTGCAATCCTTCATCAAGCCCCAGGATCGCTGAACCTAAAGGCATGGCTCCTGCAGCCTTAGAGTTTGGAGGTTATGAGCTTCCAGCGACTTCAAGGAAGTCCTTGCCAAGGCCAGGGCATCGTCGTCGAGTGCTACGGCAATAAGTGGAAGCGTTTTGCTACATGGGCCTGTCACAGAAGATTACAACCCCCCCCCCCCCCCCACCCCCCCCAATGTCACGGCTCCACAGATCCTTCCATACTTGCTGTCTTTGGCAAGAGCTGGACTGGCTCGCGCATCCATCAAGGTACACCTATCGGCTATCTCTCGCTACACCAGGTCTCCGGGAAGATCCTCTCGGTGGTCCCAAGACTTGTCAAGGAGTTCCTCAAGGGACTTTTATGATCCTTCCCGGCTTGGGTACTCAATGTAGTTCTAACAAAGCTCATGGGGGCACGTTTCGAAACTATGCATCAAGCCCCATTCAGGTTTCTTTCGTGGAAAACCGCTTTCCTTGTGGCCATCACCTCTGCCAGACTGCTGGTTAGATCCAGACCCTATCCTGCAAGCAACCATATCTGACTTTCCACGAATTGAGGGTGGTACTACGTACGTACCCCTGTTTCATGCCGAAGGTTCTGACGGAATTCCACTGTAACAAACCTTTGGTTTGGCCTGTTTTCTTCCTGAAACCTTCGTCGCTGGCGGAGAGGACCTTGCATTCGCTGGATGTTGCTTGTGTTCGCAAGTTCTGTATGGCATGCACAAAGAGTCTTCGGAAGACTTCTCAATTGTTTGTGGACTTTGGACCTGTGAACCATGGGAAGGCCTTGTCCAAGGCTTCCATCTCAAGATGGCTCTCCGGGGGCATCATGCACTGTCATCGGCTGGCGAACATGCTGCTGTCGGGCAGTTCGAGAGCCCACTCCACCAGGGCGATTGCTGCGATGACGGCGTTCCTTTCTGGTGTGCCCCTGCTCAACATCTGCAGGGCTGTGACATAGAGGTCTACGCATACCTTCACAAAATTCTATTGTGTCGACAGGGATTCCAGTTAGGAATACAGAGTGTGCCAAGCAGTGCTACGCAACTAGTTTTCTTGAGGTGAGTCTGTTCCAGGGGTAAGTGTTGCTTCTGTTGAGCCTTGCCACCTCCCGTGGGTGTGTAATGTGTACTGCTGTGTATTTGTTATTCATGAGCATGTGAATCCGTGCCAGACCCATGCTGGATAACAGTAGTTGCAGATAAGTACCTTAAACCATCTTTTTTTTCTTTATATTCACTTTGCTTGGAGTTAAACTTTCCTCCAAGTTTCATGGCATCTGTCATTGAATTTTGCTACACACTGGGTGGAGTGTGGCTCGGTGGCTTGGGCTTCCCTTTTTATTTTCTGTCATCGTGAGGATATTATCATTCTTCCTATCTTTTATATTGTGAGATCAGCACGCCCCACCTTATGTGGAGTGCTGAGGGGGTTACACAATATCACCTTTTTCTCTGCTCCTGTAACATTTTGGTTACAGTGACAAGCCAATTTAAATAGCTGGTGGCAGTGGTTTTTATCCTACTTGCTTTTGTGCAATTTTCACTTCCAGACTCTACTCGCAGCCACGATAATGCACAGTAGTATCACCATGGACCCAAAATGGAGGCTATATTCTTTCTTCACCAATTCTCTTTTGCTTGTTCCTTCTTGGTCCTCCTTCTGCCGTGCTGGGTCGTACTGGTTTGACTTTTGTCTTCTGTGGGAATCCTTTATGAAGCCCGCCAAGGCTCCAGTGTGTCTGTGAGGACATGAAAAAGGGTAGGTGTCAGAAACTCTGCTGTTCCCCGTCTTCAGATGTGCCTGCCTGCAACCAGTTCCAACTGGGTGCTGCCACCAACCAGGGTTTGAATGGTGCTGATTGGATGGGTTCCTTCAAAAAAGGCATGGACCCTGAAGACAAGCTGACCCCTGGAACAGAAGAACCACTTCTTTCTGGATTTAGGGATTTTTGGTCTGTTCTGTTCAGAAGAATCGTTGAGGAAGAAGAGACAATGTCCACAACCGCTTCCAGACAGCCGGAAATGCCTTCTGAGTAACTGCTGCTGTCGGACCCCATCTTCCAAGCATCAGGAGAACTCCGAAGAGGATGACGTTCCCCCTTTGGACTGGTGGGACCAATAAGTCATGAGACAACCTGCATTTCATGCTATGCCATGACGAGCTGTAACCTTCACCCTATGCAACCGGCCAATGCCCTGGGATCTGTGGCCACTATGCAGTGCATCATCTTCCGAAGATGGAGTCCTCCGAAAACTTTGGTGGACTCTTTACGGACCTCCAGAAGCATGATTCCACTCGTTGAAGTCCCCTCACCAGAGTGCAGGACCGAGAAAGCAAGGCAAATCGACCGGCGGTAATTGTTCATCACTGGTGTTTTCCAGAAGATGCCAAAATCACAGAACCCTGAGGAATCCTTTGCTGGAAGTCTCTTCACTTGACTGCTCCTGCAAGATCAACTCCAGTGTCCCTTCTTCAGTCTGCCTGACCAAGAATCAGGTGAACGCAGCTGCTGCATCATGCAGCAACTTCTTCACTCATAAGGTACTGTGAGACTCTTGGTAGAACTTACCTAGAGTTGCTTTGCTGCTCCTGTGTTGCTGAAGTGCTGATTTGTGTGTTTGGGAGTTTACCCATACCCATTCGCCAAGGCCTAACGCATATGAGCCTACAGGGAGACAAAGTCCCTGACCCTTTTTCCCAGCAAATAAGTTACTTACTTGCTACTGAAGACTTCCTCTGGAACATTTGAACTCTCTACGACTGTGCCTTACCTGTTTTGCCCTACAAACCGACTGTGAGACACTCATAACTAGTTAGGGATGGACTTGTAAAGTGTTCGGCCACTGGGAAATTATTGCCAAGTATTTACTTTGCTTGTGTTGGTTTTGTTTCATTTATCCTACCTGAAACAGTTAGTATAAAAGTATTTTTACTTACCTTTGAATTGCATACCTTCATTCTAAAAAGTATTACAAAGTGGTTTTACTTACTGTGAATAATGCATTGGTTTTCCTAAAGTTACTTAGTCTGTATTATAGTACTTAACCTTTAACTTTACCTTTTGTGTATATATAAAATAAACCATTATTTGTATATAGCCTTTAGTGTGTCCATGTTTTTTTCGCCTAGGTGTATGCTCCAAGTTCTTTGTACCACCTACAGCCCCGTTCTCCCTCCTAAGATAAGCCTGGCTACTCTGCCATTGCTGCCAACAGAATGTGTGTGCTTTAGGCCTATACTAAGAGTTGTAGCTACTAGGGTGGACTTGTAAAACACCCTAGCACATACTGACTGAGCAGATCTTTGGGGAACCTTGGATGTGAAGAGGGCAAAGAACCATTTCCAGACCCTCTGGAAGAATCTGTTGGAGCCTACAGATTGGCAAGCTCTAACTGGTGACTCCCTAACCATCTGTTTTTCTACCCTCTGAAATTCAAGCTTCTTTAGGTTGAACTCAGCTCTTTCTCCATCAGCTTGAGCTCCTTCAGCTCAAAAATGACCTCAGCCTCTGAGGTGGTCACAGACAAATTTTCATAAGAATCATCCTCCCCTTTTGCAACAGCAGTAGTGGTCAATGCATTACTGTTGCTGGGCACTGCGCCAGAATCATTAGTAAGGGGAGGGACACCCTTACTCATTTCAAAATCCAGAATTGTTATTAGTTTAGCTTTAGTGCCAGAGACTGGAAGGCCTCTGTCTCCACATAACGTTTTCAATGCATCAAACTTCTAAGTGGTCACAGTGGCAAACGTGATTGTTTCCCCAATGTAGAATACAGTAGGTGAATTTGTCAATACCAGACAATCCAGGTTCACAGTGTTTTGTGTAAGTGCTATCCAGACAATTAACTAGTGAACAACACTGCACTACTCAACCTTATCCCCACCAATGTACCCCGATTTGCACAGTGAATAGGATATTCCACCGCTGCTCACCAGTTTGTTAGGACTGTTTTTCTATGCCCTGATGGACAGATGTATAGGAGACCACCCTCCTAATTGGAACAGGGACAACTCTGGGAGCTATAGCCAAACCAGTTCAAGGTAGTAAAGCAAGTGGTCAATGCTAAACCTGGAAGCGTGAGCTTGGTAAGGGGTCTACAATGAGTCTAAAAGGCAGGTAAACGAGAATAACCCTCAGACAATCGGTTATAAAACTAACATTTATTATATGGCCAAACGAGCAGAATGAAAAAGGACTATACGCAGGTAGTTACTATCAAACAAACTAATATAAAACCCAAATATACATCCACATGGACAGTGTAATAATTCCAGAAATACTCCCACAATACCTGTAAGTAAATCATATACCACTGTCAGGTCCCAGGAATCACAAAACCCTAACTTCAAAGGTCCAGCCCTAAAGGTCAGCAAAGCTCCAAGGAAGTTTATAAAGCAGGAAAAAACTAAGGTAGGGGTCCTGGTGACCTGGTAATTGTCCCAAGAGTTGGAACACGCACTGTTACAAAACTGTTTCCGACTTTCAGGCAATGGCAAAGCCAAAATCGTTGTGACAGTTTATACAAGTTACAAAACTTCTAAAAGGGGGAGATAGTGGCCAGGTAAGTACCAATGTAACTCACTGCCCAAACTCTGATTCTTCTTAGAACTTGACAAGTCATCAGAAGAGGGCCCAAGGTCGCATTTCCCACCGTCCGCCTCTGTCCTCGATGCCCAAAGGTTGCAGGTTCGAGCATTTCTCCGGTCTGTGAATTTTGCTGGCGCAAGGTCTTCATGATGGAGAACGCAGAAGAACATAATGCAGGGCCCCTCCAAGCACAGGACAGGATTCAGGAAAGCTGTTTTGGACCATAGCCACCAATGCACAGCAACACAGGGACACACACTTGTCCGGGTTAGACTTCGCCTCCTATCTCGGGACCCTTCGATGCAGTAACCACAACATTTGGCCGGGACGTGTCCAGTAGCACAAGGTGTCGATCGCCCAAGTTATGAGCCTCAACACAGAATGGTGACGTCTGCAGAGCAAAAGCTCAAACTCAGAGCTGGCCAGCCACTGGGCCTACAAGGGGCACCTCCGATGGCTCTTCTTCGCTGGATATCGTGCTGGCGTCAAGGGTGATTGTTCCCACCACTCTCAGGGTCGAGGCTCCTTCTCGGGACTTCTGGAGGTCACTAGCCAGGCAGGGCTCTCCCAGAACAGCAGCAGAAGTTGATTGGCAGGCCTTCTTCCAACGGGTCTCCGCTCTCCTCACTTATCTGGCGGCTGGAAAGGATACTTGGCTCCTTCAGGAAAATCCAGGATCACTCTGGCATGGCTGTATGACTCATCTTATCCAACATTAGGATAGAGCTCATAATCAGCCCTCCAATGGGAAGATCTGCCCCACTCATGCACACCAGCAGTGGTCCAATCAAGGATCAATGTGGGTCTCGTGCAAGCATGCACACAGACATTCAGACACCATTATGTGTATTGGGACCAGACAGTCTCAGCCCACTTCCTGGGAACAGACACACATGGCCCTGCACTAGCCCCGAAAACTAAGGCTTTTCTGGGAAAGTGCATGACCTTAAAAGGAATTTCCTGACCTGGCAGTCCAGGAAGGTCATCTTTCCAACACAGGGCTACCAAAATCCAGGATATATTTCGGTGTGTACTACAGAGGGGCATATTCCACACCAAGGAGGGAAACAAAGTAACCCTTAGTGATACATTTTATATTCTGAGGGAGGAGTGTAAAGCATAGTCGGTAAAAGTCTAGTGCTTGGTAGTGAAATCTGGGTGTTCGGGAGAATTATACTTTCTGTGCCAATTCCCTTTAATCTTAGAGACCCCCAGCTCATTTGCTGGACTCTGGGCTTGTTAAATTTTACTCCTGAGTGAGTTGAACCTTTTTTCACTCACTCATGTGTTTTCCTGACTATGATTTTCCATGTTCCCTACTGTTTTATGGAGTCTGGTAAACTCCATAGGCATCTGCTTTTGCATTGTGACACACAGCACCTTTGTCAGTGCCACTGAGAAGTCCCTTGAATAGTACGATGACCCCTGTCTTACCTACCTTTACTTTATGGGTCCAGCACACACCACCCTATTTGAAGTGTTGGAGGTTTT
Organism: Ambystoma mexicanum; assembly: GCF_040938575.1. Taxonomy (NCBI): domain Eukaryota; kingdom Metazoa; phylum Chordata; class Amphibia; order Caudata; family Ambystomatidae; genus Ambystoma; species Ambystoma mexicanum. Next base: position 649,124,918 of record NC_090939.1, on the reverse strand, counting down.
ACCTAGTAAATCCTTTGACCCATTCCTCATGTAACATTTTGTTGCACTAACTCAGTTGAATGGCTGGTGGCAGTGGCTTCTTTTTTACTACCTAATGACATGCATCTACAGGCTGATACCTCGGCTGCAGTGCTGCACACAAGGATGACTATTTGCCCAAAATGGCAACCGTCTTCTTTTTTTGCCCTTTCTTGTTAGTTAGTTTCTTCTAGGCTTTTACTCTGTTGTTTGCATCATGTTTGAGTCCTTTGTGTAGTTTGCCTTTGGCGGGCTTCAACCCTGAAGCCCGTCCAGGCTCCAGTGTGTCTGGAAAGGCAGGAAGTTGGAGAGGGTCCCGAAACGTCCCTGTCCTTTGTCCCTAGGTTTGCCTGAGTGAAACCAGTTCCTATTGGCCGGCTGGCTTTCCTGAAAGGACAGCCACCCTGCTGTGTGAATGACAGCCTAGGGCTGTAAATGAATGGGAACTTGCATAAAAAGTGAGACTAGAAGGAGAGTAGACCACTGGAGAATAGAATCCGAAGCAGAGGATGAGAGAAGACACCAGCCGCACCCTCCTGGACCGCAAAGAGCTGTGCTGACCTTGTTTTCGAATCAACAGGGAAGACCCGCAAAGGATGACTTCCTCCCTTAGGCTGGTGGGACCAACTAGCCTCTAGACAAACTCTATTTTGATGCAACCCCCAACTTGCTGCGACTTACCAAGGCTGAAGAAGCCCAATACCCGGGGTACCGCGACCACGTGTGAGTGCATTAACTTCCAAAGTCTGAGTACGGCCAGATCATCGTAGGCATCAAGAGGCCCCTACAGAAGCAGGAGACCCACCTCCAGAGTCCCCTCACCAGGGTCCAGGACCGAGGGTTCAAGGAAATCCTAACCAGAGCTTTTCGTGATTTATAGTCGGTGAGGAAAGGTGCCAAAACCATAAAGAGCCGCTGAATCAATGGAAATCAATTGCGGCTGAGTCCCTCTCTCCCGAGTGCTGCCCTAGGAGCCCGCCAGACGTCCTTGTTTTTGTCACCACGACCAAGGACCAGGAACGCTTTCTTCATTTTCAAGGTACTGTGGGGTTTGGGGTATTTGATCCTTTTGCCATTTGGGGTGCTTCCCCAAATGGCAAAGTGGGAGTGCTTTTTAACCCAACACCAAGTTGACCTCAATTTACCTGCATTGACCTTACGGCTTGTGCTTTCTAAAGGTGACTCCTCTTGAGTTGTTGTGATTTCTCTTTTGAACACTGACTATTTAAGAACATTTTTCTAAGAAGAGCATCAGAACTTTGACTTTGTCCATTGACTTTAGCTGTCTTGGTTCCCTAAAGGCCTCCTTCTGAATCTATTAACTTTGGCAGTGTGTGTTCCCTTACAGGTCTTAAATGTTGAACACTTTAATGCTGGGATAATTTACTGCCTGCATCCCTTTGGGAGAATCTAACTGTTCTAAAAATCTATCAGTCGGTTCTAACCTTAACCTTTCCTTCCTGAAAAACAAATTATTGTAAAGATGATACTGTATAAATGCTATACCTACCTCAAATGATGTTGCTTCTGGGTGCTGGAACATGTGTAACATATGAATGAAATACTCGCCTGCTTTATTGTTCACTGTTTGAATTGAATCCTACCTTGGGATTAATGTTACAGCTAATTACTGCTTTTTAAAGAATGCTTTAAATATATTTGTGTATAAATAATTTATTATAACTTTAAGTGTGTAAGTGTTTAATTGGATACTTGTATTTGCGAGTTTCATTGCAAAGTTCTACAGCTTGCATAAACCCTCTTAAAATAAGCCTGGCTGCACAGCCACAGTACCAACTTGTGTAGTACCAGCGTATATTAAAAGGTGGATCTAATACCAAGGAGATAAGTCTTGTGTAGTCCCACACCAGTTGGACTACACTAATTCTTACCTAACCGAAGGACCTTAGTCAAAAGTCACAGTCCAGGTAAGCACTTCAGTGTCACTCGTAGGAGTTCCAGTGTTGTAAAAGTGTCGCAAAGAAACCAATGGAGCCAAGTCTGTAAACTGACCTGTGGTTGTGATGTAAAAGCTAGGTAAATCCCATTTCCACTCCACAGGTGCAGCGCTGGCAGAACCACTGCAGGGGGTTCCAGAGTAGACTCACAAGAAGAGATCTAGGGTCAGGTTCCAGACACTGCAGCCCCCGGACAGACTGGGGCCATGCAGGGCACAGTCCCCAGTGAAGGTCAATAGGAAAATGCAGTTGAAGTCCACCTGCCAGGATCCTCTACCACAGACCATGAGGACACTTGAGGGCGATGGGAGGAGCCAGGAATGAGATGCGGACACAGAGGACTCAAGGTTTTGGCTATACACCTGTATTCAAAATAGTTGGAAAATGCCTCGCTGTCCCTAATCTAGGAGGTATTTCCCTAACTCCACCAAAAACTAAGCGGTCTGTCCTTTGTGGAGATGTCCAAAGTAAAAGTATGTCCTGTGTCTGAAGTCCTATTCTTGCCCTCAAACTCTAAAGTGCAAAGGATAGTGTTTTTGGATCTCAAGGTGCACACATGTTTGACTTCAACACAAAGCTGTTAATGTAGTGTAGAGGAGCAGCCAAATGACTCTACAGGAAGTACCCCCCTATTTTGCCTATATGTTGGAAACCAGAAATTGCGACATGCGCACCCCCAGTAATGGTACCTATACAACGAAGAGTCTTTGAGATGAGGTATCCACTAAGAAATCCTTACATGAAGTATCCCCGAAAGACTGATGGTCTCCTGAGGGAAGTGCCTGAAGAAGTGAGATGTGAAAAGAAGAAGCTGGTGACGTCACGAGAAATGAGTGTGACGCACTGAGAAGGACGACCAAAGAAGAGAATGCATAGACGATATAGAATCTGATGACAAAGAAAATAATCGAGAAGGCTTATGTGCGGAATGAAGCTTGCACGTGTGAAGAACACTGCAGAAAACATAAGCCATATTATAACTGTACACATGCTGCAATGCAAGTAGACCAAGTATTCATAAGGCTGGCTATACGTATTATGTAGATTGCAGGCGGTGCCGCCAACATGTATGTAAATAGAATTCTGGACGTTCGATGAGATAATTTAGTAAGCAAGTCTCCATGAAGCAAGATGGATTGAAAGCTATGCATGTGTCGCAGAAAAGAATAGGCTCGAATTAGAAGCAAAACCAAAGAGGCTGTTTGGCTTGATGTCAAAGCCTGGAAGCAGCCAACAACTGGTTATCCGCTGTGAAGAACAGTAAATGTGAGAAGCTGAAGCAACCTTTGATAAGTTGACAAAGAACACCAGAAGGGCCAAGTTTCTTTATTAAAGACAATTTAAGGCCATAATACGGGCTGATTAATGGTCTCTGGTCTAGAGAGCGGAGGACGAAAATAGAAGACATGGTGCACCCTATTCCCAGAGACGAGACAGCTACTACAAGGCTGAGTTCAAAGACAATGTGAATGACAGACGGCATGAGTGAGAAGAGATGATGGGCTAATTGGGTGGGAAGACACAGTAAAGTTCACCCACCAGCACCTGGCGTACCAGCTAATCTGATGCTAGAGAATCAAATGTTCTAGAAGGGTACAAGCGTGCCAACAATTATAGAAGGGCGTATAACGAAGAGTCTTTTAGTTTGAGAGTCAATGATGTGTTGTGTTTCTAATTAATGTCGAAGATGACTTGTACTAGAGGCAGGCTTAAGTTGCCCACCTGATTATAGAGACCCAATCACAATCCTATCCCGTATAGTAAGTATATTTAGGTAGTACCCTTAGTCCAACCACAATCTCCCATAGGTTTTCTTAATTTGCCATATAGTATGTCGTCACGCATGGCGAATATTTAGTATGTAAGTGTTGTTTTTTCATTAAATGTTTCGAGATTATGCTTTGCGACGTCCGTTGATGTCCTTTGTACTCCCTGTTTTAGACAATTGCAAATAAAACAGTTATTTGCCAACTTCCTGAGTCAGTCTTATTATTTAATTTTAGAAGTTATTCTTCTTCCCATCCATAGTATGATATGTTACCTTGAGTAAAAGGGCCTCTAGGGTTCAGCAGTGGAAAAGTAGTGTTTAATATTCACAGTTCCGGGCAATGGCTTCCTTCCCCTGGTTCCTTTCACCAATATGAAACGTTCAAACAAAGAATAACCAAGTTCTTTAGAACCCCAAGAGGATAGCCCCCTCCTATTGGTGCATTCTCAGTTCTCGGGGGGGGGGGGGGTGGGAACTCCTTTCCCCTGGTTTCGCTTCACTTTTCAAATAATTTATAATCCTAAGGGCATGTGACTTCCTGGGAATTCTCCTCACTCTTGACTTTACCTGGTATACTCTCCTGCCTGGACTTTCATACCATCTTTAAACACTGATCTTCACCTGGTGCACTCCCTTGCCAAGACTTTCACACAATTCGGATTCCGAGAGGTGCAGGGCCTCTACCACTGCTGGAGCAGTGTTGCCTCCACTCCAGGTGAGGATAGGGATGCACTCCCTGTGTGCCCAGACCGCCGCACCCCATTGGACACCTCGCCGCCACGAGTAGATTCGAAATCTGCTCTGTGCCCCATAATTCGATGCAAGCTGCACTGAGACAGCACCTTCCATAATTCTGCAAGTGCTGCTGTTAAAATCGTTTTACATCTTTGCCTCCATTAGTCACCTCGAGGCAAAACCAATTCAAAGATGGCCGCCCGCTATTTTTCTCCAGATCTCACTGCCCCTTCCAAGCTGGGCTAGGCCTGATTGGCCCATTGAACCTCCATCATTCAATCCCCTTCGCCGGCAGGCGAACGCCGGCACACCCACAAGGCTATCCAACAAGGCAACCCCTGTCCTGAGCCTGTCCAGAGACGTCAAAGGCCAGGGTCTGAAACTATGTACATTTCTCTCCTTGACTCCTTGGACATCCTAACCACTGCAGCCAGTTCGAACTATGTCTGGTAAGCATCTTAACGCTCACCCATTGATTGCCTAGCCACCATCTGTAAATTACACTGTGTCACGGAGCATGCTCTCTAGTATGATTGGGCCGCACTGTTTCTGATGTAATCCCGCTGCCCTTATAGTTCCGCGCTCACCGTGTGCCTTTTTATGTACCGTCGCAGTTGCAGCGACTCCTTGCTAACTATCTGTAAATGTACTGATCTGCTCTACTCGGACCACCCTCCTAAGGACAATTAGTTAAGGTAACTGTCCCGACTTTAGTCGCCTAACATCACTGTTTTAATACTGGTCATGTGCTTTGAGTGCCTGCTCACCCATATCACGCACGCGTTGTCGCTCATCCGCTACGCCCAGCGAAACAATTGCTCATCCTATGAATAAGACCTACTGACACCACTATTACTCTCTGCCTCTTAAAGATTTGATGTCCTACTAGTCACAGTACTTCCACCTGCTAGCATCGCCCACAACCTGATCGTGTCCTGGCAAAGTGCTCTGCAAGTTACTTCCTCTTGTGCCACAATATTATGATGCGTTATTTTTGTCTGAGCCAAGCAGCCCACTCATATGGTGTATTTCTAAGGCGCCCGCATCTATACTATTTGTATATGTAGCTGCCTTATTGTTCTGTTGTGATTGCCATTGTAACATTGTAATGACTGCCGCTACATATTTCAGCTGTCTAACCGCCTTGCTCTGAATTCTACTGCATACTAAGCTAATCGACTGTCTTGTTTTGAATGTTGGTCTCCTATTTCAAGTCCGTCTAGGCCACTCAGGAACTTCTGCCAAAAACAATCACCACTGCAACAAAGAAACCTAGGCCAACCTATGTTGCGAGAAAACACACGAACCCGACCTAGAACATTAGTATCGGCATAGCTGATAACATAACATAGGCTCAAGCAAAAGTAAAACTAAACCCAAACCAGCCACTCCCATCACACACACAACAGCATCTCCCGACCAGCTTACTCCCCGCTCCAATGCGTCCTCCCCTCGCACACTCAACAGAAAACCACATCAATCTACCGCCAAAACAATCAAAGAAGCACTTATCAACGCTAGATCATTAGTCGCCCATGCCCTAGACATAGCCAACATCATCTCTCTCAATGATCTAGACTTCATAGCTATTACCGAGACCTGGCTCCACGCAGCATCAGGCCCCACACTAGTGCTAGCCATCCCAAATGACTACACCATCTACCGCACAGACAGACAAACAGCCAAAGGCGGCGAAGTAGCCATTATTGCAAGAAGCTCCCTTAACATAAGACACATACTAAACCAAACATGCCCATCTGCTGAATTACTCACCATCAAACTATCCACAACTAACACAAGCACAATCACCATCCATCTTATCTATAGACCGCCGGGCCCCATATCCTCATTTAACGATGATAGAGCTCTCCTGCTCTCTAACAACACCAAACCCAATTCACAGATACTTATTCTAGGTGACTTCAACCTGGGGTACAATGATGAGAAAGATGACAAAGCAAGCACAGTTGCTAATATTATCTCAGAATTAGGACTTACCCACCACATCTCTCAACCCACACATAACAAAGGCTGCACCCTCGACTGGATAGCAGACCTCAACTGCAACACCTCCATCCTCTCCAACACATCATGTGCCTGGACTGACCATCACCTCATTACCTTCACCATCAACAAAGACAAACAAACACCTGCGTCCCTTCCCAACGCTCCACCCACACTCACAAGAAACAGCAAAAACATCACAGCAGAGAAACTCATCCCTCTACTCCAACCCATCATCGACTTCACACCTACCATTACCAACCCCACAGAATTAGTTGACCTCCATAACACTACCATTATCAAGGCCATAAATACTGTAGCACCACTCAAATTACGGAAAGCCAAACCACGCATGCACCTCAACTCCTGGTTCACTCCTGAACTAAAAACTCTCTGTAAAAACAAAAGACAAGCCGAATCAGCGTGGAAACAGTCTCCTTCCGCTACTAATAAAACCTCCTTCTCCCTAGCCTCCAATATATACAAGTCAGCAATCATCCAAACAAACAAAAAATATGCATAACAAGAGAATTTGCTATTCCGAATCGAACATCAAAGAGCTTTTTAACATCCTGAGAGACCTCGAGTCCCCATCCTCCATCTCAGACACATGCACCAAAGACATCTCTTGGTGTACCAACATAGAAGAAGCACTCATTGGCAAAATTGCTATGCTACAAGCTAAAATTGAGTCAAAGAAAGTCTCACCCTCGCAGACAATACCATCCCTCCCACCCACACCTCACGAATGGACAATAATAACCTATTCGAATTCTCCACCATCACTACCAAAGAGGTTGAAGACATGATAAATTCTCTGAAACCCTCCAAATGCCAAGGTGACATCTGCCCTGTGCCAGTTATCAAAGACGCGGCCAAACATCTTGCCCCCTTCATCACTTCTCTTATAAACTCATCCTTCACATCCAGCATAGTACCTAATAACCTAAAGAATTCCTGGGTTTTACCTCTACTCAAGAAACCCACGTTAGACCGTAGTGTCCCCACCAATTACAGACCTATTACTACTGTGCCCTTCCTCCTAAAAATCCTTGACAGAGCTGCCTACCTGCAGATCCAGAACCACCTAGAGAAAAATAACTTGTTAGGACAAAGACAATTGAGCTTCCGCCCTAAACACGTCACAGAGGCAGCCTTGATCGATCTTAAGACACAAATGGACAACCTTAAAGACAACGGCAAACTAGCCCTTCTTCTCCTCCTCGACCTTTCAGCTGCCTTTGACTTGGTAAATCACGATATTCTCTGTAAACATCTAGCCTCAGCAGCTAAATTCTCCGACAAGGCTAACGCCTGGATTCAGTCCTTCCTGAATAATAGATCCATGAGGGTCTTTGCTCCCACAGCCTCTGCCGAACCGGCCCCTGTGACATGTGGCGTCCCCCAGGGCTCCTGTGTTTTCCCCCACACTATACAATGTGTTTACGAAACCTCTCTTCGACTTACTGGACTATTTGGGTGTCATCTACATGAACTATGTAGATGACACTCAAATACTCATTCCAATAACAGGCGATTACGCCACCGACAACACAGTACTCAATTTATTCCATTATCCAAGACGACAAGACCGAGCTTCTTCTCCGAGGATCCCAATCCAGACTCAATAACCGCGACAAACTTTATCGGACATTCACCATTGATGGTAACAACATTTCTGTCTCCAACAGTGTCAACACTCTGGAGATTTACCTTGACTCCTCCCTTGCACTGACGAGACAAATCAACGCCGTCTCATCCGCCACAGCTTACACATGTAAGCTCATCAATGCCAGTAGACCTTACCTCTCGACCCCCAACTGCACTACCTTAACCAGAGCACTAGTACTCGCTAAAGTCGACTATTGCAGCGCTCTCTACCTGGGTACCAGCCAAAAGAACATCAACAAGCTTCAAGTTATCCACAATAACGCACTAAGAGCAGCTATGAACGTACCCAAACACGAGCACATCTCTGACGTCAGACGCTCCTGTCAATGACTATCTATACCCCAGAGAATCGAATATAAAACTCTCTCTCACACAGAAATGCTTATCCAACCAAGCACTTAGATACCTCTCGGACAACTTCACGCACCACACCCCATCTTGCCCAGCTAGATCAGCCCAAACACATTGCTTAAATATCTCAAGATTTAAGCTCCAAAATGCAGGCGGCGCAAGCTTCCCTGTGCTTGCCGCTAAAATCTGGAACTCACTACCAGCCGATTTCAGATCCGAACCATCCTTTCACTGATTCAGACACGGGGCCAAAACATGGCTACTTGCCAAAGACACCTAAAACGCCAACTAATTACCACACAAATGTACATACTGCCTGTAGAATCTGCACATTTACAAACCTTGTAAATACGTAAAATGTGTATACTATCAGTAACTGTTTATATAATGTCTATACTATCTGTAATGATTACCTACTGACCATGTATGTAATATTTTGGCTACTTTGTAACCATGCCAAGCGCCTGGATGCCCCAGGGCCAGGCATCGCTATATAAATAATAAACTAAACTAAACAATGAGCTTTAGGACACTTTACAATCTCAAGGATATGAATTCTTCTTGAGATACTCTTTCTTCTGTAACTTTTTACACAGACTTAATTTGGCCTGGTGTATTCTCCTGCCAGGGCTTTCACACAATGAGTTTTTTCCTTTTATCCATGAAATGATATTTGCCTACTCTTGGAGTATTGTTCCCTGTTTACCAATGTTCGTTTCAGTAATACATCTACATATAATATGCCTCTGCCCCTTTTCCCAGACTGTTCACTTTTACTTGGCTTTCTTTCACAATTGTTTTGCTTTCACTATGTGGCATAGCTAACAAGTATGTTGGCTTCTTCACAGATTTCACTTTGCTTGCGTGTTGCTTCTATGAAGTGGCCTACACTTTCAGCCAACCCGGTAACCCTTCCGTTTTCCCTGGGCTTACCGGGTGCTTGTAGTGTTACTTGCGTTTCTCTGCTCCGGTTCCTTTCGGGTTGCTGGCTCGGCTTGCTTGCTGTTAGCCGTGGTGCCCTCGCCGGATCTGTATTCAATTCCTGCTGCCTTGCGCTCGTGGGCAGCAAGCTGTCTAAACTTCGATTTCCTCTTTTGCCACCTGGGACACCCTCGACACTGTTTCACATGGCATCCTCTCGCTCAATGTACTTGTCAGTCTCTGTGCAAGTCGGCGTGCAGCTCCATGTCTGCAGCTGCCTCTGCTTGTCGTCATCTGCCAAAGACTAGAACGCTGTGTGGGCTTACCAATCTTAGTGATTTTCATTATTCTATCCCTCGTCATCGTCTCAGTTACTATCACGTCGTCCCTTGGCCACCTTGGGAGAAACTACCTAAGGGAAAGGAGTGATGACACCATCAGATTCATCACAGTGAGTATCAGGAACAAACCCAGCACCTAGAGGTAAATAGTTATGGCTTTGGTCCCTGAAAATACTGTTCCAGGAAGGCAGAATAACCTGTTAAGGGAACACCTCTTTTTATATGGCATGGTGAAGAATCCGGTCATGCAGGGAACTTTGACTCTGTGATAACAATGATCCTGGCTAAGACAGTCATCCTTCACAGGTGTGAGCCCCACCATCCAGAAGCAGAATCAGCTACGGATATGGCTCCAGGAGGACAGAGAAACCTTCACAAGACCGACACTGGCTGCTCAGTAGACACACGTGGGTTGCACACCTGCAAAAACGGCTGCTGCAGCAGGAAGACCGCGGTGGTCACCAGGGACGGCCCAGAGAAGCAGATGTGGCAAAGTGTTTTGGGCTCCCAACTTCCTTTCAGACGGTGGAAGCTTCCCGCACCAAGGTGGGAAACAGTGGTGGAAATGGCCTGGAAAATGGTCCCAAGATGGAGGGTCAGGCCCAAGCAAATGAGGACTAGCAGCAGGACGAGGAAGACCCAGGAAGGATGCCAATCATCCAGAAATGCAAATTGGAGCACAGGAGCATCCCTCCTGCTGGTCATCTTTCCCAGGCCCATCTAGCCCTTTCTTCCCCACTCCAAGGCGTGTGTGTAGTGAGAAGTAAAAAGTAGTGGACTAAGCTCTGCCCACTTTCCTTGAGCGGGGTTGCCGCTGAACGGCAATGGCAGCCTTATTATGGGGCTTTGTTTCGAGTGTCCCAGAAATGGCTTTACTGGGGAAAGGTGGACACTTTAGTATCTGGTGGTCTAGTGGGTTCAGGTCTCTTTGTGCGAGCATGCTTGAGCCTTTCTGCAGGCATTGTGGTCCTCTCGGCTGTCACTGCCCTCAGGTTTGGGGTTGTCTCTGGAGCTATCTCTATCCCGGCAACCATCTCTTTGACAATGCCAGGGCCACAATACAAAAAGTGTTTGCTTAAGGGATCTATTTTTATCCACATCATTTTCAACAGTTTAAGATGTATGATGTACCTTCATATACACATGTATGCCAACACCTAGCAAGGTTTGTTTTTAGGAAAATATTCCTTGCATTAAATAAATCCTTAAGAAGAAAATATGAATTGTGTGCTGAGAGTGCAAATGAAAAAGAACACACAAGTTGTCACTGCTCCTTTTAATTGGTACTCTACCCTAGATATGTCAGCTTAATATCGTATTAGTTTCACTGCTTATACACTCTTCGACCTGTGTATATTATTCAATACACACCATTACTGTATATGCATGCCTGCTAATTTCAGCCTGTGGATAAATAGGACGGCTCGCCTCATCCTTCTTTAAGTCATACTCAATTTCGGGTACTGTTTGTATTAATCTAGTATCAAGTCTTCCAATATTCCTGGGTATGAAAGTTACCCTCTTGCAAATTCTACGTAACCAAATTACTTAACATAGCTCTCATAGTAAACAAACTGCATTGTCAATATGAGTATTCTTCGCCACTTTTGCATAACTTAGATTTTCCTTTTGGTTTTACCGTAGTCTACTGTATGTTGTGATTTCTCCCATTAGGTATGAACTCTTTTCTCCCAAGCAATCTCCTAGGCATCTGCATATGTACTTGGCCCACCTATAACCTATATTGGCCTGTTGCCAAGTGGCATTTATGCCAGAGAGCAAGTGTCTTTTATGCCCGGCGTGTAGCTTACCACTTGAAATTGTTCACCATCCTTCCACTGGACTGATTCATTATCATGTTTAGATTGCCCATAATTTAAGCATAAATAGCCTGTTTTTTTAAAAATACTACCATGGCTACTTGTCAGAGGATAACAATGTAATATTTCTTCAGACATGGATCTAAGTGGAGGGTAGCGCTTGAGGAATGGCATGTTATGTACACTACAGTGAATAATTATGCACAATGTGTTTCGCATTATTCAAAAATTCAAGAATATAAAACATGTTTGTTTTTCTTTTCAGTATTAAAGCTGGACAGCTTCTCTCGTACATTCCATTTCAACTATACACCAAGCATTCAAATGCTCAGAAAGTTCTCAACTTCAACACTGCTTGGAAGCACAAGGAGACGTTGCCGGTACCTAGCCCTTTAGCCACTGAGCTCAACAGTGGGGTGTAAGTATCATTAGACTAGGAATAAGAAAGGCTGGCAGTGGTTACTAACCACTACTTTTTTCCGCAACATTTAAATGCATGTGTATGATTGGAGTGCAGCTACACAAGTAGCAAAGAACGTTATGCCAAATTCTTTTTCTTATGGATGGAGAAAATTGTTTCTGTTGGATATTTTTTAAGGTATTTCAAAAAAGGTAGCAGGCGCTCCTCTTCAGAAAGAACACGGCATGATAACCTGTTCTGAGATGAGTTTGCATCGTTTCCTTTCAGTAATCACTAGTGCACCCTCTGAGAACAACAACAAATTGAAAAAGTATGGTTGTTGCCCCAAAAAGGCTTCCAAAATTGAATAAAGGGAAACATATGTTTGTCCAATTTGCCTGGCTTTGCTCATTTGTTTTTTTTACTGAAACCGTCCTTGGGGCATTGGATACTTCCACAGGCAAAAGCCTTGTTTCAAGCTCTCCTTGCTCTAGGTGGCTATGTTGCAGACCAACGTTTTTTCAGATTCAACAAACCTATTTTTTTTAATGTGTTGCTGTTCTGAGGTGGCAGTAGCGATTTACTAGATTGTTTTAAAATAAAAATGATGAATTGGAATTCACATTAAAGCTAAATTATTATGAAATTGAAGAAAAAGACAAGGTAAGTATTAAACCAATTTGAAAAATAATAGATGAAGGTGTTAAAACATAATACACAGTGTTATTAATGTAAGGCTCTACACGTTAAAAGTCCTTCCCTTGCTGGAAAAGATGGGGCCTAGTGGCGTTTAGGCACTGGGCCCAATAAAGTCCCAATAAGCCCCTATGCAGGAGGTTTGGAGTATTTAAAGTAGGCTGAACAAGTGTTGACAGAGCCAACATGCAGTTTGTAAGAGTTTAAAATGTTAAGAAAAGTAAAGTTCTTTAGAGGTCCTCTCCCAATCCCGCCACCTTAGGGTAAGCCCATGAGGTGCGGGGGTAGGGGGGTTCCTAAACCAGGACTCTGCAATCATGGGGAGGTTGGGCAATGACTTTGTTAATCCCTCTGGAGGTAGGTGGAGATAGAAACAGGTATGTTAATTCACCCTTTATACTCCAATTTACTGAGGGACCACTTCTGGCGCTCTTGAATTCGCTGGGCTCACTTGCTTCGTGTTTTGGATCTGTCGGGGGAGGCCCATGAGTCGTTGGTCCATTGGCACTTTTGGCATTAGGATTTAGGCCGGGCTAGATGGTGGTTCGGTTCCACGCTATTGGAAGATGGTTCCTGGACTGGACAGCTGGACAGCCCTTGGCGCGATGAAGAAAGAACCACCATATTGTCGACAACGTCTGAGGACCCTAGGACAGGATGCAGGCAGAGATCAGTGATGGCTATCATGATCAAATACCAGAAGTTGACCCTGGTTGCAGAAACAAGCTGATTTTGCAAGGACCCTCTTTGTGCTGGAGAGCTGCAACTGCCACAAGTCGAGTGTCTGCGGAGTCCCAAGTACAAAATCGGCACAGTGATCCATGCAGCGAGGATTCCGGCACACTGCCAAAGGCTTCCAAGGGCAGGATCCTCAAGCAAGGGGTTGGAACTGGTTGTTCCGATGGGTCCAGGGAGGGAAGAACTGATGAAGGCTTTCTGTAGATCAACAAAGTAGCAGGGCTTCACCGGGACTGTTAGAGAAGAATGCTTGTTGGCGTCAATGACGAGGTCCGGGTCTTCAACAAGATGCCCCTTTTCAAAGGTCTTTGCTCGAATGACGATCTTAAGAACGGCTGCAAGAGTCCTCCTTTTATCTTAAGTTTTAGCTGGAGTCTCTCCTGAGTACACCAATTGCAAGTCTGCATTATGTTTATGTTTATGTGTAGCATTTGTATAGCGCACCAGGTACCCTAAGGCTTAAGGGCGCTTAGGAACGACAACACAAACGGTGAGTAACAAACTGGAGTGGAAACCAGCTCCAAGACCGGTTCATATGCAGAAATCGTGCACCGGTCTGGTCCGGCCTACGAAAAAAGTGCAGTTTTCAGGCCCTTTTTAAAGATTTCCACAGAGGTGGTAGTCCTCAGTGTAACTGCCAACGAGTTCCACCTAAGGGGTGCTGCTGAGATGAAGGCTGAGTCTCTGGATTTTTTGGTTTTCATACGTGGCATAGCCAAAGTATTTGTTTCATCCGACCGGAGGGATCGGATGTTATTTTTAACTGAGACTAGTTCTTTCAGATAAAGTGGCATAACTCCATGTATGCATTTCTGAGTGATAAGGAGAAGCCTAAACATAATCCTGGCCTGCACCGGTAACCAGTGCAGGCTACGCCGAGCCTCCGACACATGGTCTCTTCTTGATAGGCCTTTCACTACCCTAACTGCGCCATTCCATATGACCTGCAGCCGATGAATGTCCGATAACGGCAACCCTACAAGTAGACTACAACAATAGTCAATCTTGGAGCTGATTATGGCTCTTGACAGGGTTTCGGCATTAGATTCTGATATAAAATTCTGATATAAAAGGTCTGTGGCAGCGAAGCAGCTTGAGAAAATATGAGGCAGATGAGACCAAGTTGTTCACTTGTGCATTCATAGGTTTTTGTCCAGATAAATGCCTAGAGTCTTCACCTTACTCAAAACCTCAATATGGCAGCCATCTAAAATGAAAGATTTGTAGCTGGATCCTAGCTTATCTAATTTGGCCTCTGAGCCAATAATTAGAAGCTCAGTTTTTGAACTATTTATGGCTAGACCATTCACAACCATCCAATCCTGAATTTTCTTATATATTTAATTAATTCTTGATTCGTCTTCTGCATGGGACTCAGATATGGGGATGACACATTGAGTGTCATCCGCATAATTTGCAAATGTGATCCCCTCGTTCTCGAGCATCTGGAAAAAGGGAATCATAAATATATTATAGAAGCATGGCGACACACAGGCTCCTTGAGGGACCCCATACGTAAGAACAGTCGGCTCTGCTTCTGCAATGTCGCTGGCCACTCTGTTTTGTCTATTCTTCAAGAAAGAGATGACCCAATTAGTGGCTTCTTCCGAAAAATTGGCATTCTGCCTTAGCCTGGTGGACAGAATGTCATGGTCCACCAGGTCAAAGGCAGCCGACAAATCTAAGCTCATAAGAAGTGAAATGTGACCACTATCCATCCTCTGTAGGAGATGAGATTTAAGTGCCAGCAGAGCTGTTTCGTTGCCATGGTTCAAACTGAACCCCGACTGAAATTTATGATAAATCTGATTTTGTTCAAGAAAAATGGCAATCTGATTATAGGCCACTCTGTCTAGAATCTTCAATAAGAACGGAGTGTTGGTAATGGGCCTATAATTAGACCAGTAAGGGGGCAAAGATTAGGTTTTTTTAGCAATGGAGTAATCCATGCTTTTTTTATGTTGCTGGGGACTTCATTCACTGAAAGGGAAGCATTAACAAACTTGGTTAAGGCTGGAATGAGAACTGGGGAACATTCTTTGACTATAAGCGAGGAGCAAGGATCTCCTTTACAGCTTGTACTTTTTAAATTAGAAATTATCTTAGACAAGTCTTGCTCTAAGATAGGTTAAAAGCTGAACACAGCTTCACCCTCCGGTTTTCTGATGGAGGTTAAGGGACTGTTTCCTAGACCCTGAATCGACAAATTAATTTTCTTCGCCTCAATCCCCTCTCTAATTTTAACCAATTTGTTAGATAAGGCGGCTTGAATCTCCGTACACCATGCCTCATCCTTACTAAAAGTGACTTGAGCAAGTCTAGGTGCATGGGCCTGTTCTTTTAAGATTTTAAATAATTCACGGCTGTCTGATTTGGCCTCTATAATCCTGGTGTCAAAGGATTCCTTCTTGGCAGAGTAAATTGCTGTCTTGTAGACCTTTGCAGCTTTTTTGTAAGCGGCAAGGTCCAAACAATTTTTATTTTTGCGCCAGGTATGTAAAAGCTTAGTTTTCTTAGATTTAAGTAGCTGAAGTTCTTTGCTGAACCATGCATTGCGTACCTCTGCAGATATTGATTTAATTTTCAATGGTGCTAAGGTCTCTGTAATGGTACCCAACGCCTCCGAGAGGGTGCAGGATATTTCATCAAGCTTGTCTATACTACCAGTCTGTTCGTTGAGAGATGTGGCCCATTCCTCCATATGTGTGAGGGTTAACTTCCTACGTTTACGGGTCGTAATAGATATTTTAGGTGGAGGCGCTTTCTTTTCATAATAATCCGTCTGAATTGAAAAATAAATGCAAGAATGATCAGACCAAGGACACGCAAGCACCTGTTGATCATCAAGACTAAGATTAAGAGTCGAAACCCAATCCAGGGTGTGGCCCTGGATATGAGTTGGAACTCGAATATGTTGGGACATCTCAAGGGAGTCGAGGATAGTTACCATGTTCTTAGCTAGCACATCCGTAGCGCATCCAAACCACATATTGAAATCACCCACAAGAAGTAGTTTGGTTTTTGGTTTAAGGAATGCCAGTAATGAACTATTAAGAGACGCTGCAAAGGTAGAATCAGTTGAGGGTGCTCTGTATAATACCACAACACTCAAGGTGGTTTCTGCATTGATGGATACTTTAACCCTCAAAAGTTCTGAACCCTCTATGGGGTCAATCTTACATTCCTAGGTTTTAAAGTACGATTTAATAATGAGTGCACTCCCCCCCGCCCAAAGTCCTGCCCAATCTGACAATATGATACCCTACAGGGGTGGCCAATTACAATATAGGATCCGCAGCAGCATGACCCCAGGTCTCAGTAAGGGCACATATGTCCAGGTCAGAGTCCTGAATAATGGCTGCTACCTGAGTAGCATGTTTTACGAGAGATCTTGTATTGAGCAACATACATTTAAGAGAACAAGTGGTTGTGTTAGGAGGGTCCACACATGATTGGGCATTTTTAATTGTGTGTGACTTAAGGTTGAACATGGTTTCATGTGTGTCTGGCTCCTGTAATATGGAATCTGGAGAGGTTAAAATGTTCAAAGGGAGAATCAAATTTTGGGTGTGGGGTATTGAATCTGTGCTTGGGCTGTTTATTAATGCATTTAAAGATTTAGGAGGGAACTGACATCGGAGGGAGGTATTAACCACATTATTTGGTGCCAGTGAAATGGGGCTGGTTTTGATCCTAGACGCCCAGTCTGCAAACTGGCAGGGCTGTCCATTCCTGGACAGCCTTCAGCCACCACATCTGCCCAGCAACCGACACACTTGGCCAGGATGCAGACTGGGGCTAGACAGCTGAGGGAATATCCTAATGTAGGACAAAGTTCTCCCGCACTGATAGAACTGATCAGTACCCACAAAAACAGTTGAGTTTAGCAAGGCAAGTAAAGCAAAAAAAGGCTTTACTTGACTCCAAAAGCCAGCTTCAAAACAGCAAAATGTGTGGTGGTTACATAGATGTCTTAAGGCAAAGCCGCAAAAAGAACATTTTCCTAAGAAGTGATATCAACAGAATCCTCGAGACTCCGGTTTCACATTTAATTTATTTCCCAGGAGGTGGGGTTGGATGAAGGGCTACCAAGTAGGTTTACACTCTGGAAAAGATTACTTGGAGAATTAGTATCTGGATTGAAGGGAAACGTAATGGATGCATCAACGGTTCCTATAGGTGGCCTATTACAAGGCACCAAGTCCCAAAGTCTCTAGTCTATGCAGGACTTATTGTCCAAAGGCCATACATCTCTTGCACAGGGCTTCCTGCTCTCCTTAGTTGTCTCATTTGATTGCTTCTGGGCTGCGCATGTTGTCTTCCTAGGCTCTTGCTGGTATATATGCAATACATTGATCAACAAGAACTTTTCATTCTCCCTTGCTTAGGGGATACTCAAGACTGCAACCCCCCACAATCCGTTTGCTTGGTTGCTTGTCTGTCTGAAGTTATTCTCACCGACCAGTCAATAGACTCCCACTGTAGCCCATTAAAGGCTCTGTTGCTCATCTTCTCTAGATCTGTAGCTCTATGGGAGGATAGCTCAGGGGAAAAATGCTTGCCTTGGAAGCAAGACGACACAGAGCACCACAGGTTTGATCCCTGGGTCCGCGCTTAGAAACCTCTGGGTATTAAGCACGTTATAAATAACCTATCATATCATTTATCATATGGCAGGGTCCAAGCTATAGACCACAGGTGGCTATTAACGCCTCTCTTTTCCTGGCAATCACAGAACTTAACTGGTCCTGGGCTATTGCCCACAGGCTGATAATGTACTCTTACTTGATGGTCTCTGGTCCTAGCCAGAGCCTAGTAAATAGTCTGCAACACATTTCCCATACTGCCGGTTACTCTCAAATCCTGAGTTATAGCGCCCAGTAAGCTCTGCTGCCTTGCTTGTACCTCAGCTCTTCCACAGGATGATGCACTGCTCTGAACTGCTGTCCCATCTATCTCTCCCGCTGGCTTTTGTTGCCTCTTTTGTACTCGGCCGCATGTCTGACGAGGCCTAATACTGAAAAGGATTGGTTGAATTGTTCTCCTGTTTCATGCAGTTTCTCTGATTGGCCTTAACCTTTTTGTTTCATTTCCCCCATCTGTTTTGCCATTCCTTCACATTGCTCTCATGTGTTTCAGGTTCTTGATGTATCTGTACTTCTTATTACTTCACCGATGTAGGCAATGGGACTAATAGGTCTTACACTATTTTCAAGTCAGGCGGATCTGTCATGTTTCCCACGCAGTTCCACACCTTCCTCTCGTCCTGTGCCAGTAAACTGCTTGTCATTTTCTTTGTGTATGCGCAGCTTCTATGTTTCCCGGTGCTCCTGCAAACCTGTGCTCCTGGAGGGCAATTGTTATCTTATGCTGGCGGACCCACAAACAGCTCCTTTATGTGGTAGGACACTCTCTATCTTCTGGGTCACAACTATTTAAGTCAGCCTAGCCTACTGTAGGATTTCATTTTCTTCCAGTCTCCATGTTTTTGGATGTAGGGGCCATGGGGTCACACCTGTAACAGGTTGGGGTGGCGAACCAGCCCATGGGGATCCTTTTGTGTACTGCCTCCAATGGTGATATCTTGGAGTGGGCAGCTCCCCCTGTACCGCCAAGCTCCATGCTAATGCCTTACCGGATCCATACGTGGGCCATCCTCACAGTACGCATGTGAATTCTTCTAAAAGATAGCAAGCATGAAGGAACTATTTGTAAATTGGTTTTAACACTTATTCACCAGAATTGGCATCATTTATTGCCCAATGTCCACCTATCTTGCAACACAGACATCCTGCAGAGAAAAACCCTGCTGCCCTGCAGAAGAAGGAAGGAGGCAAGGGAACTGAGAACCCTGGTTCGCTAGACGAAAAGTGATGAGAGTTTGACTAAACACATACACCCTCTGCCTTCTGACTTCTAAAAATTGCAGACAACAACGGATGGGTTTTGGGCACGATTTTTGCTGCTTTCCTCCCATGGTACATCCAATCCTTTTTACCACCTCGAGCCAGTGGATGATGGTCCCAGGAGTGGAATGAAGAGAATCTTTGGGCCGCTAGGGGCCGGTCACCCTAAACTCACCAAACATCCATCCATGGTCAGGGGCACCTGAGAATGTTAATAGTTTGGTCCTGTGGGTCATCAAGCCTACTTTTTGTGAGCTGTGAGCTTTGAGGACATACCCGGGTCCACCGATCCTGCTGCAAGATTCGAGGACCCAGTTGCAAAGTCTGTGAACCCACAACTGCCCCAAGTAACCACATACACTACAGGGGGACACATGAGCAAGGTTAGAAACACCCCTGGAAACACCCCTGGAGCCCATACATTGTACCTACCAGCCCAAAAATCAATTGGCAGACATCTTCCTTCCACAGGAAGCTTTCCCACACCCATCATACACACACAAAATCCAAGATAGCAACTGGATGTAAGTTTAGGCCGAATCAACCACAACTGGACCCAGGTAAGACTAGCAGCAACAGCCAACCTCATCCCTCAGACAAGTTAGAATCACAGGTACACACCCTCACCCAGAGTTCCAACATGAGGTATGGCTCTCCCCTATAAAAGCGAAACAGCCCAGTCTGGCAATGTGGGTTTCAGTATGTTCGCATTTGCAGACGGCTGGAGAACGGTGGAAGAAGAGGCTGTTTAAGCAGAGGAGGCTGGATATATGTTGGCAGGGGAGAGCAAGAGAAGGTAGTGAGAGAAGTGTGGGAGAAGGAGGAGATGTAGTCATCAAGAGGGGTAGAGTGAACAGGCAAAGGTGTTGCTAGTAAAGGGGATTAATATCCGGAAGGGAGAGGGGACAGAAGGAGGCGGTCGTCGTAAAAAGGACCAAGTGGAAGTGGTAACATCAGGAGAGGAGACCAAACAAGAAGGTTGTGGTAATAAAGGAAGTGATTATATCTATAGAAGAGAAGGAACAGAAGGAGTTGGTTGTAATAAAGGAGGTGGTAATATTAGGAAGGGAGATTGGGCAGGAGGGGGTGGTATTAAATGAGAACAAGGCAGAGGTGGCACCATCAAGAGCAGTGTGTGTACAGGTGGAATATGTAAAATCAGAAAGCAAAAATAGTGAGAAGCTGGTGGTGGAAATACAGCAGGTGGTAACAACCCAAAGTCAAGAATTTGCATGCAAAGGTGATGAGAAGAAAGAATTGAAGAGGAGGTTCGAACCAACCAAGAACAGGAAAAGTCCAGGATGAGATGCAATCTGAATCGAGTTTTAGTAAGGAGGTGATAGAGGAGTGGGTGCAATAGAAGGACATAGAACCCCAGGCACAGGAGGAGGTGTGGACATAATAGCCTGGAAGTGACACAACTGCTGCCACATCAGAGGAAAACAGTGATATTTGGTTGGTATGGCAACTGACAATGTTATTGATGAGCATTGGCTGCATTACAAATTATTTTTGATGTCCTTCTGCTCACCACTTGTTCTGCTTCTTTGTAGTCTTTCTACTTCATCATCGTCCTTCTCTTTTGTTACTGTCCGACCGTTTCATTATCGTCTTTCTTTGTCCCAGTACTTTTCATTGGTCTGTCCTGTTCTTTTGTGTCTGTCCTGTTCCTGGCTCAGTCCTTCTCCTTGCTCACTGTCCTTCCCCTCACCTCGGCTCCAGCCCTTCTCACCTTCGCCCCACTCCTTTTCCCCATCCTTCTTTTGCCCCACATTCCCCTTGGTCCCCGCCATTCCCCCTCACCCTACCCCCATGCCCGTCCTGCATCCTTCTTATCCCCTACCTCCTCGTCCTTCTTTTCCCCCTCACCCTCATCATTCCTGTTCCCCCCCCCTCAATCTCATCCTTCACATTCACCTTTATCCTTCACCTCATCCTTCTTCCGTTTCTCCGTTCCCCCATCGCCCTTGTCCCTTCCCCATCCCCCTTGCCCATCCCCCATCCCCCTTGCCCTTCCCACATCGCCCTTACCCTTCCCTTTCCCTCTTGTCACCTTGCCCGATTTTGACCTCCTTCTTCCCCTTCAACCATCCCTTGGTCCCTCTCCATTCCCTTTGAACTCGTCCTTTTTCTTGGCTGTTGTGCTTCTCTGTCCCCTTCCCCTTTGCCCTCGTCCTTCCCCTTTGCCCTCGTCCTTCCCCTTTGCCCTCGTTCTTCCCTTTCGTGCTCGTCCTTCGCCCACGTCCTTCCATGTCACTCTTGTCCTTCCTCTTCGCTTCACCCGTATCCCACCCCCTTCGCCCATGCCCTTCCCTTCACACTCGTCTCTTCCTTTCACCTTCCCTTTCCCCCTTGTCCTTCCCTTTCCCCCTTGTCCTTCCCTTTCCCCTCATCCCTACCTTTCCTCTTGTCCTTCCCTTTCCCCCTTGTCCTTCCCTTTCCCCTTTGCCCTCGTCCCTACCTTTCCCCTTTGCCCTTATCCTTCACCCTATCATAGTCCCTTTTCTTCATCACAGTCCTCCATTATTGTTGAGCCAGAATTCCTTTTTTGCGGATTCTATGGCCACTTTTGGCAGCCCCATAGTGTTTTTGGTTCCGCCACCCGGGATGTCGTTTTTGGGTTCTTTTTGGTGGCCAGAGGGACTTCCCCACAATGGTAGCTCCATATTGGTCCTAACTGCTTTAGGCCTGCGTAGGCCCCTGGACTATCCTTCTCACTTTCTGTGGGGGTGGCTATGGTTGGGTGGCAGTCGTACTGACCAACCATTATGGTTGGTCATCTGACTCTCTGCCCCCAGAACCCTTCTAGTGAATGGCTGGCTGGCCTTTTACCAACCCCTTTGTGGGTATGTAGGCTTTGACCTGCCCCTGTTGCACTCTCCTCGTTTCCTGTTCTGCAATGAGGAAGAAGCCGGTCTGCTGACTTGCTGAAAGATATTTTTTGCCTCGATTCCTGCTGTTTTTGCCATTTTCTAATCCTTACCTGGCCATAATAACCTGGTGTACTGGTTTGAGCATATCCTAATTTGCATGTATTGCCTCTGGAGGTCCAGTCCGGGGCCCCTGAAGTCTTGTACTATCTTCTCACCTTTTCTGGGTTCATCCTTCCTTGCAAGGACCATTTCTGGGCCATTTTACAACCCCGCCCTCCATTTACTGCCAGAATCTTCTGATTGGCTGCAGGCCAGTGCAGGAGTCCAGAAGGTGTTTGCAACCTCAACTAGCCACCACATCTTCACCTTGGGACATCCGAGGATGCCACCAGCCGTTGTCCACATACTGGGACCGTTTTCTACTGCGTTGTCTTTCTTCTTGGATCACCAAGCTGCCGGGAGCTGCTTCTATGGGTCACCTTTCGGAGTTGTCCTAGCCAAAATCATTGATGCAGGCTTCAGGGCAGACATATTGGGGAAGGTACTTTTTTTCTTTCTTGGGTTGCTGGGGCTGATGTTGGCACAGGGTTCAAGTCTTAGAGTACCAAATTCTGCAAGCCGCACATGTGGGAAAGAGCAGTTTACTCACCAGGTTGTTTCGTACTGCTGAAACATTTTACGCCAAACCTACCAACATGAGTACCTAACTTTGGGTCCGGGGCCAGGGTTTATTCAAGATATTCACCCCTACGTGACCCGGTGAGGTAGAGATTCCTGATGGGCGAGTCTTTACCGTAATCCCCGTAGACTTCTATTGGGGGGTCTTTCTGATCTGTTGCTTGTTTCGAGGGGATTGGTTCCTCCGACGTATTCCACATCTATGACAGAAATCACCACATCTGTGCTGCTTCGGAATTATTTTTTGGCGTCGGTGTCCTGCATCGATGACGTCGATACGCTGTCCCTCGAGGGCCTCCGTCGAGCCGACGCCACTGGATGTTATAAGTAGGACGCACAACGCCCGTAGCCTCAGTTCCGTTTTTTCCACAAACGTGTTTGGATCGGAATCTCGGCAGGCCTCGGTTCTTCTACCTGTTGAATCGGTTCTTCGTTCTTGGTTTCTTGTGAGAATCATGTCTTCGTCGTCTTCTACCCCAAGGTCGGGCTTCAAGAAGTGCTGCGACTGCGGTTCCAAGATGTCGCTTACGGACCCGCACAACATCTGCCTGTGGTGCCTCGGCGAGGACCACGCCACCGATCACTGCGATGAATGCCAGTCTTTGACGTCAAAGGTTTTGCAGGAGCGGAAGAAGAAGCTATCTGTAGGTAGGGTTTCCAAAGCCCTTAAGTCGAAATTCGCTGGGCTTTGACCGACGATTCGAGGGGCGACTCTCCATGTCGGCATAAGTCCAGGGGGGTCTCGGTCCCAGAGTGGGTCCCGCCATTCCTCTGCCTCTTCTAGGCACTCTCGAAAGCGCCGTCACCGGTCGCCTTCCCCGTCCTCGTCCGAGGACTCCGCCAGACGGCGGGTAGCTTGTCCCAACAAGCATTAATCTCCGACGGAATGGGATGCATTTCGCAAGGAGTTGATGGCGATTTTCATATCGCACGGCTCCGTTCCATCTGCGCCTTCGAGAGAAGCCGGCAAAGAACGTACTAGAGCCACTGCTCGCACGCCTTCGGGCTCGGGTGGTCGGCAGTCATGACCCTTGCCCCTGGCCTGCACTGGCAAGTCAGCCTTCAAGTTAGGGCCAGGTCAAAGACCTTAAAACCTCATCCAAGACTCATCCAAGACTCTCTTGGAGTCAGTCCTGGCGCCTTTGGCGCCAGGCTCATAACCATCATGAGGACCAACATTAGAATGGGACTATTTACTTGAGACTATTTAACTTTGGGGGCTGGTGGGTTCTACACACATAGCTCAGTTACAAGGAACTGAGCTATGCGGTCTAGTCTTTTGGGTGTGGCAGGCCTGGGACTACTTTACTTGGACTACTTTGGATGTGGCAGGCCTGGGACTATTTTACCTGAGACTATTTAAACCACACCCAAACAGCAGAACATGCTTTGCGTTATTCTGCTGTGGGCAGCGTAACGCTCACCGTGTCCAGTTCTTTGATGCAAGCTTACCTGGAACAGTATCCTGTCTTCAATCCATGCTCACTATTCTTAGAGAGGCACAGCTCCTCCCTACTGATGAGGTCCAACCAGACCGAAACACATGTCTGGGGATGCTGTTGGTACTCTTGTTCAGAAGAGAATTGCCTAGCATTTCGGTGCTGGACTGCCCCAGGGCAGGACAAAGACTGATATGTTTGGGATATTTCTTTTCTGTGAAAGATAGTGAGCTAAAGACTCTGGGTAAGTCTCTCGTAACCAGGACCAATGTCTGGCAGAGGGACTCCCAGGACCCCCCTTGTTAATTTTCAATCCCTCGCTGACTTCAGTTCCACTCACCTGAAGGTACAAACTTCATCATCCGGCACCGCATGCATACTGGAATACCATAACATGGAAAGAGGAGAAAGAAAGACCGCATTAGTAAGCGTTTACTCACGTTTCCTCCAGAATGAAGAAAGCGACACAATTCTTACCTGGGTAGTCATCTCCGGGTCAGTATCATTGCTGGAACATTACGGCGCTCGGCGAGGAACATCGCAACCTGCAAGGAGAGAAAAGACACAGGTTAGCAATATAAAAGGCGAAACAGCGCCGCGCATCGCACATTACTCACCGGACCGCATCGCTCACACCGCGCTTTCGTCTACCGGCCCATGCTCATCTTCAAACTGCATGACAACACCAAAATACCTTTCCATACCTAAAAGGAAAGAAGCAAGACATTCTTCGAACTAAGAGGAACATAAGAAGTGCATATAAAGAATGTAATGCAGCAAACCTACGGAGTCGGAGCAGCCCTGGATTCCCAGAGGGGGGCTTGCACCAGTGAAGGAAATTGGTCGCTGCTCGCCCCCACATCTACGCGCCCCTGCCATGAGGAGCAGGATGGAGAATCCACCTTTTACAATATTAAGGTGAGGAGAAGTCCCAAGGAGGGAGGAAGGAGTTGAGGCCAAGGGAGGTGGGAAAACATAAAGACAATCTGGTATTGAATCCAGCTCTCCTATATTGCAGATCCATCTTTAACCAGAGGCATTACCAAGGGACCGGAAGAGGGTTCGAGAGTGCAAATCATCCAACCAGGGCTGGGTGGCGTCCCCGTGGATACCAGGTGAGCGTAACATCAGCACGATCATCAGGAGCCGTCAAGGTCCCGATCGGACAAGGTGGATCGCTCTAGCCATGCCCGCTCCAGGTCCTGGTCCTCGTTGCCCTCAAGACTGTTGGAGCCTGTGAGGCCTTCTAAGAAGGCATCAACACTGTCAGCGCCATGTCCTACGAGGGGCTCTCTCGAGGCTCCGCCTCCGAGGAAGTCATCGAGGCCGTCGAAGGACATGCTGGGGGCTCCGGCCTCAAAGCCGTTGTCGAATTCGTCGACGCCGATTCCGTTGACACCCTCGATGCCTTTTTGAGGAGGCTTTATCGGAGGTTCCCCGGAGACCGGTGGAAACCCTGAGGAAGGCCCCGAGTAAATCAGTGAGGCCTGTGTTTGAGCCTTTTTCTGTACCCTCATCCATGGATTTATTCCAGCCTTTGGATTACATCTCAGAGGTGGATGAAGGGTCAGATGTGGAGGGGTTTGTTCCTGCTGAGGTTCCTGGTGACCTGTTATCAGGTCATAGCCAAATGGAAGACCTGCGTCAATCCTTAAATGACGCCAGTGGTCTGGACACCTCTCCGGAGGTTGAGTTTGGCAGGCCTGAGCCTGGTACACACGCTGAGTCGTCGTACAGACATCTCATGTCGAGGGTGACGGAGTACTTGGGGTGGTCTGCTCCACTCGTGGATTTTCTGCAGGATGACCCGACAGATATTTTGGACCAAGGTCCACTCACTGACCCGGTGCTGCCATTTCATATGGCCTTACAAAGAAGGGTCGCGGCGGCTTGGACTGCTCCGGAGAGACTCCCGGCAGTGAATAAGTCACTACCGAAAAAATACCGTCTAGCCTGTGGCGACCCCGGCTACTTGTCTGTGCACCCCACTCCGGAGAGTTTGGTGGTGCAGGCGGCTACGCCCCCAGCAAAGCAGGCTGCATACCCTACCATCTCTCCGGATAGGGACGACAAGCGCTTCGACGGTTGGGCGAAGTAAGTGTTTTCATCTGGGGGTATGGCTTTAAAGGCAGCCAATTCCGTTTGTGCCTTGGCAAGATTCACTCACACTCTGTGGAATTGTGTATCTTTGGCGGCTGTATTCCCGAAGGGGAGGAACGGGATGCCATGTGTGAATCCGTTCAATCGGGTCTGGACGTGGCAGACTGTGTCAGCCGGTCCATGGCGGCGAGCACTGTGTTGTGCAGGTTTGCATGGTTGCGAAAGTCAGGGTTTGCTCCTGATGTGCAGTCCCGGCTTCTCAACATGCCCTTTGGTGGTGACCATCTTTTTGGCAGCAAGGCTGACGAGAGCCTTGCGAGGTTGCAGACCTTCAAAGCTGCAGCGAAGTCGTTGAGCTCTGCAGTATGTCATCCTCCGCCTTTTCGTCCTAGGGGACCGCAATGGAGGGGAGGTTCCTTTCGATACTACTCTTCCTTTGGTAGATCGAGGGGAGCTGCCAGTCAAAGGGGCCAACGTAGGAGTACCAGAGGTGGAAAACAAGGTACTTGAGGTGCCAAAGCCGCTCGGGCAGTTGCCTCTTTGCCCTCAGGCACTGCTGCAGCTGCTTCAGCTCAGTCATGAGGCCATGTACCATGGTTCGCCGGTTGGGGGAAGGCTGGCGCAGCATCTTGTAGAATGGCGTGCCATTACTTGAGATGAGTGGGTTCTGGAGATCATAGCCCACGGCTACTGTCTTCCTTTCCGGCAGAGGCCTCAGGACAATCCACCGAGGAAGCTCTCTTTGAAGAGTCCAGATCCGCTCCTTGCGCAGGAAATCAAATCCCTGCTGGAGAAAGGTGCCATAGAACTGGTGCCTGTAGCGGAGAGGAACAAGGGATGGTATTCCCCATATTTTTTGATACCGAAAAAAGATGGGGGGGATTGAGACCCATCATGGACTTGCGTGGTTTGAACAAGCTCCTTGGGAAGGACAAGTTCAAGATGGTTACTCTCTCTCAAGTCCTCCAGGCCCTTCAACTTCAGGACTGTTTGGTGTCTCTCGACCTCAAGGATGCTTACTTTCATGTGCCGATTCATCCCAAGCACAAGAAGTACCTGAAGTTTGCGGTTGGCGACTTGCATTTTCAGTTTCGGGTCCTGCCGTTCGGATGCCCTCTGCCCCGAGGGTCTTCACCAAGCTCATGGTGGTGGTGGCAGTGTATCTCAGGAAAGGGGAGATTCAAGTCTTCCCCTACCTGGACGATTGGTATATCAGGGCGCGCTCTCCCGGGCAAGTCCGGGATCATCTGTCAGTCACCTGCCACTCCCTTCACAGGCTGGGCTTCTCCCTCAACTTACAGAAGTCCCACTTGACACCTACCCAGCGGCTCCAGTACATTGGAGCAGTGCTCCACATATCCCTGGGGCTGTATTCGCCTCCCCAGGTGAGGGCTCATCACATTCTGCAGATGGTGTACAAGTTTCAACATGCCCAGAGTCTCCCGGCGTTCAAGTTCTTGAGATTGCTCGGCCTCATGGCATCCTGTATTCTACTGGTGCCAGAGGCCAAGTTGCGGATGAGATCTCTGCAATGGGCTCTCAAGATGCAGTGGTTGCAGTCCTCCGGCAGGATGTCGGATCCTGTTCAGGTGCCCCATCGGTCGCCCAGGATCTTCTGTGCCGGGCCGTCGAAGGCAATCTGATGAAGGGGGCTCCATTTTGGCTACCCTGCCCGGAGGTAACGATCGTGACGGACGCGTCCCTCACGGAATGTGGGGAGCTCATGCCAACGAGTTGACAGTCCGCAGTCGTTTGTCTCCGTCGGAGTCCAGACTCCATATCAATCTGTTGGAGCTGAGGGCCATCAGGTTAGCCCTGAAGGCTTTTCTGGTGTCTGTGCGTGGGAGGAATGTCCTGATTGTGACAGGCAATACAGTGGTCATGCACTACCTCAACAAAAAGGGGGGTCAGGGTCTCTCTCACTGTGCAGAGAGGCGATGCAGCTCTGGTTCTGGGCCATTCAGCAGGAAATTTCGATCTCGGCAGTTCATCTGGCCGAGACAAAAACAAGGCGGCGGACGGTCTGAGCAGGCAGTGCACGGTCTCTCACAAGTGTTAGCTGGCTCAGGAAGTTCTTTTGGGGGGCCCCACAAGTGGATCTCTTTGCCACCAGTGTCAACCGGAAGTGCGAAAGATTCTGCTCGCGGGAATTTCCTCTAAGAGGAGCCTTGGGGGACGCGTTCATAGTGGAGCGGTCCTTCCCACTGCTGTACGCGTTTCCTCCGGTCCCCGTCATTCCGCAAGTGCTACAGAGGTTGAGGAGCATGGTACCCGGACCTTCTAGACATGTCCATCTGCCCTCCACGCCGTCTTCCCTACCGAGACAATCTGCTCTCACGGGACGGGGGGGTCAAGTTCTCCATACAGAGGTCAAGTCTCTCAGCCTTCATGCTTGGTATCTGAAAGGTTGAGGTATAAGGATTGGGACCTCCCTGAAGACGTGATGGACATGTTGCTTTCGGCCAGACGGCCCGCAACAAAGTCCCTGTACCGTTGCCGTTGGTGAACGTTCTGCGACTGGTGCAGGGTACAGAATGTGGATCCTTTTTCATGTGCCATTCCTGTAGTTCTGTCTTTTTTGCTTTTGTTAGCTCACAAGGGCCTGCAAGTGGGTACCATTAAGGGTTACCTGGCGGCGCTGTCCATATTTAAGCGCTCGTCTGAGGAGTGTTCTTATTTTAAGATTCCTTTTGATTTCTCAGTTTCTGAAAGGGCTAACTAATGTGTTTCCACCGTCACCTTTCCAGGTGCCCGATTGGGATTTGAACTAGTTTTAAAGTTCCTGATGGGAGCTCCGTTTGAGCCCTTACATTCTTGTACATTGAGACTGTTGTCATTTAAGACTGTATTTTTAGTTGTGGTTACTTCCGCTCGCAGAGTGAGTGAGTTGCAGGCACTATCCGCCAAGCCACCTTTCACGGTGTTCCATAAGGACAGGGATGTCCTTAGGGTTCATCCTTCTTTTCTTCCAAAGGTTGTGTCGGAATTTCATTTGAGCCAGAAGGTAATTCTTCCGGCGTTCTATCCTCCTCCGCATCCTGGTAAGGAAGAGGATAGAGGCTCCATAGGTTGGATCCTAGGAGAGCCTTAAGTTTCTACATCTCACGCATGTCCCGGGTCAGAGTGGACTATGAGCTCTTTATAGGATACGCTGGAAGGCGTTTGGGTCAAGCGGTTACTAAAAAGACCTTGTCCAGATGGATTATCTTGACAATCTCTGAATGTTATCGTTTGGCGGGTAAGGACCCTCCGGTAGGCTTACGGGCCCCTTCTACTAGGGGTGTGGCTGCCTTGACTGCTCTGCAAAGGGGTGTCCCATTCACAACATTTGTGAAGCAGCCACATGGGCCTCTGTCCATACTTTTGTAAAGCACTACTCCCTGGATTCTATCCATGGACAAGATTTGGCCTTTGGCAAGGCGGTCCTCTATTCTGCAATTTGATTGGGCATTCTAAAATTCTAAATTCTTTTCCCACCTCCATATGTTGGTACTGCTTTTGGAGTCTGTCATAGATGTGGAATACATCGGAGGAACCAATCCCCTTGAAGAACAAGTTACTTTCTTACCCGGTAACGTTCTTTCGATGGAATGTTCCGACGACGTACACATCGAACCCTCCCAGCCTGCCCCTCTACAGAATTTCTTATGCGATTGCAGCTTATGTTTCCGCAATGCTTTCTGTAGTTATTCGGGCAGAAGATTGGTGCCACACGTTCTGGGGAAAAACGACAACTGAGGCTACGGGCGTCGTGCATCCTACTTATAACATCCGGTGACGTCGGCTCGAGAGAGGCCCTCGAGGGACAGCGTATCAGCGTATCACTGACACCGAATTTTTTTTCCAAAGCAGCACAACTGTGGTGATTACTGTCCATAGATGCGGAATAAGTCGTCGGAACATCCCATCGAAAGAAAGTTACCAGGTAGGAAAGTAACTTGTTCTTCTCTGTGGCCATCTTCCAACCTCAAACACTTCTTTAGAGTCTTCTGTGTCCTTCACTGGGGTTGCCAGGTGCAGAATCTGCACCTGTGGGGTCAAACAGACTTACTTTCAATAAAGCGGAGGGCATTTTAACTTTCTCCCATTTATTACAATAGAACTATGAAATGTATTGGACCTCTCCTAAAACTAACTTTTGGATTCTTACTGGCACTTGACATGTTTCTTGCATCCCCTCAGGGTTCAATGAGCTCTGGACCATGTTTGGTATTGGTGGCCTTTGCTGGGATTTTAAATTGATTTTTTAAAGTCTTGATGTGCACTTCCTCCATTTCACATTGTGAGGGCGCAGGGGGGCATAGCGGGTCGTGGTCAACAGCCATGCAGTGAGGATGTTCCTCTGCATTGCTCCTGCATGATCCTTCAAATAAGATAGTTCAGCATGTCCGATTCGCCTGGAAACCACGATGGAAGGGGGTCGGACACCGCTGAGACCAATGCTGTGGAATCTCAGACGATAACAGTTGGTGCCTGAACTGTCAAGAGTGAGGAAAGATCAAGAAAATACATTTCAAAAGGGCAGACGCAATGCTTCGCGGTATGGCGAGAGAACTGGTGGTCGGAGAACGGTGAGAAGAAACACCCAGGACACACTGAGGGACCCACAACCCCAGTGGTGCCCGGACAGAACCAGTAGAACAGGTGAAACCGGGTGGTGAAGTGCAGAGGAGCGGCCCGGGAGGGTGGTGCAAGTGGTACACTGGCGGGCACCGCAGAAGGTTTTAATGGGCCCTGAGAATTGGGCACGGGAAGTCCTCCACCTGGGCACCCGACACCTAGCCAGAACATTGCAGAGCAACGGACGCAACCTCCCTGCAGGGTTGGGAGAGCGCTGCAGCGGTGGACACATGGCAAAGGGGCTGACTGCTAGAGTTTCTTTTACGGGTGTTGCCGGGGGCAGCGCAGACCCTGGGAATTGATCAGCGCAGCGGTGCACATACAAAAAAGGGAAATGAGTTAATGGATAGCCAAACAAAGGAATAACCCTCCGATACTGATAGATGCAGGAGAGGAGGGTGCAAGCTCGAATACCACCGATCAGTTTTGGTTTGTGCTGGGATAGCGCTTGACACCCTGAGGAGTGGCTACCTATGCAAGATAATAAACAAAAGGGGTGGGGATAGACTTGCACTGTGGAAAGGTGGGTGAGCCAGAGTCCCCTTCCTTGCAGGCACTGGGTGGCAGTATAAAATACTGCACTATTATCATAAATATACGGACCGGACATAGACATCGACCACAGATGGCAGACAAGAATCGCAAAGGGAAAGCCAGGCAGACAGTTATGGAGACGTACAAGTGGAAATATCAAAGTAATACTATGCAACAAGACGACCAGGAAAGGACGACTGGACCGCCTCAGGTAGCCGTGCAGGAGGAAGGCCCATACTGGCAGCAATAGCAGCGTTGAAAACCGCACTGGAGCACAAAATTGATGCATTGATAGCGGACGTGGGGCTGCTACGTCAAAATTTACACGCACTGGCAGACCAACTGGGCACAGCAGAACAGCAAGTGCAGGACAACCTGGCAAACATCACCAGTACCCAAACACGAGCAGCAGACCTTCTCGACCGGGTGCAGTTGTTGGAGCGGAGGGAAGAGTCAGCGGGAATAACTTTAGAATACTCGGATTACCTGAGGAAGTGGAAGGCAGAGACGGTATGGCTTATATCGAAAATATGCTATTGAAGGAGGTAGGCACAGGGACTTTAAACAAGGGTTTTACTGTCGTAAGAGCACACAGGTAATTGACGAAAAAACCTCCACTGGGCGCTCCCCCAAGACCATTAGTAGCAAAGATTATGAACTATAAGGACAGAGAGAGGATCCTGGCTTTTTCGAGGGAAGGTGGAATCGTCACCAGAGGATCCTTGAAACTGGCATTTTATCCCGACTACTTTTATTACTATTTATCTAGCCCAGCAACGCAGAGCAGTGTTTTGCCCAACCAAAGAACGATTGCGACGAGCTAACTTACGATGCATGTTGATTTAATGTGCTAAACTGAAGATCTTAAATAATGGTAGGCCACACTTCTTTGAAAATATTGTGGAGGCACAATTGTGGATGGACGCACAGGGGTTACTGCAGCTTCCAAGCAGAAATAACAATGATCCATGACATGATAGCACCTGGGTGGCACGGGGACCCAGTTCCTGGTCCTAGTATCCCCTCAAAATGCCTAGAAGCAAAGGCATGAGAACATATTAAAAGAGAGTGTGTAAGCATGTAGACTGGGGACACCGGGACAGAGAACCGGTACCCCGTCGGCCACCATGAGTCAATTGCCACATGCCCAAGTTGTAATTTAAGATGTCAGTTTCAAGGCATCAAGCTGCTGCATGTTATCCAGAGGAGGGGGAGCAGGGTACGGGAGAGACAGCTAGGCCTGTGCAGGAGAATCTCTGTTGGGCCTTTGTTTGAAGTTGCGGAAAGGTATTTGGAATAGGTCGGCAATGTGTGCATGCAGGCTTTGTTTATGCGCTTAACCCCCTTGTCACGGTGATAAACAGTGCCATCTCATTTTGGGGAACAAGTGAGGGAAGGTGATATTAATTGTGCTGGGGAGAGGTCTATTGATGGAAGTAAGGACATAAAGTGAGCTAAAGGGGTGGTGGGAAATTGGAGAACCGGATTTAACCATTTACGACGAAGATGAATGGCTTGGGTATAGTCACCTGGAATGTGAGATGGCTAAACAATTATATGAAGAGACTGCGAATACATGCCTATTTGATTAGGAAAGGCATACAGGTGGCAATGATACAAGAAACGCATCTTGCGACTAACGGACAGGCCACGATAGCTAGGAAATGGTGAGGCAAACTATATAGCTCGCCCTTTTCGGTGAACGCCAGGGGAGTCCTTAATTGGATCGCTCCTGCTGTCCCCTTTCAGCCACTTGAGTTTAAGGAGGATGATGAGGGTAGAATGGTGGTCGTACACGCACTGTGGGCAAACGGGGACATTTGTTTTTTTAACAAATATGCTTCGAACCACAAAGTTCTTTAATCGTTATACTCAAAGTTGTCTGCATACAGAGATTCTGCATGTGTTTGGGCCTGGATTTTAATTGCACCCTTAATCCTAGCTTGGATAGGTAAGATAATAAATATAGGAAACCTGCATGATCAGCTAGAGCCTTTGGCTCCCTCTTGCGAAATTACGATTGGTAGATGTCTGGAGGGAGACACATGGTGAAACACGCAGCTGCTCACACTTTTTGGCCCCTCATGTGGTGCATACACGGATAGAATATATTTTCACTGAGACAGAAACTCTAGTTGACTTTGCTTACATAGACTACAAGGCCAAAGTCTTTTTGGATCATGCTCCATTAATAGTGATATGGCAGGAGACCACACAGAGACGCCTGATACCTTCTTGAAGGCTAGGGGTGGAAGCCCTACTAGATCACGACTTCAGCAACTATCTGGGAAAGCAGATAGAAGAGTACTTTCAAACCAATACTGGCAGTGTAGCAAAGACAGACACTCTATGGGATGCCTTTAAAGTGGTTGGCGATGGAGAGAATGAAGGGCATCAGGAAAGAAATACTGTTGTCTTTAAAGGGCATAGATAGCAGTATCGCAGAGATTAATTGCACTGAGGACAAAGACCTGGAAAGGTTGGAAAGACTGTTGGGGCTGAGACAAAAATGCATTGGATAATGGGAAAGACTGGGTAAGCAAGGTTTTGTGAAATATACCCAAAACCTGCATGCAGAGGGAGACAAACCTGGAATACTGTTAGCATGGCTCTGCGAGCGGGAAGAAAAAAGGGACATGATCAGCGCCATCGTTGATGAAAATGGAGATCCTGTCAGGACTCTATGGGATTAACAAGGTATTCTAAAGCTTTTATAAATCCTTATATTCTGAAGAAGTAAAAGTGATGGATAGAAACATTGGCGAGGCCTTAGCCCAAATTGACCTATCTAGAATAGAGAAAGAACAGGTGGACATATTGGACGCCCCGCTAACATCAGATGAAATTAGCGTAGTCATATCGGTACTGCCGACTGCCAGAGACCTGATGGGCTCCTTGGGAAGTTCTATAAAACATACACAGAAACACTAGCACCCAGACTTTTGGAAGTCTTTACAGAGGCATCTGAATTGGGAATGCTATCCAGTAGCCTGAGGGAATACACGATTGTGTCTATCCTCAAACCTGGTAAAGCTTCACAGAGCTGTGGATCCTACAGGCCTCTCTCAATGGTAAACCAGGATTGCAAAATCTTAACTGCAGTATTGGCGAATAGTCTCAAAAAGGGCAACCCTAATCCACACTGACCAAACTGGATATGTTTTGTGGCGTAATACCTCATGGAAATTGCAGATGCTACACTTCTGATAGATAGCACTGACCAACTGACGTAGAACTGTATAGTTGCCCCCTTGGACGCAGTAAAGGCCTTTAACTTGGTCTGTTTGGACTGGCTTTTGGCGACCCTTGTACGTTTTGGAATTGGCAAAGTCTTTTGGGGATGGATCAAACTGATTTACACTGCACCCAAGATGCGGGTGAAAACGAGTAGAGAAATCTTGGGCATGGGAGGTATATAGGGGTACTAAGCAGGGCTGCCCACTGTCCCCGATGTTGTTTATTTTAGCACTAGAACCCTTGGCGGCTTTCCTTAGGAGAGAGTATGCGAGCCCGGGATTGCAATAGACCTAGTGAGACATCTGGTTTCTCTGTATGCAGACGGCATGCTATTGTATGTACGTTGACTTGAAGATAACCAACCACACTTACAGGATGTTATTGATCAGTTTGCTATGTTTTCGGGTATCAGGGTGAACCAGGAGGAATCCTGTTTGTTTCCCCTTTCAGGTCTTGGAGGACTTGATGAGGAACGTCTACCACATTTGGGTCTGGAATTGGCCACTGACACCTTTCGATATCTAGGTATTAATGTATGGCATGACCCTGAGCTCTCGCATAAGAACAACACGCTGAAGGCCCTAGACGGCCTGACTAAATCTATGAAGTTCTGGAAATGGATGCCCCTTGGGGGGCTGGGTAGGGCGGCACTTTTGAAGATGGTTGTACTCCTGTGTCTTTTATATTATTTTATTAATATACCCTACGATCTACCAGGAGAATTCTTTCGACAGTTGGATACGAAGGCTAGAGAATTTCTATGGGATGAATAGAATTGCTCTATGCACCTTGCAAAGAAATTACAGCGAGGGCAGGATAAGAGTGCCCCATTTTGAGTATCACTACCTGGCAGGAAAACTGCAGTTGGTTGTGAATTGGCTGGAATACGAGGCTTTGCAGGACACCTTGCTATTGCAACCAATTTTAGGACCATACCTTTTAATAGGGGTGCTGTGGGTGAAAGAGGCTACATTACCTAGACCCTCTGGATTATTGAAACTTGGCAAAGACATGTGATACAGGGCTTGGAAGCTCCTGAAAACACCTGACCCTTCCTCTCTGCACATCCCATTGGTGGGAGTCATCGGAGAGCATCAGAATGTCGTGATACAGTTTAGAAAACACTGGGAAAGTAAAGGGATAGCTGTGGTGGGTGATCTATTACGGGACAGCAAAATAATGGCCTTCCAGACCCTGGCTGGCGAGTATGGTACATACACAATGGCCAGTTTTTACTATATTTGGGTATGGCTAGGAAGATTGATAAGAAATGGTCCAGCCTTCAGGTGGAGGTAGAGACCAACGTAATACTAGACACTGTACGATATGTCAAAGGGGGGCCATATGGTCTCCAGACTGTATGATTGGACAGAGCTGCCGGCGTGTGGGAACTTGGATACAGATATGGGATGAGTGTTCACGGATGCAGAATGGAGGTGGGTGCTGTTGTTCACCACACAAGTCTCTAGAAATGCTTAAGCGTACTCAATTATACATCACACACGGGGCGTATATGACCCCACATAGACTGTCACACATAAGAGGGGAGGATGGTGAAACCTGCCGAGCTCTGCTCAGGAGGAGGCGGACATGATGCACATGTCCTGGACATGCCCAGTGATCGGAAAGCTTTGGGGAAAGGTGGGAGAGTGTAGCGAGAGAAGGAATCCAGATGCAATCATGGGCCCCTGAATACTGTTTACTAGGATTGTTTCAGAGAGGCGGAAGACACAATACACACTTTTCTAAAATGAAGGACCTGATTTGCATATTGGCAAAACGCATAATAACTATGGCCTGGAGGTCATTCGAGGGCCCAAGAATCGAGGCCTGGTGGGCGGATTTGAAACAATGGTCATCAGCAGAAAACTCAGTGTGGTACAGGGCGCTAAGGAGAGGGTTGCATGAAGAGACTGTGGGAGTGGAAACTTGGAATGCACTGACACAGACCATGTTTGCCTCAGACAGTGATGGACTTGATTAATGTACAGGCCTGTAGGGGTGATACGCAGGATAGACTATCAAGGGGCTGAATGTAAAACACTAATACAATGGAAGTTGGAGGATGTTGTGTAAGAAGGTCCATCTTAGTCAATATGGCAAGGCAAGGGGTGGAGAGACATTGGCCCAGGGGAATTTTGAGTTGATGCATACCTATATGATTGTAATGATATAGTGAAGACCTGCCTATTGTGTTTGTATCTGTTTGTTGTTGTTTAAAATAGAACAAATGTATTTTTAAAAAAAGTGTAACATTGTGACCATTTCTAGTAACTGTATCTATTTTTTCCTTGAAATGTATAAGTCTGGTAACTGCTGCTAAAATATTTTACTAATGTCTGGGAGCCTTTGGCTAGGGTTTACAGTTATTTCATTCTCTTTCTGCTTATAATACATTATTATATGTGCCTATGCATTAATCCTTGTATAATGCCCTAGGAAAATCAAATGAACATGGGTTACCGTTTTAGACCTTATTGATTTATTGCATATTTTTCCAGTTGGTAAAATTGTGTTTGCCTTCTTTTCCCACACTCTTCCTCTGTGTTTGGTTCTGTGGAAGGTCTAGGGCCTTCCACATGTACCGCGGTTCAATGTTTCTGTTGGCCACTGTACTAAATGGTGCAGGCCCATGGGGATGTACCCACTTGCTAGGTTGTATGGTTCTTGGTTCTCCATACCCCATGTTATTTTATGTTGTGTACTCACCTCTGGTAGAGGGCCCATATATAGGCACTGCGGTTAGGAGAGTCCTTCTATAGGCATTACTGTTTTTATAATATGCTGATATGTTTACTACAGAAAGTACTTATTTGACCTGATAGTATTACATGTGGTACTTGAATAAAGTATGCATGTTTAAGTATACACCAGTATAGTGTATTCCTAGAGTAGTAAGTGGACTAATTGTACCTCTGTGTCAACCTACTGTCTTTTCCTGACAGTTGAGCCTTGTTGCTCTGACCATCTCACCTAAACACAGAGGTTTGGCTTCCCTTTCTTGTCAGGTGTGTTAGCCCTCCCTCTAGGGCAGTGGTCTTCAAACTATTTTGCCTGGCCCCCCCGAGCAAAATTTGGACAGGCCAGGACCCCCCAAAAATTCCAAACGGACAGTATGTACAATCGGCTATGAACTATTTTGCGCTGTCACCACACCCAACTCCCAGTATAGTCCCAGTATAGTCCCTGGGCTCCCCCTCCTGCTCCCATCACAGTTGATGGGCTCCCTCATCCCACTCCTACCCTGTCCCTGGGCCCTCTCCACCCCATCACAGACCCTGGGCTCCCCCCACCCTGTTCCCAACACAGTCCGAGGGCCAGTTGCAGCTGGTGAATTTTTTAAGTGGAGGGAAATAAATATTTCCCACAGAAATGCCATAGCGACGGAGCGCAGCGAGGGAGCCCGAACCAATCAAGTGGAGTTCGGGGGGTTATCCACTGTGAAAAAAGAATGGGTTAAAATGTTGCATTTTTTACCATACATTTAAAATAAAATTGGTAAAAAGCCAAACAGTTTACAATTGGCGCTGGGGGGCGAAGGGGGAAAGCATGGTATTTTTGACTGGACATCTATGTTAAAGAAAATCAGCTCAACGGACCAAAACAAACACACACACCTTCACACAGCAATCACTATCATTCATACGAGCACCCATCACCATACACTCACTCATAAAACAGGCATACATGCATCCATACACTATTTAAATAAAAGAATAAATGAACATAAACGTACCTTTGAAGGGATTGTGTCCTCCGACGTATTCCTTATCTTTGATAATATGTTTACAGCTTGCTGGCTTTGGAAATTTTTTCTGTAGAGGGCGCTGCGCGTCGACGTCCGCCGAGTCGATGTCCCTCGACAGCCACCATATCGGCGCCGACGTCATCATGCCCATAAATAGCCACGCGCTGCATCCGTTACTCAGTTCCGTTTTTCCACGCTTCGTGGGGCCTTGGAACGTCGTTGCTCAGTTCAGTCAGGATAACTAACTATATCTACTCGACTATACCTTATCATTCTCAATGGCTTCTTCATCGGAACCGACGACCCCGCGATCCGGCTTCAAGAAATGTCGAGACTGCGGTAAAAAAATGTCGATAACTGATCCACACAGGATCTGCTTGTGGTGCTTCGGATCCGAGCACCATTGTTCGGAGTGTGAGGACTGCATGCCCATGACGGCGAAAGCCTTGAAGGAGCGCAAGGGGAAGCTCGAGAGAGGTACGTCAGTCAAAACCTCCTCGAAAGTTTCGTCTGCTGAGTCGAGGCATTCGTCTCCTCGCCGTCGAAAACATTCCCATTCTAGATCTCGAAGTAGCTCCCACCATTCGTCGAGATCAAGACACTCCAAAAAGAGGTGTCGAAGTTCCCCCCCCCCTCCTCGTCGTCTTCTGTGTCCCCAGAAAGGGTCTCCTGTCCCACTAATCACAGTTCTCAAGCTGAGTGGGAGGAATTCAGAAAGAAAATGTTAAGCGTCTTCGAGAACGCAGCCTCGACCCCCTCGAAGACAGCTGAGGGTGATACCCCGGTTGAAAAACCCAAAAAATCAAAACGCCGCGAGTCGCCGCACCCGGCGAAACATTCCACCCGAGAGCGCCATGAGCCATCGGGTAAGAAGGCACCATCTTCGACGCCGTCGTCGAAGATTCCTTCGACGCACGGATCGGCGCCATCAACGCCGTTGTCGAAGGGTTCCTCAACGCCATCGTCGACGCCGATGAAAGAGAGGACCAAGGCCACTCCACAGCCAACGGTGATTCCAAGGGCCTCCGGCACGACGCCGAGACCGTCGTCGATGCCCTCGAGTAGGATCCCAATCCTCTCGAGTTCTTCAAGACCCCTTCCAGTTTTCTCAACACCGTTCTCGGCGCCTTCGAAGCCTGTTACATCGGCGTCAACGACATCGACGTTTTCTCGCCCAATAACGAGTTTGGCTCCTTCTGCCTTAGAGATGGGTTTTACACCATTTCAGAGGTCAGAGTACCCTGGACTATCTTCAATTTATGAAGAGGGGGAAGATTCTGACCAGGAAACATTCGGGTTACAGAGGACCACACTGCCTATTTCAGAGGATTTCACCTCTGAGGAAAGAAGGCTGAAGGACCTACAGGAGTCACTACATGAGGCAAGTGGGCTGGACACAAGTATAGGGTAGCGGCTGCTGACCCTGAATACTTATCAAAACACCCGACCCCAGAGAGCCTGGTGGTTCAAGCGGCAACTTCATCTAGCAGTAGGACCGCTTACCCTACTGTCCCACAGGATAGAGATGACAAGAGGTACGACTCTATGGCGAAGAAAGTCTTCTCTGCCTGTAGTATGGCGTTGAAGTCCATCAACGCCACCTGTACGCTCGCCAGGTTCAGTCACACACTATGGGAGTGTGCTTCATCAGCGGCTGACTGCATACCCGAAGGAGAGGAAAAGGAAGCCTTCCTTAACATTATTAAAGATGGCAAAGATGCCATGTGCGAATCACTTCAAACTGGCATCGATTCCGCTGACAGTATCAGCAGGGCCATGGCGGCAAGTACAACAATCCGCAGGCATGCGTGGTGGCGAAAGTCGAGCTTTGCTCCAGATGTACAGGCCAGACTTTTGAATATGCCATTTGACGGCTCTTCATTATTCGGGAAAAAGGCTGATGACAGTCTGATGACAGTCTGGAAAAGTTACAGACTTCTAAAGCAGCAGCAAAATCTTTAGGAGCTGCTATCCGCCAAACTCCTTTTCGCCCCTCAGGAACCACTGGGAGAGGAAAGTCCTTTCGCTATTATTCCGCATTCGGGAAAGGCAGAGGACAGCCGGCTCAAAGAGGCCAAAGGAGATCCACCCGAGGTGGACGGGTCAAAAGTACTAAGACCGCAGCAGCAGCAGGTGCCTCTTTACCCTGGGCATCTGCATCAGCCGCCCCCAAACCACTCTGAGGCCTTCCCACACAATACACCGGTAGGGGGAAGTTTAACTCACCATCTGACGGAATGGCAGGCTATAACGTCAGATGCTTGGGCATTGGAGACAGTTGCCCAAGGTTACTGCCTACCCTTTCTACACATTCCTCAGAGTCATCCACCGGGGAACAGCTCTCTAAAAGTTCCAGATCCGCCCCTCTTGCAGGAAATTATAGACCTGCTAGAGAAAGGTGCCATAGAGCCGGTACCTGTAGCGGACAGGAACAAGGGCTGGTACTCCCCCCTACTTTCTCATACCAAAGAAGGACGAAGGACGGAGGACTGAGACCCATCCTGGACTTACGAGAATTGAACAAGTTCCTCAGGAAGGACAAGTTCAAGATGGTAACTCTCTCTCAGATCCTTCAGGCCCTCCAGCTCCAGGATTGGCTGGTATCTCTGGACCTTCAGGATGCTTATTTCCATGTGCCAATCCATCTCAAACACAGGAAATACCTGAGGTTCGCAATTGGCGACTCTCATTATCAATTTCGAGTTCTGCCATTTGGGCTGACCTCCGCCCCGAGGGTCTTCACCAAGCTGATGTCGGTAGTGGCGGCGAGTCTAAGGAGGGAAGGGATCCACGTCTACCCCTACCTTGACGATTGGCTGATCAGGGCTGTATCTTCGGAACAGGCCCAGGCCCAGCTAGATTATGTCTGCCACTTCCTTCACAGGAATGTGAAGGAAGTGGCAGATGATACCATCAATTTAAAGAAGTCACAGATGATACCATCACAGAAACTCCAGTTCATTGGAGCGGTCCTGGACACTTCCCTGGGAAAAGCCTCGCCACCAGAGGTGAGGGCTCAAGATATTTTACAGATGGTCACCAAGTTTCAAAATGCCCAACGTCTCCCAGCCTTCGACATTTTTTAGGTTGCTAGGCCTCATGGCATCCTGCATCTTCCTTGTGCAAGAGGCTCGCCTGAGAATGAGATCTCTTCAGTGGGCACTGAGAAGTCAGTGGTCGCAATTCTCAGGGAGAATGACAGATCTCCTCCGGATTCCGGACAAGGTAGCCCGCGACCTGCAAAGGTGGGCCTATCCAGAGAACATCTTGAAAGGAGAACTGTTTTGGCAACCATGGCCGGAGATAACAGTAGCCACAGACGCCTCACTCATGGGGTGGGGAGCCCATGCCAACGACTTGACCATCAGCGGTCGTTGGTCTCCATCTGAGTCCAGACTACACATCAACCTATTAGAGCTGAGAGCGATCAGACTAGCGCTGAAAGCTTTCCTGCCATCAGTACAGGGGAGAAATGTCCTGATAATGACGGACAACACGGTGGCCATGCACTACCTCAACAAAAGAGGAGGCGTAGGATCACTGCCACTGTGCAGAGAGGCAATGCAGCTCTGGTTTTGGGCAATCCAAGAAGGAATCTCTCTATCGGCAGTCCACCTAGCCGGAGAGAAGAACTTGACAGCGGACGCTCTGAGCAGGCAGAGCACAGTCTCCCACAAGTGGGAGCTAGCTCAGGAAGTCTTTCAAGAGATCTTCGCCCTTTGGGGAGCCCCTCAGGTGGATCTGTTTGCCACAAGCACCAACAGGAAGTGCGATCTGTTCTGTTCAAGGGAATTTCCCCCGAGAGGAGCTCTAGGAGATGCGTTCGTAGTGGACTGGGAGTTTCCACTCCTTTACGCGTTCCCACCAGTCCTGTTATTCCTCAAATGATCAGGAGTTTGAGAAGATTCCGGAAAACCATGATCCTAATTGCCCCGGATTGGGCCAGGAGAACGTGGTACCCGGACTTTCTAGATATGTCCATCTGTCCTCCAATCCGTCTTCCACTCAAAGAGAACCTTCTCTCGCAGAAGGGAGGTCAGGTTCTTGTCAAGAATGGCACTCTGTCAAGAGTGGCACAGGGTACCCAGGTAGGTTTTGGGAGGCTGTGCTGAAGTAAGGTAGCAGATAAGCACACACAGCAGGAAGTTCAACAAGAAAGAAGAGTAGGAAACTGTAGCTGTGAGCCAAAAGGGGCAAAAGATACAAGGTACAAACAAACTGGATTCCCTCTTGGGGTGTATGCTGAAATGGGAAAGAGTGTTCCACGAACCTTAGGAAACTCCAGCCTTCTGCACAGATTGCTATAACAGAGGCCCACGGTGTATGCTCATGGCTGGGAACAGCAGCAGTGGGTGTCTGTAACACTGAAAACGCGACAAGGGAAGGGGCAGAGGTTGCCTGCCGGAAACCAACAGGCAAGCTCTGTACAAAGGGATTACATAAGACACATGAGAAGACAAGAAAGGATATATCCAGCGAAAAGGAAGTCAATGAGCAATCTAGCAGAAGGAAAAGAAGAAAGACAGTTAGACTAAAGTAGATAATCAAAGGTGGAGCACAGAGGACTCAGGGAAGAGAACAAGGGAGCAGCAGTCAGGAAAACGGAAGGACTGCAAAGTAGGAAGCAGGTATGCAGTCAAGAGTGGCACTAGGTGCAGGCAAACTGTAGTGGACTGCAGAGGACTGTAGTAGGCTGCAAGGCAGGGAGTCCAGAAGAACAGGACAGAGAGATTAGTAGTAGGCGACAGACGGAGAGCCCAAAAGAATAGGGCCGCAAGGTAGAGAGCCCAGAGGAGCAGGGCCGTAGGCAGCTAAGTGTAAAACAGGCTGTAAGGCAGAGGATTGTAGCAAGGTAGGGAGCCCAGAGGACAAGGGCTGTAGGCAGCGGAGGGAGACAGGCTGCAAGGAAGGAGCCCAGGGGACAAGGGCTGTAGGCAGCGAAGAGGTGCAGGCTGCAAGGTATGGAGCCCAGAGGACAAAGGCTTGGAGACAGCAGAGGGTTGCAAGTTGCAAGGTAGGGAGCCCAGAGGACAAGGGCTGTAGGTAGCCGGACTGAGGCAGGCTGTAGGCAGGGCGCCCAGAGGACAAGGACTGTAGGCAGCCGGAGTGAGGCAGGCTGCAGGGCAGGGAGCCCAGAGGACAAGGACTGTAGGCAGCCGGAGTGAAGCAGGCTGCAGGGCTGGGAGCCCAGAGGACAAGGACTGTAGGCAGCCGGAGTGAGGCAGGCGGCAGAGCAGGGAGCCCAGAGGACAAGGACTGTAGGCAGCTGGAGTGAGGCAGGCTGAAAGGCAAGGAGCCCAGATGAGCAGGGCAGCAAGGAGTGAGCCCAGAGGAGCAGGGCCGCTGACTGTAGAGGGCTGCAGAGGACTGTAGTAGGCTGCAAGGCAGGAAGCCCGGAAAAGGCATTGGATCAAAACAGGATAATGCAGCAACAGGAATAGCATACAAAGTAGAGGGTCAAGATAAACAGGAGCGGGGAGATCTCAAGATGCAAGACACTGTGCTCCTGCAGGCAGCTGCTTATATACAGCCCTGCCCTGTTCTGAGGCAGGCTAATTGACAGCACCTGGAACAGCACACCTGAAGACAATCTGCCTCCTCCCTCTCTGGTCCTGAGCAGGGGGAAGCAGCACTGGCCGCTAGGGCTTCTGGGGATTGTGGTCCCAAGAACGATGTATGGGAATAGCCAGGAATTGAGGACTGTAGCCAG
The DNA here is from genome assembly GCF_040938575.1 of Ambystoma mexicanum. Classification (NCBI taxonomy): domain Eukaryota; kingdom Metazoa; phylum Chordata; class Amphibia; order Caudata; family Ambystomatidae; genus Ambystoma; species Ambystoma mexicanum. Next base: position 649,080,652 of record NC_090939.1, on the reverse strand, counting down.
GTGCATTATGGTAAATGTAGTTAATTGAATAAAATAAGAAAGATCCAAAGTTGAGCAAATGGAAATAAAAGACCAAGGCGTGAATAGGAGTTGTTCAAAGAGTATTAGAAGGATCAATGAGTACCAAGTAGTCCATGATGGTTGCCAATGCGTGCGCCAGCGGTGCGGGCATGACAGTTCTCCATCCAGACACCAGAACCCTCAACTTTCACGCTTGGCTTCTGAAAGGGTGAGGTACAAGGATTGGGATCTCCCTGATGACGTCATGGAGGTGTTGCTTTCGGCCAGAAGACCGGCAACAAAGTCTTTATACCGCTGCCGTTGGAACAAATTTTGCAGCTGGTGTAGGGAAGAGAATATCGACCCTTTTTCATGTGGTACACCAACGGTGTTATCGTTTCTACTCTACTTGGCAAACTCAGGCCTTCAAGTTGCCACTGTAAAAGGCTATCTCGCAGCGCTTTCTATCTTCAAGCGCACTGCGGAGGAACCATCATATTTTAAACTTCCTCTAGTGGTACAATTTCTCAAGGGACTAACTAATGTTTACCCTCCAAAACCATTCCAGGTTCCCTTATGGGACTTAAATTTAAATTTAAATTTAAATTTAGTCTTAAACTTCCTAATGGGCACTCCATTCGAACCACTTCACTCTTGCGCGCTGAGATTTCTCACGCTTAAAACTGTCCTATTGGTAGCATTAACATCTGCTAGGAGGGTGAGCCAGCTACAAGCTCTCTCCTGTAAACCCCCTCATACAATCTTCCACAAGGACAAAGTTGTCCTACAGGTGAAGTGTAATTTCCTCCCAAAGGTGGTTTCTGAATTTCATATTACTCAGAAAATTACCTTACCTTCGTTCTACCCTCCACCCCATCCGGGGAAAGAGGAGGAAAGGCTACATAGGCTGGACCCAAGGCGAGCTCTCAGCTTTTACATCAGCAGAATGGCTATGATCAGGCAAGCAGACCAACTGTTTGTAGGATACTCAAGTCAAAAGTTGGGACTACCCATAACAAAACAAACCATCTCCAGGTGGATTATTTTGGCCATCCTGGAATGTTACCGACTGGCAGGGAAAGAGCCACGCCAAAATCTCAGAGCTCATTCAACCAGGGGTATCGCAGCCTCTTAGGCTCTCCAAAGAGGGGTTCCGGTCCGGGACATATGTGCGGCTGCCACATGGTCGTCCGCACATACATTCACAAAATTTTACAATCTGGATTCCTCTACTGCTCAAGAGACCAGATTTGGCAAGGCCATATTACATTCGGTCCATCCCTAAAGGGATAGATAACATTCTCACTCCCACCTCCAATTACATGCCACTGCTATGGGAGTCTATCAAAGATAAGGAATACGTCGGAGGACACAATCCCTTCGAAGAACAAGTTACTTCTTACCTGGTAACGTTCTTTCGACGGGATGTTCCTCCGACGTATTTCTTATTGCCCCTCCCAACCATCCCCGCAGTGATACTTCCCTTGTGGTTGCAGCTTACGCTCCTTCAAGGTCAATAACCAATTCAGGCATGACTTTTCTTATGCTACAAAACGGAACTGAGCAACGGACGCAGCGCGTGGCTATTTATGGGCATGATGACGTCGGCGCCGATACGGTGGCCGTCGAGGGACATCGACTCGGCGGACGTCGACGTGCAGCGCCCTCTACAGAAAACATTTCCGAGGCCAGCAAGCTGGAAACGTATTATCAAAGATAAGGAATACGTCGGAGGAACATCCCGTTGAAAGAACGTTACCAGGTAAGAAGTAACTTGTTCTTCTGCAGGGACCTGTGCGTGGGTGCTGAAATGCCCCACTCCAGGTTGCTCTGTCTGTATGTGCGAGGAGGTGCAGGAGCTCCCCCTCACACATGCAGACATGCAGTGCCCCAGCCAGCATTTCCAATGAGCTATGTAAGGCTGGCAAAGCAAAACGCCCCCAGCCTTGCATAGCTCAGTGAGCATGTGCGGCTGGGGTACTGTGCTGTCAAAGGGAAACCGTGTTTCCTTTTGACAGTTCAGCCAGCTGAGGGAGTACTCAGTGTTTCACTGGGCTGGCTCCTCGGCTCCTGGATTGACAAGCCCATTATGGATGAGCCGCCAGGCTCGGACTGGCCTATAGGGTATTAGGGCAACGCCCGTACCAAAAACACAAAATGCTAGTGTAGGCCAGTCAAAATGGGTCACTCTTTTTGGCCAATGTGGGCCAGTTTGATGAGTTACTTCACTATGCAGCTAGTAGTTTTGACCATTGTTGCTGAATAAATATTCTTTAATATCACAATTTGCTTACACTTTAACAAAAAACACCCCCTTGGGTACTATTCAAACATTCTGTGCCTAAAGGAATGAATATCCATGTGCAACTGCGGGGCACTTTTTCATTGGTGCCTGGGCTGTTTTATGGTCCAGTCTGACCATGTGAGCCGCCCCTGCCCATATCCTGCAAAAAATGTTTTTTTTTTACACATTTCATGCTGGGCTCTGGTGCCACCCCTAGGGGGGAGGGGGGGCACGCCACACAGTTTGAAGACCTCTGCTCTAGGGTTATTGGTTGTAGCATCCTCAACAGGGTGGTACAAAAACTGTCTTAACAATCACTGCCCTCCTTCGTCTGCCTTTCTCCTTTTTCGTAATCCTTCTCCTTTATCAGTCTTTTGTCAAAGCCCTTCTCCTTTGTCATAGTAGTTCCCCTTTGCCATAGTCTTTGTCATGTGTCTGTCCTTCACCTTCATCCCAGCCCTCCTTTGTCACAGTTCACATCCTTCTTCAGGCTTCCTTTGTACTAGTCCTTCTCCTTCATCCTAGTCCTTCTACTTCCTAGTCCTTCTTCTTTGGGCCCTTCTCCTCCTTGGCCTGGGCCCTTCTCCTCCTTGGCCTGGGCCCTTCTCCTCCTTGGCCTGGGCCCTTCTCCTCCTTGGCCTGGGCCCTTCTCCTCCTTGGCCTGGGCCCTTCTCCTCCTTGGCCTGTCTCCTCTTCTTTCCTCCTAGTACTTCCCCTTTTGTTGCTGTCCTTCTTTCTAATTACTGCCTCAAGCGAAATCTGGCGGTCTCGCTCTCTCTATCCCCCATGCCTCTTTATCACCATGTTCGTCCTTTCCCTTCATATATCCCTCTTTTTCTCTCTCTCGCTTCCTATCTCTTTCCCTCACATGGGAGTGTGTTGCCCATCGGCGTGGAAAGGGTTAAGAAAGAATTGAAGGGTGCATGGATAGTTTTTAAGTGGCTCGGTGGCTCTGAAAGCATAAAATGTGATTTAATGTATGAGAATATCCCTCTTCTTCTTGAAGTCACCCTTGCTGGATTTCTCACTCCTGGCATTAAGGTAGAGGTCCTCGGGGGAGCCTTTGTTTTCTCTCCTGAGTTGCTGAGGTTGGCGTTTGCCCCAGGGTTCAAGTGCTTGAAAACTGAATCCTGCAAACTAGACTAGTGGGAAAGAGCTTTTTACTAATCTGGTGCGCAGTTTGTTTTGGTGAGCCTGAGACTGCCCAGGCTCTTTCTTCCCTCCTTAGGTACCCTGCTGAAGTCTGTCCTCACTTGTTGCTGCTGCTTCCTGGAGGAAGCTGTACTAAACACCCGGCACACTCGGAGCGCGCAGTGTGTTTTGGTGTTTGGGTGTGAGGGAATGTGGAGCGAGGTCACATGGCAGGGAAGAGACCTTGAACTGTGCAGGCCATCCTGGTGCTTGCGATTGCCTGCCCCCCTCCCTCACACAAGACTGCAACTGCGCCGCTGGAAGTCAGTCTCTGATGCAAATCACCAGAGCCTGATTGTAACAGACCAACTACGTGTAAGTAAACTAAAAAACACAAACACTGGAAACGATAGTGGGACTGTTTCTGCCGACAACGTGCGTGGGGATGAAATCACTACTGCTTCTACGCGCCTTAAAACTGGCAAACATGCGTGACATGCAAAAGCCGAGGCTCGGAACACACCCAAACACCCACCTTCTTCGTTTGACCCGTTGCCTCTTCCCCTCGGAAATTTCTTGGTTCTCGCGGACCCTGCCTCGGCAGCCCCTGGTGTGCCTGTCGAGGTTTCTGTGTTGTGTACTGCGGGCGGGGCTTGGCAGTGGCCCGTATGGGGCTGGCTCCCAGTGTACGGGGGAAGCCGCATCGAGCGGCTGGCTGCCTCTGGGTCACAGGCCTGAGCCAGAGGGAGAGGTTTGTATGGACGAGGCTGCCGGTGGTGAGGACCCAGCGGTGAAGTTTCAAGTAGCTGCTTTAGTGCCGGCTGCCGACCCGCTCATGGCTGAGTCACGGACACAAGGCTGTGATACGGAGTCCTGCGACTCCCTACTTCCCAAAACAATCATCCCGCCCCCCTGAGCCATCCTATGGCGGTGAAACACGCACAAATTGCTTATCCACAGCGCCTAATTGTTTAATCTCTCCTTGGCTGGGTGCACAGGATAGGAAGACTTCACTTGATCCTCTGTACCTTAACGTGCCAAAACTTATGGTTCTAGCTTGGCGCTCACTTAAGCTGTTAGACTCCTCAATTGATAGTTCTAGCAATCTAAATCCGACTAAACTATATGACGATATGGTGCCTGTCAGGAGTGTCCTCACCTGTCCACCCAACAAAAACACTGATGGCGCCTGTCCTCAACCTGCTCTAGCTTTTTGCTCTGACAAAAGTATCATCTCAATAGAAGATGAGGTGTTCTGTCCCTTAAATTCACACTTACATCTGCTAAATGAAGACGTGACTCATCAGCACCCTCCAACAATAGGAGGAGTTCACTTGAAGTGGTGACCAAAATTCTGGAAGGAATTACCAAGATAAACAAGACCCGCAACTTCAACAGCAACTGTGCTTCCATAATATCAAGACCTGAAAGGACCTTGTCACCTTCCGAGTGTATTACTGAAGAGACGTTCGACTCTAGGGGCAATACCTCTCACGCAGAATTAGTTCAAACGTGGAAGGTTGCACTAACAATCCAAAGACCAGTTGACCCCACTCCCTCCCCCTCCTTAGCCTGCTCACAAGCAAGACATCCTTCAATGTCAAATCAGAAGCAGTTCTCTATCAAAAACATTGGGAAAGTGAAACGAGTACTATTTCACAACAAAGAAGGTGATGAAACGTCTGACACAAGCTTCACCTCCTCTGAAATCTGCTCAACTGACTCTTCCATCATAGAGCGGGATTATCCAAAAGTCAGATGCTTAAAAGCGAGACGGCATACAATAGAGCGCCACTCCGACCTTAAACTGAATGAGAGACTTATCAAGGACTTGCAACCGATATTGATGTCTTCTAAGGCCATCACGATTGCCCCGTTCTTAAAAGTATATGAACAAATGAACGACAACTCTAAGGACTTGGCAACGTTGGTAGCGCTAATGAACTCAAAATTAGTAAACATGGAAAGAGACTTTAACACATTAAGCAAGGAGACCATGGCAGTAAGGAAAATCCTGGATTCGTCGCTTCAAACCATCATAGATCAAAAAGAAAACAATAGACTTGACAAAAAACTACTGGCTGAGATCGCCAGAGAAGCCTTGAGCCTACTGAAACAGTCAGGTCTGGGCAAACAAGACCGTGAGACGCAGGAGACTAAGTGCATGCCAAAGGAAATTGCTGTGCACCCTGCTCCTCTGAGCAGAGCCACGGCATCCCCAAACTTTCATTTGACGGATGCTTTCCTCACTGGGACCCAGACCGCTATGGAGAGCCTTGAGCTAGATGAAGCAACCAGCCCATTGGCAGCTGATCCCAATCTTTTGGCTGTTCCTGTCAGCACTTGTGAGCAAAATCCTCAGAACAGAACTAAGCCCACCCTAAACATTCCTGGATTAACTAAACCAGGTGAGTGTGGATCAAATCTTCCTAGCTACTCCACCTCACAAACAGAGACCTGTGAGGGCTCCACTAAAATAACGGAAGGATTCTAAAGTATGAGCTTTGCTAGTGCTCTGGAAAGCAGCAGAGGCCCAAGTAGCCCTGCATCTCTGGATTCTCAAAATCAATAAAGCACAGATCTTCGTGCCATCTATGCCACTTATGGCCAACAAAAATATCTCTACAGTCGACACCGCCCAAATCAAAAAACAAAAAATCAACGACTAAAAAAACAGAAGAGGCAATGACTCAAGAAAATTTCTTTGAAATTTAAAAACTGTTAACGTTACTGTTCACAACAGCAACACAGATGTGACACGTCCAATAAAGACTATAGGCCTCTCACAGGAGCTCTCGATCGCTGACACAGCCGAGGGCTTGGGTTCACAAACAAGTGGCGAAGCACCCCTAATCGACCTTATGGACTTGTCTGTATACGAAGACCTAGTAACTGAGGACGAAGAGGTGGATACGGATGCAAGTGCTGCTCTGGCGGACCCCCTGCACGCCGTATTAGATTACAAAGGCAGAGATCAGGCGCCCATTCAAATCCCAAATGGAGCCACTAGACACTGCACTTTGGTTGAAAAACCGGCTACCCAAGATGCCTTTCTAGGAGAGCCATTGAGTCCTGGCTTTAAAACGCTGGAAGACAGGCAAAAAGCACTCGCTGACGCATGGAAACCCTCAAGATCTGAGTTGAGTCAGATACATATCCGAGGGACTCTGTGCTGCTTTCCTTCAACTGCAGTGCTAAGACCTATGAAGCCATCAAAAACACTAATGTGCCCAAGGGAAACGACAGACCTGATGCCAATTAGGCCAATGCCCAGAATAAAAACTCTACTCGAAGTGAACTAAAGACCACGTACAAGTGACAGTAGCGGTAGAGGTAAAGATCAAACGTCACACAGGGCTCGGCTTTAACGCATTGAAAGCAGCGACAAACTAATTCTTAACAGGTCCAATGTCTTACGTTTATTTCATTACGTTCCTTCACTCAGAACGATTTAATCTGAGGATATACAAACAGTTGAATTTCCAGATGAAGCCCACAATGATAAAACTATCCTACACTTTAGATCTAAAATAGTTCTGAACATAGTACTCGATGCAGCTTCAGTACTTATGTCACCGGGCTTTGACATCTCAGAAGTACTAGATAAAGCCAAAACAGAATATGATCCCGAAATTATGAAAATCACAGACGAGGTGCCAACCAGCAAAGCTCCCTCTGCTATACGAGACCTTGAAGAAACACCTTCTAGGCGCACTGTAATCCCCAGAGTGAGCGACTCTTCAACATACTAACATGGGGAAAACGATGGCTGCTACCTGCGCACATGCTGAACCCATGGGAATCTGGTCAAAGGGGGTTACATCCAAATCCCAATCAAATGTGACAGCAACTTGGACCAGACGCTTGCTGACCAGACACTTCTAAAGACTCTAAGCAAGGTCTCTAATGACTGGTGCTGGTTGGCGGCAGCTCTCAGTAGACCTACAAGATCATAATGTGAAGAGAAAGTGGAGCAACATCTGTTTAAGATCTGATCCTGGAACACCAGAGGCTTTTCACATTTATCTCGGGACCCATGGCCAGCTGACCTTGATATAGTCTGTCTCCAGGAAACTTGGCTGGATACTTGCCCGATCGCTGACATCTACAAAGTAGCGATCAATACTGCCTTTAAAAAATCTAGAGGAAGACCAATGGCTGGCTTACTAACATTTGCAAAAAAAGGCTCGGGTTGTCGAATTATTAACTCTGTAAACTACTCTGCATTTATACAGGTAACCACGATTACCGTAGCAGAGAAGCTAAACAACACCTCTAACCACCTCAATGTCATCAATTTATACTGGAATCACCTGCAAGCCGGCACAATGACATTCATAGACCAAGTCTCAACAGTAGTTGATGAACTTCTTTTAGCCAATGAGACAGCAAACATCATAATTTGCGGAGACTTAAATATTAATTGTCTGTCTATAAACAACAAAAATACTGAAGTTCTTCACACACACAGCAGTGTGGCCGCAAGGTGGATGCTGGAGATGGATGTAAGAAACCTTGCCATGTTAAATGGAAACACCATTGGCGACATACCATCTAATCCGGCATGGAGGAGAAAAGAGCAAAATTCCACTCTGGATTACTTCTTCGTATCCGAAAAATCCAGCAAATGACTTCATCTTTGCTCATAGTGCCTATGGTGCGCAGCGATCACGAGATGGTGATTCTTTTTATGGCAGGCTCAAGGCAAATGGATCACAGGCCATGGAATCATCTGATCATGGTGGAGCCAAACAAAATAAGACTGAAACTTCAAACGGAAGAGGTGTCTGCGATCAAAAACATCTATATCAATGAAGAACGTGGAGTGGAATACGCTCATCTCCTCCAACAATTTGTGGAAAAAAGCAGGGCCTGAGAAATCTCAGCTTTGCCAACAAACACAAATTTGATGTGGAGGTTATGAGACGGAAGCAGGCTTTACGCAACTCATAAGAAATATAAGAGCTAAGGACGCCATAAGCTACCTGAATGCTAAATGCATCGCCAAACAAAAATATAAAAATTGGCTGAGAGCCCATAAAGCCCTAATGTTCCAAAACGATGGAGAACACTTGATGAAAAAGATGGCTGAGTTTTGGAAAATTCTGAATAACGAAGGTGCCCTTCAACCAGCACTGATGACCAACATGATACCTGAAATGGTGTGGATATCCCACTACTCTGAGCTCTACCGCAAAAAAGGTAAGTGGATGTACCACTCAACATTTACACTGGAATGATGGAATCTCAACTTCACCACAGAAGAGGTCTTGCTGATAATCAACAATGTGAGTGCCTTGCGGGCACCTGGGCCCGATGGCCTGACGAACTTTACCTTAAAACAAAACCCTGAAATATGGGCTGAGGTGTGTAAAGAGCTTTTTAACAGAGTCTGTAGTCGGTGTGTCACTCCAAAATCATGGAAGAAAGCCATAATGGTTCCCATTTTCAGGAAAGGAAACGGCTTGGAGCCTAAAAACTTAGATGTGCTGGGAAAAGATTATGCCTCAATGCTCCAAAAGAAATCGGCAACCTGGACTTTGGATAGTGGCCATGCGGACGCACGATAGACTGGTTTTGTGAAGGGAGTTTGATGCATCCTAAACTTGTTAAAAATGGAATCCATAAGATCAGGGAGAAAGCTTTGATTGACTTTTCTCATGCCTTTTGATTCCATTGATCGAGAGCTCCTTTGGACCAAGATGTCGAATTGGGCATGCCCTGACAGCTTACTAGCCTCAATTAAAGAACTCCACACCGCCACTACCATCAAGGTGCGATTAGATCTGAGTGGAACCTTAACGGAAGAAATTAACACCTTTTGCGGAGTGAAGCAGGGATGCCCATTGGCGGCAATAAACTTCAACCTGTTTCTGTCTGACATAGGCAGCGCAATCGACGAGCCTCGATCATTCTCGCCAAAAATCAACGTGTCCACCTTAAGCTGTATGCTATACGCGGATGACCTGATCCTGTTAGACTTAACACTGATTGGTCTCCAGCGAAAAATGAACGCAGTAAAATGCTATGTGGAGAGTAATGGTTTGGTCCTCAACAACACAAAGAGTGAAATACTAATGCTACAGAACTTACACATAGGTGGACATGGACACAATAAAACATTTAAGTGGCACCTAGGAAAATAAACTGTAAGCACTGTAGAAACCACTAGATACCTTGGGATGCAGATTGACACAACCATAAACGATAGGCATTGGATGGAGACCGCTAAAATAAAATGTTGTCAATTTGCTAATCAGGCTTTGATCTTGAACAGAAAATACGGGAAGTTCTCACTAATGCCAATGATCATTTTCTACCAACAGAAAGTGGTCCCAGCCCTGATTTATGGAGCGGAAAACGCTTTTGGATGTCCGGAAAAACTTTGGTCAACCCTGAAACATGTATTTTGGGTGAAAATTTTTCATCTACCCAATAATACTTCAACAGCTTGTATACAATACGAGCTACGGCTGATCTCCATCAAAGCCCGTATCTGCTGGAACACCCTTGCGCTATATAGGAAAACCATTCTGACAAATGTTACTCCGCAATTTAAAATTCTGAGTAACTCCAGCAGCGGAAAGCCGGAGTGCCTATTATCCTTATGGAGCACAAGATGTGACGAGCTGCTGACAATGTATGGAACAGATCCCACAACACTCCGAGATAATCCAGACTTAGTGAAGAAAAAGATCTGGAGACTTGACTGGATCTTTACTGGTGAAGAAAGAACCGCCACTAAACTAATGAAAGATGTGCCGTGGGAAGCTCGAGCGTATAACAAACCATCAAAGTATGTAGCTCTCTTTCCTGACAATAAGAGAAGATCAACATACATGCGCTTCCGCCTAAACCTGCTAAAAACCAAAGAGAGAACTAAGAACTGGGCTGGCATGGATAAGACTAACGTGAACTGTAGGTTGTGTGACCTCTATGAGGAAAACGACTAAACATCTCGTCTTATTTTGCCCTCTACTTCGACCCCAAAGAACAAAACGTTTTGCCCCTTGATTGCAGATTTGTCTACAAGGAATGCTGAAGAGTGGTGGCACTTGATGTACATTGGAGAGAACAAAAAAATGACATTTGCCTTAACGTTGTTCTTAGATGAGATCGAAAAAAAGTGTTGAAACCACGGATTCACTCTGCACAAGGGGCGATGGGGTGGCTGCAGGATGTTCATTAGACTGAGGGGGAATTTATTTTATGGATTTGATATGAAGAAACGTGATTGTTCTCATTCCTCTTTTGAAGGCTTGTAAAGGCCAAATAAAAAAAAATAAATAAAAAAAAAAAATAATCTGGTTGTTACACGATGCTGGAGCAGTTTTTGACGAAACTGCTGATGGCGAGTACCTACCTAGGATCCTGGGGTAGGTGATAATTTAAGATACTCGCCAACAGGTTTTCCCTTGGTCCATGGCAGAGATTCCTTGGATACAAATCTTTACCACATTTCCCATAGTTATATTGGGGGGGGGGGGTCCCCCTGTTCTGCAGCTTATATTCTATACATTTTTTATAAATAGCACCAGCACTCCTGCAAGCCTCAGGGCTCTCTTCCTCTGCGGCCATCTTCTGACCTCTGGAACACTTCTTTGGGGTCTCCTGGGGTTGCCAGTCGCAGAAGCTGCACGTGTGGTGGTCAGGCAGTCCTGCCTCCACTAAAGAGGATACACCTTTAACTCCATCCCATTCATGCCAATGGAAATGTGAACTAACCTGGAATGCCCTTAAAGCAGATTGTTGGGTTCTTAACTGTGCCTGGACTTTTTTCCTGAATCCCCTAGGGGTTCAGGAAGCGCTTGACCAAATTTTGTATTTTTGGCCTTCATGCACCTAGCCTCATATATCATGTATTCTTTATTGTATTTTGTAGTGGTACAGTCATACCCTTTGTCACTGTAGTAAATGGATATGTTAGTGGTTTACATTGTTTTCTTGGACATTTTCTCCGCCCATGAGTAATTGGGACTTGAAGATGTGTGTTACAGGGATCGGAAGAAGGATTTGATTAGCAAGAGATAAAAGAATCTCCTTGTTGTCTGGCCTCGCCTAGTAAGCTGGGGCTACCTCTGCGGAACCAGCGGGTATTATTTAGCAGGAGACAAATATGAGATGTACACTATAATTTTGTGTCCAGCATATATGACCCGTTATGTCTGAATGTCTTCTAGATGTGCCCTAATGCTCATTTATAAACGTTGCGGAAACAAAGTGAATTTCACAAAGGTTGGTTTGAACGGCTCCAAATGGCCTATGGAGCCAAATGTATCTCCTTCCTGGTAGCTCTTGGTATCAAGCCAAACAGGCTCTATGAGGCTATAACCAGGCACTAAATAGGTCCCTGTAATTTCAAATACGGAATTAACATTTTTGAGCCAAGCATGACAAAGAGTCCCACCAGGCAGCAAAGAGCTTCTTCCACACAGCAACATTTTGGCCACACAAGCAGAATAATTGGTATTACCCAAATTGTTTGTTTACAATTGTTCGAAGGAACAATTGACCGATTTTAAAGGGTCACAATTGACCTTTTCACAATTGACCTATATATATATATATATATAATTACACGGCCACTACTGTGGGCGTGTAGTTATGGTTAAGTTGCTGTTTCCATAGGAAGAGCACTTTTTGGGCAGCTTATAACTTTGCTCTCCCTGGATGAATTCTCACCAGACTTTGCAAAAAAGGTATATGGCCCACTCTGACGCTTATTACAAAGTTTGGTGAGGTTTGGTCCAGGGGGGGCAAAGTTATAGGGGGGGTCCCAAAATGTCTTTTTTTCCCCATAGACTGAATGGGGAAAGAACTTTGCTCACGCCTACAGCCCAAACCGCTGGACGGATTTTGACCAAATTTGCGGCAGGGGCAGCGGCTTGGTCCCGAAAGCGTGCTTTTGTAAATTTGGTGAAAATCCATCCAGTAGTTTTTTTAAAAAAAATGTCCAAAAAGCAGGTCACAAAAAAATTGTGATATCTGTCCGGTCCGCGGACACACTTTCCTGTTCGGTCCGCGGACAGTGTCCTGATTGGCTAATCGGCGTACATCATGTCTGCGGACATGCAACGTTTTCGCTGATTGGATGGTGAGAAGCGTGAAGTGCGTCAGATTTTTGGAAACGCCTGCCATCTTGGATTCGCGGACAGCATCCGATGGCCGCGGACATCGCGGTAAATACATGAAAAAACACAGCATTCCACTTGTCAAACTTATCAAATAATCTCTGGGGAGTTGAGGGGTGATGAGGATGGGATATGGCTGCAAGAAGCAAAAAAAGCAGGTGTTTTTTGCCGCGAACGTCCGCGAACAGTTTGGATGTTTGCGAACAGTCCTGAAAAGTTTTGTAGTTACCAATCATATAGGCAGACATATAACAGTGCACAGGACAAACAATAGTAACAGAAAAGTAAAAATAACAAACAATAAACACAGAAAAAGAAAAATAATTTCATATTATAAATGTCATCATATTTCACTTCTTCATAGGCATATATATATCCCTACGAAACTACATGTGTATCCGAAATAGATTCTCATCTTTAAATAGCATTGATGTCATGATTATTTGTTTGGTCTAATTGCTTTAACTTATTCGATGTTATCAATTCCATCTGGCAGGCAAAGTGACCTTTTAACACGTTACCAATATGATGAAACGCCCAAAGTTAGTGATTCCCATTATATTGAGTAATTTATATTGCATGCCTGCTTACCAAGTCGAATTCTTGTCTGTCACGGGATAATCCCTGTGAACATAAAATCAAGGTAAGTAATCTAACTAAATACTGTAGTGTTATGCACAACCAGTTATTCATCCGTATATTGTTTATAAATAGTAACTGGCCAGACGTGTGTTTGAGGTATTCTTTTTAAACACGCCTAGAATCACTTTGAGCCCGCGCGAGCCCCTACAGGGTTCCCAGTGGTGCATCAGGTCCGTGTTAAAGGAAAATCAGGTCGCGGACATAATTATACGTCCCCCAGCGCCGTCTTACCTGGGTGGGCTTCGGATCACATCTCTCGCGTCGGCACTGTTCCTGCTGTAAGCATTGAGCGTCGCACGTCCCTCATCTTGTTTAAGGTTTCCTTGACAACACTAGCTGTCCTACTTCCATGTCTACCACCGCTCCAAGGTCGCCATGTTTGAGAGGAGTTAACGCTTATTAATCTTACATCCGAAGCCTGCTAATATTTATATTTGTCCCAATTACGGTTTAAAATTTGCATTGTATTGTAATTAAGTTATATACTGTTGATTATATAAACCAATATTAGATTTAGGAAAGCTGTGTGATCGAAAGTACGTTCGCATCGTATCAGATTCTTTATGCATTTTCTGCTACAGATATGCAATATATGTAAAACAAATTATTAGTTCAGATATTACAGTGAGTGATGTTTAATATCCTTACATGATTTACCTAATTTAAATCATGTCATAGCGTAGATAATGCTACAATGAGGTGTCATATTACGTAATAGTGCCGCCAGGTCACTTTGTCTGCAAATCATAATGGTTAGAAATGATATGTTTTCCCAAATCCCACTGTCTCACCCTTTGTGGAATAGGTGTATACACTCGGGTGGGGTTAGAGGGTGTTAAAAGATATTAGGAGAAGTAAGAAATGACCCTAGCGATTCACATTACCAATTACTGTCATACTGTCCTGTAGATTTCCTGAAGTTCTTCAACGAATGTTAGACCTGTACATTTACACAGTATACATGCATATAGCGACGCTGGTACATTTATACAGACATTTTGCATATGCCATATTGTGTATTAATCAAAAACGTAGATATATCATTGATATTCCAAATGACTCAAACTGCAAATTTGAAGTCGCATCATAAAAAATGTATCATCTCGTTGTCCTGGTTTAGGCCAAATTCTATCGATCTGAATTTACATATAGTTCTTGCTTCCATCTGTCTAAGTTTCTGCTCCAGGTTTCCCCCTCGTCTGTTTAGTTTCACTTTTTGTAAACCAATAAATTGCAACTTCTTTTTGTCATCCATTTGGTGTTGCAGTTGCCAGTGTTGTGCTAATGGTACAGTTGGGTCCTGACTCCCCGCTGTTGCAAAGTGTTCACGCATACGTACTCTGACCTCTCTTATTGTACTTCCTATATATAGCTGTTTACATACACATATTATGGCATATACTATATATTTAGATCGACAGTTTGTTTTCTTTTATCTCCATATGTGTTCCCCTGGTGTCTGTGAAGCTCGTCATTGGTTCATGGGCATAGGGGCAAATAGTACATGTCCCACATTTTCGAAAGCCTGAAGTCTTTACTTCTAACCAAGTTCCTCTGGGTTCCGGGTTCAATTCAGGCAGAATTGAGGGGCTCACAATCGTCTTGATCGTTTTAGCCTTTCGAAATGTCATTCTAGGTTTATCCCCAATGAAATTAACCAGATGGGGGTCCAATGTTAATAGGTGCCAATTTTTATTCAGTACTTTCTTCAATTCTCCATTTCCGGCACTAAATGTTGTTATAACGTTTATTTCACTCTGTTTCCTTTCCTCGGGCTGTATCCTGGGTACAAACTTTTGCTCCCTGGGCATCTTAGTTGTCTTCTGTCGGGCCTTTCTGACACATTTCTTTGAATATCCTCTTTGTAGAAAGTGTTCCTGCAGTAAGTCACATTCCCTTGAAAAATCCATTGAGCGATTACAGTTTCGTCTAGCTCTCATGAACTCGCCTGTTATTCCGCTTTACTGGTTTATGGTGACAACTATGTGCATGCAAGGTAGAGTTTACCTCTGTTTCCTTTCGGAAGGTCCGTGTACACAATTTCTTATCATCCACAAAAACTGTCAGATCCAAAAAGTTAATCTGAGTTGCACTCTCATTGCCGACAAATTCAATTTCGAGTTCATTTCTCTTCAATCTGTTCTGAAATTCATTTAGTTCCACACTTGTACCATCCCAGATCAGGAGAACATCATCAATGAAACGTATCCATAACTTTATATTCTTTATGTAAGCTTCATCAAGATATACTTGTTTGTCCTCATACATCCCCATAAATAATTTTTTCTAGGGCTGGAGCATACTTTGTGCCCATAGCTATCCCTCTCATTTGCCTGTAAAATTGATTATTCAACATGAAGATATTATTTTCTAAGGTAAATGTCAACATTTCCTTAAGTATCTGTACATGTTGGTAATGTGATGCAGAGTCATCTCTAAACTCATATTCAATGGTTCTGAAGGCTGCTGAATGTTCAATGATGGTATATAGAGAGCGTACATCCCAGGTAGCCTATAGATATGACTTTCAAACAAATTGATTAATAATCTTGATTGTATCTGTGGTATCCTTAATAAAAGCCTTTAATTTCGGCACCCGTGGTCGTAGAGCATTGTCTATATATTCGGAGATCCTTTCCGTCAGCCACCCTATACCACTAAGTATCGGACGTCCTTCCGGAATTTTATCAAAGGTTTTATGAACCTTTGGAAGGAAATACAAGGTTGGTATTACAGGAAATTTGATCATCAGTCCATTTCTCTCCTCATCTGAAATCGACCCCTTCCTATGCCAATTAGTAATTGGTTCTTCCATTTGAGTTTGAATGTCATTCTTAGGGTTTGTAGCAAGTTTCTCATAGCATGCTGGTATTTGTAAGTGGTTAAGTGCCATCTGAATATAATCACGTCTATTCATGACAACAAAGTTTCCACCCTTGTCCGCCTCTTTAATCACTATATCTTTATCCATTTGTAGTTCTTTCAGTGCAAGTTTTTCTTTTTTGGTTAAATTTGAAACATGGGGGCTGATATTCAGATTTTCATATAGTTCATAAATATCTCTCGTGGTGGCTTTGTAGAATACCTCTATCAGGTTTTCTGCTGGAAATTGTGTAAATCTTGATTTGGTCTTTTGAGAAGATGTATATTCTCAATGTCATCAATTGTAAAATCGCTTTTCAAAATTTTCTTTTCTTTCACTTTCTTTCTTTCACTGATGTTGCAAAGTATTTCTTCAATCTCAATTTGAGAACAAATTTAAACAGATCGATCTGCGTATTGATCAAGTCCAGATGATTCGTAGGTGCATAGGACAATCCTTTATTCAAAACTGATAGTTCATCATTTTTAATACTGCGATTTGATATGTTCATTACAAGATTCATTACTTGCTTTTCCTTGCTGCTTCGCTGGCTGCCGCTCTCGTTAACCTTCGAAAATCCTCTAGTGCATCAGGGTTGCCGGTGTCTGCAAACCCCTCCCCCCCGCCTTCCTCTCCTCCTTGTATTTGAGAATTCTTGCTCAGTGCATTTGGTAACTGAAAAAGGACATGTTTCTGGTTTAAGTTTCTAGTTCCTTTCTTGTATGGTCTTATCTGATTTAGAAATCCAGCACCCTCATTATTTTTATTCTTTGCTCCGTCTTCTTCGAGTTCATCTCTTTCCTCAGTTCCTTTATCAGTATCTGATTCTGCCTCTGAGCTAGCAGAGGATGTATTTGGTGTGCTTGATTTGGATGGTGTTTTAGCAATTTTGTCAAATTTCTCTTGAAAAGTATAGACACGGTCCTCCTTATAATCTCTTTCATCCCTGAAAAACTTACATAGTTTTCTTATTTTAATGTCCTCTTGATACTCCTTCAAAATTTCATACATTTTTTTATAGTTTGTTTTGCTTGGTTGCTTCTAATACCATAGTTTCAGCAATTTCCTGAGTGAGAGTCAATTAATTCAGTTGCACGTATGTGTTCTCTTTCTGCATGTTGTACCAAGATATACCTCAAACACACGGCACGGCCGACCGGTTACTATTTATAAACCATATACGGATGAATAACTGGTTGTGCATAACACTACAGTATTTAGTTAGATTACTTACCTTGATTTTATGTTCACAGGGATTATCCTGTGACAGACAAGAATTCGACTTGGTAAGCAGGCATGCAATATAAATTACTCAATATAACGGGAATCACTAACTTTGGGTGTTTCATCATATTGGTAACATGTTAAAAGGTCACTTTGCCTGCCAGATGGAATTGATAACATCGAATAAGTTAAAGCAATTAGACTAAACCGATAATCATGACATCAATGCTATTTAAAGATGAGAATCTATTTCGGATACACATGCAGTTTCGTAGGGATATATATATATATGCCTTTGAAGAAGTGAAATATGATGACATTATATTTATAATATGAAATGATTTTTATTTTTATTTTTCTGTGTTTATTGTTCATTATTTTTACTTTTCTGTTACTATTTTTTGTCCTGTGCACTGTTATATGTCTGCCTATATGATTGGTAAATATTGGTAGCTACAATCCCATCCTCCTATTTTCTTTTCCCTACGATTATTGCTACATTTCAAATGCACTTTTTGACCTGCCTTACTACCAACTTTTTGCTTTAGAAGCTAAATTTGTACATTTGCCCAGAAAATTTGTTTTGAGAAAGGCCCTATAGAGGCCGAAACATGTGTAAACCACTGGGGCAAAAATAAGATATATTTTGTCAACAAACACAGCGGAAACTCGTTTGAAACTTTTTGGTGGCGCAGTCAAAGGTGTAGTTTATTGACTTCTAATCCAGAACATTTTAATTGGCAAACTCTGCTAAGCAATTTTTGAAAACGAATTCATGCCTTGCTTAAAATACAGTATCTCCTTTTTAGTGACCTGTTTAGTGGCAGAACTGAACATTCAACCAGCATGCATCAAATGTGAAACAAACTGCCTCATGAGTGAGACTTTATTTGTGTATTATAAGGCCTCATCCACATGCGCAGTTGATAAGTAGTGCCCAAGAAAAGAGGGACTAAAGCGAAATAAGTATGAATGGGAAGAGGAGCCTTATCATTGTCAGCTAGGAGCATTTTAGATCAGTTAAGGGCAGGAGGAAGGGGGGCTAGAGAAGTGCCAATACATAGTAGCAATAGTGTGGGGAGAGGTGGCTTAGACATTACAACATTAGTAGAAGGGCTGGAGGAGCAGAAAGGGACACTCCTGACAGTAACAGCAAAGTGCATAGCAGCCAATCCCACAATCAGTGGCATGCCCTGCAGCAGCCTGGTAGCATTGCTAGTGTGGAGATTATATTATCAAGTAACAAATTGCCACTGGAGTCAAAAGATGTTTTGAACAGGAACGCTGCGCTGTGTGGGAAACCTGAAGGCCCTGGCTGGTCCCCGGGGATCTGTCATCCAGGTGGCCAGGACACGGCCCTCACTATTGGATCCGGTTTCTGGGGGTGAACCAGTGAGGGAGGATCACCTGGATGGGGGCTACTCGGGGAATGGGACACAGACTGGTGAGACGCGGTATCCCCCTTCCTTTCCCCATCCTACCACGTAGGACCTTCAAAACCACTGTCCCTCCCACTTTCCGACACAAACCCTTTCGCACGACACACAAGAGAATGGACTAACACCATAGTCGTTTACTGACATGTCCCAATACAAGGGTCAGGCAAAGTCAGGCCATTGATCAGAATCACACCCACCTGACAGCCTTCTCCCTTCCCCACAGGGATAAAAGGTGGAGCAAGAGAGCACAGTACGAGAAAGGGGAGAAAAGCAAGCACGACAGGCAGCACAACGGCACGGCTAAGCAGGCGCAGCAGTTCAAAAGAAGGAGAAGGGTGTCAGGAATCGAGAGGGTGGCGAGGAGAGAAGTGACCTTGCCCTTTTCGCCGCAGACACGCAGAGCCTTCACGTAAGAGAGCCTAAGACCGCGAACAATAGCATAAGTGTCTTGCAGCAGATATCAATGGTACACAGGGCAAGCTTATGCTGATAAGCAGGAGCGAGGGAAGCTCTAGCGCCCGTGGTACAGGCCTGGACTCCAGGAAAGTCAAAAGCCAAGCGGTTCATCATAGCCAGTGAGTCGAGAGGCGAACTGATGAGAACCGGGCTGTGTTGAGTCAGACAATCTCAAAGTGGCAAGTTTAAGGAACTGTGTAAAGAACTGTAACAAGTATTGAAGGGGAGACCAGCTGCAGAGGGAAATCGGCACTACGTGGGTGCTAACTCAGGAGACTGTGGTCGGTCGAGCCCCATATGAGAGAAACTACAGATACAAGAAGGCCATAGGAGAGCCAATGGAATAGGTCAAAGTGGTCATACTGAAGGTCAAGCAAAATACCTGTACAATCTAAAGACTTTGATCTATAAACTGTGTGAAAGCAAGGGAAGTGAATCCCGCAATGAGAGAAAGCAAGGGAAGTGAATCAGGCATATACAAGCAAATGTGAAGTTGGCAAGAGTGAGCCCAACCGAGGGATGCTGACGACAGGGGCAAAGTCTAAAGTCCAGAGAAACAGTGCGTTGATAGAAGTGAACCCAGCTGGGGGATGTCCACTATGAACTGTTTGAAAAGACATTGAGAAACAAAGGGAAGTGAATCCCGGTAAAGAGATTTGAGAGGGATCGGAGTCCGGCAGAGGGAGATCCAGGGGTGAAGCTCTCGCCCACTGTGCATTGACAAAGGAACTGGTACGTGAACTGTGGTAAAGAATTGAGACTCGTCAGCACCCAGAAGAGGAGGATCCAGGGATGAACCCATCACCCAGCAAACAGTGGAAACAAACTTTCATTTGTTAAAGGATCTTTATTTTGGAACCTGAGAGGCTCTTGAAAGCGAGAGAACATAGCTATTTGTGGTCTTGATATCATTAAGGAACTTTCAAGGGATTTGCACCCAGAAGGGGGGAATCCCGGGGTGAAAGTAGTCACCCAAAGCCCATGGAAAAGAGACTGCTTATTTGTTTTGTTATTTGAACATGTCAGGTCCTTGAAGGCAAGAGACTTTCAAGTGAAACGAGACTTGGCTATTGACGGCAAAATCTCGAGAGTGGAAAGCTGAATTGTTGTCTCGTGCTGGAGAAACCAGAGACTGTACTGTGCTCCAAAGATCCCACTTTACCCCGTACTCGAAACGTGGGGAAGGGAGGCCCAAGCTGTCGCATCCTGACATGTTATTTGAGAACACTTCTTTCTTTTCTTGTAAACTATCCCACACCCCTTTTTGTATTGGCTGTTAGGTTTGGCAACAGGTTTCTTAGTATAGGTCCTTTTTTTTATTTTGGCTCGACTGCTCTAGGACTGCCTTATTTTCATTTGATGGTCGCCGTTTGTTCTCATCTTAGATTTAGGTTTAGATTAGGCATTTTTCCAACCTTTATAGAGTATTCATTTTTTATTTATTTTGTCATTTGTAAAGCGCAAAATCCCTGGGGCAACTAGGCGCTGGTTGCAGAGAAATACATGTACACAGTTGATCTTGGAGCAGTTAAGGTAGCAAGTTCATGGGTGAAAGCAGCTAGGCGTTGGTTACAGGTCGCCATTGATTGAGCATTGTAGTTGCAGACACACATTCATAAACATTGCTAGGAGGCGTTGTAGATGCATTGTAGGTGCAGGCACATATTCCTAACCAGGCAGAGAGGACTCTTTGCCTGGGCTCTTAGCATTGGTTGTGCAGAGGGGAGGCTGGTGAGGGATTATGCGTCTAGAGAAAAGAGCCAGGTTTTTAGGCCTTTGCAGAAAGACCAGAGTGATGATTCGGCTCTTAGGTGAGGTGGAAGGGCATTCCAATATTTGGCCGCTACCACCGGAAAACTGCGGCCTCCGGACCTCGTGAGTTTGAATCTCGGAATGGATAGGCATTGGGTGTTAGGAGGCTCTAGTGGGTCTGTTAGACTGAGTTTATGTGATTTTGTTGGAGTGGTATTTTGGGGCGGTGTGGCCTAGACATGTATGTGTGAGGGTAAGATTTTTGAATTGAATGCGGTCCTTGATGGAGAGCCATGGGCATTATTTCTGGCTGCAGAGATGGGGTCTCTTTTTGGGATGTGCTGTGCTGCTCTAAGGGCATTATTTTAGATAACTTGTTTTTTTTATAAGTTACTTAAGGTAGTTCCAGCAAAGAGTGAGTTGCAATAGTCTAATTTGGAGACAATGAGGGCTCTGGCTAGGGTGAGGCAACTGTTAGAAGAGAAAAAGGGTGTTCCTGCTTTGAGCTTGGTTGTGTAGGCTGCTGCTGAAGCTATGGCATACTCCCACTGTTTTCACTTCTTTGGAGACTCTGATGGAGTTGCCATCGATAGTGAAGGATGAGTAAGCACTGTCAAGTTTGTTTAGAAGCTCTTGTGAACCGATAAGCAGCGGCTGAGTCTTTTCATCATTCAGACATAAGGAAGGCATGGCCATCCATCCTTGGATACTCTGATAGACAGTGTTGAGGAAATTACTGTCCGTGTCATAGTTGCCTATTAATGGCAAAAGGATCTGGGTATCATTAGCGTAGTTAGTATACAAGATACCCTTTGAGTCTAGTAGGTTGAATAGTGGCTTTGTGAAGATATTGTAGAGCGTGGGTGAGACAGAGGAGCCTTGGGGGACCCCAGATGTGACTGGGGCAAGTGGGGCTGATGCCGTGGACGAGAAGACTCTCATGGTTCTGTTAGCGTGGAAGGATTCGAACCAGGATGTGGCTTTAGAGGAGAAGTGGGCAGCCGAGGCCAGGTTATGACAAAGGATTTTGTGATCTACCAGGTCGAAAGCTGCCGAGAGATCAAGCAGCAAGAGGAGGGCTAGTTTGACTCTGTCTTTGGTTTCGTCCATCTGTATTTTGAGGTCGAGGAGAGTCAATTCAGATCAGTGGCCTGGGCGTAAGCCAGATTGGCGCAGCCCTAGGAGATTGCGAGTTTCTAGAAAGTTTTGTATTTGTACGTACGCTGCTCTGTCCAGGATTTTAAGGAGAAAAGGTACAGTAGTGATGGGACGATGGTTGATATGCATGGGTGAAGAGTTGGCTTCTTAAGGAGCGGTAGGACCCAGGTGTCCTTGAGGTTGGTGGGTACTGTGCCCGTGGCGAACGAAGTTTTGATCAAGGATGCAATGAAAGGGGCTAGTTCATTGGCACATTTTTTGATGACGGCGGCTGGACAGATGTTGCCTTGGCACCTGGAGGGTTTTAGACCATTGATGATTTTGCTTATTTCTGCGTTGGAGCCTTTGGTTGAATTCGAATGGAGGGGCACTGGGGTTAGTTCTGGAGGAATCCCATTGGAGATGATTATTTTTTTTTGCTGGGATTTTTCTTTTGAGTAGTTTGTCAGTATAGGAGGTGCTCGTGATGCCCTGCTGGAAGTGGGCACATGGGTTTGGTACTCTGTGGTGGTATGGTCTTGCAAGTTGGCAGCCAGGTGCGGGCAGAGTGAAATGGGTGAAGGACATAGTTTGGCGAGTGGGTGAGGAGGTTGTTTGGTGAAGGGCAAGGAGCAGCAGGATCCAAGCATGTTTCTCCTGTTGGTGGATAAGGGGGTCGTAGGGCCCAGATTATGTTTGTCATATGGAAAGACAGGTGTTTGTTGCGTGCTTACAGCGTGCAATGGTGGGTGAGTTTATCCAGTGGCGTGCAGGATGTGGGGGTGTAAGGTAAGTGGGTGCGCGCCCACTTTGCTGGGGGTAGGAACTTTGTGGGTGGCATATTCGTATGGTTGGGTAGCTCCAGGAGCATGCCAATGCACCCCTGGAGGTGACGTGGAAGAGGGTGGTCAGGAAGGCATCCGGGTTCTAGATATTGCTTATGGGAGCTGTTTGGGGGTTGCCAGGTGGATGGAGTAGGGGCTTGGGGAGGCAGGCCATAAAGGTAAGCGTTGGGCAGGATGAGGCAGGAGTTGGCGAAGCCGGGATGTGGGCACGCTTTTGTAGATGGGTGGCCAGCGGGGGCTGGTAATGTCGACGAACTTGGACGCTTATCGACATTGTAGGAGGTCAGCTGCCAGCAAAGTCCGGAGTATGCACGGCTGGAGGCTGTACGAGCACCACCGCTGCCGGAGCAGGGTTCTTTGGCTGTGCGACGTGGACTGCAGATAGAGGTGGTTTGCCGCTGAGTAGTTTCTCCGGGCAGTGGCATGACATGCAGTGCGGGTCAGCCCCGGGAGAAACGTTGTGGCGCTGCTGCCTTGGCCTTAGGTGTGGCCTTGTGGGGTGGCCAGCGTTGCCTGCCAGCTAGGAGCCTTTGTTCAATAAACACCCATGAACTGTGATCACTTGTGTCTGTCTTACTTGTTGCCACCTTGAGTTCCTCAGGGCTGTTAGCTTTTTTTTCCAAATAGCAAGTGATTGCATACTGCTCTCAAGGCAACAGGAAGATTGTTCAATAAGACTACTCAGAACCGTTGAGCCATCTGACCCCAAATTTCTTCGTTTGGGCATGGACCATGGTGAGTGAGTAGGAGACAGCAGGTCCCAGCAGCCGGGCCTGCACTGGATCAGATATTCTATCAATGGGGTACCACAATAGTTGACTTTTTGTGACTCCACACAATGACTGCTATGCACCTCCTGAAGGGGTCAAGGAAATCTACTCCTCAGAGAATGTGTTTCTTCTTCCATGGAATGTGTGTTTCCTCTACTCGTCGTCCCTCCTCGAACACTGGTAACCAGTCCAACACAGATTGTGGCGCAGGCTTCAGTCACCTGATTTTGATACCCCCTCATTAGCGAACAGTCTACGTCCTGCTCTTTATAAAATTGGCTTCTGCCCTTCTGGAAATCTTGCCACTGAAGATGGACCTCCTGTTTATTGGTGCAGGGAGTGGATTAAAGTCCTGACACAACACACCACCCACCCACAACATCACTTGCTTTACAAGAAATATGAGTGTCCTTCCATTTGTTCCTTGCACTGAATTCCTGTAAGAATTCCATTAGAAAAGTCAGTGGTTTTGGCTCTTGTATAGGTATTGTATTTGTATTTATTTGTTTATATAGCGCTTTACTCCAAAACGCTGAACATTTTAACAACGTGATACATATAACAATATAACGGTAGAAGCAAATTACAATTATGAATCAGTTCAACAAAACAGTAAGAAGAGCAATTAAACTGAAGGGAATAGGGAGAGTAGTGGTGCAGTAGGAATGTGAGGGAGACGGAGGGAGGAAGGGAGGGGTGAGGAGGAGAAGGAGGAGGGAAAACGGAAGGGAAAAGGGTGAGAGTGGGGAGGTGGGGCAGGGGAGGGAGATGATCAAGGGGAGAAAGATAAAGGAAGGAGGGGAAGCAAGAAGGGGTTTCAAGGCGGGGGAGTGGGTGGAGAAGGAGAGATTTAAGGGAAGTGCGGAATGAGGAGAAGGAAGGAATAGAGCGGATTGAGAGGGGTAAGGAGTTCCAGTGCAGGGGGGCTAGGAGCTGGAAGGAGCGGAAACGGGAGGGGGCACAAGGGGACGGAGGAACAATGAGAAGGAAGTGGTCAGCAGAACGAAGGGACGGGGAGGGAGTGTAGAAAGAGAGGAGGGAGGAGAGATAAGGGGGAGCAAGACCATGGAGAGATTTAAAGACAAGGCAGAGAAAGTGAAATTTAAGTTGGGAGTGAAATGGAAGCCAGCCAAGGGAGGAAAGGGAAGCAGAGATGGAGTCACGGAAGTTAAGGAGACAGAGGGTACGGACGGCAGAATGGTAGATAGATTTTAAGGGGGGCGAGATGAGAAGTAGGTAGTCCAAAGAGTAAGGAGGAGCAGTAGAAGAGGCGAGAGAAGATAAGGGAGGAGATTAAAAGTTTAGTAGCATGGAAAGTAAGAGAGGGGCAGACTTTGCGAATATTGAAGAGGTGGTAGCGACAGGCACGAGAAGTGAAAGAGATATGGTGGGAAAAAGAGAGAGAGGAGTAAAAGTGAATGCCTAGGTTGTGAGCATGGGCAAAGATAGGGAGATTAGTAGGAGGAAAGTGAATGAAAGGTGGAGGAGAGGGAGGGGGAAGAGAGCTGGAGGGGAAGAATACGACTTCAGAGAAAGCGGGAAGACATACAGTTCTTTATGGCAGTAAGAGAGGAAGAGAGGCTTTACCATGCTTGTTGTAACTGGGCTAAGACCAAGGGGCTACATCCTCTTCTTGAAATAGTGGACATTCCCCTATCCTTTATGCTCTATCGGTATTTGCGTATTCCAGAGATATATTTGAACTTGCAAATGTGGCTTTAAAGCACCACTTCTATGGCTGCCTTCATCTTTACCTAACCATTAAAGAGCCATCTCTAAAATAGGATCCAGTTGTAGTGCATTAACAATTTGAGTCTTTGATCTGGACTAACTGTTCTGTAAGACTGTTTTCTTTGCAGCTACCAATTCAACCAGACATGTCATTGAGCTAGACTCTCCCTTTACCCCCCCCCCCCCCCCAAGTATCATGCATTGGTTTTTATAGGGTTAAAGGTCCTCTGTTCAATGCCATTCTTCATCCCTACAGTCCTGTATTTAATTAATGGTGGTCTTGCGCCATTTTATTATTTCCTGTATTTCTCATCCCTATAAATTTCAAGGACTTCCAAGTCATTGAAGACACTGTGTATGCTTTACCTGAGCGAAAACATCATATGCGGCTTTTCAGAGACATGTCCCTGTCTCAATAATATGTCTAGCAGCCACATGGCCCCACAGGCTTTCTGCATGGATGCATCTTTGGGGCAATGCGTTCAGTACACAGCTAGCTGAATCTAATTATTGCTACTATCCCCCACACACTCTGTATTTACAAACCGTTTTCATCTTAATTTCCCTTGCCTATCCTGTTCTGCCTCAATCTTTCACTTTTTCTTTCTCCTGGCCACCCACCATTGGAACACCCTGCCCCCAAGTACCACCCATATCCCTACCTTTAAGAATGATGTAAAGGACCACCTTCTTTTTTGAAGCAGACCTTGCAACATACACTGGTATCGTCTCCTCACCTGCCCCCACAATGATATTCAACCTAATTTACGTTTAAAAAAAATAATTTAAAATAATGTATTTTCTGTACGTGTATTCATCAGTCTGGCTGTCCTCACATTCTCTTCCAAGATTTTACTGTATCGTTTTTTTGTAAAGCACCCGGAAAGGGGATTGCTCCTGTTTACTATATGGCCTTTGTACTGTGCCCGGTGTTAAAGGACTGTGTGCTTCATTCAATAAATACAATGCAAACAAAAAAAAAATGGTTGCTGGTTGCCACATGCTGCAGCTCTCAATACCCTATAGCTATATAGTCTGGTTCTCAACCTGTTTGGAACAACATAGAGCAGGCCAACAAAGTATGTTAACATTCACAGTAATTCCAGCCAACTCAGTCCTTACTCTCCCTCCTTCTCAACACCTACTCTTCCACCCCCATAAGCATATCCAGTACTCTAACCTTACTACTATATGGGAGAAAAACCCCTGGCATAGATTGTGGCAGCTGATGATGTGCGGGGCAGGTAGTGAGTACACATGGAGGGATGTATCTAACAGTAGACCCTTGCAAATTCTTTGAAGGTACATGTGTTTCATGAGATGTGTTTTACAACCATTTATGAAGGATTGAGAGCAAGGATTACCATATTACAATTGTTTCTATTTGAGATATTGTGTGATATATTTACATACGGTTTTTGTTTGTAGAAACCATATAAACGAAGATTGTGGACCTGGAAGTGAAAGGGTTAATGGAATTGGTTGCTTGAAGCAAGATGAGGTCATACAACATAAGGATGATGACGATTTTGACATCTCAGATTTGAGGAAGACCATTCCTGGGAGGAAACAAAATGGAGTTAAGCAACACCAAGAAAGCGGCTCCGTTTGTAAAGGATACAATCTAAGTTCACATGGTGCCTTAACATCACAGGGCGATCTGCTCTCCTCTAGCAACTGCGTAACAGGCAAAGTTAGTTTGAACCCGGCGCAGCAGCAGGAGTGGAACACTGACGATACTGTAAACTCTAGGGACTGCTCTGTGCAGCCACTGCAGCATGGCGACACAAACACAGACGTTTTGCGGAATCCTCACAGAACTGTGACAAATGTGTCATCCTTGCACAATAATACCAAACTTAATGGTGCTCACCTTTCTGTTGTCCAGGGACCTTTAAACACAAAAAGCATTTCATTACCTTCTCCCTGCAAGGTAATTCCAAGAACTACAGACTCCAGTTTTATTTCCGACTATTATTCCCACTCACGATTGCATCACATTTCAACATGGAAGTGCGAGTTTACTGAGTTTGTACGCAGCCTACAAAAAAAGGGCGATGGTATATTTCCTGGTAGAGAAAAGTTAAAAAAACTGAAGGCTGGTAAGTTTGCAATATGATGAATTAAGGCTTCTTTTTATACTGCAGCAACTTAATTTAAAAATGTATCCCATGTAACATGGGCGTCTGAGAGGGAAGAACATACAAGCCGACATTATTTTGATGTTCCCCCTTTATCTTTGTTAAAAAGAAATCAAAGTGAAAAAGTGTCATTCAATTTATGGTGGCTGCAATAGTTCATCAAGTTTATGCATTATTAAAGTTAGCCCTGTGATCCTATGAAATCTTTTTTTGGCTGTTGCAACAATTGTATTTGAAGAGCTATTATTGTGCAGCATTTGCATCTCCTCTGTTGTCTCTGGCACAACTGGTATCGGGATCAAAATGTGCGTGAGATGTTGCCTTTTAATCCACAGTAATAATTCTATAGAGATCTAGGCTACAGGTAACAACATTCTCAGCCTTTGAAATGAATAAATAGGGAAGGTTCTTTCAAAGATCGGATCCATCTGCCACTAATTACAAACATCCAAGCTGTGGATAATTGCATCCATCTTGAAAAGGCCAGTGATTAACTATCGAGTTGGGGCTGGAATAGTGCCAGAGTACTAGTGGCAGGTGTATGGTAGGTGACTTGCATAAAATGTGCTGGAATAATCCACCATATCTGTCCCTGCCCAGCCAATCCATTTAGAAGCTTTAACGTCTGCTTCCAGTGCCATTCCAGTTTTGTGTGCAAGGGAAAACCTCTGATGCTTTAAGTATACTCCTATGTCAGGCCTCCTCCTCTGTCCAGACTCATGACCTAAAATCCCTGCTTGCCACTTTGGTGTGAACCCATTGTATTTTTTTTAATTAAAATGATTTAGTTAAAATTTTAAACTTGTCATTTGTATTACTTAACTCATTGTGTTACATAAAAAGATCGAATTAACTTGAGTCACATTACAAAGTCAATCAAGACAAAGGATTCGGGAAAAAAAACGTAGCAGATTACAAGCTGTTCCACAGCCAATGTTCTGAAGTCGTAACCCTAACAGTTACGGTCAGTGGATCTTCTGAATACAGAATCTGGTAATCCATTAATCCATGTCCTGGTGTTTTTCGATTTGAATCTTCTCAGTGGGCAGTCAGTCTCTCATAGGAATGGTTGGCATTAGTAGACTGGCTACTTATTAGTTGAGTGAGATATGGTCCTGCATATTCGTTACCCCTCCCGCCCCCCCCATTAAATGTTGTACTGATATTAAGGCTACAGGTCCATCACTTATGCCAGTATTTCTGGTAAGGAAATATATAAGCTGCCACAATGTTCAAGTTGCAAACGTCAAAGCTCACCAGTAGCAGCACTGCTCTCTGGTTATTCAGGGGTGGTGACAAAAAAGTACTGCAGGACAGCTAGAAATCCACTGGACAAGGTGCTGAACCAGAGTAAAGGTGAACTGTTGAAGCTAGGGTATGTTGCATCTCTGCTGTTGGCAGTCCATACAGTTCCTGTATTGGATATATGGGGTGGCTGTCCATTGGTAGCAGTTCAGGTAAGGATTGGACCACCTTGGAGTCCTAAGACAAAATGTGTTGTTCTAAGGGCTCTAACCTTTTACCATTGCTGAGACTTATACAGTGTACAAGCTGCTCTAGATCCAGAGCCCTACATATTTAGATTAGAGTAGACTGTTATCACGAAACCACTCCCAACAGCCCATTAGCAGTCTTGGGATGTATGAAGGAAATGTAACCTAATCTTAATGCCAATAGGACAGACAAGTGCTAGGAGGAGATTCTAACTAATGGCCTTCCACCCAATGGTTTCAGCATCTGTGCTGCTGCTCTCCCTCTATGGAAAGTGGTAAGGAATTCAAGGTTTGTTCTTTATTGTGAGCTCTTACCCAATGATCAGAAAGGATCGCTGGAGTCTTCCTGCTTTTTCCATTTGAGTGTTCTACTGAAGATCTCTCATGTCTTCTCTTTGGATGCTCTTTAAACCGCTTTTAATGTAAAACACCTTACACACTTTTTCTAATGCACCCAATGACTTATTATTCTCCAGTGTTACTGCCCTTACAATTCAGTAGAACTCAGTTATTATGATTTGTTATGCAAGTACTAATCCTACTCTTCCCCTGTAAAAACATTCTCAAATGACAATCTTTCCAAGGTCACAGTTTTTATTTCTAGCATTCATAACTTTATATACAAAAGTTGAGAAGTGTTTTTGGCATTAAGAAGATAATGAAACCCCCTTCCCCCCCCCTCCTCTCAACCTCATTGAATATAGGCGTTAGCATTTTTATTTGTTTTATTTAGATAATACATACTATAGAAAAAATAATAAATAACTACAATTCTTCAGCCTTTCACAGAAAAAACAATGTTAGTACCGTTACTTGGGCCCCCCCCTAAATATTCCTGACATCACCAAATTATTTCGGAATGCAGCAGCCCGCCCGTCTCATGGTAGGGATTGAAAGATGGGAACGTGCTTAATCATCCTAGAGAAATACCCCTAGCAGGCTCTTGAGTGGGCTTAAGGTGCTTTGTCTAGTCCACCCATTGCTTCTTAATATTGGCCCTGTTTTTCTTCAATTAAAGAATCACAGATTTGCTCCTTTACGTCATTGACGATCCTCCAACCGCACTCTTTGTGAAGTTACCAATTTGAAATATTCACTTGAGCATGGCCAATCTTGTTCTGTCTCAGCACTTTATTATAGAGCTTCCTTCCAAAAAACTACAACTCTTCACTGATGATTTACTGGTTAGGAAAATGCATAAATGATTGCTATTCTTGAAACTGTCTTAATTATATTTTTGTTCCCCTGACTTAAAGGGTATAGGTGCGCTCTATAAGGTAATCTGCCATAACAGGACATATATAGAGGTGCTCAATCCAGACAGCCTTATTCCAGCCATCCAGAATCCCAATTTCCCCACGTTCTGTAATTGCTGACATCTTTTTCCTAATAATCACTTAACCGGCAGCCCTAAGAAATCCCACCTGTTCCCCTTCTCGATATCTGGAGTAAAGTGATGGCCCATTCTGTGACACTTGCCTGCTACGCTTCTCCATCTTGCGCTCACTGACTTCCTTCCTCACACAACTCTTTCATCTCATGACTCTTTACTCTCACACTTGTTTCTCCACTCCATGATCTTTGTTCCAAGGATATAGCTCACTATCCACCATTTCAAAACAGTAGTGCACTACATCCTTTGCCTATTACTGTTTTTCACAGTACCCTTTGCGGTTGCCTTGGGGCGGGGGGTTAGGTTACTTCTACCCCCTGCCAAAGGCCCCTCCCCCGCTCATCTCCCTTCTTCTCGTTTTTTTTTACATTGTATTATACAGTTAATCAAAATCAACTTTTATTACATCTCTGAAGTCAAACCGTAAATAAACTAAGCGGACGGCACTCAACTTATTTTCAGGCTGCCCTCTGCCACCTCCTCTACCTCTCTCATCTCTGATTGCCTAACTGCCATTCAAGATTGGTGTGCCGCCAACTATCTTCGTCTGAATGCCAGCAAGACTGAGATCCTCCTCATAGGCTCACCATCCTTTCCCCTCTCTCTGGCCAGTCTCCCTTGGCCCTCCTCTTATCCCCACCTGGGAGGCTAAGAACCTCAGGGGTCACCTTTTGATTCCACACTTTCCTTCTCCGCCCATTTCGCTGATGTCTCAAATTTCCTACTGCACCTCCTCAAAGGTACTATGCCTTATCTCTCCTTCCCCCAGAAGCTTACTGTCTCCCAAGCTCCGGTTCTCTCTAGGTCGGACTATTGCAACAGCCTCTTTCTAAATCTACCGGCCTCTACTCTCCGCCCTTTGCAACTTATCCAGAACAGGACTGCAAGACTTGTCCTTGGCCTCAAGCCCTGGGATCGTATCTCTCCAGCTCTGAAATCTCTCCATTGGCTCCCTGTGGAAGCAAGGATTACATTCAAAACCCTCTGCATTGTCCACAAGGCGTTCTGGGGCCTGGGTCCAACATACCTTCAGCTATCCCTCCTCAAAGATCTCCCCTCCGGAGCTCTCCGCTCCTCTACCACCAACTCCCTCAGGGTCAGTTGTTTTTCAAAGAAACGAGCTGGAGGTAGATCTCCATCTTCGGCTGGGCCCTCCCTCTGGAACAGCCTTCCTGCCACGCTAAAACTCGAGGAGAACCATCTTCGGTTCCGGAAGCACCTCAAGCCCTTCCTCTTTGCTTCTGCCTTCGCCACCCCTCTCCCCTGCTGATTTTTATTCTTCTTCGGCACTGTGCACCAGATCATCCTCTGTTCTCCGGGCCCAGGTACCTGCTCACCTTACCACCCTCCCGCACTGCCTCAGGGCCACCCCTTGCAGTGGGGGTCTATATCTGTAACCATACCGTTCCCCACCCTTTTCTTCCTGCACTTATCAGACCTACTCAGTCTGCCGCCTTAACCCCAACACTTGCCCATTGCTGGCTGCACTACCATTGTTTGTTGCCTTATTATTTATTTATTATTATTTATCTGTTTCTCCTTGCTGCGCACTCTCCTTTTCTTCCCCTTCCATGCACTCCCCCCCCCCCCTCTCCCATGCACTTGCGTGTTCTCAATGTCACTGGGCCTAGTAAGATTGTTGTTTTGTTCTCCCCCGTTTCCCCTTCCCTTGCCTTTTCGCGCTCTGAAATACTTGTTTATGAGAGCGATATAAATAAAATGTATCCTAACATAGTAGACTAATATAATTCCACATAAAATCAAATTTAAATCCATATAAAAAAGACAAGCAGGTTAGGTAGTCCTTAGTATCAGGCCAGCAGTTCCAATAGCGTCATGATTCTTCTCCAAAGGATGGTGAAGCATATAATGTATGCCTCTTGGTTTCCATGCATGAAAGTATGCCAAAATTCTTCCCTCTGAATGATAACTTTGATATCCACAGCCCTTATGGCTGTCCGCCGTAAGTTCTCAAGTGAGGGACATGCATTTAACTGGTGTTTTACAGTTTCTAGTGTAGGGTCCCCCCACAAAGACGACATAATCTATGTTCCCTTGGTATGTTTGTCCAACCTCCTGTTTTTTCCAATGACTTTACTAAATTGAACTTTATTTTGATATATTTCAATACTAACATGTTTCCCAAAAAATGATCAACATATCTAGGGAGATACGAACGACCCTAAATTGTATTTTATATGGTAGACAGATGGTCTATCCGCTATTGATTTTATTTTCGCAATACAACTGACAGGCATATTTCCAATTTTATGTCTGACTGCATCAACCCAAGCAAGTTGGCACCCAAGCCATTTTTCAGCTTCCAATGCGTGCTAAGGCACGAAAGACATTTTGCGTATATTGGGTCAATGTCATATTCTAGAGAACTAGTTTGTGAGCTGTACGATTAGGCATTCAAACTAGTCTCTTCAATACATTACGCTCTAGTTGGATCATTTCTGGAAGATGTTCATGGGCCCAGATCTCCGTACCATCCTGTAATGCACCGGCTGTGGAAGTGCTGGAGTCGGTGGAGATTGTGATTCATTGTTCAGTAGAGCTGTGCTACGCGGTCTAGTCTTCTCTCAAGATGGCCACCACTATTAATAACGCGGTCAATTCTGAGTGCTCTGTGCGTTGTATCCGTCTTGGATGCCTACGTTCTGCCAGTACTTTGTTCCGTTGTACCACCTAACTTTTTCTCTGTGTTTTGCCTTTTCGCTTCGCTGCTGTCTCTGTTTCCAGTGCACATCTGTTTCTGCCTTTCTCTTGTTAGTTCCATTCCTTCTGTTTAGGACTTCCGTTTTGGGTTGGGTTGTATCTTTTCGTTCTACTTCTGTTTATTCAGTGTCTGTCTTCTTCGCTGTTCTTTGCCTTTTCCTCCACGCTTTTACAGAGTTCTCTCTCCTTTACCCTTTCCATATATTTCACCTTTCTATCTTATTTCTTCGTTCCTTAGCTTTGAAGTTTAGGACTTCTAATGCCGCACTTCGGTATGCTCCATTTCTGCCTTGTCTTCTTCTGTTCTACTGCCACTTCTTGGCTAGCTTCATTTCTTTCTGTCCATCGCTCTACAGCTTTTCGAGCTGTCTGCTGTTTCTTACCTTCTCTTGCTCTCTCTCTTCAGGTCCTTTTGGGTTCGCTACAGCCTAAGCTTACCTTTCTGGCTTACACCTTTCTCCGGGTGTATTCTGGTCCGTTTATCTGCTGTCTGATTCTTACCGTCTCTCTACTTCTAGACGGTTGCTTACCCATAACCTTGCAAGTTATCAGACCTTGGTCACACAGGAAGTCTTGTGGTCCAGCTGGCTTCTTACTCCGGTGACCTCACTTCAGTTTCTTGTGTTCAGACTGTCTACATCAAGAGGACTGAGCTTTCGACCAAAAGGGGGAAAAGGGATCCCTAAACTCATCACACCAGTGTTGATTTATCTTCAATACTAGCAGCTTCCCAGAACAAGAAAGACAGACTGCTATTCTACTGTTACGTTCAGCCATAGCGCTCTACAGGGTTTTTTCCACCTTCAAAGGCATTTTCCCTGGACTTTTTGGGAGCTTGCTCCTTGGGGTTCCCCTGACCTAGATTCCTTCATAGGTCACAGTGGCCTCCGAGGGAGCTCGCCCCTATTTACACCAGAAGAAGTAGAAGAAGCCCAAAGAATCAAAGAAGATTAGGAGAAAGAAGGACTCTGAAACCTACGAAAGCACCATTGAAGATTCAGGTGAGGAGGGGAATCGGGGAGGATCTTCGAGTTTTGACACATACAGTAAAATCGGAAGGATTTTAGCTTGATATAAATGTGTCAAGACTCCCACTGAGTAGCCACCACCTTTATTTGCTAATAAATTAATTCCCCTGCAGATCTGTGCCGCGTGGATGGTCAATTCTCCTAAATGCTGCATGGTCTTCAGTTTAGGGTCTAGGGTCTAAATGTATCTGTATTCTGAGACTGTCGAGTGCCTCCGCGCCCATTTTCGAAGTCGCCCTTTTTGCTTTTTTCAATGTTGGCGGGGAAAAGACCATTATTTTCGTCCAAGTGATATTTACTACCAATTAATTTAGATCTGTATAACCTTTAGGGCAATCCAAAGATGCCTCTAACCCTCCTGAGATAAGTTGAGTCAGCATATCCCAACCATCATAGAGGAGTGTCTCCTAATTTTGGAGGTTTGGAAATAGGGTTGTTTATGGCTGCACCCAGGTCTGACAGATAAAGGTTAAACAGGGTTGGAGCCAATATACAGCCCTCTTTCAAAGCCTTATTAGTGAGAATACAGCCAGTCATCCTGCCATGGTGGTCCAGGCGGACCTTAACCCTGGTGTTTTCATGGAGTTGAATAATCCTCTTTACTAAGCCTGGGGGAATGTTCCAGTTGGTCAACTTGGTCGATAACCTACCCCTATCAACGGTGTCAAAAGGCGTGATTGTTGGATAGTAGTCTCCTGGGCCAAAAAAGTGGTATTTAGACCTTTCTGGAACCCTGTCTGGTTAATGGGTATGACCCTCTTGGATTTTGCCTATTCCCCCTAGCTTGTTCAATAAAGCGCAAGCAAACATTTTGGCCAGGACATCTAGCATTGCTAGCTGACAGTAGTTACATGGATCCGCATAGCTCCCCTTTTGATACACTAGCACAATTATGCCGACTCTCCATGAGGTTGGCATCTCCTTATGCCAATTCAACAAAAGAGCCAGTACAATGTCTGGTCCACAGGTCCATGTCTACCTTGATTAGTGCGTTGCATATTCCATCAGGCCCGGGGGCCGAAGATTACCTACTAGCACCAATTAAGTTACGGATATCAGAGGGGCTGTTTCTAAATATCCAACTCACGCCATGGTTAATTCCTTCTTCTTTGCTTGCGCCCAGCTTTACCAACTAAGGCAATTTATATGCCGGTTAAGCCTCCTTTTTCTCTTCAGCCGACATGAAGAATCAATTTGGCTCTTTGAAAACATCTGAGTCATGTCCCAAATGAGGGTTTGGATTTTGGTCTCATTTGTGGAAAAGGGTTGTTAAACGAGTCAACAAAAAGCAAAAAGTAGTTGGCCTCTTGCCAAAAGGTACAGTCTACGTTATATGCTCCCTCAGAGGCTCTGTCACTTAGGGTCATGGTGCAGTAATTCATTGTTACACTATGAGTGTTTGCTAGCGCAATTTCTTGTGAGGACACAGTTGCTTGGTGGTAGCCCTTATATGATCGTTGTGGGGAAAGCCTTTGGCACCCTATTATTGGCTTTACTGGGAACCACAGTGTAAACAAAGGACCAAGTCCAAAGCAGGGATTGAAATTGCCAGGGCTCTTTAGCTCCTAGTTGTAGTATAGATCCTGATTAGCCAACACAATCTGGTAGCCAACACTGCCATTCTCCTTCTCCATCATCGCTCTAAATGCACCTCTCTCCTGGACTGACAATGCTCTCCTGATCTCTTAGGTCCCCCGGCTAAGCCTCTGCCTGCACTGCCAGTCTCCTTCTCCGTCATTAGACTAATGACGCGAGGATCAGTTGCTGCTTTTGCAGCCACTTTCATTCCCCTTCCCATTCCTGCCACAGACTCCCACACTGACTCTGCCCTTGCTAATCTTCCTCTCTATCACCAACACCCTGGACATCACAGCCACTGTCATGAGGATCTGCATGAAGCCTGCCTCCAAACTCCACGCCTGGTATGAATCTGACCTATCCTCTCTGAAACTCAAGTACAGAGTGGCTGAGCAGAAGTGACGGGCATCGGGCGCATCCTCAGACAGACTGGCCTGCCGCCTGCTCAAAAGGCAATACAGACTATCCATTCACTCAATGAAGAGGGCCCATATCTAAGCCTGCATCTCTGGGGCCACCATCAAAATGGGCAAACTGTTTGAAATCTGCAAGGAACTCTCCAACCTTACTGTAGTCTACACTTCTCCCCTGCAACCCCTCACCCTCTGTACTTCACTGGCCTCCCACTTCTTAACCAAAACTCAGGACATCCTGTCCTCACTCTCCTCTTTACCCCTCCCTGCTCCCTCACTTGGCCCACCTCTCCCCTTCCCTCCTACTCTTCTGTATCTCGCCCATTGCACTGGATGAGGTCTCTAGACAAGTCCTCTCTATGAAAGTCTCCTCCAAACAGGTGCTCCCCTGCTCTTCCAGAACTATCAAGGACAACATTGCCTCCCTTGGGCCAGACTTGTCCGATTTCTTTAATCACTCCTTTGCCACTGTATCCTTCCCGCTACCCCTCAAGCACTCACTTCTGCATCCTCTCCTCAAAAAACCCTCTGCTGACCCCTCCTGTCTGGCTAACTATCGCCCTATCACCAATACCCCCTTCCTGGGCAAACTCCTGGAGAAGCTGGTCATCTCCCAATTGATCCAACACACAGAATCTGTTGGTTGTCTGCCTGACCACCAGTCTAGCTTCCGAACTGCCAGAGGCACGGAAACTGCTCTATTGAACACCCGTAAAGACTTGCTCTCAAATATCTTGATTCCAACTCTCCTATTCATATCCTTCTGGATCTTTCCTCTGCCTTCGACGCGGTCAATCATGGCATCCTGATCAATTCGTTCTGACACACCTTTGGCATCATGGGCCTGGCACTGGACTGGTTGACCCCATTCCTCATCGACCGACCTTCCCAGGTTGAACTGGGCCCTTTTCTCTCCCTTATCACACTCCGCCTGCGGCGCCCCTCAAGGCTCTGTTCTCTCACTGTGGCTCTTGAACATCTTCCTTGCCCTTCTGGCCCACCTAATCTCCTCCTTCTCTCCTCACTTCCAATGTTATGCAGATGACACGCAGCTACACTTAAAGCTTCCCTCCACTGCCTCCTCTTCCTCCTTTCTCATCCCTGACTGCTATTCAGGCATGGTGTGCTTCAAATGATCTCTGCCTTAATGCCAGTAAGGCTGTGATCCTTCCCATTGGTACCCTTGTTCCCTCCTTCCCTTTGGCTGCCCTCTATGGGTCCGCCCATCCCCCCAACTCACCCTCCTCTGAGGCAGAAAAACCCTGGTGTCATCTTTGACTCCTCTCTCCACATCAAGGATGTTGCCAAGAAGGCCCATTATCAGCTGCATCTCCTCAGAAGGCATTCTCCCTTTTCTTACCTTCCCCCAGAAACTCCATGTCTCCAGCCCTCTGGTCCTCTCTAGGCTTAACTACTGCAACAGCCTCTTCCTCAAGCTTCCTTCATTCTCCCTTCTCCCCCCTTCAACTAACCCTGAAAGGGACTGCAAGACTTATCATTGTCCTTAAGCCCAGGGACTGAATCTCTCCAGCCCTATAATCTCTCCACTGGCTCCTGGTTGCTGCTAGAATCAAGTTCAACACCCTCTGCATCACCCACAAGGCTTTCTGGGGCCTGGGACTCTGCTGCATCCAATTCTCTCACCCTAAATACCTCCCTGCTAGAGCCCTTCGGTCTTCTAACTCCAACTCGCTGCAGATCAGATGCTTCTCTAAGCAGAGAGTTGGTGGGGGTGGGGGGTAGATCTCTCTCTCCCTGCAGGAGTCTCCCTCTGGAACTCTCTACCTGCCCCTCTCAGGCTGTAGCTGGATCTCCTTAAGTTCTGAATGCTCCTCAGACCCTTCTTTTCTCTTCTTCCTTTCCTCTCCCCCTCCCCTGCTAATGCCTCTGCCTGCCACAGTGACTGGCTGTCTGGTTCCCCCTGAGTTCTACAGGGCACCAGGCCCCCCCACCCAGTCCTCCCCCTTCCTCGCACTTAGCATATGGACCCTCATCCCATGCATTACCGGGCACTTTCCCACCTAGCCTCTCCTTAGGACTTGTCTTGCCCCTGTGGCCCCCCCTCCGATTTTCACTTGCTCTCTCTCCTTGCCCTGCCTTTCCTTCCCACTCTAGCGCTTTAATTTGCGCAGACCATCACTCCCCTGCCCCCTCCGTTGCACTACTTGTAACTTCACTTGCACGATCCAAATGTCACAAGGCCTACTAGGACCGTTATTGTTCTTTTCTCCCTTCCCCCTCCCCTTTTTGCCTGTGGCTGCTTGAGACACCATTTGTTGTATAGGCGCCTTACAAATATCAAATAAATACCAGAAGATACTTTTGACATCCTATACCTAATGTGACATTAACTTTGTGTTTGTATGTACTTGACGAAAAGGTATAATTTGCAGCACTTATTGTTAGCTCCACAGTCTCCAGAGGTAGCTTTTGCTTACGGTTTGAAGCTACATTCCTAAAACTTTTTATTTCCTGTCCATGAAATCTTTATTGCGTTACCTGACACAGACCAGACGCTGTTCCTAAGAGAGAGTGGGATACGGATGTGGCCATATATGGTAACTGATAATGCTGGCCTTGTTGAACCACCATTGCCAAAATCAGATGACCAGTTTGCAAATTATGTCTGTGGTGCAAACTGGAATCCACCCCTCGGAGAGAGACTGCCCAGAAGAAACCCATGTAAATTTGTGGTAGCCGCCGGTGATTGGATGGTTTCTACTATGTTTGAATGGATGCAACTCAGTGACAGTACTTCAGCTCCCTTCCTAGCTCCAACATCCCTTCAAATCAAGGGTCTGCTGCCTTATGGTGGTAACACCTTGAGATGAATCTAGACGAATGAACGAAGATGCCAACCCAGAAACTTTAAGAGAGCCTGCCAGAACCTGCAACCTTCCAAAACCCTGCCTGATGGCAGTGCCCTGTTCCATACCACCTGTATTGGACCTCCGCTTAGCTTAAGAGACCAACAAGTGCCCCATTTTGGTACACGGCCGCTTTACCTTGCTGCAGTCAGTTAGGAATTTAGCCTGGGTAAAATCCATGGGGTCTAATAGAGTTATTATCGACAGGCATATTTTCAGTACAGACGTGGGTAGGCTTATCGCCCTGAGACCCGCGATTTTATTAAGTATTACTGGTCTACCCCTGGTAACATTGGTCGCGTGAGTAATGTAGATCTGTTTATGCTATGTTTTCATAATCTATGCGGCTATGGGTTGGTTGTGAATTGCCGGCTACTTGTTTGCTTAGCAACGAGTACACCATCTCTTTTATAAATGCTATGTTGATTCCTCAAAATGGCAATAGATGTCCAAGAGGACGCGTGAGCTCTGGCCTAGATATCCTTACACAACCTTATGCCATATATTTAGCCACAGAGGTGGCAATTTAACTGCTGGTATACCTTTCTAACTGGTACAGGGCTTGCGTCCTCAAGATGGTGCCCACCTTGGCTATGCGGCTCTGTAAGAGCTTCGAGAGACTCCAAGTGTGGTACAGTGGTACAAATCATCCACTACCTGGATTATATCTATAGAGCCTTTGTGAGCTTTGAAGCAACTGGCTATCTATAATGACACGCCGGTGGAGGCAGTGTGTATTACGATGGACTGGAGCTCACTGGGTGGGATTAATCACGAGTGCAAGCATATATTAGCATTTTCTGCTAAAATGGACTATGGGCATATGTTCGACCCAGGATGGTGTACTTTGAACTTCATTTAGGTTCCTGCATCGATAATCACAGTCCATGATGGCCGCCAATCACAACCTCGCAGCCCTTCTCACCCTCATGTGGGTGTATCAAGCTGTTAGCTTCATAAAACGGACACAGGGCACCCAACCGGTTGCTTTGGTCTGTTACCCCGTGTTCCGCAAAAACATTTGTGAAAGTTGGCGAGTATTGCACACATGGGCAGCCCTTATAGTAATAAGCATGGGATGGAACATTTACTGTTCTGCATATTGTTTTTTGCAGACTACATAGAGCATGTCCATGGAACAACTTGTTTGTATTGCATCTCATTTGCGCAACATCACATCATTCAGATAAGGATGTGTGTATCCTTATGGTTTTGCTAAAGTGGTATGGATGATGAGACCCTCTTAATATTTTCCAAAGGTTTATTAGATTTCCTTTGCTTTGACCCTAGGTGTTTACCCGTATGGTGGGAACTCCATCAGAGAGGTCAAAAATTGAGTTGATACTAATTCTTCATCAGCCAACTAGCAATATAGTATCTAAAAATGGCCAATCATGCCTTTTTAGGTTTAAAGACTTTTGAAAAGGCAGCATAACTGCCTTAAAAACGGATATTGGATCCAAAGTGTCAACAAATAACAGGAGTAGGATTGAACACTTCTGGGTTAACTGCATGGTGCTTTGAGAATGTTTATTCTGATAATCTGAATTTTGTTTGTAAAAGTGAGTGATTGTAATCTATTTGAGTATTTTCCTGTACCTGGATGCACATTGGAGATCACCAGGAAGCTACTCATCCCTAAATTGTTTAGTTTTGTGAATTGATTGCTATACTGAATATATGAACTGATGTATCTTTCAACTAAATGAATCCTATCTGTGTTAAACCATTTCGCTTCTTGAACTTGAGTAAAGCACTTTCTTGAAGTTAAGAATTATATTTGCACACCTATTTGTGAAATCTACCTTTGAAATGTATTGGGATGAGTCCCATAGGAGTGCACTGGGGGTTATCTATTGGAAACAGGTTTTTCTTTTCTTTGTCTTGCTGTGGTCCCAGATGGTCAGGGGACGTTACCCTATTGAACCTGAAAAGTATTAAAACATTGAACATTTCAAGGTATATTTAACTGAATGTACCTGCACCTTCAGCCTACTGGTTCAGCTGAGTAACAAACCTTACTTACGAGTCACTGAACAGTCATGACACAAAGAGATGGAATCAGACACTAAGCAAACATTCAAGCCACAGAACCCTGAGACTCTTGGATGCTACAAGTTAAACTAAAGCTTCAACCCAGAAGATGCCCAAGAGAATTGTTGGTACCCTGAGCAATACATAATTTCCCTGAACTTCCTCCAGTGGATACTGTCTCCGCTTTACAACACAAACGTTTCACCTACTGTACAGTGAAATGGATAGTTGTACTGCACCCCAGCACCAACAATTTTTCATCTTAAGCATACCAGCATCGCAGTTGACTGCACAACAGTCCTTGCTTGAAGATCCACTTCCCCTGCAGCAGAACTGCTACTGGAACACCAGCACCACCACTGTTGACCTCACTTTACAAAGAACAAAGCATGGAATTCCAAATCTCAGAAGTTGATTACGAAATCCTATTGCGATGTTCCCGCCTCCCTACTCCATTTCAAAAAGGCCCTGTTCGGGAACTTAATAAAAGTTACATATGACACAACATTCCAAGTAATTTTCAGGTGGTTTATTCAAGATGTTGGAATGGTGGAAGGGGTTCAGAGGTTCCTCTCCAACACTTCATAGGCACTTCCTCCTTGGTTTAAAGCCTCTAGGTGCAACCAAAGGTCTCTGGGGTTCAAATTAAAGTCTTTGGGGTTCAACAAAAGTCTCTCAGTTCCAGCCAATAATGTCTGAGTCGCCAACAAAATCTCTGGGATTTATACTCCTCACGGTCTCCACTTCAGTCTTCTCTCTTCTTTTTTTCTCAAATGTATTTTTATTGTGGTTTTAACATGTAAAAAATAACGTGAGGATCACCCTCCACATGAGAGGCCTGCACAACTTATATAATTAAATAATTGAATCATAACATTTCATCTTGGGACTCCTCAGTCCTTATATCACATGGCGGAAGTAACAATGCAAATGTTATATATGTAGGCTGTGAAAACCTCCCCGGCCCTCCCAACCTTGTGAGCAGTCTCCACTTGGTCAAAGGATACATCAAATGAAATTCAAGCAATATCTCATGCTTCCCAACCCAGACCCACTAATAGTCTGTCAGGCTAAACTCTGCATATCTCAGATCCTTACAGTAAAGTTCTTTGTCAAAGGCTCTAGAATCCACAGCGAAGTACGAGATCCAACATGGTAAAATGTACAGTTCCCTGGAGAGACAATTTTCTAGACCCTTTGTGGGTGAGTGCCCTTGTCCTAAGTCTCCTTATCCCTTATCTTCCTCGTGTGTTGTTTTTTCGGGAATTGTTTTCAACAGCTCTTCAGCTCCATCAGCATCCCAAAAAATGTATTCTTTATCCCTCCAGGTAACCCTCAGCTTGGGGTGCCGGAGTAACCCGCCCTCACACCCCGCACCAAAAAGGATTTCTTAATGGCATTGAGTTTCTTCCTTTTCTTCTCAGTCACCAGTGGCAAATTGGCGAAAAAGGAGAATCCTGTGACCCTGGAACGCCAAAGACTTTTTTGCTGCTACGGCAGTCAGGATCCTTTCCCTGTCTTGAGCATTGAAGAGCTTGACAATGAGCCTTAAACCGGCTGATGATTCTGAGAATTTGTTGGAGGTAGACGACTTGATTCTGTAGCATTTATCAACACATATAGGCTTCTCCTCCAACTCCAAATCCAGCAAGTGTGGGAGCCAACTGGAAACAAATCTAATTGTGTCATCCCGTTCCATTTCAGGAGGTAGATCAAGAACTCTTGAGTTGCTTAGCTCACACCATGTTCTCAAGATATTCCAATCCTTTTTCCATTGCAGTATTCCCCTTGATGGTTGCCTCCATGTCTCGCCCCATTTGCTTTACCAGCGGAAACATTTGGGCACACTGTTGGTTTAACTCATTGGTTCTCTGTTCAAGCTTCAAGTTCTTGTCTCCAGGCCACTTTCAAGCTCAGTTTGTCGAATCTATTCTCTAAACCGCAGCATCGACTTCCCAATCCGTCACAGCACAGAAATTACCGGGTCCTGGAACAAAGTTTTCACCTGGCAATGTTGTCTACGACATGGTGCGAAAAAATCTGTCTCTTCACCTTTATCTTTTTTCTTTGTCTTCCCTGATTCCATTTTGCCTTTCCTCTTGC
The DNA here is from genome assembly GCF_040938575.1 of Ambystoma mexicanum. NCBI lineage: Eukaryota > Metazoa > Chordata > Amphibia > Caudata > Ambystomatidae > Ambystoma > Ambystoma mexicanum. The sequence goes on along the minus strand of NC_090939.1, from coordinate 649,037,476 downwards.
TAAGGTTTCTGAAGGTTTTTTAGAGAAAGGTACAGGATAACATATCTATTAGAAAAATATCAGTCTTCACCTACGTGTCCTTAGAGCTCTTACATTCCAGCTATCAAATTAGGCCAAGAGGTGATTGTTCCGGGAGATAATGCATTTTTTGCTCCCTTTCTATAGCACTTCAGCCGGCACTGCACAGAGCACCAAAAATGCAGGGAAGTTGGTGAGAGCCGCTGTTCACAGCACAGGCCCACGTCTCCTTCAGTTACCTCCTGCCACTCGCACAGCCACGGGTCCCTCCTGTGGTTAAGGGTGGCACTGCAGCATGCAGACTCCACCCTTACATGCCAGCACTCTTCCACAAGCACGGCCGGTCCCCGCTTGCCGTTAATGGAAGCAGCCTTCGCTCGGGGCCATCCGCTGTCTTCTGGAGGCTCACCAGCCCATACGTGCCGGCAGAAGCGTTGCTAGGGGGTACCTGAGGGGGGTATAGCCCCGGGTCTTTTGGTCGTAGCCCCAAATAGAAGTTCAGCGGCTACAAACAAAAGGCTAGCTAGGCACGAGTCCCGACGGTCCCTACATTAGCATGGCCCTGGATCTTTTCCAGACCTACCAACACCCCTGCGTGCCGCTAGGGTAAGGTATCTGGTCTCTGGGTGTGCAGAGCTCAGATGAAGTCCTCCTGCACCACCACCATCTTGATCACGCCCCCCCCTTCTGCCTTGTTCGTACTCCACTATTGTTCTGCTCCTCTGTCAGCTGCTTGGCTTCTCATCTATTGGGAGACCACTTAATGAGGGCTCGAAACAGCGAGCTCCTGTGCGGCACCCAATGGTTCAGCTGGACAGCCCATTGGATGGCCCAGGGACACTTCTGAACAGGCTTACTTGCAGGGTTACCAGGAGGCATCGAGAGTGATTGTTCCCATAGCTCCACAGGTTCAAAGCACTTTCACAAGTAGTCTTCTTTTTTTAAAACATTTCCTTATTGGCATTTTTAGAACAAAAACACAACAATTTGGAGATACTCCTAAAATAACCCCCCACCAACCCCCCCAACCGGACCTTGGAACAAGATGTGCAATAGAGATACAATAAAAAGAACATTCTTTCCTTTTTTTTTCTTCTTCTTTTTTTCCCCTTCACCCTTTCTTTTGAGGAAACATACAGGACACATGTGATGGTTTGGGCACATGATACAATGCATTGGGAGGCCTATGTAACGTTACATCCCCTGCTATGGATCATCACCTCCTTGTTAGGCCGTCCCGAAGGGGGGAGACCTTAAGGGTGAGACTTCAGGGTGCAGTTCACTCTGTATTCCAGCATAAACGTTAGGATACCGGTTAATTATGAATTACAGTGCTTGGGGGGCACAGGGGGGGAGCAGACAGGGTTTTCCGTCTTTCTAGATATATAGTCCCTGAAAGGGCCCCAGTAATGTAATGGTTTACCATGGACTATGAGGGTTGATGCATATTGAGTTTCCCTCCTTTCACACAAGATCATGTAGTTCAGCCATTCGCGAAAACAGGGAGCCCTACATTTCCTCCATGCCCTGGCAATTAAGGATCTTACAACCACAGATGCCATCCCCACCAATTTCTTCTCGGCTTGAGACCCGTCCTCCAACAGGGCTAGCAGCCACAGTTCTGGGGCGTATTGTAATTGAGTGCTTAGCATCTGGGAGATAGTTACTTCTATGTTACTCCAAAAAGGGTGCTTCTGCGACCAGCCCCAGGAGACGTGAAAAAAATCTGCAGAGCCGTCTCCGCATATACTACAATTGGGAGGTTTGTCCAGGTACAATCTGTGAATGCGCACCGGGGAATAATACACTTGATGCACACATTTTAAATGTATCAATCAGAGACGATTATTCAAAGATAACTTGCGGGTTTGTGTACAGATCATTTTCTGTTGTTTGTCACTACCTTTCCCAGAACTGTTTCCCATTTAACTTTATTATTACATAGATGGGTATCTCTCTTTGCTTGCATAGTTTCGTAGATGGAAACCACCAAGATTTTGGTGGACGACGGAGTTGACTTACTGAAGTATTGGGGGATTCATGGCTCTGTTTTGGTCGTACATGTCACGTATATGTGGGATTAGGAGATCAGCGTAAGCTTTATAAAGTTCAGCTGTGATACCAGTTCAGCTGTGATACCGTCCAGGCCCGGCGCCTTACCATTAGGGAGCGAGAGGATCACTGCGGAACTCCTCGTCGGAAGTAGGGTCATTGATGGGTCTTCCCTGAGCGGGGTCCAGCCATCCCAGAGCTACTCTATCCAAATACTATCCTATAGCGTCATGTCCTGTGGATGTTTGGGTGGTGTACAACTGATCATAGTATTGAACATTACGTTAATCTTTTCAGTCTCTAGTGAGGTTTCCCTCAGTGTCTTTGACTTCCACTATGGTTTCTAATTGCCGTTCGTGTTTAATAGCCCAGTTTAGTGTCGGCTAGGAAGGTCCCCCTCACCATAAATTGTTGCTTCTATGGGATCTCCCAGATATCATTCCCCTCTGGTCGTCAGGAGATCCATCTCCTCTCTTTTTGCCCCTAGTTGCGGCTGTAACTCCGGTGAGTCCGAGAAGCCCTGTTGCACTTCAGTCTTTTAATTTCTTGCTCTAGAATATATATATGGACCTACGTATGGACTTTAGGACTCCGCCCTCCTTAGCCATGCACATCCCCTTATATATACCATACAAGTCTCTCATACAATCTTAGGATCAGGTATTGAGCCCACATTAATCTGGAAAAAGGTTTCAATGTCCTGGCCAATTTCCTCTCGGTAAACCGTGTCCTCCAGGGCGCAGGCTCTAAGCCGCTAGTGTATCTGCTTAGGGGGTCGGTTTGGGCCCAAGAAAGACACCAGCACCAGGGAGTGGTCTGATGGAGTTCTGAGGAGTAGGCCCTTATATGGTCTCGAGTTAAGTCAGATGATTCCATGACGTGATCTATTCTGGAGGAGCTTCCTTGCATCCTGAAGTAATATGAATATCCCCTTGCTGGGGGTGTACTAGACGCCAGGAGTCGTGGAGATCGTGGTATTCGGCTATTGCGGCCTATTTCTAGGCTGCTCTCGGGAGGGTGTGCTGAACAGAAGAGGGTCTATCTAGGCCTAAGGAAAGATCAACATTAAAGATGTCCGCCCACACAATATCATATTTCGAGAATGTAGGTAGATGGTTGGCACTGTGCTGAAAAAATTTTGGGCAGTCGTTATTCTGAGTATACACATTCACAATAAGAACCAGCCACCTCTGCCAATAGGAGGTATCTTCCCTCATCCCTAATATGTTCTGGAGTTTAAATTCTAAGGAGCAGTGGATGGGAGTGGGTGAAGGAGGAGCAGTACCTGTGTACCCGCCACACGGCAAAGTTGGGGAGCTTGCTGTACCGTGCTAAGTGTTTCTTGCAGGCATAAAATATTTACATTATGATTCTTTGCATAATTTGCGATTAGGCGCTCATTCTTACTGTTGGTAAACCCACAGATGTTCCAGGTTAACAGTGAGATATTCGCGTGGGCCCTTTTATCTTCTATAGGGATGCTCGCACTGTGTCCTAGTATACTTCTCCAAGAGGAGCTTGTGCAGTAGCCATGGAACCTGTTGACATGTATCTAAATAGGAGTGCTTCAGTTCCCTATAGGGATTAGCAATACTCGGCTGTTCCGCCGCTTGACCTGACATAACCCCATTGAACCAAATAACACTTCGACACAACTTGTCTTGAACTAACCCTCTTGTGCCCACCCCCCACCCACACCAGAAACAAAAACATACCGGCCTCTCAGTTCCTCCCCAACCCTAATCCTCTTCATCAAGTACTCCAAACAGTGCCTTCTATGCCACTTGGCGCGGTGGCCCACCGGCAGCTAGGTTAACTCCAAGTGACAGAACGATTAGTACCATATTTGTTGCTTTGTAACCAGCAGTTATTGCAAACCATATGTTTGATCCCACTATGGGAGATCGCGTTGGCATCCAGCGGTAGGGTACCATATTATATTGAGCAAATCTTGATGGCTGCAGTGAGGGAGTCAAATTGATTTATGGGGAGAAGCCCTCTGGTCCGGGATGACCGTAGTAAAGCGTTCTGCAGCTTCCGGGGAAGTAAAGGAGATCCTGCCCTCGTGTACCACCCTGAGCCTGGCTGCAAATAACATTGAATAGCATACCTCCTTTCTTCTTGGGATATTTTTTACCATCTGAAAAGTTTTCCTTCGTTCCTGAACTTGTAGATAAGCAGTTTCTCAACAAATGACTCAATGTTGTCTATAGGTGTAGACTATGCCACTCCGGGTTATTGGAAAGTTATTCCTTCTTGATCTTCCTTCAAGGTGTTCATTGTTAGCTACCACTTTCTTTATTGTTTGCTGTAGAGTGGCTACCTCGCACTGTAGCACTGCACCCTTATCTTCCCATCACTGATCCTTTGTTTCGCTTCGGTCATACGGCCACAGTGCTTATCGATCTGGACCGCAGATACGTCCACTTTACATGTTAAAGCGTCTAATTTGGCCCCAACGTTGTCAGTACTGTTCTTCAGGGCTAGTAATGTCTGATTCAGAGCAGAGACCTCAAAGTGGGATGGGCCTGGCATTTCTGCAGGTGTGGGAGGGTTCTGGTTGGATTTGGCAAACTGGTCTATTTTAGCTTGCTTTTTGGGGTTACCCATTTTAGGGTGACCGTTATCAGCAGCACTTGTGGCGCCTGTCGTTGTTCCCACCTACGAATGTTGTTTGCAGTATTAAGGATCTTGCCACGGCATGTTGGTCAACACCTTCCAGCTATGGATCGTCTCTGTGGACTCCTGGAAAGGGCAGCCTTGTCCGTCTTGTTTCCAGGCGACTGTAAGTGGGCCTATGCAGTATGTAGCCCATAGGATATTGTGTAGTGCACACAAGGATTTACTTGGCCCAGTTGAGGTCTTGGCAGTTTCCACAAGTAGGGGTCAGTAAGAAAGGCCTCACGTTGCACCAGGGGGTGGGGATTTAAACCAAGAGTTCCTGTGCCGTCTGCACCGCGCCGCTTCCAAAAATGGGAGCCCTTCACCAGGAGGGCGAGCAGTGCTTTTGCGTGGGTCAGCTGCAATGGCTAACAGATTTGGCTCGGTGCTGTATAACAGAGTTTCACCCCCAACCCGGAACGAGAGAAGACCTAGCACCGTCTGTGGTGTTATTTATGGAAGGCTGCATGTCACCCTGGGGCTGGGGGGGGCAGTAGTTATCCATGTGGGGCCGCACCCCCATCTCACTGTATGCTCAGGGTGATGTCCCGTTGTTCACCCACGTCGGGGCTCCAGCTGACTGATGGCTATGCACCAGTTGCAGAGGGAGGTTCGCGACCAGGGCGGCAGAGCTCACCAGTGCAGGCCGCAGTGAGGGACGGCCCAAGTCCGGATACGTGTCTCGGTGCAGGGTCCTGCCCACACCCAGGTGGGCAGCAGAGTTGGTGGTTGATGCGACACGCGCGGGTGTCCAGTACGGGCAGATGGTGTATACCCTGAAGGGGTGAGGAGTGAAGGGATCCTGGATGCGGTCTGATCCGTTAGCAGCGAGGAGGCACCTCGCTGGTCCTTCGGTTCCACAGCACCACAGGCCTCTCAGGCACGCAGCTGGCGCTCACCGGGGAGAGATCCTCTGGTCTCCGAAATGGTTCGTGAAGTCGAAGCGATCTTCAGGGACACAGATCGCAGCTTTCAGTATCGGTGGGACCACAAGAAGCAGGATAAATTTGCAGGATATTTCAGCCTTCATCGGAGCCCTCTCGGGCAGCAGCTATTTTCCAACTGCGCAACAGTGCCCCCACCTTCACAGGTCTTCTGAGATCAAGCACAAAGCAGGACTCGACCAGGACAACAGGATTCGGGTGCCAACCCTCTTCAGTGCGTCTCAGGACAGTCCTTTGTTCCGCTGTGCTCTCCAGGATGCTTGCTTGCTTCCTTTCTCAGATCCGTTTGGAACCTGTTGCTGATCTGCTGGAATTAATGTAGGACCCCGCTGCATATCCAGTCAGGCGAATACTCGCTCCCTGCCCACCAGTGGGAAGATCTGCTCTATGCATGCACACCAGCAGTGGTCCAAACAGGAACCACCAATGGTCTTGTGTTCTTGTGCACACCAGACACCCTGGCACTAGTAGCGTGCAATGGGACCAGACAGTCCCAAGGCACTTCCTGGGTACCTACATATGTAACCTACAGGGACCTGCAAAAGAAGTGGTTTTCGTGGGCAACTGCATGCCCAAATAAGACAGGCTAGAGGACAAAATGGCCAAAGGGACAGACAAAAGATCTCGGGACACGGCCATCTTGGGCACCAGCCACAGTCTTGGGCCAAACGTGCTAAACACTGTATGGCTTAATAGAAAGTTACACAACTATAGGAAAAAAGCTACTGCTGCCACCAGTCGGTTCCAAGGCACATCATACAACCACCTAAAATTCCTTAGAGGGTGTCTATGGCCGAAAAATACAATGGTACCATTGCACAATACTGTAAGGTACTAAATGCAATGATAAAATGTTAACAACAAGAGGCAACAAAGTGGAAAGACTAAGAGAAACAAAGTTTCACAGTACTGACACCCTGAAGGATGTGTCACTTTCCCCATAACAATGAGCAAAAGCCCAATGGAGTGCAGCTGAAGGCTGTGATCGACTGTAAAAGTCCGGATCGGATACAAAAACAAATGAAAACAGTTTGAGGGTCCATGGACTATGGAGGAAAAGTTGCTTTTCCGAGGGACTTGCCTCTGTACACTCATAGGTATTCTAACTACTCCATCATTCACAGCTAGTGTGACAGGCATAATTGAGAACTTGAGAGGGAGGGTCCATCATCCAAATTGGTGGGCATAAAAGGGGTTTACTAATGTGGAATCCACCCCAGTACTGCTGGCCACAGTGTCCCTAATGGCAGAGGTGTCTACACCATCTACCAATACACTATCCTTGAAATAATGCTTGCTAAATGTGTCTGCTTTTAATTAATTCCAGCTATTAGCTTCTATAGAGCGAAGGTGGTCCCGTCTCTTACATATGGCGTGGAAGCAATGCCACAGATAACAAAAAAGATATGGCCTCAACTTGAAGGTTTTTTTGGGTGATCCGTTCTTAACTTGCCTAAATCATCTTACATGGTTCTAAGTAGATGAAAACTAAGTCTCCTTTCACTACAAACAACGATCGAGCGTAACAGCATGATGCTGTATAGGAAAACCTTGCTGGAAAACCGCCCTAGTATCTTCAATGTAATAAGATGGGAAACTACAGATGGGCAGTGCAAAATGCTCAAGGTGTGGGAGAAAGACTGTAAAAAGAAGCTGAAGGAAATTGAAATCTGTGAACAAGAGCTGATCCAAAATCTGGCAAAGGTGAACATAAAAATGGATGAACTAGACTGGATCAGAACTCTAGAAACGGTGAAAAAAAGAAAATCAACATCACATTTACCGGCTCAAGTAAGGAAACTAAACTGCATACAGGACTTCTTGAAAAAGTTTCCAAATAAAACATTAAGGAATATTTTCCTTAGAGCACACCTCAATCTCTTGGAAACAAATGAAATTCTAGCAGTTAGAGGCCTTTCAAGCTCAAACAAGTGCTGTTTCTGTAGGGGGGAAGATCAGATTGAAACAATAAGACACTTGCTTCTGGCTTGTCCTGGAACTCAAACCCTAAGAGCATGTTATATGAATCACCTATTTTCTTCCACCTAGATCTTTGAAGAAGACTTGTGGTGGGAAAGACTTATTGGTGAAGAAAAGACTGCATTGGTAATGGCGACGGCACAAACTATGAAACAAATCCTGACCAATGGGGAGCACGCCAGCTTTAAATTGCAGGACTAGCTTTGAGCGTCTTGGCTTCGTTACCTGGATAATGGAAAGAAAACAGTTTCTTTTGTTTGTTTCTGTGATGTTTTACGTTTACTACTTCACAAACATTTTTCTTTTGTCTTGTAAAAAGTGCTAATCCGATTAAATCAAGTAATATTATTATTATTTTTTTTTTTTTTAAGAAAATGCTTGTTATTGTCAGAGATGGAGGCATAGCCCTCAGCTACTCTTGGTTCCCAGGATCCCAGGGAAACTAAGACTTCTTCTGATCCTATACGACTGGGGAAGGAGACTGAAGAGGATGCCCCTGTGAGTTTCTCTGCCTCATCGTGAGAAGAGGCCAGATCCACAGAGTAGACCCCCAAGGTTCTGACCTTACATCTGGGGCCCCCTTCACATGGTCACTTGCTCCACAAGCTACACAATATCCACTGGGTCTTGCGGCATAGGGAGCCTCTGGGTAACCAGAGCTGTGCTTGTGATAGTTGGTCCTACCACCCTGTAAATGGTCTTTTGACTTACCCTTCTTAAACATTTTTGGCCCTTTTGGGAAGGAGATTTGTCAGGTGACCCACCCTCTTTCTCTTTCTGCTGCTTCCCCTCCTCCTTACCAGAAGCAGGCTTTTCCTTATGGGACACCATGTGGGATTCCCACAAGTCAGCTGCAATGGTTAACTTCTTAGTCAGCCTAATGCTGCTTTAGCTCAGGGGAACATGAGGCAAATATGTGCTCAAGCATGACCAAATGGATCATACCCTCAAAGGTGGTTGGTTACCTTTTTATAACCTTCACAGGTGGACTGACCTATACGGAACTCAATATTTCCTGGTAGGCCTCTGCACCCTGGACCTCTTTTGTGTGCTAACCTATTTTATTTTCACATTTGCTCATAGGAAAAGACTTGGGCTTGCTGAAAATGTGTAATGTGAGGCCACTCTGGAAATTATTTCCAGGACCGCCTCTGGTTCCCAGTCCACCCCTGATAATCTTCCACCCAACCAGTCAGTTTTTTAAGGCTTAAGTTACATATGTGACCCAAGTACTACCTTCTTTCTTTTTGTACTCTCTGAATCTCTTCAAGCATTGGGCAGGAGTCTTCCCAAACCTTTAGATGAGTTTGCTTTAATGTCGCAATGTCTTTTCTGTCAGCCTTTGACATTTCCAAAATGGGCACTGCAGCCAGAGTGGGGTAGTCAACTGAGCAACCATGCAATCTTGTCAGCATCCACTTCCTCCTGTACCTCACAAGCATACTCAAACACAGTCAGCCAGTCTATGATGTAATTCTTATCATCATAAACATTAAGCAGATCTTTAGGAAACCTAGGATGTGAAGAGGGGCCAGATCCATTCCCAGACCCTTTGAAGGAATCATTGGCAACCTGTATCTTGGCAAGCTCCAATTGATGCTCCTTGTCTTTTTGTCTCTCCTCCTTCTCCAACTCGAGCGTGGCCATGCTGAATTCAAGCTCTTTCTCTCAGAGTTTAAGCTTTTGTCTTTTAAATTCCAGCATGGCTTCTGCTTCAGAGTAGACAGATGAGACATTATACAGGACATCCTCCTCCTCTCTCTCAATGTTTGCAGCAACAGCTATTCCCTTACTGTTAGTGGGAGCAGCCCCAGCACCCTCTGCACTATCATAAGAGGGGGAGAGCTACAATCCTACTTTTTTGCCAATCACATTTTTTGGATTAGCTCAGTTTTTGTGCCAGAGGTGGACATCCCTCTTTCAGCACACAGCCTTCTTAGCGTAATAGCAGTGATTGTGTCCATGTTACATGATTAGCAGGTTATTTATAACTACCAAAAGGTCAAAAATCGTTGTTTCTGTGTACCTATAATTCAGGCACTACACTAGTGTGCAAGACCGGAGTAACTCAGATATGATCCTCCTTGCTGTATACCAGTTTGTTAGAATGGATTCCTAAACTCTGACATGGTGTACAGATGTTTAGTAGGAGGCCACCCTTGTTAGATGAACAGGGGGCACTTCTGGTAAGCTAGCCAGACCAATTCACGGTAGCTTGGAGAGCAGTCAAGACTACATCTCAAGACGAGTGAGGGTGATCAGGGCTCGCCAATGAGCACACAGTGAAACACCAAGAATTACAACTAGACAGCAGTATACGAAAATATACTATTTATTATAGGCCCAATAAAACAAACAAATAATGACACTATAGCAAAACCCCACACAAGCAACACACTTTGTAAAATACATGCAGTCTATATCAGTACCGTAAAGGTAATAATCTCCCAACCCCCCATACCTGTATGGGAAAAAGGGTGAATACTTTATTTAGCACAGACAGTCTTTAGAGATGAAAGTCCAGCCGTAGGATGGATGGAGCCTTGTGCTCAATGTTCAATGCATGCGTAAAAGCGTGCATCATGCGTAAAGATCTCAAAGTACTTAGGATTACACGCAAAAGTTAGGGGGTGTTTCTGAAGAGGTGAAACGGGTTCCAAGAGTCTGGATAGGATCTGCTACAGTGAACAAAGCTGTTCCCAGCTTTCGGAGGGCTTTAGGGAGTGAATACTACCCTAGCCAAATGAAGGTCAGAATTAACCTTCTGTCCGTAAAAATGATTGGATGAACAAAGGGCCACTTGTAAGTGACTTCACTACTCAACGCCCTTAGCCCGGTTTTGGGCCAGACTTCTCAGTTCTGGAGGGGGTTAGCAGAGGTAAGATTTCCTACCCTCGGTTCGGGTCCCAGATACACAGGCGCTGTGGATACAGGTCCAGTATGGGACAGGAGCTGCTTCTCTTGACTCGAATGAAGAACACAAAAACACTTATACAGCAGGCCTCTGAGGTCACTGTAAGGAACGCAGGAAAGCGGCCTTCAGCGACCATCACTGTTGCACAGTGACGCAGGGGAGCCCAACTCATGCTTTGACGCAGACTCTTACCTCACTGCCCAAAGGTGCTGGGATGACGATATTCGGCAGGAGGATGCCTAGTTGCATAAGCTGTGATTCCTCAAAATCCTGGGTCAAAACTCAAAACGGCAACGCTCCTGCACAGCACCCAAGGGTTTAGCTGGACGGCCCTGGGACACTTCCAAACAGGCTTACTTGCAGGGTTACCAGGAGCGGCGAGAGTGATTGTTGCCACTACTCCACAGCTTCGAAGCACCTTCATAGGTCTTCTGAGATCAAGCACAAAGCAGGGCTCGACCGGGACAACAGGATTCAGGTGCCAGTCCTCAGTGTGTCTCAGGATTGTTCTTTGTTCCTCGGCTCTTCAGGAGACTTGGTTCCTTCATCAGATCTGTTTGGAATCTGTTGCTGATCTGTTGGAATGAATGCAGGACCCCTCTTTATATCCATAGTCTTGCGAGTGCTCGCATCCGGCCCACCAATGGGAAGATCTGCCCCATGCATGCATGCACGCACGCACACCAGCAGTGGTCAAATCTGCGACCACTGAGGTTCTCGTGGACACCGGAAACCCTGGCACCAGTAGTGTGGAATGGGACCAGACAGTCCCAACCCACACGTGCCTGGATACCTACACACGTGACCTGTAGGGAACCACGAAATAAGTGTTTTTCGCAGGCAACTGCATGCCCAAATATGGAAGTCCTGGCGTTGGAAGGGAAGGAAGAAGGTCATAGGACAAAATGACCAAAGGGACAGCCAGAAGATCTTGTGGCACAGCCATTTTGGACATTAGCCATAGCCGTGGGCCAAACGCGTTATGGCTCGATAAAAAGTTTCACAAATATAAGAAAAGGCTACTGCTGCCGTGAGTCTGTTCCAAGACACATCGTACAACCACCAGAAATTCCTTATAGGGTGTCTAGGGCTGAAAAAAGAAAACAATTGCCCCATTGCACGCTACTGTAAGGTGCTTTACGCAACGATAAAATGTTACCAACAAGAGGCAACAAAGTCGAAAGACTAAGAGAAGCAAAGTTTATCAATTACTGACAGCCTGAAGGACGTGTTAGTTTCCCCACAACAATGACCGAATGCCCTGTAGAGTGCAGCTGAATGCTGTGATCCACTGTAGAATTCAGGTAGGATACAAAAACGGATGCAAAAGGTTTGGGGGTCCATGACTATGGAGAAAGAGTTGCTTTTAGAGAAATCTTTTCTAGCAGGCAGCCGTCCTCTTCCATGTGTTTTACCAGCCAGGTTCAGACAATTTGGTCTTGGGACATCCAATCCAACATTTCCTCTGGTTTTAGATTCTTCGACTGGATTACTCCTATGGCCTCCCGTTCCAGAATCCGTGATCGACTCTTCCGGATCTGGCCCATGTTTTCTGTCCTACCAAGAGGTGGATTTTGGGAGTCATGCTTTCCAGAGAATGGGCTTTCTGAACTGGCATCGGTGACTTGGAAAGGGCATACTGCTGGTCTCTAGGACCTTGGGGATGGTCTCTTCAGGTCCACTTAACAGAAAATTGGCCACCATCTCTATCAATGAGTCCTATACTTAAGCTCTAATGCTGAATTCCGAGCGCTGCTACTGGGGCGGGTGGTGGGTTACAAGAAAGAGGCGGACACTTGAGGGACATTTTTACTGGTATTTATTAAAATAATGAGATAAGGCTTATCTTTCCCTATTGCTAGAGGGGTATACCGTCCTATGTAAATAACTAAAGGTGCTCATCAGGAAGTCCCAAAAGAATATGTCCATGGTCCAAAACTAGTTCTAACTGACCCTACCACGAACTAAAATTCGATCAGGAGAATTTTTCCTCTCTCCTCGTTGTTTTTTATGGTAATGTCTCTTCTTTACGCCAAAGTTCTCTTTAATATGATATCTTTACATATTCTCTTGCCACCTTCTGGATAAGTCAGTGTATCTCTTACACAAAGCTCTTGGGTTTTATCCCCTATTTAGGGGCAGTTTTTCTGACACTCCTTTTTAGCACTCTTTCTTATACTTTGCTCTAGGCTTGTATGCCTTTCTGACTCTTGTAATCTATGACTTCCTCAATTATGTACACTTTGTTGTTTCTTGGGCCCCCCATCTGCCCCTCTCCTGGGGTTGCTCAGTTTGATGATCTTTCCTCATCTGGTTCACTAGATTTCACTTCACATTCATATTTATAGAATTCTCTTTCTGTTTTGCTCCATTCTTTACGTCTTAAACTATGGTGTACTTCCCCTCTTCCCAGGGTATTTGTGCCCTGTTCTTAATAACTGCTCTCTTGGGCTTATTCGTTAAACCATGGGGTACTTTCCCCTCTTCCCAGGGTAGATGTGCCTCATTCTTAATGACTTCTCTTTCAGGTTTATTTGTTGTTTTCTTTATCACATTAACATAGTTCCTCAAAAATTACTTTATATTCGGTAACCCGTCGATTTCACTGGGACGACTTTCTCCCGCTTCATGACGATGCCCCGGCAGTCTCCTTGTTCTCCCCATTACCTCTGTTTCTGTAGGAGAACGGTACCGGGCTCAGTGCTAACCCGGATTTTCTTCCTCCATTCTGGATCTCGTGCTTCTCAGTTTTGTTGGTGTCCTGCCCTCGCTCCACTCTCTCATTGCGACCGACTGCCGGTGTGGTTAGCGGGGCGTCTCATTGACTCCCCAGCTGCGTGGTATCGGCACTGTTTGACGGGTGCACGGCCCACTATGAAGTCGTTGTGGTCATGCCACCTCCGGGATTAGGACGCTCTTTTCCTGTGCTGTCTGCCCAAAAACACCAGGCCTCCAGCGTTTCCTTCTGGCGTTTAGGACTTTTTCCAGAGTCGCAGGATCCGCAGCGTTCCTTAACAGCACCTCCTTCAGGAGTCACGTTGTCGGGAGGCTTCCCCTGTTTATGCTCTTCCTTCTGTATCTCTCATTGCTTTGCCTCTCTCAGCATGTCCTCCCCGTTTAGTCTACTCGTCTCAGTTATATGTACATCTCTCCTTAGAGATAGATCCTATTCCTTGGACATAATAAGGTGTTTTAGTTTTGTCTTCAGCCAAATCTCTGAGTCTTATAATGTTCTTCACTTCAGAGTGTCCCATATATGCTACTATTGTGGATGGTCTAGGGAGTTCCTTACTGGAACTGGAGCCCTTGTCCCCCTAATGAGAAGTCGCTCCCCCTGAGGTCCCACTTGCCCAGACACCCTACGGAGAGTCTTGCAGTGCAGGCTCACCTCCCTAGACTCAAAGGGGAGGGAAACCTGCACCCCTTGCAGAGAAGGGACAAATACCCTTGATTTCTCACAGTCCATGGCCCTTTAACGCAGATAGAGGGATGTTACTAGTCGATAACAGCCATTAGGGGTAATACTCCTACGTCCCGTCCAATTTTCCACTTGCCAAAGGTTCCAGGTACCGCAAACTTTGGCAGCGAAAAATTGATCTTCCCCTTTAAATTTCGTATAGCGGGTGGGGGTGCAGGAACGTACCCTGAGCTCCTGCCCTCCGGGGCCTCAAGTCCCTTTTTCCACACCGATGGTGTCAGACCTGGCAGCTAGGCGCTGAGGATTGTTTTTACTTTCCGCTTGCTCCACTTTTCAGTTTTTGTCAAACTTCTTCCCCTCCCTCCGGTGACTCTGCCCCCCCCCCCTTAGATCCTCCATGCATGCCGGCTGCTGGAGCATTCACGAGATGTGTGTTGTGCGAGCGCTCGTTCGCGGCTTCGGACCCCCATGCGCTCTGTCTAGAGTGTCGGGGGCCCGACCACTGCTGGGACGCTTGTGCGGCTTGCAGCGCTCTGTCACTGGGCATTGAAGAATAGTGTTTCACGCTGGGGGTTATCTTCCATGCTTCTCCTTCAGGTCTTCTTAACGAGTTTGTCTCCAGTACCTCACGTCAAGACAAGGTAGGCCCTTTACTTAGTACGGCTCAAAAGGCGCAGAGACTCCAACCCATGGACTCCCACACACAAGGGTACCTTGGATTCTGGTTCTGGCAGACCCAAAGCTGTTAAGGCTACTGGCTCCCAAGCCGAGGGGCTCAGGAGCTCTACTGGGCGGTAAACTGAGGGGCGATCAAGTTCGTCCTCCTCGTTGGTCCCCGGGTAAAGGATCATTGTGTTCTACCTCCAAGAGTCCTCAGCACTATTCAGCATGACTACAAGCTCTGTTGCTATGGGTACGCAGCCTACAAGAGCCACCTCCAAGGTTGTGAGTCACGGCGATTCGACTACAGGACAGTAGGCCGAGGGCTCAAGGCCTACTGGAGCCATCTCTGACGTCGACGCGTCTGTTTCAGGTTTAAGGGCCATGGTGTTACCTCCTATGTCTGAGCCAGCATGGGGCCTTTGTGCCATCCCACCCACGGTGTGGCGCAAGGCCTCAAGATGACGGATAAGCACGTGGCAGAGCCTGCTAGACTGGCGGCCATCTTGGATTTGGATCAGAGCCTACCTGGTCTGTCGCCTATTGAGTGGCCCATGCAAGAAGGTTCCAGTCCCCTTCCCTCTGGCAGTGGCGCTGGACTTTATACTTTATGGTACAGGCAGTTGGTCTCTGCAGGGATAAATCTACCCTCTGCAGCCTTACCAATACACTGGACATGCGCCCCAGCACTTCGATCAGGAACAGAGACCCAGCACTGCTGAGTGCCGGCCCCTTCTGGACCTTGCGGCTTTTGAGGACCGCTTCTTCGAGCACTTTCTCCTGCTCAGGCTCTTCCCCCGAGGTGACTGGGCTTCTCAAGGATATAGTGAAGGTTGTGATCCCAGCGGTCGTGCCTTATAGGCTTCCACCTCTGCCGGTTTATCTGGCATTGCCAGTGCCATTGCCTGTTCCTCCTCCGGTCCAGGCCCTACTGGTTCTGCAATCCCCTCTGCCTTCCTGTACCACCAACAATGACGATGAGGGCTATCAAGACGATGAACCCTTGGTATCTGTAAAGGCTTTTCATTACCGCTTTCGGGACCTTCCAGAGTTCCTGGGGGCTGCCCAGGCAGAGGTGCGCCCCCAGTATTCGGGGGTGCTCTAAACACATTATGTGCAGCTCAGGCCTTCTGCTCCAGAAGGATGTCCTACTGGTGGCTAGAAAGGTCTGGGAGAAGCCCAGGGCTAACGCCCAGATGAACAACAAATTGGACAGCCGGTTCAGGCTTTTGGATGGGGAGCCAGTCCTCCTGGCCTCCCACCCCCAGCTGCACTCCTCAGTGGTGGCTGCGGCCTCTTTATTTTATAAACCATCGTCTTCGTCGTCTTCCTCTGCGGGAGCCTCATCGAGTTGTCTGTCCAAGGAAGACAAAGTCCTGGAGCTTTTGGCAAACATTGCTATGTCATCTCAGCGCTGCATTTATGGCAGACTTACGCTGATGCCCTCCTAGCCGCAGCGAACCAGAAGCTGTGTTGAGAGCTGGGGGCGTTTCTGCCTGATCTTGTTTGCGTGGGATGTAATGGAGTCTTCGGTTCCCCGAAGCCATGCAATGAATTTCATGTGTAATGGTACCATATTCATTACATGCTGAAGACCAGATTCCTTTTTGAGTCTAGAATCTAAATGTTACATTTTTTTTTCTTCAGACTGTGGGTGTTCAACCCCCCCTGGACATGAGGCCATGGCCTCCCAGGGAGTCACGCCCCACAGTTTGAATACCACTGGCTTATACCCTTATCTGGCCCTGCCAGCTCACCAGAGGGGGCGCTGCAATCCTGCCAACAGCTAGAAGACGTTCTTCACCAGCTGGGCTATTCCCTCAACCGGCGGAAGTCGCAGCTGACTCTCGCCCAGGATCTGGTGTTTCTTGGGGTGCACTGGGACACGGTTGTGCAGCGGGTGTTCCCTACGCCCGAGTGGTTCCTCTCCCTCCGCAAAGCGATAGGGCACCTTCTGGCCAACTCTACCACCTCAGCGTGGTGGTTCCAGCATCTTGTGGGAATGATGGCTTCTTGTGTGCTAAGAGACCAGCACACCCGTCTCAAGATGATGGGGTCCTCCAGCTCTGCCTGGCAGCCAATGGGGACCAGAACACAGGATCTTAGTCGGACAGTATCCCAATTCCCCCGCTCCTCCTCCCAGATCTTCACTGGTGGCTGATAGACTGCAATGTGGCAGTGGGTGCCCTCTTTGTACGACCGGAGCCCACTCAAGTAGTGATGATGGATTCCTCACTGTGCGGCGGGGGGCTACTCTAGAGGGCTACTCCATTCCTGCAGGGTGGTGGGCCTGGCGCAGAAAGCTTTTCTGCCTCTCATCAGGGACAGTGCGCAGCAATGACAACTCCATGCCAATGTTTTACTTGAACAAGCAGGATGGCACCCATTCCCCCCTCCTGTGCATGGAGGCAGTGGCGATCTGGGAATGGGCCCTTACGGAAGGGATCTGGATTCCCGCTGTCCATCTTCCGGGGGACAGTAACGTGGAAGCGGACCAATTTAGCTGCGTGTGGTTCAACACCTATGAGTGGTAGTTACACCAACTCATCGTTGTCCCTGTTCCAGAAATGGGGGTTTCCGGATCTGGACTTGTTCGCATCTCCTCTGAATTCCAACTCACCCCAGGTTTGCGTCCTGGGCAGGTTGTGAATTAAGCGGTCGCTGGGGGATGCGTTCCTGCTCTGGTGGCACAGCCGCAGGAGCTATGCATTTCCTCCTCCACCGTTGCTTCAGCGGACCATGTGCAAGTTCTGACCTCGGTGGACTGCAGCCTCATCCTGATTGCCCCTCACTGGCCATCGAGAGCGTGGTTCTTGAATCTGCTTGAGTTGGGCTCCCAGGGACCGGTTAATCTTCTCATCTCCAGCAAGGGTTTCTTGACGCAGCAGGGTGGGCTGGTGGAACACCCAGACCCAGCCAGGCTGGCCCTAGCAGCCTGGTTCCTGACCAGTTGAGACTCCACCATGCTCTGTTCTCGGAGGACAGCTGGAACATAATTCAGGAGGCTAGGAGACAGTCTATGCGGGGTCATTACAAGATTAAGTGGATTGGATTTTTGCCACTGGGCTCGCAACAAGGGGCTGGACCCCCTTATCTGCTCCCTGGACGATGTGTTGGTTTTTTCCACACATCTAGCTCGTTCAGCATTCAGATCGATACCTGCCGCACCTATCTGGTGGCCATTGGGGCCTACAAGAATTCACCAGAGCACGTTTTTTCAGCAGCCAATCCTATGGTTGAAGCCCACCTCCAAGGAGTTGTCCAGGCTCTTTCCTCAAGTGCATAGATCTCATCCTGTCTGGGACCTTAATGTGTTTCTGGCAGCCTTGCAGCGCAGGCCTTTTGAGCCGATGGCCTTGGTGGGCATCAGGCTGGTGACTCTGAAGGCAGTGTTGCTGGTGGTGCTCACTTCGTTGCGCAGGGTCAGCGAGCTGCAGGCTTTATCATCCTGCAAACCCTTCACTGCATTTTAAAGACAAGGTCATCTTGCGCACTCATCCAAACTTCCTGCCCAAGGTGGTCACTCCATTCCATTTGAATCCGTAAATCTGCTGCCTGGTCTTCTTTCCGAATCCGCAGTTGATGCCGAAAAGGCTTTGCATTCCTTGGACCTCAAGAGTTCTCAAGTACTACCTCTCTCAGACAGAATCCTTCAGGAAGTCTGAGGCATTGTTCAGCACTTTTGGGGGCACGTCTCCTGGCACCCAGGCTTCAAAAGCCTACATTGACCGTTGGATGGTCCACGCCATTTCACAGTCGTATACGGCCGTGGGCAAACTTGTTCCGGAGGGGATTTATGCCCATGCGGTCATAGCTAAGGCCACAGCCGTCGCTTTTCAGAGACATGCGTTTTGAGATGTCATCAGCAAGGCAGCTACTTGTACCACTCTGTCAGTGTTCTGTAAGCACTATTCCCTGGATACCAACTCCAGGCGAGATGCAGACATCGCAAAAACAAAGAGGTGATGGCTGGAAGGTTTAGACTTAATCTTAACCACTGGCAATGCTCTGGGCAACCCTCCAGACCACCGTTCTTCGCCTGCCAAGCCATTACAGAAGGGAAAGACCATATGCAAATCAGGCTTGGCCCCACCCCAAAAGGGGCAGTCCAGCCCGAACTGCTAGGCCACATCCCTTCTGCACGAGACCACAAGCATCCCCAAACATGTTTCGCCCTTGTTGGGGCTCATCAGTGAGGAGTAGCTTGGGTCTCTAGGCCCAGCAGGCACGGGACCCACGTCTGGGCATACCCGTCCCACTCGGGGTGACATAGCAAAAACAAAGAGGTGATGGCTGGAAGGTTTAGACTTAATCTTAACCACTGGCAATGCTCTGGGCAACCCTCCAGACCACCGTTCTTCGCCTGCCAAGCCATTACAGAAGGGAAAGACCATATGCAAATCAGGCTTGGCCCCACCCCAAAAGGGGCAGTCCAGCCCGAACTGCTAGGCCACATCCCTTCTGCACGAGACCACAAGCATCCCCAAACATGTTTCGCCCTTGTTGGGGCTCATCAGTGAGGAGTAGCTTGGGTCTCTAGGCCCAGCAGGCACGGGACCCACGTCTGGGCATACCCGTCCCACTCGGGGTGACATAGCAAAAACAAAGAGGTGATGGCTGGAAGGTTTAGACTTAATCTTAACCACTGGCAATGCTCTGGGCAACCCTCCAGACCACCGTTCTTCGCCTGCCAAGCCATTACAGAAGGGAAAGACCATATGCAAATCAGGCTTGGCCCCACCCCAAAAGGGGCAGTCCAGCCCGAACTGCTAGGCCACATCCCTTCTGCACGAGACCACAAGCATCCCCAAACATGTTTCGCCCTTGTTGGGGCTCATCAGTGAGGAGTAGCTTGGGTCTCTAGGCCCAGCAGGCACGGGACCCACGTCTGGGCATACCCGTCCCACTCGGGGTGACATAGCAAAAACAAAGAGGTGATGGCTGGAAGGTTTAGACTTAATCTTAACCACTGGCAATGCTCTGGGCAACCCTCCAGACCACCGTTCTTCGCCTGCAGAAGATGCAGAGATGCAAAATTCGGTCAGGCAGTTCTGAAGAACCTTTTTGCTTCTGCCTAGATATGAAGATATGAGGCTGTAGTGAGTAGAGTACTCATAGTCTTTAGTCCCCTTTCCTCCATACGTCCCACCCACCTTCCCATGCTTGTATGCCAGGGGCTAAAGTATTCAGCATAGCCAGGTATTAAAAAGGGGACTGAGGTGAGGCACCGGAGGGTGGTACTAGGAGGGGGGGCCATCCCCCACCCCACGCTATACTTAATTTAAAGTGGAAGCTCTAGTTATCGCTGCCAAAGGTTCCGTTACCGTCTCCATGTTGGGGGATGCCCACAAGGATGGAGGAAAGGGGACTAAGCACTAGGAGTACTCTAGTCACTCCAGAGAGTAACTTTAATTTATTGACATTTGCCCACTAGGGCAAAGCCCAAGTTGCTAAGGGCCTGACCCAAAAAAAAGGATAATTGGTCCTGTGGTCTGAGCATGGACTGAAAGAAAATGAACATGGCTGCCATTTTTAAATGGCACGTGGGTCTCGAAGCAGAGCCTCTCTTCTATCTTTTTCCAAGGCCAGTGAAAGGTGGATTTCTTATCTACCGTTTTTTTTTAAACATTTTATTATTTAATTCAACCAAACAATAGAAACCAAACAGGCAGTGCATATATCAACAGTTCCATTGTACATTGCTTACTACTAGCCACTGCTTCTTTTATCCCACCCCCCTTTACAAGCCTATTACTTTACACATTCTATTTCTGCATCCTGTGGTAGGGTTTCCCCTTCCATGGGTCCTGCCGGTTCTCGTGTTGACCCAAACAGCTCTGCTATCAATGATTTCAAGGCCATCAGGGACTCTGTCTCCTCCTCCCCCCCTGCATCGCTCGTTTCCTGCCATACCATGGTTTCTGGCTCCGCCCATTTCTGCAAATCTTTCCACCACACCTCCACTCTCGGTCTGTGGCATGTCTTCCACCCCATGGCGATTCTCCTCTTTGCAAGCACATATGCCAGATCTTTCAGTTTACCCACAAGCTTGAGCTTCTGAGATCTTGGGAACTCCCCCAACAAACAGGCCCACACTGTGTCAACTACAAACTTGACCCCCTTCTCTTCTAGTTTCCGCGCTACGTCGCTCCAAAAGCGTTCAATGACCGGCCATGACCAGAACATATGCACCATACCCGCATTCTCCATCACACTTGGGGCATGCTTGCCGTCCTGCATTCTCAAAACTAGATATCCTCTGGGGTGTCATATATGCCTTGTGCGTAATATACAGTTGTATCTGTTTCAATCTCGCATTTCTAGATACTTTCTTGTGATACCCTTGGGCCCGTTCCCACATCCCGTCCTCCATCGGGGCTCATACTTCCGCTTCCAAATCTAGTCTCAACTGTGTGACCTCCTTCCCCACTTTGGACATCAACATCTCATATATTCTAGATATCTCATGGCCCCCTTGCGCTATATCGTATATCATATCTATGGTAGCATCCGGGTCTTCCACCAACACCGTTTCGGGCCATATTCCCGTGATGCTATGTACCATTCTGTGATACGTAATGTACTGGTCCGCGTGCAGCCCAGTTTCTTCTTGCAGCCCCTCAAAGGTAATGATAGAACCCTCCCGCCAAATATCACCCATTGTTGCTAACCCAACCGGTTCCCAATGGTTTCGGATTATCATTATTAGCTGTTCATCTGCCCCTGTTAATGCAACCAGTGGTACCTGCGGAGAGCATGGGGACGGGTTCTCCATCATCTGGCATGCCCCCACGGCACATCTTCCACCCTAGTAACATCATTTTAAGGCGCCCTTTCATTTCTGCCTTTGGTCCCCACATCATCTCTTTCAAATAAAATGGTGCACAATCTTGTCCAAACAGCCTAGATTCAGAGGTCTCTTCATCAGAGAGCCATTTGGTGACATATTGCAACTGGCTTGCTACATAATAAACCTCATAGTTGGGCAATTTATTCCTCCTTTTTCGTAGAAATTATGTAGCTTCCATAGCGCCACTCTGTTTCGCGTGCCATGCCACAGGAAATCCCTGCACATACTGTTCAGTTTGGTGAAGAACTGCTTAGGTATCAGGTATGGTATGTTCCCAAAGTAGTGCAGAGCCTAGGCAGGACCACCATCTTGAGCATTGCTCCACGCCCCATCATTGCCAAGGGCAACTTCTCCCAGAATCGCATGCAATTTTAAAAAAATGTAATGGCCACCTCCGTGTTGCACCTATGCTCCTCTTCCTCCTCTTCCACTGTGTGGTATATGTCTATCCCTAAGTACCGAAATGTACTGACCGCCCATGGTACCTGCAATACAGGTAACTGCCCCATTGGAATCCCTTTGTACCCACCTAGCGGGAATATGCTAGACTTCTGGGGGTTCACCGCTATACCAGACAACCCTGCATATCTCTCCATTACTTCTAGAATGTATTGGAGATTTTCTTCCGGGTGCTGCAAGTACAGCAGCATATCATCTGCATATAGGGAGATCAGATGTCGTTCCCCTTTCACCTCAATGCCTATGGTATCATATTGTTGTCTCAGGTATATTGCTAGAGGTTCCAGGGCCAATATATAATGAATCGGAGACCACAGACAACCCTGCCTGGTGCCCCTGCGAAGCCGCCATCTTTCCGATATCACTGATCCTGTCTTGACTCTAGCCAGTGGTTCGCTATACAATATTTTTGCCCATCGTACATATCCAGCCCCCAACCTATAGCACACCAGGGCTGCCAGCAGCCATGGCCACTTGACTGAATCACTTGACTCCCGCTACAATGTATCATGTAGTTCGGGTGCGCGGTGCTTGTTTTCCACACAAGGAAGCGTTAGGGTGGCCGCTCCCGCTGATCCCTGTCCCGCTGGGCCTAGCTGCATCAGCCTCGCGCGGCCCACCCCCGCCGATGGAACTGTCGGGGAGCCCTGCTCGCGCTACAGTATCTATTCAATCCACCACTCCCAGGCTTGCCGCACCCTGCTGCACAACGCAAACTGTTATTGCAATGAACAGATGCTCCGCTGGGCGCCCCGTCTGGACCGAGCTCTTCGATTACTGCTTGCAGGGAGTTGCTTGCGCTACTGTATCTATTCAATCCACCGCTCCCAGGCTTGCCGCACCCTGCTGCACAACGCAAACTGTTATTGCAATGAACAGATGCTCCGCCGGGCGCCCCGTCTGGAGCGAACTCTTCGATTGCTGCTCGCAGCCCAGCTCAGTGATTCCGGTGGTCAGGGATCCCGATGCCTTTGTTGTCCGCCATTTTGTGGGACTACATGCCCACAAAAGCACATGCGGAAAAAGCATATAACTTGGGCATGCTTACTCCAATTTGCTTGCCTTTTGCTGCTGTCGTGGGGCACATATTCCGACACCTTTGCTCATATTTTCATGAACTCTTAGATCCATTTAAGTGCGTTAACACGGATCGCCGTCGGATTAACAGGAGCCGCTGCACCAGAGCACATCCTACTCCATGGCTAGTTAGCCACGCCCCCCAATTTCTTATCTACCGTTAGCAAGAGATGAGAACTATTGTATGTGCCTATGATTGGGAGAGTATTCTTAGAATACATACAATGTTGAGATTTTCTAGAGCAGCAGGTCAGAGGACACAAATGTATTCTCATGCAGCATAAATAATAATACAATGTGAAACCTTGTGGCTCATGAGCAGACTGGCCTTTTAAAAAAGACCTTGCCTACCCTCTCTTGGCTTTCACGTATTGCTTAGCTGTTGAGGTAGGACGTGTTTTGGCCAACCCAGACTGTCTCTCAGAAGGTACACAATAAAAAGGAAAAAGGGATACATGGTAACCCTGCAGTACCTCACTGTAAGGTGATGTGTGCTACAGTAAAACTACATAGCAGTCTTGCAAAGGAGACAGGGTTTTCTGAACTAGTACATTTTATGGCTGACCAGTGCCCCCAGAAGTGGTGTGTTAAACAAGGAAAGTGAAACAAAAATACTTTCTGGGCCTTGTGAATCGGGTTAGATTCACATGCTTTGCATAGGCTGCTATCTAGTGGTTGGTGCAGAGTTTTACATCTTGTTGGTTTTCTAATTCTAAAATAAGCACTGCAACTCTATCCCTTCATGCGTTGACATCCTTTTTCTGCCATTTGTTTGGACACAAAATGCTGAGCCTCCTTTACTCAGACCGAATTGATCTATCCTATCGAGGACTTTGAGGGGTTATATTATCAGCTTCAAGATAGTCAGCAAGGGCGACAGCGGTTAACATCACGCTGAAAAAGTAATGCAGTAGGGAGCGTGTGGGAAGGCGATAAGGTTGCACATTTAGTCCCTTTTGTTTCGAGAATGTCTTTAACCACACTGATAATCAAACTAATAAACTTGGCCACTTTTTTACTATTGCATGGCGAATACTTCATTTAAACTTTGTCTGTCATACAACACCAAGCTCCCTTAGACGGGCACGCACCGGGTGTGAACTGGCTGTCTTCCAAGGAACCACGACGACTCATGGTGTTGAGCTTTTAGCTCTTTAAACCAAAAGCGCTTAAGGAGCTCCAAATGAAACATTGGTCTGTCTACACTATGCAGGCAGAAAAGACCTTGGGCGAAAATACCGCTACAGTGAAAAAACTCAAGGCTAAAGAAACGGAAACAAGCATCGGCTTTGAGAACGATGCCGAAGAGCAGGACAAGAAGGAAACGTCAAATGTCTCTCCACAGCCAGCCCCCAGCTTTGTAGGGTCGACGTCCGGAGAACAACACCTACTGCCCACATGGCTGCCGTGATGAACACAGGCCCAAATCAAGATCGAACAACACTCGACAAAAAACATAGGTCCAATCAATTGGGTTTAAAGCCCAGGCCTAAGGCAACAGTCAAACAGTCCGCTTTGACACTGAGGCCTAAGCCGACGGTCAAACAGGCTGTTTTAAATCCCAGGCCTATGTTGACGGACGAACAATCGATGTTTGCATCACAAACAAAACACAGGAACACAGCTCGAGGCATAGCGTAGACAAATCCAGTTCCAAGGATGTTTTGATGCCCAAAACACTAAAAACATCTTCAATGTCTGTGGAACGGAAAGGGACTCTTTCAGCTACTATGCAGAAGGGTACAGTTTGCTCTTCAGAGTCCGAAGGGGAATTGGAAGAAGAGGGGTTAGTTAAGAAAGAAACCTAAAAAGACAGCTCTCATGGGACACCTTGGTCAGAAGAACGGAATATCGATAAAATGCAATTCTTTGTACATTTTTGGGACAAAATCCCTAAAAAGAGGAAAGTGGATAGTTTAGTTTAGTGGAGGCCACTTAAAGGGAAGGGCACATTCAGAGCAAGTTGAACAGCCCATTGAGAAGGAAGAGGACATTATTAAGGAAGAAGATTTTTCAAAAGGGGGATGTTCTAGAAGACGAGGACAAGTTGGACCCAGCTGATTATACTTTATCATCACCAGATATTGCAGAACTTCCCACTACTTTCTCACCAACAAAGTATCAAGTACAATACGACGACCTCCAAAAGAGAGTGGCTGCAAGACTTAACATTCAAACTGCAGTCTAAAGACTAGATTTAATTGAAGACTTTTAAAAAGTATGATGCTCTTATCTGCAAATCTATACCTTTGCTTAAAAGTATACTCAAGCGGCTTAACCCATCTCTGGTTAACTCAGTGCAAACTAAGGCAGTAAACTCTTGCATAGAAAAGAAGTACAAGCCAGCCTCTCGTGATCCACTTTACATGAAGGGACATTTAAAGGAGGACTCACTGGAACACTGAAAAGGGGAGGGGCTCATCTGTCAACCAGCAAGTACCCCTCTGACAAGGAAAGCAAAACAAATTAGGTTTTCGGTAGAAAAATGGCAACATCAGTAGAACATGAACTGAGAATCACCAACTCTGCAACCCTTATGGTCCGGTATAACAGGGACCAGTGGGACGAAATCGAGCACCTTACATATCAAGTGTCTGAACCACTCAAATCGGCCATGATTAAAAACTCACTGGACATAGCGGATCGGGGTGGAAGGATAATAGTGGGGTCTACTGTTGTTAAAAGGTACGCTTGGATTAGGGGGGTGGGGTGGCAGATTTTAAACCTAATACTCAGGCTAGCTTACTGGCCAAGCCTGTTGAAACGGCCTGTTTATTTGGTTCTGCCGTTAAAGAAGCTCTTGAGAAAGCCAAAAAAGAGCATGAGACAATTAAGTCTAGTCCAGACAACTGGTAAAAGTTTCCAAAAGAGAAGATTCACTGGTAGGCATTCCTTTTGGGCCCAACCAAATGTTCAGCTAGTGTTACACACTTGTTATCCGCAGGGGTCCTCTACCTACCAAACCAGTTTTACACAGGGATCAGGGTCTTATACAGCTCACCACCATGGCAGAACACACGGCAGAGGGCAAGCCTGCAAAGGGCAGCCGCGTCCGCTAAGTGAATCCTCAGTGGTGATGCCCTTCCATGTAACTCCAGTAGGAGGTTGCATGAAGTCATATGCCCACACATGGGAGGGGATAACTTCAAATAAGTGGGTGTTAAGCACAGCCAAGGAGGGGTACTGCATCAAACTGCTATCAAGGCTGTGCAATCACCTGCCGAGAACAAGAACAGTACCCCAGGAACTTCTAAAGCTACTACAAGAACAGATCCAGACTGATCTTTAAGGGAGCAATAGAGCAAATTCCAAACAAGCAGGTAAAACAGGAATACGTCTAAATTAAAATCTTGTTGCCAAGTAAGACAGAACCTAGATGCCAGTCATAGACCTAAGGTCAGCAAACAAAAATGTTAAATCCCAAACATTCAGAATGACTAGCCTCCAAGAGGTCATACCCCTAAAGAGTGGATGCTATATGACCATATTAGATATGAAAGATGCTTAATATCATATTGCCGGGTTGCCGCCAACCTCGAAACACTGAATCAGCCGCCTGACTTCCCGGTGCCAGCGGGACATTACAAGTCCCGGCGGAGTGGGAAGTCAGGCGTCAGATTCGGTAACTCCCCATTCCCGTGGAGTCCCATAGGACTCCATGGGAGTGGGGAGACGGAAGCACCAGCAGCGTTGCTTCCATGATGACTTTGCCTACCGGGGCTGATGCTCCCAGCAGGGTCAGACCTCCCGGGCGCCACGGCCCCTGCAGGCAGACTCGTAGTGTGGTGTTCCGGAAGCGAGGGTGCTGGTAAGCTTACTGGCACACTTGTTTCTGGACCGCCACACTGCGAATGAGGCCCTATGTCTCTTACGTTGGCACATCAGGCCTTTGCCCCCCCCCCCTCCAATTACTCTTCTTGTATTCTGGTAGGAAAGATTTCTTTTGTGCACCTTTAATTCCATAGCTTCATATGGGACCCCTTCTTTTTGCTTGTTTGGAACCCTGTCCAGACTTTAGGAGGTCAGTAAAGCCTTCAGCTGTTTTTGTCATTCGTATGGGGATGCTGATGAGTCCCTAATACTTTCAGTAATAAGAGAGACTGTCTCTCTTAATGTATACTTGTATTTTTACAATTTTATGTATCACCTTACAGTGAAGTGCAGTTAGAATACTTTGTATCCTTTTTACGTAGTGTCTTTTTGGTTACTTTGTGTCTAAGACAAGCTGGCAGCAGCTGTGTGTTATTTACCGATTTTTTAGATATTTTTCTTGAACACTTTTGTATTTATCACTAATGTCTACTAAAGCTGGCAAGTGCCCTAAAATGGCAGGCATGCAACATTTTTGCCTGTTCTTTGGCCTTCTTCCTGCCTTCTCAGGTCAGGAAATGCCATATATGGTAACCCCTTTCCTGGTGAACTGCTCTTTCGTGGGCAAGTGGGCTTTGTGTGTGTTACCCAGAGGAGGGGGGGCTTGACTGTCTGGTCCCAGTCCACATCCTCTGGCACCTGAAAGTCTTTTGCTGGACAGATGTGATGACCAGTGGTTGTCCTGGATTGGACAACCCCGGCTTGTTTGACTATTGCACATCCTTGCCATTGGTGGGCTTGGGCTTGCTCCCAGCCTGAATATTGAATGAAAGGAGGGCCCCTGCAGCTATTCGACAGATCATCGTTTGAACCAAGACTTCTACAAGGAAGAGCAGCCCGCTGATGACCTGAGGACGACTCCTACAGCTGACCATCATCGACTCCAGTGATTGGCCCGATGAAACCCTGCTCCTATGCTTGATGTCAGAAGACTCTCGTTGGTGATTCGACCATTGAACCGGTGGGAACAACATCTCTCCTGTCCTGCTTGAGGATCCATGCCTTCTGAGCCTTCTAAAGTGTCCTTGGACCACTCGGTGGACTGACCAGCTTCCTTTTGGGGTACCTCGCTGTGGCTGTCACTGTTCCGAGCAGAGACTTGGTACTTGTAGGACCTTCAACTTATGCCATAAGTCAACCGTCCTCTCATTTTCAGCCATCTCACTACAAGGAAAGCTGTGCTGGGGCTGCTTCTTCGTCCACCGCTGGAAGATCACCTGTCTCTGCCTTCCTTTGTTGACCTCCGCTGAAACTTTCTCTCTGTAATCCCATGAGGTGTCCTGAAGGGTCTGCACCACAGAAGTCTGCATCTTTTCTTCATCTGGGTGGTCTTCCTCACAAAGCTGACTAGAACTGTCTGGTGAGAACTGCGACCGCTGACCTGATAATTGACCTCTGTACCCGTGATCCCTGGGCTTCCCTCACTCAAACCAAGGACAAAGGATTGAGTCCCCAACGAATTCCGGAAACATACCTGTTTCTCTCCCTCCTGTCACCCATAGGGTAGCATTTTGGTGTAGAGCCCTTGTGCCTACCTGGCCTCTGGTCTTCGAACCTGTTCTGAGGATCCTTTGCCACGACTTAACTTGGGAATAGGATAGAGAGGGATATTTACCATAGTTGAAGTAAATACTTCTCTCCTTTACAGAACTTTCTAAGTACCACCACAGGCCCACTGCATCAGTTGGACTTTGTGACCTTTGGGCACAAGGCCCCGTGTATCTTAGGGCTGGCCTTTGTACGATATAGGGAACTGGGTTTGTGTTTCTTTTAACTATTCTGGTTTTCCTGCATCTGCTTACTCACCTGTATAACACTGGTATATAATCCTTATGCAAGTCTATTTCTTAGGGTGAATCTCTCTCTCTCTCTCTCTCTCTCTCATATGTATGTATATGTATATGTATGTCTTTTGATAATGCCTCCAACCATGTTCGCAGGATCATTGAACGACATTGGCGTGTTTTGACTTTGGACAAAGATTTATGCCCTTTGCTTTCTAAACGTCCTATTATTACTTACAAAAGAGTACCCTCGTTGAGAGACAAGCTAGTTTTCAGCTTCTTATCGCCTATCGACAAAAGTCCCTCTCGGACCAACTGGCTGGCGGTCTCTCCCATTGGTTTTTAGCAAATGTTCTAAATGTAAAGCATGTGCTCATGCCACTGTGTGCAAATCTTTTATACATCCGGTTACTAAATGTAACCAGACCAAGTATTCGATGAATTGTGACACCGCATTTGTTTACGTACTCTCGTGTCCCTGCATGAAGTGGTAGGTCAGGAGTACCACATGCAATCTCAAATTGAGGATCTTGCAGCATCTAAGGGCGATCAAAAATTCTGACCCCGCGTACCCCATGGCAAAGCACTTCAGACAGGAACATGCCAACAATTTGAATTTGCTTACGTTCTTTGCGGTGGCCCACATTCCAATTCATCCTAGGGGAGGAGCCTGTGTCCTAAAGTTGAGACAATTGGAAACGAGATTTATTCTGGACTTCGAAACTAAGTTTTACAATGGTCATAACCTTGATGAGGAGATATACACGTTCTTGGGCACCTAAGCTGCATTTGTATACATTTACATATATATTCTATTCTTCGCTTTCTGATGCTTTTTGATTTTCTTTGTTGCGTAGGTGCTTCCATTTGGCTTATCTCCTTTTTTGTTTATCATCTTTGGCTTGACTGTATTACAATTCCATTTTATTTTATTGATGGTCCCTGTATTTACCTTTAGACTTATTTGGTCTAATTTCTGAGTTGCCGTAGTCACGATTCTGTAGGAAATGAGCTTTGTATTATTTATTTTGATTATATCTTTGTAGTCCTTTGATCTGCTAACTTCTGTCATCTTTGCTGTTGCTATCCAGTTCTGTTCTATCGTCATCTTTAGGCTTCCTTTTTCCTTTCTTTCATAAATTTTTATTCATCTATGTATTCTGATTTTTGTACCTTGTGATGAGTTGCTGTGCTTTTCATTTAGCTACATGTCTTGGGAATCTGTTGGCTATTTAGCCATTACATCTGTATTTTTTGGTAAACTTATTATAATTGCCGATTTATTCATCTTTGGCTGCCATTTTCTCGCCATTCTGGATGTGCTCTCCGGGCAGACCTGTATTTTGCTTTATTGCACATGCATATGCTGCCATCCTTGCCTTGCATATTTGCACATATAGATACTGCTATTCTTGTTTACATTTGCACTTTGTCCTCCAATGGCGAAGAGATGTATTTTGCATTTTTGCACATGTAGATGCTGGTATTCTGGTTTTGTATATTTGCACATGTATATGCAGCTATTTGTGCCTGCACTTGCACTTTATTCTATCCATTATATGTGGTAGAACTGCATGCTGCTTGGATGCGCAGTTACGATTTATATGTACTAGCTGCTTCATTATTTTTATCCTAATATGAGGTTGTGCAATGGCGGTCTTAAACTTTCAATCTACAGCCACTTATGCATTTCTATCTACTTAATTGTGTGTGTAATCTCTATTGAATGAATTTCATGTACATGATGACTAGTCTATTTAGAAATATATATTGAATTGGGTTTTTAAGTGGAACTGTAAATGCGTATGCTGTGGACTATGTGTTCCAGACCATACTCCCTTGCCCCTCAATTGCTTACTTGCAATTGTTTTCACTTTGTGCACTATATTGATCTCTTCTTTTTCCATGGGATTAATTTTGTTCCCATTGCTGGCCCTAGTTGCCTATTCATTCCAATATGGCTGCCACATATTCCACACTCCATACACACCATTTCAGTTCCACTGACACAGCCGAAGGACTACATTTTTCTGTTGATATTGTGCTCTGGTTCTTCTTTCCTTTACGTGACCAAGCGCTCAGTTGAGCGTGAAACGCGTTGTTTGCAGGTCGTGCCCACAGGCGTCCTGCCTCTGTTGCCGCTGCCACTCTCTGGCTGTGTCATTTTTGTGTTATTTTTGTCAACTTATTAAAATGATCAACCTTTCCCTTTTGTGAGCTGCGCATCTTTTTTATATTTTATGTTGCTTCCTAGCTTGCGGAGAGTGCGGTCCCTCTTTTCCTCTTTATTTATATATATATATATATGTGTATGTATATATATATATATATATATATATATATATTCAAAGTAAAAAACGAACCGCAAAGTCGCGGCTCACAGCGGCACTCCTCCTTCCAGCATTCCTCGAAAAAAGTACGCCACTCGTCCATTTTCCATTGGTAAAAATGTCCTTTATTGTTTGGTATGGACTTTAAGAAAGCACACCCGTGAAGAATTACAATAACGCGTTTCACCCCAAACTGGGCTTCGTAGGATTGTAACTGACACCATGTTTACATTAGATTATATTGTGTTTCCTGTTTGGCTTGGATCTATTTCCTGTTTTCCCACCACTAGACCAATATTTTAACCATTGTGATTCGTCTGTTTGTGGCGGCCATGTTGGGTGAGTCCATTCTGCCGCCAACATTTTAAAGTTACAGACTTACTTTTGGCAACGTGGTTCTGTATAACATTTGATATTATATATGATTGCGTGCTGCATTAGATATGCAGGCGGGGAAAATATGCATATGTATGTGTGTGTATATTGTTAGGCAGAAACCTGTGCAGTTCCCTTAGGGAACACTGCAAAAGATTTAAGACTACATGTGTTGGCAGTAAACCCACTTGGTAGCAGTCTGCACCACCCAGATTTACCTGGTAGCTGTGGCTGAGCAGTCAGACTTCTCTCAAGAAGAGTTAGGCAGTATGCAAAGTATACACAATAGGCACTCAGACACACCAATACAAGCAAACACTGACCAGAGCTTTGGTATCAAAGTATATAATTATTTATTTAAAAACACACTGTTTGGAAAACTCCAGCACTCTTATTGTAAAATATTCTAAACACAGTTACTATTGTAATATATACACCCTTTTCCTTATCAGATAAGTCACAGTAAAACGCCACTTATTTTCATACAGAGGTGAGCGCTTAACTAGATGGCACTCCAATAAGTTTGTGAGAAAGGGAGGGAAAAAGACAGAATATGGAAAGGTACACCACTCTAAGATTCAGGAACACTGTTAGCAAGGCAGAAGAGCAAAAGTCACTGGTGAGCCAAAGTCCAAAGGCTGGGCCCACTCTTAGAGAGAGCAGAGCACAAATGCGCCCAAGATCACACAGTTACACTAGGCTTAAAAAGTCTTGCAGAGGGTTCAAAAAGAGTTTAGAGAGGCTTTAAGAAAGTTTAGCCAGGGTCTCCCAGGCTAACCTAGGTTCGAAAGCCGGGGGCTAAATCTACCCCGTACAGTCGGTAGCAAGGGAAGCTGGGCGGGACACGGTACCTTAAGTGGGAAGGATCCTCCAACGATGGCAGTTGTTCCTGGCAGTGGGTGCAAGTCGCGTCGTCGTCCAGGGGAAGAGAAGATCTCGACTTGGAGGAAAGATGAAGGTTGTTGCACTACCAGGGAAGAAACCAGCCACGGAGTTTTCCGGTTAAAGGTGGTACCTTTGTTTCGCGGTCGTGGTAAAACGTGGTATCCTGGTTGCCGGGGTGCTTGGCACAGGCAAGGTGGCCACGAGGTACGTGGGGAAGGCGAAAAGACGGTGAAACTGGTTATCCCCACCAGTCAAAGGAAGAAGACTCTCCGGTGGGAGATCTCCTCTGTCGTTGGGAAAAGTGGGAAAAGTGGTGAGAGGGTCCAGCAGGGCTCCACCGGTGGTGGTGTCGTGGCAGGTCGGCTCGGCTTCTCCCTCGTCGGATTCTTAGGTCCTGTGGCGACTTCTGAAGTTCCAGTCCCCAAAGCCCTGCTTTTATGCAGAAAACCCCCATTCACTCAGCCTAGCTGTCACTCAAACATGCCGGCTCACCACTTGGGCCAATCAGGACGGAGTGCGACTTGAGTTGCCTAGGCAACTCAGTCCAGGGTGCCTAAATTCCCCTTCACCCCTCCTAAGTACCTCAGACAGAGTGGCACCACTTTGGAGGGCTTCTGTGGAGAAGCCCGCCAAAAAGTGGAACAAAGGGCTCGACTTGGGTTGGAGTCACAGAAGAGAACACAAACGCCATTTTAGAATCAAGTTTTGGCAAAAAATACCAACCGGAGAATTAATATTAATTAAATAAACCGGCGGTATGTTCGAGGCTACCGTAAATAAAAGTAGTAGTCTAAAACAATGGGAAATCCCATAGGAAAATATTTGCGGTTGAATATAAAAAGTAGTATCCACTGCCACCAGCCAAAACTCGATCAGGGGGGACGGAGACGTGCCCCCTCGACTAACAGACCCCGGGGCAATTGAATTACCCCAGCCAGTACGTCCACAATATGATGGTTTGTACTGGTTCTGTTCAGAATTTAAGACTAGTAAAGTCAATGGTGACTTTACATGCCCTGGGAGACAGTAGTCAGTCTCAGGTTATGGAGTCTATACTGGGGGGTCACTATGACACCCCTGTGTCACTGCACTGAGGGTGCTGTGTAACACACATCACAAAAACACATGAAGCCCTATGGAGTAAAAGACCCCATAGCCCATTAAACACATCTAGATTCAAGGAAACACACTCAAATCATGCCCAAGAGTGAGGGTAAAAGAGTCTCACTCTTGGCAGGAGAAAAAAATAAACCCCAAAAAATCCAACAAAGCTGCTGGGGGCCTCACTAGGTTAGGAAATTCAGCCTAAACAGAGAATTCTCCCTAAAATATATATGTATTTAAGTTTAATTTTACATTCTACAACCATATAATTGGGGAGATAAAGTGGCTGGTGCTTAGCTGGAAACTTATTTCAATTCATATGTTGATAGAAATCAAGTGGTTTCATATTATATTTTTGGCAAATGTTGTTACTAACAAAATGATTTAATATATCTTTAATACAAAAAATGTTGTATTGGTTTAACTTGGAAAGTCTGTACAATCTATAATAAGGTGCCTAGTGCATAGTGCAATATCAGCTGTTTATAATACCATGTGCAAATAGGCTATATAAGCTGGATGAGATTAAATGTCTCCTCATTTAAAGTGCCTAGCGCATTGTGCAATATCGTTTGTTTGTAATATCATATGCAAATATACTATACATACTTAAAATTATTCAATAGTCTTATGAAGTGCCTAGTGCCTTAAAATACAACATTAATACTGTATACGATGTATATAATATTGAGTAGTTTTTTTGTTAGCCATACAATTATTTCAACGAATGTATATTGAGTTTAGTTCCACAGAATGTATTCTCCTACTTTAGATGAATGCCACCCATCGGATACATAACAATCCCCCCATATAAAATCACAATATAATATCTTGTCATGTTATAAAAGACTTTGTTTCTCTTCCCTCCTATCCTAGCCTAATTCTCTTAATTCTCTTAAAATCAGCTGCAGTCCGTAGCAGGAAACCAGCTCTCAGGTAAGACCTTCTTGATCATGGACACGCGTTCCCAAGCCCGCTCGAAAGTAAATCAAACAAGTCACTGTGCTGGGCGGGAAATGCCTCAGATTACGCCAACCGCCCACTTAGAAGACAATATTCTGGTGGCCGGGTCTAAGGCACCGAATAACATATGTAGCCTGGGCGCGGGGTACGAGGAACCTGAGCCTCCCCTGTTGAGCCCCGCCATACGTGGTTCGCCAAGTCTGGATCCCTCATCGCCTGATCATCGCGACCCCTCTCAAACCTCCCCACCGCCTTCAGACGCAACCAAGGCACAACAAACACTTAGCCCAGTCATAGAAGCCGCCGTTTCAGCAGGACAACCTGAGGCAAAGCCTCCAACTAATAGCGCAGATAGGCGCAAACGCAACATCTATCCCGATGCTCCACTAACCATGGGCAGAGAGGATTATTCTGCTAATCCTATGAACAAACATGACATCACACCAAAGTCTGAAAGAAATGTCCATTTCGTCTCAAAAACAAACTGTGAAGCCTCATTAAAAACACAGCCTCAATGTCGCACACAAGAAGAGCTCAATGAGGAAGGCGAAGACTCATTTTATTCGCCGTTTGATGTGACAGATGCTGAACTCTTGAATTCAGACGCACCTAGCATTCAAAAAAACATCAAAACATTAAGATTCCACTTCCGGAAGCAGGCCTCAGATCAAACCGATGCCAACTCAAAACCATTGCCATTGACTCAGATGAGTCATCCACTAATCACCCAGCTGGCGAGAAACATCTCATCGATTGTTGACACAACAAACCCTGACACCTCAGTGTCTACAACGGAAAAAAAAACGAAAATATTGAACATAAACGACTTCGACTTAGCAGGCCGAGAAGCCAGACTCACAACGAGGCTAGAAGCCAATTATGAATCCATGAAAGAGAAGCTAGTTAAAAGTTTCTCTAAAGACAAATATAATCACGGTCTGTGTGCCAGAGAAAGTGACATGGATCTAGGGTGCGATAATCACCAAAAAAAAACAATAAGACATCAGGTGCAAAAGGAGAATGAAGTGGGCATCTTGCCAAGATGGGAAAAGGACGCCCCAGAATCAAATCGCCCCCACGATTTTGGTGATGGACGTCCTGAAAAGTCACGAGAGGCAATACCACGTGCTAAGCACTTGACAAAAAAAGATGACAACGTTCCAACCTGTTCCACTCCTTTAATCACCCACACGGAGAAAATTTCAGAATCATACTGTGGGAAGCAATTCTCGCCCAGAAAACCCGAACAACGAGAAATGACTTGCCATTGCAAGGACAAGAGGACCAGCCTGATGGAGTCAATCACAGAAGCCAAAGCTAATGTGTCTGTCGCAGCAGCTATACAGATACATAACAACGTGCTAGCTGCAACATCGCAAGCCCTCCTACCTTTCATAAAATTATACGAAAGTGTCAATGAAGCAGTACATAACAATGGAATAACCATTGGACAATTAGCTGAAAAACTATCACTGTTGGAACTCAACTTATTTACTCAACAACAGCAAAGGATAAACGAACATAACGAGACAGAAGATGGACTCAAAGGAATATTTCGGTTAATCGAAAAAAATTCAAATGAAGCCAGGTCCCAAATGGACGACCTGTCAAACTTCATGAAAAAGGTGTTCATGATTCAGAATCCAGCACTTCCAACTCCAGAAAACCTAGGAAGTGGCACTTGGCCAGACACAAGCCCAGGAGAGCCATCCATCTTATATGGATTACCAACTGATAATAATATCCAAGCTCACACTCCACCCAGTACACTCCACCAGGAGAGCTCTGACACAAGCACAATAAAGGAAGTCATAAAAACAAAAGGAACGGTCACAAACAGTGCCAATCCAGCGCAACCTCATTCCAACGGATTAGGGGCCCCTATACCGCATGATGCGAAATCATCAAGTGACGACTTGAAATGCATAGTTCCACCGAGTATTTGGGACCTCCCTCCCACGATACCAAGCTGTTCCAACTCAAAGGCGTCTTTCGGCATTTTCCTTGGAGGAGCAAAAAACCTCCAGAGTGGAAAGAATCTAGGCACCATCCAAATTGAAGGACAAGGAGAGGTAGCAAGAAATTTACCACACACAAAGAAGAAAGAAAAGACTAAAAACACAGCTGTCAGGAAGCAAACTACAAATTCAAGGAAATTTATAAGAAATTTAACAACTCCTCCCAAACTCAAGACATCTTTAAGTGAAAAACCCCTAGGAAAAACGAATAATAAATTATCGTTATTTACCACCGCAGAAACACCAAAAGAATACGAAAAGGAAAACGAAAAGAAAAAATCACCTAGCGACTCGACTGTAAACAAAAAAGATACAAGGACAGCGCCTAAACCGTCAAGATCAAATCCAAACAAGCGAAGGAGAGTCGCCTCAGACTCTAGCTGTGATATGACCAGCGACGGACTCGAAGAACTATGCAATTTGTCAACTTACTCATATGACACAAGTGAATCAGGCAGTTGTAAAGCCCACGCCATTCTGAAAAAACAAAGAATGAGCTTTCAAGAAGTCCTAACCCACAATCATCAAAACAGGTCGAAATCAACACAATTTCCTCACCAAAAATGGGAGGAAACCGTGCTACGACTCCTATGACGTCCATCAACCAAAAGGACGAAGGAAAGATGTTCCACCCTCGAAACCACACGGGAAAATGTGTCACCGAATTAAATCCAAAGTGCACAGCTGCCCACAACAAAAAAACTGGAGAATTTAATTCAAAGACAGACAACAACGCACAAAATCGCACACTACCACAAAAAATCAAATTGGTAAATGTGCTGAGTGACGATATCAATGTAAACCTGAACCGTGGAAACGTAATGCGCCTCCTGCACTCAGTGCCATTGCTAAGGACAATTACATCTGAAGATATACAAATTGTCGAATATATCTCAGAAGCTCGTGTCGATAATGTACTACTTCATATCAGCTCCCAAGCAGTCAGAAGGCTACTGATAGGCGCAAAAGACGAAATACTAAGCCTTGGATTCGAGATCTCGGAGGATCACCAACCGACAAGAAAAAAAGGAGTAGATGGTGCAGAAATGCGAGTCTCAAAGAGCCCTGCGAGAATCTGGCATGACGCGACTTGTAAATACCCGAACTCAAACTCTATGTCTGTCACGGAAAATAGGCCTACTTACCATTTTGGCAAAAAACATTAACTAGGCAATGACGAATGAGATTCTGTTAACACCTTGATCTCATGGAACACCAGAGGCTTCAGCCATCTATACAACAACTTTCCGGTGGATTTATCAGACAATTTTATAATTTGCCTACAGGAAACTTGGATGCGTCAACCCCCGGTAAAGGATGGATACCAGATCCTAATAAACCCTGCAAGCAAGGGCACAAAAGGTCGTCCTTTCGCGGGGCTATTGACGATGATAAAATCAGGCACAAGCTGGGAAGTGGTGATTTCATCTAACCCAAACAATTATGTCCAATCGACCCTGCTTGTAAGGAAAAATAGAGGAATAGGAAATGAGTACAACATCTCCCAACACTTACTGTTACTTAATGTTTATTGGAATCCAGCAAAAATCTCGACAGGAACATTTACCCAATCAATAACAACAATAATTGACAAAAATGTGAGGAGTCTCCAAAATCTTTGGATCATTGTGTGTGGCGATCTAAACACTTCTTGGTTCAATGTAAACCAACAGAAAAACAACTCCTGCGCACACGAAGCAAGCAGGGATTCTTCTAGAAGAGCACGTTGGTCTGACGCCATGGAATCCAGGGACTGTACCATGGTTAATGGAAACGTCCCCGGCGATTGCCCACCACAAATTACGTGGCTAAACATGGGGATAAAGAAAACATTAGATTACATTTGGGTCTCAGAAAATCTGATGCATACAATAACGCATCTGCAGATAACACCGACAACGACCAGTGACCACTATCCCCTGAAAATGTCCTGGCAACCAAAGTGTAAGCGTATGAGTGGAACGACTTGTACCAACTTAGAAGTAAATTCCGGCAAAAACAGATTAAGACTGAACACCAAACAAATACAACAACTAACGGCTACATTTCAGTCAGAAAATAAAGGAAGCTCCAAATTCACCAACTACCCGGCAATCCTTCTAAATCTGAACACGCTCCACTCGAGACCGCTTTATCCTGCATTAAATCACAAACACACGTGGAGTAACAGGTTGAACAGCGAAAAAAAGAAATTGAGAAAAGACTTAAAAAAATTACGACCAGGAGCCGGCACCAACAGAGCACAAGAAATCAAACAACGCAAACAAAGATATCGAAACTGGCTAATAGCTTTTGCAAACCAACGAGATCAAGAACGCGGCGAGACAATGCTCTCCCTGATAAGAACACATAACACCAGAGATATCTGGAAAATTTTAAATCACGACCATCAAAACCAAGCCGTAACAATGGCAAATGGAGTCTCAGAAGATGCTTGGGTGACCCACTTCCAGAAAGTGTTTTTCTGCAACCGGCAATCACTAGCTGAAGAAAACAACTCTGCCGACCCGTGCTGGGACACAACAGAGACGGTAGATGACATAGCTCACGCTATAGCCAAACTAAAAAACTCCAGAGCAGCTGGCCCGGATGGCATCACGAATATCATGTTAAAACATCACCCTCGTGAATGGGCCAAATTCATAGCTGATCTGTTTACGACTATAGCAAAAGCCAAGAAAATTCCATCATCTTGGTCTGAGGCAATAATTGTCCCAATTCATAAGAAAGGCAGCAGGGACAATCCTAGCAATTATCGACCAATTGCTTTATTGGACACAATTGGAAAGGTATTTGCCTCCTTCTTACAGGAAAAGATTTCAGCTTGGGCCTCCCAGTCTGGGCTAAACGACGTAAGACAAACTGGCTTCACTAAGGGAGTTGGCACAGAAAATAACCTTTCCATACTGAACCTCCTGAAACTAGAAGCCTTGCGAAAGAAGGAAAAATTGTTCCTGGCATTTATCGACATGCAACAAGCTTTCGATGGAATAGATCGAGCAAGGCTCTGGGGGAAGTTGGAAAGATGGAATTGCCCTGATAAAATACTAAATCCCATAAAGGCCTTGCATAAGTCAACTACGATAAGAA
Organism: Ambystoma mexicanum; assembly: GCF_040938575.1. Taxonomy (NCBI): domain Eukaryota; kingdom Metazoa; phylum Chordata; class Amphibia; order Caudata; family Ambystomatidae; genus Ambystoma; species Ambystoma mexicanum. Next base: position 648,998,024 of record NC_090939.1, on the reverse strand, counting down.
TCCGACTAAACGAAAAAGGCGATCTTTCTCAATCAATTATTACAAATAAAGGCGTGAAGCAGGGCTGTCCGTTGGCAGCGATACTATTCAAACTCTACATTGCAGATGTATCAGAAACACTAGCCAAAACGCCTTGCTTCCCCCCTAGAGTCAACGGAAATCCTGTAAGTTGCTTGATTTACACAGACGATCTGGTCTTGATTGACAAGACACAAATAGGCCTACAGAGGCTATTGACTACGTTGAATATTTATATGGTCGATAATGATCTAAGGATCAATGTGGAAAAATCCAAGATATTGAAATTTGGCCCTGTTGAGGGCCTGAGAAACAAGAACTTCAATTGGAAAATAAACAACGTCAAGATCGAGGAAGTAAACGAGACTCGCTACTTGGGCATACCCTTTAGCACTTCAATAAGAGAATGGAGTTGGGTCACAGAAATGGAAAAAAGAACCAAAACACTAGCTCTCCAAGGAGCCAAAATCAATTCACAATATGGAAAATTTTCCTTGATCCCGGTAAGATCTTTTTACCTACAAAAGGTAATACCAGCAATTACGTACGGAACAGAGTCAGGCTGGAACCTCGACCAAAAGATCTGGTCCAAACTAGAAGGATTGTTCTGGCGACGCGTACTAAGACTGCCCAAATATCTATCAACAACAGTAATCCGTTATGAATTAGGCTTGGAGCCACTGTACGGAGCCGTCATTTGGAAATCAATGACACTGTTGCGAAAGATGTCAATGACGAACCCACAACCAGCATTTGAACTGTTCAAACCCTCTAAAAACTGTAATACAAGAACTTTACAAGACATGTGGTTTGAGAAAGTAAAAGCAAATATGCAGGCCGCAAACATCACTATGGAGATGCTCCTGGAACGCCCTCTGACTGCCAAGAAAAAAGTGAGAGAATGGCTCTGGATCATCAACTTAGAAAAATATCAAGGTCTAAAGACCACCCTGGATATGAACCAAATCCTGAATAAAATGGACCAATTACCGAAGTACTTGAGTAAATTTCCGTCTAGATATCATAGAGACGCTTTTTTACGATTAAGAACAAACATCTATAAGACCAGGCAAGCCTGCTTTGTCCGCCACATTGAAAATGTAAAAGACCCTAAATGTAGGTTCTGCGCTAACAACCTGGAAACGACAAAACACATACTAACTGAATGTGAGCTTCTTAAAGACGTAAGAAGCCTATACCTGCTGAAGTTCGCCCCACTAACTGACAACATGGACGACTTGTGGACGCGAATTCTAAGTGGGTCTTCAATTCACCTGACTTGCGCAGCTATAAACTTTTTGGAAAAAATGTTAAATTAAAAGCCTTCAGTCTATGAAATTAATAAGGAAGAAGAAGTGAAATGAAGAAATCCATGAGGAAAGTTGACAAATGTAATAAAAGTTTGTAAAAAACTAGAAATTACAAAAAAAAAAAAAAAAAATCTGAGTAACATGGTGTCAGTAAGAACATATTGTACAATTGTGCTAAAAACCAGGATATCTAAATGTGCAAATGTGAACCAAAGTTAAAACCTATATAAACCACAGTTAAACATACAAAGAGAGAAGTCACACATTAATTAATCACATATAGAAAAAAGCATATTCAGTGAGAGGACCGAGTTGTTCAATATTTACATTAACAATTTCATGGCTTTCTCAACTGCATAGTTCTATTTAAATTCGAACTGGATCCATTCTAATATTAGATTTACTTTTCCCCATATATATCCATATCGGGATGTTGGACTATTTTCCTGGTCATTTTACTCCCCTATGAACGTGTACAGTTCCTCATCATTGTTGTGTCCACCGGGGGATTTGGTGTTATAGCCGATTATATATCGGCTTTCCAACTGTCGCAATTTTTGCTCCCTATTTCCCCCTCTTATTTGTGGCTGTACATGATCTATACCAAAGTACTTAAGGGACTGGATATCTCCTCCATGAACCTCAGAAAAATGTTTCGCTAGAGGATAAGTAGGGTATATAATTTGTGTCTAGGTAATATTTGGTTTTTGATTGCATTACTTTTCCCTGTTAACCATAAATAGGGTTGCCTCCTAAAATCCTTCCCCCAGCGGCTGATTTTAGAAATCCATCTGAACAACATTCTTGGAATGTGTCATTTTTAACCTGCAGTCCCAAGAAGACGTTCATCCTCTTGTTATCTCTATCAATCCTCTTCACAACAGCACAGAAGTCTTTTTCTGTATATTTATTTTTAGCATTATTTAACTCTAGCTTATTTTCCATTGTTGTCACAGTGTCATTGTGGTGGTATTAGGTTTTCTCCATATCACAAATTGTTTCCAAGACCAGGCAATTTCCAACCTATTGGATCAGCATCATTGGTAGATGGGTCACATGCAATTCCGCCACTCTTCCTCCCCGAGCGACCACTGAAATTTGTGGATCTCGAGGGTCTGTGTCTTTAAAAGTATCCTTTCAGGGTTTACCTTTCCTTTCTTTGAAGGGCATTGCATGCAAAGGTGGGAGGACTCAAATGCAGCAGAATACAAGCAACCAAAAGAACGCACCAATAGCCACAGGCAGAAGGTTCTTTGAGAAACGCACACACACCAGGATCACAGGGAGGTACAATTGTTAATGTCTGTGTTCCAAGGGTCTTCTACATTCACAAAATTCTGCTCACACCTTTAGCAATTTTCTCTTGCTTCTCTTCTTACTAGCAGCATCGGTTCCTTGAAGAGGAGTCCATCATGGCCAGAACATCATGGACCTATATAGGTGCTGTGTATTATTTCTGCTTCTGAACGCCAATAAGAATTTTCTAGTATACCTCGGTCAGCCCAATTGAAAGGAGCGCTCTGCAAATCTCGGCACCATCTTTGAAGCCAGCAGAGGAGAAGCAGAGCTCTAATTTCCAACCGCACTTGTCCAACAGCCCAATCTCTGGTCTGTTAGCTCTTTGCCACGTCTCGCGCTCCAAATGGTGCAGGCGGCTTGGAGCGGCAAGCCCAGCTTAGAGCGCCATTGGTCCGTGGACATCACCTTTCCTTGTCTCCCCACTTCACCTAATAATTGTAGGTAATTTGAACGTTTTATTTATGAAATAAATTAAAAAAGAAGTGTCAACTATATTTTAGTGTGTAGCGCTTCCGCATTCTATTTTTTTAGTGACTTAAGTTTCAGTTACAAAAGCAGAAACAATTCAAAACTATTTATTTCAAACAAGTATTAATCACCATATTGTTTCGTTGTTTATACGATAATGTATTAACTATGGTGAATGTTTTGTGTACCATTTTGTGTAGCATGCGATTTATGGTGTTTAGAATGGCATGGAGTAACATTCTTGACTAGTGCCTTTATATCTAGAAATGTTTCATGCCAATGAGGGGATTTTCATTTCATCTGAGCACCAAATGTTTTTCATTCTTTTAAACAGCAAGCATGTGTTTTAATTGTACAAGTGCATACATAATATTCTGTCATGCAGTCTCATGAAAACAATGTATAATGTCTCTTAAATAGATTTCAGGTGGCATTTTCTTCTTTGGTTATGTTGTTATTACTCGGTTCAAATCAGAAATGCATATATTGGTAGTTTTGTTATTTTCTTCATAGCAGGTAATGCAGCGTCGAACAGTTTACCCAGGAGTGCAAACTGCATAATACATGTGGACATGGACTGCTTCTTTGTATCAGTGGGTATCCGGGACAGGCCAGACCTGCAAGGTAATTGTTTTTCTCTTACTGGTGACTTGAATTGTCATATCTAAATGTTCTTCAGCAAAATGCAATTTTACATTTGAATGACTGTTCTTTGGAAAACCTGTTAATCTGTGTTGTTGCTTTTGCTGGCTTCTTTGGGAATTAAGTCCACATCTCTTAACCCTTTGGGTGCCTTTATGATGTGGTGCATGTATGCCCTTAAAAAGTGGTTTTTGTCTTTGCCCATGACCTACAGATATTTACTAATTTAGGTGGAGGCTTGGGTAGTCCTGTTCCTCCCTCCCCCAATCCCTGAAACCCCCATGCAAAACATGTTACTCTGAGCACTCAAATGTTTTAAAAACAAAATAAGCCAGTGAGTTTAAACCAGCCCAGCCAGAGCTCCAGGGCAGTAGGAGGGGTCATATCCATGGCCTTGGGTGGCTGACTCCCATGTGGGTTTAACATCCCCAAGCTCAGCGTTGGTTCCAGGTAGGCCTGGGACATTCCCTGTCCTTTCCTGGAGGGAGACGCTGTAACGCAGGCCAGCCAGAGGTCCAGGAAAGTCTGGGGTAATGTCCCTGGCCTTGGGGACCCATCTCCCATGTGGATCTTTGCCAGGGATTGTGGGTAATACATTCTGGGGTGATTCGCGCAAGTCAGACATCTGTGGATTCCCACGGGTGTCTTTTTTTCTGAAATGCATGGAGTTCCATGTTTTCGTTGGTGACTGCGACACCCCGGGCCCAAATCTTCTGTAGGTTGGCTCCCCAAACCCTTTGGGGGATAGCAGTGGTTTAGCCTTTTTCCCTTTTTTAAATATTTTCTTTTTGTTTTGCCCCTTTCTTTTTGTTTTGCCCCTTTCCTAGGGGCAGATGGGCACATGACTGTGCCCATCTGCCCCCAGAGGGGGCAAAACATACTGCCCCAGGCTTGGGGGGGGGGGGGAGGTTTCCAATATTTGCAGTGACCTCTCACCCCCAGCCCAAATGGATGGGGGGGCATCTCATGTACCCCTTCCTAGGGGCAGAAATCTGCCCCCATGGAGGGCTACATAAGGTGCCCCCATCCACTTAGGGTGGGGGGAAGAGGGCCACTCCCCTCTCAAGCACAGAAAATCCTGGTGCTCTAGTGCCCCGCCCCCCGTGCCCTCCCACCCCAACCCAAGTATTATGTTTTTCCCCTGGGGGCAGATGGACACCCATCTGCCCCCAGGGGGCCCAATACTTGTCCCATGCTTTGACAAGCTGTCCTTACTGTAAGCAGCCCCCCCCCCATGTCATAAACCGATCCCTGGTGGCCCGATCATGCCCAGCAATGCTTCAAAAAAAGGTGTCGTTGGAAAGGGGAGAGTCTCCCCTTTCCAACGACACCTCCCTCGTTCTGAACGGCACAATAGTGCCTCAGATCGTGGGAAAAAACTAAGGAACTTACCTTCTGTTTTCACCACGGCTGCCGCTGTGAAATTTACTTTCAGTTTCATGTCAGTTTTGTGCAATCCCTGCTTTGCAATGCAGAACGTAGTGTCAAGGACGAGATACCTCGTCCTTGGCACTCAAAAGGTTAATTTACTATTGAGATTTGTTTTATAAGGTGAGCAGTTAAGTGTGTTTCCCAATTGCAGTAGTTAATAATGTTTAGCACAGTAAACGGCATAAGGTCATGGATGTGAAGCAGACGGTACCCAAAGATAACCAGGTATTCCTGCCTTTTGGGTAGGGTGTCAAGGATCCCATAATGGCCATCTGTGAGAGGCCAGTGTCATTTCCGGCCATAAACAGCAGTATATTGATGAAGTAAAGGCTGTTGAAGGCAGAGCCTTCATACTTTTTTGACCGCAGAGTTGCAAATTCTTCAGTGATGCATGCAGCTAATAGAACGAGATGCGCTAACACATTTTCTACCCTGCACCGAGATGAGGAAATGAACAGACATTATGGTCAGCTAAGTGTTCATATAGGGGGTTTTGGTCTTAAGGTGAATGCATCAACTACTCTGAAGTGATATGTGAGGGGTCAGAAATGCAAGACGGATGACACAAAGGTAAAGTACTCTCACAAATTGCCATTTTTTATTGAAAGGAAAAGGGTTGGAATGATGGCTATCTTTCCCTAACCCAATAAAGGCATCCTCGCCTAGCAAACTAAAACTAAAGAAAAATGTCCTAGTGTCCAAAAAGTCTCTGACCCTCACACTAATATACACAACAAAACTGTTCAAGGACAATATGGGATTACCTTTAGTTTCACAAAAAAGTTTCTCAATTCAAACTCAAAAGTTCTTGAAAGCACTCCTTGTGACCAGGGTTGGATTCCCTTCCCCTGGATCAATTCTGGAATACTTCGAGCACAGTTCTGATTCAACAAAGTTCTGTTCAAGGTAACGTAACAAGTCTCTTCCAACCACTGTCTTTCTCTTGGACACAACAAATGTCTTTTCAACAAAGGTTGGTTGACAGTTCAAAAACAATTGGTGTTTTCCACAATGGCCATCTTGAAAAGATAAATGTCTTTCGAATGGATTGTGTCCTCCAACGTATTCCTCATCTTAGATGTATTCCATCCAGCTTTAGCTGCTTCGGAAATGTTTTCTCGGCAGAGGGCGCCATGCGTCAATGTCGAGTCGATGGTCCCTCGAAGGCCTCCGTCGAGGGTGACGTCATCGGGTATACAAGTAGCACGCGTGGCGCCCGTTGGCCTCAGTTCCATTTTTCCACAGTACATGTTGCTTCGGAGACTCTGCGCGCCTCAAGTAGTTCTGTGCCGCAGTTACTGAAGATATTCGAAATTTCCTCGTCATCGACCATGACTACGACCCCGTGATCAGGATTCAAAAAGTGTAAATCTTGCAGTTCGAAAATGTCCATCACGGACCTGCACCGGGAATGTCTTTGGTGTCTTGGTGAAGGCCACGACATGGAGGCCTCTACGAAGTGTCAGGCAGTGACGGGGAAGGCCTTGCGAGAGAGGAAGGGAAAACTGCAGATAGGTCGTAAACCCGACCGAAAAGCATCTAGCGTCGAGTCGCGGTCCCATGAGGAGAAATCTCCTCGATGCGAAAGGCATCGGTCTAGGTCCCGAATCGATTCTTGCCGCTCTTCGTCTTTGAGGAAAAAGTCCAAAAAAAGGCACCACCGGTCCCCTTCCACCTCGTCCTCGGACGAATCCCCAAAAAGAATGAAATGTCCCACAAAACATTCTTCCTCCGAAGAATGGGAAGCATTCACAATAAAATTGATGGAGGTATTTGAAAAGGCTAAGTCTTGGTCCGCGCCTTCTTCGGAAGCCAGCCGGGAGCGTTACTGTTCCGACACTCGCGCGCCCTCGAGCCCGGGTGATCGAAAGAGGAAGGATCGGGAACCCTCCAGGATGCTGAGCAAAAAAGACTGCTCGAGTCGACAGTTCGAGGTCACAGACGCCGTCTGAAACCTGATACACCTCAAAGGGTAAGTCTTCAAAGAGCGCCTCGACGCCCTCAAAGCCAGCTCCGTTGACGACCACTATTTTGTCGGCACCATCAATGCCTTTGTCGACGTCGACCCCGAAGCCCTCAGCGCCATAGATTCAAACAAAGGCTCCAACTCAGCCAAATCAGCCAGAAGCTGTCAAAATAACAGCAAAAGAGAAGGCTGCAAAGGCTATAATGCTTTTAGGTACACCCCCCCCCACCTCTCCCAGAAAAGGTTTTTAAACCTCTTCCAAGGAAATAATTTTTCAAATCAATAACTTCAATTTTTGAAGAACAGGAGAGGTCTGATGAGGAGAATGTTCTTTTTGGACTGGAATATGGTACCCAAAATGTCCCAGAATGCCTGATTTCTGGGGAAAGCAGGATGAGGGTCCTGGTGGAAACCCTGCATAATGCAAGTGGTATTGATACTTCGCCTGAAACAGATTTTGGCAGGCCAGAACCAGGGGAACATGCCAGTCCCTCATACCATCAACTTACGACAAAGGTGTTTGAATACTTACGATGGGCCAGACCAACAACTTGGTTCATCCAGGATGATCTGACCGATATATTGGATCATGGTCCCACCGAAGATCTGATTTTACCCTTCCATGTAGCCTTGTAAAATAGGGTGGCCAAAAATTGGGAGACTCTGGATTCTATTCCTCCGGTGAATAAATCCCTTACTTCAAAATACCGCCCTTCCAGTAGCGACCCCGGCTATCTGTCTAAACATCCTACTCCTGAGAGTCTGGTGGTCCAGGAAGCCACAGCATCAAATAAGGTGGCGTACCCTTCTATCCCTCCGGATAGGGACGACAAGCGTGTGGATGGTTGGGCACACAAGGTATTTTCAGCTGGGAGTATGGCGTTAAAATCGGCCAACTCCACATGTGCCTTGGCAGCATTTTCGTACACTCTATGGGAGTGCATTGCAATAGTGGCAGAGCACATACCAGAAGGGGATGAAAGGGAAGGATTCCTAGCCATTGTTAAAGATGGAAAGGATGACATGCAGGAATCCCTTAAGTCTGCATTGGACACTGCAAATAGTGTGAGCAGGTCCATTGGCACTAGCACAGTAATGCGCAGATTTGCGTGGTTACGGAAGTCGGGTTTTGTACCTGTAGCGGAAAGGAACAAGGGATGGTACTCCCCATATTTTTGGATTCCCAAAAAGGACGGAGGACTGAGACCCATCTTGGACTTAAGAGACTTGAACAAGCTCCTCAGGACGGACAAGTTCTTGATGGTCACTCTTTCTCAGATCCTTCAGGCCCTTCAACTTCAGGATTGGTTGGTGTCATTGAACCTCCAGGATGCTTATTTTCATGTGCCAATCCATCTCAAGCACAGAAAATACCTGAGGTTCGTAGTTAGCGATTCACACTATCAATTTCTAGTCCTGCCATTCGGGTTGACCTCCGCCGACTGTCTTCACCAAGTTAATGGTAGTGGTGGCAGCGCTCCTCAGGAGAGGGGGGATTCACATGTACCCCTACCTGGACGATTGGTTGATCAGGGCACGTTCTGCCGAACAAGCCCTGGATCATCTGAAAGTGACCTGCCACTTCCTCCACAGACTGGGCTTCTCCCTCATTTTCAAGAAGTCACAAATTACACCTTCCCAACAGCTCCAGTACATAGGGGCTGTATTAGACACATTGTTGGGAAAGAGCTTGCCTCCCAAGTTGGGGGCTCAAGACATTCTTCAGATGGTTTCCAAATTCCAAAATGCCCAAAATCTCCAGGCCTATGACTTATTGAGGTTGCTCAGGCTCATGGCATCCTGCATTTTCCTAGTGCCAGAAGCACGCCTGAGGATGAGATCCCTTCAATGGGCTCTAAAGACTCAATGGTCCCAGTTTTCAGGTCAAATGACGAATCTCTTTCAAATACCGAACAAGGTTCGACAGGATCTTCTGTGGTGGACTTGCACAGAGAACATCCTAAAAGGAGAAAATGTTTGGCAACCATGGCCGGATGTTACAGTAGTGACGGACACCTCACTCATGGGGTGGGGAGCTCTTGCCAATGATCTGACAATCGGCGCTTGTTGGTCTCCATCGAAGTCCAAACTACACATCAACCTTTTAGAGCTGAGAGCAATCAGACTAGCGCTGGATGCTTTTCTGCCCTCTGTACAGGGAAAGAATGTCCTGATAATGACAGAAAACACAGTGGCCATGTACTACCTCAACAAGAGAGGAGGTGTAGGGTCACTACCACTGTGCAGAGAGGCAATGCAGCTCTGGTATTGGGCAATTCAAGAAGGAATCTCCTTAACGGCAGTTATCTAGTCGGGGAGGAGAATATGACGGCGGATGCTCTGAGCAGGCAGGGCACGGTGTCCCATGAGTGGGAACTGGCTCAGGAAGTCGCTCTTCGCCCTTTGGGGAACCCCTCAAGTAAATCTGTTTGCGACAGGGATCAACCGGAAGTGCGAAAGGTATTGCTCAAGGGAATTTCCCCCGAGAGGAGCCCTAGGGGACGCGTTCCTGGTGGAGTGGAACTTCCCACTGTCATACGCGTTCCCTCAGATTCCCGTCATTCCTCAGGTCATCATAAGATTGAGACGGTTCGTAAACCGCATGATCCTAATCACCCCGGATTGGCCCAGGAGAGCGTGGTACCCGGACCTTCTAGACATGTCCATCTGTCCTCCGTTACGTCTTCCTCAAAGAGAGGACCTTCTCTCACAAATGGAGGGCCAGGTTCTCCATCCAGAGGTCAAGACTCTCAACCTTAATGCATGGAATCTGATAGGCTGAGATACAACGATTGGGACCTTCCAGATGACATCATGGAGGTGTTGCTTTCGGCAAGAAGGCCAGCAACAAAATCTCTACACCGTTGCCGTTGGAAAACGTTTTGCAACTGGTGCAGAGAAAAGAATGTTGATCCTTTTCCATGTTCCATTCCGGAAGTGTTGTCCTTCCTCTTGTCACTAGCACATAGAGGTCTAAATGTTGGGACCATTAAAGGTTATCTTGCAGCGCTTTCCATTTTTAAGCGTTCTTCGGAAGAATGCTCCTATTTCAAAATTCCTTTAATAGTACATTTCTTAAAGGGACTCGCCAATGTGTTTCCACCTTACCCCTTCCAAGTACCAATTTGGGATCTTAATCTGGTTCTAAAATTCTTAATGTGTGCCCCCTTTGAACCCCTGCACACTTGTCCTTTAAGATTACCAACATTGAAAACCGCTTTCCTAGTTGCTTTAACATCTGCAAGAAGAGTGAGCGAATTGCAGGCACTGTCTTCTGGGCCACCCTATACTGTGTTCCATAGGGACAGAGTGGTATTAAGGATTAAACCCTCAGTTTAGCTTAAAGTTGTGTCCGATTTTTCATTTAAATCAGAAAATTGTTCTACCCGCATTCTACCCTCCACCTCATCCTAGTAAGGAGGAGGAAAGATTGCACAGGTTGGACCCGAGAAGAGCTCTAAGCTTTTACATTTCTAGGCTTTCCAAGCTTAGAGTGGATAATCAACTTTTCATTGGCTACACCGGAAGGAAATTGGGTCAGTCGGTGTCAAAACAAACCACATCATGTTGGATTATGCTTTGCATTTCAGAATGCTACAGATTGGCGGGAAAAGACCCACCAGAAGGCTTAAGGGCCCATTCCACCAGAGGCATTGCCTCTTCAACAGCCCTTCAAAGAGGTGTTCCCATAAAATCCATTTGTGAAGCAGCAACTTGGTCATCTCTGCACACTTTTTCAAGATTCTATAGTCTGGATGCTTCCCAGTCTAAGGAGCTTGCTTTTGGTAAAGCAGTGCTATATTCCACCAAATAATAGTATCAAAATTCTACTCCCTCCTCCAGAGAGTTTTCTATACTGCTTTGGGAGTCTATCTAAGATGAGGAATACGTTGGAGGACACAATCCATTCGAAGAACAATTTACTTACCAACTGGTAACGTTCTTTCGATTGGATGTTCCTCCAACGTATTCCTCATCGCCCTCCCATCCTACTCCTCTGTAGATTTTCCGGGTTGTTGCCACTTCAACTCTTGCAAGGCTGATACCGGACTACCGGCACAATCTACACAGTAGAGCAAGGGGGGGAGGGGAAACAGAACTGAGGCCAACGGGCGCCGCGCGTGCTACTTGTTTATCCGATGGCGTCACCCTTGACTGAGGCCTTCGAGGGACCATCGACTCGACGACATCGACGCATGGCGCCCTCTGCCGAGAAAATTTCCGAAGCAGCTAAAGCTGGATGGAATACATCCAAGATCAGGAATACGTTCGAGGAACATCCAATCAAAAGAACGTTACCAGTTGGTAAGTAACCTGTTCTTCTTTCATAACACAACTTCAAACAAATCAAGATGTTCATTTAGCATGTGACACCTTCTTCAAATGAATAACCTTTGTCAGGATAGTAATTCAAGTTTGTCAAAGTGCCTTCTTCAAATAAAATTCTTCTGTCAATGTAGCACATCAACTTTCCTAGGCAATGCTACTGCTTGTCAAACCAGTGATAAAGTAAATGAATTCCTTAATTCAACCAAGGTTCTTTCATCACACCTTTTTGCCCACAAATATATTTCATCAAATCCTCTTCTTTCCAGGTCTTCTCGCCTGCCAAGAAACTCTTATAACTACTTTGAAAGCCAGCGAGGCGATATTGACTCCAAGATTCTCCACACCAATCCCTCTTGGAAGGAGGGTTGAACGATAACTGCCCTTTCTTATAGTCTCTTGACTTGAAATAGAAGGATTATTCTCAAAATGTCTTAGTGGCTTCTAGACAGCTTTTTGACTGGTGGCAGTTTGGGTTACAAGTTTCCCCCAGTTGAAATCCCAAAAAGGAGGAGTTGCGCCCTTGCCACCTCTGTAAGGTTTCACAATCTTTTGGCTGCTGGCAATGTGAGATATAGGCTTTCCCAAAGGTGCATCTCTTTTAAGGGGATTTATGCCTTGGTTGTTTAATTGAAGTCACAACTTCTTGGCTGATGGTAATACTGCTAATGAGCTTTTCCTGGTGGTAGTCTTAATATGGTTTTCTCACAGTATCTTAGGTGATGGTAATACTGGTTATAAGCTTCCTCCACTGTTATTTCTACTAAGGTCTTCTCACAGCCTCTTGGCTGTTGGGTAATGTCGGTTATAAGTGTTCCCCCACTGTTAGACCCTTATAAAGGAACATTACGTCTCTGCCACAAATGTCCTGTTTTTTTACTTATTCGATGTTCAGATTCAAATGTTTCTGCTTCGATACATTAATTGTTCGGTATTCAAAATTGTTATTTTGTAACAATCTTCTTGCACCTAGTGCCTCGACGTAAGCATTTGCTTTTAGTAAACTCACTGGCTGTCTACGGCAGCTCCTTCTCGCGGTCCGGCATCGCACCGTGTCTCCAGCATCCAACCCGCTCTTTCCTTCTCCTGTGTACCTTCGGTAAGCTGTGCATCGGTCTTCATGAGCTTGGCAGCTCAGTTGATCTTCCGCAGCTTCACCGACTGCAGTATACTGCTTTGGGAGCATTTCTCCTCTGCAGCTGGGCTTCTTCTTGATACACTGCTTCCTGCTGTGCATACTCTGCACTTCGAATGGATTGTGTCCTCCCACGTATTCCTCATCTTATGATAATTCGTTATCTCCAGCTTTGCTGCTTCGGAAAAAAAAATTCTCGGCAGAGGGCGCTGTGCTCGAGGTCGTGGCGTCGATTGTCCCTCGACGGTCTCCGTACCGTGTCGACGTCACTGATGGTATAAGTAGCTCGAGCCGCGCCCGTTGCTCCAGTTCCGTTTTTCCGATCGCTTTGCTATCGTGAACGGCGCGCTCCGAGATTTTCTTCATGAAAATGTCATCTTCTTCAACTCCTTCGACACCCAAGACTGGGTTCAAGAAGTGTATCGATTGTGGATCGAAAATGTCGATCACTGATCCTCAACGAGTTTGTCTCTGGTGTCTCGGTTCTAGTCACCGAACGGACGACTGTGGTTCCTGTCAGTCCATGACCGAGAAGGCCCTTCGTGAGAGGAGAGGTAAACTGTTGGTGGGGAGGGAAGCCTCTAAGAAGGCTGTGTCCAAAAAGCATAAGAAAGCGACCGATTCGAAAGAATCAGATCGACATAGACATTCCAAGAGATCTCGATCTAGGAGTAGATCGAGACACTCTTCTTCCTCGTCAAAAAAATTGAAGAGGAGACATAGATCTCCTTCATCGTCATCATCTTCTGAGTCGTCCGAAGAAATTTGATGTCCGACAAAATCGGATTCCCCCAGAAAATGGGGGTAATTCCGTAAAAAGATGATGGAGGTTTTCGAGAATGCGGCCCCGACCCCCTCGAAAGAACCTCGGAAGAGCCATTCCTCTAAGGTCGCTCCATTGGACGACAAAGAGAAGTCGAGAACTACCTTGGTAAAAGCCAGTAGTATCGAAGATACTCCAGTCGACGCCAAGTCGTCGAGGGCTCCTCGTGAATCGAAGACTCCTCGAGAGTCGAGCACATCTCCGGTGCCTCATAAAAAGCTCAAGTCATCAAAGGCTTCGACGGCTTCATCGACGCCATCGGCGTCGACTGCTTCAGCATCGAAGCCAAGAGCGTCTTTGACACCTGTATCGAAGTCTTCTTCGAAGTCTTCGAGGTTCCCGTCGACAACCTCGAAGGATTTTTCTATTCCCTCGAAGGAAATTGTTGAGGAAGAAAGGAGATTTACTCCGTTGCCCAGAACAGACTTTTTTAAAGCTATGTCCTCAATTTATCAGGAATCTGGCTCGGAGGAAGACGAAGTCACTCCCTTTGGAGTTTCAAATGGCACAAGACAAGTTCCTGAGAAACTCATTGATCATGAATCTAGAATGAGAGACCTGAGTGATACTCTACACTCTGCTAGTGGAATTGACAGCTCCCCAGAGTTAGAATTTGCCAAACCTGACCCTGCAGAACATGCAGACTCGGGGTACAGAGGTCTTATGAACAGGGTAGTAGAATATATGGGTTGGGGTAACACTTCACCCGTGTTTGAACAGGACGACATGACAGATATGTCAAAGGTCCCCAAGAAGACCCAGTTCTCCCCTTTCATAGGGCTCTTCAGAGAACAGTAGAAAAAAATTGGGGAAATCCTGATAGCATTGCTGCTACAAATAGTAATTTCCCAAAGAAATACAGACCAGCTGGTATGGATCCTGAATATTTAAACAGACATCCGACTCCAGAAAGTCTGGTTATTCAGGCTGCATCCACAGCAAAACAAACTGCATATCCCACAATCCCTCTGGATAGAGAGGACAAGAAAGTTGATGCGTGGGCCCGTAAAGTTTTCACTTCAGGTAGCATGGCCCTGAAATCGACAAATGTCACCTCTACCCTGGCCAGGTTTACCCATACCCTGTGGGACTGTATTTCGGCGGCGGCTGAGCATATTCCGGAAGGCGAGGAAAGGGAAGGCTTCCTGAATATAGTCAAAGACGGAAAGGAGGCAATGGGGGAATGTCTCCAGTCTGGACTGGATACTGCTAATAGCATCAGCAGATCCATGGCTACAAGCACTGTGTTGCGCAGATTTGCGTGGTCGAGGAAGTCGGGGTTTGCACAGGATGTGCAATCCAGACTCCTTAACATGACCTTTGATGGCTCGAGGCTATTTGGCAGTAAGGCTGACGAAAGCCTAGAAAAACTCCAGACCTCGAAGGTGGCAGCTAAATCTCTTAGTGCCTCCATACGCCAGCCTCAGAAAACCTATTCAGGATCATCTTCCTGGAGAGTTTGTTCTTTTCGCTACTACTCCTCATTTGGTAGAGGAAGAGGACAGGCTTCTCAGAGGCAGAAAAAACTTCCCTCGTGGTGGACGAGGAAGAGGTGCGAAACCAGCCTCAGGAGCGGCATCTTTGCCCTCAGCCACTCCTGCAGCCGCCTCCATATCTCTCTGAGACCTTGCTCCACAAGACACCAGTGGGAGGCAGGATCTCTCAACATCTGAAGGAATGGCGAGGCATTACTTAAGATGTTTGGGCACTGGAAACAGTAGCTCAAGGTTACTGTCTCCCCTTTTTAAAAAGGCCTCAGAATCATCCACCGGGAGCCAACTCCGTAAAAATTCCAGACCCGCTTCTGTTGCAGGAAATTTTAACCCTGCTAGAGAAAGGTGCCATAGAACAGGTACCTGTAGGGGAGAGGAACAGGGGTTGGTACTCCCCATACTTTCTCATCCCAAAAAAGGACGGAGGATTGAGACCCATCTTGGACTTAAGAAACTTGAACAAGTTCCTCAGGAAGGACAAGATCAAGATGGTGACCCTTTCTCAGATCCTTCAGGCTCTACAACTCCAAGACTGGTTGGTATCATTGGACCTTCAGGATGCTTACTTTCATGTGCCAATCCATCCTGGGCACAGAAAGTACCTGAGGTTCGCGATTGGCAATTCTCATTATCAGTTTTGAGTTCTGCCATTCGGGTTGACCTCCGCCCCAAGGGTTTTCACCAAACTAATGGCGGTTGTGGCAGCGAGTCTCAGGAGAGGTGGGATTCACATCTACCCCTATCTGGACGACTGGTTGATCAGAGCACGTTCTCCTGAACAGACTCAGGAACATCTTTCGATCACTTGCCACTTCCTCCACAAACTGGGCTTCTCCCTCAATTTCAATAAGTCCCACATGATACCATCCCAAAAGTTCCAGTTTATCGGAGCAGTCTTGGACACTTCATCGGGAAAAGCCTCGCCTCCCGAAGTGAGAGCTCTCCACATCCAGCAGATGGTAATGAAGTTTCAGAATGCCCAACATCTACCGGCCTTCGATTTTCTCAGGTTGCTCGGCCTCATGGCATCCTGCATTTTCCTAGTACCAGAGGCCAGGTTGAGAATGAGATCCCTTCAATGGGCACTCAGAACTCAGTGGTCCCAGTTCTCAGGGAATATGTCGGATCTTCTGCAAGTCCCGAGCGCAGTTACTCAGGATCTACTATGGTGGGCTTGCAACCACAACATTCTCAAGGGAGAATCCTTTTGGCAACCATGGCCGGAGATAACAGTAGTGACCGACGCCTCACTCACGGGGTGGGGAGCACACACCAACAGTCTGACAATCGGCGGTCGTTGGTCTCCATCGGAGTCCAAACTACACATCAACCTATTGGAGCTGAGGGCAATCGGACTAGCGCTGAAGGCCTTTCTGCCCTCTGTACAGGGAAAGAATGTCCTGATAATGACGGACAACACAGTGGCCATGTACTACCTCAACAAGAGAGGAGGAGTAGGGTCACTACCACTGTGCAGAGAGGCAATGCAGCTCTGGTTCTGGGCAATACGAGAAGGAATCCCTCTATCGGCAATTCACCTAGCCAGAGAGCAAAACACGGCGGCAGACGCTCTGAGCAGGCAGAGCAGAGTCTCTCACGAGTGGGAGCTAGCTCAGGAAGTCCTTCAAGAGATCTTCGCCCTTTGGGGAACCCCTCAAGTGGATCTGTTCGCCACCGAGACCGAAGTGCGATCAGTACTGCTCAAGGGAATTTCCTCAAAGAGGAGCTCTTGGAGACGCATTCGTAGTGGAGTGGAAGTTTCCACTGCTGTACGCGTTTCCCCCAGTCCCCGTGATTCCTCAAGTAATCAGGAGGTTGAGAAAGTTCAGGAAAACCATGATCCTAATTGCCCCGGATTGGGCCAGGAGAACGTGGTACCCGGACCTTCTAGACATGTCCATCTGCCCTCCAATACGTCTTCCGCAAAGAGAGGATCTTCTCTCGCAAGAGGAAGGTCGGGTTCTCCATCCAGAGGTCAAGACACTCAACCTTCACGCATGGTTTCTGAGAGGTTGAGATACAAGGATTGGGATCTTCCGGATGACGTAATGGAGATCTTGCTTTCGGCCAGAAGGCCAGCAACAAAATCTTTATACCGATGTCGCTGGAACAAGTTCAGTAACTGGTGCAAAGATAAGGATGTGGACCCTTTTCAGTGTGGCACCCCAATGGTGCTTTCTTTCCTACTGCATCTAGCCAATCTGGGGCTCCAGATAGGGACAATTAAAGGATACCTTGCTGCGCTGTCTATTTTCAAGCGCACCTCAGAAGATGTTTCATATTTCAAAATTCCATTGATCATTCAATTCTAAAAGGGGCTTACTAATGTATACCCCCCAGTACCTTTTCATGTCCCAACTTGGGACTTAAATCTAGTACTAAAATTATTGACTTGTATACCTTTTGAGCCTATGCACTCCTGCCCATTGAGGCTCTTAACATTAAATACTGTACTTCTTGTGGCCTTGTCATCAGCCCGCAGGGTTAGCAAACTTCAGGCTCTCTCATGCAAACCGCCATTTACTACTTTTTATAAGGATAAAGAAGTTAAACCTTCCTTTTTACCAAAGGTAGTTTCAGACTTCCATTTGTCGCAAAAGATAATATTACCAACTTTTTATCCTCCTCCTCATTTGGGCAAAGAAGAGGAGAGATTGCACAGACTAGATCCCAAGAGGGCTCTTACTTTCTATATCTCAAGAATGACTAAATTGAGGCAAGATGACCAACTATTTGTGGGTTATACTGGTCATAAACTAGGATTATCTGCAACAAAACAGACCATATCCCGCTGGATCATCTTAGCCATAATTGAATGCTACAGATTAGCAGGAAAAGAACCACCAGATGGGCTTTGTGCCCATTCTACAAGGGGAATGGCTACTTCTGCGGCTCTAAAGAGCGGAGTCCCGGCAGCAGACATTTGTGCAGCTGCAACCTGGAAAACAATACATACCTTTGTTAAACATTATTGTTTGGACACTGCCTCTAACAAGGGTTTATTTGCAAAGGCAGTTCTGCATTCTGTCCACGAAAACTGAAATGGTACTCCCACCTCCGAAATTGCCACTGCTATGGGAGTCTATCATAAGATGAGGAATACGTGGGAGGACACAATCCATTCGAAGAACAAGTTACTTACCAACTGTAAAGTTCTTTCGACTGGATGTTCCTCCAATGTATTCCTCATCGTCCCTCCCATCCTACTCCGCAGTACAGTTTACGTTTCTTACACTTTCCTCTCACAAAGTGTGCATCAGTCATGAGGCACGCCTGGGTGTTCCTCCTATATGTGTTCATCGAAAAAACAGAACTGGAGCAACGGGTGCGGTCAAGCCACTTATACCATCAGTGACGTCGACACGGTACGGAGACCGTCGAGGGACAATCTACGCCACGACCTCGAGCACAGCGCCCTCTTTCCGAAGCAGCGAAGCTGGAGATAACGAATTATTATAAGATGAGGAATACGTGGGAGGAACATCCAGTCAAAAGAACGTTACAGTTGGTAAGTAACTTGTTCTTCTGCTCACCTTCACCCTTTGTGGTGGCTTCTGCAGGCGTGCTTCTTTCCGTGGCTGCTCCTTCACCTCCGATAGCTTCAGCTTCACCAGCTATGTCTTTTGCATGACCTTCAATAACTCCTTGGCCTTCTTCCTCTTCTTCACCTCCTTCTCGCAGCAGTACCTCATGTTTGGATTTAAATATCCCGTTCAGGTTCCCTAATTTGCAGCAACTAGACTGCACCTTTGAATAAACATTCTGGATCCTCATTGCCTCTGAACCCCCCATCCTCCTTCCAGTACCTCCAGCATTATGGGAACTAAAGTCCATAGAGGATTGTGTGAAATTAGTTTGTTCTGTGTTACTTCGTTAGTTCAGACTGCTTTATGTGCTGAGAGTTATTAGGATAAGGAGAGGTTGTGAAAAGAGTTTGCAATTCCACATTGGAGTGAGGATTTCTATTTAAGCTAGAGGCATTAACTTTATTCTGTCTATATGATTTCCCATGAAAGGCTCTTTGGGTATTTTTATGGGAGGAATTGGTACATTGATAATATGCCATCAGGTATCTGGGAATAATTTCACTTTCATCCTCAGACGATGACTACTGCGTCCCTCCTAGCGGAGTCACCACTTCCCCTTGATAGCCATCTCCTCCCGTGTGATCCTCCCTCTTGATACCTCCTAGTGTTAGGATCGGGTAGCAGCTGCCTTCCCCTGGCCACATGGGAGGAGACTTTAGGCTGGGGTTTGGTAATGACTCCACAGGATTCTATCTGTGATGATGCCTTGTGGAAGGTGATTGAAAAGGCCATTGATAACTTGCCCATGGAGAGCCATGAAGTGATGAAGGAAGTGGCGTCAGATGGTATAGAATCATCAAAATACATTATTCAGGCACTGTTGGGTACTGGGGATGCAGTAGCTGGGGAAATGGGGACATTTGCTGACTTTAGATATCATGGTTGGCAGATGCTGCCTGGTTTTCCACTAGATGTCCATGTGAAAATTATGGACATGCCTTTCCAGGTTGGCAAACTCAAAATGCACCATACCTTGGAGAAGTTCAAGGAGTAGAGGCAGATAGCCAGGCCTTTACTCTAGTCGGCACCCCAAAGCTGTTTTTCATGGCCAATCAGAATAGGTTCATGCCAGTAACCCAGCCAATGCAACGTTTTGGCAAGGGGATTCCTATGAGAAGACAGTCATTCAAAAAGCCTATGAGAGGCATGGGCCAAAAGAAGATGGCTCCTCAGCCTGTTGCTTTTCATGGGTGCGGCCCCAGGAAAGAGGATTTGATGTTTCCTCACAGCACACAGCGCTGGTGCAGGGCAGAATGGGTGACTTTGTTGGGAAGTGTAAGGCTGTGACTACTGACAGGTGAATCCTGTAAATTGTGGAACAATATTAGTATTCCCTTCCTGATTTTTACTCTAGATTGTCCACTTCAGCAGACTTCAACAGAGGCGACTGGAGCTTTATGAGGTGGAGCTGCATCCACAAGTAGAGCAGATGATTCTAAAAGGAGCCATAGAAAAAGTGCCCAAAAAAGAAAACATTATGTTTTTTCCAATATTTTCCAGTCCCCAATCGGGAACCTGCTAAATTGAGGCTCATCTTAGATATGAGAGGGAAACAAGTGCTTTTGAAATTAAACATGGTGACTTTATCCCAGGTTTTAGGGGCTCCGTTAGGAGGCTCTGAATTGCGTCCTTGGACCCCCATGGTGAGGATTTTCATCTCCTAGCTTATCAGCTCACCAAAGGTACATGTGGTTTATTGCAGAGGCCAACATTGGCATTTCAAGGTATTACCCATCAGTCTAGCATCAACACAGAATGTTTCACCAAAGTCAAGGCAGTTGCTACGGCCCATTAACATCTGGCAGGTGTGTTGACAACTGGTTTGCAAATAGGGAATGGATGCTAGCCACTACACAAACCATGTGGTTGCTGCACCTCTTCCAGACGAGTATGAAGAAGTGAAGTCTGCTTCTGGCTGTGCCTCTTGCGGTTCACTGGAGCAGTGCTGGCCATGACACAGATGAAAGCTTTTTCTCCACCAGGGAGGTTTCACGCGATCACGTGTACACCTGCCAATTCCAAAGCAGATGTCTTGTTGTCAGCCCCAGATGTTCTTGCAGTTACTGGGTCTCGTGGCCTCCTTTTATTCTTCTCATTCCTTTGGCAGTGTTTCACATGAAGATGTCAGTGGGACCTGAGATTCAGATGGTCCAGTTGATCACGTCTCTGGAAGAAAGGCTGCCAGTGAGCACAGGACTTTATCTGGTTGGCTAAGGAACACAACTTGATGATGGAGCAGCCTTTTCCTCTCCTTCTCTTTCTACAGTGGATTCTACAGTGGATTGTGATAGATTTGTCCATCATAGTGTGTGTTGTCCACCTCAGTCAGAAAGAGAAGTATGGCTCCATATCAATTTGTCGCAGCTGAGAGCAATTTGCCTAGCTGACTTTCAAGTCCCAGTTAGCGGGAAGGAGAGGTATGGCCCTTATGGACAATGCTAGCGCATTGAACTCTTTGAACGAGTCCCTGGCCATGGGGTTCCTCAGATTGTCTCAGTGTTCATGATGTATATATATGGCTACTGGCCAGGGGCTTTTCTGTACAAATATTCCATCTGTTGTTGCGGAGCAATGTGAGATCACATGTACGCTTGGCAGGCTGCAGTCTGTGCCCCACTTTGAGAGGCTACAAGGCAGCAGTGTATCTTTATGCAGAGGCCCAAGCAGGGTCAATTTTTCCAAGATCGATATTGCGGTCCAATTTCTGAAGGGGCAACCAAAATATCTGTCATTATACAGCCACAATCCAGGGCCCTGAATTGTGTCATGACACAACTGATGGTTCCTGGTTTTGAGCCAGTGCACAGCTGCTACTTCAAGCTCCTGACAATGAAAGATGCCCCTTTGTTTCTCCCTTCTCAGGCCAGTTTCAGCGTTCCAGGGCATTGACAATTGTTCTGTAACTCTATCAGTGCATACCATTACACACACAATAAACAATGCCTTACCACAACTACATGGCGTCTGGCCATCATCCGCTTTTCTCCATAGTTCTATGTATCTTAGCACTCACAGAAAAAAGGTGCAGCTCTGTGGGCCTATAGCATGATTTAACAAAGGCTATAGAGTGGAAATGCCAACACTATGTTTCGGGCAATGGTAGAACTACTACAGACATCCTTTGATAGATTTGGTACCTCAAGCTCCCAGTTGTACCTAACAAGAAGTGTCGGGAGCTAAGAAAGCTTCTCTCTACAGTTCAAGACTTTCTAAAAACAAATGATTCAACTGTAACCTGAATAAACACCGTATCTACCTTTCATAAGGTATAACATATATTTTCATATACCTCTGTACAAGGACATTACTTTATTCCACATCCTACTGTATTACCGTATATATATTCCAGTCTTTCCACCACCTCCCAAGGATTGACATTGATTTGTTGACCAGCTACCACTAGGTGAGACGAGAAATGCCTCTTTGATAATATTTAGGAAGGTAAACCCACACTTTAAATATATGCATGGGCGATTACTCTTATAACCCACAGCGTTTCCAACATAGCCAGGTACTCGCCCCATTGCTAAGTATTGTTATTCATCACCATACCAGCTGTTTGCCCTATTGCCACCCAGTTCCCAACCATTCACATGATTTCCTAAGAATTTCACAGTAAAGTTAGCAGTGCCTAGTTCTGTTATGCCTATTTAGCAGAGCTTTGTTCATTTTTGTCTGCTTAACACATCAAGTCCAGATTCCATTATGCCAAGTTAGTAGAAAAGTGTCACATTCTATAATGCCCAGTTACATACACTAAGGAGTAGGTCCTGTTAACACGGGAACGGCAGATTTGAGTTAGCATCGTAAGGCCACAGCCCATTGGCCTTGTTAGCACAATATGGGTAGATTCTAGTACACCTACTAAGGGCAGATTACATTATGGTTTGTTACCACTGTAAGGCTACATGTTCTTATGCCCAATTAGCACAATAAGGCCATCTCCCATTATGCCTGGTTAAGCCAAATTTGTCCTCACCGTATGTAATTGTGATAAGGCACATTTTTCCTTCCCCTGCCTGTCCTCCTTCCATATCTTTTTATTCGTATTACATTTTCTTCTCCTCCTTCCATTACCATATCAGGACTTTCCTCTGTGCATGTGATGTTTTATCCAATTTTTCCAATCTTTTTTTCTCTGTTTGCCTGCTTAATGTTTGATAACTTTTCTAGAAGCATTAAATACAAATTAAACTTGATGTATTTGCATAGCAACAATGCATTGCTCAAAGACGCTGAATTGGAAGTGATCTTCCAGGGATAGCTACTGGGTGGCACTGTGGCATATGTGGATTAGCTGGAATGGGATTTATATGACATTAACAGAGGTGTCACAGGCATTTCATTTAGTGACACCAACCCACTCACTGTGTTTTTAGCAGGAAAGGCCCACCATGCCCTAGGTGTGTCTGGCTATATATGCTGCATCCATCCATTCAGTATTGGAGAATGTAACATAAGGCAGCAACATGCAGAAATAGTAATTGTTAAATAGGATGCAGGAAAGAAATAGTAAGCTGGAGTGGTTAAGTGGTCTTCAAACTGTGACACTGGCCCTTTATCGGGGCCGAGGAGGGCAGATGGCGACTGCTGTAAAAAAAAGAAAATATAAGCAGTTTTGGCATTTAGGATGGCCTCGCCAATTAATTAATCCTTTAAAACGTGCTTAATACCAGAGTGCGGGTCTAGGATCCAAACCTGTGTTGCTCTACGTTGTCTTGCTTCCAAGACAAACACATTGCCGCTTAGCTATCCTCCTGGCCAATAATGTTTGAACTAAAAAGGTTGCCACTGCATAGAACACTTATCTGTCACTGCCTTACACTAATGGACAAACCTCAGCTACAGTTTTATTTTGACCTGACCACCAACGTAGTGCTAGACTCGTCCTTGAGCTGAATCTTTAAACTAAAGTTCCCTCCTGCTTCTTTAGAGCAAGTTACTCCCTTTCTCAAAGAAGGAAGGAGGGCACTAAACATCCTTGTTATGTTAAGGGACCTTAATATAGTGTAACTTTTCACCCAGAGGTATCTTGACACTGTAACAGGACACCCCGCCAGGGGGATACGAGAGGAGAAAACATATTGGCATGGAAAGAGGGGGCTGTTGAGGATAAAGAAAGTTTTTTTTAAAGCCTTGCAGAACTCTAGATACGCCTCTGTGAGCCTTATAGCCAAAGGGAGAGAATTCTACAGAAGCGGGCCTGCAACAGAGAAGGCCCGACCTCCAACTGTGGCTTCTTAATCCGTGATACATGGAGAAGGAAATGGCCGGCCGAGCGTAAGGCTCTGTATGGCACATATGGGACAATCTTCTCACGAAGGTGCAAAGCCCCTAGTCTATGTACTGCCCGATGAATCATGCAGAGGACTTTAAACTTCACCCTGCCCTTAACAGGGAGCCAGTGAAGTTTGTTCAGAACTGGGGAGGCATGTGCGAACTTGGGGAGACCAGCCACCAACCGAGCCGCCAAGTTTGAACAAACTTTAGTCTGTTCAGCTGCTATTTAGGCTGGGCCAGCAGATTGGCATTACAGTAGTCCAAGATACTGTGATGAATCGGCAACGATTCCCCCAGAAAACCTGGCTGGGACCTTTCTCATGTGGCCAGGGAAAGACAGACGCTTTCTGATCCCTACCTTGGGGGTGGTGTTCTGCAGGAGGATCACGTGGGTGTGGGGGGGGGCTTGTCGAGCAGGTCCGGAGGAATGGGAAACCCCCCTTGTTTAACTTTCCACTAAACCCCAATCTTTTATTGGCTTGTTGCAAAACCAAAGACTTGAGAAACTACTGCAAGTCACATTATTCCTGAGGTAATGGGACGAGGAAGAGGACTGAAGAGGAACAATGCTGCAGGAGTGGTCAACTAATTCACGTAAATGACCCATACCTGAGGGAGACTGGGAGACTTAAAGGCTCCCTCAGGTGCAGGCAGCAAAAGGAGTCGTAGTGCAGACCGTGTTGGCAGCGAGGGCCGGACTGGAGGAGAGAGAGGAAGTCGGGACCAATGTGAAGCCAAAGCCAATGGCTGGCCCTGAGAGGGTCTATTCCTCCAGTTGTCCCAATTGCAGAGGTCCTGCAGCGGGAAGCATGTGCGAAAGGGATGCTTGCCATTTGAAGACTTGTGCAGAGGCTGCGCAGCGGGAAGCGAAGGCAGCAAGGGGAGTTTTCCGTCTCGACAGATCTCGGGTGGCTGCTGTGAAAAACCAGAGGGTATTTCACTGCCTAGATCCCGGGGCTCCCTTACTCAGGCAGCCAGGGAACGGCCATCGCCTTTGGATCCAGACCCTGGGGTGTACAAGTGCGGGAGGATCACCTGGGTGAGGGGTCCTCAGGGTGTGGGGGAGGAACGCCCGATGGCGACGGCCTGGATAGAGGGATTGTATTATGTTTGTCTGTTTTTATTGGGTTTATATAGCGCTTTAATCCAAAGCGCTTTACAGTATAACAACAAGGTACAACAAAGAAAGAAGCATATATATAATCATGAAGCAAGCCAGTGAGACAGTATGTAGAACAATTTACTTAGGTGGAGGGGGAGAGGGAAGGGGAGAGGGAGAGGAGGTGGGTAGGAGGTTACGAATGGTTGAATTGAGACCAATGGGTGCGGGGAGAAGGGGAAGGAAATGGGAAGGGAACAGGGGAGGTGGAGGGGGGAGAAGGTAGGGAAGGAATGTTGGGTGGGGCGGAGTGGCGAAGCAGGGCTTTCAAGGAGTTGCGGAAGGATGAGTAGGTGGGAATGGAGCTGATAGAAAGAGGTAAGGAGTTCCAATGTAGGGGGGCCAGGAGCTGAAAGGAACGGAAGCGTGAGGAGGCGTAAAGGGCAGTGGGTACAATGAGTAAGAAGAGGTCAGCAGAGTGGAGTGAGCGGGAGGGAGTGTCAAATGAGAGGGGAGAGGAGAGATGGGAGGGCAAGTTCATGTAGGGATTTGAAGACTAGACAGAGGAATTAAAAATGTTGTTGTGAGAAGAAGGGGAGCCAGCTAAGCTGAGAGTGAGGTGGAGGTAGAATCACGGGTACCGAGGAGACAGAGTACGGAGAGGTAGATGGATTTTAGGGGGGCCAGATGAGACAAGGAGTCCAAAGAGGAGAGAAGAGCAGTAGAAGAGGCGGGAGAAGATAAGGGAGGAGATTAAGAGTTTGGTAGCATGGAAGGTGAGGGAGGAGCGGATCTTACGGATGTTGAAGAGATGGTGCCGACGGGCACGAGATGTGAGAGAGATGTGGTTAGAGAAGGAGAGGGAAGAATCAATGTGGAGACCAAGGTTGCGAGCATGGGTGGAGATGGAGAGATTGGAAGGGGGGAAAGAGGATGAAAGGAGGGGGGTCGGGGAAAGCGTGCTAGGAGGAAAGAAAAGGACCTCAGTCTTGTCAGTGTTGAGGGAAAAAACATGTGATGACATCCAGTTTTTGATGGCCATAAGGCAGGAAGATAGAGTGTGGTGGAGGTCGGGAGTGAAAGAAGAGAAGGAGAGAAAGAGTTGGGTGTCATCTGCACAGAAATGGTGAAAAATGCCGCAAGAAGGGAGGTGTGAAGAGAGGAAAGGACCGCGAACGGAGCCCTGGGGATGCCATAGTCCAAGGAGAAATTGGAGCATGTGCTGCCGCCCCAACAGACAACTCTTGGAGAGGTAAGAGGAGAGGTAGTAGAGGACAGAGCCTTTGAAGCCAAAGGAGGACAGAGTAGTAAGAAGTAAGGGGTGATCTACTGCATCAAAGGCTGCAGACAGGTCGAGGAGGATGAGAATAGAGGATTGCTTAGCGTAGTGAGCAGAGAGGAGAGAATTAAGTACGTAGGTGAGGGCAGTCTCAATGGAGTGTTTAGGGCGTAAACCAGATTAAGAAGTAGGGAGGAGGGAGTGAGTGGATACAAAAGCTGAGAGTTGAGAGTATGCTCGGCGCTCGAGGAGCTTAGAGATAAAGGGGAGAAGCGAGGTCGGAAGTTGGAAGCAAGAAGGGGGTTAGCAGAAGGTTTCTTCAGGCTAGGAATGATGGTGGCGTGTTTGAAAGCTGAAGGAAAATTGGCAAAGTAGAGACAAATGTTGAAGAAAGAAGGTAGGGAACGAGGAGGGGGTCGATTTCAGGAATACATGAGATGGGAAGGGGGTCAGAAGGGGCAGCAGTAGGGTGAGTTTTGGACAGAAGGAGGGAGACACAGGATGGGGTGATAGGAGAGAAGATAGACATGCTAGCAGATGTGGGGGAGGGAGGAGGGGAGTAGGAAGGGGAGATGAGGATGTTTTGACATAGAGAGAGATTTTTGGATGAGAAGAAGTTGGCAAAGTCGGAGGGAGAGAGGGGCGAGTTGGTAGAGTGATCAGGAGTAGGAGGGGAAAGAAGGAGAGGGAGGGTCTGGGAAATGCAGCGGGGTGAGAAGCTTGTGAGTGGAGGAGGTTAGAGTAGTAGGAGCGCTTGGCAGATTTGAGACAAGAGCCATAGAGAGAGTGGTATGAGAAATAGGAGGATTGATTAGTCAAAGTAGGGGATTTAGGCCAACGCTGTTCGAGGGACGGAGGAGACGACGCATGGGCAGAAGGTGAGGGGAAAGCCATGGTTGGGGAGGTTTGTGTGAAGGGTGGGAGGAAGTAAGAGGGTAGAGCTGGTTGAGACCGGTGGATATTGAGGAGGGCAGAGGGCAGAGTGGAGAGGGCGTCGTCAGCCGAGAGAGAGGAAAAGGGGGAAGTGAGTAAGAGCAGGAGTTGAGGAAGAGAGAAGGGTTGAAGTTGCGGAGGTCACAACGGGAGGAGGAGGGGGGCAGGTAGAGGGGGGAACAAGGAGGAGGGGGGTAAGGGAGAAGGAGAGTAAGGCATGGTCAGAGAGATAGTTGGGAAGAGAAGAAACCGGTGATGAGAGAAGGATGAGATCGAAAGTGGAGCCAGAGGAGTGGGGTAGGGGGAGAAGGGAGGGGAGAGAGGAGATAGGAATTGAGAATAGAGAGAAGAGGGGAAGATTGAGAGGAGATGGAGAGGGGAAGTTTGAAATCACTGAGGACAGAGAGAGGAGTAGGGGTGGGAGAGATGACGGAGAGGAGGTGATCCAGGGCCTCATCGTAGGAAGAGAGGCCTGTAAATAATTAAGAAGGAGATTGCACAAGGGTAAGTGAAGGATTTGAAAAGAAATTTGAAAAAGGAGAAGGTAGGGAGAGGTTGGGTAAGGGTTGAAGAAAGACATATAGGGTGGAAAATGAAACCAATGCCGCCTCTGCGGCCAGGGGGGCATGAGACGTGAGTGAAGGAGGAAGAGGGGGTGGAGAGAGAAGCAGGGACAGTAGAATTGAAGGGGGATCCAAGTTTCGGTGATGCAGAGGAAGTGGAGGTTGAGTCAGAAGAAAATGTCGAGAGCCGCAGGGCCTTGGATCGGGCATTCCAGAGGGCGATGTTAATGATGTTCGAGGGTTCGGCAGTGGGGAGGTGGATAAGGTTGGGACGAGGAGGGATAGTGTGAGGGGAAATCTGAGTCATGGGGGTGGGCATAGATCGGTTGGATCGTCAATAACGGACTATATGGCTAGATCGTCAATAACTGACACAAGCATTGCTTCTGTGCCCATGGATGTACAAAGACCTGATTGATACGGGTGTAAAATAAAAGCCTCCCCTAGAAAAGTTCTCAGTTGGGGTGTTATTACAGCCTCGAGTCCTTTCATGAGAAATCTGAGGAGAGAATGGGCCGGAAGTTAGCTGGCGGAGTAGGGTTGAGAGTGGGTTTCTTTAACCGAGGGGTCGCCAGGGCGTGTTTTACGTTGTGATATTCTGCCTTGTGATAGAGGGGAATTTACAGCTGATGTTACTAGAGGGGAAATCTCCGTACTGATCTTCAAAACCTCAAGAGGATTGGGGTCCTTGCACCCACATAGCCATTATTTCACTATAGGGATAGTGTTAGACACGCCTTGTCGACGTCCCCTTTTCGACTATGAAAAACAAAATGCAATACTCCGCAGTAACCACTGGATGTCGGACCTATGCACAGCATGTGAATCTAAGCAGATACAACCATCAGAAATGCTTTTACGGTAAGTAATGCATTGTCATACAAACGAGTATGCTTTGAGGGTCTGTTTTTTATTGCAAGCTGAATAACTCTTCAGAAAATAGTAGACATTTTGCTGTAATTTGTAATGTCTAATTACCACTTGTAGTGTTCTAATGAGTTCAATTTGCTTCTACAGGGAAACCAGTAGCTGTTACGAGCAACAGAGGTGCATCAAAGATCATGCAGCGTCCAGGAGCCAATCCCCAGTTAGAATGGCAGTACTACCAAGATAGGATAACAAAAGGAAAAACAGGTATAAATATCACATATAAGTAAAAAAAAAAACTACTGGCAATCCCTGACCTTTTCGTTTTTCAATGCAAGAATATTTTGGTTAGTATGTCCCAGATAAAATCACATTTTGTGAGTGCTTTAATGCATTTTTTAGATTTACTTAACTTATACTATTTTAATAAAGTTTGTGTATTGCACATGGAAAGTAATAAACATCTTGATTACGGGATGCAACATCAAACTCTGAATACTGATTTTGTGTTCAGTGGTGTTCACAACAACTGTTCATTGGAGGTAGCGTACAACTCTATACAACTAATTCATGTGCCATCCTATATGAAAACAGCGTTTTTTTTCATTAAATACATTTTAATCTGATTTTCTCAAACACTGAGCATTTCCAGTGATCTTAAGCCAGAACTGCTATTTGGGGATTCTAGATCCAGTTTTTGTGGCCACTTTTTGCTTTTTCCCCCTTGTCTTTTTTGGTTCCTTAATATCTTTTTGTTGACCAGAGGGACTTCTCCTGATATCCCTCTGCCATTATATCCCTTCATACCATGCATAAGGTATATGGTATTTGGTCAACCCCATAGGTGCCCAGTCCCAGGGGTACTTCCCTGTGGTAAAGGTGCAAATTCAGCACTGCCAAGAGGGGGCCTCCCTATCAATTACATAACTAATGGGGAGACGCAGTGGGGGAGAGGGTACTCCTGGGGGAGTGAGGACTGTGAGGAACCTGAGGGTGGCCTCACTTCTTTTACCCCAGGTTCCTCTGCACAGGTGGTCAGGGAAAGGCCATCGCATTTGGATATTCGAGGGCGGTTCACCTGGGTGGCAGGAACTTGGGGAATAAGGAGAGGATGTCTTTGAGTGAGACATGGTATCCCCCTTTCCCTTGTCCAAGTGAATCCAATATTCCCCCTGCCTTTGTAGGCTATTATCAGTCCTTATCCATTTCTTCCACCAAAATGTCCCACAGCCATTCCATCTTAAGACTTGGACGAGGAGGAAAATACGGTGAGTTATGCACACTTCCATTCATTCACACCACTTTGGTACTGAGACGAGGAAGAGGGCTTTGGAGGAGTTCCATTGCAGTTACCAGGCATGTCCAGCGAATAGACTTCCACATGGTCGGGCAATTGAAGTATAGGACTCACACCTACAAACCTTTAACAAGTCCCTGGTGTATAAGAAGGGCAACTGCCCAGTAGAGGGCGAGAGACGGCCTGGAGGTAAGGCGTAGATGTGGAGCGGGCTGTAGAGGGATCGACTGGAGAGGAGCCGGGTTGAGCAGGAGTGTGAAAGAGACGCCTGGAAAAGAACGGGCCGTGAGAGGGTCGGAAAACCTGCTGTCCTCTCTGCCCGGTTTCCACAGCAAGAGCTGCGGGACACCATCTCCCGAACGCTACAGATTGCTGCCAGAGCAAGAGGTGCTCTCGGTAGCTTCTGTGGTGCAAAAGCAGAGTTACGTGTAGCAAAGGAAAGCGACCGCTGGTCTTCCCGTGAGGAAAAGGCGGAACAAGTGGAACCCGAGAAACCCGTACAAGAAGCCTGATGGAGCGGACACATCCCGGTGAGTGTAAAGAAGGGAAAACTCATACCGGGGCACTCAGGTGGCTGCAAACAAGCTGAACGAACTGAAAACTATTAAAAGGGCTAGGGGAGGTGAAACCAATTGATCTTGAATACCGAACAAGCTGCAAGGTATTAGAAATACTTTTGAAAGTTGAATACTGAACTAACAAAAAGATATGATGAATATATTTGAATACAGTACAATAGAAAAACACATGGTGAACATTTAAGAATGAAGTGAAAGCAAGGTGGTGAAAAGGGGTAAACACCAGGGAGTGAGTTGTGTGAGAAACAAGTTGTGGAAAAGCTAAGAGTGCCGAGAAAAAAATTAAACAAGTATTGGTCAAAGATACCAGAGTTCATGAAACTATAAGTTAAGAGAGGAAACCTGTGTTGGCAAAGGCATGAAGAATACAGAAGTATAACAAAGTGTCTAGGGTTATCGGTTGCATGACCTTTGGTGGGTGGACGGTATGGTCCGACAACTGTGCTTAGACCGAGTAACTCCAACTTGGAAAGAGCGAAGGAAAGCAAATTTAAAGAAGCTTGTATGTTGTGACGATTATCTAAGTGAATGGTAAATGCAGATGCAGAGTAACCTAAGTGAACCGTTTAGGAGCCTGATTGACCAAGGAGTTGAACTGATGCTGTTTTGAAAGCCAGAAGAGGTGAACAGATTTTGACTTTTGGAAATTCGAAGAGCTGAAGGCTTGGGGAAAGGAACTCCTTTGTGCACTGTGTTGCACTCTTGAGGAAGGGAACCCGAGACCTTTTTGCAACTGTTATGAACTTGGGGTAGGGGAAGCTGAGTATAAGCACAAGAGCTGGAAGAAACTCAGAACTTTTTACTTAACACTATTTCTTTTACTGCTGACATCCCTACACAGTGTATATATTTAGTTGTGAGGGCAAGTATAGGCTTTGGACACAGGCACATGTTTGATTTGAACTTACTGACAGACTATCCTTAGTTTTCGTTAGGTAGGAAAAATCCCACTTTAGCATAGGGCAAGTTAGGGCTTGCGCCATCCTGACATTTAAGTAAAATAAAGCTGTTATTTAGAAAGTTGAATCTGTTGTCTCTTACTTCATGATGCCTTCCCAAATGCTGTCAGAGGTGGGATGTGGCTCAACCGATACAAGTTGGGGGACCCCTACAATTTGAAAAGTCCCAGAGCGTCAGACCCCTTAGTAGCCACCAAGGGCTCTGTTGGGTTTGATGTTTGCAGCAATAGGGACAAGATCATTCCCCCAGGCGAAAGAAGACTCGTACCCACTGATTTTATTTTAATTCCATCCCTGATACTTAGATTATACAGGCTCCCAAATCGGGACTAGCTTGGAGGTTTGGACTTGTTGTGCTAGCTGGAGTTCTAGATTGAGACTTTAGAGGTGATGTCAAAGTGTTATTACAGAATCTTAGAAAAGATCCCTTCCAAATCTACCAAGGGGATGACCTTGTCCAACGGGTGCTCGAAAGAGCAAAGTTTCCTAGGGTCAAGGAAGAGGTTAGGAAGGAGAGACCAGATCGAGGTACTCGAGTCTTCAGGGAGGCAGATTATGCATCCGACGCCCCTCAAGAGCCCGAACCCGGAGGGGTCAAAGAAGAAGAAACCGAAACTCTTCCCGACCTAGCCTTTGCCTAAAGGAACGACCCTAGTTTGGCAGAAGCCTTTTGACAAGTTACAGCTGAACAGGAGGGTTGTGAGAAAGGAGGGCCTTTTTTTCTTTGAGACATGGGCTTATATACTGGGAGACACCACTCCAGAAGGTTTAGTGAAAATCCAACAAATTGTCCCTAAGAGTCATAAGCAAGTGGTCCTGGAGATAGCTCCTTCCCACTTGACAGGAGGCCAATTAGGACCGACAAAGACGCAGGCCCAAATCATCAATACGTTTTACTGGCCAGGAATTCATGCTGACATTAAAAACTTCGCCCAGTCCTGTGAAATCTGCCAAAAGGCTAGTACTCATTTGCCATCCACCAGTTCCCTTGAATCCTTTACCAATAATTGAGATTCCCTTCTCAAGAATTGGTATGGACCGTGTGGGACACAATTGAAACATCTAAGTTAGAAAGCAAGTATGTTTTGGTAATCGTGGATTATGCTAGACAATATCCAGAAGCCTTTCTCCTGAGAGCAAATACCACCTAGAAAATTTTGAAACACCTGCTCCCTTTCTTTTCACAAGTGGGGTTTCCAAAGGAAATACTGACAGATCAAGGCTCTACATTTATGAGCAACCTAATGAGGGTGGGGGGGGGGGGGAGTAAAACATCCATTGCATATTACCATTTTAAAGACCTCGGTATATCACCCACAGACAAATGGCTTTGTTGAAAGATTTAATAAGACACTAAAGACCATATTGCGGAAATTGGTGGATAAGGATGCCAGAAACTGGGATCAGATGATTCCATGGGCTTTATTTGCAGTTAGGAAGAACCCCCAGGCTTGTACAGGATTCTCCCCATTCAAATTACTCTATGGACGGGAGCACTGCGGTGTCCTAGAACCTGGGAAGACAGAGAGGAACCCCCAATAACCCTCTCCCAGACTGCAAACCGGCTTAAAGAACACGTGGCCCTAGTTAGGTCTTTGGTACAAGCCCATATCGCCAAGGCACAAGAACAGAGAGCCTCCTATGGCAAAAAACATGTCTGTAAAATCTTTTTCAATAGGCCAAAAGGTATTAGTATTGTTACCCCCTTCAGAGAACAAACTAATATCTAAGTGGCATGGACCATATGAGGTGCTAGAACAGATGGGACCTTGTAACTATATTTCCCAATCTGATCGCCGCCTAAAAACACAAGTCTACCACATTAACCTTCTAAAGGAACGGAAGTGTGGAAGAATAATCCTTAAGAATCTGCCACCATTTTGTCCTGTTTGTTACCGGAGGATTCTGACAACATAGCCCTAATTCCCCCTGAACTTAGTAACAACCACAAACAAGATCTGTTTGATCTCGCAAGACAATTTACAGATGTATTTAGAGAGGAACCAGGAAGAGTGAAGGGTATTTTCCATAACATCCGCACTACGGAAGGCAAAGTAGTACATTTAAAACCGTACCGATTACCTGAGTCCCGCAATGAAACCATCATCCAGGAAGTCAAGCAGATGCTTGAGGCTAATGTTATTGAAACATCTACTAGCCCCTGGTCCTCCCCTATCGTGTTGGTGGCAAAACCCAATGGGAGTTGGAGGTTTTGTATCGACTTTAGAAAGGTAAAAGCCATATCTGCCTTCGACGGTTACCCAACGTCACATATTGACAATAATATTGACCGGCTGGTTAATGCCGTTTATCGCTCTACCGTAGACCTCACAAAAGGCTTTTAGCAGGTTCCTCTATATGGACCTGACAAAGAGAAAACTGCCTTTGCTACTCCTATAGGTCTGTTTCAATTTAATAGTCAGTCATTCGGTCTACATAGGCTGCCGCAACATTTCAGCCATTAATGGATACAATTCTACAACCTTACTCTGAAGTCTGCAGGGCCTGTATAGAGGATATAGTGAAACCTCGGAAGACCATTTATATAATCTTTACACAGTCATGTGAGTGTTGAGAAAAGCAGGCTTGACCGCTAACCCAAGTAATTGTAAATTAGCTAGGTCTGCAGTTAAATACCTCAGACTATTCATGGGTAATGACACTGTACATCAATGGTCAATACATTACGCATGCCAGACTTTTGAGAAACCTAAAACGGAGATGGCCAGAGCCAGATGTTGCCTTACAGCCAGATGAAGTGATTGAAGCGTTTTACAATGTATCAGAAGGGGGACACGAAGTGTCACGTATATACGAATTATTAATGTCAAAGGTGGGCGGAGGAATAGACCAACTAAGACAGAAGTGGGAAGCAGATCTGGGAGGTCCATTGTCGGATGAGGGAGGTAACAGAGCGTAATTATACCATAAAGTGTTGCGAAATGCTGTGTTGCAACAGATCCAATTGTATGTGACGTGTAGGGCATACCTGACCCCGAACAAAATAACCATTTTCAGCTGGAAGGGTATGCAGGCATGCCCGAAATGTGGAGAAGAGGACGCAGGCCTGGTGCATATGTTTTGGGCATGTGTGGAAATTGGAAAGTTTTGGAGGGAGGCGGCACAACTGTTGGAAAAGGCGGAAAGCACATTAGATGTGGAGTCTCCCAGAACCTGCCTGTTGGGGATGTTTCCGAGAGCCAAACGAGCTAAACATGTGAGCAAACTCAAAGATTTAGCGTATATACTGTCGAAACGGAGAATAGCAATGGGGTGCAAAGCACAAGTAAGACCTGTAGCGCAAATATGGTGGCAGGACTTGCTAAAATGGGCCAATGCAGAGACTGCAGAGTATGGCGGAGGAACAATGGGTAAGCGGGTTCGAAGTATAGACACAACTAATCGCAGATATGGCGGCCCCTGAGCGGTACACCCACGGACAAGAGGCGAGCTCTGTACATGATACTATTGCTAATCCACAGACTGACGAAACATAAGAGAAGTGTAGCCTAGAACTAAGTGTAGGCCGATGTCTGGGTCGAGGGCGTTGACTTGTTATTGGAATTAAAATGTGTGTTTGTTTATGCTAAAAATAAAATAAAAATTGTTTTTTAAAAAATGACACCCAACAAGGCAAGGTTCCAGCTTTTCTGGATACCCCCATATCAAAAACAAAAGACCGTAGAGCCTTCTTGGAATTGATCGGCTGCTACCGCCAATTTATCGCAAACATTGCAAGTAAAACCACAAGACTCACAGACAAACTGAAAAACGCTGAAACCTATAAGATCAGGTGAGATGAAGATGAGATTTGTAACACTGCACTAAAACAGCCCCATTTTGAAGGTAGCTGATTTTTCCAACGAGTTTATTTTACAGACAGATGCTTCTTTAATGATGTCAAGTCTGAATCATGATTTATGTTAATTTTATTGGGAGTCATACACACACAGCCTTTGTTTTAATCTCTGTTGGTTTGGCCCTTAACCATATTGTTTGTAGAAAGTGTTCCCCCAATCCAACATGGCAGTCACGGATGTGGCAACTGAGTGGTGAAGAAGAGGGCTGGAAGCTGATTTGAGGTTTTTGGTTCTAGGGAATTGAAATGGCATTCTAAACTGCATTTCATTGTCCTTCGAGGTCCTGTATTTTAGAAGCTCGATTTGTGAGGCCTACCTGGAAGAGTTTGAGCAGAGATCAGAAGAAGAAAACTTAAGGTTCAGCCCAAAATGGGACAAGACAACCAGAGACCTTGCTGGTAGCGCAGCGCTCTTGTGGCATACAAGGAACTTATTGGAAATTCTTTTATTAAAATTGGTTAAGTTTAATCTCTTAAAGAGTTTTAGGTATTTAGTAGGGTTGTAAGGAAACAGGCTATTTTAACTTTAAAGCAAGTTTGTATGCCTTGTAAATAGAAATGAAATCCATGCACGCGTCAATTCATAATTTTCCTGATGTTTCAAGCATTGTGCATTTGTGAGGAGAAAGCGTCTTCTCGGACAGTGAAAACACAGATCGTCCTGATTCACTTCACTTGTGCGCTTATGTAGAGTGATTAGTGTTTAAAGCAGTAGCGATTTTTTCAGTGAGCAGCGGGCCAGCGCAGTGCCTGTATGTGATTAGTGTCCCTGAAAAGACCAAACTTTATCTGCGTTTATGCGCAGTGCCGATGATGGTGTTCTAGGCTGCACGCTCATACGGAGCTGTCATTCCAATCTTTAGAAGGCAAGTGCAATGTTCATTACAAGAAAGCGACTTTGAAAAATATAAGAAGCAATGTTACAAGAAAAAGGTTTATAGCTATTCTACTTCGGTTTAGATTTAGTTTGTTGTAAATATTTTCTGGCTAGAAGGAAATGATAAGCAACAATGTGAAAGCAGTAAGGAATAAACCTTTAGAGACACCATTCATATTTGTGAGTAGAACAACCAGTCTAGTTGCAAGTAAAAGGTCGAAGCTAAAGAGTAATTTCCACTTCAAAAACCTGAAGATTCAAGACTGTATAGTTGAAAAAGAAATTAGTCACAAAGAAGCCAAAAGAATTTTAAGGGAGTCATTTTCAACTGAAGAATCTTTTGGAGAGAAATGTTGTGGGTTTTATTACACACCTCCCAACTCATAGAAGAGGGAGAACAGGCATAGTCAGTTCACCAGGGGTTTGAACGGTGGGGTTGGTTCTATAGAGTAGAATTAACCCTGTTTCTTGTTTTCTCATTCTTTACAGATTTCCCAACTAAGTTGAAGAGAGAAGTCTGTCATTTTTTATTTTATCCACTTCCGCTTTCCCTCTGGAGTGTTGGACTTCTGCTGTTTATGTACCAGTAGTTCACCAAACATATTAGAGGGACTGTGGGGTTCAGCAGCTTCTGTGGATCAGAACATCCGGACAATGATACTGGGAGCAGTTCTCTCTCAAAATCATGACTGACTAGAACACCCTATTTTATACATCGGTAGAAAGCTGTTTTTCAGGGAAGAACACTACTCGATTATCAAGCTTTAGCCCCTGGTAATCAAGTGGGCTATACTCCATCTCCGATATTACCCACTAGGTCGCAAACTCACGGACCACTTTGTAGTAGTGTGGATTAGTCAAACAAAGGATCCAATCCAAGAATTATGCGGTGGTTCTTGGTACTTCAGCCAAATTGTTTCATAGTGGAACACCGAAAAGGTTGAGATCAGGGCAGAGTAGATTTTCTCTCCTGGTTTCCCTGTGAAACATCTGTGTCCAACCCGCTTAAGGGGAAGGGTATGTGAAGAGCCTGAGGGCGTCCGAACTTCTTTTCCCCCCGGATCCTCTGCTCAGGTGGCCGGGGAAAGGACATCACTTTTGGATCCCGACGCTTTGGGGTGGATATGCGAGGGAGGATCACCTGGGTGGAGGGAATGTGGGGAGTCCCACAGCCATTTCATCTTAAGACTTGGGCGAGGAGGAAACAACTGGGAGTTATGCACACTTCCATTCATTCAAACCACTTTGGTACTGAGAAAAGGAAGAGGGCTTTGGAGGAGTTCCATTGTAATGACCAGGCATTTCCAGCTAATAGACTTCCCCATGATCAGGCAATTGAATTAAAGAACTCATAAATGCAAACTAAGTCTCAGGTGTATAAGAATGGCAACCGCCCAGCAGAGGGAGAGAAACGGCTTGGTGAGAAGGACGCAACTCGTAGACGCGGAGCAGGCTAGAGAGGAACCGGCTGTAGAGAAGCCAAGTTGAGCAGGAGTGTGAAAGAGACGCCGGGGCCAGAACGAGCCGGGAGGGGGTCACAACACCTGCTGTTCTCTCTGCCCCGTGTCCACAGCAGGAGCTGTTGGACACCGAAGTCTCCCGAACGCTGCAGATTGCTGCCAGAGAGAGAGGTGCTCTCGGTAGCGTCTGCAGTGGAAAAGCCGAGCTACACAGGGAAAAGGAAGGCTAGCGCTCTTCCCTTGGTCTCGCTCCCAATAATAATAATTGAAATTATTTTTTTTAATAATAATAAACAAAAACAAATTTTCTTCCAAAAGCACATGAGTAATTTGTTGGAATGAATGGAAGCCGAGAAACCCAAACAAGAAGCCAGACGGAGCGGTCGCAAACCAGTGTGTGTAAAGAAGGGAACACTCGTACCAGGGCGGTCAGGGGGCTACAAACAAGCATGTCAGAATGCCAAAAGAACTGAAAACTATTGCAAGGGCTATGGGAGGCGAAACCAAGTGGTTTTGAATACCGAACAAGCTGCAAGCTATTGCAAGTACTTTTGGGTTTGAAGTTTGAATACCTAACAAGCTGCAAGGTATTAGAAATACTTTTGAAAGTTGCAACAAGCATTGTTCAATACTGAACTAATGAACCGATATGATGAGAAGAAAAACACACCATGAACATTTAAGAATGAGGTGAAAGCAAGGTGGTAAAAAGGGGTAAAACACCACTGAGTGAGTTATGTGAGAAACAAGTTGTGGCAAAGCCAAAAGAGTGCCAAGAAGAAAGTAAAGCAAGTATTGGCCAAATATACCGGACATGTGGTGCGTGGACCGTGTGGTCCGACAACTGCGCCTAGACAAAGTGCCCCCTACTTGGAGGTTGCAACAATTGTCAAAGTGAATGGTAAATGCAGAAGCATAGTAACCTATGTGAACCATTGAAGAGCCTGATTGACCAAGGAGTTGAACTGGTACTGATTTTTACTTTTGGAAATTTGAAACGCTGCAGTCTTGGGGAAGGGTACCCAGAGACTCTGAACTGTGTTGAACTCTTGGGGAAGGGAACCAGATACCTTTTTGGTGCTGTTATGAACTTGGGGAAGGGGAAGCAGAGTATAAGCCAAGAGCTAGAAGAAGCTCAGAACGTTTTACTTTTGAACACAATTTCTTTTGCTGCTGACATCCCTACACCGTGTATATATTTAGTTGTGAGGGCAAGTATAGGTTTTGGCCACAGACCGACTTTTGATTTGAATTTACTGATAAAGACTATCCTTAGGAAATCCCACCTTCAACTAGGGCAAGTTAGACCTTACTCCATCCTGACATTTAAGTAAAATAAAGCTGGTATTTAGAAAGGTGAATCTGGCCGGGGGGTGCCGTTGTGCACGCTGCTGAATGGGCACTGTGCGTGAGCTATGCAGGCATGCTGAGGTCCGGGGATGAAAACTTGCACATTATTGCCCGGTTTTCTGTCAAAATGATTAAGCTGGTCTGTTAAGAGATTATCTAACCATACACCATAAATTGTGAAAAACGATGCAGCGGTTCCAGAGATATACTGTGTGTTTCGTACAGCCCCAAGTGACCTTCTGACAG
The DNA here is from genome assembly GCF_040938575.1 of Ambystoma mexicanum. NCBI lineage: Eukaryota > Metazoa > Chordata > Amphibia > Caudata > Ambystomatidae > Ambystoma > Ambystoma mexicanum. The sequence goes on along the minus strand of NC_090939.1, from coordinate 648,958,879 downwards.
TCCAGTGCGCCAAGTGAGGCTGAACATTGCGACTGCAACAAATACTGCCGATCCCTCGAGGAGCCAACTGGCTCGCCCGCCTCCATCCAGGGCTGGCGGACGAAGGACTGAGGTCGGGCCACACAGCAGCACAAGCGTGCTACATCAGGTGACCCAAGATACAACGGGGAGCATGCGGGCACTCCCGAAAAGATGTTGTAGAGCACCTACGCATGCATAAGAAACACTGCAGCAGTATCCGGTAATGACAGAGATGGCCACCTAACGGACAACCCTACAAGAGGTGAGAAAGGCCCATACCCTCGCTCAGCCCGAGCTAACAACGCAGCTCTCGGTCCATCAATAGTACGGACCGTACGCCCGTCGTCCCTGAGTGCTAAACATTAGCAGACACCAGGAGGCAAACCGCACCGGCCCACTCCACCAGAGAAAATAACTCTCTCCTGAAACCACTCCGTGAGAGGCCCATAGAGGACGTGTGTCCCTGTCTCCCACCCTCCCCATCCCCCCACCCTCCCCGGAAGGACAGAGGAAATCTCTGGTAATCAACCACGAGCCCAAGGGCAGCCAGATTCGCGCCCACACATCCCGCAGATGCCCACCAGCCACCTCGCCGAGATTGCTTAACCACTCAGAAATGTTTCTCTCCCCCGCGCCTACACAGCCTCAGCCACAACCCTCTCAGTGTGCCAGAGGTTCAGTGCAAACACTACGGCATGAAGGGCTTAGAGAAGGCAATACGCGATGAGCGTTTACGCCCTCCTGATGCCCAGCACCCACAGGCGATAACCTACACCTACGCGGATGATCACCATGTGGGATTGAGAGCTGAGAACGAGGAAACGCAACCCCACACTACAATGCCCCGTAGACCGTGCTCTAGATACTATGCACCGGAACACAGGGCAAAGCCAACATATACAAGGGCTGGCAGAGGGCATATAGGCCATCAATGTGCTAAATAGCATGAGAAAATCTTAATGAAAGACGACACAGGGGCAGCACCCAGGGGGCATAATATGAACAATCCACAAAATAGCCCCAACATCGCCATGGCCTGCACTGGTGCGAGTTGCAAGGCGTAGAGAGTGAAAGCGAAGCCCAGACCCACGTTGACGGGAGACTTGGACACGTCAAGAACCTGCGAACATCCCTGACGACCCCTGGACACGCTCCGGCAAAGAAACCAGAGACATAGCACCGCACTGGGCGGGAGGAAAAGACGTGGCACTAACTGCAGCGCAAGGCACATTCCCCAGGAGGCTGCACCCGATGGACTGTACCACAAACAAATGGGCAGCGCCTACTAATAAATTGAACAACGAACCACATGTGCCACAGAACCCCTACAAAGCTCGACTAGCACTGGACAAGGAAAGTGGTAGTTACATTACTGGGGCAGCTCACAGATGCTCTGCAACAGGCGCTAATACAAGCCTGTAGTCACCAACCCGCACCACAACATTGTTGGCCCGTAGCCCCAGGACAGCAGGTACTGCCTAACAGAGACACCAAGAACGGTTGACAACCCAAAATCAACGCAAGGCCAAGTGTACACTAATGGCGAGCAGCACCACCCTGCACCCACACTGGATGTAGCGCCTACGCCAAGAATCGCGACAAGACAGGGTGCAATGCCCAAAGGAGCAACGTCCAAGAAGGGGAAAGGCGCAATAGAGAAGTACACAACGTCATTATCCAAAACAAGCACCATGAGTAATACAGGCTGCGAGCAAACCACGCAATCCACCCCGCCTGATACAGGTTGGTGGTGGCTGTGCTTTAATTTTGGCTTCACCAAGGGTGCATGCAAATTTACCCCATTGGTAGTTCAATGCACCGTTTTGGTAGCCATTGGGGGTACCAATGCGTTTTTTAAATCCTGCACCCGCCATTTTGTTTACTAAGGCAACCGTGGCCATGTGGGCATTTTATGAGCCTGACATGGTTGCCCTCCATTCTGGTCCTAACTGGTTTAGGCTAGTAGAGGTCCTTGAACTAGCCCTCTCACTTTCTGTGGCAGTCCGAGTGACCAACCAGAATGGTTGATCTTCTGAACCCATACCGTTATTGTGATTGGCTGGCTGGCCTCAGGCCAAGTCCCTTTCACAGGGGTATTTAGTTTCGGCCCTGCCCCTAACTCACTCTCATGCCCCTTTTACTTGGATGTGGCAGGTCTGAAAACCTTCTGGATGAGTTTTCCCACTGATCCCCTTCTGCTTGGCCTAATCCCAGTTTGGTGATTTTGCTGCCAGAAGTCTGGATTCTTGGAGACTCTAGATGACTCGCCACATCTGTAGGGTCGATTTTGGGCTGTTTTACCACTGCATAGTGCCATTTACTGCCAGGATCTGCTATTTGGCTGTGGGTTGCTGCAGGCGTCCAGAGAGTAGCTGCAAAGTCATTTCTGCACTGGATCGTCAGTCTGGGCCATCTGAAGGTGTCACCAACTCTTGTCATCCTTCCTGGGACCATTTTCTGCCATGCTGCTGCCTTTGTTTTTTTCCCTGCTGCTGGAAGTCATTTGTGCGGTTTCCCTGTTCTCCTGAGAGACTCCCTCACCAGACCTTTCACTCCTTAGCTTGAAGGTAAAGGCTCTGGGAGGATCGTCTGTTTTTTTTCTGTGTTGCTGTGGCTTTTGTTGGCCGAGGATTCAAGTCCTAGCGGCACCAATTCTGCAAACCGCATCTGTGGAGAAGAGCGGTCTACTTCAGTGGTGCATATTCTGTGTGGACTACTTGTACTTCTCTGTCCCCAGAAGACCCACGATTAAGAGAGGTTTGGCTTCCCTTTCTTGTCAGGTGTTTTAGCCTTCCCCTATGGTTAGTTATTGTAGCGCCCTCATCAGAGGGTGGTACAAAAACAGTTTGGTGATTAGCAGTGAGGACCATTATACTTAAGACACAGTGAAATCCAGAGAGATATCTACAGAATTTACCTACCCGTGCACATTAATTTTGTGGCTAAAAAATCGGTTACTTACCTTGTGTTCATTCTGGGGGTAAAACGGCATACTTATCTTTGTGCAAGTCTAGTATTCTGGAGTGTGCCATCTCACTTTGATACTTACCGGCAGGTTGGTTCATGTGTGTTACAAAAGCAATTTCTCAACAGTGTTAGTTTTTATTCTGAAAAATGCAAAAATAATTTCGACCTGCTATCCCTACCTGAGAGTTAAACCTTGTCACCACTGCTCATGCTACTCAAGTTTGAGGGGTTTGGATTCCCTTTCGTCTCAGGTTACTTGTAGTAGCAGCCTCAACGGAAGGTGCTACAAAAACGGACTTAACCAGTGGGTCTCTCCTAAATTTGAAAGATTAAAGCTTGTGCTTATTGAGCAGTGATAGGCTGGTATTCCCTCCCCCCGCCGAAATGTAAGTTTTTAATCTATTTTGTACACATCCCAAATGTATCGCCTTATATATACACTATGATACAAGAAAAAGTAAAAATACAAATAGTCGTTATTTCTGTAGTACAGTTGAGATCCTATGCAACCACGTGTAATCATCAATGCCAAGTCTTTTGAACAAGTAGGTTGTATCCCTTCATTTATGTTTGTGAATATGGAAACTCATTTGAAATGGCCTTTCCTTAGTTTGGAAGCAAAGGAACAAACATGTACACCACCTCCCCTGCATCTTTAGGTGTTGGAAGAAAGGAATTATTGGTCAGTAAAGTGCAATTGGCACAAATGACAGTTCGAAAAGTGCAGATTTGACAGTTTAGTGAATCTACTCAAAGGTACTCTTTCTCCCATCCCATCTATACTCACTCTCTGACGTCTAGCCACCCTCTCCACTAGAATAAAACAAGAGCCATAGAGAATTCCGATTGGCTGAGCAGTATTTGTCTCTAATACTACCTGGATATGTGGGGGAAATGAGGCTTGCAATTGGGTCTCTCTGGCATTTCAGCAAGAACTGTGAAGAATTAATCTGCACAGGGCTCAGGAACAGCCCCCAGGCTCTTCCAGAAGGACTGTGAGGTACTCAGATGCCCAAGAGTTTGATTAGAAATCAAAAAATGTTGCTGTGCAGGCGCAGGATCTCAGAACACTCTAAATTAAAATATAGCCAGTTCAAAATTAGCTAATAATTTCTATGGTCACTTTTGTCTTTTTAACTTTTAAAAGGTGTTAAAAAGCAAGTGAGTGTCACGGTTTTTGTATATACTTTGAAAACTGCACAGGCAAAGTAAAACAGAGAAAAGGAAAAAGCAGAAATCCTTGAAATGTACGTAGGACAATGCAAAAGGCCACTGCCACGTCCAAAAATTCAAATTAGACAGAAGGTATATAAAAATATACAATTATTTATCAGGTCTTTGAATACACTCTAGGTAATGGTAACTTTATATATATATATAGTCACTATTGGAGGGTTCTGCTAGCAGAACACCAGCACTTTACGTTTAAAGTAGTTATGCAATGTAAAGACCAACACTTTTAGTGACTGTGATAAAAAGAGAACATCATAGGGGGGAGGGCAAGTGCATCGCAAGGGAATACAGGACAGGGGAGGGATACGTCCAGCAGTCAATCAAAAGAGATGGTGTAGGATAAGGCACAGCCACTAACCATCCCTACTAAACATTTTTTTTTTAAATCATCCCTCTTCATACACCCCCTCAAACTCCTAACTAAACACAACCAAACATCTACAGCATAACAAACCGCATGCACTCCACAACAACAAAAAAACACACCTAACCGTGCACAACAACACATGACAGTTACCTAGAAAAACACACCTATGCTCAGTGAACAGTGTCACCCTAACTGAAGCTGCCAACAGCACATCACAGCTCTCTTGCTTATTATCCCGCTGAGTTCTGCTAACTTACTCCCCTACCCTCTTGCTTTACAGAGCCGCCAGTGTGCCAAGGAACCGCGCAATTTGCAACAGTGCGTGGTATAGGAACCTTTAACATAACATAATATAACAGAGCAATTTACAGCCAGTTTGAGACAGGTAAGTAAATGGGTGGGAAAAAGAACACCCACAGGAAAGCCTAGATTAAGATCCCTGGTTCTTAATAAGTCCAACCCTGCTAGGAATTTGGTCCTGGTGCCGAAAAAAAAGTCACCAGTCCCACAATATGCACCTTGCAGGAGGGTTTACTATGTGATTCACGAATTAGAGTTGCAAAAGCCAACAGTTACAGGTAAATGTTCAGAAGTTAAATACAAAGTTAAATACAGAGGTACATTCTTACACATTTCTCACCTAAACCCACCGCTCTAGAGGGAAGCCTGGGGGGGTGGTCCTTCACCAGACCTTCACCAATCTTATTCTGGCAGAGGAGAGATAGGGTTAGGACTTTAGGCTATGGCGGGATGGAGGCAGTAGAAATGGGTATGCAACTCCCCCCGGCCCCTCCGTCCGCTTATTTGGATTTCTTCATCAGACTCTTCAGGAGTTCCTGAATCCGCTTGGCCCACTTAGTTTTAGACATTTTCTGGTCAAGCGAGGTCCACGGGGCATGGGTGTTGAGGTCACTTAGGCATCAGGGTTATGTCTGGCTAATTGGCGGTTCTGGGCACCTGAAGACTGTACAGCTGGGCACCCTTGGCATGACAAGATGATGACCTCTGTTGAACAGGTAGCCTCAGGGGACCTCCAGGATAGGTCTAGACCAGTCCAAACCCCTACAGAGGTTCCATGACTGGGCTAATAATGTGCCCATATGTGCACAAAGGTAATCTGTAGCCTGCTTCCTAGTTTCCCTGAACAAAGAAAGCCCAAGAAACAAAATGGCCAGTGGTTGGACTTCAAAAACAATACATTAGTAGCATATTTGCTACCAAAAAGGTACACGGTAGACTACCAAAGCAACAAATTAGTTTGTACCTCTGGTCAAGCCAAAACTATAATCACAGTTCAGCGGCCAGCAGCCTACTTCCAAAAAACATAGGGTGATATAATCACGTTTGGGCAAAAATGGGCTTGTTAAAAAGCCCCCTTCGCCTTATGGGCAACCCAGGACTACATATTCTAAAAGGGTTGCAGTGGCTGGGTGACTTCAGTAGAAGGCCCTCTCACCACAAAATGTCGGATATCCAAAAAATAAGAGTGAAAAAGCAAAATGTTTTAGGGGTCCCTAAATGGAACACCCAAATTCCCAAAATTAAAATTCTGTCTTAACAAAGTGCCTAGAAAAATGGTGGCATGCCTGGAAACTTTGAACTCATAAATAAATTAAATCTTCAATTTTTAAATATGTATTTTTACAATCGGATCTCTTCAGTGGGATATTATAAAACATGCTTATTTCCCCAATTGAATTTTTGAGCTACCCGACACCTCAAAATAACCACATGCGAGAACTCTGGTAGCATAGGAGTGGGTGACTGGATGGTTTGTTGCTAAAGTCTTATGAGGAGAGGGCATTTGCTTTCAACTCCTGACTTTCTTGTTTCTTTGGGTAGGGTTGTTCACCTGTGTCAAGTAAGTGTTGTGGTCCATCTGAGTGGGTAATTAATAAAAATGTGATGGTTTATTTAATGTAACAAAGATGAGAAGTCATAATTGAATATAACAATTCAATTTGAGTGTTAACAATAACCATCAGGGCAGTTGTGTCCTTGAATAATGTCTCATGTTAGGTTTTGTGGAAATCCTCTTTACTACAAGGCTTTAAAAACCTCAGAAAAATGATTACATTAACATAGCCATGATTCCTTACACTATATTGTCATGTATTGTGTTTGTGTTCCTAGTAAGTATGCTGTTGTCTTATTGTATTTAAAACCAGGGTCGTTCTTCGATTTCCAGAAGGTGTCAAGAGTGATTTGAGGGGTGATAAATCCTAATTGTAATGTGGCCTGAACAGAGGTGATTACAGCCCAAATTATTTATTTTTGTTTATCCAGCAGTTCTTGGTAAAGAGGATCAATCAACGTTGCAGAGTCTTGATTCGGGACAGCTTAACGGGGAGGATTGTGACATGTCATCTTTGTCATTAGCTGTAATTGCATCATGCAGTTACGAAGCCAGGTACGTGGAAGAAGTGGACATTCTCTCCTTGTGCTAAATTAGATTAATCCAGTAATTATCAGTTGTGATATTTCAGTTTAACTACTGAGGATCAACTCATAATGCAAAGAATTACTGGACAATCTATATTGTTGTGAAAACTGCCCCGCTCTAGATAGTTTTTGATGTTGCAATCATAATATACAGCTTATAACACTGAACTGTTGTCAGGATTAATCAGGTGAGTACAAAGGCAGCGAATATGGCAAGGGAAATGTGCACAAAATCGCACACTGAATAACCTTGAATCAAACAACGTGCACACAAGAACCACGACTCATATATACTAAAACCCAGGAGTGCAGATAGAGTGAAACAAAAATACCAATATATGAAAAGGGATGTGGGGTAAGCACTTAGAACCTCCTTATGACTGAAAGGAAAGTCGGCAAACTCCTTACCCACTATGCTATTACAGATACTGACAGCGCTAAGCCCACGTAGAGGGCAAGCAAGGACAGAATCTGTGTGCTGACACTCTGGATGATACTGAATAAGGAACTTAGAAACAGTACTCGCGAGAACAGGAAAGACCACTTGAATGTCAGTAAACCTACGAACCCAGATGATCAAACAGGGACCCAGAAGACTATAACAGAAATGGGTGGAGGATAACTAAATACCTAAGACCTAAGTCAAGGAGCAAGTAGGAATTGTGATTAAAGAAATAGTGAGGAAAACAAAAGGCATTCACACAGGGACTAGTTACAACAGCACCCCACACCTAAATATCAAATGGGAAATAAATGCAGAAGTGAAATGGAAAACATGGAATGGATCCCAATAGGAAGTAAGGATCAGGAGCAGGGAAAATGATATCACAAAAGGAAACCTTTCCCACCCATCCAAGGAGAAAAGGCAGGGAGCTAAATCTAAAAAAGGAAAGACTAATGCATCAAGTTGTTCAGTAGCAAAGGATAGCATCAAAGAAACTGAAAACACAGGCAAATTGGGCTGCATCAAAGGGTAAAGCACAGAGAAAGGCTGCCTGCAGACAGAGGAAGACAGAAAGGGAAATCCAGAAAGCAGAAATCAATTAAACACATGAATCCGAAATCCAGGGCGGAGGAACAAGAAACAGGAGCTAGGAACTAAGCACAAAAGCTAGGAACAAGGGACTAGTCACAACAGGAACACTGCAACGATGACCAGCACTGGACTGAAGCAAACTGAGGCTTTTAAAGCTGCTTAACGAGCACACCCCTCAGGTGTGCCGCCTGCTGCACCTGCAGCCACAGGTGTTGCCTATCCTCCACCCAACCTTGTCCTGCAAGGGAGAAGGTGAAGCAGTGAGCCAGGCATTCTGGGAAGCATAGTCATTTCATTAAAGTAGCATGCTGGCTGCCAAAAACCTGGAATGGATCCGGAAGGGAAGTAACTTGGAAAATAAGGTTTTAGCGCTCCCAATTCATCACAGCACTGTAGCATTAGGTTCGGAGGAAATGTCCAGTAGGGAATAAACCCCAAAACATGCCCCCAAGTGGCGGGAACGGAAGCGAAGGGAGCGAGTCGTGACAACTGTACAGCATTGCAAATATGTGAAAAGATTTTTTGCAGACAAAATGTCAAGCCTTTTTAAACCCTGAATTATAAGGTGGTCACCTGTTCTTTTAAATGTTTTCTCCCATCGCATTGCCGTCTCTCACAAAGAAGTTCTTGAAGAAGCATGTACATGCTTCATTAAGCAAGAGCAGAGCTTGGGGTATAAGACAGTAAGATTGGATTCTAGGAGGCAGGGTTAACTTGATCATAAAACTGCTTTCTAATGGACTCTTTCCTCCAAGGGATTTCTCATCTATGATATCTATCTTGCAGAGCTAGCTGCTCTTTGGAAACATTTCCGCCGCCAGGGGGCTCAGTAGGGCCCTGCGTCGGTCCCGCCTGATGTCTTTATGCGATCCACGCCTTACGTGACGTCAGAGCCAGTATGTATAGAGGCACCATACCCCAGGACCTCAGTTTCACCTTTTTTCCCAATGTGGAGGGACCGCAGAACTAAGGTATACTAGTTAGCCTAGGAGCGGCATTTAGGGAGGGCAATGAGGGATCCGTGAGAGGAACATCCATCAGAGACACCCTTACTGAGAGGTAAGTAATTTGTTCTTCTAATGGACTCCTTCCTCCCACAGATTACTCATCTATGATAGACTCCCAAAGCAGTACAATGACCTTTAGGAGGGAGGGTAGCAAGGACACCTCCTAAACTCTAAAGGTCAGTGTTACAGAGAATTCTCTGTTAAGGCTAATTTCCCAAACCTAGGGAGTCCCCCAGCAGCTTTGCTGGGTTTTTGGGGTTTATTTTTTTCTCCTGCTAAGAGTGAGACTCTCTTTCTCCCACCATTAGACATGATTTGAGATATCCTTTGACTTTGTAATGTGTTTTATGGGCTATGGGGTCTTTTACTCCATAGAGGTTCATGCATTTTTGGTAAGTGTTACACGGCACCCTCAGTGCAGTAACAAAGGGGTGTCATAGTGACCCCCAAACATAGACTCCATACCCTGGGACTGACTACTGTCTCCCAGGGCATGTAAAGTCACCATTGACTTTACTAGTCTTAAATTATGAACAAAACCAGTAGAAACCATCCTACTGTGGAAGTACTGGTAGGGGTAATTAGATTGCCTATGGGTCTGTTTTTCAAGGGGGCACTTTGCAGTCCCCCCTCGTCGAGTTTCTGGCTGGTGGCAGTGGTTACCGCGCGAAATATTCCCCCGGAATATTTCCTATGGGATTTTCCCATTAATTTTAAACGCACCACTTTTTTGGTGCAATGTTAAAGATACCGCTGGGTTATTTATTTAATATTTATTCCCCAGTAGGGTCTTTTTGCCAGGACTCGGTTTTAAAATGGCTTTTGTGTTTGCCTCTGTAACTCCAACCCAAGTCGAGCCCTTTGTCCCACTTTTTGGCGGGCTTCTACACAGAAGCCTCCAAAAGTGGTGCCACTCTGTCTGGGTCCACAGGATGTGTGGGGGGGGGGGTTTAGGCACCCTGGACTGAGTTGCCTCGGCAACTCAAGTCGCATTCTTGTGTGATTGGCCCAGTGGTGAGCCGCCCGGCTCACCACTTGGCATGTTTGAGTGACAGCTAGGACTGATGAATGGGGGTTTTCTGCATAAACGCAGGGCTTTGGGGACTGGAACTTCAGAAGTCGCCACAGGACCAAAGAATCCGAAGAGGGAGAAGCTGAGCTGACCTGCAATGACGACACCACCGGTGGAGCCCTGCTGAACCGTCTCACCACTTCCCAACGACAGAGAAGATCTTCATCCCGGAGAGTCTTCTTCCTCTGAACTGGTGGGGATAACCAGTTCGCCCTCTTTTTCGACTTCCTGGATCGTCTCGTGGTCAAATCGCCCGTGCCAAGTACCCTGGCGGCCGGATAGCCACGCTTCACCACTACCGCGAATAAAAGGGTAGTACCTTTTAACCGGGAAACTCCGCGGCTGGTTTCTTCGCTGGAAGTGCAACCACCTCCAGCTTTCCTCCATGTCGAGATCTTCTCTTCCCCTGGACGAAGCACCGACTTGCAACCGCTGCCAGGAACAGCTGCCCCCGCTGGACCTTTCTCACCATTTCAGGTACTGTGTCCCGCCTGGTCTCCCTTGCAACAGACTGTTCAAGGTGTCCCGTGAATCCTCGATTTTCTATCCTGGGATGACTTGGGACCTGCTAACTAACTTTTCCTGACTTGATCCAACCCTGATCTGCAAAGACTCTTTAAAGTACTATTCAACTGTGTGATCTTGGACACATTCCGCCTTGCTTGCTCCAAGAGTGGGCCTGGCCTATGACTTTCTTGCTCCTCAGTAGACTCTGCCTTTTCTGACATGCTCTGGTTCTCTTAAAGCGTTGGTATTGTGTATTTTCCTAATTCTGCCTTTTTCCCTCCTTTTTTAACTAACTTATTGGAATGCCATCTTAGGTTAAGCGCTCACCTCTGTCTGTAAATAAGTGGTGTTTTAACTAAGACTTGTTCAGGGATGTATATATATTATTAGTGACTGTGTTTGAACTTGCTTGCCATATTAGTGTTAGTGTATATTACAAAGTGTGTTTTTTAAATAAATAATTATATACTTTTATACCCAAGCTCTGGTCAGTGTTTGCTTGTGCTACTATATTTTGGGACCTATCTTGTATACTCTATATACTGTCTAACTCTTCTTGAGAGTAGTCTGGATGCTCAGCCACAGCTACCAGGTAAATCTGGTTGGTACAGACTGCTACCAATTGGGTTTACTGCCAACACCTGTAGTCTTAAGCCTTTTGCAGTGGTCCCTAAGGGAACTGCACAGGTTTCTGCCCAACAGTCAGCTCTACCAAAATGAGCGTCTTGACCAGACATAGAAGCCAATCAATAATATTTAGCAAATGTGTGCCCATGTAGCAGCTAGACACTAAGCACTGGAGGCGGCCAACCCTCTGGTGAATTGAGCCCTGCGACCTTCAGGGACCACCTTGCCAGCCAGATCATAGGATTCTGAGATGCAGAGAATGACCCACCCAGACAGCGTCTGTTTGGTATCAGCCCTGCAATCTGGGGCACCCGCATAACCAACAAAAAGTTGCTCACCAATCCTGTTCTTCCTTGTCACAATAACTAGGAGGTGGTTATACTTCCAGTGGCTTAACTGCAGCTATATTGGAAACTGGCCAGCAGGGACTGCCATATTGCAGAAAACAAAGCTGAACGCCAAACCCTCTGCGGCAAAGCCTATGCAGGCCAAGGGCGCAGTGTTGAGTGTCACAGGTTACACTGCCAGATCAATGCTCTACGACCAGGCAACGCAACTCGATATTCGATACTGCCTTCGGCTTAAAACCTGCATGCCAAACTCTTTCCGGCAAAGCCTGCGCAGGCCAAGGGCGCGGTGTTGAGTGCAACAGGTTACGCTGCCTGATCAACACTCTACGACCAAGCAGCTTGGCGTGCGCCGCTGCATTCGGCTTAAAACCTGCACGCAGGTCCCTCTGCGGCAAAGCCCATGCAGACCAAGGGCGTGGTGTTGAGCGCTGCAGGTGCTAGGCCCTGATGGAGTGGCGCCCCCACTTGCTCTTCAAGATGCAAACATTGCGCCTCTTCAACCCCTGGTGTCATTTTCCTGCCTGTGCCTTTTGCCTCGCCAGCCCACTGCAACACGTTTGATGGCTCCTGGATGCCCTTGACCGGTGAAGAGCCCCTGTTTTCTCTTCTTCCTTGACTCCATGGCTCAGTCTCACCTTCTACACCCAAGCCTCATCTACCGTACTAAGGAAGAGCTGACTGGCCACCTTCCCCCGAAGACCTTGGTTTGGACTTCCATCCGCCTATCGGCTGCTAAGCCACCTGGTGAGCTTATTTGTGCATGTGTAGTTCTTCTGTCTCTGTTGCCCCGCCCCTCGTACTACAATGGTGCTCTCAATCTCCCCTTTCTACTCTAACTGCTACTCTATCATCAATCCTATCTCACCCACAAAGCTTGCAAGAAAAAGGTTTTAAAAACTCTCCTGTCCTCTAATCCAGACCTACCTATTGCTGACACCTGCGCCAATGCTTCCTCCAGGCAGACTATTACCAATATCTTCTTTACTGTCCCATCTCCAGACCCACCCATTAATGGTGGGACTAAGTGGGAAGTACTCTTGGCACATTTCTCATCCTCTAGGTGCATCATTAACGTCGATTCATAATGGCACTGTCATGGCCCAGGTTTCTCAACCTAATCTTCTCTTTCTTGACTGGCACCTGCTGTCTCTCATTAACTTCCTCCCTTTGCCTGCTACCCCTCCTTCATCCTCCACTCTAGCTTCTTCACCACTACTTACTGGAGTACCACACCCCTGTACTGCCCCTCGGAAAACTTTCAAAGGTGGTAACTAGCTTCACTTAGCTTCTCTGAACACTCGTTCTGCTGTTAAACACTCCTCTGACATCTGTCTCCTTATTGAAGACTTTGACCTTGACGTCCTCACCCTTACTGCGACGTGGTTCAACGCCAGCTATTTCACTGATCTTGGCACTCTCCTCCCCAAGAGCTACAAGCTCCTCTCCAAACCCAGACCGAACCAGTGTGGAGGTGGTGTGGCCCTGATTTTCCCTGAGTGTGTTCCCTCTTCTATTATACATACTCATCCTATTTCTCTTTTGAATGCCTCGTCTGTCGGCTTGGTGTCTCTCCTACTCTATCACCTACCATTGCTACCATCCACAGGCCCCCCTGGCCTCATCTCTCTCTTCCTCTCTGAATGGGCTGACCTTACCTTTTCTCTCCTGACTTCTACCTCTAAACTACTCCTCCTTGGAGATTTCTTTTCCTTCTCCTGAGGCTGCCTCCAACTGCACCACCATATGCTCAGAGCCATCATGGCACCCCTCTCCCTCCCCCCGTGCAGCAACCTGAATCAGCAGTTTTTTGCCCCCCCGGGGCTCGGAGGAAGCCTGCCATGATTGGCTGGTTGGGTCAACTTCCACATTGCCAGGGTCAGAGCCGGCAGGCAATCACTGGACCCCTCGAAGGCCCACACTAAGGCACATGTCTGGCCCGGTCCGGCGATGGAGGCCCCCTTTCCAGCACAATGCGGCCAACAACACAGACCTTTTCCCTCTGCACCCCACACACTGGAGCAAGCTCTACATGCTACCATATAAGCAGACCGATACTTGCAATGTTCTATGACTCTCCTGTTGACTCCTTTTGACTCATTCCTGCATTGGTTTGCTGCCTCACTCCCAAAATGTTTCCTATCTGACTTTGTAGGGGATAATGTAAGTGTGCTTTCCCCAACTGTGCGCTCTGTCAACTGTTAATGATTTCATGTGCCTCTGGTAATTGTGAATCTAGGTGTGCTTCACCAACTGTCGGCTCCGCTAATTGTTACTGACATCAATGTCATACAGCCAAGCACCTCACCACTCTGTTTGGTTAATTTGTGCTGTTACGACATCCTTGTTATCCTTTGCCCATCTCTACCTGTCTATCCTCACCCTCTCTTTTTTGTGTAAGTCTCTTCCCCACTCTTCCACACCTCCCCCACTCCCCTCTTTTATGTTATAGCACATGCACTCTCTGAAATGCTGTCAGGCCTAGTATGACAGTTCTGTTCCATGTTGTTTCTCTGCCTAATAGTCTGTGTCCTACAATTTTCTTTGTTTGTACAACTAACATTTATAGCACTTGCTCATTCTGAATGACTCGAGGCCCAGGAAGAATGTTTTGTTCACTGTATTTACCCCTTGTTTCCCTCCCCTGCCTTAAAGCACTTTGAAATGATGTTTACTGTGTATAAGCGCTTTACAGATGACCAATAAAATAAATATCCAGCTAGACTCTCCTGAACCTGCCACTTCACTGTTCTGCGATCTCTGTGATTCCCTCTCCCTCACCATTCTTCCTTCTGGTCCGACCTACTTAGCTGGACACGCTCTGGGTGCCTTCATCTCTGCAGACATCCATATCTCTAAACCGCTCATCACCCCCCCCCCTCTCCTGGTCCAACCATTCTCTCCTCTCCTCCCACCTCGGACCCCTCAGCTCTCTGTCCAAGCCGCCTGCCGCACTGCCAGCCTCCTTCGCCGTCATTCGACCGATGAAGCGAGTGACAGTCGCTGCTTTTGCTTCCACCTTCTTAACCCCTCCCAACCCTGCTTCTGACTCTCCCACTGACTCTGTCTTTGCTAACCTTCATCTCTCCATCTCGAATACGTGCCCATTTCATGAGTATCCGCATGAAGCCCGCCTCCAAGTGTAACGGCTGGTATGACTCTGACCTAGCTTCGCTGAAACGTACGTGCAGAGTTGCTGAACGGAAGTGGCAGACCTCTGGTGTATCCGCTGACAAACTGGCCTGTCGCCTGCTGCAAAAGCAATACTGTTTCTCCATCCGCTCCAAGAAGAGGGCCCACATTCAAGCCTGCATGTCTGGAGCCACTAACAATACAGAGCTATCTGGGGCTTGGGACCTTTCTATCTCCAACTCTCCCCCCAAATACCTCCCTGCTCGGGTCCTCCACTCTTCTAGTTCAAACTCTGCTGATCAAACACTTCTTCAAGCAGAGAGTGGCGGGTAGGTCTATCTCTTCGACTGGCACAAATCTTTGGAACGGCCTCCCTGCCCCTCTCAGACTTGAGCTGGAACTCCTTAAATTCTGGAAACTTCTCATAACTGTTCTTCTTTTCTCCACATCTTTTCTTCACACCCTCCCCTGCTAATCTCTCCACTGCCGCTGAGAGTGGCGGCCTGGTCCTTCATGAGTCCCACAGGTTACCAGGCCCTCTGCCCAGTCGACACCAGAACACACCCTCGGCACTTCCCTCTGGGCTCCGAGCCAGGCCGGAGGTGCAACCCCCCATGGAACACCCCCCACCCCTTCACTTAGCCAGTGATATACTCACCTGGTACCCCTTGGCACCTCTCCCTCTAGGGCTTACACTAGCACTTGCCCATACCTGTTCCCTCCTCCCCCCCATTCCCCTATGCCTCTCATCACAGCACTTGCACGTCCTAATGTCACAAGGCCTAGTAGGACCATGATTGTTGGGTTACGTACTGCTTTTTGCTTGTTTAATTTACTCCCCTTGTTCCCTCCCCTCTTTTGTCTTGTGTTGCCTGGAAACACCATTGGGTTGTATAGGCACCTAACACATGCTCAATACATAAAATAAATAAAATCAAGGTTTCTGCAGTATAGTCTGGTGTGCTTCGTGTCCCTTCCGCAGTTCGCTTGAGAATAGGGCCAACATATTAGCCTTTAGACAGGAAAATACTGTACCGACACAATTTGCGTTTAACTATATTACAAGAAAGAAAGAACACCAGGAACCCTTAGTAAGGAGAGGATGGAAACATGAAATAGAAAGGTATGAAATGGGTCTGAGAGACTGAGATCAAAATGGGAAAGTAATAGTCATGGGCCAAAACATAGGCAGCTCAAAAGTCAGAGAAACTATGGAGAACATGACATGGTGACTGATGGTCTCAAAGCAGAGGAGGTGAGAGGGATGTCAATCTAGGGGGACCGCAAAACACAACACTGTGGACAGACAATCCCTCTCTCCCTCATGGGATCCTGATTCTGATCATAAAGATGTGAATATTTCAATGCATTAACAGGATCCCGTAACACATTTTGCCAAGAGAAATATCTGTTTAAAATAAGACACCTTAATATAAATGAATCACTTATGTGAAAGTTCCTTTGTGTTCATTACAGAAATGGAAGGGAAAGAAAGAAGCAGGATATACAATTTGTCTGCTTTTGCAAAATGGTGCATGAAAACTAAAAGCAGCAAATGAGATAAATGCAGATAATTTGTTTTTGTGCTTTTTTTGGTTGTTTTTCACCCTCTGTTGCTACCATGATGAAGAGGAGGAGCACCGCTTTAAAAAGGTGTTTCCCGCGCAGAGAAGTGTGGTTGTGCACAGAGCAGTTTTGATATTTTTTCACCCTTTGTTACTACTACGAGGAAGAGGAGGAGCACCGCTTTAGAAACTCAACCCCCCCCGCTGACAAGTGCATAGAATTGTGGTCTGTGGTGGTCCGTGGGAGTTTGGAGGGGCGTGAAGGCTCTGGAGAAAGCAGCTGTACTACAACAAACCTGCAAATTGCTCTGTAAATCTATTCATCCTCTACTTCATACCGTGTCTACGTATTCTCTTTAACTTTGACTGGTTCTTGCATTGCATTTCTAGCACGCTCTGAGGCAAGTTTTTACTAGTTGTCACCATTAGTTACCAATCAATGTATTTATACATCCTTATAGCCCCCCATGTCAGCTCCACCTACACTTCAACCTCCTACCTACAATCTCCAAAGCAAAACATCATGGGTAATTCGGAACCAGGTGTTTCCAACCCTTTGAAGGTGGCAGTCGGTACAACAGCTGAGGAGCGGCCCTCTGTACCAACAACAAAGAAAAACAGAGTTCTAGGATTCCAAAGAAACACATGATTCCGCAAAATATGTTGAGCCCTCCATTTTGATCGAACTTGATATTCCTGCCACAGAGGGTCTTGCATCGAAGACGACCAATCCAAAAGTAGCCACAGTTACAAATGTAGCCACTGCGCAAATCCACGAGGAAAGGGTGGACCCAATCAAACTGATGAGTCATTTGTATGTATGTACTGTGACTTGGAAGTAGCATCTTATATAGATGACAATATGACAATTAAAGTGCTGACACGTGCATGCATAAACAAGACACGCCTCAATCTACTCAGCTAAAGATGCCTTCTAATTGTGGCTACTTTACGCCCAGAAACCTCCAAATGCGTCTATTTTCCCTAATCCAGACATGCTTGGTCCTGGTTCTATATCAGCACCCATCTAGTATTAGAATAGATTTCAAGATTATATGACAACAATAAAGACTCTGTCCAAGAAAAATCTGCCAAACTAGCAACCATCCACAAGAATTTAAAAAATGGATTGGAGACACATATTGTATCGGTTCACAATAGTGCTTGTGGTGTCGGTTTGGACTCAGACAAAACAGTAGCTGTGGTTGATACAGGAGAGGGTCTGAATAGTCCCTCCCCCCCTTAGTTGATTGCCAAACTAGGATAAGTTGCTCTCTAGATTTATTTGCAACATGTAACAAAGGTAATGAAGATCTAACTGAAACTATGTATGCTAATGAGGATCTTTCCTGTATGGTGCCTGAACATATAATATACCTATAACCAGGAAACAGTAGGTCAAATCATAGATTTAATTCTGATGCTTGTGAATCTGCTTAGAATCAGATGCTGTGCATATAGTCCGACATCTAGTGGTAATCGCAGAGTATTGCATCTTTCTTTCGAAGATCGAAAAGGTGATGTCGACATGGGCGTGACTGTAACACTATCCCTAACGTGACGTGCAGTGTACCCAAAATTCCTCACGCGTCAAGGTCCCTCAGATTGTTTTTTTCTGCCAACATAGTTGGTCGACTTAGTGGAGCTAGCAAGAGTTAATATTGCTTACTTTGTCCCACAACGTATGGTCGTCTAGTCTTACGACTACACTCTCGACGACTGCCTCGTGGGCTTCCTGCCACCAAAGACATCCGCAACTGCTCGGCGACTGTTGAACTGCTTAACTGTCGACCGTGTGGCCTCGACCGTCCAGCCAGGCCCTTACAGTAGGGAGAGTGGGGCCCTAGGTTTATTCTTCAAGAATGTATTTCCTTTTCCCTTCTCTTTCTCTATTTGGTCTGGCTTCCCTCACCCTCTTCTATGGAGAGGACACCCTTTAAATTTTGTCAGTCGTGTAATGGCAGGTTCCCTTGGAAGAACACCCATAACCATTGCAATCAGGGTCTACCTCAAGACCACGACGAGCGTTCATGCAAGTCCTGCAAGCTCTTTCAACGTTAAACATTGAAGGACAGGCAGACTAAATGGTGGGCGGCCTACCCAATGCAGGCCGAAAGCCATTCCCCCGTTTGCGCCATCACTTAAGATGATGCAGAATCCATCTGCAGCCATGGCTCCGAATTGGAAGCCATCGGCCTTTCAGTGGAAACTTCAGGCTGCCAAATGCCCATCCCTGGTTCCGACAGGCCACTGCCTCTGTTATGGGGAGTTCACACCCCGGCGACAAGGACACACATGCACCGCAAATAGCTAAACACACAACCCCCAATGCTTCCTTGATGGAAGAAGCGCAGAACGCCAACTGGGCTGCCGAAAACTTCGACAGCGCCTCCCGAACCTAGTGGTTTGGCGTCCTCCACGTAACCGTCTTTGCGGCATGCGACTGGGCATTCCTCTGTAAAGGGCGGTCACCCAAAAAACATACGGTCGCCGACACACCGTCGAAGGGCGCACAAGCACCAAAGGCTTCAGTGAAATCGTCAACCATGATGGCGCCATCAGGCGTGTCGAGACCTGCCATTCAGCTGCCGAAAATCTGCGAGAGTCTTGCGCCCCATCTCATCGAGGAGTATTCTGAAGCCCCCCAGCATCTCTTGAAGGTCTTATTAGGAAAATCCCCCCCTTCTGGGCAACGATTTCCACCACCAGATGCTTCTGCATCTTCCATATGGACTAGGGAGAGATTTGAAAACTATATGGACAAGATGGCACAGTGGATTGACTTTTTCAGACAAATATCACTCCCAAAACACCTAGGGGAGAGGACTCTTGCCCCATTCCACATAAATTGCAGATATTTCCCATCCCTGCTCAAAGCCAGCAAGAGAATATCTTGGATATTTCGGAGCAGGAGGATACCTATTAAGATAATCCATTTTACCAGGACACAGCTGATAAAGACCCAGACTGGGATCAGAATTAGGCAGGGGATCAGGGCCCTTGGCTTCCACCAACACACGCCCCTGACAGACATCTTTTTTCTAGATCCCCCCCTCTTCACCTCCACAAAGGGAGTCGTCACCTGTGGATGACCAAATGTTATTCAACGCCATTTTAAAGAGAGCGGCCGATCATTTCATGATTGCTACACATGAGGCAGCCCCTGACAGTGACTTTGTTGAGGATATCCCCAAGGAGAAGTCTCCTACTAGTCAGGCCATCCGTTTACTTAATTCCATAAAGAAGCGCCTAGCTCCTTCTTTGTTGTCACCGTCCCTCACACAGGCGGTCAACCCATAGGTTGAAAAATTATTCCGCCCATCTCCTTTTGACCCACTATACATAAGGGGTCATGCCACACCAGACTTCCTCGTGGTTACAGCCACTAAGAAGAGGACAGGGGTTCTACTGTCCATGGCAGAAGCCCCTCCGGATAAAGATTGTAAGAAACTTTATCCCCTCGGAAAACGAATCACTGCCTCTGCGGCCTATTCAACTAGGATCGTGAACTATATTGGGCTCCTGGGAAGCTACAGCAACGTCCAATGGGACCTAGTCCAGGTTGGCCTTCAAGAGGTCCCAGAGCTCACCCGATTATGCCTGCTGGCGGTCGTGGCTGAGGGTAGACGGGTTACCCACAACATATTAAAAGATACTCTGGATTTATCGGAAACTGCTGGATTCACTCTAGCCCAGGGAACTTTACCTAAGAGACACGCCTAGTTGTAGATCTCTGGCTTTAAACCAGAAACTTGGGCCTCTCTTATAAATAAGCCAGTCGAGGACTCCAACCTTTTAGGGAAAGCTGTCGATGACGCCCTGGAGACTGCCAAGAAGGAGCACAAAATGCTGAAATCACTCAGCCAGATCACGGCCAAGCCCTTCCACCAACATGGAGGCCCAAACTCCCGCTGTTTCTTTCATGGATAATCTTTCTCCCGGTCTCCCTATGGACAATATGGCTCAGGAAGTACCCCCTGGTCCTCCGGCCAAGGCTCTTCCGGTAAGAGCCAGTATCAACAAGAGAGGTCCTCGTAGAAGCAAGGTTAGAAAGAGGAACTCTACTCCAAGAGGCTCCCCAGCCTCCACCTCAAAGTGACTCGTCGATTCGGGTCCCCTCCCACACGTCCCCGGTCGGGGGTCGCTTGTCATTCATTCACGCCTGTGAGGGGATCACATCAGACCAGTGGGTGTTAGACCGTTACGCACAGCTACTGCATCGAGTTTCACTGACCACCTCAATACCACCGACCGAAGAGCAGATGCCTGTCGACAGCACACCTGCACATCCTGCTGGAAGAGGTTCAGATCCTTCTGGAAAAGGACGCCGTAGAAGTCGTTCCCATTCACCAAGTAAACAAGGGTATTTATTTAGTGTAGTTCCTTGTACCCAAAAAGGATCTCGCATGCACCTTGTGTTAGACATGTGCCCAGCGAACAAGTATGTCAAACCTCAAAGATTCAGAATGACAACACTGCAGGAAGTAATCCTGCTGCTGCAGGGGGATTACATGGCCGTATTGGATATGAAAGATGCATACTTTCATATATCAATGTTGCCAGCACAGCTCACAAAGTGCGTCAGGTTCATGATAGAAGACACACACTATCAGTTCAAGGTTTTCCCCTTCTGCATTGCCTCAGCTCCAAGGGTGTTCACAAAGGTACTGGGGGTAGTAGCTGCTCACCTGTGCAGGCAGTCCATCTCAGTCTATTTTTACCTTGACGACTGGCTCGTAACAGGGGATTCGTACTGAACATGGCAAACAAATGCCTAGAAGACGGTAGACCTCCTCTTCAACCTAGGTTTCTCGATCAGCGAGAAAAAGTCCATTCTAAACTCTAGACAAGTCAAACAGTTTCTGGGGGCTCTAATTCGGACCAACGACGGCCTTGTCTTTCCCTCCAATGAGAGGGTTCAAAACATGCTGTTCCAAATCCCTCACTATGTAGTCAGTCACAAGGTGACCGTACGCAAGGCCATGCGACTGTTAAGGATGATGGCCTCCTGCATCTACCTAGTTCCACACGCTTGCATGTGCCCCATGCAAGAGTGGCTCTCGAGCCAATGGTGTCAGGCCAGCGGGCACTGGAACGATCTAGTGGTTGTCTCAGCAGCCCCCGTTCAGTCTCTGCAGTGGTGGTCAAAGGAAAACCTTTGCAGGGGATAACCTTCACCACCCCCACAGTAGAAGCCACTTTCACCACAGATGCATCTCTGATGGGGTGGGGGGAGGGACTCGCCTCCTTCATCAGACGGCGCACGGCGTGTGGTCCCCAGCGGTAGCATCCAATCACATAAACTTGTTGCAACTGCTAGCAGTGTTCAAGGCCCTATCAGCCTTCCAATCACGCCTCCAGGGGAAGACAGTTCTAGTCCTCACGGACAGTTCTACGGCCATGTATTAAAAAAACAAGGGGGCAGTCACTCTCTAGGGCTGTCCAAACTGTCCCATATGTAGGTGGCCTCTCAAGCACAAGATGTTCCTCCTGTCACAACATGTTCCAGGGGATCTCAATCTTCTGGCGGACGTACTCGGCAGAGACTTCCCTCTACCCCGTAGGGCACGAGTGGCAACTACAGGAGGACATGGTACTCAATGTCTTTGCAGCTGGGGCTTCCCTGAGGTCGACTTGTTCACCACCACAAGAACACCCAATGCCCAGATTACGCCTCCCGGTACCCTCAGAACCGCCCCAAGGGGAACAGTCTATGGATAACATGGTCAGGGAGATTTGTCTATGCTCCCCCTCACCCCCTCCAATTCCCCTGCTCAACATAATAGTGCACAAGATGGACCAAGAGCCAGTCAGGATGATTCTGGTGGCCCGATGTGGGCCGCCAGCCTTGGTTCTCCCATCTCATTGCAGTGTCAGTCTCTCCTCCCAGGAAACTGCCATGGTCATACAGCATGCTGTCTCAAGACCAGGGGGAAAGACTACATCCATGTCCTTAAATTCTCAATTTAGCAGCCTGGCTCCTGAGGTCATAGAGTTCGGGCACCTCCAACTCCTTCAAAGAGGTATGGACCTACTCTGAGAAGCACGGAAACCTAAACCAGGCATTGCTACTCCAGCAAATGGAAGCACTTTGTCATCTGGTGTAATGGCAAGGGCATCAATCCTATTGAATGCACACCTAAACATATTGTCCTGTACCTAACCCACTTGTTAAAATTAGGTCTGCTTTACAATTCTCTAAAGATCCACTTAGCAGCGTTTTTGGCGTACACCATGTCCCAAAGCAAGGTTTCATGGTGGAAAGTTCTGGTAATTAAAGCATTTATGGAAGGGGTAAAGAGGCTTCATCCCCCTATTTCCAACCCAACTCCCGGGTGGGACCTGAATGTTGTTCTTACCAGACTAATGGGGCCTCCATTTGAACCAATACACAAGGCTAGCCTTAAAGCACTCACCTACAAGACCGCCTTCCTAATGGCAATCACCTATATAAGGAGAGTTGGTTAACTGCAGGTCCTTTCAGTTCAGGACCCATTCATCACGATTCACATGGTTTTGCCACGCTTTGTGCCTACATTTATCTCAAAGTTCATGCAAACCAATCCATAGAACTACCCACCTTTTTCCAGAAGCCCACTAACGTGGCGGAAAGAAGCCTCCACACACTGGATTTGAGGAGAGCGGTTATCTACTATCTGGAAAAAACAATGCCACTAAGGAAAACAAATCAGTTCTTCGTTTCAGTGGCAGCTGGTAGAGAAGGGGAACCTGTCTCTAAATCAGCTATCTCAAAGTGGATCGTAAACTGCATCATACTGTGTTACACTCTTGCCAGGAGAGATCTACCCTTCACGCCTAGAGCACACACTACTCTGGGCACAGGGGCTACTGTTGCATTTATTGCAAATGTACCTCTGGAGTCCATTTGCAAAGCAGCATCCTGGAGTTCTGTACACCTTTACACAACACTACTGCCTAGATACAAACGCTAGGTTTGATTCTCATGTGGGACAAGCAGTGCTAAGACATCTCTTTGCTACTGTTTCTTCACACATCCCACCACCATCTCTGGGTACTGCTCGCTGGTCTATGCACATGTGATTCTAAGCAGTTTCACAAGCATCAGAAGACATGCATTACTCACCGTAATAGCATTTCTGATGATTGTATCTGCTTAGATTCACATGCGCCCACCCTTCCTCCCCTCGTGGAGTAGAAGGAACATAAACCTCTTACACCTTCTCTCTTTTGTACTCACTCACGCTGACTATAAGGCTCCCTCACGGCAGAACAAACACAACCAGCGGGACCTCACATAAGGTGAGGTGTGCTGGCTCACTATATAACATCAACACTGTGGGCTGAACAGAACTAGGGGCTCCTATGATGTTAGAATTATAGGTCTAGAAAACATATTCCAGGTTAATGGTGCGCTTCAATTGATTAGGACCAATTTACTACGCATATTTGCAGAGATTACGGCATTGCATTTAATTCATTCTGGTGACATTGACCTGATTTCCGTTCCATATTGCGGCATGGACAAACTAATTGCACACTTTTCTTCTAATATTGTTGCAAGGCTGGTTTGGGATCAACAAGATGTCTTTAGGACTATAGGGTTTGACTTGATTGAATTTTACAAACTAGGTGCTGTAAACTCTTTTGTAAATCGTTTTTTTGAAAGGGTTGCGTCAGCAGGCACCACTTTTAATTCAACAGGACTTCCCCCTCCAGCACTTGATCACTCATTAACACCTGGAATCCTGACACTATATTGACCATAAATCTGATTGATAGTGATTGGAGGCCTCTCAACCGCAACACTAAATCGAAGGGACTATTTTCAAACCTTTAGCAGTTGTGGTCTTAGACTCTTGCCCTGGAATGTTTGTGGGTACAAAAATATCATTAAGGCTTGTAAATCAAACACAGTGCTTTCAGATCATCATATTTTGATGTTTCAGGAGACCATGACTGCAGAACTATTTCAGCTGGAGGGATACAAAACCTACTCTAAATTGGCCCGTGGAGGCCTCCTAGGCCGTCCGTCTGGGGGGTGGTAATTGCCATTGATCTAGATCTTAATAGCCACTCTTTTGAAAGGTGCAGTACGTGTGAGGGTTTACTGGCTGTTGGCATGCGCTTTGAGAATTTGCCTCTCCGATTACTACTTATTAACCTGTATTGGAACCCTACAAAGTCAACCTGTAAGGAATTCCAATTAGCAATTGATTACTTAATATCAGAGTGACTACGAAATGACTTTGAAAATAATATCATTGTATATGGGGATTTCAACTCGGTGTGCTGCAGGTTTGTTAATTATGAATCATCACATGGGCAGTAAGAGAACGGTTTCATTGGGGAATAAGGGCAGAGGGAAACTTTGGGACTCCTTTATGGAGGACTGGGGGTATGAATATTTGTTTTCCTTGATTGGTCTACCAATAAAACTATAAAAACATGGATGAGAGGCATTCGGTCCTCCTGGATCAAAGAATGTAATAAGAAAATGCCAATCTCATGGCCTTAAGAAACATAGGCATCAATATAACCTGACTATAGCTGGAGCCAAACAAGAGAAACCGAGGCTGCTTAGGATGCTCGGTCGAAACTCAACTTACGAACATAGTGTTTACAAGCTCACAAAACATAAGATTCTACAAAAATACAAGAACTATATAAAATCATTGAAGTCCCAACTGTATATTAGTTATAATCAGGCACGATTTTTGACCTTGAAGGCTGTTAATTCGTCGAAGTGCTGGGAGTTGATGAACAACGTCACAGGGCCGACTTTCCCTGAGATTTTGTGCTGTATTAACGAGACAACTTGGGTTTTGTTTTATGAGAATATGTACGCTAAACTAGACTCAAATTAATGTTTGCTTCCCGATTGTCCATATTTCAAAGTTATGGAGCCTATGTGGTTACAGGAAGTTGTGTTTTTAGCAGTAAGTAAAGAAAAAACCATCTAAGGCACTTGGGCCAGACCTCTTATCTCCATTAACTATAAAACATGATCCAGAATTATGGTCGGGCATACTTCATTTGTTTATGGAGGTTTTACAACACTTCCATATTCACGCTTACCTCAATAATAATACCAATATTCAAAAAAAGGAGACTCCTTGAAACAGACTAATTATAGGCTGATTGTCATTTTAGTTACGTTGAGGAAAATCTTGCGACATTTATTTTAAGGTATCTGAATTACTGGGTGACTCATTTGGGGATTCTTTCACAATTCCAAGTGTGTTTTAGGTGCTTCATGGGTACCTCTTTGAACTGGACTGTAATGTCCCATCTGGTCTTTCAAGTAAAAAAAGGTAGCATTGAGACCACCAGGGGGCACAGACGTAATGGCACCCTAAGCCATCGTCTCCCTCTCAGGGCCCGAGGACAAGGGGAAACAACGATGAATATGGACCTTATTTAATGTGTGGTCCTCACGTTATTGCGTGGTAATATTTCAGGCATCTTCAGATGAGATTCAGCACAAAACCATGGCTTACATCCAGGCGAATGCATACTTGGTAGGGGAACGTTTGGCGCTGAATCGGTGCCCTCAAGATGGCGGACTCCCAATACATTGGAAGTTAAAGACCCGTGGAACCCCAGTGCGAGCTGTGGCCGAATGGACAGCTTGGATTTCAACTCTTTCGAGCAGCCGTGTCGTAGCAAAGCAGAAATATGTCTGGTAAGAAGTGAGGTGGGGCGCGAGCAGCTTGAGCACAGCCTGAGGGATATATGGCATCATTCCCCCATCCCTCCCCCCGCCAGCTCACTTAAAGCCTCACACGGGCCCCCTGCTCCTCTGCAGGAGTTAGCATGAGGCTCATGATACGAGCCTCCCGCGATCTGAGAGGGGTACACAGCAGGAAGTCTCTGTGGATGCCAACACCTAGAGTCAGCCATCCCACATGGGGGTAAGGACACCCGCAGGTCGTTCCTTGACCATCAGGAGCATCGTGCAACCCGCGCCACAGCGTGCTCTCAGACCTACGTGCCTATGGAGCCACATAAGCACAGGGAGTGGTGCACACGAGATCGGGAGACCAAATTGATCTACCGCTGCGATCAAGGTAATAGGGGAACAGCAAAAGTGCCCATGAATTGGCACTCTATCAGCCCAAGAAGGACTTTAATAGCAAAGCCTTCCAATTTCACGTACTCCAACGCTGTCACAACGCAATTTACAGCAGGCCATCACAGAACAGACTCTCCCCTGTTTCTCCCATTCTGTACCTCTGAAGTATAGAAAGAGGTCCTATTTAACAACTATGTGCGCACAGCCTGCTCCGGAACGCAGTCGCGGGTGCCCTTCCTGGACACACAACCAGCACACCTGAGGCAACGAATCCTGACGGACCATACCCGCAGCATCCCCCCTTTTTGCGCAAAATACTCAGGCCAACAAACGAAATCACATCCCAGAGGCTGGCAACTGGAAGTGCAGACCCCTGCATAAGAGGGAAAGTGGAACTAGGGAGCCGGAAAAGTGTGCAAACTGCATCACCACAGCCTACGGTGCAAGCATTCTTCATCCCATGAAGCGGGCCAAGCGGCATATCGCTACGGAACACCACCAAACGATCTGATACGGCTCCCTTCGAAGTAACAGCGAACTATCAATCCCACCACCAAGTAAACTGGATCCACGCACTCTAGCAACTTTGCTAAAGTTCTGTCGAGCAGGCACTGCAATGGATCTAAACGAAGTACAGAGCACCTCCGAGAGTCCAGGCAATGACCTCGACAGCGTCACGAAATCTGACATTCGGCTCCTTCTGGGTGAGATTAGGTCGATCAAAACTAGCCTCACAGAAACTGTCACTGACCTGCAATCAAAGATGGCTAATGTGGAATATCGACTAGAAGCCGTCGAGAGCATCCAGCAATTGGGGGACATTACAACAATGCACTATGAAGCCCAGCACTTAGAAAGAACGAGACATTGAGTCTAAGATCAGCGACCTGGAAAACTGGGAGCAACAATCCAACATATGAATCCTAGGTCTGGAGGAAGCGCAGGGAGAAATGCTGGTGGGCCTAGAAAGCAAGGTCAAGGCCCTAATCTTGTCCCTGTACGACGAAGCAAACCCTCCTGAGCTCAAATTTGACAGGGTGCACAGGGCTGGCGGCCCACCAAGGGGTCCCTGCTCAGTCCTCATAAAATGCCACCACTACACGCAAATACAGGATATTTTACTAAAAGCAAGAGATAGAGACACAATAGAATTTGGGGGCTCGAAAGTAAAATTGTTTCAGGACCTTTCAGCAATGACTTTAACCAAGAGGATGTCGACCTCTCACGGGGTGGCTGCAAGAGAAGGGAGTGTGCTATCGCTGGGGCCACCCCTTCTCGTTTTCATTGCAGTATGGCGGTGAAGAATTCAGGTTGACCTCAGTGGAAGAGGCAGAGAGGGCGCTTCAGCACCTACAGGGTCCAGCTTCAAGCTCAAATTCCGACTCCCGAAGAGAGCCTACAGGATCAATATGGGACTCGGCGCCAAAACCTCCAGGACTGGGCCGGGCGCAATTGAAGTGGAAGTATAAAAGACTAAATACTCCCTGAGGATGTTGCTCTGTATCCTCAATCTCAGTAGTTCTGGCAAGGCTCCTCCAAACACTAGCTTCAGTTCCTGGAATGTTATACCAGCAGTTAAATGTTTACATGAACTAGCGGTGCAGTCTGATTTCATGGGATATCTGCAGAAAGCACACCACATAAGTTGTTTCTATTAAGCACACATGTTGTTAACCTGGTTTACTTCCCAAAGAGGGGTCTCACTAGTGTGGCCCTTCGTAGTTTAGGGTGTCTCCGTTTTTTGTTCTTTAGATGAGAATGCTCCTGGTAGCATCTCGTATGGAGGGGGAAGCACTCAGTTGGACAGAAGAAAATCCTCGATCTACTACACTAATCCACACACGCAAATAGCACTGTTGCAGCATGGTATCCCTATCCATGAGGAGGAATGAGGTCGATACTCGCATGGATTACGAGGGGGCGGAGCAGCATATGCACTTCAAACTTGTGGGCATGGCCTGGTCTGATGGTATAGTCTTTGGGTCCCTCAATGTTAAAGGCCTCAATTCAGTGCAAAAAAGGTCTATGTTAGCACAACAGTTTAAACAGTCTAAGTTGGATGTATTGTTTGTACAAGAGACAAAATATACCCAGGGGGCAGAACGCAAGATTATGGGAAGGGAGATTGGCGACAGTGTGGGGTTCAGGCCCCCAGAAGAGAGGCGGGGTGGGAATTCTGTACAAAAAATCCCTAGGACTCCAAATAGAGCACGCCTACAGGGATGCCCAAGGAAGCTATGTAGCCCTGAAAGGAAAGTTAAGATCACGCACAGTAACACTCTGCTCTGCTTATGCCCCCAACCAGGGACAATCCAGTTTCTTTTAACCTTTGTTTGATTTTCTAGAGGGCTGGATGGAGGGCACCCTGGTTTGCGGTGGGATTTTAATGTGCTAGTGGAATGGGAAAGGGATTGGCACTCGGTGGGCCGAATCTCTAATCCCCCAAATTGTCTCCAAGGTAATAGATTCCTAAGCCAGTTGAAGGAACACCATCTGATCGACTCATGGCGCGCAGCTCACCCAGAAGAAAAGGCCTTCACTTTTTTCTCCCCTCCGCACCAAACTTTCTCGAGAATAGATTATCTCTTACTGGGAGCAGAAGACGAATGTGCCATCCTGGAATCGTCCATAGAAGTAGTGGCCTGGTCTGACCATGACCTATGTACGCTTGACCTTGACCCGTTGCCTAAACCTGAGCAAAGGTGGGTTTGCAATGACTTCCTGTGCAGGGACCCAGTGTTCAAGGAGACCCTGGAGGACGACATCACGAGTTATTTTGAAACTAATGATGTAGATGGGATGCCCCTGAACACTGTTTGGGAAGTAGGAAAGGCCACGATTAGGGGACTTCTAATAGCAGTGGGTGTGGCCAAAAAACGACTCAGGCAGCTGAGAGAGGGGGAATTAAGAGCAGAGATTACGTGCCTGGAACGAGCCCTAAGGGACCACCCGACCCACAGTGAAGATTTGGTAATTCAAATTAAGAGATTAAGGGGAGAGCTGAGGGATATATGGCAGGGCAAGGCACTGACGCAACTTAAGTATCTTAAGCAGACATTTTTCGAGAAAGGGGACAAAGCCCACACAATGCTGGCCAGTCGTCTGTGAAAGCAGAGAGCAGACAGAGTAGTACATAAAGTCCATGATGAATCCGGCACCCCCCCTCACAAGCCCTCAGATTGTTAGTCGATTTTCAAGGTTCTACTCTAAACTGTACACAGCAGAGGGAGAAAGCCACTCATCAGCAATTGAAGGATATCTAACTGCTCTTCCGCATCCGCGAATAACTAGAGAGCACCTAGATATGTTAAATGATCCGATCACTACCCTAGAAGTTCAGGAAGCCATTTCCAACCTGAAGGCAGGCTCAGCGCCGGGGCAGGATGGCTATACGCCAGCCTTTTACAAAACCAACAGTAGCACTGTGACTCCCTTCCTTACCAAACAATTTAATTCGATCCTAGCGACAGACTGAGCCCCCAAATCATTCACCAAATCTACAATCATTGTTATCCGCAAGGAAGGAAAAGATCCCCTAGAATGTTCATCATATCACCCGATTTACCTTATCAATGTCGATGCAAAAATTTATTCCAGCATCCTAGCAGCACGCATAGCTCTAGTCCTTCCCCAACAAGTCCATTCAGATCAGGTGAGATACGTGAGAGGAAGGCAGGGGGTGAAAGGGGCCCTTAGGGGTCCCTCGCGATATGGAAACAAGGCAATAACCATACACGAAAGGATGCGCCAGACACGATGTTAAAATTCCCAATGCTAGGGTTTATTGCAAGCAAAATAGTCCCAATTGGCCAACTGTGGTCTCACGCCCCGCGACGTGTATTCTCTAGACCTCGAGGGACGCAAGAGAGCGAATTACGTACATCAGTTACATATATACAAAATGCATATCATACAATCAGCTATGAAATGTTTAACACCCCCCTTTTATTGAGTTTCTTTGAACTCGGGATGATGATGGACATTTCTGACGAGTATGACAATTATGACACTTTCGATGTCTATTCTAGTAACAATGTGCAATAAAGAAAGTGCGGAGGCATCTTCTAGTTGTTGAACAGAACACGGTGCTTCTGTTCTTGGAAGCAAGCTGCACACGGGGGATGAGTCACATTCCAAGCTTTGCTATCTATGGGGTGCTATTCGTGTCCTGGGAGCCGACACGCTCTAAAGGGTTTCGTGAAGGGGGGCCGTAAGAAGAACATAATTCAAGCCTTTAGCTGCTTTATTCTAACATATTCTACCACAGTACGAGACTGGCTGGCAGCTGTGAAATGATTAAATGCCCTGCAGCTCTCCCTCAAGGCTACAGAGAGGGAGCGTGGGCATTCCTTTCTGGGCTGCTCATGAGGAGTTTCAACAAACTCCTCAGTCCCGCGGCCTTGCCCTTTCATATTCAGACAACAATGTTAACAGTTGAGCAGAGTAAGCAGAATTCGCAAGAATTGCAAGCTGCAAAGCAGTTTACACAGAAAGCAATGAGCAATGGTTAACAAGCAAAATGGCGATTCTTGCTACGTTTAAAATGGCCGCTTGTGGTCAAGCATAGCAGTCTGTATTTCTATAATTCTGTGCATAAGACGGTTGGCCTTCGGCCATCAAGATACGTCTATCATCCAAATGAAGGGTATTCACTTTTTCAGATTGACAAACCCTCCTTTTGGCCATATGCCAAGCGTCTTATTCATTCATTGTATCCTCTGATGAGGATAAGTCTGGGGTATCTATGTCTGAACCTTTCATGCTATCATAAGCATCATCTTCATCATTAATGTCTATAGCCATGAATTGTATTACTGTTTTTGTTTCATCAGTGTCTCTGTTATTTCGGCCATGCGTTTGTTTTCCTCTCGACACCATGTGCATACATCCCTTAGTACGTCCCTCAGTTATCTCAGTGCAAACTATTGGTAGGCATTGTATGCAACAGCAACATGTTATGAATATACCAAGTACCACCACAAGTATCGAAATTAGCTTCCATCCCCAGGACCGCAATAGTCCCCAAAACCAGGATCCTATCCCCCAACCCCCTTTTCCGGTGGCAAGTGAGGAACTTAGGATATGTAATTTCTTGATTGCTTTAAAAATATTAGGGGAGTAGTCAGCCACATATACACAGCTCGCAGTTTTTACGAGTTTGCAAACTCCCCCACAATCAACTAATATTATGTCAAGAGCCATTCTGTTTTGTAGTGCCATTAGTCTTATTCCTTTCTCTTCTAACGTCATATTGAATAAAATATCCGTTGTTGAATCTATTGTATTTTTTAATATTCTAGACAGTTTTCTTATATTATAGGAATTTTCTATTTGGGCCAAGAATGGTATAAACGATTTGGCTACATCCATTGCTATCATTCCATCTTCACTACTCCTTCGGGTTCTACCTTTTAATCGTCTGGCTACTTCTGCTGTTTCTAAGGGGAACACTCCTGGAAACAGTAGACCCAGGTAACATGTACCTCCCCAGTTCCTAGGTAACCATGGATATGCTTTCTCCCCACATATAAAGTAAACAGGGTCCCCTACGTACACTGGGTCTAGTTTGTGCTTTAAAACCACTGTATTCATGCAGCTATTAAACGTTCCTACTTTATAGGAACCTTTTTTCTTTAAACATTGGGGAGCAGTTCTTGGGCTGTAATCTACTGTATAGGCAGGGGGCACGGCGTCTTTATTCCATTCATCTTTCATTCGAAATGTCATTACTGATGTTTTTTTCTGCTGGCGGGGTCGGTCTATTCTGCCTATTTAGTCTATTTAGTCTTGTTATTTTTCGTGTATTTTTCCTCGTGGGATCTGGTGAAAATATGCAAGTTTTATGGACTATGGAACAACCCACAGGTCTCATGATCAGTTCCTCAAATTCATTCATATTTGTCTCATCTAGCTGACCCGTATTTCTCTTCCATTTCCCAAAGAACATTGCACTCAACAATACTTCACATGCATAACTCATTGGTAACGGTTGTATATACCAGCCTATCCCTTTCCCAGCATGCTGTGGTAAATGGGCACAAACCCAGCAATCTTTTTTCTTTAAAACCGCATGGGTCATATTCATTATCAGCAACAATGTATTGTTGCCATATCCTTCTCTATGTCTCTCTTCCATTGGGGACAAAGTACCAGTGATTACATGAACCGGGCTTTCAGTAGTTACTTTTGGCAAGAGTGTTTCTAATGGGTGTGCGGACTCTATAAACCATAGCGTAATAGCTATTATTATTGGTACTATCATACTTGGAGAACACAGGACCAATGTCCAAATCAGTACCTTATTCCTTTTACCATGCTTTTTCCCTAAATTTACAGTCTCTAAAACTATCATCTTTTCAGCAGCGGTGCAGGAGGAGGCTGAAACCGGTCTTGGATTTGTTCTTCATCGTCCTTCTTCTTGCTGGCAAAGTTCGTCGCAAATGTCTCTCGTTCTGATGCCAAAAAGTTCAACGGAAATGTCACAGTTCAATTCTGCCAGCCCTTCACAGCCTCGATCACTTATCCACTCCGAGCAAGATTAGTTGTTCTTCCTTCCACTGCTCAGACTATTTCTGAACAGTTCTTTATTGACAGAGTACTATGTGCATCCATCTTGTCCCGCTCTGGCTTAGGACACATGTACTCTGTCTGCCTCAGTACTTATGTGTGTCCATCTTGTCCTGCTCTGGCTCCTGACACATGTACTTGATTATAAGCGCACCGAGGAGCCGTGAGTCGTGAATTGTCTGACTTGCACAACTCTTACACTTCTCTCCTCTACACTCCTGGCTCCTACTCCGTCCATGAGTGGAACCAAAGGCAAAAGAAAAGCACCAAAGATCTGTGGATCACTTTGCCTGTCGAGGCCGCAAATTATACTGTTTCACTCCTGGCATTGTGTGATCCGTAAATAGTGCCGATGCACTTCCAGTATCAGGCTCGGTGTCAGCCTGCGGCGCAATGATGGGTAGCGATGAACGCTGTGGCAATGTTGTAGTTTCTTTCTTTGGCTCTGGTGTGTTTGCAGAAGCTGGTGGGCGCCAAAGGGGTACACGCGTTGTTTCTGCTGGTGTTTGCAATGCAGAGTTTGTGTCGCTCGGCAGTGATGTTGTTTCTGCTGGGCAACGTTGGGGCACTTTTCGCCCTTTCCCCTTTCTGGCAGCCTCCTCAGGCTTTGTTTCAAGTTTCACTTCTCGCTCAGGCAGGTGCTGTGTCATTCGATTGGCAACAGTTTCTTTCGTTTCCGAGACCGTTTCCTTTCTCTGGTTGTCGGAAGTTGTCAGTAGTCCTGGGAATCTTTAGGCATGTGTCGCATGGATCCATGCCTTGCGACCGTCCACTCGAATGGCCGTCTGTGTCGCCAAAAGTACTTGGTAGGGGCCGCGCCACCTGGGTGCTAATGACGTCTTCCGTTGAAAGTTTTTAATCAGGACCCAGCTTCCAGGCTCCAGCGTGTGCCCCGGTCCAGTGTATCGCACTGGTAACGCCTCCTGCACCTGCTGATGTATCAAACGCAACTTCTGCATTAAAAGGCCACAGTACGTACTTAACACAGGATGCTCAACCTCACATAATCTTTTGGGCTGCGGTGCGCACCATACATTTGCCGGTCTCCCCATGATAATTTCATAGGGAGAGAGCCCAGTTTTAGCCTGTACAGATGTGCGCATGCATAAAAGTTCTAGAGGTAATGCATCTACCCAACTCAACTTGCTTCCGGCACATATTTTTGCCATCTTGGCTTTTAGGATGCCGTTATGTCTCTCAACAAGTCCGGCGGAACTCGGATGCCTGGAGCTGTGGAATCGCTTGTCAATCTGCAGACCTGCACAGATCTGTAGTACTACTGCGCCCACAAAATGTGGGCCATTGTCGGACCATAGGACACGTGGCAAGCCGAAGCAGGAGAAATACTCCTTGAGCATTACTTTCGCTGTGCTCATCGTCGTGCAGTCCTTTAAGGGATATACCTCCACCCACTTACTGAATGCACAGATCACCACCAAGACATACTTATAGTTCTGACACCTTTCCATTTCTATGAAATCAAAGTGGATCACCTCAAAACTGCCTGTCGGAGTCACGGTTCCTACATTGTGTTGTAAACACGTAATGCAATTCTGCACTAACCTTTCTGCATTTTTCT
Source organism: Ambystoma mexicanum (assembly GCF_040938575.1). NCBI lineage: Eukaryota > Metazoa > Chordata > Amphibia > Caudata > Ambystomatidae > Ambystoma > Ambystoma mexicanum. The sequence goes on along the minus strand of NC_090939.1, from coordinate 648,924,356 downwards.
TTGTGTGCATTCTTCCATACTGTGGATAAATGCAGGACCATCTTCTTCGCGCAAATGTGGATAGGGCTATTCGCCATTGTAACCATTGCGGTTACGTAACAATTTGGCAACATCCAGTTCTTGGTCTCTTTGTCCACCCAACATCCTTCCAAGTCTAACTCAGCAGAGCCCTCAGCCCACCCTTGGATTTCATCGGCCGTGGCTTCGGCCTGCATTTCTTTGACAGTGGCAATCCCATCTTCTATCATACAGGGTACTTCCTCAGTCTGTACTGTCATCATTTTATTACTCAAATCAATGGCTGTTTGTTTCGCAATCCTGTCTGCAAATTCGCTTCCCTCTCCCACTTTACATGTTACTTTTTTATGCGCCTCGCATTTCACTATTGCTAGGCGTTTTGGAAACGTGAGTGCAGACAACAATAGTACAATTAAAGGCCCATCCTGAGTCCTGGCCCCATGCGATGTCAAGAAACCCCTCTCAGCCCAGAGTCGACCAAAGTTATGAACCACCCAAAGGCGTACTGGCTGTCAGTATAAATATTTACATTCAAATTTTCAGAGAGTTCACAGGCTCGGGTCAGTGCTATCATTTCTGCGGCTTGTGCCGAATTATAGGGGATTCTTCTGCTTTCTACAACACTCTCTAGGGTAGTAATTGCATATGCGGCAGTTGATGTGCCATCTGGTAATTTAAAACAAGAGCCGTCGCAAAACAACTCTCCATCTGGCTCTTTCTGTGGGGTGTCAATCAGATCAACTCTTCCCTTCGTTTCTTCCTCAGTGACCATTAAACAATCATGGGGTGGTGATTCGTTGTCACCAATTTCTGCTATGGGTAGTGGCATTAATTCTGCAGGATTCAATGCGCTACACCTCATAATTTGAATGTGGGGTGCAAACAAGATGAGCTCATATCTTGTTAGTCTAGCAGAGGTGAGGTGTTGCGTCTGTGTTCTATTTAATAGAACGTCTATGGAATGTGGCACCATCAGAATTAAAGTATGTCCCAATACCATTCCTTCCGTTTGTTTCACTGACGCAGCAGCCGCTGCAACAGTTCGCAAACATCGTGGTAGTGCGCGCGCTACAGGGTCCAGCGCGGAAGAATAATAGCCGCACGGCCTATTTCTTCCACCTTGTTCCTGTGTCAAAACCGCCAATGCACATCCTTCACTCTAGCTCACAAATAGTCTAAATATTTTCTTGTAGTTCGGTGTGCCTAAAACTGGCACGGAACATAATGCAACTTTCAATTGTTCAAACGCTTTCTGACATTCCTCATCCCACTGTAAAGGCATCACTGCATCCTTTTTAGTTAATTTTATCATCGGCTTCACAATCAACGCAAAATTACTGATCCACTGCCGACAATAAGAGGCCATGCCTATTACAGCTCTCACTCCTTTTTGAGTTTTTGGAATAGGCATACTAGAAATACTTTCTATGCGTTCTGGTGTTAATCTTCTCCCTTCTTTCGAAAGTAGGTAACCCAAATAAGATACCTCCTTTTGATTATACTGGAATTTCTTCAAACTTGCCTTGTGACCATGGGTCGCTAGGTGTGTCAATAGTAATATAGTACTTTCTTTGCAGATCTCTTGTGTCAGCAGCTAGTAACAAGTCATCTATGTACTGCAAGAGTGCGCAACCTGTTGGTAGTTCTAGCATATCTAGCTGTTCCTTTAGTGCCCTGCTGTAAATGCTCGGGCTTTCTGTGTATCCTTGTGGAATGCGTGTGAATGTGAATGATCGACCTCCTAGAGTGAACGCAAACAGATATCTACTGCTTTTATCCACTGGAATGCTAAAGAACGCGTTCTTCAAATCGACTACACTAAAGTATTCTGCAGTGGCCGGTATCATTGTCAGTATTGTTGTGACATCTGGGACCAAAGGGAATTGTGGGTCTACCACTTTGTTCAATGCGTGCAGATCAATTATGAAACGATATGGTACTTCATTGCCTCCTTTCTTGTAAACTGGAAGAATCGGGCTGTTGCACGTGCTACCTGCAATTTCTTCAATGACATCCAATCTCACCAGGTCAGTAACAATACTCTTTAATCCCTTCTCACCTTCAACAGAAATTTTATACTGGGGAATTCGTGGTAATGTAACACCTTCTTTCAAAGTTATTTTTGCTGGCTCTATTTTCAAGCATCCTACATTGTTATCGTGCATTGCCCACAGACAGGTTGGTACTCTACTTAGCTCTTCTGGTAACGCTTCTGACATAAATTCCGTCACCGGTGCATCGTGAGGCCAAATCGTGAGGAACACCCCATATGCCGTACAATGTATAACTGCCCCCAATTTTCTCAACAAATTTAATCCTAGCAAGTTCCCCCCACAATTTTCTGTCAGAAGAAATGGACACTGTTCCGTAAATGGTCCTATTGTAATTGGGACAGGTTCGGACACGGGGTTAATTACTGGTGTACCTGCGAACCCTACAGAAACATTCTTTTGCCCCGACAGTGCGATCTCCGAAACCAAGTGGTGGTCTATCAAACACTTTTGTGCCCCTGTATCTACAAGGAAACGGTGCTCCTTATTCCCTATTCTTATTTCTACGTAGGGTCCTCTCTGATTCACGGGAATAGACACTGGTTCCGACCCCTGCCGTGGGCTGTCCTATTGCAAAAATAACACATCGTCCGATGTGTAGTCACCGCTGCTGCTATAATATGTGTTTGGCTGTGTATCAAAAATATTCCCATTTCCCCCTCGGTGTCCTCCACTCTGATCATTTCTCTGTTGGCCCTGCCCGCCCTGATTTTGGTTCGGAACACTTTGGTTCAATGCCTGGTCCTGTTGAGCTTGGTTTTGACCATAGGATTGGTTTTGATTACCTCCATTGGTATATCCCTGCTGCTGCATGCTATTTCTGCTTGGGCCATTTGACCCCTGATGTCCTCTATGAGGCCTTCTCTGGCCAAATCCACCTCTATTCTGTAGGTGCGGGCATTGGGCTCGCCAGTGTCCTTCCTCTTTACAGTACGCACATTGATTTAATCCCAATGACACCCTGTGCATATTTCAAATTTCCCCTGCCTTGTGCATTTCCTTTACCTCTATTGTATCCAATTACCTGCTGCAGTAACACCCTCGTTTTTAAATTTACTCTATCCTTCATCTCTTTCTTTCGCCACATTTACCCTATTCTCGTAATATTGGGCTATGTGTAATATCTCACTCACCGGTTTTGCTGCCCAGGCACTTTCCGACGCCATTAACATATCTTGAATTGGTAATATTAATCCCCTCACATATTTATCAACAAATAGCCTTTTCCCCGACTCTGTGCTCACATCCTGCCCACTGAAGTCTGTGAATACTCCTTCAAATCTATTGAAATAATCCGTTACTGGCTCATCCTTGCCCTGTACACATGTAGTTAATTTGTCCCACTGAATCCTTCTTTCTGGAATTATTTCTCTCAATCTCTCTCCGCATTATCCGTTCTGGTAGATCTGCCATGCGGGTTCCCGGATTTTCCCCAACTTTTTTATTTTTGTCCTCCAATAGCAACTCCGCCCATGTGGCGGCAAAAGCCCCCACGTCATCTACCGTCCTTATCTGTTTCCATATATCTGCTGGAAAAATGACTGGGAAAATCAAATCTATATCGCTCATAGTAAGCACTGCTGATCTCAGGGTTGACTCTACTTCCTTGTAGAAACCTGCTCGATTCTTTCTTATATCGGAATCGTCTGTTTTATAGTATTCACCTCTTGCCTGGAAAAGGGGACATGCACATACTGGGCGGTGAAATGGGCTGGTGTTACCTGCGCTTCTACTGTAGCCGTCGCAGGGACCTCTACTTTTGGTGCAAACGTGGGCGGAACCTCTCTCATTGGAAATCACGATCCCTCCCCCTTCTCTTAGGTTCAATAGTATTCCTAAGTCCAGTGATAGGCCCTTTTCTCCTGTACTTCGCTCGAATGCTCTCTTGTATACCGCTAGTATCTCAGGTGGGCTAGCCTTATTGTTTTTTATATCCTTGTCTATTAAATGTTCAGCCATCGATTGCAGTGCCTTTCTTTTCATTGGCATGGAATATTCGTCAAATATGTCATGTATGACCATTGTTGGGATACTAGGATTCGACATCCACTTTATCGCTTCCCGTATACATACTTTCAGCTTGTCGCCCCTCTGTACAGATGACATTGAATGTCTCCGCTGTATGTATGGTTCTACCGTCCCTCTCCCATCTCTTCTAATATCCCAACCCCTGTGCCCAGGTGCAGCAAACATTTCAGCATAATCATTATCCAACTCATTTTTAAGATCAAAAAGTCCATTCACATGTTCCTTTACTTCTTCATCTTTTATTCTACAACATGCTAATTGGTTCAAATCTAACAATCGTTGTGGCGGTAATTTCACAAGTAACTTTTTCCATTCTCCCACCAAAAATTCCCCCATGCATTCCAACACTACCTGTCTCTCGTTGCTTCTTCGGTACCCATATAATGAGGCCAATGCTGCCGTCCCATCATTTCCTTCTATGTACATTTCTGCCTCTTCCTGTAATTCAATCTTTCTTTCTTTGCTGATCGCGCTGCGAGTTACCCGTCCAAATCCTGTTCCTTCAGCCCCACCTGTCACCTCCCCGGTCTCAATTTCGACTTCAGGAGGGGCGGATGGTGCTGAATCTGTCTCTGGAGCGGGAGGTGCAGATGGGACAAGTGACACAGGTGGCATCTGTGAAGGGCCTTGCTGGGTGCTGGGAAATTGCGCCTCTGCGGTCTGCGCTTGTGGGAGGGCTCAAGCTGTGGGTGGGGCGTGGGTTAATGCTTGCGTGAGGGGAAGTACTTGGGCTGCGGGAGGGGGTATGAGAGCTACTGGTTGGGCCTGCACAGTCACTACTGGCGTATTTGGTTTCGATCCTGGTTTTAGGCCTTGACCCGTATGGGTTAACAAATGTTCCATTAATTCGTCTGCTATGTGTAGTTCCCTCTGCGGGTATATTCCTTCTATGTTCATTTGCTCACGTCTCCCTTCCCGTCTTAGACTTGCCGTCCACTCCTCCTCCTCCTTTTCTTCTGCTACCTCAAGCTTCGATTTGTGCCTACGCGCATGCTTCTCTCTACTCCTAAGTCGGAGCATTGCTTCCCTCCTCCAATCTTTGATAGTCTCAAAAGCTGCGGGTCGCGCTTTTTTCCTTAACACCCTTTCTAGGTTATCTATCCTCGCAATCTCAAAGCTACCATTAATCGGCCACTGATGGTCCTGTTGCTTTCTAGTATGCCTATGGCAAATTTCACAAAATATTATCGCACCCACACCATATTTTGCATACATGTCATAAGCCGGCGGTCCCTCAGGCGGTGCACTTTGCCCATTTTCCAAGGACTGTCTACCGCAGCGGAAAAGCCCCGCTAAAGTGGACAGTACTCCAGGCATGTTTTTAACCTTCCCCTTGGTTAACCAACCTTACTCTGGATGTTTGAATTTGCAAAATCAACACTCTACCAATAATCAGGGTTTCGTTTGAATCGGGGAATGACTCACCTGATAAAACGAGTCGCCTGTGTCCTGACGCAACCCCTCCCAACGTCGTGTCTGCGCTTCTCTGGCTTCTGCCTCGTTTCGGGACCCTCGCCTCCTTTGCCCTCTGTCCCGGTACGTCGATCAGGGATCAGATGTGTGCAGATCTGCGAAGGAATCTCTCCTCACTTCTACAGGGCGCCCCGTACACCTCTTGATCCCGGCTCGATCGTCCCGTCCTCGCCGTTCTTCCGCCTCTACTCCGTTACAACGTCTACGAAGGAGCAAGTGGGGGAGGGTCCCTATTCGGGCGCCATATTGAATGGAAACAAGGCAATAACCTTACACGAAAGGATGCGCCAGACACAAGGTTAAAATTCCCAATGCTAGGGTTTATTGGAGGCAAAATAGTCCCAATTGGCCAACTGTGGTCTCACGCCCGCGACGTGTATTCTCTAGACCTCGAGGGACGCAAGAGAGCGAATTACGTACATCAGTTACATATATACAAAATGCATATCATACAATCAGCTATGACATGTTTAACACCCCCCTTTTATTGAGTTTCTTTGAACTCGGGATGATAATGGACATTTCCGACGAGTATGACAATTATGACACTTTCGATGTCTATTCTAGTAACAATGTGCAATAAAGAAAGTGCGGAGGCATCTTCTAGTTGTTGAACAGAACACGGTGCTTCTGTTCTTGGAAGCAAGCTGCACACAGGGGATGAGTCACATTCCAAGCTTTGCTATCTATGAGGTGCTATTCGTGTCCTGGGAGCCGACACGCTCTAAAGGGTTTTGTGAAGGGGGCCGTAAGAAGAACATAATTCAAGCCTTCAGGTGCTTTATTCTAACATATTCTACCACAGTACGAGACTGGCTGGCAGCTGTGAAATGATTAAATGCCCTGCAGCTCTCCCTCAAGGCTACAGAGAGGGAGCCTGGGCATTCCTTTCTGGGCTGCTCATGAGGAGTTTCAACGAACTCCTCAGTCCCGGGGCCTTGCCCTTTCATATTCAGACAACAATGTTAACAGTTGAGCAGAGTAAGCAGAATTCGCAAGAATTTCAAGCTGCAAAGCAGTTTAGACAGAAAGCAATGAGCAATGGTTAACAAGCAAAATGGCGATTCTTGCTACGTTTAAAATGGCCGCTTGTTGGTCAAGCATAGCAGTCTATATTTCTATAATTCTGTGCATAAGACGGTTGGCCTTCGGCCATCAAGATACGTCTATCATCCAAATGAAGGGTATTCACTTTTTCAGATTGACAGGGGTGGATAACATCAGAAAGACCCAGGACCTCATGGCCACTCTCCGCTGAGCTGATGACAGCCCCCTTCTGTTATCAATAGACACCGAGAAAGCGGTTGACCGCGTAGAATGCCCTTTCTTGCGGGCGGTACTGAAATGGGCAGGGCTAGGTGCAGCGTGGATTCAGGGAGCCGGTGCGCTGTATCATACAGCCCAGGCCAAAGTGTTGGTCAATGGTACCACCTCTGACCCTTTTACATTCAGGCGGAGCACAAGGCAGGGCTGCCCGCTCCCCCGCCCCATAATCTACGCTTTAGTGATTGAGCCATTCGCCTAAGCTATTAGGTCATGTCCCCTGATACATGGTATCCCTCGGGGGGGAGGGGAGGGCAAGGAATATAAATTGGTCATGTTTGCTGACGACATCTTACTATATCTTACCCAACCATTAGAGTCAGTCCCTGCCCTCTTTCATGAACTACTTCGATACGGGGCCCTGTCAGGCTTCCTGGCTAACCTACGAAAAAAACATAGCAGTCCCCTTAAAGTCGAATGCTGAATTACTGGAGTTACTGAAGACGAACTGGGGCTTCCGGGTGCAACCCCACTCTTAGATATCTGTGTGTAAATATTACTGTTTCCCTCAGAACTTTTTGAGGCAAATTACACCCCCCTATGGAACGCTATTCGGACTGATTTCAATAGATGGACCAAATTGCTGTTGTCTTGGGCAGCCCGCTTTACCTCTATAAAAATGAATGTCCTGCCGAAGTTATCTAGCCATTCCCGAGTTCTTCATGACAGAGGTAAAACACACATTACTGAAGTATCTATGGGCCGGCAAGAAGCCCAGGATCCCGTACGCCACACTTATTCAGCTGAAAGAGTCGGGAGGCATGGGATATCCGGACCTAGAGGAGTATTACAGGGCATCTCAACTTCGAGTTCTGCCAGCCTACCTTTGGTAAAACCCTGAGAAACAGTGGGTAGCTATAGAAAACGTCATCTTCGCATTTGTCACACTGGGGGGAGTGGCTGTGGGTCCCACTGCCAGCGATGACTCACAGGATCCGAGAGCATCCAGTCCTAAAAGTGTCATGGGCTCTTTGGCACCCATCTCGAAATATGCGGGGTGTCACTTCTTGGCCTTCCCTTTTCAACTGCATTTGCGCCCCTCCCCCATCCGAGACCTGATAACTGAGGTTCATCACTTCCAACCATGGTACGAGGCTGGGCTTGTGCGAGTGGGGCAGATGTGGAAAAAGGGGGTACTCATCTCTTTCGAAGAATTAAGGGAGGCTCTGCAGTTCAGCGTGGTCCCTCCCATGTTGTTCCTCCAGCTCCGCAGTGTTCTGAGCGATACAAGGTGGGGCACCTAAAACACCCCTCACCCCATTTGAGCAGATACTTGGCGTACCTCAGATATCGAAGGGTCTCATTGCACAAATGTACAAAACTTTGATCACGAGAGGGCACCTAAAGCGCCCATTGTCGGAAGTCAAGTGGGAAGCAGAACTGGGTCTCAGTTTCAGCTTTTTCTTTTGCATAGTTTTGTATTCTGCTCACAATTCCCTTACAATTATCGTATTTGCTTGTAATTGATCTGTACTGTGAAGTTAACATGTACCGAGTTGCATTTGTTGATCAAAATCAATAAAAATTCAGAAAAAAAGGTACCATTGGAACCATTTATATTGCGTCATTGGATATGAGCAACACCTTTGATCGGGTTGACAGAACGAAACTTTGGAAAAAATGATTAACTTGGAAAATACCCACTCCATTAGTGCAAATCCTCTCCCTTCTACACAGTAACATATCCACAAGGGTCAGACTTACAAAAGAGTACTCTTGACCTGGCCTGATACGCACACTGGCCTTGAACAGAGATGCATATTGGCGCCCCTGCTTTTTAATCCTTATATTTCAGATGTAGATTTCTGTGGACTACTGGTGTAACCTATCCAATTCGATTAGGAAGCACCACATTTAAGTGGTTCGCTTTTGCAGATGATCTGATATTTTTTTATCAGACTACCATAGGCTTACAATGCAAACTGACCATATTCACAAATTATGCCTTCAAAATAAATTGTTTAATAAGCGGCTCCAAGTCCAAAATTATAATTTGCAAAAGCCGAAAACTATGTTTTGGGAGGTGGGAGGGGGACAAAATCTAGAACGGGTCTCCTCCTTGCGCTTTTTGGGGGTTAATATTTCTAATTCTGCAGCAATAAGTGTTGCTAAGGATAGATTGAGGGAGAATACTTTACCCTTGCTTGCCCAGTTACAGAGAATCTATTCTAAGATGTGCAGATACTCACTGCGACCACTTCTTTGTTTTTACTTGGCAAAAATGTAACCTATCATTTTGTACAGTCAATTCTCCACTTTGATAGACCCATGTGCCTTCATTACAAGGTAAGCTATGGATGCTGTTATACAGCATGAAATAGAACTGATCTCACTCAATGCAAAGGTCTCTTGGAAACAACTTTGCATTTTTGCAAAAATAGTTATGGAAGATCAGTCTGTGGCTGTCATGCATCGTGCACCACACTCCCCTTTGACTCGGAATCAATATGCCTTCCGAACGGCAGCAAAGCCATTCTACACCAGATGGAGACTATCCAATGCTCTTCTGTCAAAACGGTGCTGTATTCCGGCATCAAACATCACGTGATGTCTTAAAGTTACGCACGTCATCATGCGGACGTATTTAGGTGCCTTCCTCAAACTGCACGCTGCTTCTGATTGTTACGATTCTGTGTTTCCTGAAGTCGCGGTTATTTTTCTCAATAACCGAAAGCATATTCGTCCGTGTCATTTTCAGCATCGATGGACCCATTTAGACTCGCTCTCTTCCGAGTCGGTTCCTTTCCACGTTTCTGCTCACAAGACGGACATTTCATCTGAGCATTTCCTGATTGTGTTCAACGCGCGTTTGTCGCAAGAAGCTTCTACTCCTGGCTTTTTCGGCACTTTCATTTTGGGAGACGAACGCGTGTCCTTCGGCGTTCAGTAAAAGCAAGCGAATCCGGACCAAGATGGTAGGTTTCCTAACCTACCACAACTCAGGTGACTTTGCTGGTAGCGAATCTTCGTTATTTCCCTGCAATCAATTTACTGGATTCTGTCAAAAATAATTGTTTTCTACACGACTTGAGTGTGACTTTTAGTTATCAGGGTTTGGCAAGAACTATTTCCCATTTTCCCAGAGGGGAGAACTGTTTATGGAACTAGCATTAAGTCTATTCGTGTTTACATGTCCTAAGTGAGGATTTTTCTTGTTTTCAAGGATCGATTATTCCACTTTTATTTAAAGGGCAAATTGGGTATTACCTACCATTAAGAATTTCTTGGTTTTTTGGACACTTGAAGATACCAGCTATATGGAACAATATCAGTTGCGCACAGAACTCATGGACGCTATCCGGAGTGCACCTACCCGACCCTAGTTCGACCCTCATGCCGTTCGGGTTAGCTTCCTACTAACTTTCCCTTTCCTTGTCGTTGTTTTCCTTTGGATTTCCTGTATTTGGATATTTACACAAGATTTAATGCATCAATACTCCTAACAGGTTAGTGGGGGAAAATAGTGCTAGAAGAATAGGGACAACCTTAGTGAATAAACTACTTACCTTGTTGTTTCTCTTGCACAGATTGGAGGGCGTTTTCTGTTTCTTTTTGCCCTTTCAATTGATTCCTCGCTCTGTCCGTGTTTATTATCGAGCAGTGGGTGTAATCAATGGAAAGGGTGTTTCCTTGAGGAATTGTCTGTGAAGTTTGGGAAGACGACTTCCGCAGGCTACATATTGTATCCTTTTGGTTGTACTATAACTGTATCCTTTATAAGGTGTATTTCCCATTGTATATCTGTCTAATATATCAAGAGAATCATGTCAGTGGCTCAGTCTACCAGTTTAAGGACAGGGTGCATACACTTGTAAACAAAATAGATTAGAATGAGGAAGAGTTGCCTGCAAATCCACTCAAAACAAAAAATAAACAGTTTTCTGCAGATTGGAGAGAAACTGTTGGAAAATTGGAAACGTATACATTTTTTGTAGAATATGCCAAATTTTAAGGAGAAGAGATCAGTTACCTAAATGTCTATTTGTTTCCATGCCCCAAAGCATGTTATTTTTATCTACATTTCAAGTTAAATGTACTTCCTACAGTGGCGTATTTGAGTTCTAGGAATGCCTGGAAATAATGTTAGTACACTTTCTAGATTCTGTCACAAGGAAGAAGGAATAGAAACCCTTAACCATTTGATTACTTTTTGTAAAGCTGCCAACGATATCAGGATGTTATATTTTAGCCGATTTGTCAAAATATTTTTTGAGTCGGCAGGAGAATCGTTGTGGTAATTATTCATGGATGGAAATAGTGTTTCGAATGGATTTTGTCCTCCCACATATTACTCCTCTTTAAATATCTTCCCTTCCAGTGTCGGCTGCTTCTGAAATTGTTTTTTCAGCAGAGGGTGCTGTGCATCGTCAAGGTCAACTCGGATATTCCATGAGGGCCTCTGTCTCGAGGTTGACGTCATTAAAGTGTGAAAGACCAGAGGGTGTTTCACACCCTAGTCCCCGGTGATCCTGTACTAAGGTGGCCAGGGGAGGGCCATCGCTTTTGGATCCCAACGCTGGGGGCGGACAAGTGAGGGAGGAACACCTGGGTGGGTAGAGGGTCCTCAGGGAGTAAGGGAGAAGCACCCAACGGCAAGAGATGGTATCCCCCCTTTCCAACCATTTCGGGAACCTCTGTTCCTACCTATTGCATGTGTGACTACAACTCCAATTATTCCTCCTCACTGCATTTTCACAAAACCACGGAGCCGAGGAAGAGGAGGAATTGACTATAAAGATTACATCTAAGGTTTCACAGGAGCCATGTCACATTAATGAGGTCAGGCAGAGTCAGGCATGTAACCCTAATTGCACACACCTGATGTTTGTTAGCACTCTGTATCACGACAAAATGGTATGAGGTAATCTTATCCCCACCAAAAATATTGCAGTATATATGATCGTCTGGAACGGCCATAGGCGATATTTTTGGTTGGGATAATATAAGGAGCGGGGGTGTCCCCCCGCTACTTTTAAAATAATACAGGGGTTGCGGGGGTTTCCCCCGCAGGTTCCATGCATTAATATCACCACCTGAGTTGCCACAGAGCAGGCTAACGCTGAGGGATAGCCAAGAGGCTGCTCAACCTCTTGCCAGGGGGCAGAAAAGATGCTGGCGTGAATCCTGCATTATCGTGCAGTCATGATCATTCTAAGTCAGGGCTTGGAAGAGAAGGAAGGGCATACCTGCCAGGTGCTCTGGGATCACCAGCTGCCCTCCCAAACCAAGAGCCAGTTTGAGGGCGTGCAGGGGAGACGCAGGTGACGGCTTTGTGCAGAGAGAGAAGGCTTTGTGGAGAGAAGGCCAAGCGAACACGACCAGTGATTGATCAATGCCCGACAAGGGGCCGGTCTGTGTTCTGGGGGAACCAATCCAGGTTAACGAAAGTTGGAAGCTATGCTTGTAATCGCATAACATAAGACTGTTGCTGAAACCACTGAATTGAAAGGTTTGACACAGAGTGGTCCGGCGAGGAGAAATCGCCCATTCGAAAGACTCTGTGTGAACGAGAAAAGGAACTGTGATACGTTGAGAGGAGGAAAGTCGAAGTAGTTGTGCAGAGGTTGACACAAAATCCTTGCAGTTTTGAATGTCTGCGACAGCCAAAAACCTATTGATAAAGAGTTAAATAAAGACTTGGGGAAGGGAATTCTAAGAAGGAGCATGTTTCAAGCTTGAGCACGACAGAGGGAAGCCTGTGTGGAACTGTGATTGAATACAAGTTGGGAAGTGAACTGTCCATTGATGCTACGGCATAAGGAGTCTGAAAGATTTGTTGAACTATTGAGTTGTCTCAGTAAGCCGGAGTGTGCTAAACTTGATGAAACAGTGCCAACTGCCTGTTCATAAAACATATAAACTCTCAAATTTCCCTGTGCTATTGAACGTGGGAAAGGGAGCCATTGTTCAAACCATTTTGACATTTTTTTGCAACACAATTATTTCTTTAGTTTCCTGTACACATTTGTTATTATAGATAGATCCCGTGGGTTCTCAGGAGGTTAATGAGGTTCCGGGCCACCATGATCTTGATCGCCCCAGACTGGGCGAGGAGAAAATGATACTCAGATCTTCTGGAAATGGCCACCTGCCTATCTCGCTGGCTTCTTCAGAGGCCAGACCTCCCATCCCACTCGGAAGGGCGGGCGCTACACCGAACCAAGAGTCTCTCAATCTGCATGTGTGTCTCTTAAGAGGATGAGATATGATGACTGGGACCTCTCTAAGGAGATATTTGAGGTGTTGCTGGCAGCACACGCACCTTGTACTAGGTCCCTTCACATGTGCAGGTGGAGAACATTTGAGGCATGGTGTAGGGATTGTGAGGTGGACCACCATCTCATGCCCCACTTTCAAGATGATGGAATTCTTTCTTTCCTTGGTTTCTTCGGGACTTCAGATAGGCACAGTCAAGAGTTATTAGGCGGCCATGTCTGTGTTTAAGAGGTCGCCGGATCAATGTTCTTTCTTTGCAATTCCAGTGATGGCCCAATTTCTAAAAGGCCTTGTAAATAGGTTTCCATCGACACCGTTTGTGGTTCCGCCTTGGGACCTGAATTTGGTGCTTGCCTTCTTGATGGCAGCTCCGTTTAAGTCCATGCATTTTTCTTCCATCAGGTTGCTTACTCTTACAACTGGCTTCTTGTTGGCCATCCCGTCGGCAAGGCGTGTAAGCGAGCTACAGTCTCTTTCCTGCAAATTGTAATTTTTGCGGTTCTTTAGAGAAAAGGTTTCACTTAAAGTCCACCCAGAATTCCTGCCAAAGGTGGTGTCAGAATTTCATATATCGCAGAGTGTTGAATTGCCAGTATTGTACTCGCCACCTCATCCTTCCATGACCCCACAAGTGCTGAGCTATTATGTGGCCAGGACGGTTGATTTCAGGCATGCTCATCCTCTATTCATTGCCTTCTCATACGTCGAGAAAGGGACTGGCGGCATCTAAACAGACAATTTTCTACTGGATAGTCATCTGCATCGCGGAATGCTAAGAGAAGGCAGGGAAGGAATTTAATGTTAGGGGCCTTATTGTATAAGGCTGGGTACAATTGCCTCCATTGATTTGTTTGTAAATTAGTTTACCTGACTTTTGATTGTTTTTGCATTGCTTACTTTTTCTCACATGCTTTACTACACACAGTTTTCCATGTTTTATAATTGAATCACTTCTAACTGGCTTAAAACTCAATGTAGGTGATCTATAGCAAGATCGCTAATTGTGGATGTGTATATTTTTATACTATTGATTTAGTAATACTACTTACCTGTTATTATCCTTTTTTTGTTGAAACTTTATTTACACAACATCCATGACAAATCCCAATACAATCAGCGTATATCAAATAACACATGAAAAAAATAACACACGAAAAGCACAACATTTTACACAGTACTATGTACACAGCGGGATATACAATACCCTAAATCCCCAACATCTCAAATACATCTCTCAATTACCCCCCCACCAAACAACTATAATGTCAATTTAAACCAACTGCAAAAATCTACCCCATATTTTCTCAAACAAAGACAATTTACACCTGTTATTATCCTTGTTTAGTGTGTAGTGAGACCTAATAGCGTATTTGCATACTTACTGTCTAATGGGCTAGGAGGGATAGCTCAGGGACAACATGCTTGTCTTGGAAGCAAGACAATGCATAGTAATACAGGTGCGAATTCCAGTCTCGCACTTAAGAGACTGGTCTCCGGTATTGAGCAAAGGATGAATAATTTAATTTGATTTGTTTGAGTTGTCTTCCTTCCTTCGTTCGTTCGTTCGTTCGTTCCTTCCTTCCTTCCTTCCTTCCTTCCTTCCTTCCTTCCTTCCTTCCTTCCTTCCTTCCTTCCTTCCTTCCTTCCTTCCTTCCTTCCACCACTGCTCTCACCATCAGTTCTGGAGTTGGAAGTCAGGGATCACAAATATAGGGGATTCTTCGAATGGTAAGTATGACTGCTGAGTCCGGCAATCTTACAGTTCTGGTCACCATCCACAACCTTTTGGAAAAGGCCACCACCTGGCTGGTCTTGCCTAAAGCTGCAGGAAAGCCTGATCCCAAAACTCCCAGGATGTTGGATGACCCCGCTGGAAACCTCGGGCACAAAGGAGCAGCTAACGTAACTCCATACAGTGTCTGCAGGTTGAACGACAATAAACTACAGGTCCCAGGCACCCCCAGGGCTCCTCTTTTTCGTAGAGAGCAACAGAGTATTGCGGTCCCAGACCCATGACGAGGATGAACTCGCAGTGGGATGTTTTTTTTTTTTTTAATTTTATTTGTTTTTAGTCAAGATACAAAACAAAAGTAGTATATCAAGACTTTTACAAATATCGCTTTAACATAAAAACAATCAGATTAAAAAAGAGAACAATAGTAGTAACAATACAACATGGCCGAAAGGTCTTGTCAAACAATGAGCGTACCTCAAATAGATCATTTAGAAACTAAGGTACAGTTTTTCACACTCATGTATATACAGATTTCAATACCCTTACCTTTCAGTCTAGAAGATATAAGCTAGCCCCAGTGTATCAATTCATGCTCTATGAACTTTACAAGTCTTGTAGTTTTGATTATGGAAGTATTCGACGAACCCCACATGCATTTGATCCAAATCCACTCCCGACCCTCAATCGTATTTGCATCTACAAAAGCTTCCAGCATTTTACAACGCGTAATCTCAAAGTAAGTACAGTACAAAAACAAGTGTTTAAGTGACTCATCTGTTTGCATACAAAAACGACATGTTAGCAATGTATCATCCATGCTTTGATTAAACCAGTGCTTCTGTCTGACCTTTGTATTTATCAAATCAAGTCTAAACCTCATGAAAGTCTGACGTATCATAGGGCAGGGACATAAGGTTAAATATGCCATACGTGGTTCTTGTTTGGGCAAAAATGTATAATACTCTCGAAAAGAAGAGTAGATAGAAATCTTCCTGCAGGTATTCACCCAGTCCAATTCAAGAACTTTATTTTTGATTTTATCTTGAAAAAGCTCTAGAGCCTCGCATGGGCACTCAATGTCATCCATGATCCCCATCATACGTTTTTCAAATATACTATGGAGGGGGGATTATTGTTGAGCATCATAGTGTGTAAATCTTCATAGAGTGAATTTCTCGGAGGATATAAAATTTTGGCAAAGTTGGTCAGTAGTCTCCAATTGTATTTGTCCGAAAGAGCATTCAGACCCAATTCATTTCTGAGAATCACATTAGGCATGGATGCCGGTAGACCGAGAGTGTATTTCCACATTTGCCCTTGTAGTTGATCTAGTAAGGGGCTCAAATCACAAAGATAAAGCTCCACCCCATACAACAATATAGCCTCAACTTTTTTAGTGTAAAACTCCAAAAGGGGTATTAATGAAAATGTGCAGATCTTGTAATGCAACACTTTCATTTGACATTTTAGGGTATTTGCTTTAATAGTAAGAATTTCTTTTATTCTTTTAAACGACATATTTTTTGTTATGACAAGACCCAGATAAGGCAGTTCCATGGTTATCATAATTGGCGTATCATCCACTCTCCATGTAAACTGTCGTACCTTTTTTTTGTTCGGAAGAATAATTATATTAGATTTTTGTGGGTTCACACATAAATTGTTGTTTTTACAATAGCACATAAAACTTATGAGCTTTTGTTGCAACCCAGCCTGAGTGCGGTCAAAGAGTAAGATGATATCTGCATATGCAATCCACGATAGGGAGAGTGAATCAATACGAATAGGAAACGATTTTCCCTCATCCCAAATCTCGTTGATCTCTGCAAGATAAAAATGAAACAAAATTGCTGCGAGATTGCAGCCTTGTTTAACCCCTATCCACGAAGGTATAGCTTTCGTAAGGGCACCCATCTTATTAATTCTCACTTTAAAGTTTGTTTGATGATGTAACATTTGCGTCAATATGATGAGGTAGTGAGGGATCTTCGCTCTTTGAAGTTTGTCCCATAACTTTCCTCTAATAACCGAATCAAATGCAGCTTTTAAATCTAAAGATGCTACAAATATAGGTCTGTTATCGGGGGAGGTCGCATGTGCGATAATGTGGGATAGAAGGCTTGCATTGAGTGGAGTACCCATCCCTTTACGGAAACCCACTTGAGATGCACTCAGAGAATTATTTCTAGCTGCAAAACTTTCTAACTCTCGAAGAATTAGTGAGGCAAAGATTTTAGCTGCCACATCAATAATTGCAATTGGTCTAAAGTTATTAGGGTCCGAAATGTTGCCTTTTTTATGAATAGGTATTATAATAGATTTACGCCATGAGTCTGTAACGCTCACCTGGTTCTCTTCTAGCGTGATGCGCAGGACCCGGAACACCGATTGGACAGGACCTCCAAATCGTGCTTGCCTGGCCCGTAGGAATATCCTTCTGCAGATGAGAAAGGGGATTAACAGTCTGCAGAATAGTGTGCTAGCTCCCACCTTTCCTCCTTCCCCCTTCGTTCCTCTCCAACTTCCTCCAAACCCCGGTTTAAGCTCACCTTATGGTTTGGAAGGATGAACTCTCCATCCTGCTTCTGATGCAGGGGCGCGTGTTCGTCCAGTTACTTCACTGGTTTTCAGAATGGCGCTGGCAAAATCCACTTGACTTTCCTGAGCGATGCGCCGTAAGTATGAAAGTTCAAAGTTCAAGTGAGGCCCCCTTTATGTTGTCTTTCTAACCTGTGATCTGTCCTTTATTTCAGGTGCAGAATAAAGGCGATGCGTCGAGGGATTAAACTGCCGAGGTGAGTAGTGATGAGGGCGATCCCTCTAAATGTCCTTATCATTCCCCAGAAATGTCTGTCCTTTCCCCATAGGGGCCGGGGTACGGTACCTGCCAACGGGGCGGCGCCGACCCGAAATGTGGAAGAAAAGCCGGTAAGTATTATGGCTGTTAATCAGGCTTTCCTTCTGTGATCCTTCTGCTCACCTTTTGTTTCTTCCTCTCTCCCCTAGGTGCAGAGATGTGGCGTCCGATGCTGACAGCCGCGATGGAGCCGGGAGATGTCTCGAGGACAGGTGAGTGAAGCGTGGCGCTGCAGCGAGCAACGCAATGCTTTTAAATGGAAGTCTTTCTTCAGGGATGCTGGCGAGAAGATTCCGGATGCAGGTAAGAAGTTTGAAATAGTCCTTGGTTTTCACCTTTCTCTTCCCTTCCTTCCTTGCAGGTCTTCCAGGTTCAAGGCGGGCGTGGCTGGAGTCCAGGAGCAGACACGGTGAGCGTTAAGCTGCAGGAAGCAGAACAACGCGAAGCATGAGCTGCTGTCTGGGCGTGGCTTAAATAGCCTCCAAAGAAGTCCCAGGTATGTATCCTTCCCCAACTAGGTATGTATCCTTCCCTGGCCACGCCCGAGTGAAAAAATAGTCCCTATGAAAAAATAGTCCCTTTCAGGTCTCAGGGAGGCCTGAAGCGTGCAGCATGGTCTGCATCAGGTAAGTGCACAAAACACCTCCCTTTATGAGCCTGGCGCCTATGGCGCCAGGACTGATGTCCAACATGAGCGGCACCAGGACTGAGTCCAAAGAGCCCCTATAAGGGGCCGCTGGGCTTTTACCCAAGGGCATGATGCCTGCTTCCGGGGGTGCTGGGCCTGGCCTGGTCCTCCGGGGGTAGGCATCATGACAGAGTCTGGGATCTTCTTCGAGCGAAATATCTCTCGATAAATAGACAGAAACATGGCCGACCAAAATAGGGGGTCGTCTTTGAGTAAACAGGGAGGCAGGCCGTCCGGCCCTGGGCATTTGGAACTTTTTAGTCTATAAATTGCCGTGCATATGTCGTTTCTGTCCCATGGACAGGAGTCAGGAATGGATTGAGAGTCAGGAGGATGTTCATCCGCCTTGACTTCTTCGGTTATTGCAAATTTTTGAGAAAAGAATGAAAACCAGGTTGTGCTGTCAATGCAAGATTCAAATTCACATGAATCCTCTTTATCGAGGGATCTTATCGTTTTCTAGATTTCCTTATTTTTATTATTACATAATAGACTGACAATTCTTTGATTTTGTAGAATCTTTTTTAATGTGCGTGCCTCTTTAAGTGCGTGTTTATACTGCACAACTATTTTCTGCTTTTGGAGACGATAGTCACTTTGAGACATGCTGAGCCTAGATTTCGTAATCTTGTGCAGATTCAAGGTTTTCGTTTTTTTTAATTCAGCAATGACAGCACAAAAAGTTCTACCTTCTTCCTCCGTCGTGTATGAAGTGACACTAGATTTGGACAACATTGCTACATGTTCAGCAATCATCCTGCCATTCCAATTTATTATAGCCGCGTTATCAATGCTATTGATGTTATTAGGTTTCCATAGGTCTCTGTTTACCAGGGCCGTTAACCTCCTACAAGTTTTAACAGACCAGTTAATAGAGAGCGTTGGTCTATTGCATTGAATTAGCGCCAATTGAGGAGACCACAGAGAGCGTGTAAAGTAGTGTGGTATCGATGTTGATATGGATGCATGATCACCAAACACAATACCAGAGGAGTCAACCGGAAGAAGTCGGCCCGACAACTCGTAGGATGCAAACATATGATCTAGCCATGACTGCTTGTTGCCTCTTTTCCATAAGCAATTCTGATGACCGGGGGACACAGACAGTAGGAATATATTCCATGCTTTAAAAAAATTTCTCCACTTCTCCCCTTTACTGCGTGAGGCCTGATAATAAGGGGAATCAATGTTCCCAGTATTATAGTTAGAAGCGCATGTTGCATTAAAGTCGCCTCCAATGAATATTTCCGCCAGGGGCGCTTTGGAAAGAGCTTCAGTGAGCGTCTCTGCTAAAAGTTCACATTATTCCTCTATATTATGTAGCATTGGATTCCAGTAGAGTGAAATCAGAAGCAGATGACCATGTGCCTTCACATCAAAACATTCATTATATGCGATGTTTAAGTCAGTGCTATATACGTTCTTGATGATAAATTTTAAGGTGGTGTCAATCAAGATCATAAGGCCTCCGGAGGGTCTTCCTTCCACGCCTTTCTTTGCGTGATGACTGAAGACAGCGAAACCCTCAATTTCTATCTTTTTAAGTGCCATAGTTTCCTGAATAAGCAATATATTCGGGATTTGTAGAAAGTGAGGCTTCTCTCTCCATTTTAAAAAGTTATTCATGCCACAACAGTTCCATGACAGAATAACTAAATCATCATTTTATGATGAGTTAATTACAGGCGTTTTACTAACCACTGTTTTGACCAGAGGTTCTAACCATTTGAGCCCATTAAGGGCATTTGTGAGAGCAGCGAGCTGATTCATCATGACATTTTGAGAATTTGTTTGTCCTTGGTTGGTAACATTAACATCAGAGATCACTGTCGATGGTGAGGGTTGGAATTCCATAAATTCCATTGCACTCTTTATGTTATCGAATCCTACCATTTCTAACCCAAGAAACAACAGGTCACTACGATGTTCCCAGATTAGTTTAGCAATAATAGGAGATATCATATTGGATAGCATTCTGTTATTATTCACTGCAGGTAAACGAATCCACTCTATATCATTTGTTACCAAACTTCGTAAAGGTGGAATTTTAAATAGAAAATTCATGAGAAAGAACGATTAATCCGTACCATGCCATTGATCTTCGGGTCGCTTCTCCAGCCAATAATATTTTGCATTTCACCAGGGATACTATGAAAGTGCACAATAAACTGAGAGATTTGATCTTCATTTAGCTCCTCTTGCACTTTGATTTCACACTCCCCAGTATTAGAAATACCCCGGACCACCTGTAGCTGCCCTATCAATGGGGAACCTGGTTCCAGGACAATGTTCTCATTGCTAGTTTTCTGCCGTGGCTGATTCAGATCTTCAAGCGTTGGCACACAAGGAACAGGTTTTAGTTGTGCTTGGGCAATCTTTAGGATTTGTTTGTCATGCGACTCTGAGGTGTTGTGCCTCTGCATTGCGTTTAATTCCTGTGGATTTCTTCCACTTATATTTGTGTCAACTGTTCGATTGAGGTTTTCTAATGCGCCAGATACAAGTGTGCACGTTCGCTTAGAGTCTTCGGCATTGAATCAGATCTTACTAAGCCTTCATTGTTACATTTACTTGTGATGTTACGTACCAAACTGTCGGATTTCTTCGAGGAAATGTCCTTGAAGAAAGCTGTTACCTGAGATTGAACCATGTTTTCAATTCTTGGTTGCAATCCCACCTCCTTAAACGATGGAATGTCCCCCATTCCACTCATTTGTATAGGCCGTTTCAAAGCCATCGTTGCGGTGCCCTCAGAGTTGAACCTTACTGGTGAGCTCAATTCACACCCCTTAGTAGGTTTAATTTGGAGAGCAGTCTTACTTTCATTGTTTAATTCATTAAAGTTTAGATTCTGCTCAGTCAACTCTACAGATGTTAATATTTTGGAAGATGACAATTTTGGGGCTTTATCTTTTGCAAGATCAAGAGCTAGCTCACGTATTTTTTTCTCGGAGCCCGCAGAATGCCCCTGATTTTTTTGTCTTCTCTTCAATGCTTTCAAGTGATTTCTTTTCGCACGGCGAGATACGAAATACATTTTTTCTTGAACATTAATGTGTTCATACGTTGTCTCAATTTGCTTTTCATCTTCAAGTAGTTTCACCAGAGTCGAGGGGCTGTCTGAAATACTGTCAGGCAAGCTTACATTCACTACGGCCTCTCCACTTTCCGAATGTAATTTCTCTAAGTTCTTGGTATTGTTTCCTTGAAATAGCATTGCCTCAATTTGACAGAGTCTGTCATGCTGAAGTTTTGCAATTTCAAGATAATTGATGTTATTTTCGTTAACTACACAACTAGGTTTTTGGGAATGATCTTGACATTTGTCCTTACACTGCAGTATTTGAGCAAATGTTGCCGGAATACCATTTGACAGAAACTGGTCTTCAGTAGTTTGTGAGGCAACATTCTTATTTTCCTCAACTTTGGAAGGGTGACAAAGTTTGTTTTTAACCATTGAGGCTGCTCTAATGTGACATTCTGAATGATATATATGACAGGATTCTTGTGCTAGTATATATCCTTTGATTTTTGAGAGTTGAGCTTTATTAGAAACAAGCTCTTTTTTCATCTCTTGAAGCAAAAGATGTGAGTATTCGTGACCACGGTCAAGCAAGTTCAAGACTCTCATAAAGATAGGTAGGTCACTGAATTTTTGTTCGAGAACTTCCTCAATAGGTATGTCTTGGGATAAAGGTACCTCAGGTACATTCGAGAAGTTAAGTATTGGTACAGATGTATTGAAAGGTTTCTGTTCCGATGTTATTTTCTTTAATTTGTTAGTGACAGCTGCGTCTTTTACTGGAGAGCTAGTTACGGGAGTTTGAGTCCCAGATTTGGCAATATGATCCCTTTCAGGGCTCATTAGTCTATCAGGGAACTCACAAGATTTGTGAAAGTGTACATCCTCTCTCCATGGTCCACAAGTGGATACCGGTGTGGATGGTCCCAGCGATAGCTTGACTCTTATCTAAGTCGTGCATAATCACGGGTGCCAACAAAGAGATGTCATCAATAGGCAAGTATTTATTCACGTGAATGTCATCAATGATTTTTTGGACTTCTGTGTGTTCATCTACGGCAAATGGATCAAGAGTGATGTTTTCATTTGCTACCTTTAAGGAGCACACTTCATTAGTGTCCAAGATTCCCTGCCGGATTTCAAGTGTTGGTTTAGTGTCAGCACTGTCATTCACTGTGTCCGAATGATTAGACATTGACAGAAAAGATGTCTTTCCATTCAACGAGGGAATGGGAATAATCTCCTAATTTTTTTTATTTTTTTTTATTTGCATTTTTTAGGGATTCACACGCGGCAGGCATTTTTGAGGTACACTCCTTCCTCTTTTTCCCGTTTCTAAGCGTGGAATCCATTAGATATGTAAAGAGCAATCCAATAGGCAGACAATATGCAAGTGTAGAAACCCTTTACTACACAACTCACCAAACTTTTTACCGTAAGTCATGCAAAATGGGAGATATTACGCCCAACTTACGTGAGTAGGTAAAATACAGGCGGACAAGCACTAAGGAGCAGAGTAGCCCCCTAAAGGAAGCGGGGGGAACGACCGCACACCCATGCGCGCACCGCAAACAGCAAACAGTACTTTCCTGTACTTCCGGGTGCGCGCGCGGGTGCGCTGGATCCCCGGATCTTAAAGGCGCGGCTCACGTCACAAAAGAGGGAGGGTCTGCTTAGCATGGACACACCCTAAAGAGACAAAAATTGTAAAAATCAGTGATGGACTAGTATGTGTAGTTCAAATCAGCAGTTAGGTAATCCTTTAGATAGGTTAAACTACACAACCAGAGATTGGCAAAAGCATGACGACATGGTTTTAAGTGTCAGCAAAGTGAAGACGTCTAGAGAAAGCATCAGCGAAGTAAAGACGTCTAGAGAAGAGCTTTAACGTGCGGGAAGCGCACTCCTTTACAAAGCGATGTAGCTTAGGTGAAAATTAAATACGCCCACAACCATAGGTTCTTAAAGAGTCACCTCTCAGTCAGGCACAGTGTGCATCATGTAAAGACGTCCTCCAGGCGAAGTTTTCGGCAAAGTTCCCACGCGGCAACTGTAGTCAAAAGCAGGGCAGGGCACAGCTCCAACGGCGTCTTCCCCCAGCAAACAGTACTTTCCTGTACTTCCGGGTGCGCGCGCGGGTGCGCTGGATCCCCGGATCTTAAAGGCGCGGCTCACGTCACAAAAGAGGGAGGGTCTGCTTACCATGGACACACCCTCTCAGTCAGGCACAGTGTGCATCATATAAAGACGTCCTCCAGGCGAAGTTTTCGGCAAAGTTCCCACGCGGCAACTGTAGTCAAAAGCAGGGCAGGGCACAGCTCCAACGGCAGTGGGATGTACAGCACCAGACCAAGAGATTTCAGCAACAGGAGAAGTCCCCACTTCCGATCATGTGCTGTAGAAACAGGACCTCTCAACTTCAGAGAGCTCCAGGAAGATGACCTTGGTGATGCAGAACTCAGAACTTGTTAGAGCCACCAATTCAAAGGAGGCAGGCACCATGAAAAGGTCTGCCCTGTCAAGTGCATGGCTTCTTGTAGTGCATGGCTCGGCCAGTGGTATTTATTTATTTATTTTATGTAATAGTTTTTTTTATAACGCGCCTAATAATGTACCTGAGTTCGGTTTCTAAGCGCAGATCTGGGATTCAAACCTCTGTTGGTCTGCGTGGTCTTGCTTCCAAAACCAGCGCGTTGCTCCTGTTCTATCCTCCGTTCACCTCTGTTGCCCCTGTGCTCTTCCTTCCAGCAACTGTCCTTCAGCATCCTTCTGTGACTCCTTCGTCTTTGGATATTTGTGCAACTCCCCTTTTGCATGTGACACCCGTCATAGGGCAAACCCAAACCCTAGGTGTCTCAGTATGTGGCACTGACTGGTAAACAGGAGATTGGGGGTGCATTGGAATTTTAGGGAATCTTCCCCTTGGTCAGACGGTAAGTGCAGGGTGCTAATTGTGAGATAAGTGGCTCAACCTATACCTATTGATTTACGGCAATACGTCCCAAACTTTAATCACAATGAACAACCAACACCATTCGGGTACACCATAAATGGAGAACCTCGTATTGTGATTGAGGTTTTTTATTTTCCGACAAAATTGTAATCACAGAATGTACAATTCATGAACCACATTTCGCTGCAACATATCTACAAGTATTTGTGGATCCAACTAATTTTGGTTTATTCTTATGCAGAGTAAGTCGTCACCCGACATCAGTATCAACTCCTCTCTGGATACTTAATGGGGATGGACATGATTTGCTGACCTCTGAGGAATATTAATGTGGTGTGACAGCCCTTCCTACTACATGAAAATGCAATAAGTGGCAAACAGCAACTATCCTCACAGTTATGAATCTCCTGGAGCGTTCAAGACTACATGACTTAACCTCCTCACCCAGCAAAGCCAGTTAGTTCAGAAGGGGCAACCTGGTCCCAGGTGCCCGTCCGCACGGGCAGATATTGCCTTCTGTGCATCGTTCTTATTAAAGAAAACAAGCACTCCCTGAATATGTGTCTCAGTGGCACTACTCCATCTCATTTCGCTTCACCCATAACCTCCATTCAGCATTGTGTGAAGATAGACACAGAAGTCCTCTTGGGTGCAGGGTGTATCAGAACTCTCAATAGTCAGTCATACTGTTTCCAATACATAGTGGTGTCTATTCCTTTCATAGGTGCCTCATCCATGCCTAAAGGCAAAAGTTACCCCCCTGCCCCCATGCCCCTGGAGTGAACTTGTTCCCTATGCATTGACCCACATAGTTTCAATGAACCTGTAATTATGCGATTGGACTCTCTTGTACTCTCTTCCCCACTAGGTAAGGGGAGACTCTACAGAGATCCTAAATGGAACTCCTCTGTCAGGGGCTTGTTTGTATCACCATTCACCTGAAATAGGCCTGTACCTTTCAAAGTCATTGCACCTTTTCCTCACAGGACACCCCAGCTTCCCTGTCCAGGGAAAAACATTCACATTTGTTGGTTCAGTCATCTGACAGTTACTTTGTCTTTAGGTAACAGCTACTCCCATACTGTCTCTCACAGGATACCATACTGCCATCTACAGTCAAGCAACCTCACTGCAGTTATGACCACACAACCATTAAGCAGTTAGCATGGCATCACCCCAGAAGTTAGGATCAGAGAGCGCAAAGCCTGCAGCCCCAGGCAGCCCTGATTATCTTTTTGCTGGCCAGTGAAACAAAAAACTGCATTCTTTCTTTAACATGATATGGGGATGCACTTGGCTCCAGTACTATGCATAAAGACTCCAGATCCACTCCTGATATACTACTAATAGAAGAAGCTGCCTCATTCAAACTCTAATTGGCTTTCCCATCATAAATGGCTAGCTCTGGTACATCTTTGACTCACCACAACGGCAAGCCGGCTCTCCTTTTACTCCTTGATCTCTCGGCTAGCTTTGATCTCGTAGATCACAAGACCCTTACCCCCACCTCATCAATTCAGACCAATTTTCCAACGAGGCTTCCAAATGGATTACCTCTTTCCTAAATGGAAGAGCCATGAAAGTGTTTTCTAGCCAGGCAAATGTGGCTCCCACAACCATACACTGTGGAGTCCCACCAGGCTCCTGCACAGCCCCCACTCAACAACCTTTTCACCAAACCACTCTTCGACAAACTGGACTCACTTGGCATAGCCTATACAAACTATGCCGATGATACAGAGGTACTCCTGCCCCTCTCTGGTTCCTACGACCGAGACGCGGCAGCACTCCACTTAATCTACAGCACCATCCAAGCCTGGATGGCGACAAATGGTCTGTGCCTAAACAGTGATAAAACAGTGATACAAACAAGATCATCATAATCGGCCCAAAGAGATTCTAGCTAAACTTGACCAACAAAATTGCAACTTTACCATAGAAAACTCTGTCATCCCTGTCTCTCCATCAGTCAAGACACTAGGTCTCTACCTAGACTCAACTCTGTCCATGACACGTCAGGTTAGCGGCATTGCCTCAACCTCCACCTACACCACGAAGCTCATCAACAAGGTTAAACCTCATCTATCCAAACAAAACTGCCCTGCTATCGCTAGAGCTACAATCGGAGCGAAACTAGATTACTGCAACGTCCTCCTTGCAGAGACCTAAACAAAAAGTCTTAACCGCTGCCAGGTTATCCAGAAAAATGCTCTCAGAGCTGCTCTCAACATACCTAAAAGAGACCATATCATCCAAGCAAGGAGTGATGTACACTGGCTCCCCGTGAAAGACCGGAGCACATTCAAGACCCTCACACACAAGTGTCTCTCACTCAATGCTCCATCCTACCTCTCTGACACCATTGCTAGAGATGTATCTACTCGGCCGAAAAGAATCGGTCACGCCAACAAACTTTGCATCCCTACCATAAAAAGGACCAAAGCCGGGGGCATTGGTTTCCCCCATTTGCACCTAAACTCTGGAACGCACTCCCCAAATCACTTAGAGCGGAACCATCACTCTCTGCATTCAGGAAAGCTCTAAAAACCACCCTTTTCAGCTAACCTCCTTCTCTTCCTGCCTTATCCCCACCTCCTATACTGATTCTCTATTTTCTACGTTTCTGTAACCAAGTATCTACTGTATGCATTTCCTTGTTTTGTACAGTAACCAAGCTCGAATCTTCTGAAACAGCGTCACAATGCCTAAGGGCTGCTGTGCGCTTTACAAATGTGAATATATAAATAAGACTTTTTAATAAACTATCCCAGTGGTTTTTAGATCCCCAACTCTTAGTACCAGTCTGTATTACTGCTGGAACCTTGATAGAGTGGCGGAGCAGTCAGGCTTATCTTAAGAGGAAGTTGTGAGTTGTAGGTTAGTACACTGAACCCAGTTAGACATGTACATCAAAGAAACACTTATAATTTATATAAAAGTATACTTTTATTATATTTACACCAGAATCACTTTAAATACTTCACATGTTTACACTACAATACTTCTGAATACTTTAGAATATACTTCAAAGGACACTTCTTAGATTGTGATTGTTCGCGGTTGCATTTGTTGCAACCTTAGAAAGTGAAAAGCCAATGCCATCGTATTATCGGTAACTGCGTACACTTGCGGTTCGTAGAAGAAATACGGTAAGATATTTACTCTGCATACACATATAAGAAAGTGACTTTAAGGAAGGAAAATGGTTAGTTAGTGTAATTCTAGCAAGGTTCAAGATTCTAGAGATAATTTCTTCACACAGCAAGTCTTTTAGGTCTAAAAACACAACCCTAGCTAAAGGCAGTTCAGAGAGGGCCCAAAGTCTTGAGATGCAGCAGAATATGAAGAGTTCCTGTGGATTTCTTCCAGTCTCTAGTCTTTAAAGATGCAGCAAGTTAACAACTAACAGTGGACCATGTTAAGGACTCGATAAAGGGACACAAGCAGCAGATTGGGTGTGAAGTAAGAGGGGTGGGGGGTATCCTGGACACCTCTGGGTGCACTCCAACGCTCTGGAGCGACTTCACGGATCAAGGTAAGCAATACTTTTTTTCCCACAGTACGTTAGGTTTGAAGAAGACATCGTGGCTGGATTCTCTCCGACGTAGCTGTGCTGGACCAAACTTTGGATTGCTTGGGCTGATGACGAAAGTCTGGCATCTCTCAGCAGCACTCTTGAGGGAGGCCCTCTGGCACAGCTTCCATCAACTTCTTGGGTCACTCTGTGGATTTGGCGCCTTTTCTCCAGCACCAACAAAGGACGCGATTCACCCGGTCAATCTTCTTCGCTTCTCACAGTCCCACACTTTGCTGACGGATTCTGGGCGAGTTGGATCGGATCTCTGGAGTGTCTTTGAGAGCTCAGAAAAGATTTGGACGTGTTCGGCCTTTCCACAACGATGCACTCAGAATGGGCAGCAGGTCTCGTGGTATTAGGGTTTCTCGGCTCTGGAAACTCACAGGACCTCGGGAGATGGCTCAAAACAAAGTTCATCTTGGGAATGGTGGTTGCCATCAGTCAAAGGGAAGGAGTCGTCCTCTTCGGAGTTCCTCTGACGCACAGAAAACGGGGTCAGGACTGCAGCAGTAGCTTCAGTGTTGCAAAGGGTCTGCAGGCGTCTTTGGTTGTCTTCTTGTTCGGATACTTCAGCTTCCAGTGGTCGACTTGCTTTACACTCCAGAAGCCTCCCCTTTTATACATTTCCAGCACTCACTCCTCTGCAATCTTCCTCAGCAGGTTACAGAAAGGGGTATTTGGCTGTCCAATTTGGTCAGCCAGACCCCCCAGTGGGAGCTGGTCCCATTCAGGCACTCTGGCAGACAAAGGACAGGGGGTGGAAAACTCCTCCCACACTTCCTGCCTGCCAAGACACTCTGGAGCATAGGCGGGGACACACAAGGGTACCCGCCCAAGACAAAACGCACACACAAGCCTCCCCCTCCCAGTATGGTAGAAGGGCAGACAAAGAACAACCACGCTAGACATGGTGAAAAAAGAAGGGAGGCTGTTGGTACTCAGGTTCCCCTATTGTGCACCACCGAGGCTATGAACATAGCCTGCGGTATAAAAATCACACAATAGTTGGTAGGGCAGGTTTCACTGCCACCAGCCATAACTAGGAGATTGTCTATGTGACATAAAATACACAGGAGCAGAGAGAAGGGGGATACTAAGGATCCCTTTGACACTCCACATAAGGCGGTGTGTGCCATTCTCTCAGACTGTCAAGTTTTGGGAGAGATACCAAGTATCTCTCTATCCTTGAGAACTACTTACTCCAAGATATAGAAAATAATCTCAAAGGAAGACCCTAAGGGTCCCCAGCAACACTGCCCATGAGGAGCCGTGTGATGCAATAGTAAAATACAGATCCCTTTAAGAGTTATGGAGGAAAATACTCTATAGAAAGGCAAGAGTTCCAAAAGACAGAGCCCATAAGAATGAATGAGTGGAAAAGGGTTCCATTCATTCTGGATTTAAGAAAAAGGTCCAGAAGTCCTGCAAAAATGATGGGGCCTCACTAGGAGAGGGGATGGAGCATACGAATGATAACATTTCCCTAGCATTGGGTAACCCAGAGGATAAGGAAGCTGCTGAGCTAGAAAATCACCTTAAACATCAGGATTTCCTAATCCTTAACACTGAGTCATCTCATTCGAGAGGTAACATCCATGATTGGGCTGCTACTAGAAAGATGTCATTGGAATTCACTAACACCAGACCCTGCTTATGGTCCGACCACTATTTTGTAGAGTGCAGTATTGGTCTTCCCAGTAAACCTTTCAAGGTGCCCGATCAGCCAAAAAGAATAGTAAGCAGGAATTTAAAAAGGATAAACCCGGCCGATCTCGAACAATGCCTAAACTAGGTGATGGCTCTCACGTCAGATACTAATCCTCCAAAAACCCTGGTAGAGGTCTATAACACATGAAGTTGTTTCTTGGATAGAGTGGCCCGCTTAAATCCAAGGTGATATGAGACTGGGTTTGCAAACAGTCATGGTTTACTCCTGTTCTGACAAACTAAAAAAGGCAAAGGGAAAGGCTGAATGTAGCTGGAGAACAACCCAAACTAACAAAAACAAAGATAAATGGAAATCTCTACAAAAGGTATATAAAGATCATGTTTATGAGGCAAAACAAAACTTTTTTAATAACAATATTGAGGCTGCTGGGAATAACTTTAAGCAATTATTCAAGGTTTACAGAAACCTTGAAAAGACCAAACTCCAGCCTCATCCCTCGGCGCCTACCACTGAGGACTGTAATTTGGTGCAGCATACTTTCACTAAGAAAACTGAAATTGCCTGCACCAAAATATCTGATCTTATGAAGTTTAATACATATATCCACACTCCGAAATGAAACACTTCCAGATCTTCTCTTCCTTTTTAGATATGTATCGGAGGAAGATATGTTTACAGTGCTTAAAACCATGTGCCATACTCATTGCCCATGCAATATACTCCCTTCTAAGACCATTTAGCAAAATTCCAACATTTTTGTTCCCTCTGTGGTTCATTTTGCAAACTCCTCCTTTGGTTATTGTAATGTACCCGACATTATTAAACATGTTACACCATTGCCAAAAAAACCTGGCGCCTGCCCAAAAGATCTGAGGGCAATCTGAGCCCCATCACTAACACGGTTTTCCTGCTGAAGGTCATTGACACAATAGCAACAATCCAGTTACAACAGCATTTGGAAAATGCTAATATTTTTCATACTAAAGAGTATGGCTTTCTGCATTTGATTTGATTGATCCGAAACACTTGCTGCACTGTTTAAGTACTTATGGGGAGTTTTCCAGTGAGACTGCAAATGGGATCTGCTCATTACTGAGCAACAGGAGTTCAGGTGTGTGTGTGTGTGTTGGGGAGATGCCTCCTCAAACCCTGAGCAAATACTCTTTGGGGTCCCACAAGGTGCCTGTTTGTCTCCTGCTTTGCTTAACTTCTACAGTAAGCCCCTCTGAACTCCTCGCCACATCTGATGTCCACTTTTCCAACTATGCTGATGACACTCCGCTCCTTATGGAAGTGAGTGGTGACTATGTATCTGACTCAATCCGGCTTACCAATATCTATGACCTTGTCAAGGGATGGGTGGCTCATAACTGGATGTGTTTAAACCCTGCCAAGACCGAGATGATGATTTTTGTGTCCTCGCAAGCTACAGCCAAGCTACATCCTGACTACTCATTTGAATATTGAAAATAACTGCATTAAGATCTTGACCAAAGTCAAAACGTTGGGAGTACATACGGACATTGATATTGAGTACCGATGCACAGGTAAATGGGAATGCACAGTATTATCAGAAAGTGTTAAGGCATGTCAAACTTTTTCTGGCTCATAAAAACGTGCAGCTCTGGTCAGGGCATTAATTATGCTGTGCATGGACTATTGCAATGCCCTTTTGATTGGAGCAAATGACCGTCTAAAGAGACTTCAAACATTACAAAATTATACTGTTTCTTATTGTCCATGATATCCCAAGGCGAGAGCACATCACCCAAGCCAGAACATTACTCTGCTGGCTATGTGTGGCAGCAAGAATTTGTTTCAAGGCACTCTCAGTGGCTCACAAATGTGTCTATGGCAATGCTCCTACCTACCGAAAGGACAAAATAGCATTCTATGTTCCACATCGTCAACTCCGATGCGGGTCTGGCTGTCTGCTGTCTGTTCTAGATCCAGAGGAGCCAGGGGT
The DNA here is from genome assembly GCF_040938575.1 of Ambystoma mexicanum. Taxonomy (NCBI): domain Eukaryota; kingdom Metazoa; phylum Chordata; class Amphibia; order Caudata; family Ambystomatidae; genus Ambystoma; species Ambystoma mexicanum. Next base: position 648,892,780 of record NC_090939.1, on the reverse strand, counting down.
CTAGGGCACTCCTTCATTGTCCTGACAGCACAATTTGGAACTCGCTACCCCTGGCACTACCCTTGCAAGCGTGTTACATAACGTTTTGCAAACTTCTGAAAACCTTACAGTTTGAATGATTACATCTTGCTTGTGGTAGCCATGTTTCGAATTCTTCCTCTCGGATGTCCTTTTCTCGTCCCGTCCTTTCCAAGTCCTTGTGTTATGTGTAGCGCCCTGATGCCTGCAGGCTGTTGGCACTTAATAATTTTTTCAAAAGCCTTTCTGAGCTTTACTGGCTGCTTTTTAAGCACTCCATTTGTGGCCCAGAGTTATTATATCGCCCTACATTGGTTTTAGGAAATAGGCTGGTGGCAGATGTGATTCAGATTTGCCCTGTGGTCTGCTGGTGAATTTTTCACTGTTTTGGGTCAGGGCCATTGCTGCGTTTTTAGTTCACAATCTGACCATAAAGGCTGGATCCCGTGTTCCAGACTAAATTCTGGTTCTGATGTTTGGCTCCTGGTTATCCTTCCTGGGCCTACCTTGTCCTCCCTCTGGTCCTCCTCATTATCTTGGGGTATGCTTCCCGGGCTGGGACCGTTTTCAGATCCGTTTACCGTGGATTCCTGTTTTTTACGGCATGGGTTTATCACCTTGGTGTGCATATCTACTGTCATCTCAATGGTATTGGAACCCTAAGACTTCAACCCTGCCTACTTGCCTTTCTGGGTCATCCCCACCATGCTCTTCTTGGTGCGATTGACTTCTGTTGGTGGGCTTGTTGGAGACTACTTCACTGGGTTCTTCCATCCTCTTGGAGCCACCTGCGTCATTACTTTTACCTTTGGCTGGTGAGTCCTACTCCAAGGAAGGGCGATCATTCTTCTTCTTTTTGGCCATTTGGGTTGTCATTGAATCGGGGTTCAGGTCCCTGGGTGAATGGATCCCTTAAATCACCATATAAAAGGCAAGTTGTACTTACTGGTTTGTTTAATCTTGTTTAATCTTACTTGAACTGTATTTTGGGGTACAACAACAATAATGAGTACTTACCGCGAGGCCCTGGGTGTATAGATTATTCTCAAGGGGAGAGATAGGGCAAGGACTTTACGCCCGTTAAAACTTATAGAAGTCGGGGGGGTCGGAACAGGTATGTTTTCTCACCTCTTGTACTCAGATGCACTCAAGGACCACTTCTAGGGTTCCTGAAATCACCGAACCTCCATGTTTTGATTCTTAGTTTCATCGGAGAGGATCTGTGGGTTGCTGGTTCAGAGGTCATTTCAGCATCTGGATTTCAGTCTGGATAGTCGGCAGGCCTGCACTCTGGCGCAACGGTTCCTGACGCTGCACAGCTGGCATTTTGAAGAAAGGACAACCACATTGTCGTTGACCACAAAGGACTGCAGGGCACAATGCAGCTGGAGATCAGTGAGTACAGAGTACCAGAACTAAGCCTCGGGATGGTGATCGATGCTGAGAGGTATCTCACAAGAAAGCTGGTCAGCCCAAAGGATGGTTCCGGGACACCGCCAAAGACTTCTAATGGCCGGTTCCTCAAGCAGGTGTCTGGACTGATTGATCCCACCAGTTCAGGGATCCACACACTGATGAATGCCTTCTGGAGGTCCACAAAGGGGCAGGGTGTTGCCAGGACAGTTCATGAAAACAATGCTGGTTTGCTGCAACAAGTTCTGGGTCTTCAGTGAGTTGGATGCTTCTCTTTCTGGGAGTCTTCGCCTCAACAGTTTCTGATGAAAATCTGCAAAAATCCTCCTTTTATCCAGGTTCCAGCTGGAGGTGCCCTGAAATCCACCAATAGCAAGAATCTGCGCCATTCTACCTGGCAGAGGATTTCCAGTCATAGACAGTCTCTGGCTTTCACATCTGCTCAGCAACAGGCAGACTTGGGCCTGGATGTGGGCTTGGACCAGACAGTCCTAGCCCCCACATCTGGCCACACAAACACTCTGCCACTTTGCCCCGGAAAGCTGAGGCTTTGCCTGGGCAAGGGCTTACCCATATATGACGAATCCAGCCCTGGGAGGGAAGGAAGCAAGGCAAAATATAGGATGGCCAAAGGGCAGGCGAAATTTCAGTGGCACAGTCATTGTAGGGTGTAGGTTCCCTAAAAGGCATCCTATAGTAAAATGCAAAGGTGTACACTAAAATATAAAAAACACAGTAGAAACATATCTGCTGTCACCAACCCATTTTGCACACATCATGCACGTAACTGCAAGTAACTGCAAGTTACCAAAACAAAGTTATAGGGACACAAAATATTCCTACTACACCTCTCTGTAAGGTGAAGAGTGCAGTGTACAATCAACAGAGTATTTCACAATGGAGAATAGAGTTCTGTTGCAATGATAGCTATAGGAGACTGATCAGTGACCACAAAACCTGGGCTTAGCAAGGTAAGTAAAGTAAAAAGGCTTCACTTCCCTCCAAAGGTCTGAACAGGTACAAATAAAACGTGTGTGTGTGTGTGTGTGTGTGTGGAGGGGGCTGGGGGGTGCTTATAGTGCCATAGATATCTATGGAGGGAAAACAGCAAAAAAGATGATCCTTTTTGACCCCTTATTACACTATTTCACTTGTGGTTACTTGTGTATCATTGCCTGCCTAAGAATGTAATGAGTACTAGTGGTGTTCCTGATTTTATCAGTATGTGTGAAGTCCTGCATTATACTCCTGCTATTGAAGTGTCTTTTTACTATGTGTCATTTGTTGCTATGTTTGTGCCTACCTTTTCTGGGGAGTGTAATTACAGCTAGTGTTGTAATTCGGATCTAATCCTATTTTTTGGCTTTTTTGGTTTAAAGTGTAACCCCCTTTCTCCCTCTCTACTCACCTCCACCTCTATATGTATTTTTGTTTTAAAAAAAAATGTTTAATTGTACTTTATATAGCGCCTTTGCCCAAAGCGCTTTACATAGAAACAGAAACAACGGTACATAAGAGTCAGTAGTGCATGTCAGCATTCAGATACTTCTGGTAACAGACAATCAAGGACAATGAAGCAGGTGAGATTTTAGAGAACTACGGAACAGAGAATTAGAAGTAATGGAACAGAGAGACAGGGGGAGCATGTTCCAATGAAGAGGAGCAAGAAGCTGAAAAGAACGAAAGTTGGATTTAGCACGGGGGGAGGGTGGACATTCAACCTGAAAAGACAGGAAGAACGGAGAGTATGAGAAGGAGTATAGAAAGACAGAAAAGAAGCAAGATAGCTAGGGACAAGCCCATAGAGATATTTAGAGACTAAACAAAGAAAGTTACATTTAAGCTGGGAATGGAAGGGTAGCCAACCAAGAGAGGCAAGAGAAGAGGAAATCGTATCCTGATAGGAAAGAAGATAAAGTAAAGAAATAGAAGAATGATAGATTGATTTAAGAGGAGCAAGACATGAACGTGATATGTAATGTATAGTGTGCATTTGGAATAGCCATATTTCCATGGGATAGAGAGTAAGGAATACTGTAATGATTGTGGGTGTGGCAATTTGGGTCCGGATAATGATTTTGTGGATGCAAGAATATACTGTGTCTTGGGTTCCCTATTCCCTTACCTTGGTCTTTAAGTACAGTGCCTAGCCCTGTGTAGTGGGTTTACATGTTGGTGATAGGGTTGGATTGGTCCTTCTTTGACCATTGCTGTTTTTTCACATAAACACTGGTTGCATTTTATGGCATTCATGTCTTAAGTACTTATTTTAGCCCAATATATATTATATCTGTTCCTTTTAATAAAGTATATATTTGTTTAGTATACCAGTGTGCAGTATTTTCTTTGGTTGACTTTAATGACTAACTGATCTTCCCTTCCGACCCTCCTTCCCTCCTCAAGTTAAACCTGACTGTCTACCACATTTAGAGCGGGTTTGCTTCCCTTTTGATTGGATTTGTTCTTCTGCATTAGGTTTGATCGTTATGCAGCCCTCACAAAAGGGTTGTACAGACATCGCCATAACACTGCCACTAACGGGGACTGGTGAGCCTGGAGACAGGGATGGCCACCCGTTCCTGGCGTCGGAGAGCCAAAACTGCCTCTGTTGCCTGGGCGCTCTCTGTGAGGGGAGCTAAAGGTGGCGATAGACACTGCCAGTCTCTGCCTTTATGTCTCTGGTGACAAAGGCAGCTGTCCCAGTGCTGAATGAGTCTACTGGAGAGGCTGTGCCAATGGTGAAAGGTGAGCCAAATGCTTCAATTGCTAGACTCTGGGAAGAGTGTTGTGATGGGAAGCTCAAGCTCCCCATCTCCTGGTGAGGATGGGGGGGGACTATGCCCCATCTCTGTCGGAGCAGAGATAACATATGACCCCAGGAGCCAGCTATGTTGAGACTTGCAGCACTGGATTCCTCACCTCATTCTCCATCACTGGGAGAACGAGGTGAGGAATATTGCCATATTGGATTGGGCTAGAGTGGCTTTGTACTCCGCTATTGGCAGTCTCATGAATCACCGTGTTAGCAATCTTTGCAAGGAAAGTCTCTCCACCTAGGCTCTGCTGAATTTCTGCATGGTGCACTCTCCATAGTCTGTGCCCTCAACAGCTGTACAAGGGATGGTTGACCACTGAACCCATAACAGATTGTTAAGATGGATTTCTAAAATCAGGCCTAGTGGACCGATTTTAGGAGGACACCCTAGTTATGGGGAAAAGGGAGCTCTGAGAGTTTAACCAAAACCCAATCAAGGTAGTGTGAGCATGGTCAGTTTAGACAGTCAGTTATGAAAATACATTTCTTTCTGACTGATTGCCCTTCCACCCTTCACCTTTGTCTTTTGGTGTTATGATCAGCAGGTATGGCGGGGATCAACATGAGGGAGGATATCTGGACTTTATTTATGAGCGGGTGTTATTTATGAGTGGGTGCCATGAAGCCTGTATTGCACATTTCACTATCTTGTTGAAATAGACAGATTTTGACCATTCTGGACTGGTGACTTTTACTCATGATGTTGCTTATGTGGCTCTTGTTAGTACGTTGTGGTTTTGTTAAGTGATTTTGTATTTTTGTAAAGACTCTTTTGATATGTGATATGCAACTTGGAAATGAGTAGTATTAAAATATTTATTTTTAAACTGTTTTTTTATTGGTTTTTCATTAACATACAGTAGTCGTTGCGTATTACAGTACATTGCAGTGTCAACAATATTCAAATGATAAGCCATAGTTGTACGTTTGTAATGAATGAATTGGGCCCTGCTTTCCTTCTTTTTTATATAACTCTGCCAACAACCTGCCTCGCTTGTCTCCTTCCCTATGTTGTCTCTCAACTCAATGTATTTGGAATAGTTATGCATACCCAACCTAACCCAGCATTCCACACATTTCTTTCTTAAGGCCGTTTCCCCTGCATCCTTTACCATTTTTACCTGCATGGGCCTGTTCTAATTTCTTTAGTTGTTCCTCTGCAGAGGCTAGTTCTCTACTAATTGTTGCCTGAACGCTGCCAGACTTGGCAATGGCTGTGCCCCTGATAGCTACCTTGAGAGTTTCCCATAGGGTTCCTGCACTAGGTACACTGCCTTTGTTATGTGTAATATAATCTGTAATACTCTTTGATGTGGTCCCGGAAGGGGATGTCATGCAGAGATTCGCTTTTAAACATCCACGTAGGTATTGGAGTTCTGGGGGGCGCATACTGCCAGTGCAGTCGGAGGGGGAATGTTCTGATAAAACTCTACCTTTATACTCAGCCATTGTGAAGTTGCTCGCCATTTCCTGGCCAACAAAAAAGTAATCTAACCTGGTGCGGACTGCATGTGGTGCCAAGAAGTGTAAGTTGTGTCTGGAGTCAGGATGGAGTATCCTCCATATATCTAACAGATCGAATGATGCTAGGAGCGTCTGCAGGGACCTAGTAGGTGGAGCTGGTTTATGAAATTTAGTGTCTGATCTGTCTAGTAGTGGGTTTAAAGTACAATGGCAGTCCCCACCCACCCCCATATGATGTGGCCATTTCTGTAGGGGCAGAGCCTTGGGTATAATATCTGGAAGAATGTGTCAGTATTGTGATTGGGAGCATATGTGTTGACCAGGCATGTATCTACATGTTCTAAAAGACCCTGCACCAGCACCATTCTGCCTTTATCTGTTTTAATTTGGGTAACCTTGAAAGGTACTGCAGGCGCTACTATCTAAATCAGGACCCCTTACACAGCGCTTGTTTCTCAGCTCTTAAATGCTTTTCTTGTAGCAAGTCAATATCTATTTTGTATCTTCTCGGGTATGAGTAAACTCTGTTCTTTTTGACATAATTGTTCAAGCCCCTGACATTCCAGGTAAGTATGTTTACGGCGCTAACCATGGACGTTTATTTGGTGCGGTGCGAAGAGGCTGCTTGCATCCGGCCCGTGAAGTAACTACCCCCACTAGTTGACGATCTATCCAGTATTTTCATACTAAGGTTCGATGCTATTACTAGTTTAGGCAAAACATACCCCCACTCTTCTTCCCCAACTGGAAACATTTGTCCAGCATTATTACCCATGTTCGGGCGTGTCCGCTTCTCGCTTCCGCCTCCTGTTTGCAGCCCAGTGGTTTGTGCGCAGCGGATGGGTGCAAAAACAAGTGCCCCAAAAAGAAAAACCACAAAGGCATGGTGGCAGCAACTATGAGTCTGGACACGTCCCATAGGGGGGTGAGGGGGGAGTTCTCACCAAGAGGTACATCCCGATATGAAGTGTAAAAAAAGAAGAGGACCTAATTCCAGAAAAAGCAATCTGCCTAGTTAGCGACCCGCTTCTCCTCGGGTTTCCAAATGGCTCTCTGTTCCTGACCAACTAGTCGGGACGGGTCTAACAGTCTGAAACGCTCCAACTACCCTTTGGTATTTGCCAATTCAATGGTTTCCTTGTGATTAGGTCGAACATCCACATCCTCTGTGCAAGGGCCTATCTTCTCTCTATCCATTCAAGCCTGTGCCGCCTCAGGAGGTCGAAGAACAGGGCCGGTTTTTATATAGGACCTTCAGGCGAGCAGGGTGTATCAACATGTATTTCAGGTCAACTATCCTATGTATTGCTTTAGCTACCGAGCATTGTGCTATGCTCTTCTGCACCTGGAAGGTTTAGTCAGGGTAGACTGCTAGTTCCGCCGAAGTGCTGCGCAACGCTCCACCTTGTCTGGAGTCGGAGAGGATCTTTTCCCTATCTTTGTAGTTCAGGACCTATGCAATTATCGGTCTGGGGGGGCTCCCGGAGGTGGTCTGGTAAGGGCTCTTTGTGCCCTTTCTATTGTGAAGTCCTGTGACCGGTTCCCCAGCCCAATTTCCTGTAATAACATATTTTCCACATATGCCGTGGGACCACGCCTTCTTCTCCCACCAGCAGGCTGACAATGAGGACATTATTTCTGCGGGCTCTGCCCTCCGCACCTTCCACCCTATTTTCCAGTAGACTAACCTTCTGTTGGAGGCTATGGACATTGGTATGTGTTTCCCAGAGCTCTGCAGTGTTTTCCTTTGTTTGGCTCTCCAGACTTGTGGTACTTTCCGCCAGGTTACTGACATCTTAGCGTAATAATCCCACATCTACATTGACAGACTCTATTTGAGTGCCTAGTGTGGCTTTTAAGTCTGCTACGGCCTGCAACACTTGGTTGTGCATTTCTCTGCCGTCTCCTCCTTTTCCCTGTGACGACGCCATGTCCCCTACAGGTGTTTGCTGCGTGTTTCTGGTGTAGTTATCAAGTGTTGTTTGATTAGCCCTCAGTTTAGTTGTTTTGTGAGGCATTCAGTCCCTCCAAGCACTACCGTAGTGTGCCACGAACGTCATCTACCGTATGCACCACCTGGAAGTATCAAACTGGTTCCGGAGCCCCGACTTTCATGCAAAAGTCATGTACATTGGGAAATTGGTGTGTCCTGGGTGCAGTTTTTGGTGTTCTTCCACTCATATCCTTTTATTGCTATCTTGTGCAAAGGACACTACCACGTTGCTCCAGGTCTTGGCCACATGTAGCATTCACACTCTCCTTGCATGAGGACAAATCCCCTAGTGAAGGCGACGACAGATAATCCAAAGGAAATTGTAGATACGGGTGCCACAAATACCTTTTGTAGCTAGGACTCCGACCTAGCTACACTAGAACGTAAGTGTAGGGCGGCTGAGAGGAAATGGAGGGCTTCTTGTTCATCCTCTGACAAACTGGCTTGTCGCCTGCTCCAAAGGCAATACCGACTCTCTGCCAGCACCCACAAGAGAGTCCACATTCAAGCCCATGTCTCTGCGTCATCTAACAACTCGGCCAAACTCTTTAAAATCTGCAAGGAGCTGGCCAGCTCTGCTGCAGTCTCTACCCCTCCTCTTGCCTCCCAGGCTCTTTGCAATGCCCTTGCATCTCACTTTATCTCTAAAACCTAGGACATCCTGTCCACCCTCTCCTCCCCCTCTTTCTCTGCTTGCTGACCCTCCTTCAACTACCCCGCACCATCTTTCTCATCCTTTCCTCTTTTCTCCCCTAATGAGGTTGCCAGACACGTCCGATCTATTAAAGCCTCATCAAAACAGGTTCATCCCTGTTCCTCTAAAACCATCAAGGACCAAATTGATTACCTTGCACCGACCCTTGCCGATTTTTGCAACCTGTCCTTTGCCTCAGGATCCTTCCCCTCCCCTCTGAAGCACTCCCTTGGGCACCCTTTCCTCAAGAAACCCACAGCTGATCCTTCTTGTCCGGCTAATTATCGCCCAATTTCCATTACCGCCTTTCTGGGTAAACTCCTGGAAAAGCTGGCCATCTCTCAGCTTAACCTGCACTCCGATTCTGTTGGCACTCTCTATGACAACCAATCTGGCTACAGAGCTGCCAGAAGCACTGAACATCTGTGAACATCTGCTCTCCAACCTGGACTCTAACATTCCCTCTGTCCTCATTCTACTCAATCTCTCCTCTACCTTCGACACTATCAACCATATCACCCTGCTCAACCGTCTCCGCGACATCCTGGGTATCGGTGATCAGGCTCTGGCCTGGCTGACCTCTTTCCTCTCTGATCGACCCCCCCAGGTCCTGCTTGGGTCCTTCTCATCATCTGTCTCCTTCTCTACCTGTGCTGTTCCCCATGGGTCTAACCTCTCGCCCTGCCTTTTCAACCAATACCTGGCAACTCTCGCCCACTGCATTGCCATTTTCTGCTCAAATTTCCAGTGCTATGCTGACGACACTGAACTCATTTTCAGGCTTCCCTCGGCCACCACCTCCTCCTTTTCTCTTCTCTGATTGCCTAACTGCCATTCAAGATTGGTGTGCCGCCAACGATCTTTGTCTAAATGCCAACAAGACTGAGATCCTCCTCATCGGTACACCTTCACCATCCTTTCCCCTCACTCTCTGGCCCTCCCCTTAACCCTACCTGCGAGGCTAAGAACTTCGGGTCATCTTTGACTCCAAACTTTCCTTCTCCGCCTACATCTCTAACATCTCTTAAAAGTCAAACTTCCTACTGCACCTCCTCAGAGGTACTCTGCCTTTCCTCTCCTCCCAGAAGCTCACTGTCTCCCAAGCTCTGGTTCTCTTTACCTGCCTCCACTCTCTGCCCTTTACAACTAATCCAGAACAGGACTGCGAGACACGTCCTTGGCCTCAAGCGCTGGGATCGTAGCTCTCCAGCTCTGAAAGCCCTTCACTGGCTCCCAGTGGATTAAATAATTAAATTTTAAAACCCTCTGCATTGCCCACAATGCTTTCTGGGGCCTGGGTCCAAAATGCCTTCAACTATTGCTCGGTAAATACCGCCCCTCTTAGCTCCTCTACCGCTAACTCCCTCCGGGTCAGTCGTTTTTCAAAGAAACAAGCTAGGGGTATATCTGTCTTCGGCCGAGCCTCCCTTTGGAACAGCCCCCCTGCCACTCAAACTCGAAGAGAACCAGCTCTGGTTCCGGAAGTACCTCAAGACCTTCTTCTTTGCTTCTGCTTTTGCCCCCCCTTCTCCCCTGCTGATCTGTTTTCTCTCTTGGCAGTGTGCACCTGGCCATCCTCTGTCCTCGGGGCCCAGGTACCCTTCTGCACTGCCTCTGGCCACACCTTGCACTGGGGTCTGTATCTGTACCCATAAAGTCCCCCACCCGCTTTTCTTCTGCACTTAGCAGATATAGCATGTCTGCTAAACCCAGCGCTTGCCACTTACTGGCTGCACTACTACTGTTTATCGCCTTTATTTATTATGTATCTGTTTTTCCTCTGTTCCGCACTTTGCACTTCTCCCCCCTTCCATGCACTTTTTCCATTTTCCCGTTCCCATGCACTTGCGCATTCTCAATGTCACTGGGCCTTGTAAGATCAGTGTTTTTGTTCTCGCCTAGTGCCTTCCCTTGCCTTGTCGCGCTCTGAAACACTTGTGTACGAGCACGATATAAATAAAATATCATATCATATATATGTTATGTTACTTTGCATTTATATAGCGCCTTATATACCATTGGTATGGTCTGAAGGCGCTGGTAGGTTGAACGCCCTTGGGAACCGAAGTTCAAGTCAGTAGAGAGAGTAGAGAGAGTCAAAGGTGCGTGTGAGCACCGGATATGTGTGCAGCTGGTGTGGCATTCGTGTAATAACTGCTTCTTAGCGGTAGGTGTGGTGGTTGAGAGGTCAATTCAATAGTATGTGTTCGTTCTGGCAGGAATTATCCAAACCAATCGTGGCTGCGTTAGGCCTGAGGAGAACGCCTGGCTGGGGGGGGTGTAACCAGCAGTGTTTAGTTAGAGTGATGGGGAGTATGAGGCAAGTGGTGGTATGAGAACAGCTATACCGAATGGGGTCATAGTATCGCTGTGTTCTATTTGAGTGGTGGTGTAAAGAAGAGAGTAAGCGCGGAGATGTGAATATGGTGGTTTACTGTAGGTGCTTGAGATCACGCCCACTCCAATAGTTCCATGAACTTCATCCGTTCCATGTACTCCGACTGTTCCGTGCATTACGACTGTTTCAAGCACTCAGACCGTTCCTTTCAATGCTCTTTCAGACGTTCCATGCCCTGCAAGCAAGCTGGGGGACCCTGTATGCCTTTTACTGCCTAAGGTGTCACACATCTTAGAACCGACCCAGCTCCAATCCTTCCTGGTTCCCATTAGGCCACCCTATGGGTTCCTTGGGTAAACAGGGGCAGTCTGTTTCAGGCCTTTGCAACTCTTTGGACATGATGTCCTGGTTTTGACACCCGCTTTCCCATCTTTTGACTTTGGGTACCCATGTCACCTCGCCTTAATGCCTGAATCAAAAGACACATGGCCGCAGAGCCAGAGGAGAAGTACAAGTTTCTTCTTCTTGGGAGAAGCCTTGCACGACTCTTAGGCTAGCAAGGGGACCTTGGCTCACAGGCCACAATTAAGTGCTCACATGTGTGAAACAGCTATCATTCAATGTCTGCTTCTTGGACTACCGCCATACATGACGAGACTGCATTTATAAACGCTATGTTCTATGATCTACCTTAACTGCTTAACCTCATCTGTACTTAATGCACCCACTTTATATGTGCAAGGTATAATGCATTGTTTAACATGGCAAGGTTTATCGCATTTTACAATAAATATGTCAAGCAAAGTGCTGAACTGGATAGCATGCAAAGATCTGCCAAATGTGCATGTAAAGTATTGCAGACCGCACTGCAGTGCGTGGCAGCTCCGGGGATGGATTGGTACGTGTTTGCACACCGCTTTGGTGCAGCATCACGCATTGCAAAGGCAGAGCCCTACACAGCGGGCATTGGATTTTTCAGTGTTCTTGCGGATAAGGGACTGCAGGTTACTAGGCTTCTGGGGTAAGGCCTTACATTAATTTTAGTATCTGCAGGGACATTTAAGAATTCATTCTATTTGTGCCATTGAAGGACCAACGCGATTCTTCTTCCAGACATAAAGCACCAGGATGGATAGAAAAGCAAGCTGGCTTTGCAAAACATGTTGAACCCTGCATAAAAATAAATAAATAAATAGGAGCTTATGAAAAAGCAAATCTGCTGAAGTTCCCAACTTGCCATTTGAGTTGGCTGACACATTTGCATCATTATTATGTGACGGGGGCGGGTGAACGGTTTGCTGTGCTACCCCTAACCTTGTTCCTCATAATCACTTCCTTATGGGAATGTCTTTATAACCAATAACTTTGGCAAAGCATGATCGCCCACCTCTGCAGCACTGAGTCATTTCTCAGGCACATGGAGCACAACCCTACTCATCTTTTAGGTACTATATTCAAATTACTATATCATAAGGGGACCTTCTACACAATCCACACAATGATGCATTGTAGCTGTCATTTATATTGCGCCTTTTACCATTATTATAGTCCCAATGCCCTGTTGGAGGTCGCGGGGTAAGATTAGAATGAGTTTGGGCATTTGGCCAAATAAAGCTGAGCAGGGCTGGCCAGGCTCAGGTAGAGAGCAACTTATGAGGTCTGGCATGTGAATGGGTGCAGAGAGGAGTCTGGAGATGGCGCGAGTGCTAGAGACTCGCTATGTGTTCCCTGTGCCCAAATTTGTCATAGGTGTTCGCTGCATACTGTTGTCAGAGATGTCGAGGGATCTGGTGTAAGTAGGCAGAGAATTATGCGACCAGCACAAACAAATGTGCCATAGTCCTTGCTGCATTCTGATGTGTGTGGGTAGCCATGTCCGTGGCAGTGTCCACCGCAGTGGTGTGTTATACGTACCTAGCAGATTCAGTGGTGAGTTGTTGTATATGCACCCAATCAGGTATTGTCCTACATGTTGTACGGTTAGAGCGCCAGGATTTCTAGTGCATTCAGAAAGGCTACCTTCGACCCTCGGCTTTTTCCATTCCCATTCACGCATTACACAGCCCATCTGGACTTTGCCACTCCTGTCCTCCTGGCTTGTCAGTCCCAGTATTATTTACCATGCCGATGATGGTTTAGTGTGAGACATTGATGGCATTCTCAAACTAAAAAGCTTTCAGGCTCCAAGGAGTCATTTGTGTACTACAATTGAAACTGGGCTATTTTAAACATGCCCTCAAGCCGATCCGCCCTCAACTTCAGACACCCTGAAACGTACTGGGCTTCCTGCACAATCCTCGCTTGTCGTCAAGCACCCAAGCAAACGCTACTCCCCTCCTTTTCACCGAGTAACTTGGATCTTTTCTTATTGTCCTTGGTTACCTCTTCTCTCCCCTTCGCCTTTTCTTTGCCGACTTGGGTTGTGAAATTATCGCAGAGGCACAATAAGGTTTTTTTCTGACAAACCTAGGTGCTCCGAGATGACCATGATGGCGATTTGGCACAGCAGTATAAAAACTGCGTAACATAACATGTTCTGCTTCGTCAAAAAGACTACATGTAGCCCCAATTAAGAAAGAAGAGTTGTGCGATGAAATTAACTGGATCCATTATCAAAGAGATTATTTATCTATTTGTTTATGAGATGAAGTCACATTCCTGCCTCACCGCTCGGACCATTTCCAAGAAACTGCTTTGATCAATCAACAGGATTAGAGCAATCAATGCAAGCCTTAAAAGTCTGAAAATAAAGAGATCAAAGCTGAAGCCTTTCACTGCGATGACGTGCCTCTCCGCAAAAGCTAAACGTGCAAGGAGGAGACGGGTGGGTGAAGAAACGGGCAAGGAGGAGACGCGCAGGTGAAGAAACCGGCATGGAGCAAACAGGTGGGTGAAGAAACGGCGGCAGGGAGGAGACAGGCAGGTGCAGAACCGGGGAAGCCACAGAGCTACACTCGCACCATGGCATGCAGCGAGGTGGTGAGGGGCAGGTGGTGCGCCTTGTGCTGGAACTCATCAATACATCAAGAAAGAAGAAGAATATTTATTTTACATTCTTGACACAAAAGCGATACTGCAAAACTGGCGGCTAGAATTGGGTCCCGGCTACTCAACACCTTGAAACAATGAAAGACTCGCTTTGAAGGGGTAGTGAAGGGAGAACTTAGTGCTGGCTGCTCATCAAGGCCTGAATACCAGGAATACCACTCCCTTCAACTATATTGCTAAAGGGAATCGTACAAAATGTCACCCTCATTTGTGCACCCCTGCAGTCACTGCAACTTTGGGGGGCGCTGTTATAAAGTAATTTCTTGGCAACGCTTTGTAGTTCAAATGAAGTTTATTATATGAGTCCCCGGCAGACTGCTATCGTCGGGCCTCACCACCGTGATCTGCAACGTTGCACCTCTCTGCATTCGAGAACGGGAGAATGCAGAGAAACGAAACGTTCGCGGATTGGCATGTTTACATATGACATAATGAATACACTGTAACATCTCCCTTCCTTATACACAACCCAGGAACACAAAGGAGGGAGGAAAAAATGTATATATCAGGGGTGATGGAACAAGAAAGAAAAATCCAGGGGGCTCAAAGAAAACAGAGAAAAAGGAAACCAAGGATTAAAGATTAATCATTAAACAAAACACATGTCTATGGAAAAAAAATATCAACCAGTCTTACAACAGAAACTATACTAAAATGTGCTTATCCCTACTATAATTATGAAACACTGTAGAATAAAGCATGCACCCTACTGTTGATTTCATCAGCATGGCCTCCAAATTCTCATACACAACTCTGATATGTGAACACAGTCAATAATAAATGAATCCTTCCTTAAAATTGGGAACAACTCTCCTGGGTCTTGAACACTTTCCACCATTACCACTGGAAACCCTTTGGTCCTCCATTTGGTTCTTCTCCAAATCTTCTTTCTCTTCCTCTCTCATCCACACTTTGTCTGCATCTAACAAAATCATTGTCAATATGCCTTAATTCATTTTCTTCTGCTGAGATGATATCATCACAAGACCACTTGTCTCCATTTTCCAAAACTACTGATTTTCTGAGACGCTTAATAACTTTTTGCGGGGCACGGAACTTAGACTCTCCCTTCAGGACTCTTTTGGGTTCCTTTATTCTAACCCAATCACCAGCTTTGGTATTATTTTCCTTCACACAGTTATGCTGATTATAGTACTTTTTGTATTGATCTTGTTTTTTCCTAACTCTCTCCATGATTTCATCCATGTTAATGTTAACATCCTTCCCTGTAGACATCCAAGCTGGCTTGAGTCTGTTGTTAGCAATCCTACCTCTCATTAAAGTGAATGGTTCTATACCAGTGACAGAGTGGGGTGTAACTTTATATGTATCCAAAGCTTCTTTCAAAGTATCTTTCCACGGCAGATTATTTGCTATTGCCAGCTGAATAGTTCCTTTTATGAATCGATTCATCCTTTCCACAAGTCCATTGCTCATTGGATGGTACAAAGCTGTGGTATTATGCTTGATGGCTCTATCACTTAAAAATGTCTTAATTTCCTGCGACACAAACTGAGTACCATTGTCGGAAATCAATTCTTGTGGATCACCTTCTCTACTAAAGATCTCCTCCAAGAATTTTGTAACCTTACATGTCGAAACTGAGTCTTCCAAAATTCCACATTCAACCCATTTTGATGTATAATCAACTAACACTATCAAATATATTTTCATGGGTTCCAACACTTCATACGGGCCAGCAATATCAATGGCTAGTTTCGACCATACTGCATCAGGCACAGTTACAGGCTGAAGAGGTGTGACTCTTATTACTTTGCTTTTATCACTGGCTGCACAAGCAGAACATTCCTTAACAAGTGACTCTACGTCACCCCACATATTGGGCCACCAATATGTTTCCCTGACTCTCCTTTTCGTCAAGTCTCTGCCAATATGTCCTTCATGTGCAATGTCCATGATTCTTTTCCTCAATGTCACTGGCGGTACAATACGATCACCGCGATAAACATATAAGTCATCATATGATATTTCATCTTTGATCTTCTCCCACAGTTTAATTCCCTCTTGTACATTTTTCCATCCATCTGTTACAGCCTTTTTTAACATCTCTTGTTCTGGGTCTGAATTAGTGGCTGCCAGCCATTCTCCTTTATCAAAACTTGGATGAATCTGTGCAACAATAGAATCCATATCTTGATCCTCAACTAAACTCTCGTCACTTGGTATTTCAAGGTGTTCATCCTTACAAGGCAATCGGGAGAAACAGTCAGCAACTTTGTTGGATCTGCCAGGAGTATATTTTATAATCACATTATACTGCATAATGATCAGAGTCCACCTTCTAATGCGAGGTGATGTTAAATGGGAGTTCTTGGGATTTAGGACATGAATGAGGGGTTTATGATCTGTTTTCAATTCAATGGGAACTCCCCAAATTAATCCCTTGAAATGTTCTAAGATCCATTTAACACCTAGTGCTTCTTTTTCAATAGTGGAATAATTTCTCTCCGCTTCCTTTAAGGTTCTTGAAGCAAAAGCTATCGGAACAAACGAACCATCATGGAATTGTTCCAGAACTCCACCCAAACCAACATTGCTCGCATCAACTGACAGCACAGTTCTGGCCCCAGGGTTGAACATTTTGAGTGTGGGTGCCTTATTGATCAGATTTTTTATATTGTCCAATTCCTTTTTACATTCTGCTGACCAATCAAATTTTGTGCCTTTGGTCATCAAATTCCGCATGTGAACAGTTTTTTCTGCATAATGGTCAACAAACTTAGAATAATACTCAGTGAGACCAAGCAGACTCCTAAGCTGATCTTTATTTGCAGGATCAGGGACCTTCAAAATGGTATTAATCAGAGCTTCTTTGGGTCTTATGCCTTCTTCACTGATACAGTGGCCTAAATATGTAACTTCCTTCCTTTTAATTTTGCATTTCTCTATTTTCAAAGTTAGACCCTTTTGTTGAATTATCTGCAGGACCCCTAACAATTTAGCATCATGATCTTCTTCACTCATGGCTGATATTAAAATATCATCCTGAAAATAATGCACGCCTTTTAGACCTTTAAATAAATGTTGCATTAGTCTCTGGAATACAGCGGCTGCCGATGCCAGACCAAATGGCATCCTTTTATATCGAAACGCCCCCAGTGGTGTTATAAACGATGTAAGGTGTCTAGATTCTTCATCTAATACAACCTGATGATATGCTGATGACAGGTCTAAAGTGGAGAATATTTTTGCCGGTTCCATCGTTGTTAACATCTCTCCTATGTTGGGTAACGGATGTCGGTCAATCCATATGTTGTTGTTGAGATCTCTTAAATCTACACACATCCTAATAGATCCCTCAGGTTTCCTTACAATGACAATTGGAGAGAGCCACTCAGAACTTTCGATTGGTTCAATAATATTATGAAGACATAATTTATCCAACTCCTTCTGAAGAGCTTCCCTTATGCCAATGGGAATGTTTCGCACTTTGTGGACAACTGGCTTAGCTCCCCTCTTCAATATTATTCGATGCTTGAAACCTTTCAAAGCTCCTATGCTGTCATTGAAAACCTTGGGAAAACTCTTCACCAGATCTTCAGCAGAATTACATGTATTGCTCATTATACTCAATATAGGCTCTTCTTCCCCTGGATGTATTCTGATTTTTAGTGATGCTTGCTCCCACCAACCAACTATTGAGTAACCTTCTTTGGCAACATAAAGTTTACAATAAGTCTTCCTTCCCTTGAAACACAATTTTACCCAAGTGTATCCAATTATGTCAATGGGAGTCTTCCCATATCCTGTGGCTTTGACAGTGGGGATATGAAGCTCCTTTATGTCCATCTTCAACACATTCTCAAATGTATTTGTATCAACCATCGTGTAAGGTGATCCCGTGTCAACCATCACCACCAACATAGTATCATTTATTGTCATGGACACCCATGAGCCCATAGTACTTCCAGTTGTGGCAATAGTGAGTATGTGCACCCTGTCTTCCATACCACTGGTAATTGCAACTAGGTCACTTGATGTAGAGGCTCCTTCTACTGCCCCTACTGATGCCATGGTGCCTCTGTTCCATTGGCCGTTGTTACTCATGTTGCTATAACGTGAATTGTATCTGCCTCTACTTCTTGTATTGCGGCAAACTTTACCAAAATGGCCCACATGTCCACACTTGTAGCACTCTGCCGAATGGGCCGGGCATTCTTTCTCAATGTTCACATGTTTTGACCACCCACATTTAAAACACTTGTTCTGTGATCTTGGAAATGTCTCTCTGTTTTGTCTCCAATTTGAATTGAAATCTGACTTTACCACCTTTTTTACTACAGCAACAAGAGCTTCTTCGCTACCGTCGTATTTTCCCTCATTGTTGACATGTACAGATTTAATATCAACACTGTCATTCTTGTTCTGGATCTCCTTCATACACTTCTCTCCAAGTTCAAACGTCCGCGCTATTTCAATAGCTTGCTCTAAGGATGGGTTTTTAGCTTGCCAAAGACGTTGTTGTATACGGTTGTCAGCTACATGAAGTACTAATTGATCTCTCATATACTCGTCGGCCACACCAGTGAATTCACATGTCGAAATGAGTCCTCTGAGAGCTGCAATATAATCATCAACAGACTCACTTTTACCTTGCTTCCTGGACAGAAACCTATATCTTTCCAAAACAATGTTTGTTTTATTCCCAAAATGTTTGTTTAATTTTAACAACGCAATCTCATATTTCCTTGAAGTGGAGGCAGAGTCCCCAGCCCCTAGTTCATTATAACTGGGCTCTGGCAAAGTCCTAAATATTCTTAAGGCTTCTGCGCCTATACAGTTCAGCAAAGTAGCTTCCTTGACATCATCATTGTATTTCGCACCACCTACCGCTCTTAGATACACTTGAAAGCTGTCCAGCCACTGTTCCCAGGGGCATGTCGGATTTCCAGGCAAAGGTAAGAATTTCATTGGGGCCACAACACTCTGCATGGCTAATGATGCTATATGTATTCGTAAACAGACGGAACTCTTTATAGATTTATTTGTCTTTTGCTTCTTCTGCTTGTTTATGTCCTTATTTTTTTTTTTTTTTTTATTCAATGTTATAGTGCAGCCCCCATTCATTTTTTTAATAAACACTGCTGCACCACTCATACAGTCATAACACTGTATCATATCCTTGCCTGATGTAGCCCATGTTCAATGAACTATATTCATTCAAAATCTTCGGTCCAAGCACAATTCGATGTAATCACTGAATATCTAGTTACACGAAGGCTCTGCATCCATTTGTCATACAGTTGCCATGGTTACTTTGCTGAATTTATACACAAAATGGAGGCACGTTCACTCACGTCGCTGGGTCCTTTCCTCTAACAATTTATGCACGGCTCGCATATGAAGCCGTTAGCAGTCCACGCGCACATTCACAACTGCGGTCTTCAAATGTTTTTCATACAAGGTACAGAGACAAGTAAATATCTCTTTTGTCTCCCATACCTGTCACGTCGCCTTTGTTTTCATGGGAATTCCGTCATATAGATTGTGCCTGGGTTCGTAGTAAAACACTGCGATCATAATAAAGTGTGCGCATCCAGTCGGGGACTCTCATCGAGCGTGCCACTGATCCTCGTCGCCATTGTTATAAAGTAATTTCTTGGCAACGCTTTGTAGTTCAAATGAAGTTTATTATATGAGTCCCCGGCAGACTGCTATCGTCAGGCCTCACCACCGTGATCTGCAACGTTGCACCTCTCTGCATTCGAGAACGGGAGAATGCAGAGAAACGAAACGTTCGCGGATTGGCATGTTTACATATGACATAATGAATACACTGTAACAGGCGCACAAAATACTGACTCCCATTACTGCACCTAAGCAGAGCTGGGAAGAGTAACGTGAGTCAGGGATTGCGGGGGTGTCGCCCGCTTACCATTGTGGTAAGCGGGGGACAAGAAAGTAAACAAAACTTTAAAAAAGGAACCCTGTAGCGTGAGCTCAGACCCACGTAAGTGGGAGTAACCGACGCCGCAGGGATAGCGAGGACCTGGCGGCACACACAGAAGTGTGTGCCGCAAAGGTAAGTGAGGCGGGAGGGGCTTGGTTAAGGGAATGTAGACCGTTGGATGCCTATAAAGTGATCTATTTGATCACTGTGCCGCGCCATAATGGCGCTGACATGTTTAGCGCAGTTACGGGCGGCGCGTGATCAGATTCTTGCTAAAGGAACAGCCATGGTAGCACCACCACCCTTCAGCATAGCTGAGCATGCCCCAAACCAAAGGTGTTTTATGGCATAGCCCCCCCTCCCGCATCCCTAGCCTAACTGAAACATCCCTCCCCCAAACCCTCAGCTAGCTGTTTCATTCCTACTATACTGACAATGTACTCATGGGTGCCCCTCTGCAAACACCACCAAAACAGACAAGATCCAACTAATGCATCAGCTCACAAAGTAACCCTTGAAGGGCACTCTCCCCCTTCCTTCCCTCACACTGCCTCTCTGCTGGAACCCCTGTCGTCTTCCACAGCACACATGTTATTTCTGGCTTCATTGTCACTCAATTCCCCACATTCCCTTTCATGGCTTACATCCATATCCTGGCCGTGTTCTCCCTGTGACCCAGCATCTACCCATCACAGCCCTCCTTTCCATATCCCCCAAACGCCATAGTCTGCAATCCCACGTTCTGGAATGCTGCCTAAATAGAGCACTTCCATTGCTAATGGCAACTTCAACATCATTGCCCTAATGAAATCCAGTCCATTAACACTCGTGCCACAGGGCTCTACAGAGAAACAGCACAACGTTTGCACAATCCGCCCCCCGCTCCCAATAAGCAGGCACTGACAAGGCCAACACTTTTGAAGTGTTGACTTTTGTGTAGGCATGGGCGGCATTTTCCATGCACTGCTATAATGACACTACCTGGCATAGCTGGCAAATGGTGTTCGTGCTTGGTTGTATTATGGCAGTGCCTGCCCCATGCTGATACAAGAGTCAAAATTGTTGGTGGCACCAATGCTTGTTTTTAACAACAATTCAGTGCAAGGAACCTATGCAATGAAAGATGTTGCTTATAAATTGTTTTTTGCACACATTGCCAGGAAATTAAACTTAACCAACAACCTACTCAAGGCTTTGGGAGGCTTTGGGAGGATAGCACAGCGGCAACGTGCGCGCCTTGGAAGCAAGACGACATGAAGCAACACAGGTTCGATCGCCGGTCCGCGCTTAGAAACATCTGGGTGTTTAAGCGCGTTATAAATACGCAACTAAGAGAAAAACAATTACGCAACTACAAAACAAACAATTCCTGTAACAGCGCCTCGATGCCTGTGGGCTGTGGGAGCGCTTTAAAAATGTAAAAAAATAAATGAAAATAAATGAATTTTACAGACAATCCCTTCAAGGATATTGTATAATGATACCAGCTAAGCGCGAAAGTGCGGGTGGTTTCACCAAACTTACACTATGATTTGCTTCCCTTTTAAGCTCCAGAAATCAATCTTGCTAGCAGCACCTAAACCTATGTCCTTGCCTGCCTCTTATTTCTGTACACACTTGTGTGGATAGACACTGCTTTATGCCAGGACACACCGTGTCTGAGACCACCTGTTATAATGTAGAAGTTAACACCATATATGTAGAAGCTGATGCTGTACATGTTCTATGTTCTATTGAGTGTTCATCTTGTATGGTTCTAGAATCTAGGTGGAGAACCATACAAGATGAAGATACAGTTGGACCTAGATATGCTGTGAGGGACCTCCTCATAATAAACCTATGAAACTTACAAGTAGAGTCACATTATTATTGGTGAAACTACACAATAGTTGGCGACGAGGAGCTGTCGGTGAAGGAGGTCCCTGGGTGTGTGAGAGCTTGCGTTAATGGAGATAGTAATGCACGTTCATGAAGTCTGAGGCGCAGTAACGTTAGAGACAGCTGAACCCCTGCGAGCGATACTTCAAAGAAATCATCAATTCAAAGACAACAAGGTCAGACTTTAATCGCTAACGCAGCGAATTAATAACGCTCACCGGTGCTTTCAACTATGCGCAAGCATTGTCGGAGGGAGACCGGCATTGTTTGAACGGTGCGCGAGTGTCACTGGAAGGGGCTGCACGCAGCGTATGGAGAGCGGGGGCGCGTCATAGCTTGCACGGGGCTGCTTCCTATAAAGGAAAGAACCCTAGAGCGTGAGCTATGTGCCGCCATCTTTGAGGGAGTATGATACCATGGTAACCGCATTCATCTGAATGTTACGAACAGATCCGCGCTGAGAATACATAGGGCGCACTGATACTGAAAGGAAAAAGTAGCAGAAAGTTGGCGATTGCGACGGAAGTAAACACGCTTCACAGCAGATGCGTGTGGAGTGTAACTAAAATAAAAAAGGAAAATAAATAAACGTACACAAAACAGGCTACAGACGACATGCATGGTGAAAGAGAAAGTGAAATTAACATTTATTAAAGACATTTTTGCTGTTTCAAAAGACACACATCCCATCACAGCAACAAAACAGATACCATGGCCATGCAGAACATTGTGGCCACAGTGAAATTCCTGGCACAACCGGGTAGTCCTGTATGCAAATGGGAACAGTGGCTGGATAACTTTCAGGTCCATTTGAGGGCAATTGGAGGAGCTAAATTTAATGATGATTTAAAGGAGGCTACTTTGCTAAATTGTGTGGGGGCAGAAGCTTTGAGAATATTCAGGATTTTGCCAGATCCCGGTGATGCAGAAGAAGGGACAAGTGAATCTACCAGCAGTGCTAGGAAATATGAAACTGCATTATCCAAGCTGGGCATGCATTTTGGGAATAAAACGAACATTGTACTTGAGAGGTACAGATTCTTTTCTAGGAGACAAAGCAAGAATGAATCTGTAGATACATATGTTGTAGCATTGAGAGGTTTGCTATCTACATGTGAGTTCACAGGAATTGCGGACGAATATTTGAGAGACCAGATTGTCCTACATGTGATTGATCCTCGGATTCAGCAAAGACTTTGGCAAGCAAAAAATCCGACACTAGAGCAAACGCTGGATATAGCCAGGTCAATTGAACTTGGAGAAAAGTGCATGAAAGAAGTTCAAAACAAACCACAGTATGTTGATGTCAAGTCAGTCCAGGAGCTGGAAGGGTCCAACAGAGATGAATAAGCATTGGTTGCAATTGTAAAGAGAATAGTGAAGTCGGATTTTGGCCTGAAGTCCAGGCAAAGTAGAGAAACACTGCATAGGTCACAGAACAGCTGTGGTAAATGTGGATGGTATAGACATACCAACCCGGAAAAAGATTGCCTGGCAAATAGGGCTGAGTGTTATAAATGTGGACAAGTTGGACATTTTGGCAAGGTGTGCCTCACTTCCAGAGGAAGGGGCAGATTCAATTCACGTTACAGCATGGCAAGAAATAACAGACAGTTTGGAAGAGGTGCTTCAAATAATGTGAGAGCACTAGAAGAAGTTGGTGGTTCGGATGATATAGTAGCCATCACAGAAGGGTTTGAAGAAGAAGTACAGATATTGACACTCGCATCGTTGGAAAGTTCTGTGGGCCCTTGGGTGCCTGTGGCTATAAATGGCATCACCTTTCAAGTCATGGTTGATACATGGGGTCTCCCTATACAATGGTAGACATGGAGACATATCTGAATGTACTAAAAAAGAAGATGGAAGACTTACACATGACTAAAGTTAGAGCGAGTGGCTATGGTAAGACACCGATCAATATTGTAGGCTATACTTGGGTACATTTGGACTTTGAAGGGAGAAAGACATATTGCAGATTATATGTTGCCCAAGATGGTTTTTCAATTGTAGGTTGGTGGGAGCAAGCATCGTTGAAGATCAAGATACACCCAGGTGAGGATGTACCCATATTGTGTGTAACTGACAAGAGCTGTGAGTCTGCTGTGAATTTAGCCAAGAGCTTTCCCAAAGTATTCAATGACAATATTGGTGTCCTCAAAGGTTTCAAACATCGTATAATTCTCAAGAGGGGGACCAAACCAGTGGTTCACAGAGTAAGGAATATTCCCATAGGGACCCGAGAAGCACTACAAAAAGAAGTAGAGAAATTATGTTCACAGAACATCATTGAACCAATTGAGAGCTCCGAGTGGCTTTCTCCTATAGTGATTGTAAGAAAACCGGAGGGGTCAATCAGCATGTGCGTTGATTTGAGGGACCTCAATAACAGCATATGGGTGGATCGCCATCCCCTGCCTAACATTGGAGAAATGCTCACTAGTATGGAACCTGCAAAATTTTTCACTACGTTGGACTTATCCTCCGCATACCATCAAGTGGTCCTGGATGAAGAGTCTAGACACCTCACTTCTTTCATAACACCCCTGGGTGCGTTTAGATATAAGAGAATGCCATTTGGCTTGGCATCGGCAGCTGCTGTATTTCAGAGACTGATTCAATATCTATTCAAGGGTCTACGAGGTGTGTATTATTTCCATGACGACATATTGGTGTCTGCCATGACTGAAGAGGATCATGATGCCAAACTATTAGGAGTGTTGCAGGTCATACAACAGAAAGGTCTTACTCTCAAGAGTGAAAAATGTAAGATAAAGAAAAAGGAGGTGACATACTTAGGGCACTGCATAAATGCGGAAGGAATAAAACCCAAGGAAGCCCTTGTGAACACCATTCTCAAATTACTGAATCCTGTGAACAAAGATCAACTTCGGAGTTTATTAGGCCTGACAGAATATTATTCAAAATTTGTGGATCATTATGCCGACAGAACAAGTCAATTGAGAAAATTAATGAATAAAGGTACCAAATTTGAATGGTCCGATGAGTGCAAGAAGGAACTGGAGACAATCAAAATGTTAATTAATAAAGCACCTGTGCTCAAGATGTTCGATTGTAGTGCCAAGACCATGATATCAGTCGATGCAAGCAACATGGGTCTAGGAGGTGTTTTGGAACAAGTACAAAATGGATTGGTGGTTCCAATAGCTTTTGCTTCTAGAACATTGAAAGGAGCAGAAAGGAATTATTCTACTATTGAAAAAGAGGCCCAGGCGGTGAAATGGATTCTTGAACATTTCAAAGGACTTATTTGGGGAATTCCCATTGAACTCAAGACAGATCACAAGCCATTGATACATGTCATGAATCCAAAAAAACCACATTTGACATCTCCACGTATTAGAAGGTGGATCCTGATCATTATGCAGTACAATGTGATCATAAAGTATATTCCAGGGAGAACAAACGTGGTGGCAGATTGTTTTTCCCGTTTACCTTGTATATGTGAAGGAGACGATTCTACTGAGAATGATGAGACAATGGAGGAACAAAACACTGAGTGCGTCATTGCGCAAGTGCATGCTAGTTTCAATAGAGAAGAATGGATTGAAGCTACGAAGAAAGATTCAGAACGGGAACAATTAAGGAGAGCGGTGGTCCGTGACTGGAAGGAGATTAATAGAGACATAGGAACTTGGGAGAAGATTAAAGACGAAATTTCATGTGATGAGACATGCATATACAGGGGAGATCGCATCATTCCGCCTGTAACTCTGACAGAAAGGATCATAGAGATTGCACATGAAGGACATGTGGGGAGAAGTTTAACGAAAAGAAGAGTGAGAGAAGCATACTGGTGGCCCAACATGTGGGGAGATTTAGAAGCTATGGTCAAAGATTGTTCTGCATGTGCAGTGAGTGAGAAAGGGAAGATTACTAGGACAACACCATTGCAACCTGTACCAGTACCTGATGCAGTTTGGACAAAATTGGCTATTGACATAGCAGGCCCGTATGAAATACTAGAACCACAAAAGATCTATTTCATTGTATTAGTTGATTATACATCCAAGTGGGTGGAATGTGGAATCATTGAAGAATCTGTTTCAGCCAGAAAAGTAAAAACATTTCTAGAAGAGATATTCAGCAGAGCGGGTGAACCACAAGAATTAATATCAGATAATGGTGCCCAATTTATGTCACAAGAAATCCAAGAGTTTCTAGAGAAGAGAACAATCAAACATAGCACAACATCTTTGTATCACCCTATTGGAAATGGATTAGTGGAAAGAATGAATCGCTTTATAAAAGAGGCAATACAACTGGCTATTGTAAATAATCTCCTGTGGAAGGAAACGCTAAAAGAGGCATTGAATACATATAAGGTTACCCCACACTCAGTAGCAGAAGTGGAACCTTTCACACTGATGAGAGGAAGCATTGCCACAAACAGACTGAGACCTGCATGGATGGCTCTCAAGAAAAGTAAGAACATTGATATGGAGGAGATTGTGAAAAGAATAAAGAAGAAACAAGAAGAGTATAAAAGATATTATGACAATCACAAGCACATAAAGGAGAGCAAAATTGAGAGTGGTGATTGGGTTAGAGGAAGAGAACCCAAGAGAGTTTGTAAAGGAGAATCCAAGTATCGTTCCCCACAGAGTGGCCAAGTCGGTGACTTTAGAGGATGGCAACAGGTGGTCATGTGATGATGTCATATTAACCAGAATAAAGGGCCGACCTGAGAACAGTGACAATAGATACTCTTCACAAGGAACATGGAAGGATGGATTTGTGATGTCTGATGATAAAGCTGATTGTTCCACAAACACAAGTGATGTTGACCAAGAGAGGAAGCATACTCATCAGACTGGCAATGCAACATCTATGAGACCTAGAAGAATTGTGCACAATTCCAAGAAGGATTTTATTTATTATTGATGTTATCAAATGTACATTAATAGTACATTATTTATATCTACCAGCTGAGAACCACCAATGAATCATCACGTGTATCCTTTTCATGAACAATCATTGTGTAAAGTTGGAAGTCATGTGCTGAGCTTAATTGTGTACATAGTTATAGTGTATATAGTTTGCAATTTCAATTTTCATAAACAATGTGGAGGAGGAGATGTTATAATGTAGAAGTTAACACCATGTATGTAGAATAACACCATATATTTAGAATCTGATGCTGTACATGTTCTATATATTATATTGAGTGTTCATCTTGTATGGTTCTAGAATCTAGGTGGAGAACCATACAAGATGAAGATACAGTTGGACCTAGATATGCTGTGAGGGACCTCCTCATAATAAACCTATGAAACTTACAAGTAGAGTCACATTATTATTGGTGAAACTACACAACACCACCTTCTTCCATCACCTCAATTTCTCCGAAGCCAATTGCATCACAGGTCTCCATTGCCCTCTACCAGTGAGCAAAGTATCCCTGCTCTACACCTTTGTCAAGTCAGCCACTACCTTTGTCTCTAACCCCTATTCAACATGTGGAAAATCAACCACCTAGAACCTCCAACTCCAATACTAGAAGTGTCTGACGGCACAATTGATATTCATAAAGGCACGTGGATGAATGCAGGGTAGTGTGAAGTCAAATGATCCTGTAAGGATCGTGTACAATCAGCCAATATCCCAGTCTCCCTTGATGATGCGGATTACATGGGCATGTCAGTCCACAGAGTGCAAAAAGATGACGTGAGACATACGTTACTTACAATCTCCAAAAGTACTTTTACCTGTTCTCTGTTTAGATTTGCATGTTTTGAACTTCACTACCTGATGGTTGGTCTGAAGTATTGCATTGTTGTCCCCCAAAAGTAAACGTAGGTGTTGATAGGAGCGTTCCTGGCACACTTATCCCTACACTACGTCTAGAGGGGCCCACAGTGTCCCTCAGTGCCTGCGTCCCCGGATGGTATGCCTTCGGGTTGTTTTTCCTCCACCACTAGATGGTTACAGGGGTCAAAGACTAACACTTTCTCAAATCACATCCTGACGTAGTCCTCCGTAACTAGATGAGCAGCAACCACTCTGCAAACTCAAAGGTTTTATGAAGGATCTCGCTGGATTCTGCCATCACATGAGCCAATCACAAACCAGTAACTGCAGATCATGCTCATAGCAATCTAAGTAACACGTGTGTAATCTTGGGCTCCACCGTACATTTATGTCCATGTTGAGATAGAAGCCTTTAAAGGACATAACTCAAAACCAAACAGAATTTGTCCACTTTCCATAATATATGTAAAGATACGAAAATGTATTTTGCATTTAAATGAAACTCTATTTTGCGGATCTTTGGTTTTAAATAATAAGTTTAAAATGTGTACTTTTTATACAGCCCTCCACTATTGCATTTCTCTGTGCCATGTGATAATACAAGCAATTTAGGACGGGCCCCGTGTTTTTGGAAACTCTACTGGTATTTGGCAGCTTGCAATCAAAACAGACAAATGGGTTATTATAACGATGTGTTCTGGTGGTCCCTGCGCAGGCGAATAAATGTGCTTATGAACGAACTTAGCAGCTTTGTGACAACACAATTTGACATATGACCATGAAGGAACTACATGATGGAAATGACATTTGTGGAAAACGAATTTTTGTAATACACAAAATATCATGAGGGAGAAAGCGGGCAAACAGAGAACAAAAACATTACGCAGAAAAGAAGCAGAAGTTATTTTCAATTCAAACTTAACCAAAATCGGTTTATAGAAGAATAACCAATTGAATGTGTTTTAAGCAGATAAGCAATGTGAACAACGTACAGTATTAGGAAACGTATGTACATCGAAATTATTTTATTGAACTCTCTTAATTAAATAATGAAAACTAAATCACATTAGAGGTTGAATGTGTTATATTGTAAGAATACCTGGAAAAAAATAATGTGGTATGAAATACTGAGTATAAGAGCCATTGGGTAAAAAGAATCATATACACGTTTATTTTAGATATGGCAACATATGTAGGAATAGGTCAATCGAGGTGCAAGTAGAAGTCCAAAGTAAGAAGCATAATAAAAATTGCTATAAGAATGGATGGCAATTATTTTAGTCTACACATATTTACAATTAGGTCAATTAATTGCAAGGATATTATGATGTGTTATTAAATTAGGGCTTTTATCTGATGGTATGAAACTACAATATATTATTGAAGAAAGAATTAATGACAATTCATATAGGAAATCCTTTCAATTCAAGAAGTTATCATGGCCATCGATGGATAGGATTAAGATGTGGAGTGTTAGTTTATCCCCACTGCAATGACTACATTTCACAAGAATGACATCATACAGGAAACTAGTGTGCCAGAAAAGAATATGTAAGTATCATAATCCATTGGTGAATGTTTAATTTGTCCAAAAACAGCGCGTAGGATAGAACGAACATGTTTAATGTGGGGTTTCATTGACAACACATCCATTATATATATACAGCATTATCCGGTTCTATCTTGGCATAGTTCCTTATCTTCATTTGTTATGTTAGCCATTAAAGGCATGTCCAAAAGTGCATCCACGCCTTCCCATACCATACCATACCTTTTGACTGCTTAAATTCCACGCTACTTCTAAAACAAATCTTTTGGTTTTTGTATAACCTTTACAACTATTTTCTTTTCATTTCAGCAGTTAAAACCAAGTACCTGGTTTGCAGTGTGTTTTTTCCATAATGATGTTGAAAGGGAAGCAGGATAAACAAGAGTGCCCAAATTAAGACAGGTTTCCTGCCACTTTCCTAAGGCTTACACCCTTTTTAGACCTGTTGGTTGTCTTTACCCAAGCCTTCCAAAATGTGAATGGGGCTCTTCAGACCACATGGATAACCTTTGTCAGTACCATTGTGTGCAGTGGCTTCTTCTTGTAAGCCCCTGAAAGTTCTGTGCGCAAAGTCAATCATGCGTACCTCTACCATGGGCATGGAAGATGAGCTGGAGCCAGGAGCATCCTCTAGAGTCACTGCGAGCGTGGGGAATTCTTCCCCATCGTAAATGACAAGAAGGGAGCTGGAGTAAAGGTGGCAGGAAACCTGTCTCTCCATGGCTGGTTGCAACGTCCGGTTTCCTTGTGTTACAAGCGTAGGTTCGGCTGCAGGGGGAGCCTGTAATCGTGTAATATGGTACGCGTTCCGAGGTCCACGATACAAGTTCCACAGTGGCCGCTGGTCCGTGGCATCTGTTCCAAATTCCAAGGTGTTGGGCACGTGAGAGGTACGGTGTGATCGCCTCTACTCCTCGCCACTGCGCAGTATGTGAAAGCTCTTGTATGCTCCATGCAGGCATTCACAGGCGCGCCCCACAGCCTGTCCCCCTCAGCTTCAGTCTGTCAGCCCGGGCGCAATGCACTGTCCGCCACAGGCACAGAGCAGCCACCCGCTCTCTCTGTTTGCAAGCCTCACAGCCATTATTAGGACGCCCGGCACAGTTCCCACGGCAGTCCAACAATGGCTACTTTCCACCCGCAGTCGCGTCACCATCTTGGATCCACGCAGACTGGAGTTAGGCAATTTATCTCTGCCTTACCGCTGGCGTTCCCTGGGGGCATTCGCTCTATGAACTTCCCGGCACCCTCTAGAGAGGTTCAGTTCAGGTTGCCTGCAGTTTCAGGCTGAATATATGCTGCAGACCGGTACTCTTGCACGTATCAAGTCGGATCAGGCGGGAGCGGTTACGGGAGACGCCTCACGCCATGGCTGCCAGCCACGCCTCTCTGTGTAGTATTAAAAGTTAACTTTTGTTAACTATGTAATAAAATTTAAACATTTATTTAGGCTTTAGAACACACTGAACAATGAAACTAGCAGGTAGTAACATCACACAATACTCTATAATATATATAATCAACACTGTGTTCATTCACAATACATCATCAAATAATTAACCATGTGGAACAGGTAAGTAATGCAGATCAAATGTTGAGCCCCAGCCACAAGTTCAATTCCCTTAACTTTAGAAGTGCAGCCCTCAGATATATGGGGCCTAGTGTCCAAAAGTCACACATTCCAAAGCAAGGTTTCTCACAGGTATGCATTCTCTAATGTCATGTAGTGTTGAATCAGAATAGTTTCAAACTATTTAAAAGTTCAACAATTTACTAGAAGACCGGTAAGATGTCCTCTCTCTTCCAGACCCATGGCTAACCCCGGGCAGTGTACTTCACCCAGGTTCGACGACCAAAGGTAAGTAAAAGGGAGATAGGAGACAAAGGGATTTGTTTCCAATGTATCCTACGGAGGACAGGGCGCGACAGGCAGAGGTATGCTCATTTACCCCACCCACTGACTCCGATTTTCCCAGGGATTAGAATGGGGTGACGGGGTTACTAAGAGGTGCCCAGGTGTTGCAGGTTTGAGGATTCCTCTGGTCGTGTACAATTGCAAGAGGCAATCCCTGTCGATGAGTCAATGAAGAAATGCAGATTCCAACAACGCAGACCTCTTCAGAACTCTTCACAGGATGGAGGAAGGCTAGTTCCAGTGACGATCACCGTTTGCAGGCGACGGCAGGCGTCCTTCCAGTCGTGGTCACAGAAGCTTCTCCAAGACAGGTTCCTTGAAGATGGGAAGCTGAAATTTGGGGGAAAAGAGACTTGTGGCACAAGCTGATGACCACCAAAGTTCTGGGCTTGACTGCAAAACGGCAACGGTTCTGGTGAGGTGGCCTACGAGTGAGATGGTTGGTCCACCGGTCAGTCCAGGTACTCTTGCGAAAGCTCTGAGGGGCTGGATTCTCTAGAAGGTGTCTGTTATGAAAGATTTCTTCTTTGGCAACTTTCCCACCACCATTTCTATGGACCCCTTTCTTTTTGCTCTTTTTTTAAACAAACCTGTTCTGAAGTAAAGCCTTCAGCTGCACTTACTTTGCATTTGCTCACTCTTTGTCACAATCCATGCCCCTGACCCCCTCAGGTATAACAGCCCCCTGGCAGCAGTGGGGCTAAAGCCCTTCACATTAGCCACAAGGGCCTTAAAACTCCATCAGAAACATACATGGAGTCAGTCCTGGCGCCTTTTGCGCCAGGCTCATTATCAGAAATAAAGCAATACCAGTTTTGGACCTTAATCCAACATGGAGGCCTATTACATAGCTCAGTTCTTTAGAACCAAGCCATGCAGTCTGTTTTTTTTTATGTGTGGCTGGGCTTGGAACTACTTGGCCTGGAACTACTTGGCCTGGAACTACTTGGCCTGGAACTACTTGGCCTGGAACTACTTGGCCTGGAACTACTTGGCCTGGAACTACTTGGCCTGGAACTACTTGGCCTGGAACTACTTGGCCTGGAACTACTTGGCCTGGGCTATTTAAACCACACCCAAACAGCAGAACACGCTTCGCGTTATTCTGCACTCCTGCAGCGTAACACTCACCGTGTCCAGCTCCTGCTCATCTGCTTCTCCGGGGGCCCGATCCTGAAGGCCTAGATCTGGATTCCATTAATAACGTGGAAGAACAAGAACTGCATTAGCGAGCAAGAACACTTACCTGTGAAGTAACCGGTCTTGAATCCATCCGGCGCTTCGCTTATCTCACCCATCTCCAGAGTTTGCCGCAACCTGCAAAGGTAAAGATACAAGGATAGCATTAATAGCAATTCTTACCTGGGCAAGCAGCGAGTCCTGGCAGCACCCTGCGCTTCTCTTCCCTCGCCCATCTCTGGGTTTCGCTGCAACCTGTAAGGGAGAAGGAACAAGGTCAGCATTAACAAAGCACTTACCTGGGCAAGCAGCGCTTCGATCGCTCATCACTCCGGAACATCACTGCAACCTGTACAAAGAAGGGAAGAGAACACAGGTTAGCAATTAACACCAATAAACAGCGCAGCGCATCAATAACTCACCGTGGTCTTCGCCATCGGCGCGGCAACTCCGAGATCGCAACCATCTCTGTGAAAACAAAGACATTGTTGGGGAACAGCGTAGTGTAGCAAGACGCCGAGAAGACAGAGAAAACAGAGGGAAAGAAAGAGACAGAATAAAGGCGGAGAAGACATTATATCTCACCTGGAAGACAGCAAGCAGAGTCGGAGTCACAACCAGTCTGGACCCGACATAACGGCACATGGACCAGTGAAGCAACTAGGTCCAAGGAACGCCTGCACCAACCGCGCGCCCCTGCACAGAGACGCAGGACGGAGAGTTCAACGCACAAAAACCTAAGGTGAGCAATAACCCCAAGGGAGGGGATTTGAACCAGAGGGAGGTGGGAGTCCACCCATCACACAACCAGTATCTTAACCCTCCATTCTCCTGTTATAGGCGCTACCCAATGTCTGGCACTTAACCAAGCAGAGAGGCGTTCGGGATAGCGCTTAGACCTCCATCCAGTATCGTATGGCGCCCCCGTGGATACCAGGTGAGCGTAACACTCTTAGGGGTAAAAGGATCAGTCCTGGGATTTTATGTTTCCCTTTTGAATTCTTGTGCTTTTTAAAATCACATACAGTGCAATGGGGATACTTCTGTATCACTCTAGCTTTTTGTACTAGGGAATTTGTTACTTTTATATGTGTCTAAAAACAAGCTGGTGGCAGCAGATACATTTTTACAATTTTTGCATTAGTGTGCACATTTGCGTTTCCCACACATGGCTATTAAACATGGCTAGTGCCCTAAAATGACCATTTCACAAGATTTTCGCTAGCTTCTTTGGCCATATTGTTGCTTGGCCTTCTTCATGCCTTACTAGGTCTGGATCTCTTATAATGTCATGCACTTGCCTAGGAAAGCGGCTGCTTTCGCTGGCTAGGGATGCCTATGTGCATGTTGTGGCCCAGGACTGTCTAGGACACTCCACATCAGTGGTGATGCCAGAAAGTCTGGGGCAAATGTGAAACCAGTAGTTGACCCTGATTGGACAACTACTGGCTGTTTGAATGGTGCAGATCCTTACCATTGGTGGGCTTAGACTTGATTTCAGCTCGGATTTTGTATAAGAAGAAAACCTCTGCAGCCTTTTCTTTAGATCATTGTTGGAGCCAAGAATCCCTCAACAGCCTACTGAAGATCTGATGAGTCTTGAAGTGGCCCAGTTACCCTTCCTGTGTCCAGCCTCGTGAAGGCCTGTTTGACTTCCTGATTTCCAAAGACCCTGAGTGGTGCTCCAAACCTTGGACGACTAGTAGGACCAACTAGTTTGACACCTTCTCGAGGATCATGCCCATCTGAACCTTTGGAAGTGGCCCTGGACTGTCTGGTGGACTGACCAGCTCTCTCGTGGGCTACCTCGCCAGAAGCGTTGCCGTTTCACGTTTGAGTCCGGAACTTCAGTGGTCGCCAGCTTGTTCCTCCGGTCACCTTCTCCTCAAATTTCAGCTTTAAGAATCAAGGGATCCTGTCATGGAGCAGCTTCTGTGTACACGACTGAAAGGACACCTGCTGTCATCTTTGTGCAGAGACCGTTGCAGGAACTTGCATTTCTCCAACCTGTGAAGTGGCGTGAAGAGGCCTGAATCAGTGGTTCTTGCATTTCTTCATCGACAAAGGTTGCATCTTGCAGCTGCACCCGACCAGAAGAATCGTTGAACCTACAACTCATGGGCTCCTCTGACAAGAACTAACAGCGGAAGATCGAGCCCCCAGTGACCCCCAGATGATCCACATCGACTTAAAAGTCCTGATGTCTCCTGAAACCCTTCTGCTCACCTTTTGGTCATGGAACCTGGGTTGAGTATCCTGCACCTGGGCTAGCCTTGGGTCTGCAATACAAGAAAACATTTACTTATCTTTAGTAAAATAGTTTAAGAACTTTCAAACTATTACCAACACAAGCCTATTGAAACCTATCAGCGGAGACACTATTCTAGTGAGAAACATTGTGGCTCCGGTGACTTTTGGACACAAGGCATCAATCTTCTTTGGGTTTGGATTGATCTGGTTCCATCATTAACTGCATCTGAATTACTTATTTGCTTTGGTACTTGCGTTGTTTGAGGAATATTTGAACCTATGGTAAATGTATATATTTGTATCATAGAGTATTGTGCAATAATACTACCTGTTGGATACATTTTCCAGTGTGTTCCGAAGGCCTATAATAAATAGCTGTATTTTTATATGTGACTGTCTAAATTGAATTATTGTGTGCCATACTGTGTGGACTCTTTGGGGGCCCCTGAACACCCCCCCCCGACCCCACTCACACTCTCCTGAAAATAAGCTGCGACTGCTCTCCAAAGCTACTTTGATTAATGTTGGCTAACCTCTTAGTTCCCTTCTAGTTCCCTTCTAACTATAACTAGAGTTGCCTCCTAAAATCTGTCCACCGGGCCAGATTCTAGAAATCCATCTTAACACCATTGAGACTAGTTGGTTCCACTAGTCCAAGGGCTGAAGCACTGGCAGGGGTCTTTCAGAGATCAGGCAAATGAGCAGAGCTTCACTGGACCGGTCACCAGAGAGGTTACTGGTCCACTGCAGAAGTCATCCTCAGGTCATCAATGGGCTCATGTTCTTCAAAGGATTCTTGGATCCAACATAGAAGTAGATCTGAAGAATGGCTGCAGGAGTCATCCTCATCCAAAATCTGAGCTGGATGCAAGTCCAAACCCACCAATGGTAAGCATCTGTACCATTAAAACATCCTGGAATTGACCTATCGGGACAACTGCTGGTTTCACATCCGCCCGAATAGTGGACTGTCTTGCACCAGTGATGTGGACACCAGCCACACGGTCAGTAGCCAGATGCGGTAAAAATAAATGTGCACACCAAAAATAATGCAAAAAACTGTCAAAATGTAACTGCTGCCACCAGCCTGCCTCTAGGCACATATAAAAGTAACCAAAGATCCCATGTGTAAACAGCTAGTGTCCCCATTGCACTGTACTGTAAAGTGCTGTGTGTAATGCCAAAATACAAGAATTCAAAAGGGAAACAGTCTCCCAGTAATGATAGCCTGAAGGACTGTTCATTTCCCCCCATAACAAGTTCGCAAAAGGGAAGTGAAGCGGAAGGCTTTACTTCGCTTCAAAAAGTCCGGACAGGATCAACAACAGAGCTAAAAGAATGTGTTTCTGTAGAAAACTAGCAAAACTAAAAAGTTGCAAAAAGAAAACATTGCCTAACAGACACCAGTCACTTGCAACAATTAAGATTCCCTTCTCTACGAACAGAGCATCCAGCACAGAGAGATTGAATTTGAATCAAACCTGGCCTCATCCGTTTTACTTCCTGACTTGGGCGCTTACCTTGGGCATAGTAAACAGCGGGGGAATCAATAAGACTCTGATGATGAAATGTCAGACAGATCCTCTGACCCATCCTTGGAAGACATTCACCCTGTGAAATGTATGCTACCGCACAGATCATTGTAACAGAGGTCTCCTACATAAAATCTAACTTAAAGGAACTGCGGGCTGGCATCAGGCCATTATGACCTGCCTTCGTAAGGCCTAATCAAGAATTTTTCAACTTGAGGATGAAACGGTTTCTGATAGAGTGGGTGCACAGAAGCTTAAGAAACAAATGGAACTGCTGGAGCAATGGCTAGATAACTAAGAGTCAAGAGAGCAACAAAACGACAGATGGGCATAACCCAGAGCGTTTCGTTATGAAACACAACTCGGATTCCCCAAGAGCCCACAAAGTGCTCTTCCTCAGCTAAAAAGCCCTGCAAATTGCCAAAGTCAAAAGATAGTCCGGCAGTCAAGAGAATTACATATATTCCTACCAAGGCCTTGCCTGAAATGGCCTGGAAAAGAGGTGACTATTTGTCGAAACTAAAAGAAAACAGGATTATCGTAAAATCTCAGACTTCTGGGGCTTCCCTTCGCTTGCTTTGTACTTCCATCAGGTTGCTAACCACAGGGTTGCATCACCTTCAGCGGTAAAATGGGCCAGAGGCGGTCTGAGCGTAGAAGTTCCAGCTCAACCAGCAATGAATTCCAGGGGGAGGAAGTTTACAGCCCAGGGAGGACATCCAGGAGACGAAAATCCAAACCGAACCTAAGTTACAGAGACATAAACCCAGCCAGTATGCCCAAACTTGGTCTGAAAATTGTAGCAGCATCATTTCAGTGCCAAGACTTCCTGCAAGTAAGTAAACCTGCTTAGTGAAGCTTAGCTCTAGCAAAATATCTGAGAGAACTTTGGCCAGGATTAGGATAACCGTACACATGCATAGGGTGACCTAAGCCAGCCCTCCAAATAAACACTAGGGCACCCAATAACGGTTTTGGGGGCCAACCAATCTTTCAGGCTTACTCCAACAGGAGTCCTGTCTGAGGCTAGGGACTGGTCAAAACCACTCCAAACCACCTTATGTGGTGCACGACTGGGCTCAAAGGAGTTCATGTGGGCACAACAGCCATTTTATGCCTTTCTTATGGTTTCCCTAAAACAAAATGGAACAGAGCAGGACTTAAAGAAATTTGTAAGTACACCAAAAGCTACCCATAAGGTATATTGGGCTTACCAATGTGGTCAATCGGCATGCACCCCTGGTGATGTCAAAACTAAATTACAACTGCAACCTACTTAGATCCTAAAACCAATGTAGGGGGTGATATAATAAAGGGCCACCATGAACAATATCATTAAAGAAAGGTTGCAGTGGCAGGAAGCCTTCAGTAGAAGTCCCTCTGACCAAAAAAGAGGTCAGAGATACTCAAAAATAGTGGTCCCCAAAAAGGGAAAGCAGAACATCCAAAAAGGAAGTTATGCCATAGCATTTAGTCAAGCATCTCATGTACAAAGTAGCATTTCTGGGTGCAGTCATCTCCGTATAAGGGACAAGTGAATTTCAGGTTCTGTCCCAGAACAAGAATGCCCCAAAAGCAGGTCAAGCATTTAAAGGTGAATTGTTCACTGCATGCAAGAATGCCCCAATCTTGTTTAAAAGACTTTGCCACCTAAACCAAGGTCCTACTGCATACACGGGACAGGGTCTACACTCTATTATCTGCTAATGTTCCCATAGACACAATATGTAAAGCAGCAATGTGAAGGTTAATACATACCATCACAAACATTGCTTAGATATGCAAACAAGAGCACATTTTTTTTTATTTCAATGGCACCATCTGCATGACCACCTCCAAAGTAATATGCTGCTTGTTAATGGATGCATAACATGTGAATTTAAACATATTCTTAACCCGTAGATGACCAACATTACAAGCTCCAGCATGACGGTTACTGATGTGAGGGGTCAGAAATGTGAGGGCGACAACTTTGTGAAGGTTTTTCAAAAGAAGCCATTGTATTAACTCAACAGGTTGGATACATGCCTCACTATCCCTACCCTGATGAGGATTACCCAGCCTAAAATAAACTAAAGGAAACGCTCTTAACATTAACAAAGGGGTTCTGTCCCTCACACTTAAACATACACCAATTTAACAAGGAATATATGGCAGTTCAACAGCAGCAAATGTAATAGTTCAATTCACATCATAACTGTTTCTCCTTCTAATCTGTGTGACTTTCCCTTCCCCATATTCAAGCCGGATTTTGTTCAGCAGTTCAAAAACATAAGTTAAGGCAATCCTATCTCGTAACAAAGTTCCACTTCAGTTCTCTTTTTGTTCCCAACTTCATAACACAACGTTTCAACTTGTATTTAACTACCAGTTCACAAGAGTTCAACAAAGATTTAATGTTTTCACTTGCAACAAAGTTCTTGAAACAGTTTCTTTGCATCAGCAAAGAATATTTCCTTACTTCATTGGTTTCAACCAAAAAAGCTCTTTGTCAGGATATTTCTGCATCAGTTCATAAAACCACTTGTTTGACAATATTAAATACTTTTGCAGCAGTTGACATAACACTTTAGCGGATCTTCAACTTCTTCTTTAAGATTTGTAACCATACCACAGTACTTCAGTGGCTTCCACCTGGTCCACTCACCTGCCAGGCTTATTAAGACAAAGCTCTTTGCTCTGGTGTACTCTCCTGCCAGAACAGATCAAAATAAAACTACGTTCTCTGACCTGGTGTACTCTCCTGCCAGGCCAGAATAAACTACTATTTACAAGTACTTCTGTGGTAAAGGTTAAGCTCAAACGGGTTAGCAATGTATTTTGCTCTACAACATGAATTATAAGAAACTCTTCAACGGAAATAAGAATCACATTGGTGCTATTTGTTACATATTGTGATTGCCACACTCTCTGCCGGTTATGCTCGACTCCTTCTGAGGGTCTTTTTTCAGAAGGGCAGCTTTCCTGATACTTTTGTTTCTTCCCTTTTGCAGTAATCGACTACTGTTAAGGGTTCTGTTTCACTTTCACACTTTTTTGGCTTAGGCAATGTTGGCTTAAGCCATTTTTTCTTATGACCTCCTTTTCACGTGGGCAACAGTTTTTACCAACACTGAAAGTCTCAACTACCTTCTTTTGGCTTGGACAATTCTGGTTCTTTCTTAATTTCCTGGGTATATTTCTCTTTTGGCTTTGGCAATGATAGTTTGTCTTTTGTCCTATGGATGTTGCCCTTACTTGTTGCTGGCTCTTATTATGCCCCACAATGTCATAATCACAGTCTTCTGGTATGAGAATCAGGTTCTTATTCTTCCATCTGTGCCCTTTTAAATCAGCTTTGTTAACAACAGAGGAATGAACCTGCTTTACAATATTACAGTATTCAAAATGTTTCTTCTTCAACTTTACTACGTTTACCACATTTCTGAGGTTAAGCACCCTGGACTTGACCAGCGGGCAGTTACGGAGTGCTGTGAGGTCACAATCTAACAGTGAACTCATTCGGGGTCCTTTGCTTCTGTTTCCCCACGCGGTCCGGCAACCTCTCCTTCACCACTTCCCGCAGCCCGGCACCAGCAGGGTTTTCCTGGCTGCCACAACTCTCCAGTGCTAGCCTGCCACCGGTGCTTGTCTGACAATGGGGAAAACGATTAAATGGCGCGCTTTCTGCTGCGTGACCTCTGCAGTTGCGATCCTCAGGGATAGATTTGTCTATCCCAGTGCTTCCCGTTGCGCAAGCTCTGCAGTTATGGTCTTGAACATAAAAGACCCTCTCAGGATCGGCATCCAATTTACACACCACTGTAGTCCCGGTGTCTCGGCTCACATCTGACTTCTGCTGCCACGTGGAGGTAGGAAAACTATTCAACCTTTTGCTACTGCTATTCCTCATGGCCTGCACCTGAGGGGCTTTTTATGCCTCCCAGTCCTCCTCAGGTGTGGGTCATTAGTCCTAATATGCTGTAACTTGCAGTCTTGTGCCTCGTCAGTCCTCTTTTTCTTCCCAGTACTTGGGGAATTGAAGGCCACAATATCAAAATAGGCTTTCCTAACCGCTTCTACTTTAAAATAGGCCATTAGAAGGTTGGGGTCTTGGGGGGAAGTTCTACAAGGATGTTTCCCATTCTTCCTGACCTGTTCTCCTACCCCCCACCCCCATATGATCGTCCCGCAGAACAGCATCCCCATGGCCCATGGTCAGGATCAGAAAGCGTCTGCCTTTCCCTGGCCACACGAGAAGGGTCCCAGGTCAGGGTTCCTGGGTGAATCATCTCTGATTTATCACACTGAGCAAGTGTTTTAGACTCGCATGAGCCCCTTCAGTCTCCAGAATGCAAATCACACACAAAAACAAAATATGTGGCTCTCCTTGCACTAATCAAGGGTAGTGTTAGGAGATATTTTCTTTTTGCACCTTTCCCTCCATAGATTCCCATGAGGCCCCCAGTAATTTTGCTTATTTTAGGGAAACTGACCTGTCCCTAAGACTGCCAATACCGAGAGACTTTGTTTTGAAATTCTGGGGGCAGCTGTGTGATTTTTACTGTTTTTGTGATATTTTTCTCCATGTTCTTGTTATTGTTGAGGAATATATGGTGCACACTGCAAAGCAATAGAAAGAATGTTTACAACAGTGTAATGAGCTAAAAGAGTTAGAAATAGATTTCTTTTTAGACTATCACATTAAATGTATGTAATACTATCAGATGTATTAAGAGTAATAAATACACTGTCTGCTTGCAACTTATCTTGTTATGAAGCGCCTAGATGTTTGACACAGCATCATGCTATTTCTGCTCCAAGAGATGAGATGGATTTATTCCTTATGTTAAATTAGCTATTGATCTCACGTGGCAGCCCCCGTTTTTATGCTTCGTTGTACAAATGCCCATCTACCATGTGAATTATTTGGCTACCCAACAGATTTTTTAATTATATATCTATACATAGCAAGTGTATTTCATGGTACTGTTGTTCATTAGATGTAAAGTCAGTATTCACAAAATAGAGAAAAAAGGACAAGTACAGACAAAATAAACCTAAAGTAGTTGCACAAATACAATATGAAGATGACACCCACTCAAGTGACTAAAATGGAAGAAGCATGAATATTATTCTGATATCTACTTATCTATCCTTCCCGATGCCAAATTCAAGATTTAGTAACTACATTGTAACATTCCAGACAAAGAAAAGCTGTAAAAGTACTTTTGCGGATAATTAACATTTCCCAATTGATGTGTTTTGATATGTGATCTGTAAACTGTACAGTAAACTTTACAGTATAACTAAGTTCTGCGACGAGGAATATACTGTATGTTGTCAATGTGTAATTATGTCCGTAACCCCTGCCATTTAACACTAATTCTAATTGCAACCTGCAGCTATCGCTTGTCTTGCCGATATTGGCAAGTTTGAACATGGAAACCAATCTTTCCTATAGTGATCTCTAGGAGAATTTATATTATTGTATGTCAGCAAAATGTGGCTTTTTTGTGGTTGCAGGTTATTCTTAACTTGGCTCCTTCAAAATGTGTGCACTTAGGATATAGAATGGCATGGCTTATTTAGATCATTCTTGAATGTTATTGCAATGATTGTCTTTTAATTTTAACATAGGAGGCACTCTGCAAACCGTACTTATAGCTCACAAAATATTCAAAAGGAGACTATTTTGTTAAATTGTGTATTTTTATTTTCAGACAAGCTGGTATAAGGAATGGGATGTGTTTTGGTCAAGCTAAACAGTTGTGTCCAAACTTAAACGCTGTACCGTTTGATTTTGATTCGTACAAAGAAGTTGCACAGACCTTATATGAAACACTAGCAAGGTAACAACAATTTTATTTTTTTATGCACCAAAAATATACAGAACTTAATAATGAGAATAAACGAAGATTCAGACATGCCGGTACTGAGCATTTCAGCTGGCTCTCCAGTGCTGTGTATTTTCCAACCCGCACAAGGTCCTGATGGATATGGGGTGGTTTTAGTTCTGTGTCTTGTGCTGTTTTTCAAAATGTTGAATGTTTATATAACCTATTAAATGTGTAAAATTGTGAAAAAATAGTGTTTTTCAAAAGATAATTCAACAACATAAATACTGGGAAATGGAGACAGACCGACTTCATTGATGAATTCCTTAGTAAATTGAGTCTGTGCTGTTATGGCAAAAGCCCCTGAGAAAGTTTCTTCCAATTATTTCTTCATTATTGTTCAGCTATGTTCCTGAACCTGCTTGTTTGCATTTTGTATGCAACTGAGGGATTACGTGAGCCACTATGTGTAGGAGCTTAGCAAGCATGCCGTCAGAAATTTAAAAACCTAGAGCAACATGCTGCATTTCTTAAAAATCTGTTAATGTTTGTTAAGCAGAAACCTGTGCAGTTCCCTTAGGGACCACTGCAAAAAATTTAAGACTACAGGTGTTAGCGGTAAGCCCAATTGGTAGCAGTCTGTACCACCCAGATTTACCTGGTAGCTGTGGCTGAGCAGTCAGACCTCTCTCAAGAAGAGTTAGGCAGTATATAGAGTATACACAATAGGGCTCAAAATATAGTAGCACAAGCAAACACTGACCAGAGCTTTGGTATAAAACTATACAATTATTTATTTAAAAACACACTTGTAAAAATACACTGGCACTATATGTCAAGCAAGTTCAAACACAGTCACTAGAAATATATACACCTCCCGAATTAATTATTTGACAAGTCTAGGTTAATACACCACTTATTTAGCAAAACAGAGGTGAGCGCGTAACCATAGATGGCACTCCAATAATTATTTAAAAAGGGAGAGAAAAGGCAGAAATAGGAAAAACGCACAATACCAACACTTTTAAAGAACCACAGCAAGTCAAGAAAGGTAGGGTCTACTGTAGAGCAAAAAGTTCATAGGGCAGGCCCACTCCTCGAGAGAGCAAGGCGGAATGTGCCCAAGATCACACAGTGGAATTGCACTAAACGTCTTTGCAGGAAAGTCAAAAAGAGGTTCGATCAAGTTAGAAAGGTAATGTTAACAGGTCTGAGGTCACCCCAGGATAGAGAGTCAAGGATTTACGGGACGCCTTGGACAGTCTGTTGCAAGGGAGACCAGGCAGGACACAGTACCTGAAATGGTGAGAAAGCTCCAGCGGGGGCAGTTGTTCCTGGCAGCGGGTGCAAGTTGGGGCTTCGTCCAGGGGAAGAGAAGATCTCAAAAGTGGAGGAAAGCTGGAGATCGTTGCACTGCCAGGGAAGAAACCAGCCGCTGAGTTTCCCGATTAAAAGGTAGTACCCTTTTATTCGTGGTAGTGGTGAAGCGTGGCTATCCGGCCGCCGGGGTGCTTGGCACGGGCGATTCGACCACGAGACGATCCAGGAAGGCGAAAAGGGTGAACTGGTTGGTCCCACCAGCTCAAAGGGAAGAAGAC
Source organism: Ambystoma mexicanum (assembly GCF_040938575.1). Classification (NCBI taxonomy): domain Eukaryota; kingdom Metazoa; phylum Chordata; class Amphibia; order Caudata; family Ambystomatidae; genus Ambystoma; species Ambystoma mexicanum. The sequence goes on along the minus strand of NC_090939.1, from coordinate 648,849,597 downwards.
TCTCCTGGAAGAAGATCTTCTCTGTCGTCGGGAAAGTGGTGAGTTTCATACAGCAGGGCTCCACCGGTGGTGTCGTCGTTGTAGATGGCTCAGGTTCTCCCCTCTTTGGATTCTTTAGGTCCTGTGGTGACTTCTGAAGTTCCAGTCCCCAAAGCCCTGCTTTTATGCAGCAAAACCCCCATTCATCAGCCTAGCTGTCAATCAAACATGCTAAGTGGTGAGCCGGGCGGCTCACCACTGGCCCAATCACACAAGAGTGCGACTTGAGTTGCCAAGGCAACTCAGTCCAGGGTGCCTATTACCCCCTCCCACACATCCTGTAGACCCAGACAGAGTGGCACCACTTTTGGAGGCTTCTGTGCAGAAGCCCGCCAAAAGTGGAACAAAGGGCTCGACTTGGGTTGGGGTTAAAGAGGTCGAACACAAACACCATTTTAAAACCGAGTCCTGGCAAAAAGACCCAACCGGGGAATAAATATTAAATGAATAACCCGGCGGTATCTTTAACATTGCACCAAAAAAGTGGTGTGTTTAAAATGAATGGGAAAATCCCATAGGAAATATTCCGGTGGAATATTTCGCGTGATAACCACTGCCACCAGCCAGAAACTCGACAAGGGGGGACTGGACAGTGCCCCCCTTGAGAAACAGACCCAGGGGCAATCGCATTACCCCTACCAGTACTTCCACAATATGATGGTTTGTACTGGTTCTGTTCACAATTTAAGACTAGTAAAGTCAATGGTGACTTTACATGCCCTGGGAGACACAGTATTCAGTCCCAGGGTATGGAGTCTATGTTTGGGTGTCACTATGACACCCCTGTGTTACTGCACTGAAGGTGCTGTATAACACATATATCAAAAACACATGAAGCCCTATGGAGTAAAAGACCCCATAGCCCATAAAACACATTACAAAGTCAAAGGACATTCTAAAATCATGTTCAAGAGTGGGAGAAAAAGAGTCTCACTCTTAGCAGGAGAAAAAAATAAACCCCAAAAATCCAGCAAAGCTGCTGGGGGACTCACTAGGTTTGGGGAAATTAGCCTTTACAGAGAATTCTCCCTAACAATGGTTGCACAATACACACAAAATATATTACTGCAATGCACCAAAAGTGTTTCAACCATTTTCCAACATCCAATATCACCCCCCCTGGAGCAACACAGTTGCAATCCAATGTTAAATACTCCCACAAAAACTAGGAGGGTCAGAGAATAGAAAGGAAGAGGGGAATAATAAAGAGGGTTGAAAAGAGGCAGAAAATAATAGTAAGAATCTAAGTGCAGAGAAAGTTAGAAGTTAGAGAAGTGAAGCTTGAGCGAGCTCAGGGCGGGAAGTGAAATGTACAAGAGGGAAATTGTGCAGCGCTTCACTCAGACGGGACCAATATCCCTTCATAAAGCCAAAAGCCTGTCCCTGGTATTTTAAAAACATTCTCCAGCATCATTCATCCTGCTCCCCATTCCTATTGAAGCAATCGGGTTGCAGACAAATCACCAGGTTGGGTTGGCCTTTTGAGCGAACAGTCAAAAGACCCCAGGTAAACACCAGAGAGAATAAGAGTTGACCTTCCCATATTCAATGCGTAGATGTTTCCTACCCACTGGCCTGTGTCAGGTTTCTGTTACTGCTCAAAGTAAAGTAAAGCTCTCTGCAGTTTCAGGATCATCAAAAACATGGCGCTTGCCTTGAATACATGTCTGTTAACTTGACAGGATATCAAACGGAAGATGTTAATGACATGGCTGCAAGATTTATCCTGGTCAGTAGTCGGCATGCACCATTGTTGTATGGATGCCTCGCTTACGTCTGGGAAGAAAAGCACTTTATTCCCATCAAGTCCCAGTAAACAGTTCTGTGCTACCTTTTGAATCAACAATTCCTGAGCTTCGAGATGACATAAGACCGCCACCACTGTACCTTCCTTTTCCATGTCGAAAGATGTTAATTTCTGTGTAGGGAAGACAGTAGGCTCTTTATTGTCAAGAGGTTCCCCGCTATCTTGAATTCCTACATTTTCACCAAAAAGCAGCTGGAGGATTGTGCGCAGGTTCTTGGGGTATTGCGGAAGGGATGTCCAGAATCCAAATGTTGGCAGCCCCCCTTAGAGTTTTCTTATGCTTCCAACTTTGAAATAGATCAAATGGTTACTGGAAGTTGATTTTCAATGCCAGATACATTGTCTCCCACTGAATTTAAAAGCCCCTCCAACTTAGTATCTCCACTTATGCGCTCCTTCAAAGCCGTAGACCCACTTCTCCATCTCAATGACTGGTTCCTCGAGAACTGATCACCACCATCACGTTGTTGAAGCCTTTGGACATATTGCTCTTGCCAGCTGTGGGCAAACCATGTCCCAGGGTTTAGCAACAGCTGCCTCCGTCTTCAGCTCCATTTTACCCTGCATTGACCCGCAGCTGAACGGATGAAGCACCACTTGCAGTGTGTTTACTGATTGTGCAATTATCGGAGATTCTGCAACCAACTAGGGTCCTTCCACTGTGCCAGCTTTGGCTCATCTGCTCCCTCCAAACAATAATCAATCCATCAGGTAGTCATCTCCCCCTCTGGCTTCCAATGTACGTCACCAGGGATCAGGTTTGCGCTCTCAACTCGCCCTTCTTGTTATGCCCTGAGCTCTTCACTGCTGCGGCCCGGGCTACCCACCTGGAAACTGTATCCTCGCTAGCGGCTGCAGCATGCAGGGTTTGACCAGCGAGCTGGAGGCGGTGGATCCTGGCACAGTCTCTTGGGTAGACGGTGTGCATGGGCGCGGCCATTGCAGAACACATTGCGCATGCGCGTAGGCCCAGACACGACCTCCTTGCGCTCGCGCCATACTCACATGTCCTGCGTTGTCAGGCAATGGCGCCCGCTGCAATGATCACGTCACGTGAGCAGCAGGCTATTTAAAACCAGCTGTCCATGACATTGGTGCGTTTCAATACTCTGTATGTTTGCATCTCTGGGAGGTTGCTTGTTCCTGTCTCCGGTGTTCCCTGCCTGGGCTATTCTCTCTCTCTTTCTCTCTCTCTCTCTCTCTCTTTCTCTTTCTCTTTCTCTTTCTCTTTCTCTTTTTCTCTTTTTCTCTTTTTCTCTTTTTCTCTTTTTCTCTTTTTCTCTTTTTCTCTTTTTCTCTTTTTCTCTTTTTCTCTTTTTCTCTTTTTCTCTTTTTCTCTTTTTCTCTTTCTCTTTTTCTCTTTCTCTTTTTCTCTTTCTCTTTTTCTCTTTCTCTTTCTCTTTTTCTCTCTCTTTCTCTTTCTCTTTTTCTCTCTCTTTCTCTTTCTCTCTGTTTTACCCACCGCCCTGGTCTCCTGCCTTTGCCTTGGTTCTTGCCTGCCTTGGTCTCCTTTCTACTGTCTCCTGCCATTTCCTCCCCCCACCCTTGTTACCACACTCTTCTGGCGGCCATTTCCCGCGCTGAACTGCCTTTTTGGTGTTAGCTAATATCTATTGCACCATCTTTCCCAGCCAGCGACTTGCGCTGTCCTCACGCCACGTACATCCGGGAACAGCTTCCTCGTGGCGTGGGGTGCTGGCCCCCGGGTGCCTGGTCTGTCATTCCAAGTCCAGGGGGGAGCTTTGGGGTCAGGCTCCACTTCATGTTGACCACAGGTTGGAATACTGGAGGACAGAATAAGACCCAGAAACGAAACCCCTCCACCACAGACCTGGATCAACCGTGTTCAGGTACTTGACACCTCTAATCCTCTGTCAGGGCTCTTGCTTCCCTACAGGATCTGTTGCAGTGTTTCACGGCACTATCTTGGGATCTTTCTCACCGAAGGAGACATTTCTTTGCAAGACTTCCAACTGCAGGTTTAAAAAAGGGGATGGAAGAGAGCAATCGGAGATAGCGGTCCTTTGTACTTTTTGCACTGCTGAGGTGTGCTCTTGAACTCTTGCTGGCCCTGTTGAAGGGAGTTGAAATCACATTTGCCCACAATGAACAATGAGCTGATGTGGGGGGGGCCAGTTCTCTTTGTTGTGCTCTGCACCGATCTTCTAAATTCTGCATTTTAAACACATTTTAGGAATGATATTAGTTGAATAGCTATAGATTTAGAACACATCTGAAGGAGAGCTGATGAAACAATTCAACCATTTAAAACATCGAAACCTTTCTCTGCTCATTATCAAAAGGCTTAGTTTAGATTATTAATATGCAGCAAACCATGTACCACCAACCAAGTATCTGATGATGAGAGAAATAATGGTGTAGGAGAATTATCCCTTCAAAATTCAGGTGCCCGAAAACTATGTTCATTCTAATGCCTGTGCCACATAATATGGCAACATCTATTCAAGTTTAAGACAGAATTCCTATTTTGGGGTATTCTTCTGAAGTCCCCCTGCCATTGTAACCCTCAGGGCATTGGGTCGTCCCTATGGCGCCTTGGCCCTAAAGTGCCTCTCATGGGCCCCCATTTGTGCCCTAGCGTGATTATATCATGTTTCATTGGTTTTAGAGTGGGTTGGTGGCATCTGTACTTTAGATTTGGCTTCACCAGTGGTGCAGGCCATTTTACTGCATGGGTAGCTCAATGTACTTTTCTGGTAGCCATCGGGGCACCAATGTATTTATTTATTGTGCATTTGTTAGGCGCTTATACAGTAAGCACATTCTGTTTCAAAGCACCCACAGTGCAACAGGGAGGGAGCATGCGATTGAAAACAATGAATACAGTGGAAAATAAAGACGAACCTACTATGCCTTGTGAGTATTCAGAACGTGCAAGTGCAGCGAGAAGAGGTTCGGTGGGAGTGGGGGTAATTGCTGGAATGTCTGTGCTCGTAGGTGAGCAGCAGATAAAGTGCATAGTATGATAAGTGCTATGCAGCCTGGAGCCGCATTGGGTAGATAGTGCAAGCCTACATGGTGAAGACGGATTGGTGCCGAGGCAAGTGCTGCGAGGCAGGGGCGATTTGGTGTGGGAGGACAGGACTCCAAAGGATGCATAAGGGCCCTGGTCACCAATCACAGCGACTGTGAGATTAGTAGAGGAGGGAAGAAGGGAAGGAGTAGGTGAAGACGAAAGTCTTGAGGAGCTTCCAGAACTTGAGTCCTGCTCTAAACAATGAGTAAGTGGGTGGCTGTTCCATAAGAGGCAGCCAGATGACGAGAGTGATCCGCCTCCGGTCCTCTGTTTAGCTAAACGCTTTACACACACAGAGTTGGTGCCAGAGGACCGTAGAGGTTTAGAGGGAGAGTATTTAGTAAGAGAAAGATGCAATTAGCATGGTCCCAGGCCCCAGACAGCCTTGTGGATGATGCAGAGGGATTTGAATTGAATATGTGCAGCAACCGAGAATCAGTGAAGAGTTTTTAGCGCAGGAGAGATGTGCTCCATGGGCTTAGGTCCAAGGGTAGGTCTTGCTGCCTTATTCTAGATTAGCAGGCGGCGCCGTACAATTGGAAGAAGGTAGATTCAGGAGAAGGCTATTGCAGTAGTCAAGCCTAGAGAGAAACAGGGCTCGCGTAACATTGAGCTTCTGGGGGAAAGTGAGAAAAAGGGAGACCTTTTGAGACTGAAGAGTTGAAGGTGGGACTTCTTGGCAATGTCCTGATTGTGAGGACGGGAGGAGAGAGATGAGTCCAAGATGACTGCAAGGTTTCTGTCTTCAGATGAAGGAGCCGGGGGAGAGCCCATAGAGGATGGGCAGATTGAGGGGAGAAAAGCGGTAGCAGGGGTCCCAATGGGAATGATCTCAGTCTTGCTGGCATTGAGGCAGAGATGGCAGACAGGCAGTCAGGCATGATGGAAGATGCAAGAGGGTCCACAGAAAGTTTGAAAAAGAGTTCTGTGTTGTCTGCGTAGTACTGGAAGTTGCTGGAGTGCCAGCTGAGCAAGGTAAGTGTTGAGGTGCCAGGGGAAGAGGTTTGAGCCATCCGGGACACCACAGGTAGAGAAGGAAGTAGGTGAGGAGAAGGTGCCCAAAATGACTTGGGACAAACGGTCAGTTAAAAAGGAGGTTCACAGGTCCGGTGCACGCTCGGCGATACCAAGGATACCATGCAGCTGTTTTGAGGATCGAATGGTTGACCGTATCGAAGGCAGAGGAGAGATTGAGTAGGATGATAGCAGAGTCTAGGGTTGCAAGCAGTTCTTCACGGGTGTTCAGAAGAGCAGTTTCTGTGTCTGGATGCTGAGAATCCAGATTGATGGTCATGGAGACCACAAAAAAGTTCAGTGTTTGAGGTAAGTTGCGGAACGGCCAGCTTCTACAGCAGTTTGCCAAGGAAGGGGGTGATAGAAATAGGGTGGTAGTTGGCTGGACAGGTAGGGTCTGCTGAAGGAAATTCCAGGATGTGGCGCCCAAGGGAGTGCTTGAGGGAAGATGGCAAAGATCTAGTGGCAAAAGAGTGGTTGCAAAGATCAGCAAGTACAGGGGCAAGAGGACCATTGTTGTCCTTGAAGGTTCTTGAGGAGCAAGGGGAAACCTGTTTGGAAGAGATCTTCATGGAGCGGACAACTCTGATGACTTCTACAGGTGTGACAGGGGAGAAGCAGGAGAGAGGAAAGAGGGTGAGAAGCCATAGGATGCAAGGGAGTGAGGGATGGGTTGGGAGGGAGGGGGGGTAGCAAGGGTGCTCAGGATGTCTAGAGTTTTAGTGGTGAAGTGTGTGGCCAGTGCGTTGCAGAGGACCTGGGATGGAAGACGGGAGGAGAAGACTGTGGAAGGGTTGGCTATTTCCCTACAGATTTTAAAGAGTTCATTCATGTTGTTGGATGCACCAGCTACCCGTGCCTGGGTGTGGGCCCCTTTCTTGGCACGGATGGAGAGTGTGATGTTTGCCACTTCCGTTCTGCAGCTCTGCACTTTTGTTTCAGGGCTGCAAGTTCAGAGTCAAACCAGGTGTTACATTTGGAGGCGGGTTTCAGGCAGATCCTCGTGACTGGGGCAAGTATGTCAATGGTGTTGGTAATGGCCAAATTGAGGTTGCTGAGAGCAGAGTCCGTGGTAGTCTGGGGGAGAGAGCAAGGATGAAAGTGGATGCGAAGGCAGCAGCTGACACTTGTTTTATCGGATAGGTGTTTGTGAACAAGGTTGGCAGGGCTTTTGCAGGTGCGGTCAGAGGGCAGAGGGGACCCAGGTGCGAGAAGAAGAGAGAATGGTCTGACCAAGAGAGTGGAGTGACCGGGGGGGGTGGAGGTCAGAATGGATGAGGGAGTCCAGAGTGTGTCCAGCTGTGTGGGTTGGGCCAGAAGGGACAATGGAGAGGGAAAGTGAAGTGCAAAGGTCAAGGAAGAGAGTTGATGCTGTGACAGTGGAGTCCAATTGGATGTTGAAATCGCGGAGGAGATTGGAGGTGGTTGAGTGTAGGGAGGAATAGAAATCGGCCCATTCAGAGTGGACCAGGGTGGTAGCGCCCGGAGGCCTTTAGATAGTAGCAATGGTCAGAGAGGAGGGGGGAAGAGATGACCAGCTTGTAAACCAGGCTCTGAAAGGGAGAGTAGAGCTGGGTGGGTATGACGGAAGAAGGAACCCACTCAGGGAAGATTAAGGCAGCCCAAACGCCAGCCCGCTGAGGTTGTGGCTTGGAAATGACCTTGAAGCCATCTGTGGGAAGGGAGTCAAAAGCAGTGACTGAGCTGGCATTGAATCATGTCTCGGTAAGAGCGAGAATGTCGGTCAGTGTCTTCAAGAAGGAGGCAGATGTCGGCGGAGTGTTGGTTGGCTGTGCGGGTGTTAAGAGTAGCCAGGTGAAGGAGGTCTCCGAATTTGAAGGTTTTCTCAGGTGTAGTACAGGGGCGTGGTAAACCAATCAGGGGGTGAAGGACAGATTGTGGTAGGGGGAGAGGCAGGTGAAGGAAGGAACTTAATGAGGGACAGCAGGCGCTGGTCAAGGAGGAGGAGGAGGAGGTTGGGTTGAGGACCCTGAACCAAGATAGTGCCAGTGTGGTAGACATTAATGATGTAGCGTGATAAGAAGCTGGCCAAGAGGACTTCCCACTTGGTGCCAGCATTAATGTGAGAGGATGTGAAAGGGAGGAGTGTGGAGATGAGCTGAAGAGTCCATAGATCTGGAGAAGGGACAGAGAAAAGGATGGCGGTGAAGACCTCTGAAAGTTGCACTGACATAGGTGTCTGCGATGGGAAGGCCAGGGTTGGCTCTCAGTATGTCTTTTTTTGTGCTCTTTTCTTCCAGACTTTGTAAGAGAGTGAGGGTAGGATGAAGTGTAACAGTTGGAGAAGATAGGTGAGATGTTGAGTACCATGAGGGTGGCAGGGGATAGTTTTTTTTTTTAACTTTTATTTTTGTCGGCAAAGGTTCACAAGGCACAAACATCAAAGCAACAAGCATATAAACCAGGCAGATCATAGAGCAACACATTAATCGCAATACATCAGTTACAACAGTAGTTTCAGAGCATCACAAAAGAGAGGTGGACACAAAGGAGATCACAATGCATGGACAGAGGCCAGAGACAGGCCAGACTCGGGCGTGCTCCCACACTGATTGTTGAGATACGTGTTAAATCCGCTCCAAATGTTCTTAGGGCGAGAACGGGCGGGAAGCATAGTCAAATATTCCTCCTCACAGTTTCGTGACCATGTGAGCAATCCCAGCCATTTCTGAGGGACCGGGGGAGCACTTCCAGCTCTGAAGTATACATTTCTTTGCAATCATACAACTTATATTCAAAAACTTTTTCAAGCGCTTAGTGTCATCAGTCTTCCAGATCCCAAACAGAACTGCTAAAAGATCAGGGTCAATTACAGTTCCAGTTACTGCAGTAAGTGTGTTCAGAACACCTTCCCAGAAGTCAGACAATTTGTTACAGGACCAGAACATATGTAAATGATCAGCGTCAGCCGCCTTGTAATGTGGACAAAGGTGCACCTCGGAGCGAGTAAACCCCGAAGTCCTACGTGGAGTATAATAAAGCCTGTTGAGGAGCTTATATTGCATGGCGCGAAAACGAAAGTTGAGACTTTCTGGGTGTGAAGGCACATATCCTCCCAGACTTCATCGGGTATTTCTAGGCCAAGTTCAATCGACCATCCACTACGCGCCTCAAGAGCTGGAGTGGGGGTGATGTCTTGCAGAATTTGATACAATGAAGAGATGGCACCCCGAGCACCGCCCGAGTTAGCGATATATGCTATCGCCGGGTTATCCGGAGGTTCATCCGGAAATGAGGGCCATGTGGTACGAAATGCGACACGGAGCCTGTAGTATTGGAGAGTCTCTAAGGGGGATCTGGTGTGCCCCGGTTTCCAAGTTTGGGGATCTATGAATCTACCCTCAAAATAGAAGTCGGACAGCGCCTGATATCCCAGTGCACCCCAGTGTCGGGCCAAAGCAGCATCCAGTGTAGGCTCCAGGCCAGGAAAGGCCCACACAGGGAGCCATTTGTAGTACGGAGAAGGCCCGCTTGTCGAGCCTAGCAAGCGTGTCCAGGCGTACAGGGTCGCGGCAGGGGGGTCAAAAGGGGAATCGGATGAATAGTGTCGGTGTAATATTAAGGACATCATGTTGATACCAGCGGACGCTAGCCGCTCCAGTTTGACATGTGGGCGGCCTGGGGAGCCGGGGTACCAATAAGTGGCATACTGGGCCTGGGCCGCAATCCAATAAAGTGTCAGGTCAGGAGCAGCAATACACCCCCGTTTGTACGAGAGCGCCATGTCAGTCCACTTCTTGCGCACCGCACCAGAGTGCCATAGGAATTGAGCACATAGCGTATGCAATTTAGTGAAGTATGCCCTCCCAGGCCATATAGATATATTGCTAAAAGTGTATAGGAGCTTGGGGAGCAAAATCATTTTAATAAGAGATAGTCGGCCAGCAATGGACAACGGAAGAGTGCGCCATCGTGAGATTTTAGTCTCAACCGTTCGTGCCACCGCTGAGTAGTTATCAGCAAGCAAAGTGCATCTGGTGAGGGATATCTGCACACCCAGGTACCTAACACCCTCCGGGGACCAGCATAGGAGATATTCGGTGGTGGGCTGTAGGGTAGATTTAGTGAGCGGGAAGATCTCAGATTTGGAATAATTAATTGTAAATCCGGAGTGGGTGCCAATGCGAGTGATATCTCTTAATATGGGATCAAGGTGGGTCGTGGGATCTCTGACATATAGCAGGACATCATCCGCGTATAGGGATATAATTTCGGGATCCTCTAATAATCTTATTCCTTTGCGGGAGTGTCGTGCATGGACAAAGTCCGCCATCGGTTCTATCACCAATGCAAAAAGGATCGGGGAGAAGGGGCAACCCTGCCTGGTACCCCTGAATAGCGTGAAAAGCTCAGATGTCAGTGAGTTAGCTCTTACTCGCGCCACGGGGAGGTTTATAATAGTTTGACGAACCCAATCATGTTTGGGTCAACGCCCATTGTTTCAAGCACGAGCCACATGTATTTCCAAGAGACCATGTCAAAGACTTTCTGAGCGTCCAACGTAACCGCCACAGCCTGGATGTCTTGATCTATACGGGACATGACATTAAACAATCTCCTGATATTATGGGAGGTGGACCTGCCGGGGACAAAGCCTGCCTGGTCTTCTTGTACCAGGTGTGTCATAATGGGCAGAAAGCGATTAGCAATGATCTTAGCAAAGATCTTTGTGTCGAGATTCATAAGGGAGAGAGGTCTATATGACCCACACTCGTCATCAGGTTTACCCGGTTTGAGCGGTACTGTGATGACAGCCTCACGCATTGAAGGGGGAAGGATGGAGGCACGGAGTGCTTCATTCCAGACCTCAAACAGCCGGGGGGCCAGAATGGCTATGTGCTCTTGATAGAAGTCTGTGGTGAGGCCGTCAGGGCCCGGCGCCTTGCCTTTGGGTAAGTCCGAGATAGCTGTCACTATCTCGTCTAGTGTAATCGGGTAGTCTAACTGGTCCCGGGTAGAAGAAGAGATTTCTGTAGTGGGGATCTGATCAAGGAGCTCACGCATATGTTATTCGGTATGCTTGGGGGGCTGAGAATAAAGGGACCTGTAAAACTCAGTAAATATATCCAATATTTGTTGGTCCGCCCACTGAGTAGTACCATATCGATCTTTGATGGAAGTGATCGGCGTTCGGCCCAATTCCCCCCCTCACAAGTGTTGCTAGGGTTTTCCCGGGTCTGTCTCCCTCTCCGTATTTCCTGGCGGCCTGTGGGCGGCTGAAATATTGAACTTCGCTGGTAGCTAGTGTGTTATATACTTGGAGTTCATCTGAGATCTGGGCGAGTATGTTGGGGTCAGCACCCGTGGAGCATCGCTGCTCCAGTCGTTTTAGTTTGGTCTCAGAGCGCCCAAGGGCAGCTCTAATAGATTTCAACACTCCAGCCTCCCGAGAGATAGACATTCCCCTAATGTACACCTTAAATGTGTCCCATCTAACCACGGCAGACGTGTCCTGAAGAGAGTTGAGTTTGAAGAACGATTCAATGTCAGCTAATATACCAGACTTAAACACAATGTCTTTTAGTGCTTCAGACTTAAAGCGCCAGGCGCTGAGTGTCGGAATGGGAATTCCCAGTCCCAAAGAAAGTGTGATCGGAGCGTGATCCGAGAGTGTGCGGGGCAAGATACCTGTTCCCTCCACCCTACCCACGACACCCTAGAGACCAAGAACAAATCTATCCTGGAAGAGCTGTCGTGTACAGACGAATAATAAGTGTATTCCCGCTGCTGGGGATAAAGCGTTCTCCAAACATCACAGATGTTGAGCGACTGCATGTGGCCACGCAGCCTGCGCGCCGCGCCAGACAGAATTCTGTCCAGAACAGTGTCCAGATCTCCCCCCCATATAATCTGCACCCCCACAAATCCAAGCAGTATGGTGGTTACCGTGTTGAAGAATTCCGGAGAATCTACGTTGGGGCAGTAAGTGTTCACTAACAGATATTCTGTATTGACCAGCGTGCAGTGTAGTATAATATAGCGACCTTCAGGGTCGATGTAGCTTTTATGTAATACAAACTTGATTGATTTGTGGCTCATCGTGAGGAGCCCCTAGATTGGGTAGAGTAGGAGGTAAAGAATCTGGCGGGACCCCATGATGGGGCTACAGCCCTTGGAATGAGTCCATTGGAGTGTGTCTCCTGCAGAAGCAGTATCTTGCAATTGTGTCTGCTAACATAGGCCATGATTTTACGGGCCTTGGTGTGATTGCTCAGTCCCTGGATATTCCAGGACATTATGACAGTAGACATTTCAGTGGCAGCTATCTATACCCACAGTACCCATGTTTCAGTGAACATCCCAGCTCCAGTGATGGCGTGAGCTCCCAAAGTTAGAACCACAGGCGTGCATGTCACCCTTCAGTGTGCGTGCTGCGAAACCTCGTGTGCCTTTTTGAAAAACCACCCCCTTCCCGCCCCCCACCCTCACCACCAACCATGGATCAGCAGTGCGACCGTCGCCCAGACTTAACTGCATGCAGTTGAGCCGTCCCCAACCTGCCCCAAGGCCCAACTGGGGCCAACAGATACTAAAAACATAGAAAAACAGTGCAATTGCAATGGGGTGCGCCGTGGCCATGCACTAGCACGCTTGGAGCCAAGTGGTCCCGTTACAAGACGAGCAGTGGTAGCGGACACACAACGCAGTCCCATACCCGCAGGGTGGGCAACCAGGGACAGTGCATGAGCCGCAGCGGTTCCGTATCAAACGAAACAGTTCCAACACTTATGGTACTCGCCCCTACGTCCCATGGGTGGGAGACGGGGCCTGCCGAAAGAGACCAGAACCCTGCATCTAACCAGCAAAAAACAGTAATTGTGACAGGATAACAAGTCCATGCAGCATCAGCTCTGTGGAGGGCATCACACAAACGCCAAGAAGGATATGCACAGTAGTGCTGTGTACCATAGAGTATGTAGAGGCGTGATTCTTCGCTGGCGCAGACAGCGCACGATGAGACATCTGGCTCACAAGCAAGCACAGCACCCAGAGGGGCCGGCGGGGCAAGTATCCCCATGTGACCGGTATTGTAGGAATATCGTAAACCAGTGCGTAATGAGCGGGGCGTGTCACCTTAGTATGCAGGTTGTGTGGTTGGCCCCCGGAGCCCGCCACCACCCACAGAACAGCCAGGGTCTCAGAGGAGGATGGGGGGAGTGTGCAGACCCCGGGGACAGAGGAGGCGAGTAGCCAGTGCTGACATCTCACGACCCACCCACGCCACAGGCACGCGCCGCTGGGAGCCAGAATGTCTCAATGAACAGAGCAATGTTACCAGTACCACATTGTAGATTAAGCACTCAACATCCACCCTGGACTGAACCCAGGTGAGCCGCCCCCAACTTGGCCCGACCTGTATGAAAGCCCAACTGGGGCTAACCCTAAACAGAGGTGGATCGAAGAACAATGCCATTGCAATGGGGTGCGCCATTGCCGTGCACTAGCATGCATGGAACCCAACAGTTCCGTTACAAAACAAGCAGTGTCTGCGGTCATTTAATGCAAGTCCCCGTATTTCTAGGTGGGCAGTAGGGATCTAAACCTGGTATTAAAGCACAGGAGTTTAAACACAAATGAACAAAGATACGATCAGGCTAAACAGTTCAACATCGTGCAAATATAACAGTGTGTGTTTCAAATAAGGCAAGCAACATGTGCGTAACCGAGGCCATGTAGCAAGGCAATTGAGTCAACAAGGATGGGTAAAAATGAGGCCACTACTTGGACAGAATCCAAGTACGCTAGTGACTAGGGCACCAGAAGAGCTGGAGCACAAAGTGGTACAGCTTAGCCATCAGGGAATTATAGGACAACTTGTAATGAACATAGCTATGTTGCCATTAACACATCATAAATCGGGGATCAGTAGATATGAGTCTCGGTGGACCACACACTTCGTGATCAGTTGTCATTCGCGTGGTTGTCTCTAGGACCAGGGAGCGGTATTTGCATCTCAATGAATTTTACCGCCTCATCAGGGACGGTGAAAAAGTACAGTTTACCATTATGGGTGATTTTGAGCCGTGTGGGGAACAGGATAGCAAACTGGACATTGCGCTCTCTGGGCAATTTCTTAACGCCGAGGAATTGTCTTCTCTCCTGCTGTACCGCCACCGAAAAGTCCAGAAAGATTCTGATGTGTGGGCCTCTAGTCGTAGGTCTCCCTTCTCCCGGGACAGGCGGAGGATGAGATCTCTGTTGCGGTAGTTAAGTATCTTGGCGATTATGGGCCTGGGGCTGTCGCCCGGTTTAGGACGCGGATATAGGGCCCGGTGAGCTTGCTCAACAGTGAAGTATGGGAGAGATCCGGATCATCTAGCAAGTCTTTGAGTAGTTTCTCCACCGCGTCCTCCATCCGTCCCTTGAGGGCATTCTCAGGGACCCCAATGATACGCAGGTTGTTTCTGCGGGAACGAGATTCCAAGTCATCGCATTTCGCCTTTACACTCTTCATGTCACGCGACAAGGAGGCCACGGGGTCCTGTAGAGTGTGTACAGCATCTTCATTGGTGGAGATTCTATTTTTGGCCTCCGTGATTCTGGATCCCGCCTGATCAACTTGAGTTTTGAGTGAGGCAACATTTGCGTTAATGTCATCAAGCTTTTCGTGAAATGAGGCAAAGTTTTTGGCCATCGATTCCATTGGTGTAGTAAGATCTGGCGCCACAGCCCTAGGGTTGGTGTCATTATCGAGTTCCTCTTGTGGGGATGACCCGCGGCACGCCTCAGCACGAGGGATTGCCTTAGCGAACTTGTCCATGGTTCCACAGCAGTTCCCCTGGAGCGGCTCGGCATTGCAGGAAGTAGGAGTCTGGGTGCGATGCGGACACACTGGGGGAAAAGATGGTGGTGTGAAGGGAGCAGGCCTCAGTGAAGTTAAAGGTTCATAGCAAATTTCACTGTGACAGTAGACCGCGCTAGGCGTAGCAGAGGTAACAAGTTATGGTGAGACTACAGCTAGTTGTGAAGTGCGAGCTGCGTGGGGTAAGTAAGATCAGCCAGTTGATCAAGTCATGAGGGGGGCCTGATCATAGGGGACACAGCCGCACAGTCGCACACAAGCGCGGGCCACGCCACGAGCTCCACGGGGGGAGGAGCTCAACGTTGTTTTAAGCAGTTCCAGCAGCTCACGTCCCCACCAGGACTGTTACGCTCACCTGGTTCCCACGGGGGCGTCGACCGGAATTGGGCCGCTGTTGTTTCCACCAGCGTGACGTGTAGCGCCGAGATGACTGACTGGACTGGCCCGCTCAGCCTAGTTTGTCTGGCTCGCAAGAATATTCTTCTGCAAAGGAGAAGAGGAATTAACCCCCCGTGGAATTGAGTGTCAACCCGCCTTCCCCACTCCCGTTGTCTTCCCACAGATCACTCTTGATGTCCCCTCCTTAGTCTCACCTGGTGGTTTGGAAGGATGAGCTCTCCATCCTGCGTCCACCGCAGGGGCGCGTTGATGACCAGTTACTTCACTGGCGTAGAGGAATTGGTGAGTTCCAGCATTGACTCTAAAGTTCAATTGTTCATAAGAGTTCAAATGTCTGAGCTTCACTCTGTCCGATTCCTTGCAGGTTGCCGATTAATCCACTCGAAGATTTCCAAATGGCACTTGGTAAGATTCAGGTAAGTCTATTGTGGTTTTCCCCTTAGGGGCCGGTGTACGGCGATGAAGCAGAGTTGACTGTGCCGACCCGAGATGAGGTGAGACCCCCGTGGTAAATCAGGTAAGTCCTTGGGGGTAGCTTGTATAGCCTTAGAGAGTCCCCTTGCTCACCTTGCTGTCTTTGTCTCCTTAGGTGTCGGAGGGCGGCCGCGAGATGGAGAGAGCGTGATGGAATGCTGAAGTACCGCCAAGCAGGTGAGTTCAGCGCGGCGCCGTAGGAATGCAAAGCGATGCTTCAAAGACTTCTGTCTTTCAGTTCCGTGGTAAAATGGATCAGGATTCAGGTAAGGATTAAAGTTAAAACTCCTGTTCTAACCTTTATCCTTCTTTTCTTCTTGTTTCAGGAGTCCCAGGACTGAAGCGGGCGTGGCTGAAGACTGGAGCTGCTGAAAACACGGTGAGCGTTACGCTGCAGCAAGCAGAATAACGCAAAGCACGTGTGGCTGTCCGGGCGTGGTTTAAATAGCTTTGGAAGAAGATCCAGGTAAGTATTCTTCCACAGCCCCACCCAAGTAACAAAATAGTCCCTTCAGTAAAATAGTCCATCCTAAGCCTCATTTGGCTTGAGTCTTCATGCAGCATGGTCTGCTTCAGGTAAGTTATCAATAATGAGCCTGGCGCCCATGGCGCCAGGACTGCACCCAAACAGCCCCTAACTGGGGCTTTTGGGCATGCTCCAAGTGGCATGATGCCTGCTTCCGGGGCTGCTGGGCCTGGTCTGGTCTTCCGGGGGCAGGCATCATGACAGGACTGAGATTGTGCATATATGGCCGGCCCCTCCAGACAGTGTATTCTGCGGAAGTGGAGGAGGGTCCAAGAAGAGGCACCGTGCAACTGCCGCACAAAAGAGGCCTCCTACGTGGGTATGCAGTCACAGTGCAGGCATTGGAAGGGCCATAGGGGAGACCCAGTATAGCAGGGCGAGGCCCGAAGACCGCAGGCAACCCCGACAAGGTCTGGGGGGGAGGGGAGGAGCGGCGATAGTGGGGCTAGGAGATGGCAGAAGGCCTTATAGCAGAGCCAACCCTCCAACTCCTCACCTGCGGCCCTCAGCAGAACTCAGGACCGGAGCGCAGCCATGCACCCCCAGCGGCACAGCAGCAGCGCAGCGCCCACCCGACAGCGGCAGCGCGGCTCGGCACCGCCGAGAATCAAAATCCGCAGGTGGCCAGAGCAGGATCTCCGTCGCAGGCCCCCAGGCCCCAGCGGGCAGAGTGCAGCCAAGCAGGGCCATCCCCCAGAGAGCACGCGGGACGCCCGCGATCCAGGACAAGAAACAGTAGCGGCTCCACTCGCCGTCCTGGTCCCCTATGCCGCCAGAGCGAGCGGCAGCCGCACTGCGCGCCTCTCGTGAGGGCCGGGATCTCCAAGAGGGCAGAAGCAGCCAAGTCCGTGGGGAAGGTGTCCGCTCCAGAGGCACCAGGTCCGTGGCAACAGACAGTCACTCCAGTGGGCGGTGCACCGCCGAGTGGGCGGTGCACAGCCGGCCCCCAGCGCTCACCGCAGTCAACCGCAGGCCCCGAGTCAACCTCCCAGCGAGGCGCTGCGTAGCAATCGGATCGGAGCTTTTGGGGGTTCTGATTCGCTCCAGGGTCAGGCGTGTGGATAGCCCAGACTGTCAGCAACACAGGGGGCAAGATGAATGTGGAGGATTGTGTCGGGAACCGCAAATGTAGACGGATGATCAGCGGCTAGGCACGGAGCTTTAGAGCTAAGCAGCCATTTTGTTGGCTGCACAACAGCGCCCCCCCGGGTGGCAGGGGATAGTTGAAGGGAAAGAGGAGAGGCTGCACTGTGGGTACTGGCCCAGCTCATACGGCGGTGTAGTGGTTACAGGAGGGGCACACAATGCAATGCAATCTGGGGTGTAGGGTGTTAAAAGCATGACACCTAAGTTTGAAAGTCAAAAACGGGGCACAAAATGAAATGCAATCTGGGGTGCAGGATGTTAAAAGCACAACACCAAAGTTTGAAAATCAAAAGTAGGGTGCAAAATGCAGTGAACAAGAGGAGGATTAGATCAAGGCAGAAAGTTCAAGTGTGGAGAGGTTTTGGTTCAGGTTTTGTTAGTGGTGGAGGCATTGGGGGAAGAGATCAGCCATCACTCACGTCAGTGTTGGGGGGTGCTTCGAGGTGCAAGGGCGCAGGTCATCTGGGCACCTGCTGCATTGGGAGGGTCTTCGTGAATCAGGTGATCAAAGAAGGTGGGGGCCCAGACAGGAGCCTTACAGAAAGGGCCTTTGTTTTGTGGGCTAGCCAATAGGCAGGCAGCTTTGGAGGCAGTAGGAGTTCACCTCCACGAGAAATGCGACAACTGTGATTTAAAAGTACAAACTAGCTGCAATCAATTTCTAAATCCAACTGGACCTGCACAAATTAAATATGGCCATAATTGCAGAAAGCCTACACTTTAACATGCAGATTTCCTCACAGATGCTAAACGCTTGAAGGCATTTTAGAGCACTTGCGGTGCAGGAATTAGCTTTTTCCCGTTTTTCATTTCTGAAGCCAAACAGGGCTTACCTTCTTGAGTGCGATGACCACGCTGCTCCTGCAGCAATGGGTGGTGTCCTGGGACGCAAGATTTGGCCATCAATGTTGCTTCCTCACATACCTTGGTAGAATGGGAGGAGGAGGATCTAGACAGGAGCCTTAGAGAAAGGGCCTTTGGGTGTGGGCCGGTTCACGCCTGCCGGCACCCACGATTGGGTCTTCACTTAATTCTTCAGTATGGGGTCTTGCATGGATTTACATGCTCATGAATATTCCCCGTCGTCAGGCTAGGAATCCTCAGTAAAAGGAAAAACTGTTTCACTTTCACTTAAAAACTGTATTTCTCCTCTAAACCATTCGCTGTCCTCTGGGTCATACTACCCCACCCAATGACAGTCCTCTCCCTATGCCCCTCCTCTGGCATCCATCTTCATATTTTTACCGCACCTTTCAGTGTTGGGAGTCCTTGAGTTTTGTTTTCAATAGAAAAAGTTCTATTTTTGTTTAAAAGTAGCCTGTGTGCTTTTTTCTTCATCTGCAGACAGCGGGCACCCATTGTCTGTGAAGTTCTGCGCCCCTGTAACGCTCACCTGGTATCCACGGGGACGTCACTCAGCCTGTTCTGACGTCTTACGACCTCGAACCCTTCCCTGGAGGCTATTCGACTGGAGACTGGGCCTGAAACACAGGATTGGTAGAGTTTAACTCCCTATTGTCTCTGTGTGCTTGAACCCCTTCTTCCCCGGGGTCCAAACCTTCCCTTTGATCCACAGCTCACCTTGTTTTCCTGGATAGTGTGCTCTCCGTCCTGCTTTCAGCGCAGGGGCCTGTTGATTGATGCAGGCTCGTTGCTGCCTAGTTACTTCACTGGCAAGAGTCCGACAGGAAAGTATAATGAGTCTTTTGAACAGTTCTCTAACTTCGTTCCTTTCCTTCCTTAGATGATGGCCGGCGTCCGGGGATGGCGGCATTCTGCTGAGATGAGTAGCGCTGAAGGTGAGTGAGAGCCCGATGCACCCCTTTCGTATTTGCATTGAACTGAGTTCTTTTTCTGTGTCTTTTAGGTGCCGCGACGTTTTCAGCGTGAATGCCGGTTATGAAGAACCAATGCGGTGGGTAAGCGCGGTATGCGGCGCCTCTAGATGTTTCCACGCTAATCTGGAGTGTCTTTTCCCTTCTTGGAGATGGATGAGAAGTTCTGGAGACAGAGTTCCCCCAGAGCGGCTGGGATTCAGGTAAGCGTTTGAAGCTCGCACAGTATTTAAAAATAAGCGAAGATTTGCAGAATGCTTACTAATGCCTTTTTTCTGTTCTTTTCCCTTTTCCTTAGGAAGCAGCGTGACGGGATGGGAATGACACCGCCGAAGATGCCCGCAGAACAGAAGGAGCAATGAATGATGGGCAGAAGCGCAGCAAGGTAAGGCTGTTCCTAACAGTGTTCTTGTTCTTGCAGGAGCTGAGCGCAGAAGAAAGATGCAGGCCTACTGGAGACCGATCCGAACACAGCGAGTGTCACGCTGCAGGTGCAGAAAATGCAAAGCATGTTTCTCAGCCTGGGTGTGGCTTAAATCGTCCCTGGGTATCCCAGGTGTCTCTGGGCTGAACCACACCCAAAAGACTAGACCGCACATGCAGTTCTGGGAACCGTTATATGTGGGGGCATCCATCTTGTCCTCATCAATGCACTACAAGTCCAATCCCCAATGTTATCCTATGTGAGTGAGTCTGGTGGCACAAGCGCCAAGTCTGACTCCAAGTGGGTCTTTGGAGGGATGGAGAGGCCCTTGAGGGCCATGGAGGTGATTGTGGCCTGGCTCCAGCCTGACATCTTGGAGGTCTGGGGACATGAGGGGCAGGAATCATGACAGCCCCTCAAGGGCAACGATCCATCGAAGATTCTACAAGGCCTCTTGGGCCTACTTCGAGCCCTCCGACCATGACGGACGAGAAGGATCCAAGGTCCCTCTTCAGGCCCTGCACTAAATTCAGGCTACGGAATAATTTTTGCCTGCACCCGGAACCACAAGGAAGTAGAGTGCGAGATATACCATGGCATAGTAGGCTGGCGGCATGGCTTAATGCCAAGGCCTCTGACCCGTGCGCAAAACAGGATCGTGCCTCACCCAGGACCGGCCGGTCTGAGGAGTGGTTTTCCTAAGTCCTTTGAAGGGCGCCTCTTTCCGTGGGGGCCCAAGATAAGGCTAAGAGCCGCAAGTCCGAGTCCACCGGATTCGCCACGGAAGCGGGTCCCAAAGTGGATAGGGTGTGATCGACATCACCTTCGGCCTCCATTGCCGGCCTACTACCAAGCTCCTCCTCAAAGAGGAAGTAATCTACCCCGGCTAAACTTTGTGAGAAGTCAGAGAAGCTGTGGACGGAGGAGAAGAAAGCCGCACCGTCCAAGCAGGCTCAACCGGCACAGACGAAGACCTAGTCAGCGGGCCTGTCGATGATGACGGCGACTACTACTGCCACGACAGCTACAGGGGCTGATCCTACGAGGGCAGCTCCCACTTCTCAGAAAGTGTCACTGCCCCCAAGGCATGACACTGCCGCAGTAACTTTGGCAAAGTCTGCGGGCATGCCAGAAGGGGTGAAACTGGCCCAGGCCCCGTTTCAAGACCCTCAGGGGTGGGGGGGTCGAGGAGGCCCCAAAACAGCACTCCCAGACCATGGAGGTCTCGTCCACGGTTGACGAAGATCAGGAGTCCTTATATACGGTCCACGAGGATGTTGAGGAAGATGACAGCAACAACGGCGCAGAGCCTAGTTTTCCTGTTCTGCCTTCTCAGCTGAGGGACATTCCCTCGGATATTCTGTCGACTCAGCACACCTTGGTGTCAGAGATCCAGATGAGGATGCCTCCGGTTCTGGGAACCTGTGGCCCCCCAGGGTCCCCAATCAGCCTCCAGCCAATAAGATGAAGCATCATCCGACGTCCCCACTTCAGCCTCCTCCACCACGTTGGGACCCTTCTTCCCCAGCAGACCCAGACATGGGTACAGAGACAGATACAGCCACGACGACTGATGTCGACTAAGACATCGCAACGGACAGTGAATTGCCACATTTGGATGCTCCACATAGGTTGCCCCCAACGGACGAGGTGGGATCGTTCAACTCCATGATCACCAGGACCTCTGAGCTATTCCAGCTGGTGCCCGAGGAAACTAAGGAGTGCTTCTTGTATCAAAGGCGCAATAGGAAGACTATCATGGCAGTGCCTTTCCTGGAGGATGTTTGGGAGGAAAACCTGCACGGCCCCAGCCAAACAGGATAGGCTGGAAAAGAAATATAGGGTTCCGGACTCCGCACCCAAGTGCCTGAGGTCACAGCCATCACCGAACTCAGTGGTGTCGGCGGCTGCGAGGAAACTGTCAGCTAACCCGTCCTCGTCTTCGGTCCCTCCGGACAGCAAGGGGAAAAGGTTGGACGCCATCGGAAAGAAGGTGATGTACACCGCAGCGTCCACTATCAAGGCGGCCAACGCACTGGCGATCCTGGCCAGGTATGACAGGGAATTGCGGTACAAGGTAGGACCAATCCTGCAGTTCCTCCCCAACGATAAGAAGATGGACTCCATCGCTCTCTTCCCCGAAGGGGAAGTGGCGTCGGATCACGCCATCACAGTGGCTTTGGACGTCGCTGACATGGGGTTCCGGCAAATGGGGAACGTTGTCTGCCTTAGTCGACCAGGTTGGATGAAAGCCACAAATTTCCGTCAGGAGGTCTAGGCGAAGGACATGCCCTTCGACGGAGAGAGTCTGTTTGGGAATGCCGTTGACAAGTCCCTCCAGGCCATGAAGACAGATACAGGGATGGCCCGTTCCCTAGCCACTCTCCAGCAGCACACCTTGTTTTCTTTTCGCTCTCTCCTCCAGGGAAAAGTCGAGCAGGTCTTCAAAAGGGTTCTCCTGAGCATACCAACAGCCTTCCAGGTCTTCAACTCAAGAAGTCTACAGAGGCCGTTCCCAGGCCTACAGTAGCGGAGGACAGCGTTGCCGGTGCCGAAGCAAGCCTGAACCGACCAGGTCGTCTGGCCCCTACTCGTGCACGCTGGTGGGAGACCGGCTGACAAGGTACGTAGGTGTCTGCGGATCCCTCTGGTTCCTTGTCAGGAGCAGCACATCCCTCCGCTTTTGGGAGAGGTACGAGCCATGCTGCAGAAAGGGGCGATAGCGCTGGTTCCCCAGCTACTCAGGGGCTCCAGATACTGTCTAGTCAGAAAGAAGTCGGGGGGGGGGGGTGCTGGAGGCCAATCGTAGAGCTACGACGTCTGAACAAACGCCTAAAGTCCCAAAAGGTCAGGATGGTCAAGTTACAACACATGCCCGGCCAACTGGAGAAAGGAGACTTCCTGATGTCATTTGACCTGGAGGACGCCTATTTCCACGTCCCCCTTCACAAGAAACATCAGATGTTTCCATGTTTCCTAGTGCAGGGGCAGCACTACCAGTTCAAGGCCTCACCTTTCGGCTTCAAGTGGGCCCCCAGAGTGTTTACAAAATGCCTCGCACCAGTGGCAGCCCATTTGCGTCTACAGGGGATACACATATACCCATACCTGGATGACTGGCTGATTCGCGCTGCGCTCGCGGGAGCTGGCCATCGGACACACAGAGACTACCTTCCGGCTATTGACGGATCTGGGATTCTCTGTCCACTATCGGAAGCCCTGCTTCATGCCATCGCAGACTGCCCTGTTCCTAGGCACCAGACTCAATACAGTGTCTTGACTGGCATCACCTGCGGAGGAGAGGCTAGCAGCCATTCAAGGTAAGGTGCAACGGATGCCGTCGACGAAGACAGCCACAGTGCCGGTCATCAAGTAGTTACTGGGGATGATGTTGTCCTGCATCTATCTGGCCCGTCTCTGCAGGCTGTAGATGAGACCCCTTCAGGAATTCCTCGACGCCTGCCGGATACAGGTGTCCAGAAGCTTCACGGACAAGATCTCTCTTAACGAGAAGTTCCATTGGATGATAGGATGGTGGGGCGTCCGCTCCAACATATGGCCCAAGGTACAGGGTTTCAAAACCCCCCATACCAGGAGACAGTCACCACCGATGCCTTCTAGGAGTGATTGGGAGCGCACACCGGATGTCTGCATGCCAGAGGCATGTGGCTGCCGGAGGAGAAGTATCTTCATGTCAAGATCCTGGAGCTGCGGGCAGTTTTCTGGCCCCTAAAGTTGTTCCTCTCGTGTCTGAAAAAAGGTGGTGAGGATCTTCACGGACACCACCACCATGTTTTATATCAAGAAGCAGGGTGGCACTCTATCCCCGGCGCTCTCCAAGAAAGCACAGGCCTTGTGTCGGTGGACCCGTCGGACAGGGGATGTTCCTCGTCCCTCTCCACCTGGCGGGAGACAAGAACACCATCGCAGATTCCCTCAGCCTCCTGCCATGAGTTGGAGCTTTTTCAGGATCAGGTGGGCCTCCTATTTGTCAAATGGGGCAGACCCCAGATCGATCTGTTTGCGCCGGCGGCAAGAAGTTTGCCAGCAGAGTACTCAAGCCGAGGAGCCTGGAGGACGTCTTCTCCTTCCTGTGGGAAGGGCTGTTTCTGTAACACGTTTCCTCTGTTCCCTCCTGCTACGAGTCATCAACACACTCAGTGTCAATGCAAGATGATACTCATCGCTCCAGCCTGGCCGAGGCAGATTTGATATCCAGTCCTTCTCAGGCTGTCGACATTGCCTCCCATCCAGCTGCCAATGGTTCCAGATCTTGTCACCAGAGAAAGGAGGTGCAATCCTTCATCACAACCCAGGATTGCTGAACCGGAGGGCTTGGCTCCTTCAGCCTTAGAGTTTGGAGGGTATAAATTGCCAGCAGACTGCAGGGAGGTCCTCACCAATGCCAGGGCGTTGTTGACCTTGAAGTGCCACAGTCACAAGTGGAAGCATTTCGCTGCGTGGTGCGGTCACAGAAGATTACCCCTCTGAGGGTCACGGTCCCATATATCCTTCCGTACTTGCTATCCTTAGCCAAGGCCGGAATGGCGCATGCCTGCATTAAGGTATTCTCCAACACAGCCAATGCATCCCCCACTACCTTCCACTGTGGAGTTCCCCAGGTTTCATGTACAGCCCGACTTTGTACAACCTGTTTACAAAGCCCCTCTTCGACAAGCTTGATGCACTTGGCATAGCTTATACGAACTACGCTGATGACACTCAAGTACTCCTACCACTATCCGGATCCTACAACCAAGATGCTGAGGCATTACACCAAATCTATGCCACGATCCAAGCCTGGATGGCGGCCAATGGCCTCTGCCTCAACGGGGACAAGACTGAGGTCATAATTGTCGGTGAAAAGGCCACAATAGCCAAACTAGACTCACTCTATTTTAATTTTAAAATAGAAACTCCATCATTCTCGTCTCCTCCTCTGTAAAGACGCTAGGGGTCTACATTGACACTACCTTATCAATGACCAGGCAGGTCAGTGCCATTGCTTTGGCCTCTGCGCATAGCACAAAGCTCATCAACGCAAAAAAAACCTATCTCTCTAAGCCCAATTGTTTCTCAATAGCTAGAGCAACTAGTGGTGCCAATCTTGACTATTGCAATGCCCTCCTAGACGGTACCTCTATGAAAAGATGATCCCCTGAAGGGGCCACATTTCCCAGGCCAGACGGGCAGCTCACTGGCTCCCTATCAAAGACTGCATTACTTTTAAAATCCTCACCATCACACACAAATGCCTCACCCACACTGCCCCTTCATACCTATCAGAAACCATATCTAGAACCACATCTACTCGCCCCACAAGATCTTGCTACTCTAATCAATTCTACACCGCACACATCAATAGGGTCAAAGCAGGTGAGATTGGCTTCCCTTGCATAGCACACAAACTCTGGAATTCACTCCCCACAGCTCTCAGAGCGGAGTCCTCCCTCCATGATTTCTTGAAAAAATGTAAAAACCTCCCTCTTCAACTAACACCCACCCTCCTTCATCCTGCCCCTACTGCTCCTCTTTCGCCGCCCACCTCCCCCCCTACCCAATACCCATCTGTACCATATGTAATTTATTGATTCAGTGTACAAAAATGTAAAAATGTATTAACGCTGCAAATACGTATTTGCTCTCTCTGTAACAAGCGCCACGGTGCCCATGGGCTGATGCGCGCTCTACAAATACAAATAAATAAGGTACATCTGGCGGTGACTCCTGCTATACCCGGTCACCAAGAAGATTTTCACTTTGGTCCCAACGACTCGTCAAGGAGTTTCTCAAAGCATATTTCTTATCATTCCCGCTGGTGACAGCCCCAGCCCGGCGAGAGAACTCAACGTGATTCTGACAAAGCTCATGGGGGGCCTCTGGCTGCAGCACGCACTGTCATCGGTTGGTGAACCAACCGCTGCCTGGCCGTCCGTGAGCCCACTCCACCAGAGCGATCGCTGCAACGACAACATTCCTGTCTGTTGTGCCTCTGCTGAACATCTGCAGGGTTGCTACGTTAGAGGTCCCCGCACACCTTCACGAAGTTCTACTGCGTCAACCGGGATTCCAAGGAGGAGTCCAAAGTCGGCCAAGCAGCGCTACGCAACCTGTTTGCTTGAGGTGAGCCTATTCCAGAGGGAAGAGTTAATTGCTTCTGTTGAGCCTTGCCACCTCCTGTGGTTTTGTAATGTTGTACTGCTATGTATTCATTATTCAGGAGTCATGAGCATGTGAATCCATGTGATACCACATACTGGACAAGGTTTAAATTACGTACCTATTGTACTCTTAGGTCCCATCCCTTTTCCTCCGTACAGTATGGGTGTCCCGTGCGAGGGACGGGAGACGGAACCTTTTTCACCAGAAAAATCATCTTCCCCTTTAAATTTAGAGGCGCGCAGCAGCGTGGCTCTGGAAGCATGCGCTCGCCTGACTCCGCCCACCGGTGCCACTCCTCAGTCACCTTTTTCATGTCGGCGGGAACGGGCCGATTTCATCTGCGCTCCGAGGTTTGGCTTCGGCCATGTAATACCACACGCTCTTCCCTGGATATTCTTCTATCTTTGTCTTTTTCTTTTAGATACTTGGTCCTCCGACACCACACTCCTCCCCGGCGCATGTCGACTTCAGCTGGCTTCAGCAGGTGTCTAGCCTGTGAGGGGCTCTTCCCTATGTCCGACCCCCACACCCTTTGCCTCCACTGCCTTGGCCCCGACCACGGCTGGTAAGGTTGGTCTGCGTGCGACGCCCTAAATCCACGGTCACTGAAGAACAGGCTATCTAGGTGGAGGGGGCTCTCCCAGAAGTCACCTTCGGAGGACCTGAAGAACTTCGCCAAACATCGCTCGAGGCCAAAGACAAGGCCTCTATTCACCATCGCATCCCGTAAGGGCGACTCCTTTCTGAAGCATAGTCCGACCGGGAGGAACCTCTTGGGTTCTAGCACCAGCACACGTACCGAGGTTAGTCCAGCTACCGGCCTCACGGCCGAGGGGTCTCCAGTTCCTTCCGATACCAGTGCTGAGGGACTGCAAGGTTCTTCTACCGGGGTTACTCCAAGGGGAAACGCCCTAGTACCGGCATCATGTCCGAGGGGGCTGTAGTACCACACTTGTAGTACTACATACTTGGGATATGTTGCTTATATGTAAGTTTACTTCCAGTTCTTCAGTTACATGTCACAGGACATAAAGACATAAAATATAAGACCTAAGATAGATACTAAGATAGATCACCGGCACCCATCACCCAGGGAGGGAGGGACCAACTGACCCATAAACAGAATACTCAGCACAGCCTTCTCTCACTCATACATCAACATTCCACTTGGTACTTGCATGACATCACAGTACCAAGTGGCTAGGTCAGCTGGCTCAGGCAGTGCCTGAAGAGTGTGACATAACACATCTCCCTCCTTACCGAAATGTCTATACAAACAATAAGCACTTTACATATAGGCAAGGCAAGTCACATCACCATCCACCATACAGCTTCACAAGAAATCCCACAGCTATGCAATTCCAAACTTCACCTACATATCCAGGTCACCCTCAATACCAACACAAATCACCTTCTGTCTATCCCTGCCACGGATAAACTCTAGACTCTCACCCTAGACACATGCCAGCCTATACACCAGGCTAAAGCTACCCTACAAACCAAACACTCGCTAACATAACATATATCCTTCCGCCCGCCCTTGCCACAGGTGAGCCTCCAGGCTGCCACCCTGAAGCATGGCTTGTGATCCTGGCACAATACTAGACATCCAGGAAAACAGAATCACCATACCTATTGAGAGAATTCATAAAACCGCTAACCACTGCTGAAATATCACCACTATGCCTACATCCCGAATATACAAACAAATACAACAAAAGGACTAGGCCAGAAGAGCCCAACTCAACCACACCAAGATAAACAGATCCTACAACAACTCGAAGATACTGGCCAGGCATCTCCAAGACCACCAACAAAACAGTGGGTTGGACTAAACGCTCAACTCAATGGCAGCACTGACGAGTCCCATAATCCTGACCTTGGGGTACCTTGGCCTGGATTTACATATAACACAAAAAGAAAACTACAAGGCAACTCTTCATCTTGGACAACATATTTCCGTTTAGCCAATGTTACCACCAGAGGGCGTCCCCAACCAGTACAACAGCTAATTCTAAGATAACCACTACCACATCTTCATCCAACAAAACCACCTGTCCATTTCAGATAAGAGTTGACTTCTTCTAACAGTGCACTATTACCATTCCTAAGATCTTCCTAAAATCACCCGACCACAACTCCCACTCACCTTAGTGCACTTCTCCACTTACTCACTCCTGTACCTGAAAGGGCGCTACCCCCAGGATTTACCTCACACGTCCCCATAACCAAAAGAGGACTTTACTCACCATGCTTAAGTAAACAAAGGCGCTACCTCCGTATACAATGTACCAAAATCCACAACTACTATGGATCCTACCTCCCAGCAACACTTAGTCATCTTAAAACAAGTGTCCCTTGCCAACCAACTGACTGACCTAAATGAGGCGCTACCTCAATATCGTCAATTTAAATAAAAGCGCTGCCTCCATCTCATGGGGCGCAACCAATACACATATTTAAGCAAAAGCGCTACCCCATCTCAACACAGATGGACGGTAATCCTACCTTTCCTAACTCCTAACCTACCAAACAGATTAATGACCCAAAGTCATTTGAACATGAACTAAGCTCACATCATTCATAACCAGATACATATCCATCAGGTTTACTTATTCACAGTCAACCTTATGTACAATGTATGAACCACAAATGACATTTCTTTAGGCTTGGTGATTTAACATAAACATTTCCTACGTAGTTCTTTTGCTCGTCCATGTCCTGCATTAATTCTAAATGTCTAAAAGTCCAAAAGTCTATAAAACTCTTTGAACCTAAAAATCCTCAATAAGTTACACTAGCTCATTCACACACAAAGAGCTCCACACCGTATCACATTGCATTTAATTAAGCACCTTTCAGTAAACTGTGTAAAAAGTCCATACACCTGCAAATATTAAAGAAATGGTTAAATTCTAACTGCAGTGACTTAACCCATTCCATACACAGTCTCACCAGACCAGCATTTCTCATACAACAGTTTTCATCAAAGCTCACACTAATAATCCGTACAACAACCAACATTGCATTAATTAAGTTCTTAACTTAACTCGCCCAAAAACCAGTGTTTCACATACAGTGGTTTCGACTAAAGCTCACGATAATGCTCACAGTTGTAACACCAATGAAGCATTAACCAGCAATGCATTAGTTAAGTTCTTGTCCTAAATGCAAAACGAAATGAACTCCATCTCAACATGCATTTAAGCATTATACAGTCTCACACAAGTAGCATTGTACAACAATTTTACCAACATGTTGGCCGCTGCATAGCGCCTCAGTAGTGAGGCGGAGCGGCGTTACCTGCACCCGACCTCATGAGCGAAGGATGCCTTCCACAGTACTTCGCCACATCGCCCGCTACATCGTACCCCTCACGTGCGGAGGATGTTTGCTGCATACCGAGCAGTACAGCGTTCCTCCCCACACAGTAAAATTAGAGCGCGTTCCCGAAACGCGGGATCGCTTCCCACTTCCTAGTCTCTGTTCCATCCAAATCCAATTTAAACTCCTGCGCTCCTCCTGTGCTCTCTAGTAGACCAACGGTCCGTTGAGCTCCTGTGGTTTCTGCTCTACGCACTGTTTCTTCACGCACCACTGAAAAGAGATCCGCTCAAACTCCCCAAGCACTGATCATCCGTGCACTGAACAGTCTCAGGAAACATACTTGGCACATATATATTACATCCATTGTCCTTCCGTTATGAAGCACATAAAGAAGCAATTATCCTTCCTTTACTTCATTTCTGTTTATGGGACCCTTCACTGCGTGCACACAAAGGAAAGGCTTCGCTTCAAATTAAAAGGGACCCTTCCATCTTATTGGCGAGCCTTTCATCACTTCTGCAGTCCCTTTAAGTTCCTTATGGCTCCAGACACAGCACTCCCTTAGATAGCAGGCTGCTGGTCCGTCCAAATGAGTCCAGGAGCACTTTTACTAAAGCGGATCAACGAATCTTCTTATTATTATATCCCAAAATCCAGCACTCTAGGGGCACCCTTCTCGTATAGACCCCTTTCACTTCTTATGCCCCAGGACCCAGCACTCCCACGGCTATGGGATGCTGGTCCAATCTGCTATGGTCCTCCTCCTCCCTTATCCACCCTGGGTGATGGGTATGCTTACTTGGGGGCGGTGATGTCTTCTTCTTTCCTGGGTCCTGATAGTTCCTGCACCCACCGCAGCAGGTCTCTGCAGTCACCTTCCTTTCCAGCTTTCCTTTCACCAGGATTCTTCTTCCAGAGATCCTCGTCGCCATTGTAGTACCACAGAGTCCATACTTGGGATATGTTGCTTATAGGTAAGTTTACTTCCAGTTCTTCAGTTACATGTCACAGGACATAAAGACATAAGATATAAGACATAAGATAGATACTAAGATAGATCACCGGCACCCATCACCCAGGGAGGGAGGGACCAACTGACCCATAAACAGAACACTCAGCACAGCCTTCTCTCACTCATACATCAACATTCCACTTGGTACTTGCATGACATCACAGTACCAAGTGGCTAGCTCTGCTGGCTCAGGCAGTGCCTGAAGAGTGTGACATAACAGTAGTACCACAGAGTCCATACTTGGGATATGTTGCTTATAGGTAAGTTTACTTCCATTTCTTCAGTTACATGTTACAGGACATAAAGACATAAGATAGATACTAAGATAGATAGCAGGCTGCTGGTCCGTCCAAATTAGTCCAGGAGCACTTTTTCTAAAGCGGATCAACAAATCTTATTCTAACTCCCCAAGCACTGATCATGCGTGCACTAAACAATCCCAGGAACCATACTTCATGCATATATATAACGTCCATTTAAATCCAATATGAAGGGTATAAAGAAACGTTTATCCTTTCTTTACTTCAATGGCGACGAGGATGGGATCAGCAGCCTGCTATCTAAGGGAGTGCTGTTTCTGGAGCCATAAGGAACTTAAAGGGACTGCAGAAGTGATGAAAGGCTCGCCAATAAGATGGAAGGGTCCCTTTTAAGACCTTCCCTTCACACAGCACTACCGGCAGCTCTGCCGAGGGTGGTATGCCTTCCAGGCCCCGTCCTTAGGTGCGGGATAGGCCTTATGTTCCAACAGCAGGCGTCTTGGACGGGGCCGGTTCCAGCGAGCCAGGCACCACGACTTCGGCACTTGGCACACAGCTCAACAAGATGGCCACTCGTCCAATACCTCCTCTAGCAGAGCGGGCGGTGGAACGAGTCACAAGGTGGAACTTGTGTCAACCAGGTATGTGGCCTACAGTTTATCCATCAGCAGCGCAGGGCAGGTTCCCCTGCACCCCAGGCAGTGTGCCCTGGCCCCAGCATCCATCGCCCAATCCGTCAATATCACCTGCCACCCCTTCAGCCTCCGTAGACAGGTTCTTTGAAAGATTCCTAGCGCTGATGTAAACTCCCCAGTTGGGGACCATCCTTAAGGATGCTATCAGGGACGTGCTCCCTCAGGTCAACCCACAAGTACCCATAGTCATTCCTCCAATGGCTCCGGTGCCACAGGCCCCCCCGCTCTGCCCTTACCAGCTCCTCCGATTCCGGCACCTCTGCCTCCGGCAGTACAGGCGGTTCCACACCAGCCTCCAAAAGAGCCTCCGGCTCCGGTCTCCACACCGCAGCCCACGGCGCCCAGTACCCTTCCGCCAGTTCTGGACCCTCCGAGCACTCAGGTGGACACAGACGAGGAGGAAGACCCAGACACGCCATCTTCAGCCAAGGCCTTCCACAAACGCCTTGCAGCCTTGGCAGAATACCTAGGCCTTCCTCAGCCCAAGGGCGAACAGCCCGAGGAGGGGGTCTTGGCAGAAGTCCTCAACCTAAGGCCCCCCCTCCAAGACGGTGATCCCGATGCAGAAGGACATTGTTGACCCGGCCAGAAAGGGGTGGCTGAAGCCGCACTCGGCCCAATCTGTCAATCGTCGCCTCAATGCCAACTACAGGCAGATGGAGGGGGAATACACTCTTGCTTTTGGCTCATCATCAGCCACACTGCTTGGTGATCACTGCAGCGTCACTCTATTCTAAACCTCAAGTCGTCCTCGGCCACCTTGTCCTTGACGCTGCTAGGCAAGGAGAAGATCTTGCAGGCGTACAGGAAAAAGCTGTACTCCACGCCTCCTTTCACCTTCGTCAAGCCAACGTTAATGCCATGCTGGCAGCTGTTAACCAAAGGCTCTGGCAGGAAATTGCAGACTTACTCCCAGAACTTCCGCAACAGAGCCAATCTTGCTTTAAATTGGGGTTAGGAGAAGCCAGGCTGCAAGCACAGGACATCATGGAGTCCACAGTGGCCCACATTGATACCTCTGGCCAGGCCGTCTGCATTACCACAGACATGAGAAGGACTGTCTGGCTCTGGGCTACTAAGTTTAACCCTGACGTCCAGGCACGCATATTGGATCTTCCATTCTAGGGTAGTGACCTCTTCCACTCCACCATGGATGATGAATTAGGTAAAAAGAACAGCTCACAAACCGCTAAGTCTTTATCTATTCTTACGAAGGCCACGCCCAAGGCGTACACCCAATCATATCAACGCTCCAACAAGAGTTGGGCGTCTGGAGGGTTCTGGGGCATTTAAGAACGGAGGTCCAGACAACCTGACCGTTCCCCGAGTCAACACCGGAGAAAACAGCAAAAAGGGGGGGGGCAATGTTTTTTTCCAATACTCCTCCTCCACAACAGCCTCAGAGAGAGAGTAACAAGGCATTACACGCCCCTTTGGGTCCACTTGTCTCTGGTTGGGGGCAGGCCCAACACAGGCAGGCAGTAAACCAGATGAGCGTGAACTTGTATTGCGAGTCTGGGGTTTGCACCCAAAATAGAAAGGTGGGAAAAAAGGGGTTTAAAAACCCTAAGACTGAGTAGCCTGTTGTCCCTTTTGAAAAACCTCTTCATGTTTTATAAGACGAGATTCGAAAGACTATGGGGAAAGGAGCAACCCCCTAAAAGTGGAACACCATTTAACATTGTTTTTGAATACTTTTTAAAGCTTGACTGGCTGTGAACATTTATGTTTGCTTGATGAACACCATCTTCTTTAGAATGAGATCATCCTGCACCATTTTGTTAGTTTGTGGAGTGAGGGACAGAAATATGTTTTGGAAGACGTGATTGGGACAGGTCTTTACTTTCGGACATCCTGACTGTTTTCTTTAGTTCTTTTGAGGCAGGGAACCCTCCTGTTCAATTTAGAAATAGAGAGGCCTTTTCCACAACCTTTGTGAGCAATACAATTATATAGCCAAAAACATGCCACCCTTGTGTCCGAGCCTATACTTACTTACCTCAGAGTACACAGAATAATGCCCATCGGTTTCAGTGTCGCAGTAAACAAACCCATACTCAAGTGAACACAGAAGGTCTCCCCATCACAGTTAGTTCTGTCCAGCATTTATTGTACTACCGAAGGTGTGCCCATTACAAATAATTGTCCATCAGTTTCTATGCCATGCCCATTGGTTACTGTGCATTAAATGCATATTTGCAATCCCCCCCTTGTCCAATCTACCCCTCTTCTTTTTTTAACGCTCCATTTCCTTACCTGTTTTTACTCCGTTTCTGTCCTCCTTGCTTTCTTTTTCCATCTCTCTTCATTTCAGTCTCCTTGCCATCTCATTTTCCTCGGTCTAATTTGCCATCTTCTCCACTTCTCTTTATTTTTCTGATGCCGTTCACTGTCCATTCATCTTTCATCATCACTTTCTATGGTTTTTGTTCCCTATACTATATCGCTCTGCTAACCTGCTGCCTAACTCCTGTTTTTTTTTCTTCTTCAAATTCTAGTTTTATTAAGTTTTATCAAACAAAACAGTTGAGTTACAGTTACAATTGGAGTGTTTCAGAACCTATTTACTTTGTTAATATCCCCCTTATTCCCCAACAACCCGTAACTTCAAACACAAAGTTTACCTTCCCAACTCCTATCTCATTCCTATTCCCCACCCCCGAGCAGAGTTTTATCAGAGATTTCGACACATGATGAGTACTTATGATTGGTCTATAGTGTACGCCTTCCGCATTATCATCGTCCAAAGTCCAGTACAGCTGGATGGGGAGGATTAACGCGATTAAAATGGCGTATCACATTCAAAATCCTCACCCTCACACACAAATGCCTCACTCTCTCTGCACCTTCATAACTATCTGAAACTATCTCCAAATCCTCCTCTACACGTCCCACCAGGACACAAAACACTAACCAACTCCACATCCCACGTATCAATAGAGCTAAAGCCGGTGGCTTAGGCTTCCCATATATTGCTGCCAAATCCTGGAACGCACTACCCACAGACATCAGAGCTGAAAACTCACTCCCTGCATTTTGTAGGAAACTCAAGATCTCACTCCTTGCGCAGTAAAATGTAACTATCTTCGAACCATTCCTGTAAATATGTACAATATCAGTTTGCCTGTAACCTTATGTATGATCATGTATATGTAACTAAGCTATGTATGTAACAAGCGCCACGATGCCCTTGGGCTGCTGCACGCTTTACAAATCCGAATCAAATAAAAATGGTCTGCCTTCTGAGGTTTCTATATCCGTTCCAAATGCTTCCCCTAAAACTCCCAGACACATTCTTCAAAAGAAGTAAAGAGAGCCATTATAAAATTCCTATGGCAAGAGAGAAAGCCAAGAATACCATACGGAATTCTCATCTTACCCAAAGAGAAAGGCGGAGTACGCCTCCCCGATCTTCAGCTGTATTACAGAGTGGTGCAATTGAGGGTACTGATCCCCCATTTGAGAGGGAGGAAGGATCTACATTGGGTACATCTGAACAATTGCAATCTAACCCCGGCTACAATAGCAGAGTGGTTATGGGTCCCTAGACACAAACTTATATGCAGACTCCGGACCCATTCTATACTGCGTACAATATGGGAGATCTGGCGAGGGAGCGGACATGAAGGGAATCTCTATGTGGCCCTCTCCCCTGAGCCACATATGGGCTCTGGGCATACGAGAAGAAATCCATGACCACGCCAGATTTCAACCATGGTATGATGCAGGTCATGAGAGGGTGGCACAATTGTGGAGAGACGGGGTCTACCTTACGATCACTGAGCTCGAGGAGGCTCTGGGGATCCATCCACTGCCGGTTTTGCCCTTTCTGCAGCTAAAGGGCACCCTCATGAGGAAAGAGTGGTGTGATAAAATTCAGAGGGGCCTCACTCCCTTCAAAAAACTCTTGGACACAATGTCTGGGACCAGCGGCATGTTCTCCAATATGTACAGGGAAAACACAGGTGGGAA
The DNA here is from genome assembly GCF_040938575.1 of Ambystoma mexicanum. NCBI lineage: Eukaryota > Metazoa > Chordata > Amphibia > Caudata > Ambystomatidae > Ambystoma > Ambystoma mexicanum. The sequence continues at coordinate 648,814,644 of NC_090939.1, read as the reverse complement.
CGAGATCTCGGCAGGGAACTTGATCCAGAAGAGTGGACCAATATCTACAAGGGAGCTTCACAGGTGTCCATTGCGGCACAGTATAAACTTCACGCCATTAAACTTCTCCACAGGTGGCAATACGACCCTTATAGATTATCGAAAATGTTTCAGACAAGGAGCCCACTGTGCTGGCATCAGTGTGGAGAGAAGGCAGACTATTGGCATATGTGGCGGAGATGCCCCTGGGTTCAGACATACTGGGATGAAGTTCTTAGTTGTATCAAATGGGTAGATGGGATCTCCTGGGAAATTACGCCCCTCCTAGTCCTGTTCGGCCTTGAAGATTGTGAGGGTGAAATGATCAAAGTAAAGAGTATTGTGGCTCCACTACTTCTTGCTGCAAGGGCATGTTTGGTTACTAACTCCTGTTTTAACCTCTCTGTGTTGTAGATGGGGATGAATGCAGTTTGCCCTCATATCAGCTCCACAATAGAGTCCTCTTTGTTAAGTTCCCTCTGAATTTGTCTCTATGCTAAAAGATAGCGTCGGCCTTCCTTCAAGTAAAGAATCTTACACCTTTGGTTGACAGCACAAGACCCATAAAATCTGGAACTCTTCAGGTTGATGAGAAGATTAGGAGTTTCTTCCTCCAGCTCACTACCCAGACTACTAGAGCTCCACTACCTTGGCACATGTAGCCAGATTCCATAATGCCCCCAGTGAAAACCCCAATGGGTTTTACAAAGCAGAGGTCGCTGTATTACATAATGTTGTGTTTACAAACTTAACAAGATGTATAGTCGTGCCAATTCATACAATGGTAAATAAATTCAATTTGCCTTGGTTGCAAATTAATAACGTCTCATGCTATCATTTTATGCTATAATTCAGAATTTCGATCTCTCTATTAACAATAGCAAATCAAAGATCTTGGTGCTTAATGGGGCAAGGTCCAAATGGAATAAATGTGCATGGTCTCTAAAGGGGCAACGTCTGGAAGTGGTCAATCAGTACAAATACTTGGGCAGTTACCTGTATGCTAGCCAGTGCATAGCGCATCCGTATCGGGACTTGGAGGCAAGATTTATGGCCAGTGCAGTGGAATTGGCTCAGTTTGACTATAAATTTGGAAGGTATTCGGCTCCCATTATTAAAATACTATCAACAGAAGGCATTGCCAAGGTTGATCTTTGGTACTGAGAGTTCTGAAGGGACGATTTCATGGCAGTCATTGGAGGCAAAAATATGGAGGAGGGTCTTCCGTTTGCCCAGTTCAGTCCCATTTGTGGGTCTCGGATTTGAACTGGGCATCCTGTCCGTAAAAACAAATATTGAATGGGGCGATCTTCAATTATATGCCAAGATATTATCACCACCTTCTGACTCGTTCTATGTATTTTTTTATTTTACATGGTGTGAAGGACTGTGTGCGACTTAAATGAATGGGTCGAGGATCGGGCGGTCCTTTTGAGAAAAATGTAATCCTCAGTTGACAAGCTTTTTAATAATCACACCAAGGTTAAGCAGAAATTGTACAGGTCAGCTTGGATTGATGCCAGGGCAGCAGTTCTGGAATATCTATGTTTCAATGATCACTTCTCTTGGTTGATAAACAGTTTTAATGTCATGGCGCACTACTTAAAGAAGCACCCTTCCAGAGAGTTTTGTACAAAGGTTTTAAGATTTAAATTAAACCTGTTCCCCACAAGAGAACTGCAAGGAATTATGAGAATATTGATAAATCCATGACAAATTGTCACTTTTGCTCTCAGGAGGCAGAATCATTGAAACATGTATTGATTGCCCGGCCCTTGTTGTGATTCGAAGGGAGAAACTATCTATGGTTAGGGGAACGTTAGGTGAAGAGCTATGGATTAGAATTTTAAACACTAATGACATTTCGTTCTTAATTAAGATGTTGAACTTTTTGTACCAAATTTTAGAAATGTAATGTGTTTTTTTTTCTTCTCGAATTACTGTTGTATTGAAGTTATATTAACTGTTTTTCTCGACTATGTATTTATGAATATTATGTTTGTGTAATGCTTAAAAAGTTCAGTTGATGAACTATAAAAAGCGAAAAAAAAAATATATTATATATATATATGTATATTTAATTGAGAATGTGTTGGGAAAGCTTTTTTTTTTAAAACTTTCCCCCTATAGTTTTCTGTGGAACCCCATTCTTTTTGCCCCGTTTTGGACCGGTCTGACTTTTTGAAGGGAAGCAGAGCCTTCAGTTTCACTTACCTTGCCTTTTGCTCATATTTTATAGGGAAACTGACTAGCCCTTCAGGCAATCCGTACTGGGAAACCTTTTCCATTTTTATTTCTTGTATTTCTACATTACACACATTGTAAACAGCCCAGAAAATGGTTCCAGAGTTGAGGGCACAACCCAGCAGATGTGAGAAATCACCAGGTGGTTTCAGGATGCCCAGACTGGACCTCCAGTAGCAACAAACTCGGACGGGATTATGCCAAACCACTGCACTTAGTAAGTTTTGCCAAGTGAAGGCAGAAATGGCAGTCTGCGCAGGAATACTCTTTCAGCAGGTCGTCTGTATCCAGGTTGCAAGAAGAACAACGCACAGGTGAGAAGCACGGGCAGGACAAAGCCTAAATAACCTTGCACAAAGGGGCTGGCCAATCACTAACAAGGAGCTGGGGCAAAGTGTCAGTTGATGAGCCATACTGGTTGGTCAGTAGGACTGCCACTTAGCCACCACAGGCAGTGAGAGGGATAGTCCAGCGACCTATACTGGCATAAATCAGCTGGTACCAATATGGAGGCTGCCATTGTGGACTCACATAGAGGCCACATGGTCAGAGTGACTATTTGAAGTCCATATCATGGAACGAGGGAAGACGTGGAACACAAAATGACTGAGAGGAGGATTTAAAAAAAAAATCATTGGTGCCTTAATGGCTACCATAATGGTACCCTAAAGGTGCATTGGGCTACAAATGCAGTAGACTGACCTAAACCCCTGGTGAAGCCAAAACTAAAGTATAGCTGCCACCAACCTAACCCCTAAACCCTGTGAAGGCGTCTGTGATAAAATCACCTTAGGACAAAAATGGGGAGCCTGAGAGCCACCCCAGGTACTCTGCACCTTAAGGGAGACCCAATACCATATGGCTTAAGTAAGGTGTGAAGGGAGGCGGGGGGGGGGACTTCACGAGAAGTTCCTCTGGCCACCAAAAAAAGTCAATAAACCAAAAAAGATGGAGGGGGGGGGCAATATGGTGAGGGCCCCCAAAAAGTTGTCCCTAGAATCCCCGAAATAAGAGTTCTGATTTAACAATGTTGTGGTACTAGACCATTAATGTTTATCTTATTTCTGTATGTTACCTTGGCATTGTCCCAAGTATGACTAAATATGCAACCCTTTAATGAACTGATCTACTTCCATTCCTCATTGTAAAGACACCCTATACATGGACTGACTCTGTAAACTCTGTTTCCTATTTGCACCTTTCATGTTGGAATGACATCCTTAATGTTTAATGAACACAGTAAATACAAAAATATATGCATACAAATGCAATCAAAACCTTTTCAGACTAGTGCTGTGGTTCGATACAATATCTGTTTAGTTTTCTTTACAAGCACACTCACTTTCCTACGCAAGAATGCTCGCTCAATATTTCGGGAATTTTTATGGTTCTTGAAATGGGAATTCCTGTAATGTACTTGTAATGCATGTTAGTTTTGCATTAGTTTAACTCTTTTTATTTTGTATTGGTAGTTATACCCATGATATTGAAGCAGTCAGTTGTGATGAAGCCCTTGTGGATATTGCGGAAATCCTTGCCGATACCAGGCTGACTCCTGATGACGTTGCTAGGGCAATCCGTGCAGAGATCAAGGACAAGACTAAATGTGCTGCCTCTGTGGGGCTGGGTGAGTTCTGCCAGGTGTTCTTTAAATGAAAAGGCTGATCAACACTTGTCTCAATCCAGTTCATTTGCATAAGACATTTTGAATGCAAATATTATTGTGCAATGACTATGCTAATTCTCGCATTTAAAATTGTTAATGCTATTATGCAGCTCTGTACTGATGCAAACACCCCACGGCACTTGTGATGCATTAAATTGGTCGTGGGCCTGTCTTTTCGCACCAGCAGCACTAGGAGTTTTCCTTCTGAAGCATCACAGCAGTTATTGGTAGGATGGAGCATGTATTGGAGCCTTGCTCTGACAGCACATATGTATATAGTGACGGGAAACATGAATGCATCAAATGGTTCTTTAAAGGCATAAGCCATGTAGTACTGCTTTCCCTCCTTTGCAGAGTGCAATGTTGGGGCAGTTTAGGATCAAAAGCACATCTGCTAGGTATTAAGCATAACACTTTACAGTATGTCTGTGATGGTAAGATATTCCTTGTGATGCTGGCACCTGAGCACTTTTGCTAACCAAGTAATTCATTCATGGGCAGGAAAGCTGAGACTTTGTGCTACGGTCCATTCAAATGAAATCCTCCTTTTTGTCCACATTTCGAGATGTTGGCCCAACTCTACACATATTCTGTACCAAAGAAGCACATGTGCAGCATGAAGCAGGCAAGGCATCATCACTGGTACCCAAAAATCACATCTGTAGAAGACAGACTTTGTATTGACCTTTTGGGCTTTTTCATTTGTGCCTTCTACAAACATTTGACTGTGTCAAAGTATAATATGGTGTTTAATAATGTGTTCCGCTTAATCGTTGGTGACTTCATTCTGGCACAGCTATGGCAGTATTTTTGGGGGGATCTTCTCTACCAACGGTCTGCTGTGGAATTGACAAATATTTTGAAGCAAATGGTTTCAGCAAATCAAGTTACTTTCCATTGTTGTGAAGGTATCTTTGTATGGACTATGAAGACGATGTTGACTGCTACTTTTCAGGCTGTTGCTAAAAGTCAAAATGAGATTAATCCCAGTTGTTAGCAAGTACCTTTCAAGCATTCTGATTGGCTGAAAGGAAGTCATTAATGCTAATAACTTCTTATTGAACAGTAATACTGCATTATGAGAGCCACTACTGCGTGGCAACTCTGCCCTAATTAAAGGCACGAGTGAAGCAAAACACAGGCTAAGGGACTTGTTCACCTTGTGGATGTCCCTAGAATGTGGCATTATTTCCATTAGCATCCCTTGGCAAATCCCTGAGATGCTAAGGGGAAGTTTAAAGTAATGAAAAATGCCACACCAAGCATTCTGCATGTTGAGTCAATGTAACATGAAATAAGAATGCCCACCATGCGGACGAAATGTGGGGTGACTCCAAGCTGAGCCTCGCTTTCATTACTGAGGGCTGCACATAAGACATTGGGGTGAAGTTCAGAGCGGCGTCGGGCATGATGCTGGGGGAAGCAGTAGAGCAGTGTTTCCCCAGGGTTAAAAGGGAAGGGAACATGAGGGCAGTAGGAGGGAGCAGGGAGAGGGTGGAGCGTAGGTGAACAACTCCAAACAGCAAAGCCTGGGAACGCAATATCCAGCTGCATGGAACGCTGGATTTGATCATAATATAAGACCAGAGTTGCTCAGCAGCTGATTGGCTATCCATTTTCACGGGGTGCTAAATGTAGTTAAAGTTTACACAATGATCTATAATGGGGCAGATTTTGTTCGCTCTCATCTCATGACCTCTTTGGACAGCTGTCCAATGATGGAGAATGCTGGGACCGGGTCCAACACTACTTTAATGCTGAATCTGAGTTTAAGGAACTATTTACTTTATTTTTGCCTGTTTAATGCAATACATTGCCAGATATATAACCTGCACCCTACAAAATCCAACAACATTAACTAATGGCAAGTACATTTTATCCAGTAAAAAGTGATTATGTATCTTGTTATGGGTTTACAATTAGAAATACATGTTTCTTTATTGCCTCAGGTACTAATATTTTGCTGGCCAGAATGGCAACTCGTAAAGCAAAACCGGATGGGCAGTATCATTTAAAACCAGATGAAGTGGATGAATTTATAAGGGAACAACTAGTGAATAACCTTCCAGGTATACCCTTTTTTTATTTACATTCATTTCAATTGTAGATTGCTTTTTGTAGTGGTTTAATGTTGCTGCACCTAGTAGCATTCAGTAAAAAGTGTAATCCCTAGTAAGGAGAAAATGTCGAAACATAGCATTTCTAATGGATACATTCCTCCCACAGATTCCTCATCTTCTGAAATCCCATACAGATGCAGTCTGCTCTGGGAAGTTTTCTCACCAATACATATTCTCAAAGCCATCGGCACCATTCGAGGGGATTGGGTCCTCCGACGTATTCCATATCTATGACCGGTAATGTCCACAGCTGTGCTGCTTTGGAAAATCTTTGGCGTCTGCGTCCTGCGTCGATGACGTCAATGCGCCGTCCCCGAGGACCTCCTCCGACGGCCGACGTCACCCGATGTGATAAGTAAGGACGCATGACGCCCATAGCCTCAGTTCCGTTTTTTCCGCGAACGTGTTCGCTTCGTGAATCTCGGTACGCCTCGACTCGTTGGAGTTGCTGTTTTCTAATCTCGGTTCGTTGAACCTGTTCGGTTGGTGTGAAGACCTGTTTGTGGCGATGTCTTTCTCATCTTCGACCCCGCGTCCGGGCTTCAAGAACTGCGGGGACTGTGGGTCCAAGATGTCGGTCACGGACTCGCACGACGCCTGCCTCTGGTGCCTCGGGGAGGCCCATGATATGGACGACTGTGTCGACTGCCAGTCGCTCACTGCGAAGGCCTTGCGGGAACGCAAGAAGAAACTGTCGGTAGGCCGGGTGTCTAAGCCCCGGAAGTCGAGGTCTGCGGGGCTTTCGACCGATGACTCAAGGGGTGACTCTCCGCGTCGTCGTCGGAAGTCCGGTGGGTCTCCTTCCAGGAATCAGTCTCGCCACTCCTCCGCCTCTTCTAGGCATTCCAGGAAGCGCCGGCATAGGTCGCCTTCCCCGTCCTCTTCCGAGGACTCCGCCGTCGGCGGGTCGCTTATCCCTCCATGCAAGCGACACCGGAGGAATGGGCTTCCTTCGGGAAGCAGATGCTAGCGATTCTGGAAAAAGGCTATGGCTAAGGTCCGGCACTGCTTTGGTCCACAGAGGTCTTCCTCTCCCCGCCTGGAGTACATTTCAGAGGGTGATGAAGGCTCTGATGGCGGCATGGTTCCGGTTACGGTTCCAGATGACCTTATCTCGGGCCATAGTCAGTTTGATGACCTGAGGCAGTCGCTGCATGATGCCAGTGGACTGGACACCTCTCCAGAGGTGGAGTTTTGTCGGCCGGAGCCTGGCACTCATGCCGATTCGTCATATCGGCGCCTTATGTCTCGGGTTACCGAGTACTTGGGTTGGTCAACTCCCCCAGGGGGAGTTAGTTCAGGATGATCTCACGGACATCCTTGATCTCGGTCCACCCACTGACCCGGTTTTGCCTTTTCATATGGCTTTGCAGAGAAGGGTGGCGGCGTCTTGGACTGCTCCGGAGAGTCTCCCGGCAGTGGGCAAGTCTTTGTCGCGAAAATACCGTCCAGCCAGTAGCAACCCCTGCTACTTGTCCAGGCACCCCACCCCGGAGAGTTTGGTGGTGCAGGCGGCTACGGCCCCGGCGAAGCAGGCGTCGTATCCTACCATCCCTCCGGATAGGGACGACAAACATTTTGACGACTGGGCGAAGAAAGTGTTTTCTTCTGGGGGTATGGCGCTTCAGGCGGCCAACTCCATATGTGCCTTGTCTCGTTTCACACACACTCTGTGGAACTGTGTTGCATTAGCGGCTGATCATATTCCTGAAGGGGAAGAACGGGATGGTTTCCTTGCTATGGTTCAGGATGGTAAGGATGCCATGTGTGAGGCCGTTCAGTCGGGTTTGGACTTGGCGGATTGTGTCAGCCGGTCCATGGCGGCGAGCACCGTAATGCGCAGGTTTGCGTGGTTGAGGAAGTCTGGGTTCGCTCCTGATGTGCAGTCCCGGCTCCTCAACATGCCCTTTGACGGTGAACACCTTTTTGGCAGCAAGGCTGACGAGAGCCTTGAGAGGTTTCAGACCTCCAAAGCTGCAGCGAAGTCGTTGGGCGCTGCAGTTCGCCAACCTCTGCCTTTTCGTCCTAGGGGACAGCAAGGAGGTTCATTTCGCTATTACTCGTCCTTCAGTAAAGCGAGAGGAGCTGGCAGTCAAAGAGGCCATCGTAAGAGTGCCAGAGGTGGAAACAAAGGTACTCGAGGCGCCAAGGCCGCTCGGGCAGTTGCCTCTTTGCCCTCAGGCAACGCCGCAGCCGCTACCACTCAGTCATGAGGCCAGGTCCCATGGTTCGCTGGTTGGAGGAAGGCTGGCACAGCATCTTGTAGAGTGGCAAGCCATTACTTCGGATGTGTGGGTTCTGGAGATCATAACCCACGGCTACTGTCTTCCTTTTCGGCAGAGGCCTCACGACAATCCACCAGGGAACCTCTCTTTGAAGAGTCCGGATCCGCTCCTTGCGCAGGAAATTCAAGCCCTGCTGGAGAAAGGCGCCATAGAACTGGTGTCTGTAGCGGAGAGGAACAAGGGATGGTATTCCCCTTATTTTTTGATTTCAAAGAAAGACTGGGGATTGAGACCCATCATGGACTTGCGCGGTTTGAACAAACTCCTCAGGAAGGACAAGTTCAAGATGGTGACTCTTTCTCAAGTCCTCCAGGCCCTTCAACTTCAGGACTGGTTGGTGTCTCTCGACCTCAAGGATGCTTACTTCCATGTGCCGATCCATCCCAAGCACAAGAAGTACCTGAGGTTCGCGGTTGGCGACTCGCACTTTCAGTTTCGGGTCCTGCCGTTCGGATTGAACTCCGCCCCGAGGGTTTTCACCAAGCTCATGGTGGTGGTGGCAGCGCATCTCAGGAAAGGGGGGATTCACGTCTACCCCTACCTGGACGATTGGTTGATCAAGGGGAGCTCTCCTGAGCAAGTCCTGGTTCATTTGTCCTTCACCTGCCACTCCCTTCACAGGCCGGGCTTCTCCCTCAATTTAAAGAAGTCCCATTTGACACCAACGCAGCGGCTCCAGTACATCGGAGCGGTGCTCGACACGTCCCTGGGGCTGTGTTTTCCTCCTCAGGTGAGGGCTCTTCACATTCAGCAGATGGTGCACAAGTTTCAGTTTGCCCAGACTCTCCCAGTGTCCGAGTTCTTGAGACTGCTCGGCCTCATGCCATCCTGCATTCTTCTGGTGCCAGAGGCTCGTCTGCGGATGAGATCTTTGCAGTGGGCACTCAAGCTCCAGTGGTCTCAGTCCTCCGGCAGGCTGTCGGACCCTGTTCAGGTGCCGCCCTCGGTTGCCCGGGACCTTCTGTGGTGGGCCGTCGAGGGCAATCTGATGAAGGGTGCCCCATTTTGGCTGCCTGGCCGGCGGTGACGATCGTGACGGACACATCCCTCACGGGATGGGGAGCTCATGCCAACGAGCTGACAGTCAGCTGTCGTTGGTCTCCGTCGGAGTCCAGACTCCATATCAATCTGTTGGAGCTGAGGGCCGTCAGGCTAGCCCTGAAGGCTTTTCTGCCGACTGTGCGCAGGAAGAGTGTCCCGATTCTGACGGACAACACGGTGGCCATGCACTACCTCAACAAAAAGGGGGGGGGGCAGGGTCACTTCCGCTGTGCAGGGAGGCGATGCAGCTCGAGTTCTGGGCCATCCAGCAGGAAGTTTCGATCTCGGCAGTTCATCTGGCCGGAGACGACAACGAGACGGCGGACGCTCTGAGCAGGCAGAGCACGATCTCTCACGAGTGGGAGCTGGCTCAGGAGATTCTCCTGGAGATCTTCGCCCTTTGGGGGACCGCTCAAGTGGATCTCTTCGCCTCCAGTGTTAACCGGAAGTGCGAAAGGTTTTGCTCGCGAGAATTTCCTCCAAAAGGAGCCTTAGGAGACGCGTTCGTGGTGGAGTGGTCATTCCCATTGCTATACGCGTTTCCTCCAGTCCCCGTCATCCCGCAAGTGTTGCAGAGGTTACGGAGGTTCGGTTCCCGGATGATCCTCATTGCTCCGGCGTGGGCCCGGAGGACGTGGTACCCGGACCTTCTAGACTTGTCCATCTGCCCTCCACGTCGTCTTTCCTACCGAGACGATCTGCTCTCACGGGAGGGGGGTCAGGTTCACCATCCAGAGGTCAGATCCCTCAATCTTCACGCTTGTCTTCTGAAAGGTTGAGGTATAAGGATTGGGACCTCCCTGAAGACGTGATGGAGGTGTTGCTCTCGGCCAGGCGGCCGGCAACTAAGTTTCTGTACCGTTGCCGTTGGAGAAAGTTCTGCGACTGGTGCAGATTTCAGAATGTGGATCCTTTTGAAAGCGACATTCCCATGGTTTTGTCTTTTTTGCTTTCTTTGGCCCACAGAGGCTTGCAAGTGGGGACAATTAAAGGTTACCTGGCGGCGCTGTCCATTTTTAAGCGCTTGTCTGAAGAGTGTTCCTATTTTAAGATTCCTTTAATTTCACAGTTTTTGAAAGGGCTCACTAATGTGTTCCCTCTGTCACCTTTTTTGGTGCCAGGTTGGGATTTGAACCTTGTTCTTAAGTTTCTTATGGGTGCTCCGTTTGAGCCTTTACATTCTTGCCCTTTGAGGCTGTTGACTCTGAAAACTGTGTTTTTGGTTGCGGTTACTTCCGCTCGCAGAGTGAGTGAGTTACAGGCACTTTCAGTTAAGCCACCCTTCACTTTGTTTCACAAGGACAGGGTTGTCCTTGGAGTTCGTCCTTCTTTTCTTCCGAAGGTGGTTTCGGATTTTCATTTGAGCCAGAAGGTTGTTCTTCCGGCGTTCTATCCTCCTCCACATCCTGGTAAGGAAGAGGAGAGGCTCCATATGCTGGATCCTCGGAGAGCGTTGAGCTTTTATGTTTCGCGCGTGTCCCGGGTCAGAGTGGACGATCAACTTTTCATTGGTTACGCTGGGAAGCGTTTAGGACAAGTTGTGACGAAACAGACTTTGTCTTGTTGGATTATTTTAGCTATCTCCGAGTGTTACTGCTTGGCGGGTAAGGACCCTCCGGCTGGCTTGCGGGCCCATTCTACCAGAGGAGTGGCTGCGTCTACTGCCCTGCAGAGGGGAGTTCCTATTCGTCACATCTGTGATGCAGCCACCTGGCCTTCAGTACATACTTTTGTACGTCACTATTCCCTTGATTCCATCAGAGGGCAAGATCTGGCCTTTGGCAAGGCAGTTCTCTATTCCGCAATTTGATTGGGCATGCTAAATTTGTATTCTAAATTATTTCCCACCTCCTTGCTTGGTACTGCTTTGGGATTCTGTCATAGATATGGAATACGTCGGAGGACCCAATCCCCTCGGAAGAACAAGTTACTTTCTTACCTGGTAACGTTCTTTCGATGGGATGGTCCGACGACGTATTCCATATCGCTCCCTCCCTGCCTTCCCCGCTTCAGAATTTCTTTTGCGATTGCAGCTTGCGTTCCTCAAGGCCTTGTGTGTCTGACTGGCAGAAAACTGGTGGCACACGTTCTGGGAAAAAACAATAACTGAGGCTATGAGCGTCGTGCGTCCTACTTATCACATCGGGTGACGTCGGCTGTCGGAGGAGGTCCTCGGGGATGCCGCATCGACGTCATCGACGCAGGACGCAGACGCCAAAGTTTTTCCGTAGCAGCACAGCTGTGGACATTACCTGTCATAGATATGGAATACGTCGCCGGACCATCCCATCGAAAGAACGTTACCAGGTAAGAAAGTAACTTCTTTTCCTCAATTCCTTTTCCCTCTGTCATTCATAGGAATGTTTTTCTCTGTGCACTCGACACTTACTTTTTTCGACGTTGTATATAAAACAAGTTTTTAAGGTGTGTTCCAATTCCAGCACTCTGTGAAGGTCCTGCAAAACTCCTGCTATTTCTGTTCATTAAAAGACCACACCACCTAGGATTGCAGGTCCTGTCAGGGTATGCATCCTAAGGTTGTGCGGAGTGCATGGTGTGACTTTCACTACACACAAACAAGGTCTCCAGGCCAGATAAATCTGCCTTGGTGACTCACGCTTGTGCAAAGTCTATCCCAGAAGAATCCTAACCGGAGCATAAGCACTTTTCTTCGTTTCGCGATAAGAACAGCCGTTCCAGACACCATGCCCATAGTGATGATGATGCACAGCAGGTCCGTCGGAAGCCCTGCCTGTGCTACTTTCACCTCTTCTCCAGAAGAGTCGAAGACCTACAGAAAAGCTATGGGTGAGGTTTCTGACCAGTCTCCTGTGGCATGCACTGTCCCTACTGCTCTGCTCCCTTTACAGACCGCTCAGCTGTACAGAAATTCTACTCTCCTTTGCCTAAGGGCTTTAAGCCATGTAAGGAACCAGAAACTTTGAAGTCATCAAAGCGAAGGATTGAACCTCCTTGGCTTTGTCGATTCGTCCAGCGCTGGAGACTTCAGTTTGTGTTTTGCTGTCAGTGCCAGACTCAGCCGTGGCTTTGTTGGCACCAATCTGGGTGGACCTCACCATTACAGCTCCTCTGGAGACACTGTGGCTGCTGCCATCGGCATAAGATCCGCATCAGAAGTAAATTTGAAAGTTTAAGATAGAGAACGGCGACGATGACAGATATCATAGTCAAGACGTGGACGCGCTGAAATACAAAGGTTTGCAGACATTTTTTAGTCCAATGATTAGTCTAATGATATGTCTCTTTCCTTTAAAATAGGCTCATCCGTTGAAAATCCCAGAAGAGCTTCAGCTTGAGGAGCAGTCAGAATAGTCTCTCATGCAATTCCAGAGATACCTTTTGGAAGCCAGTGTGCTCATCACATCGCCTGACTCCGAATTCAGCATGGTACCTATGAAGACCATGGTGGCGTACTTTGGAAATTGTACATTAGGAATGCTTGCTCCATTTGAGGATGTCAGGACCATAACTGACATCCTTGAACCAAAAACCCACAGAGATCCGTTATTGCCCTTTAGCTGAGCCTTAATTGTCAGATCAATGCACATATGGAGCAGACCAGCTTCATGTTCCACTGTGCACAAAGACCTTGCTCGGAAACACATAGTTGACCCCTCTGACCCACTCTTTCTATTGGTGTTAGGGAGAATTCTCAGAAATGTGCTAATTCCCTTCACCTTAGAGATCCCCAGCAACTTTACTGGATTTTGAGGTCTTGATTATTTTTTAACCTGGAGAGTGTGTCGCCCTTTTTCCCACTCTCTTATGTGTTTTAATGTGAATTTTACCTCTGGATTTCTTTTGGTTATGGTGTCTGACAAACTCCATAGGCATCATCTTTTACAATTGTGACAAAGTATCTTTAGTGCAGTGACACAGGGAAGTCTTCCAGATTTCCCATGGTTTAAATACCTTCTCTGGGATGAGCTACTGTTTCCCAGAGCAGTAAAGTGAAACTGACTTTACTTAGCATTGTAACTTTCTAGACCCAGCACACCCTATCTTCCAATAGAGTGCTGGAGGGGTTACTTAGTATCCCCTTTGTCTAGTTTCTTGTGTAACATGTTTTATGTTACCCTTTCCTCATTTGAATGGCTGGTGGCAGTGGTTTCGTTCCGAACTACCATGTTTTGCATTTACCGCAACCGTTCGTGGATCCGGTAAAGCTAACCGCTCGAGCCATCTTTTTCAAAATGGCGTCGAGCCATCTTTATCAAAATGGTCCCCGGTCTTCTTCTTTTGCCAGTTTTTTTGTGAAAAGGTCCTTCTAGATAGTTTCTCTGCGTGCCAAACCAGGTTTGGTCTTTGTTCATTTCGCCTTTGGCGGGCTTCAGGAGTGAAACCCGCCTCTGGCTCCAGATTGTCTGGGGTAGCCAGGAAGTGAGGGAGGTGCCCGAAACTCCCTGTGCTTAGTTTCCTAGGAGACCCAAATGCACTCTGTGGTGATTGGCTGGCTGGCTGGCTGACCAGCAAGGACAGCCACGCTGCTGGGTGAGTGACAGCTAGGCTGGAATGAATGGGAGAGAACTGAATAAAAGGCGAGTCTTTTGCATTGGAAGGCAGAGTGGAACACTGGACGAAGGAACCGCAGAAGAGCTTGAAGAGGACGCCTGCTACAACTCCTGGACCGTTGGTTTGCCCGGTGAAGTCCTGCTGCAGTGCCGAAACGCCAATTTTGCATCGACAGAGAAGCCCCTGCAAGGACGACTTCTCCCTTTGAGTTGGTGTGGCCAATTTACTCGAAAGTAAGCCACCTCAACACCCATCTCTGAGCTGGTTGAATTTCCTCAGAGTTGCTGCAGGAAAACGTATAGCCAGGGAAAGGGACACCAGGTTGTGTGCGTTACTTTTAAGCTGGCCTAAAGCTTTTGGAAGATCCTCGAGACTTCCCCGAAGTAGGACTGACCAAGCCTGAGCCACCTCCGCCGAGTGCGGGACCCCAAAAGCAAGGACAGTCCACCTTGACAGCCAGGAACCGCGTTGTTGCTGTAGCTGAAACGCGAAACAGCCACCGAAAGTGAAGTTTGCCGGTTGCGGTTTTTCGACAGTCCCAGTGCAGTGCAGGAGTCCCCTGATGTTCTCCCTCTTGTCCCCACAACTGAGGCCCAGGAACAGCGAGATCTGCAGAGCTGCCCTGGAACAGAAGTCATCAGCTGCATCTTTTCTTCTTTACCAAGGTACTGTAACCAAGCCTGAGAGTACTTACCTATCACTGTAGAAGTTTTTGTAACTTCCACAACTCGCAAGTCTAATTAGCTTTTGGCCCTTCATTTGATTCTTCTTTTCTTCAAAGACTCTTAAGAACTTGTGCAAAGACTTTTCCATTTACTTACCGGAAGTGCTTTATCCTATCCAAGACTTTTTGCCCATTGAGTGTGGCTTAGCCTATTGAATTGAATGACTCTTCTAGTGAACTTTGAAAGTATCTGCACTGCTTAAGAATATTTTTGTTCTGATAACCTTTGCCTTTTACCAACTTTTAAAAGTGTTCTGAATGCCAACAGTAAGATTATGTCAAAGGCACCCTTGTTACTAAAGTCACTTGTGGGTGTAGGTTGTGCCTGTGGGCCATCCCAAAAGGGTCTTGTCTGATTCAGAAACTCAAAGTGTACAGTATCGAAGTATATTTTTGTGTTACTAGTGTATTGCTCCCTTCTGAAGAATGCTTTATAACTGGCTGATAAATAAATTAATAATTGTTCATGCAAGAAACCTTGAGTGTAAGAGTTTACTTGAATACCTGTAACTGTGAATCTTTGTGTAACCTCACTACAGCTTACATTTCCCCTCTTGAGATAAGCCTGGCTGCTCATCAGAACTTTAGCTTACTAATTTCCTGTGAAGGGGTGCTCTTTCCCCCAGCAGCACTAGACTCAACCAACGAGGAAAGCTTTCTCATCCTCTAGGGATAGCAGCTTTAACAAATCTGTGGCACCTGCCATAAGGCACCTCTGCTGCAAAACCTTTCCAATATATTCCCTTACAATGTCATCACAAGTCTCTTGTGGAAGGGGCAGTGGGGAGCAGGATTAAACTCCACAAAAGGGCATGGCATCAGATGACTATAGATGGTTCTTACAGATTGTTGACCATGGATACAGCCTCCCATTCTTGTCAGAACCCTTCAAAACCACCCTATATTGCCTTTGCCTCTACAAAACCGCCCATACGTCTTGAAATGCCTTGGCACTGCTGAGGAGAGTGGTGGAGTTGTTATAACAGGAGAATTCGGGAGCGTGTGGTATTCCCAATACTTCCTTGTATTCAAGAAGGAGGGAGGGCTCAGACACATTCCCGATCTGACTATCTTCAAGAAGCTCTTCTGAAATGAGCGTTTTAAGATGCTCTGCTTAGCGCAGATGCACTAAGCTTTGTAATTGCATGACTAGGTTGTGTCTATAAATATGTACGTCTTTATCTGTTAGGAACGTTTTTCTTTTTGCTGCTTTCCATCCATGGACATGAATGAGACACCCTCATTTTTGCTATTGTGTTGAACCTTTCCTGAGTTTTGGAGGTAAGTGAAGACCTTTTGCTTCCATTGCTTTATGAAGCTCATCTGTTTTGTTAGTACTGATTAATCCCTAAGGCTATCAGTGCCGGAGAACTTTGTTCTCCACAGTAAAATTCAGTTTTCCCCCTGCTAAAATCACCTTCTGTGAAATACGGCATAGAAACTTTGTGGTTATTTGCATGATATGTCCAGGATGTGCTGCTGGCAGCGGTTACTTTTTTACTGTTTTCTTTTTTAAAGTGAACGTTTTCTTCGAATTGACTCCTTCTTCCCTCTGATTCCTCATCTATGATAGCCCTATCCCAGCGCAGCTATTCTCTATTCTCTGGGAACCTTTCTGCCGCCAGGGGGCGTAGCTCCGCATCGACTCTGTCGAGCGCCTCTATGCTCCAAGCCAGGTAAGAAGAGGGGGCCATTATATATAGCGATGCTGCGCCCCACTGCTTTCTAAGAACGCAATGCCTACTACGTCCAAGGCCTCGGGCTTCAAGCTGTGCGCAGTTTGCGCCGGCAAGTCTCAGTCACGGATCCGCACCATATTTGTCCGTATTGCTTGGGCAAGGATCTTGTGTTGGGGAGAGTTTTCAAATGTATGTCAACTGTCTTCTACCTGTAAGACCCTCAGCACTTTTGCTGGACTCCTGGGACTTTTTCTGCTCTCTTGAATGAGTGTTTTTTTTTTTTTTGCCACTCATTCATTCTTTTTGCTCTGACCATGATGGAGCCCCTGTTCATTATGTTTTTACTTTATTTTATGAAGTCAGGCTTCCCTCCATATTTTTCTAAGGTATCTGTGATTCACTTTTGCAGCATACAGCACCTTTTGTCCAGTGTTGCTGGGAGCCCTTTGGGCTTTCTTTTTTATATTCTTTTATTTTAATTGTGAGAACTGCTGTTCCCAAGGGTAGAGGGATACTTGTTATCCTTCTTCCATTTTCCTTTGTGAAATCAGCACACACCACCTTAGGTGGAGTGCTGAGGGGTTACACTGCTCCTGTAACAATGATGTTACAGTGACAAGCATACCTGAATGGCTGGTGGCAGTGGGTGTGTACTACTGACATTTGTGTATTTGTCCTAACATGGCTGTGTTCACAGCTGCGGTAATACACAGAAGGGTCACCAATGACCAAAAATCGAGGCTTCTTTCATTTATTTGCCATTTCCTGTGTTCTTGTCCTTTCCTGGTCCTCCTCCTGGGTGGGGCAGGTCCTGGTTTGACTTTTGTTTTTGGCAGGAATACTTTATGAAGCCTGCTGAGGCTCCAGTGTGTTTACGAGGATAGGAAGCATGGGAGGAGTCTGAAACTCTGCTGTTCTTTGTCTTCTGGCATGCCAGCCTGGTACCAGTTCCAAATGGAAGGCTGGCTGTCCTGAATGGACAGCCACCCCAAGGTTTGCAGTGTTGCATGACTGTTAGTTGGCTGGGTTCCTGGATAAAAGGGCAAGGATCCTGAGGCAAAAGACAAGTCGACCACTGGAACAGAAGGACTGAAGACGACGCCTGCATCACCTTCCAGCAACCAGAGATGTCTGCTGAAGTGCCGCTGCTGTCCTGATCCTGTTTTCAAATCGACAGATTGGACTGGTGGGCATTATCAGTCCCAAGATGACCATCAATTTAAGCCACCCCACGACGAGCTGCAACCTTCCTGGGCTGCAAACCGCCAATACCCTGGGAGCCTGAGTGCAGTGTATCATCTTGCCATGAACAAACTCTCCCGGATCTTTGGCGGATGCGTTCTGGAACTCCAGAAGAAAGAGACCCCTCCTAAAGTACCCTCTCCAGAGTGCACGACTGAGCAAGTGAGAAGAATCAATCGGACGAGATCCATTCTACATTGGAGTCTGTGAAAAGGCACCAAAACCACAGGCCTGCGTTGGAGCATGAAGAATCCTTTGCTGGGAGCCCCCCTCTCGTTTGCTGCTGTGAAATCCCTTCCAGAGTCCCTCCTTTCGTCACCACGAGCAAGGAACAGGAGACCGGATCCACTGCTGCTGCATCACGAAGGCGTCAAGCTGCAACTTCATTATTCCTAAGGTACTGTGTATCATGGCAATACTTACCTAGTTGGGGCTCTGTATGCCAAGGGGATAGGTTTATAAAGTCCTACCATCACTTCTATCCTCCCCCCAGTCTGACGCCTGGGGCGCCTCTCCCTCCTTCCTCTAGAGCTTCTGGATTTGTCCCTCACATGCCTTCTTGCCCCCTTTCGCTGGGGTCTGAGAGTCTTTTCCCTTGTTTTCGACATTCCTTCCTTCTCAGCGACGTTGGGCCTAGTATTTCCTCTCCCTCCTCTTCTGCCGTCGGGGATTCACTGCCCTCTTTACTAGGAGATCCCAACTCCACTGGGCCTGTTGTCACTCGCTGCGCACCAGTCCAGGTCCTCCTCTCACTTCCTCTCCCCCAGACCCAGCAGGACACGCAGTGCCCTCGGGCCAGGAGCGGCCGGCCCGCTTTGGCAGACCTGGCTGGTGCTCTTTCCTTTGTTGCGCCTCACACTCCGCCTCCTCGCCTGAGGGTGCGGGGGAGCGCCTGTCATTTAGGCCACCTCGCTGGCCCCTTCTGCTGGTCTTGAGCCCGGGGAAGACCTCCGTCCGTTGCCCGGTGCGGAGCAGCCCCGCCGCCTGCTTAGCCTCTTTAGCCCTGCCTGAGCTGCCCTGGATTAGCCTCCTCACTTCGCGGCGCCTCTCCCCGCCTCCTTGACTGCAGTGATTCGGGAGCGCCTACCACAGAGGTGGTCTCGTTTGCGCACCGGTGTACCCCATATCAGCTCCTCTCTTCAGTCGTCTGCTGCCCCTTTGCCAGATTGTCCACACACCTAATGCAGCCTTCGGTCGCCGAAACGCCATCCTTCACTGCCGCAGGCGGGATGTTCTCTGCCACTTGGTATGTCCTGAGGTTTTCTCTGATGTACCTTTATCTCCACCGGTTGCCGCCTCCGTTCTCTTCGGGGGCCTGGGGGTGACGCTCCCCTCCTGCATCAGTGAGCCGCCCTCCAGACCTTCACTCCTTGTGGAATTGCTAACTCCCAGTTCAATGTTGTGTTTTTTTAGTATGTTTTTACCCTAATGTTCGCGGACAACGGCGGTTTGACCGCGAATCCAACATGGTGGGCATTTCCAAAAATCTGATGTACTTCATGCTTTTCACCATCCAATCAGTGGGCGCGGCCGATGTCTGCAGACATCATGTCGCCCTCAAGGCCAATTGGATGCCTGTCCGCGGACAGAACAGGGAAGTGAGTCCGCGTACCGAACCCAGATATCACCTATTTTTTTTTACCTACTTTTGGGCCTTTTAAAAAGAACTACTGGACGGATTTACACCAAATTTACAAAAGCATGCTTTTGGGACCAAGCCGCTGCTCCTGCCGCAGATTTGGTGAAAATCCGTTCAGCTGTTTGGGCTGTAGACATGAGCAAAATTTTTTTCCATTGCGTCTATTGAAAAAACAGAAATTTTGGGACCCCCCCTATAAATTTGCTCCCCCTTGACAAAACCTTGCTAAACTTCACAGAATCAATCTGATGGGGCCATACTGTGTTTGCAAATTATGGTAAGGATTCGTCCACGGCGGAGCAAAGTTTTATAAGCCGCCCAAAAAGTGCTCTTCCTATGGGGTGAGGTGAGAAAGTTACCCATAACTACAGGGCCGCTACCGGCTTGTGGATCTGCATAGATCACATGCTTTGCATAGGTCGACATCTAGTGGTAGTCGCAGAGTAATACTCTCTTCCCCTCAAACGACAGGGTACAAAACATGCTGTTGCAAGTACCTCACTCTCTAGCCGGTCGCCAGATAACAGTACGCAATGCATTGCGCCTGCTTGGGATGATGGCCTCGTGTATTTACCTGATCCCACAAACGCACCTGCGCATGCGCCCAATGCAAGAATGGTTAGCAAAACAATGGTCTTGGGCAAGCTGTCAGTGGGACGATCTAGTGTTTTTCTCGCTAACCCTGGTACAAGCTCTTCGCTGGTGGTCCAAGGACAATCTATTAAAGTTAAAACCCTTTTGGAATCCACCAGTTCTAGCGATATGAACTACCGATTCCACAACCTCCAGTTGGGGAGCCCACTACCTTCACCGCACAGCTCACGGCCAGTCGTCGCACACCACAGCCCAAAACCTCATCAGCCTACTAGAACTTTTAGCAGTTCTCCAAGCTATGCAGGCTTTTCAGCAGCAACTAGCTGGTCAAACAGTGCAAGTCCTCACAGACAGCACCCACTGCCATGTTTTACATAAACAAGCAGGGGAGACACATTCTCCAAATCTGTCCAAGCTATCCCAGAGAATTCGGAAGTGGGCACTTAAGCGGAACATGTTTCTACTCTCTTAACATGTTCCAGGGGAAATCCATACTTTAGCAGACTTTCTGAGGAGAAATCCTCTACCTGAGGAACACGAGTGGCAAATCAACAGAAATATTTTACACAAAATCTTCTCCCTGTGGGGTCATCCTCATATAGACTTATTTGCCACAAGCCTAAACGCCCATTGCGCAGACTTCACATCCAGGTTTCCCTAACCAGGATCCAAGAGTAACGCCCTGTGGATCAGTTGGTCGGGGAAATGTGCTTATGCTCTTTCACCAACACCACTCCTCAGCAGGATCGTGCACAAGATGTACCAGGAACAAGTCACTCTAATCCTGATCGCTCCAATTTGGGCAAGGCAACCATGGTTTCCATACCTATTCAAACTAGCAACGTGCAAACCAATCAAACTTACGTGCCCCTTCAACATGCTGTACCAGCACCAGGGGCAACACTCCATCCACATCCTCAATCTATGTACTTGGCAGCTTGGCTCCTGAAGCGATGGAGTTTGGGCACCTAAACCCTCCTCAAAGATGTATGGACATCCTTAAAGAGGCAAGTAAACCCAAAACACTTTAACAAGTGGAAAAGGTTTGTCATCTGGTACAGAGCACAATCCTTAAACCCAATTGAATGCTCGGCTTCAAACATTCTACATTACATGCTTTATCTACTAGAGACTGGCCTAGTATTTAACTCTATTAAAGTACACCTGGCTGCATTGTCCGTGTACACCATCTACCAAAACAGGATATCTTGGTGGAAAGTCCCTGTTATCAAGGCTTTCATGGTATCTGGTCAATCCATCGAATACTAATGCATCGAAGACCATACCATTGAATTATAAGCAACAAAATACCATTCCATCGGATGTCCATTTAGTTGAATATAATTCGATGGATCCATCGAAATTAGTAATATAAAACTGTGGGTTAGATTAGGGTTAGGGGTTAGGGTTGGGGTTAGGGTTGGGGCTAGGGTTAGGGTTAGGGTTGGGGCTAGGGTTAGGGTTGGGGCTAGGGTTGGGGCTAGGGCTAGGGTTGGGGCTAGGGCTAGGGTTGGGGCTAGGGTTGGGGCTAGGGTTGGGGCTAGGGTTGGGGGTTTGGGTTGGGGGTTTGGGTTGGGGGTTTGGGTTGGGGGTTTGGGTTGGGGGTTTGGGTTTGGGTTAGGGTTAGATTAAAGTTTACATTAGAGTTAGGGTTTGGGTTAGTGTTGGGGTTAGATTGGGGTTAGGGTTAGGGTAAGAGGGGGGTTTTCATGGGGGTTGAGGGGCCTGGCGGCGGGGAAATTTCAGCACTGGACAGCTCCATGTAACGTTTTAACGTTACAAAGAAATGCTATCTTTTACATGTAAAAGCGATTTCCATTGAAACCAGTCCATTTATATTTTCGATGGACTGGTTTAGATGGAAAGGCACTTTTACATGTAAAAGATAGCATTTTTTTGTAACGTTAAAACATTACATGGAGCTGTCCAGTGCTGAAACGACGCTATGGCCTGTCAACGCTTTTATAGTCTGCATCTTTTTGATGCGTTGGTATGTCGATGCATCAATTTCGATGCATTGACTATAAACCGGCTTTCATAGAGGGAGTAAAGAGGGTATACCCTCCCATCTCCAGCCCTCCACCAAGTTGGGACCTTAATGTTCTACTTTCAAAGCTCATGGGTCCTCCCTTCGAGCCCATGCACAAGGCCAGCCTAAAACACTTAACCTACAAGACTGCCTTTTTTTGTAGCTGCCCCTCCATAAGACGAGTAAGTGAGCTACAAGCCTTGTCTGTACAAGACCCGTTCATTGTAATTCACAAGGACAAGGTGGTCCTCGGGACACATCCTAGGTTTGCACCAAAATTCATATCCAAGTTTCATGTCAACCAGTACATTGAACTTCCTACTTTTTTTTACAAGCTCCATCTAACTCAGCCGAAAAAAGCCTCCATACATTAGATGTGAGGAGGGCAGTTCTATACTACATAAACAAGACAAAATAAACGCTAAGGAAAACAGGCCAACTGTTTCCATAGCACCGGGTAGAGAAGAAGACCACATTTCTAAAAATGCTATCTCCAGGTGAATGGTCAAATGCAAGCATAAAGCTCTGCTATTATGTCTAAGAAGACTCTACCTTTTACACCTAGAGCGCACTCTACAAGAGGTACATGAGCTACTCTAGCATTTATTGCAAATGTACCCCTAGATGCAATTTGCAAAGCAGCTACTTGGGAGCTCAGTTCAAACATTTAGACCGCATTACTGCATCGATGCACACACTAAAGCAGACTCACAGGTGGGACAAGTGGTGCTGAAACATCTATTTGCCGCTGATCCTTCTCTGAACCAGCCTCCTTCTACAGATACTGCTCGCTAATCTATGCAAAGCATATGATCTAAGCAGATCCACAAGCCTGAGAAGGCATACATTACTCACCGTGATCGTAGTTCTAAAGCTTGTATCTGCTTAGATTCACATGCCCCCACCCTTCCTCCCATGTTGGAGTCGAAGGTGCATGGATTTGTCCTGCTCTAACTCTGTTCTTTATTATATCTGTACTCCCGCTCCACTTCATGCAACCTCATGTCTGAAACAAAGCAATCGGAGGGACCTAGACGTGTGAAGGACCATGGGTACAGTGGACGTCACACTTGGTATAGTATTACTAACACACCCTTTTCGAGTTTAAAAAATCATGTACTACTCCGCGACTACTACTAGTCGGCCTATGCAAAGCATGTTAATCTAAACAGATACAAGCATCTGAAATATGATTATGGTGAGTAATGTATGCTATAGGCATGTAGAGGCATCGGACGGAGCTGATGCGGAACCGTGCTGTGCCCCCTGACGTGGAAAGGTTTCTGGAGAACAGCTGCACTGGGATAAGGATCTCATAGATGAGGAATCAGTGGCAGTAACCTCCATCAGAAAGAACATATACTGACAAGTAAGTAATTTGTTAATTTTACCACTTAATGCCATTTAGAGTACCATTTACTCTAAAATGGCTGTGCCACAAGATTTGTGCTTGTCCTTTGGCTGTTTTATAGTTTGACCTTCCTGCTCTGGAGTTGATGACTTTTCCATATATGGCAAGCATTTTCCCCGAGGCAAAGCTCAAGCTTTCGTGGACAAAGTGGCGATCTGTGTATGTGGCCGGGTCTGTCTGGACACATTCCACATTTGTGTCAAAGTGTGTGTTTTGCTGGGCAGATGCAGTGGCCGGACCAGCATTGGACCACTCCTGCCAAGTTTTAATTGCTCAGCACCTCGCCATTGGTGGGCTGGGGAGAATTCACTCCAATTCTGGATAAGAGGGGGTCTACTGAAGCCATTCCTCAGATCGTTATTGGAGCAAAGACCCATAAAAAGTAGAGCAGCCCGCTGAAGACCCGGATCTCATTGTTCGAAGTTTGCCAGCAGCACTTACTTCACTTGATCAGTGAAGTACTGTCCCTCTGTAGATTTTCTGAAAACCTTCATTGGTGCTTCCACCCCTGGACCAGTGAGAGCAACCAGTCTCAACCTCTGCTCTAGCATTGGAATCGATCGAAGAGTCCCAGAATCCTACTGTGGGCTAGCCAGACATCCTCCTGGGCTGCTTCGTTGCTCTGGTCGCTGCTCTGAGTTAACCCTGGGACTCCGTAGATCAAGAAGTATTTCCCAGAATTTGCTTCTCTCCACTACAAAAAGGGCCTTGCAGGACCAGTTTCTTTGTTTCTGCCACGTGGGCTGCTTTCCACCACTTTCTTCAATTGGCCATTACTGGTCACCACCTGCATTGCATCATGGGAGTCCTCTGAGGTCGCCGACAAAGTGGTGGTGCAGAAGTTTGTGGGTCCTGAGTGGCCTGCTGCCTAGTGTCCAGAACCTATCCATCAGATTATGAACTGTGAACTAGCCAGACCCAAAAAACCAGACACCTCAAGTGACCCATGCATCTGAGCCCATGAACTTCCTTCAACAGAACCAAAGCACAAATTCAGAAGGCCCAGCGATTTCCTGAACTTCAACCGTGGTCCCTGAGTGAATTGTAGTACAGAAGTTGAGTGAACATACCTGTTTTGCCCCCTGCATGTCTCCATAGGGTTCTATAGGTGTAACGTCCTAGCCCCATCTCCCCCTTACCTAGCTTTGAACGGTTGTGTTCTGGTCAGGTATCCTGCCCAGGGTCTCCTATAAGGTGGCTGGTTTGGGAGAGGGTTTGTTAAAGACTTTGTGTATTTTTATTAAACTTTGAAACACTTACAGACTATTTGTTGGCTCAAGCCATTGCCAAACCTTGTTGAACTTCCTAAAGAGCCTCCTAGTCTCCTGAAAATACCTTAATTGGGACCAGTGGTTTCAGGGGCAGTAGGCACCTGTTTCTCTAGGTAGGAAAGGAGTTTGACAGCATAGTACCTTATTTCTAAGATTTTGTATGGGGTTTGCTATTCCCTTTGTTCTCAACCTATTAGCTCTCACAAAGTGTTGATTACTTACCTGGTTCCATTTCTTTATTCACTTGCTTTACTACACTTAGAATATCCTAAAAAACTATTTGAACTGTACTTAAACATGAAGTGTTAGTATTCTTTAGCGAGCACACAAGGTTAATGTTTATATAATAGTACTGATTGTTTTAGTGTGTTGCCGTTGATGGTTCATTGATAAGGCATAAATAACTATTTTTTTATACATTCTGCCTAACTTGAATTATTAAGAGTGCACTGTCTATGCTTAACTAAACCCTTCACCACTGTCGTGTCATCCTAAGTATAAGCCTTGCTGTTAATTCATAGTACCCAGATAGAGTTGACTGGACATTAGTGTTCGTCTCTGTTCATCAGTATTTGGGGGTGGCGGTTGGACAGTCAGAATGTGTCCACAGGGCTAATTCTGAAAATCCATCTCAACAATTGGTGGCAGCAGTGGGATAAGGTGATTGAATGCTCACTGGAGTGATCTTATAGTGCCAGTTATGCAGGATTATTAACTTTGAAAAGCTTAGGCCTGTTCTATTGCTGCTACAATTATGCAAACATACAACACTGAAACCTTATATTTGAACAAAGTTGATTCCCTAAAGGAAATGTGTAGTGAAAATGGTTTACCTACTTCTGGTCATAAGTTAATCAGTGCAGAGAATCTTAGAACACCAGAGATCTAGGAAAAGTGCCTTACCCAAGTCTAATAATGTTAATGCTGGTGCATGTCCCAGTGATGGTGAGCTTGCCAGTGTTACTAATAATAACAACAGTTCAAGTGCTATTTCTGTGAAGATTAAAAATGAAGATGAGGGTTCTTCACATGCATCTGTTTCTACTGCCAGTTAGTACTGTGGGTGCTGCACGGTTGTAATTTTGTTCAACTTTGAGAAGGAAAAATTGAGAACCAAAAAAATTAATTTGTAATATAGGGTGTCTAAAATGCAGTCTGACAGAGAAGGACAGGGTTTTTCAGTTGGTGCTTGCAAGACTATCTGGGCCTAGAAACTCCTCCAGGGGGTCTAGGAATGGTTCAGTCCAACTCTGCTTGGTGAGTCACATGAGATGAAAAGAATGACGACATAGAATGATTATCTGCTTTTGAATTTGCTTGTGAAGTACAAGACGTTGTTGAGTCTGATTTAAAATTGCGTGGTTGCTCAGCAGGTTTCCTTAGAGTGGGTACAGTGCCATATGGAGTTGACAAAAGGTTTTAACAAATTAAAACCGGCTGTGCTTTTGAACTTTGGGAAGGCTCCTGCCCAATACTTAACAGAGGAGAATGCCACTTGGTTCCCCTATGTGAACTACTCCCTCAAAAACATATGTTGGTGGGTTGCAGGTCTTAAAGTAACCACCTTTTGAAGGTATGATAATCATGCCATCCTTAAACATATTTTTGCTTCCTTTTCCCAAAGCTTAAGCAACATTTAACTTAGTCTAAAGGGTTACATCATAAGAACTGTCTATTGCTGCTGACCTATGGGTTTCCCATAGGGTGTCCTTTAAGGACAAAGCAGCTCCTCATAAGTCTGAGTAGTGGGAAAGCAGAAGGAGAAATAGGATGATAGTGATACAAATTGATCCCATAAGGCCCATAAAAATCAAAAGTGTGTAAGCCACATTGAGATCTTGGTAAGAGTAGTAGGAACCCACATGCTAAATCACAGATCCCTGCATGATCTTGTGTCATTTGTGGAAAGGGGAAACTCCATTTACAGCTAAAGTAACAGACGTTACTGGGAAGAGCTGAGGGGGACTATACGCCAACTCGGCGGGTCTGAGAGGAGCTCTGACTAGCTTTTCCTGCTTTACCAATGTGGCATCCATCACAGTTCGACTTGCCCCAGTGTCATTTATAGTAGAGGACTCTCTTCCATCTATCATCCCACTATCCTTAAGTTAGTGCTTAGAAAGAAGCAGTACAAACATCTACATTGAAAACAAAATGTTGAGAAGTGTACTGCGCTTCTGCTCCTATGACTGAGATTGCTTTGATGGTGAACACTATCTTACTACGTGATTGCGTTAAGGGATACTTAAAAATAGTTTTAGGGAGGATCGGCCACCAATGGGCGCAGATGGAGGTCACCTGAGCATGTTCCTCCATCTTCCGGGTCCAGAGAAAGTAAGTGTGCCCCCACTTATGCCCCCACGGGTGGAAACAACTGCAGATGTGGTGGTAGGAGATGTTGGGGCACATATGGCCCAAAATTGGTGAAGGTTGGCAGCCTGTGAGCTCTTAGTAGCGCAAGAAAATGAAAGTACTTTCTCTGCGCAAAGCCGCCTGGTGATGACTGATTGTGGGCTGTGTGGAAGGAGGCTGCAGGGCTGTGGATCGCCTCCCCGCCGGGTGTGAAGAGAGAGGCGGAGAGGAGATTTCGGGACCCGTGGAAAATCCGGGTACCGATCAGAGGAGGGGCACCCTTAAACTGAGGGTCAGCGGACAGAGAAGGAAGAGAGGCTTCGGTCCCTCCCACCGTGGTCTGAGGTGCTGGGGCCGAAGTCTGCGCCCTCACCCTGAGAGTCTGTGAATTTGATCTGAGGGAGAACAGAGCAGGGAGGACTACGCCGGGGCACCTCACAGCGCTCTCTGGGAAGGTCGGTGTGGTGAACTGACACTGTAAGGGATATAGCGACCCACAGATGAGCCCTTTATTTCTGGATGGATTACCAGACCGGAGAGACAAGAGCAAGTGCAAGACTAGGTACCGCCGTAGAGGTGTAGCCAGGAGGAGGTCATGAGGGGGCAGATGTGCTCTTGGAGTGCCCACACCCGGATGTCTGCTGCGCCCCAGGAAATAGTGCAGTGCACCAGCTTGGCAAGGTGACATCCGGGAGGTGTGCTTGCCAGTCCAGGGGGGTGAGTGTGCCTCCCGGAGGGTGCAGTCAAAAGGCTGGGCGGTTTGGAGGGTTGGAGCGGCGAGGCTGAGGGGACACAGTATGCACCTGATGTGACAGGTGGGCAGCCCCCCCAGTCGGGCGGAGGACTCCGGGGTGACAGGTGGAGTTAATGAGTGGACAGTGATGGCAGAGGTGCCGCAGAGAAACCAGAGGCCCCACAAGTGTACGTGAACTGAACCTGTACTTGGAAGAATACCACGAGAGGTGTGGGCCCCCAGGTCTGGGGCGTGTGCCCGCCTCTCTCCGGCAGGGACCTGACAGGATCTTGCCCCGTGGAAGCACAGTGTGGTGGTCTGGTGGAGTTGAAGTGCTGAGCCCCCCACGGACACAGGGGTGGCTTTGGTGGCGATTCATGGAACCGTGGTACTTCAAGGAACCAGCAAATTATCAAGTGAGTGGCCCAGCCCTGGCCTGGTACCGGAGGATAGATGGGAAAGGTCTGGGCCCCCGTGAATGGGGCGTGTGCCCACCTGACCCACGGGACGGTCCCCTTTGAGACCCGCCCTACCAGGTGGTAGAGAGCGACAATTCACCAGGAAGACAAACCACAGGACGGTCTCCCCGAGAAGGAGACCCAGTTGATGTACAGAGGTTTGTAAAAAGCCTCCTACCCGGAAGAACAGGAGGAAGAGGTACGGGACCCTAACAGAGTGCTCTACTGTGGCTTAATGTTATATGGAGATTAGAGCGAAGCTGGCCGATTTTGTGTACTCTGGTAGACCGGACCCTACAGATGGCCACGAATTACAGAAGATGGAGACCGAGGGGGAGGACTCTGTGGCGACTAAGAGGGATGTGGCGTCCCTTCTCAATGAGATTAGAAGCATGAGGGCAGATATCAGGGGCAAGGTCGACAGGATTAATACGAGAAGCACCAAGATGGAGGAGAGACCGCAGGAGGTTGAACACAACCAATCCTCCCTGGACACTCTGGAAACCAAACCCAACTCTGGGCGTAAGGATAGGTGAAATTGAGAGGAGGGAGGCAGAGAAGGTGAAGAACTGCAAACTGAGGAATAATCGTCGCTTTTTTGGGCTGCCGGACGGACACTGAAGGGGAATCCGAAAAGTCCCTCAGGAGGAACATACATGACATTACCAAGCTCCTCTTTGATGATGACTCTATCGATGAGACGAAAATTGAGAGGATCCACAGAGCAGGGGGCTCGGGAAGGGTCCTGAAGTCGACCCTTTCCCGTTTTCACAATTACTCAGATAAACTTAAAATTCTCGAAAGGGCTAGGGCCAAGGGTCCTGTAATGCTAGGAGCGGCGAGGATTACTATTTTCTAGGACCTGTAGTCCCTGACCCACACAAAGAGAAGAATGTGTCTCCACCTGACGAAATGGCTGAACGAAAAAGCAGTTAGATATCGCTGGGGTTTTCCGTTCTCTATCTCATTTGAGTTAGATGGCCTGAAGTACAGACTTGCCACGGATGAAGAGATAAACAGAGCAATAGAGGAACTGGTTGGGGGAGAGGAGGGAACTTCTTGTTCACAAGGCGAAGGTGGACTGGACAGACAGTGGCGTATAAAGGGCCCCAGAAGGAAGAGAGTTGCTGGATCGAGGAAGTTTCAGAAGCTGAACACGCCCCCGGCTGGCACACCTTGAACATATTACTGGCAGTGACCGAATACTGTCAAATGTGGCTTGAAAGGTCTGACTGGTCTCTTGGCCTGCCACAAGAGGGGGGGCAGGGTTTGAGGTTGGGGGGGGGGGTTCAGCCTTCTTTGGGTCCTACCGTGATAGATGAGATGGAGGGGACCACCTGGTCCGTAAGAAGTTGAAAGTTTTGAACGTTGTGTGAAATAGGGGGGGCGGGTGGGGGCACTGGGAATTGAGGTGTCGGGAGTAGGAGCCTGGGATGCGGGCCTGACTGGTGGTTCGGCACGCCTGAGGGGATGGGGGAGTGGGAAGGTGTTTAGAAAGGGGTAGGGTGGTGGTGGGACCTATCGATCTGACAATGATGTGGCAGATTCACAGATTGAATTGTCACAATGGAGAGGCTATAGTATTGGGCATAGAGCGTGCTGGGAAATAAGATGTGGGTATGGCTGATGCAGGTGAGGAGACTGGGGGGGACAGCCTGAGGGTGTGTACGTTGAATGTGAAGGGACTCAACTTCCCGGCCAAGCGGTCCCTGGTTGCGAGAGAATTTAGAAGATCTGGGCTTGACGTCCTGTTCCTCCAAGAGATGAAATGCCCCAGAGGTGAAGAACGTAGGATCCCCTGTGGTTTGGTTGGGGGAGAATACTGGGGACTGGGCAGGGGTGGGGATCCTGGTTCCCAGGGGGCTTTGGATGGAGGTCATAGAGATATGGTCCGATGTGGCGGGAAAGGCGGTTCTGATATCTGGTCTGATTCACAATATAAGATTCTCATTTGCAGCTATATACGCCCCTAATCGGGGTCATCGGAGGTTCTTACAGAGAACCCTAGAAAAAAGTATGAAAATGT
The DNA here is from genome assembly GCF_040938575.1 of Ambystoma mexicanum. Classification (NCBI taxonomy): domain Eukaryota; kingdom Metazoa; phylum Chordata; class Amphibia; order Caudata; family Ambystomatidae; genus Ambystoma; species Ambystoma mexicanum. Next base: position 648,784,579 of record NC_090939.1, on the reverse strand, counting down.
CTGGGGGACACATTATACTGGGAGGAGATTTTAATGGCTGGAATTATGCCAGCTTGGACCGACAGTCTGGGAACCCCGAGGCGCAGGATCCCCAGAACCAGGTTGGAAGTGAGTTGGGAATGACAATGGAGCTCTATGGGATGCGAGATATATGGCGGCACCTACATCCACTGGAAAGGGGGGGGGGTTCACCTTCTACTCTGCTCCACACGGAACACTAACAAGAATAGACTTTATATTTCCAGGGGTCTGTGGGACTTTGCAATGGGGTCGGTAATCCACCCGGTTAGTTTGTCAGACCATGACGTGTCAATGATTATTGTAAGGAGTGGCCTTTGTCCTAGGGGTTCAAAGTGGAGGTGTAATGAGTCTCTGTGGGAGGACCCAGGCTTTAGGGAAGAGTTGGAGAAGGGAATTTTTTGAGATTAATGATAATGGGGAGATCCTGAAGCACATTGTCTGGGATGCAGCGAAGGCCACGTATAGAGGGATATTAATCCGAGAAGGGGCATGCAGGAAGAGGGAACAAACCCTTATTGAGAGGAGGTTGGGGGGAACATAAGATCACTGGAGAGGAGGGCGCAGTTGGCCTCAGCCAATAAGGGGGGGGACCTCATCCAGGCGGCGAGAGGAACTGAGACTTCTTGAAGAAGGAAAGATAGTGCCCAAGTGGTATGACAACAACAGTAGATGCACTAAGGTACCTCAAAAATGGTGTATTGTTTTTCAAATTGTCTTACGCTCGATTGGTGGATAAGAGCAAAAAATATCAAAGAATGCGCCCTAATGTTTTGATTTTTATCTGTGAACGGATCAACTTTTGAACAGTATTGTGTTTATTTGATATACGAATTTTTAGTTGCTATATTTTATGATGTGGTGATCCTTTCTTACATCTGTATTTTGTGTGTAAGGCAAGATGACATATGTCGAATAAAAGCCTACTGAAATGATAGTCCGCAACTTACAATTTCTAAAACAAAGGTTCTATGAGAAGGGGGATAAGGCAGACGCCCTTCTGGCAGCCAGGCTACGGAGACAACCGGGTGAAAGGTGGGTTGCAGCAATAGAAGGAGAGGGCAGGGACTTGGAGGAGTCAGCAGAGGGGATTCGGGAGGAGTTTGCTGCGTTTTATGAGGGCCTGTATAGGAGTGAAGGGATGGCAGACAATGAAGAGATCGGGGAATATCTTGAAGACTCCCGACTCCCCCTTCTCACGGAAACAGAATCAGAAACCCTAGAAGCTCCAATTGCAGGGAATGAAATCAGGGTACCATTGGAAGGTTGAAGCTAGGTAAGGCCCCGGGAGAGGATGGGTACACATCAGGATTTTATAAGTCCTTCTGGCTCTGCTCCCCTTCCTGACGAAATTGTTTAATGAGATCCTGATCATGGGGAAAGCTCCAGACTCCTGCACACGGTCTCACCGAAGGAGGGCCGTGGTTCTTACCGCCCGATCTCTCTATTGAACATAAACGCAAAAATCTATGCCCTGTAATAGCCGGAAGGCTGGAAGGTCACTTACTGAGGCTGGGTATCAGTGTTACGAGAGGTCCTGGGTGTCAGCACACCTGGTCGACGATGTGTCGAGGGACCTTCTAGACCTCCGTTTCCTGTCAATATAAGCTGCACGCTGTCAAACTACTGCACAGATGGCAATATGACCTGGTCAAACTCTCAAGAATGTATCTGGATGTGAGCCCGTTGTATTGGCATTATTGTGGGTCAAGGGGTGATTACTGGAATATGTGGTGGGGGTGCTCGGAGGTTCAGTCATACTGGGATGTAGTCTTGAGTTGGATCCGGGACTTGGATGTGGTTAAAAGAATAAAAGCCCCTATGTTGGTCCTCTTCAGGTTGAAGGCACATGAGGGAGGGCATGTTAGGCTCCCGAGAATGGTTCACAGCCTTCTCCTGGCCAAAGGGCTTGCTTGGCTACACAATGGAAGGGAGTTCGGCTTCCAGGGGAGAGGGAGTGGATTAACATGGCCAGGAACATATATGTAATGGATCTCATAACAGCGGGTCTACATGGGAACCCAGGCTCGATTTGAAACGGAATGGTCAGACTTCTGTGCAGAATATATTCAGCAAGGATGAGGAAACATTGATGGGAGAAGGGGGCTGAGCAGGATGGAAGGGCAATCTGGGCATCCCGGGGTATGGAACTGTGAGAATCTATATCCATACTGGAACTCCAAAGTGAGTGTCTGCAAAAGGGATAGTGAAAGAGAGAAGACATGTGACTAAAAAGCAGAGATTTGGTTGGATGGGGAAGGGGAGCGGAGCAGGGGGGGTGTCAGTTGGATATGAGGGGGGAGGGACGAGGGGTGGAGTAAGTAGAATATATTTAGTTGTGTTGCCAAAGTGCTAAGTACAGGATTGAATGGCGTTCTTGTGGGTTTTTCACATTGGCTCTGTTACAATGTCTTTTTATGTTCACTGAAATCTCAATAAAGGAAAATTTAAAAAAGAAAAAAAATAGTTTTGAGGCTGTGTTGCAAGTATATCTGACAAAATCCTCAGATGGAGAATACAAACTTGTGTTTTGGCAATGCTATGGCTTAGGACAAGCATGATATATTGGTGTAAGGAAGAAATAACTAGATTCACCTTATGTGGGTGTTGTCTGTAGTTTCTTTTGGAGCATAGCTGGGCTTGGGCGCCAGGGAAACAGGAAAACAGAAGGCGCCCTTAGTTTCTCCCCTTGCCCGGCTTTCCAGTCTTTTGGAGCATAGCTGGGCTTGGGTGCCAGGTGAGCAGGAAAACAGGAGGCACCCTTAGCATCTCCCCTTCCCCGGCTTTGCAGGCGAGGCTGCCATGAGGCGCTCTTTCATTAGATGTTTTCCGGGTCTTTTTTCACCCTGGAATAAACCAATCCGAGGTGGGGAGAGCACAGGAGTGTGTAGCCTGGGTGAAGGTAGGTGGTGTAGGGAGGCGGACGGAGAAAAGTGTGGTTTATGCTTAAATAAGCACAAGATGAAAGCCGAGTGCAAAATAAATACAAAGGATGGATCCCCTATGGCTTCTTCCCCCTTCCCAGCCTCTGCACTAAGGCCTTTCATATAACCAGAGTTGGAAGTTGTGAAAACATGAAGGGTTCAATACACAATCGTGATTGAGTGTTTGTTAGGGAGAATTCTCTGTAAAGGCTAATTTCCCAAACCTAGTGAGTCCCCCAGCAGCTTTGCTGGATTTTTGGGGTTTATTTTTTTTTCTCCTGCTAAGAGTGAGACTCTTTTTACTCCCACTCTTAGACATGATTTGAGGTGTTCCTTTATCTTTCCATGTGTTTTATGGGCTATGGGATCTTTTACTCCATAGGGTCTCATGTGTTTTTGATGTGGGTTACACAGCCCCCTCCGTGCCGTAACCCAGGGGTGTTGTAGCAACCCCCCAACATAGACTCCATACCCTGGGACTGACTACTGTCTCCCAGGGCATGTAAAGTCACCATTGGCTTTACTAGTCCCAAATTATGAACAGAAACCAGTACAAACCATCATGTTGTGGACGTACTGGTCGGGGCAATTCGATTGCCCCGGGGTCTGTTGTTCGAGGGGGCACGTCTCCGTCCCCCCTGATCGAGTTTTGGCTGGTGGCAGTGGATACTACTTTTTATATTCGACCGCAAATATATCTCTATGGGATTTTCCCATTGCTCGAGGCTACCAACCTTAATTATTTAATTCTTATAGCCTCGAACATACCGCCGGTTTATTTATTTAATATTAATTCACGGGTTGGTATTTTTTGCCAGAACTCGATTCTAAAATGGCGTTTGTGTTCTCTTCTGTGACTCCAACCCAAGTCGAGCCTTTTGTTCCACTTTTTGGCGGGCTTCTCCACAGAAGCCTCCAAAAGTGGTGCCACTCTGTCTGGGTACCACAGGGGGTGTGGGAGGGGGTTTAGGCACCCTGGACTGAGTTACCTTGGTAACTCAAGTCGCACTCTTGTGTGATTGGCCCGGCTCACCACTTAGCATGCTTGATTGACAGCTAGGCTGAGTGAATGGGGGTGTGCTGCATAAAAGCAGGGCTTTGGGGACTGGGACTTCAGAAGTCGCCACAGGACCTAAGAATCCGAGGAGGGAGAAGCTGAGCCGACCTGCAACGACGACACCACCGGTGGAGCCCTGCTGAACCGTCTCACAACTTTTCCTGACGACAGAGGAGATCTCCAGTCCGGAGAGTCCTCTTCCTTTGACTGGTGGGGATAACCAGTTTTGCCTTCTTTCACCTTCCTGGAGCATCTCGTGGCCGCCTTGCCCGTGCCAAGCACCCCGGCAACCGGAATACCACAGGTTACCACTACCGCAAAGAGAAGGGTAGTACCTTTTAACCGAAGAACTCAGCGGCTGGTTTCTTCCCTGGCAGTGCAACGACCTTCATCTTTCCTCCACGACGAGACCTCTTCTTCCTCTGGACGAAACGCAGACTTGCACCTGCTGCCAGGAACAACTGCCCCTGCTGGAGCTTCCTTCACACTTAAGGTACTGTGGCCCGCCTGGCTTCCCTTGCGACAAATCGTTCGGGGTGACAGTAAAGCCTCGACTTTCTAACCTGGGCTAGCCTGGGACAACCTAGCTAACTTTTCCTGACATAAATTTCATCCTTTTTGTGCGAACTATCTACAAGACTCTTTGGGCATAACCCCACTGTGTGAACCTGGACCCCTTCTGCTTACTCTCTCCAAGAGTGGGCCTTGCAATTGACTACCTGGCTCTCCAGTAAAACTCTGCCTATCCTGCCTTACTGTGGTTCTTTTAAAAGTATTGAAACTTGTGTGCTTCCTTAACTCTGCCTTTTTCCATACCTTTCTTTATAACTTATTAGAGTGTCATCTTATGTTAAGCGCTCACCTCTGTCTGAAAATAAGTGGTGTTTCTCACTAAGACTTGTCTAATAAGTGAATAGGGTTGTATATATATATATGATAGTGACTGTGTGCTGAATTTACTTACCTCGTTTTTGCTAATGTAAATCCCAAGTGTGTCTTTAAATAAATAATTATATACTTTTACACCAAAGCTCTGGTCAGTGTTTGTTTGTACTACTGTGTCTCTGTACCTATTGTGTATACTCTGCATACTGCCTAACTCTTCTTGAGGGAAGTCTGACTGCTCAGCCACAGCTACCAAGTGAATCTGTGTGGTACAGACTGCTACCAAGTGGGTTTACTGCCAAACACCTGTAGTCTTAAATCTTTTGCAGTGGTCCCTAAGGGAACTGCACAGGTTTCTGCAGAACAGTGTTCCTTCGCAGAGTCAATGAAAAGGAAGACATGCACTCCCATCTGGTCAGTGAATGGGGCCACAGGCGTGAGTGTGAGCTTACCTCAAAGATGCAAGCTGATCCAGAGAGTCCTCATCCACGCATGAACAAGGGAGCAGGGAGAAGTGGCGATCCACACTCTGAAGAGGAGAAGCCATGGAGGAAGGAGGTTTGCCACAATTTACAGGGGTGCCTGATTCCAACATGGTGGCTGTACCATTTATACACTCATCCCGTGAACCGTGGGCCATAGAAACACAAGCACATTTCAGTAGCTACACCTGGGTGGGAGGAGGCTCTAAGTCCCCCCATCCAATGCCATATTAGAAGCGTAAACACTGAGCATGTGATTACCGTGAAGCTCTCATTGTCCCTATTAAAATCCGAGCCCAGGTATAAAAGGGGCCTGGCCCTAGCAGGTGATGTGGGGGTTTGGAGACAAGTGAGCAGTGCAGAGACAGCGAGAGAACGGGCGAAATGAAGGAACATGCAAAGAAATGCTTTGGAGAAAGTATAGGACATGAAAGAAAAGGAGTAGGGAAAGGAAGCTGTTGGAAATTTGAACGAGAAGGAAGTAGGAAGAAGAGGGAGGAAGGCATTGGAGGAGGGACAGGAGAGTGCAAGGGAAAGGAAGACATGTAGGAGGAGAGTACTTGTTTGGATGTCCCTGGATGGCCCATAACGTTGTGGGGGGGTCCCTTTTTTGTGTTTTACGTCTTTTTTCCGACCCGGGCATAGGGGTGTTTTTAACCCTCCTTATACACTGTAGGTATACCTGTGTGTGAGTCCTTTGTTGATCCCTCACTCTGTCATTGCAGTCTTCTCGGAACATGTTGAAAAGACCAACAGTGTCTACTTCTGCTCTTCTTGCATAAGCGCACTGGGTTTGTTGAGCTCATGACAGACCTGCATATATGTGCTTGAGTTCCTGTCTGGAGTCTGTCGCTTTACTCATTTGTTTCTTTTGAATTATTGGCCGAGTCTTATTGGACTTCACCTGATGCTCTACATCTACCCCCCCCCCTCAACACCCATTTTACCCTGTCCCTTTATCTGCCCCAAACCTACCACAGAAACATGTGGTAAAATGTCCCATCACAAACTACTGTCAGCCAGCTGCGGTCAGATGAGTGGATACCGCAGATGTCCGCAAAGTTACTGGTACAGAACATACAGCCTATATTGCCATTGTTCGTGAAGTTGATTCTGAAACACTGGTCTGCAACAGTGCCTTTTGCTTATACTTTCCCTGGCACATGTCATCCAGAAAAGGCAAACAATCTGCATGTTTTCTTCATCTTGGCATCTAGACGTTGGGATGTGGGGAGGTTTTCAGAGTGAGGGGAGATTGGCCTTAATGTCTGTGTGAGTTGCCCTTCTATTTGCACCACTGGTGGTGTCTGCTCTCTTTGCTTCCCTGTGGCAATTCACTTTTTATAGGTTCAGATTTTTGGGGATATGGCAGAGCTGTTTGGGAAGTAGTTGCCAACCCATAGGATATTGTTTCCTCTTTGTTCCCCTTCCAAGACCACATCCTTGACTTCACTGAGCTCTGTTCTCTGCAGGTTAACATCAGCACACACTATTGCCAGGATGGGGTCTGGCATGGATTCACATGCTCATGAATATTCCCCATCTTCAGTCTGGGAATTCCCGGTAAAAGAAAAATCTGTTTGTTTCATTTCTGTACTGTTTTTCTCATATAAACCAATCACTGAGCTCTGGGCCATACTGTCCCCAGCCAATGACTGCCCTCTACCTAAACCCCTCCTCTGGCAGCCATCTTCATTTTACTGCACGTTCAAATGTTGGTAGTCCTCGTGCTTTGCTCTTCGAGCTTTTGCTTCGTTTTCACTTTTTTGAGAGTTAACCTCTATTTTTCAGTCAATCAAGCCCTTGTGCTCTATCGATCATCCTTCTGAATAATGTGGACCTGTTTTTCGGATTTTTCAACCCCCCCTCAAGGACTGATTTCATGGAGTTCCCTTCTTGGAGGCTTCCAGAAGATTCTTCAGGCCTACACCTCGTGGATCATGTCGGACGAGAAGGACGGCGCTTCCCTCTTTAAGGTTTGCTCCAACTGCGGTTTGCGGAACGTGTATATGGACGACAAGCATTCCCAGTGCCTGTACTGCCTACATCCTACACACAAGGCGGAAGATTGTGTGATTTGCTGGAGATTCACGGGCTGCACTTTGAAGGATCGGCGCCAGGGACTGGAGTCATGGTTGCAGTCCAAGGCCTCTGCCCCGGGTGGCACCCAGGGGCATGTCTTTGGATCTGGCAAGTCTGAGCGGGCTTCTTAGTCCTTTGAGGGCACCACACCCGTGGGGGGTCCAACACAAGGCCAAGTACCGAAAGTCTGCTTCCATCAGGGGCGCCGCTACCGCGGGTCCCACAACGGTCTGGGCGCAATTGTCCTCTCCATCAGCATCTATCTCCAGCCACCACTCTGTATCGTCGTCCAAGAGGAAGTCCGCTTCCCCGGTGAAGCTGAGGGAGAATCCGGAGAAGGCCAAGCAGGATAAGGCCAAGCAGGGTGCGGTGACCGGCCCACCTGCGACAGAGAAAGCCGAGGGAGACGAGGATTCTGACAAGCGACCTAAAGAAAAGGCCAAGTAGGACAACGTGAAGGAGAAGGCCAAACCGGACAAGTGCTCCAATCTGTCCGTGTAGGTCAAGTGCACCAGGCGAGATCGCCACCCTCCCTCGAGGCGGTGGTGGTGGCGTCACTTTCAAAGACGTAGGGTCGGACCCACAGGGTGCCCCGACGACGGCCAGGGTGTCTCTTCCTCCCAGGAGAGAGGCTTCGAGCATACCTGTTGAAAAGACCCCGGAGAAGAGGATGCTGGACCACAGCCCGAGACAGACCCCTCTGGACCTGAAGAAAGGGGGGAGGGGTCGTGGAAGACCTGCAAGGAACAGACATTTCTTCGTCTGATGATATTGTTTCCGTCCACACCGTCAAGGAGGGCAATGACGACGAGGGTGATGCCGGAGACACAACGGGCCCCAGGACGACAGGGGTCCCTGCGCCTGGTGTCCTACACCCCAGATACCGCCTAGAGACTTTTCGATGGACATCCTCTCTACCCTTCACACACTGGTGTCTGAGATACAGAGGATGATTCCGGCAACTCCAGCGCCTGCTCCTCCCGCCGGCCACCCCGTTCACACCAGGGGAACCACCGGCCAAGAAGAGGAGGATGCACCCTTCGCCTCCATGCCACCCATCGACCCCCTCCTCCGCCCTGCTCCCCACCCAGGGATGCGGATATGGACACAGCGACGACTGGTACAGATGACGGCAGGATGGGGGTCCTCCCGTTGCCTCAGCCCAGGGCCTCTCCATCGGACGAGAAGGGCTCTTTCCATGCCATGATTGCCTGGGCGTCGGAGATGTTCCAGCACACGCTCAAGGAAAAGGAGGGCTTCTTGTACCAACGCCGGGAGGCGAACAGAAAGACCATCCTTTCTGTCACGCTACTAGACGATGTTTGGGATGATGGGCTAGCCCTGCTGAGTAACGCCGCTACAGCCCCAGCGAAGAGGGACCGGTTGGAGAAAAAGTACCGGGTGCTGGACTCTGCACCCAAGTGCTTGCGGTCTCAGCCATCGCCGGACTCTGTGGTCTCAGCGGCCACCAGGAAGAAGTCCTCGGGCTTGTCATCCTCTTCTTCCTCCACCCCTCCGGACAACGAGGGGATTCGATAGGCAGGAAAGTGATCTACTCAGTAGCTACGACTGTCAAGGCTGCCCTCATGATCGTGGCCAGATACGGCCGAGAGCTGTGGTTCAAGTTGGCTCCTCTACTGGACTTCCTCCCCGACAACAAGCAGTATGGAGTGTGGAGATCCTTCAAGAAGGCGAGGTGGCACCAGACCACGCCATCACGGTGGCCCTGGACATCGTGGACACGAGGTTCCGCCAGATTGTGAATGGAGTCTGTCTTTGCCGTCATGGTTGGCTCAAGGCCACCAACTTTAGACATGGTCCAGACAAGGGTTTTGGATGTGCCCTTTGACAGGGACAACCTGTTGGGGAAAACAGTGGATGAGTCCCTACAGGCCATCAAGGCTGACACAGCCCCCCTAGGCAACCTGCAGCAACATTGAGCGTCCTTTCGTTCCTCAGGAGGGAAGTCTCAGATCTTCGAAGGTGTTTCAGCGGGAGCTCTTCCTCTTACCACCAACCCCCCCTGCTCCTCGACCTAGGAAGCCAACCGGGGTCGATACAAGGCCTTCAGAGGCAGACGTTGTCGTCGGGGCCCTCAGGCGGCCCGTCGACCTCCAAACAGGACTGAACCGTCCGGGATGTTGGGCTTACACCCATGCACCCCGGTGGGAGGCTGGCTGGCGAACTTCATCGGCGTGTGGGAGACAATCCCCACCGACAGATGGGTGCTGGATGCTCTCGCCCACGGACACACACTAAAGTTTCATCGCTAGTGTCTGGGGATACCTCCAGTGGCCAACAGGAAAACCAGATCCCTCAGCTGCTGCGTGAGGTGTGGGCAAACTTGCAAAAAGGGGCGATACAGCTTGTTCCTCGACGACTCCAGGGCTTCGCAGTATACTCAAGGTTCTCCAGCATGGGGTCTGGCATGGATTCACATGCTCATGAATATTCCCCATCGTCAGGCTGGGAATACTCGGTAAAGAAAAAATTAGTATCAGTTTCGTTTCTGATCTGTCTTTCGTAGTAGTAACCAATCACTGATCTCTGCGTCATACTGACCACAGCCAATGACTGCCCTCTACCTAAGCCCTGCCTCTGGCAGCCATCTTCAGATTTTTACCGCACGTTCAAGTGTTGGGATCCTCGTGCTATTGCTCTCGAGCGTTAGTGCTTTTTTTCACGTTTTTTCTGAGAAAAATTTCTCTTTTTTCGGTCAAAAGAGCCTCAAGCTCCACCGTCTCTTCATCCGATTAACGGGGACCCGTGTCGGATTCGTCTACGCCCCTCAAGGGTGAGCGAGGCGGTGACCCTCCCCCCAAGGAGAAGGCGGTGAGCGCACCTAAGGTGGTGAAAGCCTTAATCCACCCGGCCAAGGCCTCTATCGAGACAGTCGCGGCGGCCCTGGCTCAGCCTGTGGAGGCTACACTAGTGGTGGCGACCTCGGGGCCCAGAGTCTCCCTGCCACCGCGGAGGGAGTCCTCTTTCATGCCCATCGACAGGACCCCCGTGAAACCTCTGACGGAGAAGAAAAAGGGGGGGCAGGAGGTCGTCGTGGATTCGGCCTCAACCTCTGAGGAGGAGCTGATCCAAGTCTTAAGCCACGGCGTTGGCGTGGAAGAAGGCCAGCCCGTCGGTAGGGACCCCGACGTAGGAGACGACGAGAACGTCGAGGGTGCCGACGGGGCTCCTGACCGCCCGTCGGACTCCCCTCAACCAGTGTCGCAAGACAACTCGGCGGCCATTTTGTTGGCTATTCAGTCCTTATGCTCGGAGATAAGGACGAGATTGCTGTTACCACCAACGGAGCAACCGCTCCCGACGGGGGACCCGGAGCCAGGCCCTTCTGGGAGCCCTCCCCCTAAGAGAAGAAGGATTCATCCTCCACCTCCTTTTCAGCCATCGCGCCCTGTTCAGCCCTCCTCCCCGTCCATGACACGTGGGGATGATACGGGGACTGACACGGCCGCGACGGGTACAGACGACGAGGTTTACGGCGAGAATCTCCTGTCGTCACCTCCCACCCGGGCTCCCCGCCCGACGAGATTGGATCATTTCACTCCATGATCGCCTGGACGACTGGCTCATCCGAGCAAAGACGAAGGAGCTCGCCGTGGAGCACACGGCAAGGACCGTCCAACTACTCACGGACCTGGGATTCTCCATAAACTACGCCAAGTCCCACCTGGTGCCCGCGCAAGACGCGCTGTTTCTGGGAGCGAAGCTCGACACAGTGTCGCTTCTGGCCTTTCCGTCGGAGGAAAGGACGAGGGCCATCTTGTGCAAGGTGCAGCGGATGCTGGTTGCGGACGCGGCCAGGGTGAGGTCCATCAAGTCCCTCCTCAGAATGATGTCTTCTTGCATTTACCTCAACCGCCTGTGCAGGCTCTGGATGCGCCCGTTGCAGGAGTTCCTGGACGCGCGTTGGATCCAGACGACGGGCAGCTTCGAGGAGAGGTTCACACTCGACGAGAGTTTCCGACGAGCGATCCGGTGGTGGGGCACCCGCGCGCATCTGACGGCGGGCATGGACTTCCAGACCCCCGGCCAACAGGAGACAGTGACCACGGATGCCTCCCTGGAAGGGTGGGGAGCGCACACCGAAAATCTGCACGCGAGAGGCATTTGGCTTCCTACGGAGAAGTCCCTCCATATCAACGTCCTGGAGCTCCGTGCAGTGTTTTGGGCCCTCAGGTCCTTCCTTCCGTCCCTCAAGGGCAAGGTGGTGAGGATCTTCACCGACAACACCACCACCATGTTCTACATCAGGAAGCAGGGCGGTACCAGATCCCCAGCCCTGTCCAAGGAGCCGCAGGATCTGTGGCATTGGGCCGTCGCCCAAGGGATGTTTCTGGTGCCGTTTCATCTGGCAGGGATAAAAAACACCATCGCCGACTCGCTCAGCAGAGAGCTGCGCTCGTGCCACGAGTGGGAACTACGACAGGATCTAGTGGACCGCCTCTTCCGACGGTGGGGCACTCCCCAGATCGATCTGTTCGCGACGGCGACGAACTCCAAGTGCCCGAGGTTCGCCAGCAGGTTTCCCCAGCCGAGGAGCATGGGCGATGCTTTCTCGTTCCCCTGGGAGGGCCTGTTTCTATACGCGTTCCCTCCATTGCCATTGCTGATCCGGCTCATCAACCAGCTCAAGAGGTCACGGTGCAGGATGATCCTCGTCGCACCTGCGTGGCCGAGACAGATATGGTTCCCGGACCTTCTGGACTTGTCAGCGTCCCCATCAATCAAGCTGCCAGTGGACGCGGATCTTCTCTCCAGGGAAGGAGGCTCCATCCTCCATCATGACCCGAAGTCGCTGAACTTGCAGGCCTGGCTCCGTTAGAGTTTGGAGGATACGACATACCGGCCGACTGCAGAGAGGTTCTTGCAAAGGTCAGGGCGTCCTCAACTCTTAAATGCTATGGACACAAATGGAAGAGGTTCTCTGTCTGGTTCCACGCACAGAAGATTAACCCTCTATGGATTACGGCTCCCCAGGTACTGCCGTACCTTCTGACGCTGGCCAAGGCTGGACTGGCGCACGCGTCCATCAAGATTCAACTTGCTGCGATCTCCCGATACACCAGAACCACAGGGCGGACGTCTTTGTGGTCTCATCGTCTGGTGAAAGAATTCATGAAGGAACTGTTCAGATCGTTCCCGCCGATGAAGGCTCCGGCCCCGGCGTGGGAGCTCAACGTGGTGCTGACCAAGCTCATGGGACCTCCGTTTGAGCCTCTGCACTCGGCTCCGTTGAAGTTCTTGTCGTGGAAAACAGCGTTTCTTGTGGCCATCACCTCCGCACGAAGAGTGGGAGAGATCCAGGCCCTTTCCTGCAAGCCCCCGTACTTGACTTTTCACGACACGAGGGTAGTGCTCAGGACGCACCCCTCCTTCATGCCCAAGGTGCCGTCGGACTTCCACCTCAACGAACCCTTGGTGTTGCCTGTTTTCTTCCCGTCGCCTTCGTCGCCGGCCGAAAGGACTTTGCACTCGCTGGATGTGGCTAGAGCGCTGAAGTTCTACGTGGACCGCACGAAGTGTTTTCGGAAGACGTCACAACTTTTTGTGAACTTTGGACCTGTCAATCAGGGGAAGGCTCTCTCAAAGGGCTCCATTTCCAGATGGCTCTCCGGCTATATCATGTACTGTCATCGGTTGGCAAACCGACCGCTGCCTGGCCGTCCGAGAGCCCATTCCACCAGAGCGATCGTGGCATGTCTAGTATGACGTTGTTTTTCTCTTTACATTTAAAATGGGCCAGTTGTCGGGCCCTCAACTCCGAGGTCAGTTTTAACGGTATTTGCTAATCAAACAACGCATCACTGTATGCAAGAACTTGTCCAAAGAGCGGTGGTTTGCAGGTGTGCCGGTGTGCCCTTGCTGGACATCTGCAGGGCTGCTACGTGGAGGTCGACGCACACCTTCACGAAATTCTACTGCGTCGATCGGGAGGAGTCCAGGGTCGGCCAAGCAGTGCTGCGCAACCTGTTCGCCTAAGGTGAGCCTGGTGAGGAGGTAAGAATTGCTTAATGTTGAGTTTGATGTAATGCTTAATGTTGAGCCTTTGCCACCTCCCGTGGTTGTGCATGTGTGCACTGCTATGTATTCTTTATTCATGAGCATGTGAATCCATGCCAGACCCCATGCTGGAGAAGGAACAAGTTACTTACCTGTAAATGTTGTTCTCCAGCATGGGTCTGGCATGGATTCACATGCGAACCCTCCCGCCTACCCCTCTGCGGCTCTTCACTTGGTCATACTGCCACTTCACGTGCTACCAAATCTGAAGATGGCTGCCAGAGGCGGGGCTTAGGTAGAGGGCAGTCATTGGCTGTGGTCAGTATGACGCAGAGATCAGTGATTGGTTACTACTACGAAAGACAGATCAGAAACAAAACTGATACTGATTTTTTCTTTACCGAGGATTCCCAGCCTGACGACAGGGAATATTCATGAGCATGTGAATCCATGCCAGACCCATGCTGGAGAACAACAGTTACAGGTAAGTAACTTGTTCCTACTTCCTCGTACGAAAGAAGACCCGGGGCTGGAGGACCATTTTCGACCTACGATGGCTCAAAAAATACATAAAGTCCCAGAAGTTCTGGATGGTCACACTATAGCACGTGCTCGGCCAGCTGGAGGAGGGGGACTTTCTGTCGTCGTTGGATCTGGAGGACGCGTACTTGCACGTCCCCATTCACCAAGGACACCGCAAATTTCTACGCTTCGTCGTTCAGGGGAAGCATTATCAGTTCAAGGCTTTCCCCTTCGGACTGAAGTCGGCGCCCAGAGTCTTCACCATTTGCTTGCCACCGGTCACGGCCCATCTGCGACTGCAAGGGATCCACGTTTACCCCCATCTGGATGACTGGCTCATCCAGGCCAGGTCAAGGGACAGCGCCGTCGAACACACAATAAGGACCGTCCGACTGCTAACAGACCTGGAGTTCTCGATGAACTATGCAAAATCCTGCTTGACTCCAATGCAGGATGCTTGGTTCCTGGGAATCCAGGCTCAACACAGTGTCATGCCTGGCGTCACTGTTGGTGGAAAGGATATTGGCCATCTTAGGCATGGTGCAATGGCTGTTGGCACTGAAGATCGCCACGTTGAGGACAATCAAGTCGCTGCTTGACATGTCATCATGCATATACCTGGTTCGGCTCTGCAGGTTGCGGATGCAGCCCCTGCAGGAGTTCCTCGATGCCCGGTGGGTCCAAATGTCCAGAGTCTTCCATCTGATGGTGGGGCGTGGGCTCCAATCTCGCCGGAAGCACACATTTCCAGAACGCCCCCGGTACCAGGAGACGGTCACGACGGACGCGTCTTTGGAAGGTTGGGGGGCCCACACCAGACTTCTTCACGCCAGAGGCCTGTGACGGCCGGAAGAGAAGGATCTGCACATAAACATACTGGAACTACGGGCAGTGTTCTGGGCCATCAAGTCTTTCCTGCCGTCCCTTAAGGGCAAGGTGGTGAGGGTCTTCACGGACAATACCACTACCATTTATTGACATCTGGAAGCAGGGGGGCACCAGATCCCCGGTGCTTTCCAGGGAGGCGCAGGAGCTGTGGCACTGGGCCATCGCCCAGGAGATGTTCCTCATTCCGTTCCACCTGGCAGGAATACAGAACACAGTCGCCGATTCCCTCAGCAGGGAACTCCGCTCTTGCCACGAGTGGGAACTTCGGCAGGACCCAGTGGACAACTTGTTTAGCAAATGGGGCCATCCCCAGATCGATCTATTTGCGACGGCGACGAACAACAAGTGCCGGAGGTTCGCCAGCAGGCGTCACCAGCCGGGGAGCATGGGGGACGCATTCTCATTCCCCTGGGACGGCCTGTTTCTTTATGGGTTCCCGCCGTTGCTTCTTCGAGTCATCAATCAACTCAGACGGTACTGGTGCAGGATGATCCTCGCCGCACCAGCATGGCCGAGGCAGATCTGGTACCCAGACCTTCTCAGCATGTCAGCGTCTCACCCCCTGCCCAGTCAAGCTCCCAGTGAATGCTGAGCTTTTCGCCAGGGAAGGAGGCGCAATACTGCACCACGACCTGGGATCGCTGAACCTGAAGGCCTGGCTCCTGCAGCATTAGAGTTCGGAGGCAACGATCTTCCAGTGGACTGCAAAGAGGTGCTAGCCAAGGTCAGAGCGTCGTCTACTTTAAAATGCTACGGACACAAATGGAAGAGATTCGCAATCTGGTGCTGTTAGCAAAAGATTGACCCTATGAGGGTCACGGACCCTCAGGTACTGCCATATTTGTTATCGTTGGCTAAAGCTGGGCTGGTTCATGCCTCCATCAATGTTCATCTAGCAGCTATCTCCTGCTACACCAGATCTCTGGGATGGTCCTCTTTGTGGTTGCACCATCTGGTTAAGGAATTCATCAAGGGACTATTCTGTTCGTTCCTGCCGGTGAAGGTGCCGGCCCTGGCGTGGGAACTCAATGTGATACTTTCTAGGCTCATGGGAGCTCCGTTTGAGCCTATGCATTCTTTTCCGTTTAAGTTCCTGTTGTGGAAGACAGCTTTTCCTGTGGCCATTACCTCTGCACGATGAGTGGGTGAGATCCAGGCCCTGTCCTGTAAGCCACCTTACCTAACTTTCCACGAGACGAGAGTGGTGCTGCGTACGCACCCCTCCTTCATGCCCAAGGTGCCGTCGGACTTTCACCTAAACGAGCCCTTGGTGTTACCTGTATTTTTACCGACGCATTCATCGCCAGCTGAAAAGACTCTGCACTCGCTGGATGTGGCTAGAGCGCTGAAGTTCTATGTGGACCGCACAAAGGTTTTCTGGAAAAAATTTCCAGCTCTTTGTCAACTTTGGTCCTGTAACCATGGGAAGGACCTGTCCAAGGCTTCAATTTCCAGGTGGCTCTCCAGGTTTATCACCCACTGTCACCGGTTGGCAAACCGACTGTTACCTGGCTGTCCAAGAGCCCATTCTACCAGAGCGATCGCTGCCACAACGGCGTTCCTATCTGGTGTGCCCCTTTCTGGACATCTGCAGGGCTGCTACGTGGAGGTCGACGCATGCCTTCACGAAATCCGACTGCATCGAAAGGGATTCCAGGGAGGAGTCCAGAGTCGGCCAAGCAGTGCTACGCAACCTGTTTGCCTGAAGGTGAGCCTGGTGAGGAGGTAAGAGATTGCTTCTGTTGAGCCTTGCCACCTCCTGTGGTTGTGCATGTGTGTACTGCTATGTATTCTTTATTCATAAGCATGTGAATCCATGCCAGACCCCATGCTGGAGAAGGAACAAGTTATTTACCTGTAACTTATTCTCCAACATGGGTCTGGCATGGATTCACATGCAAAACCTCCCTCCCGCCCCTCTGCGGCTCTTTTCTTGGTCCTAGTACCAATTTACGTGCTACCAAATCTTTAGATGGCTGCCAGAGGAGGGGCTTAGGTAGAGGGCAATCATTGGCTGGGGGAGTATGACCCAGAGCTCAGTGATTGATTGGTTTATAGGAGAAAGATAGTTCAGAAATGAAACTGAAACTGATTTTTCTTTTACCGAGGAATCCCAGCCTGACAACGGGGAATATTCATGAGCATGTGAATCCATGCCAGACCCATGTTGAAGAACAACAGTTACAGGTAAGTAACTTGTTCCCTATTTTCCCCTCAATGGATGCCATGGATTCTTGTATGACCTCTATTAAACTGGCCGCCAAGCAGAACCTGCCATATTTTGTAAGCCCAGGCCCACCAGATATGTCACCATCTCTGTGCCTCTTGCTCTCCGAGGCAAATTAGTCCGTTCTCTATTGCCTGTCTGGAGCTATGGGTGCCATGTTTGTCCTTGGTCATAGTTGCCTCCTTTGTCTGCCTGCCACTCCGCCAAGTGCACAGCCAGCAGTCTTTACCAACTGGGGCAGCCTGCCCCACTTTACTGGGTGCACATATACATTGACTCAATTTTCATTCTCACCCAGTATTTCTCCTTTCCCAGCTCCAATAAACCAGGACGTTTCTTTTTTCGACACACAAAGGGTCATCAATCAACCTCAGTGTGTCGCACGCAAGCCTGTCTTTCCTGCATCTGCTCGGTAGTTATGTAGTCACCTACGGCAGCATCTTGAGGTAGGCTCTTAAACACTTTCTAAACGCCCCACGAACCTCCAGTGGCTTATTATCCCCTGTTGTTATGTGTTAAACAGCATTTAGCTAGCCACCATCTGCCAACACGTAGTAATGTGCTTTTGCATTTTTTGTTTCTTCAGTTTGGGAACATAGACACATGCTGACATTCTGTTTCTCTCACATTAGTCCAGTCAGTTGCTTGCTGTGGCTGGATCTCCCTTTCAATAGTAGCGCTATAGGCCTCATCGTAGTGGTAAGCGTACCCGTTTGCCATGATTTTCATCTTGCTGGCGGTTTGTGTGACGTTTCAGTGCCCTTTTCACATTGGTAATGCCTGTCTTGGCTCTTCTCTGTCACCCCCTCGCCCCTACTCCCTCTTTTAGGTGACTTTCTCTATTTCTGGGCAGGGCCCCCCTCCCCTTTACTAGTACTTCTCAATGGTTCAAGGTGCATGGGGTCAACTGGATTGGCTGGCACTGTGTGACACTCCTCGCTCTCTGGTGATTTGTTTCCTCTTTGTTTAATGTGTCCTGTCAAACTTGGGTAATTAACTTGCATTTATGCCGTTTTTTATTAGAATGAGACAATATTTTATTCATGTCCTATAGGGCCCAGCATTGGCTTTTGGTCCTGAAGAAGGCGGTTTGAACCCTTCCACTCTGCCAAAACACCATTGTGATTTGTACGCCTTGGGCGTGTTTAACGCGACTGTAATTCTTGTTTTGCTGGAACTCACTACTTGTGTCTATGTATGATTTCAAATTCGTTCATGTTCATTGATGTTCTGTCTTCAGATCTACCTTGTATGTAGGCACATTGCCTTGTAATCAATTTGTTCAGGTTATGAACATACATAGGTTCTTTTGTTTTTTTGTCTGTTTGCTTAATTCATGAAATTAATCATTCCATTTTTCTGATCATGTATTACATAAAAATCAGTTTTGTTTGTTCATATAACTTAGTCTCTAAACCAAGTATTTGGACACTCAAAATTGTGTGATTCATTGACATACAGCATCATTTGATGTCAAGTTATTTGTGATTTATTCATTTCAAATTAGTTCAAATGGGAACAGCCTGTTTTGTGTATCCACACTAAACTGGAACAGCTTCCACAGCTTCCACCAGATATATCTAATACTGGTGCCAACTTGTTGCCTCCCTTCCAATGCTGTCATCTGAGTCAGGAACAGCACTGCAGCAACCGGCTGCGCCGATTCACCCGTTCCCAATTTTAAGGAAGCCAATGGTGCGGTTGCTAAGGACACCACAGTACCTTATCGTGTGACCCCCCCCCCCCTTCTTAACTCAGAAGCCCACCCAAGGCCTGGCCAAAGTCTAGCACCTGTCTGAACTGTCTCTCCTGGTCCATGTCATCTCCCGTACAGGCTCTTCCTTGTTTCCTTGCACCTATGTAATAGTCAGTTGTTAGCTGCTTCAGCTAATAGGGACATTTACATACCCCCGATCAAGATATCGGGATACTCATTGTTAAATTGTGAATGTTATTGAGAATTCAGTCAAAAGCATGTAGCAGAATTGGTCACAGTTGAACATTAGCATGAGTTATGTACAAATAAGCAATGATGAAAAATATTAATATTATGCATCTTGTAATACAAATGTATTATTTAATTGTGCTTGAACAAGAAATGAATTCCTCATTTTTGTTGACAACTGAAATTTACAGTACATTGATATAAAGGTTATCTTTTAAGATAAATGAACTGCCGCAGTGAATCTTTACTTAACTTGTCATTGTATGTGCCCCTGTTTGCACATCGTTTGTTTCTAGGTGCCCACCCTCTTATTGTTCTGATCCGGTAGCACAGGTCTAACAAGGAGCACCTATCTTGAAATATACTTAACTGTTTCTAAGAACCAAATAACTGGTTGAAATCGAGTGCACCTCTACACCCCACTAATAGATTTAGCTGCTTCAGCAAGCCCTTCTGTCATCCTCTGCACTTCTCAGGCTATTGGAAGGAATCTTGGCCCAAGGGTCAATTTAGGAGTCTGGCTGTGCTGTCGTCCAAGGTAGAGGTGCAGGGCTTCCAAGCCCCCAACATACAGCCAGCACCATTTTAAGTGGGCAACGCACAAACTTCAGCCTTCCAATTATATCCTTTCCCAGCAAGTAGGCTTTCCAGCTGCCACCTCTATTCCTGTGACCCCTGGAGGACTTGTCTCAAGATCAGAGCCAGCTTAACAGGATGTATTGCAGGGTTTTATGGGGCGAGTGGATGGACCGCCTGAGCTTCACGTCCTCAATATAACCCGCCATGCCCCCTCTTCTGTCAACATTGACGGGTTATCTCTGAGTTGATGCAGTAAAGGAACCATATAAAAGATTTTTTGAGAAGTTAGCCCTTTCTATCTGCTTTCTATCTGTTTTTCCCTCTTTTCCACTGCTTTGCTGTTTTAAATATTGCGCGTTAGCCCCTTTTTATTTTACATTTGTTTTTCCTTCCTTTCCCTTGCTGCTTTAAACTTAGTCTGTTTCAGCCTCCTTTCTAATTTGCTGATAGTTTCTGCATGTTCCTTGCCTGCCCTCCACCTGCATCTAGAAAGCCCGCCCCCTCTCACCTGCCTGCCTCCACTCCCCATTGGTCTGGGTCACCGGACCGGAACATATATTCGTTACTGACCCTTCGAGGGCAACCTTACCCGGACAGCCAGCTAAGGGCTCAGCAAAGGGCAGCTACCATACCGCGGTTGCCCCTGTTTGCCTGGAGACACTGAAGCCTGGAAACTTCTGCAACAACATGGTAAGCACGTAAAAGTTTTGCTTAAGCACTGCTGTTTCATTAGATCACATGAGATCACTAATGCGGTAACTCTAGTATTTTGACTCCAGTTCATGCTCTTATTTTAGTTGCATTTTAGGAACTGTGCATATTATATACCCATGTGCATTCTTCTCTTTGAATCTCGTTCCATTCTAGGTTCATGCCATATATCCTGTTTCTAGCTGCATTTTATGTTTCTGTTCACATTTTGAATTCATAGGAATTTTAGGTGCTGTGCAGATTTTCTCACAGGTGGCCAGAGAAATGCAGACGCTTCCTGATCCCAACCCTGGGGTTGCTGTACTGCAGGAGGATCACCTTGGTGGAAATGAGACCCAGGGAAGGGGGATATTCCATGGGATGAGACACTGTATTTTTCCTCTAACTGGGAGACTCTTACCACTGCACCAGAAGAAGTTATTGCTTATTGCCATTTTAATATCTCTCAACCTCCAATTAAATCTAAGGTGGTAAAACGTAAGGTTGTAACACCAAAACCCATTCTACCAAAAGAAAGAATCCTTTTGGTTTCTAAAAACAAATAAGTGTACACTACAAGGAAACGCAAAAGTGTCTTCTTTACACCATCTTCCTCTAATAAAGTTAAAACCTACATCCAGTCTGTTAAAAGTGGTCAAGGAATTAAGTCTACCCTTAAAATTACCAAAGAAAAGAGGTAGAAACACTCTACTTTAATTAAGTAGACTACATGTCCCAGAATCCCATAATGACTGAGACGAAGAAGAGGGCAAAGGGGGCATGTAGATGTAGTCAGGCAGTAAAGCCTAATAGCCTTTGCCAAGCTCAGGCAATTGAAACAAATGGTTCACACCTGAAGCCAATTTCTGCTTGCTGAAACCCATTTCGGAAGAATAACAGTAACTTTCCGAAGTGTTAAAAGTGAATGCAGCATCAAAGGGAAGTCGCGTGTAGCCAATTGTATTTCCCGAAAATAGGTTAAAACTGTGCCTGTAATGCTATATGCAAATACAAGGTTGAAGATCTATCTTAGAGTACTCGCGTATACCTAAATCTGTTTTTCCTTTGAAGACTGAACCTTGAAGAACTCGAAACAATTAATCTTTAAGTTCAGAAGTTGTTGTACTGACTAGAAGAACAAGCATGACCCCAAGCCAAGAGGTGAACCCTTTCCAAAGTTGAAAAATCCCTATTTAGACCTGTCCACCTGATATGGAAGGTTGTTAAAGGTGCAGTGTGCTCTGATACAAGTGTAACATTGTTACCCGAGGCTGGAAAAGTGGCAAGACGGCTTTGGAGTAATTCTGGAACCAAGAAGGGGTGAACAAAGCAGAGTAAGGGGGCTGGGTGCTTGTAAAGAAGATTACAAAAATAATCTTATTTATTGAGCATTTGTTAGGCGCCTATACAACCAATGGTGATTCAATTCGCCACAAGGCAGAGGGGGGCAGGGGGACAAGGGGAGTAAATAACAATGGCAGCAGTACATTTTCAATCCTGGCCCTACTAGGCCTTGTGACAAGTGCAGTGAAGAGAAGTGCAGGGATCAGGGTGTGGGGGGAAGTGAGGGGGAGTAAGTGAGGGGGAGTAAGTAAGGGAATAGTGCTGGTGGGAGCCTGGGAGGGAAGTGCCAAGGGGTGCACGGGAGGAGACCACTGGCTAGCTGCTTCGGTGGCAGGTATGTATTTCGGGAGAGAAAGTTGGAGATATCGTGGTCCCAGGCACCAGAAAGCCTTGTGGGTGATGCAGAGGGTCTTAAATGTTATCCTTGTGACGCGGGGAGCGAGTGGAGGGATTTTAGGGCTGGTGAGATACGGTCCATCAGGCCAAGGATAAGTCTTGCAGCCCTATTCTGGATGATATATATATTCTGAGGCTTGTGGAATCTGCTTAGATCACATGCTGTGCATAGGCCGACATCTAGTGGAAGCTGCGGAGTATTACAGTTTGTTTTTCGAAACTCGAAAATGGGCATCGACACATTTCGCGGAGTTCCCTGGCCTAAGCCATAATTTTGCAAAATATTGATAATTTTACCCCTTTCTCCACCCCAACGTCGAGATACCGAATTTCTACACTCGATGCCGGATCGGAGAGGATTTCGACCGTCGACTGCACGACGGATTTGGGCCTCGAGGCTTCCATCTCGGCCCGGGCCTGGGCCGCTGGCCTCGGCCCTGCAAGTAGGGAGAGTGGGGGGTGGTCATACTCTACACTCTTGTAATATATAGATACACTTATATATTCCTACATTTACCAGCCCGCTGCCACAAGGTGCGTATGGAGGGTACCCCTTTCCAATTCTGCCCCAAGTGCAATCGCAAATACCCTTGGGTCGACAGGCACGCCACGTGCAACCTCTGCTTGCCGAGGGACCACCTCGAGGCAAATTGCAGAGCCTGTAGT
Source organism: Ambystoma mexicanum (assembly GCF_040938575.1). Lineage (NCBI taxonomy): Eukaryota > Metazoa > Chordata > Amphibia > Caudata > Ambystomatidae > Ambystoma > Ambystoma mexicanum. The sequence continues at coordinate 648,761,856 of NC_090939.1, read as the reverse complement.
AGGTTTAAGCCTAAAACACTTAAGGACCGTTCAATCAAGCGTTGGGCCCACCATGCCAGGCTTCAAGAGGCCATGGCAGCGGAGGGCGCCTTCAGCGACGCCGTACTTTCGGACGGCGAGGGCTTTATGGCGTCGAAAGACAGCCGAGCGCAGGTCCCCGACCTCGGAAGGTCGACCGGCAGGCCGACTATGGGGAACACCCCCGGCGACACGAGCGCTTCCCATGACACTTCCACAAAGCACATAAAGTCCAACCGAGACTCGACGCGCACGTCGAGTTCTCGGAAAGAGGCACGTAGAGAACGGTCCGAATCGGCGTCCTCTGGGCGCTCTCGATCTAGATCGCCGCATGACGCCAGGCAAACATCCACTTTTGCCAAGAGTGCCTCACTCCCTAAGGTCACGGAAGTTCGATCGTCGGAAGACGAAGCCGACTTCCACCCTCCAAGAGTCGGCGCCCGCAGACCGAATTACTACAGATCCCGAACCCCTACCTCCACGCTCGAAGGATAGGGTCAAGACACCCGAACCTCGACGCCAGGCGTCGAAAAGCTCAGAGGGCCCTAAAACACATGGGAAACACTCCTCCAGTCACGGGGAGGGAGGGAAACAGCAAAGGAAGCAGTCTCTACCCACTTCCAAGCCCGTAGAACACTCCACTCCTCAAAAACAGAAAGACAAGTCCAGGTCTTCTGAAAACACCAAAACCCCTGCACAGACTACCAAGTCTAGTCAGGATAAGTTGGAAAAATCCCAGAAAGGGTCATTCCCAGTTCCAGAGAATGGACCAGTGTTGACATAGATAGGGTAATGTCAAGAATGTCATCTTTGGCAGATTTTTATGCAAAAAACCCAGAGCACTTTCTTGCTTATACTCCCGACGGGTCAGCACCCTCTGGCTCTAAGGATCCTATACCTCCAAGTACAAGGTCCCACTTTGAGACACCAACAGGGTCTTCAGACCCCTTCTACGTCCAGCCCTACTCTCATTACCAGGGAGAGACATCCTCTGTTGAGGATCCAGATTTGGGCATGGTGGAGGAACAAACTGGGACAGGCTACTATGGGGATGATGAGGATCAAGATGAGGAGGAGGAAGACCCCTACAGGGTAGACTCCTCAGTAGAAAGAGAGGCCCCGGTTACCAACTCCCCTGTCGACAACCAGCTGCTCCTGAATGAAGTGCTGTCTCGAGCAGCCGAACATTTCACCATTGACACCCAAGGTGCCCAGGAGGAAAGAGACTTTGCAGAAGAGTTAGTGGGGGAGAGGAGGCCTGTTGCTCAGGCCATCCCTATCCTAAAATCTATTCAAAGAAGAATAGACCCGTCACTCCTCAATCCTAACCTCACCAGAGCAGTGAACCCTAGGATTAAAAAAATTTTCAAGGCGGCCCAATCAGACCCACTATATATAAGGGGGCATCTGAAGCCGGACTCCCTGGTTGTTACTAACACCCGTAAGAGGGCTGGAACACCCTTATCGTCCGAGGCTCCTCCCGACAAGGAGAGCAAAAAACTGTACAGGTTAGGCAGGAAAGTGGCCTCCACTTCCGCCTACCAGGTAAGGATTGCCAACTCCACCACCCTGTTGGCCAGCTACAACTGCCATCAGTGGGAAGAGGTCGCGGCACTCATAGACTCCGCACCAGAACCCTTAAAGAGCCAATTGGCACGAGTTTCAGCGGAGGGAAGAGCCGTGTCCGGTTGTATAACGCTGGCAGATTAAAGCAGAAGGAACTGTTAAGAGACACGCTTGGCTACGCCAGTCTGGTTTCAAGGCTGAAACACAAGCGTCATTATTGGACAAACCGGTGGAGCCGGATCTGTTGTTTGGTAAGGCGGTCGAGGACACACTAAAGAATGCTAAGGACGAGTATGAAACACTCAAATCCCTAGGCCAGCTAACCACTAAACCCCCGAATCAGAGAGGGAATGGCAATTTTCGTCGCCCACGTGGCCAAAATTCCCAGAGAGGTTCTAACTATTCCCAGGGGCAGGGTACACAGTGGAACAATAATAACCAGCAGTCTACCCAGGGTTACGGCAGGGGTAATAAGAGAGGACGTGGTAGTGGTAGAGTTTGAGGCAGCCCCAATAAAGGAGGCGGCACGCCTCCACCGAAACAGTGACGCTCCGTTCAGGGTCCCTTCTCACGCAACCCCAGTAGGGGGACGCATTTCCAACTTCACCCAAGCTTGGGAAGGGATCACATCAGACAGATGGGTGCTGTCAACAGTATCCGCGGGGTACTGTATAGAACTACTAGAGCGTCCCCGAGACCATCCTCCACGACAAAAAAATACATTCTTTGGAACACCAGAAGATCCTCCTAGAAGAGATCGTCAATCTGCTAGCAAAGGACGCGATAGAACTCGTCCCTGGACACCAGGTAAACAAGGGTATTAATTCAACTTACTTCCTTGTGCCAAAAAAAGATTTGACAATGCGCCCAGTATTGGATTTACGGCCTGCCAACAAGTATGTCAAGCCCCAAAAGTTTCGCATGACAACTCTCCAAGAGGTAATCCCCCTCCTAAAAAAGGGGGATAACATGGCAACATTGGACATGAAAGATGCCTATTTTCATATTTCCATGTTCCCAGCGCACAGAAAATACTTGAGCTTCAAGGTGGACAGTCGGCACTACCAGTTCAAGGTACTGCCCTTCGGGATAGCTTCGGCCCCAAGGGTATTCACCAAGGTACTGGCGGTGGCGGCAGAACAAACATTCAAAGGACTATCAACCTCCTCTTCGAATTGGGCTTCTCAATAAACGAGAAAAAGTAAGTCTAGTGCCACGCATATCCAAACTATTCTTAGGAGCTATCCTAGACACTCAAGAGGGGTTGACCTTTCCTTCAGAGGAAAGAATTCGGAATATACTGCTGCAAATTCCGCAATACCAGTCCGGTCGCCAGATAGCGGTACGCAAAGCAATGCGTTTGCTGGGCATGATGGCGTCATGTATTTACCTGGTCCCCCACGCGCGCCTGCGCATGCGTCGCATGCAGGAATGGTTGGCGAAACAGTGGTCTCAGGCAAGTGGTCATTGGGACGATCTAGTGGTCGTTTCGCCAACACTGGTACAAAGCCTTCACTGGTGGACAAGAGAGAATCTGTCCAAGGGGAAACCCTTTTACGATCCCGAGATACAGGCGGTAGTCACAACCGATGCATGCCTGACGGGGTGGGGAGCTCACCATCTCCACCACACAGCTCAGGGTCTCTGGTCTCCCTCAGTGGCCAAGAATCACATCAACCTGCTAGAGCTTCTAGCAGTATTCAGAGCGCTTCAAGCTTTCAAACCCTACCTTTTAAACCTGTCAGTGCAAATCCGGACGGACAGCACTACAGCCATGTTCTACCTGAACAAACAAGGAGGGACTTGCGCGCCAAATCTGTCCAAGCTTGCCCAGAAAATCTGGATATGGGCACTCAAACATCTTCCTGTCATCGCAACATGTTCCAGGGGATCTCAATCCCTAGCGGATGCTCTGAGCAGAGACCCCCTCCCAGAGGAACACGAGTGGTGTCTACACAGAGAAGTCGTAGAAGATATCTTCTCTCAGTGGGGGTTCCCCACTATAGACCTATTCGCCACAAGCGAAAACAGACAATGCCCAGGATTCGCATCCAGGTTCCCCCAACCAGACTCCCAGGGGAACGCCCTGTGGATGAACTGGTCAGGGATGTTTGCGTACGCTTTTCCACCAACTCCTCTAATCAGGAAGGTGGTCAACAAGATGAACAGAGAATCGATGACGCTCGTCCTGGTTGCTCCCATGTGGGCGAGACAACCGTGGTTCCCACACTTACGCAGACTGGCGGTGTGCGAACCTATCAGACTTCCGAGCTGGTTCAACCTATTGTCCCAGCACCAAGGTCAAACAGTGCACTCTCAACCCAGCTCAATGAACCTGGCAGCATGGCTCCTGAGGTCATAGAGTTTGGACATCTCAAATTACCACAGAGGTGTATGGACATCCTAAAGGAGGCTAGGAAGCCCAACACGAGGCACTGCTGCTTTGACAAATGGAAGAGATTCGTAATCTGGTGCCAGAGTAAGCAAGTCAACCCAGTTGATTGCACTCCTTACACTATTGTTACTTACATGCTCCACCTGCTGGATGCGGGACTGGTTTTTAGGAGGGGAAACAGGACGCAGGTGTCCCAATGAGGAGGATCCTCGTTGTTCACTGCACACCATGTCTGGATGGCGGACAGACAATCTGGAATGAGAGAGGAGGTAGAAGAGGGAACTTTTAAGGAGAGCTGTGTGTCATCAGCATGACACTGGAAATGAGCAAAGGAGGAGGAGATAAGATGAGCAAGAGGAGCGAGATAGATATTGAAGAGCCCTGGGGGACATCACAGGTAGAGAGTGAGGTGGTGGAGGAGAAAGTGCCCAGTTGCAACTTGAAAGGGCTGTTGGTGAGGAAGGAAGTCAGCCATTCCAGTGCCCAGTCCGTGATGCCCTAGGGTATCACGGAGCCATTTTATGAGGATTGAGTGGTTGACCCTGTTAAAGGCAGAGGAGGTAATGAGGATAATGAGAACACCAGGAGAGTTAGTCAAGATTTGCAAGCATTTCTTCACAGGTGTTCAGGGGAGCAGTTTCTGTGCCTCTAGATGCCCGGAATCCAGATTGATGGTCATGGAGGCAACCAACAAGTTCAGTATGGAGGGTTAGTTGAGGGAGGACCAACTTCTCCTATAGCTTACACAGGAAGGGGGTGGTGGAGAGGTTAGCTGGGCAGGAGGGGGCCGCAGGCTTTTAGGAGAGCGTGCACAAGGGAGTGCACAAGGGAAAGAGCCAGTGGCAAAGGTGTGATTACAGAAGTCGGCAATAGCCGGGGCGAGAGGAGAGGTTGTCCTTGATGGTCCTAGAAGAACAGGGGAAAACCTGTTTGGATGAGACCTTCATAGAGAGGACAACTTTGGAGACCTCATCTGGTGGTATGGGCAGGAGGGATGAGAGTACAGGGGATGGATGGAGGGAGGGGCGGAGGGAGGGGAGCCAATGGAGGCAGGGGGTGTGAGCCGGAGTGGGGATGGGGGATGGGGGAGGTGGAGAGTGAGGACAGGATGTCCTGAGTTTTAGAAGTGAAATGGGAGGCCAAAGCGGTGCAAAGGACCTGGGAAAGAAGCAGATAGGTGGAGATTGCAGTTGGATTGGCGAGTTCCTTGCAGATTTTGAAAAGTCCAGCCATGTTGTTAGTGTCTCCAGAGATGCAGGCTTGGAAGTGGGACCCTCCTCTTGGAGCGGATAGAACAACGATATTGCCTTTGGAGCAGGCGACAGGCCAGTTTGTCACTTGCGTTTCAGAGAAGCTAGATCAGAGTCATACCAGCCATTGGACTTGGAAGCAAGCTTCAGGGATCCTCATTGTTAGGCAGAAACCTGTGCAGTTCCCTTTGGGAACACTGCAAAAGATTTAGTACTACAGGTGTTAGCAGTAAACCCACTTGGTAGCAGTCTGTACGACCCAGATTTACCTGGTAGCTGTGGCTGAGCAGTCAGACTTCTCTCAAGAAGAGTTAGGCAGTATGCAAAGTATACACAATAGGCACTCGGATACAATAATACAAGCAAACACTGACCAGAGCTTTGGTATCAAAGTATATAATTATGTATTTAAAAACACACTGTTTGAAACACTCCAGCACTCTTATGGTAAGACACTCTAAACACAGTTACTATTATAATATATACAACCCTTATTCCTTATCAGATAAGTCTTAGTTAACACCACTTATTTTCATACAGAGGTGAGCGCTTAACTACAAATGGCACTCTAATAAGTTCATGAAGAAGGGAGGGAAAAGGACAGAATATGTGAAGATACGCCACTCTAAGATTTAGGAACAGTTTTAGCAAGGCAGAAGAGCAAAAGTCACTTGTGAGCCAAAGTCCATAGGCTGGGCCCACTCTTCGAGAGAGCAGAGCACAAATGCGCCCAAGATCACACAGTTACACTAGGCTTAAAAAGTCTTGCAGAGAGTTCGAAAAGAGCTTAGAGAGGCTCATAAAAGTTCAGCCAGGGTGTCCCAGGCTAACCCAGGTTCGAAAGCCGGGGGCTAAATCTACCCCGTACAGTCGGTGGCAAGGGAAGCCGGGCAGGACACGGTACCTTAAGTGGGAAGGATCATCCAGCGGTGGCAGTTGTTCCTGGCAGCGGGTGCAAGTCTTGTCCTTGTCCAGGGGAAGAGAAGATCTCGACTTGGAGGAAAGATGAAGGTCGTTGCACTGCCAGGGAAGAAACCAGCCGCAGAGTTTTCCGGTTAAAGGTATTACCCTTTAATTCGCGGTTGTGGTAAAACGTGGTATCCCGGTTGCCGGGGTGCTTGGCACAGGCAAGGCGGCCACGAGATACGTCGGGAAGGCGAAAAGACGGTGAAATTGGTTATCCCCACCAGTCAAAGGAAGAAGACTCTCCGGCAGGAGATCTCCTCTGTCGTTGGGAAAAGTGGTGAGACGGTCCAGCAGGGCTCCACCAGTGGTGTCATCGTGGCAGGTCGGCTCAGCTTCTCCCTCGTCGGATTCTTAGGTCCTGTGGCGACTTCTGAAGTTCCAGTCCCCAAAGCCCTGCTTTTATGCAGAAAACCCCCATTCACTCAGCCTAGCTGTCACTCAAACATGCTAAGTGGTGAGCCGGCCGGCTCACCACTTGGGCCAATCAGGACGGAGTGCGACTTGAGTTGCCTAGGCAACTCAGTCCAGGGTCCCTAAATCCCCCTTCACCCCTCCTAAGTACCCCAGACAGAGTGGCACCACTTTGGAGGGCTTCTGTGGCGAAGCCCGCCAAAAAGTGGAACAAAGGGCTCGACTTGGGTTGGAGTCACAGAAGAGAACACAAATGCCATTTTAGAACCGAGTTTTGGCAAAAAATAACAACCGGAGAATTAATATTAATTAAGTAAACCGGCGTATGTTCGAGGCTATCGTAATTAAATAAATAAAGATAGTAGCCTTGAACAATGGGAAAATCCCATAGAGAAATATTCGCGGTTGAATATAAAAAGTAGTATCCACTGCCACCAGCCAAAACGCGATCAGGGGGGACGGAGACGTGCCCCCTCGACTAACAGACCCCGGGGCAATCGAATTGCCCCAGCCAGTACGTCCACAATATGATGCTTTGTACTGGTTCTGTTCAGAATTTAAGACTTGTAAAGTCAATGGTGACTTTACAGACCCTGGGAGACAGTAGTCAGTCCCAGGGCATGGAGTCTATACTGGGGAGTCACTATGACACCCCTGTGTTACTGCACTGAGGGTGCTGTGTAACACACATCACAAAAACACATGAAGCCCTATGGAGTAAAAGACCCCATAGCCCATTAAACACATCTAGAGTCAAAGAAACACACTCAAATCATGTCCAAGAGTGAGGGTAAAAGAGTCTCACTCTTGGCAGGAGAAAAAAATAAACCCCAAAAATCCAGCAAAGCTGCTGGGGGACTCACTAGGTTAGGAAATTCAGCCTAAACAGAGAATTCTCCCTAACACTCATGACGGGGGCAAGGATGTCGAGCGTCTTAGAGATGGAGAGGTGAAGATTAGCGAGAACAGTCGGAGGCGCAGAGTCAGAAGTAGGGGAATGAAGGTGGAGGCAAAAGCAGCGACTGACACTTATTTATCAGTCGAATAAAGGCGAAAGTGGCTGACAATGCGGGTGGCGGCGCAGATAGAGAGCCGAAGGGCCCCAAGTGGGAGGAAAGGAGAGCGTGGTCAGACCAGGAGAGGGGGGTGGTGACTGGGTTTGAGATAAAGATGTTTCCAGTGATGAAGGCATCCAGAGTGTGTCTGGCTGAGTGGGTGAGACCAGAAGGAAGAATGGTAAGAGAGAGGAAGTCAGAGATCACAGAACTGTGAGGTGGCTGATTCAGGAGAATTGCGGTAGTTATTGAAGTCAAGTAGGTCAAGAGGGAAGAGGTGAGGTCAGTCCATTCAGTGAGCAAAGGAGAGATGGGGCCAGGGGGCCTGTAGATGGTGGCGAGGGTGAGTGAGAGAGAGTAGGAGAGGCCTGAGCCTGCAGACAAGTTATTAAAAAGAGATGTAGGATTGAGTAGGTATGATAGAAGCAGGGACCCACTCTGAAAAAATAAGGGCCACCGGTTGGACCTTGGTTTGGAGAGAAGTTTGTAGCCCTGAGCGAGCAGTGTGTCAAGAGCAGTGACAGAACTGGCATTGAACCATGTCTTGGTAAGGGCGAGGACGTCGAGATCAAAGTCTTCAAGAAGGAGACCGATGCCAGAGGAGTGTTTGACAGCAGACCGAGTGTATAAAGTAGCTAAGTGAAGCTGATGACCACCTTTGAAGGTTTTCCCCAGGAGGGTGGGGGGGGTTAGGGGCTCGGTACTCCCATCGGTGGTGTTGGAGAGGTTAAAGAGAGGAAGGAGGAATAGCAGGAGAAGGTAATAAGTTAATGTGAGAGGACAGGTGCAGGTCAAGAAGGAGAAGAGTAGGTTAAGAACACATGGACATTAATGATGCACCTACAGGATGAGAAGTATGCCAGGAGTACTTCCCATGTAGTGCCACCATTAATGGGTGAAGAGGAGAAAGGGGAGATAGTGGAGACCAGATGGGGAGTCCAAAGGTCTGTAGAGGTGACAGAAAAGATTATATCAGTAATAGTCTGCCTGTAAGTGGCATTGACGTAAGTGCCAGCAGTAGGTAGGCCTGGTTTAGAGGGCAGGAGAGCTTTTTAAAGTTTCTTTTTTATTCCTGACTTTGAGAGATCCATAGGACAGGTAATAGAGTAGCAGTTACAGTAGATAGGGGAGACAGTGTGCCATGAGTGGTGATGGTGGGGGAGGAGGAAGGAGTGAGACAGGGGAGCAGCACATTGCACAAATAAAAATCACCAGGTGCCCTAGCTGTGCACAGGGTAACAGAATGTTAGGTGCCCAGACTAGGTGCTCAAAGCATGCAGCTGAAAGCAAGCAATGCACTGGTTAAAGGCACATCTAAATGCAACTATCCTACAAACACTAAGATGCAGCTGAAGGCAAGCGATACGTAGGTTAAAACACAACAGAATCATGGTTCAGTAGATTACTTCTAGGTACGATTTCCCTACGACATGTTAGCAGTGCAGGTCAAGATGTACATTAGGAGGCAGTGTAGGTATGCATCTAGATTCAGTATTCCTACAACACACCAGCAAGCCACAAAAACAGTTAAAAAGAGCAGGGTGAATTGCATTTAGAAAACATTTTCCTTACAGCACACAAAATGCAAGGCATAGATTGCAGTAAAGGAGAGAGCAAAGTGGCATCTAGGTTTGATTTTCCAACACTTGAATTATAACGGCTGGATTGCAGTGAAAGGCCAAGTCAAAAAGTACATCAAATTTCCAGCCGAGGGGGCGCAGGGCATCAAAGGATAGTAGATAGTGAGAGAAGCCTCTGGTCTAGGATTTGTATGTAGGGTGGGGTCACCAAATGAGGTGGCTGTGCTTCGGAATAGGGCAAATCCAGTAGTGGGCATTGGTGAGTAGGGGGATAGAGAAGAGAGCATGTGTAGTTACACAACTAACGAAAGGCGAGCGCACCACAGGGTTATGCGAGATGAAGATGCTCACAGGAGCGCTGTGCCTCGGGCTGGGGAAGAGGCAACAGCGTGTGTGTGGCAGCAGGGGGGCGGGGGGGGGGGGTTAGAGCAGGCAGGGCAAGGCTTTAGAGCATGTGTGCAGGCCAGAAGGAGATCCGGGATTTTAAGCACTCGAGAAGCTCTTACCTCGTGTGGCAGGGAAGTGGTTTTGAATTGCAATGCAGAACGCCGAAGTTGGCCAGATCCAAGGATGGGATGGGGGCGCTCATAGCCCTCTCAGGCTCGGACATGGCCAGACACGGTGGGGCACTGCCCTTAGGTTGAGGCCCTTTGTTGGCATCCGGCGCTTGCCTGCTGGCTCCCAGGCCTATCAGGATTATGGGCTGCTGCACAGCCAACCAGGCTGCTGCACGGAGGCAGGTGGAGGCCTCAAATAATGTTGGCGATCCCAGCGGTCATGATGGAAGGGCCCGGTCAGCCGATTCAGTGATCCTGGTGACAACTAAAGGCCTTCCAGGCAAGGTGCTTCTGCTGCAGAAGTGAGGGGAAAATGACCCCCAGCCAGGGTGGACAGTGGCCTTGCGTCGAAGCCATCTTATGCTGAAGACTGCTGAAGTTGAGAGAGAGTCGGTCTTGAAGCTTGAAGCAGAGGCAAGTTATACTGGTGGCAGAGAGTTCTAAGAGAGTGAGTAGGGATAGAATGCTCGAGATGGGCTGAAAGATATTTGCGTGCAGTGTCTATCAGACACGTGTGTCAATGTAAGGATCTTGTGATTCACTCTGTGTTTTACCGGCAGCCAGTGCAGTTTTCGCCTGGCTTGTGTGATATGTGCATGTTTAGCCAAACCTGTGATGGCGCACACAGCACCATTCTGGGTGACTTGAAGAGAAGACAGTGCAGCCACTCAGAAGGCTATTGCAATAATCAAGTCTTGAATTTGAGGACTGTGGCCAGAATGGCATTTTCTGTTGATGCATACGGTTGGATGTTACTGAGCAACTTATTAACGAGGTCACAATAACTATGTATCTGAGCCACGTGATGCCTCATTAGTTCAGAGTCTAATGTGATGGCCAGGGTTTTCACTTTCTTAGCCACCTGAATAACGACATTCGAAATGGTGAAGCTAAGATACCCCGGAGGAAGAGTTTTAAGTTTAGGAGCAGACGCCACAATAAGCAGCTCCGTTTTAGTGGCATTAAGAGCCAACAAGTTCATGGCCATCCACATGTGGATGGCAGCATAAATCTTATTCAATCTGGCGGAACCGGTGGCATAGTGTCCTGAAGGTTTAATGACAACCTGACTGTCATCTGCATAATTTGCGTACTGAACTCCCAGGTTGTCCAACAATACCAAAAATGGAAGAATGTAAACATTAAAAAGAGATGGGGAGATACAGGAGCCCTGAGGCACACCACAAGTGATGAAAGAGGGTGTAGAATGGGAGTCCCTACTGACAACTCTAGCCTGTCATGGTCCAAGAAAAGAGGAGATCCATGAAGTAGTTTAGCTGGAACCACCAACCACAGATTGGAGCTGTTCAACTAGGAGGGCATGGTCCACAAGATCAAAAGCTGACGAAAGGTCAAGAAGCATCAGCATGGCAGAGTGACCTTGATCCACTATATTAAGGAGGTTAGCTTTAAGATTGAGAAGGGCCGTCTCAGTACCGTGGCAGGCTCTAAAGCCAGATTGATGAGTGGCCAAGAAATGATTCTGCTTGCTAAAGTCCTGAAATTGTACATATGCCGATTTCTCCAATATCTTTAAAATAAAAGGGACATTGGTGATAGGGTGATAGCCATCTGTTGCAAAGGGGTCTACATTCGCCTTCTTAAGAAGGGGAGAGATCATGCATCCTTGAAGACCGGGAACACAGCCTTCTGAAAAAGATAGATTGACAGGTTTTGTGACCCAAGGGCACAATACGTCGAGGCACTTGATAGAGGCTGGATGGCCAGACATTCCCCTGACACGAGGTTGGTTTCATTTGCAAGACCAACTGAGCAATGAAGTGTTCAGTACAGGGAGAAAAACAAAAGATGGGTTGAGTAGCAGTGGACAAAGTGGCAATTCACCAGAACCTTGAGGTGCGACGCTGGAGTTAAGGGAATTCCTTAGCACAAGAGTGGCATTTTGACGCTGTGAATTGACTGACACCAGTAATTGTTTTTGACAGGGCCAGGCAAGGATCAGTCTTGAATTTGTTAAGTATCGCAAAAAGCTCCTTTGAGCTAGACTTGGCTAGACTGATCCTGTCATTGTAGGTTGCAGATTTGGCCTTTATAATAGCAGTTTTGTATTGATGAATACAATTTTTTGTAGCTTGCCAAGGTAGTGGGGGAGTGTTTAGAGCGCCAGAGTCGTTCAGTCGACTGTTTTTCCTGTCGGAGTAGGATGCTTACATTAAACCAGTTTTTCTTACTAGTTTCACTTTTAACTAGGCAGGATCTAATGGGTGCGAGGATGTTAATGGCATCTTCAAGCGTGGAAAGGAGATGGCTGGCCAGGTCATCTGCCTTCTCAAAATGATCTGGTGATCCTAAGTGTGCAGTAAGAAGAGATACATTCTTCCAGTTCCTGGACCGACTAGTCTCTAGGGCTAGTGCCAAGTCTAGCAGGTGGCTTGGGCATATTCATGTTGCAAGAAATGAGGTTGAGTGAAACCAATATCACTAAGGGCTCCCAGTAATGAAGCAGTGGATGAGTCAGTCGCAACGTCGGCCCAATAATTAATCACCTAGAACCAACACTGGGGTGTTCCTCCTGGTCACCCAATTGAGGATGGCTCTTCAAAGAGAGGAAGCACCCTAGGGGGACGATAAATAGAGAATGGTGACTAGGGTATTGTCAGAAACCTTGAGTTTAACGATCAGGCATTCATAGTCGTTGGGGGCCTTGTGTTGCACCTGGTGGCAGAGGAGAGTATTTCTGACGAAAAGAGCCACTCCACCCCCAGGGCCATCACCACGAAACAGATGGTAATCTTCTGGAATGGGGAGAATAGCATCCAATGAAATGGCACCATTAAGCCAAGACTCCATATTTGCCAGAAAATCTAGGGAGGAAGCCCCAAGAAGATATTTTACCTCCACTCCATGAGCACGTATGCAGGATACCGAACTTTAGTTTTAATGAGGAAGTTTCACAGCACAAACGAGGGTCCCAGTGGATGAGAGGGGAGTCGACGGAAATGATATGCTAGAATTATGAATCCTGGGCACAATATGAACTGCATTGTTGATCAAAGGTAGAGTATTAAAATCTGTGGCGGACAGGGCAGTAATTTGAGGTGGAATGGGATTGATCATATCAGAGGTTAGGGGCAAGGTGCCTTGCAGGAGCCTATCTGCACTTACATGGTGGAGTGAGGCGCCAGCCGGCATGGAGGTGCGGCACGTGTCAGGGCAGTCGGAACGTAATTCCTGTAGTCTGATTTCTCGCCTATTGTGAATGCATTGAACTAGGCACGCGACATGCCGGCACGTGTGAAAAGGCAGGGAAACTTACTACAAGGCAAAGGAGTCGGCGCTGCACCTTCCCGCACTGTTCCCAAACTGGCACAAAACCGGCCCATTCGCGCCAGATGCGGTCGTGCCTCTGGGTTAATTAAATTTAAATACTTGAGTAAAAACTACAGAGCATGCTGGGAACTGTAGTTCCCGATGCGTTCAGTGCGTGCAGAGGCTCGCAGGAGCTCTGATTCAAATCGCACTAGGTAGGATAAGAAACAAGGGAGAATTCCACGTTAATATGAAGAGATAAGTGATTAAAAAGCAAATAAAAACAAGTGCAAGCTAAAAATCTGAATTCAAATTCACACTTACTAAAATAAGAAAATAGCACAGAAATCACACATGGAGCAGCAGCAGTGGGAGGCAAACAGTCTAGTTTGACATGCAATCCAAAAGGAAAGCAAGGGGAGAGAGACATGGTATTCTAGATATAGTTTGAGTAAGGTAAATGCCACATTTGTTTGCTTCGCTATGGTAAATTGAGATTATTTGATATTGCTTTATAACATATTGAGAGCATTAGAATATATGGAACATAAATTGCCAGAGAATGAAAAATGATAAGTATAGTTCTCCGTCGTTATCCCTCATTGATTCACATACAACCTGCCCACTTCCCTTTCATAGGCTTTTAATGGAATTAGCACCTGAGCGGATTATTGAAATCTGATGATCGCTCCTGAGGCCCAGTGTAAGGCTGTTCCACTGGATGTATGGGATTTCACCGAATTTACTTCACTTAAAGTGGAAATCTTCTAATTCTTTTTTCTTCGAATTATTTTTTATCCAGGGACAGACCACCTACCACTTCCCCCACCTTATCCTCTCCCCTTACCCCACCCCTCATCTATGTTTTAAAATGTACCCACTTACCCAACCAAATTCGAAGAAAAAATAATTCGAAGAAGATTTCACATTAGGTGGAAACGGATTCCGTTAAATGCAATGATACGGGCTCCACCTGTTAGGAGGATTTTCTATCCCCTATATTTAGGATGTGTGTTGCCTTCCAAACCTAGGCAAAAAGATATTGAAGATTGCCTTGGCTCACATAGTGGTAGTTGTTTCTCGAGCGATGAAGGGCAATGGTTAGAAGGGAAGAATCATAGACAATAATACAGGCCCACACAGTATGAATTTGAATAAAGGAATGTTGTTGAGGCATAATTCTATTTTTGGGATTATTTTGGCTTACTTTTTAAATCCACTAAAGGTTTTGCTGGCAATTCCTTTTTATTGTGCTGCCTTTGGTAGTCCATGTGAGTACCAAGGCATGGATGCTCCTTGAACACCCATTATTGTCCCTGGGTAGGTTCTCTCAACCAGAAATTGTATTGGGGAGTAGTCTGGTGGCGGCTGTACATTTTATTTTTGAATGCACAGGTTGTAGGAAGCAAATGCAAAGCTTAGTTGTTGCCTGGAGCACCAAGAGTACGGTGTTCTGGACATTTTTGACTTGCTTCCTAATACTTCATTGAAGGAGTAGACAAGTGGAGTGTGGATAGAAAACGCTGGGCGGCTCGCACAAGCAAAGCGCATTAGTTGCCTGGAGCACCGAGAGTACAGCGTCTGGCTATTTTTCACCTGATACTTGAATGAAGGAGCCGCCCAGCGACGTGTGGATAGAAAATGCCAAACTGCTAGTGTGAGCAAAGCTCAGTTGTCGCAGTTGTGCAGAGTGTAAGGTGTGTTTCATCCTATCCTCCCTGTGAGTACCTGCATCTCTTAACAAGGCTCAACCTTCCTCCTTAATTCGCTGTGCAAGCTAGAGTAAGTGCCTTGCTCGTGCCTATCTTTATTTGATACTTTTGCTTTTGCTCACAGTCCTTCAAACACAATGTCTAAATATAATCTGCGCAGTCTCCCTGGATCAGATTAAACAATCCATAATCAAGGCAGGAAACGGAGGTAAAACAGGCTGTGTTAAAGAAAAATGCACTTGCCACTACCTTGACCCAAGTAAATGGCTATTGAGGATTCAAGTTCTCTTGCAGGCAAGCGGCTAGACCAAATAGCCGTCCAAAACAGTAGCAGTGTCCTGCATCAGGACATGCTGCCTTTATTTACTTTGGTAAATTACATTGACGATTCCCCTAATAATGAGAAAGTGGTGAACACACAGACAGATCTGATTGCTTATCCAAAACCCCATACCTTGATTTATCCTCCACATCTGAAATGAATGATGGCTCATTTATTGAAACATCGTCCCCTGCTATGCTAAGCTCACTCCACTTGGTTCTTAAAGCGCTGGTGATTTTTGAAAAACTAAAATATGAAGTACATGCGCAAGGGTCTACTCTGGAGGTTGTACAGGAAATATGTACACAGATCTTACTAAATCAAGAGGTGACTGTTAAAGATCTCCAGCAGGCTAGTCCTCCAAAAGATTGAAAATCTTGCCAGCGGATGAATTAACTCTGTTTAGCCCCACTGCAAACCTGGTACACGCATCGACGAATCAGGAAGAGGCCATTATCGAAGTTATGAACTCTACCATACCGTTGACCGACAGAGGTAGAGGGTAATTGTGCTCAATTCCCAGAAACCCAGTTTTACCTTAGCAAAATGAAGCCTAAATCCAGAGGAAATAAACATAAGTGGAGAAACAAAAAAACAGCAAATTTGTGAAGAAAAGACATTGTGACAATACACAGATTGTGGCAAGGTCTTCAACCAATCTAGCTTCAATGAAGCCTTCATCAATGGCTTTGAAAACAACCATTCCACCTGCTCAATCAGGAGGGATTCAGAAAGACATAAATATCTTTCACTAGAACTGTACTTCCTCTGTCAAACCTAAGAAATCCAAATCAAAAAGAATGAAGCACACCAAATCAATGAGGAACAAAGATTTGAGAATTATGTGAGGAATGAAACGGCAATAGGTTTCAATAAATAATGAGGTAGGGACTGATATTCAGGCCTCGGTTATAGAACAGCAGGATTTCAATTATCAGACTGCCCTCACCACGGCAAATGAACATATAATCACGGAAATCCTGAAACTGCAGCCCATAGTAATTAACGGACACAAAAATTCCCAAGGTTTTACTGAACTGATCAGAAGAATCCCATTGCTACATCTATCAGTTGTATACTGTTGATAGATGACATTTTTGGAGAGAGAAATCGACCTCTAAATCAATCTCAAATTTTACTGATTTTCAATATAACTCCCCAACTTACGGTTAATAACATCATAACCTATATCATGGGTAGAATTTTTAAACGTGGAGGACTAAGTTATACAATTACATTTGTCATCAGGGCTGGTTACTAAAAGATGTTTGGATTTCTTAGATAATTTGAGAGCCTTGCGTTTTGATGGAATACCAATAGAGGAGCTATATGGGAAGCTTTCACGCCCTAGCAAAAGTCTGTCTTCCACTGTTAGGCAGAATCCTGTGCAGTTCCCTTGGGGACCACTGCAAGAAGATTAAGACTACAGGAGTAAGCAGTAAACCCAATTAGTAGCAGTCTGTACCACCCAGATTTACCTGGTAGCTGTGGCTGAGCAGTCAGACTTCTCTCAAGAAGAGTTAGGCAGTATACAGAGGATACACAATAGGGCCAAAAACACAGTAGATCAAGCAAACACTGACCAGAGCTTGTTATCAAAAGTATATAATTATTTATTTAACACATACTTTTGATTTATAGTGCTTGTGTATTTTCTAAACAAGTTCAAACACAGTCAGCAAAATTATACACACCTCCTTAATAATTATTAGACAAGTCTAAGTCAAAACACCACTTTTTGTCAAAACAGGTGTGAGCGTGTAACTTAGATGGCACTCCAATAATTAGGTTAAAGGGAGAGAAAAAGGCAGATCATGAAAATAGTCAAAATGTAACTTCACAACACATTCCAATGATTGCAGACAAGTCTATAGTCCCAACCAAGGAGACCTATAAATGGCACTCTACAATTCTATCGATGAAACAGGGTGAACGCAAGGCACTGAAGTAAAACACACTCACTAATTGCAGACAAGTCTATGGTCCCAAACAAGGAGACCTATAAATGGCAATCTACAATTCTCTCTATGAGAAGGTTAAAAAGGTAAGGCAAAGCAAGGTAAAACAAAATGATCAGTCCTAACATATCGAGGCAGCACAATCTAATAAGGGCATTAACCAACAGGATAGATCTGCAAAAAGGCCTATCCCAAAGTCAATGGTAAAAGTCAATTTGCCCAAGATCACACGGTTCTCTGTAATAACGACTAAGTCTTTGTGCAGGTGCAAAACGAAACTGTCTGCTACAGTATAGTCGAGGTGGAGGCAGCACACCAGCCCTTCCGAAAATGAAAGGCGGGACGACTTCCTTCGTGTTAGCTCCGAAAAGCCAACAAAGGGTGTCCAGTACCTTACAATGAAAAACGAAGACTCCAACTGCGTCGGGGGTCCCAGTGGGTTTCCTGCAGGCTCCGGTGTCCACCACTCAACTCACTTTCACGAGAGGAGGCAGACTAGAGGGTCCTGCGCCACACAGGACGGTAGTTAGCAGCACAGTTTAAGCATGGGAAAAAGGATCCCATACCTTAAGTGCGGTCTGGGGTCTCTCCCACTGGCTATCCGGCGATGGCAAGACGTTACCAAAGTTCGACCAGGGTGGGGAGGGTCCATCCAGGCACTGAGTAAGCTGATTGGTCCCACCAGCTTAAAGGTTTGAAGATTCTGATGAAGAGCTTCTGTTGTTGGATAGCAGGAATTCGAACCTGCAGCAGGGCTCCACTGGTGTTGATGTCCTCTGCAGCTGTCCTCTGTCTCTCCTCGTCGGGTCCCTCGATCCCATGGTGACCTCCTTTCCAGTCCAAAATGGTGGGTATTTATGCTAAATTCCCCCATTCAAACAGCCTGGCTGCCAATCATTCAGCAGGGGGTCACTGTCCAGGCCGGACAGTGCCCCAACCAATCACACCAACGTGCGACTTGGTTCCCAAGGGAACCAAGGGCAGGGGATCTCAACCCCCTCCCTCACATCCTGCCTACCGTAGACTTCCAGGCGCCTTTGGCAGGGCTTCTGTTCAGAAGCCCGCCAAAAACGGTAAAACAAAGAAAACCAAAGTGAGTGAAACTCACGAAGGAAGAGTCGAGAAGGAACCCCTAGCAAAGAAAATGGCGAAAAACACACCCGGAGTAAATTTATTAACAATATAACTCGGCGGGGTTTTTAGGGTTAGAGCTAACATGTAGCTTTTACCGTTACCGCGTATTAATGTAATACGGTAATAGAAGAAAAGTGTAGTAGTACCACTGCCACCAGCCAATTCTTTAAACTATGGGTGCCAAATGCAAGTCAAACAGGACTTCAGACAAAGGAGGCACAAAGTGACCCCTTCAGCACTCTATAAAAGATAGTGTGTGCTGAGTCTGGCAATTTGTAAAAAGCCTGATAAAGTTAATGGCAACTTTACCTTTGCTGGGGGACTGTAGTCAGCCCCAGCAATGGAGTCTTGGGAAGTCGAAACGACAACCCAGTGTCACTGCACTGAGGGTGCTGTGCGACACAGAAAAAGAGGATGCCCCCAGAGTTGGTTAGACTCTGAGTCCATGCAACACATAAAAAGAACAACACTTATCACAAAAAATGCAGATAAGAGTGGGAATATAAAGGGTCACACTCGTAACATGAAAGAAATAACCCCCGGAAATCCAGCAAATCTGCTGAGGGACTCACTAGGTGAGGGAAATTAGCCACTATGGAGAATTCCTCCCTAACATCCACAACTTTAAGTGAAGGGGAGTGTTGGGATCAAAACATGAGACAGATCCTACAAATGTCAACGCATGAACATTCCATCGGAAATACACTGTTGTATGGACCATCAATCTGAGATTCAATATTCTAGGTCCCTACTGTCTATAATGTGTGATGCTGTGGAAGGGAAGGCCAGAAGGATTATTCAGTCCAAATAATGGGTTGGAAATGACAATTCTAGTAATGATTGGTCTTGGCTACCAAACGTTTTAACCTGTACTAGAGCTAGCCTTTTCTCAATTCCCTGTAATTAGCAGTAGTCCACTGAATTTACTTTCATGGAATTGCAGAGGTTTCAATGGAATAATCAAGATTCCCTCCCCAAATTCTCAAACTATGGTTTGACTATATTGTAAGAAACCTGGTTGAACAATGTGAGAAACCTAAGGGTATTCTCACTTCTACTCCCCTTGGATCCTCTGAGCAGGTGGCCAGGGAAAGGCCATAGCTTTTGGATCCTGACCCTGGGGCTGGAGAAGCGAGGGAGGATCACCTTGGTGGAAGGTTTTTGGGAATCGGGAATGGGGTGTCCTTAGGAGAGATGTGCTATCCTGCATTTCCTAGTAACGACCAACCTAACCCTGCCCCAAACTTTGAGTTATTGTAAGTCAGCTCCCCTTCTTTCCCCTCTTGGGACACCTGGCAGTATTGGGACGAGGAAGAGGCAACCGAGAGTAGTGAACACCACACACTTTTTTGTACTGATACGAAGAAGATGCCTGCAAGGTGCGAAGGCCAGGCATATGTCCTTAATCCGGGTCAGGCAAGACTAATTGGGAGAGCACACCTGCAACCTGTAAGTGGGTTGCAGGTATATAAAGGACAGAAAAACAAGACGGAGAGCAACAGGGAAACCTGAATTTGGAGCAAGCATGTAGAGGGAGTTGAGACACTGAAAGGGGAAACCTCAGAGAGACTGAGGACTGTGAATGCTGAAAGCCTGAGCACGCTCGGCGAAGGAGAAACAAGATTTCTGTGAAGCTGGTGCCTGAGGGAGAAGGGCGCAAAGAGAAGGAGCCATCCCTTTTAAGGATCCAGCTAATGCTCGTTCTCCCGTGGCACTGCTGAGGTGCGGGTGCGCCATAGGGATAGGAGAGAAACCCCTGATTACCTGAAGCCTGATTGCTGGCGAGCGGGATCTGAAAAAGCCCACAAGGGAGCCCAGTGAGTGTGCTAAAAGCCAATTTATAGTATAACTCTGACCGCAAGCTTTCCCCTAAGGCTATCCCATTTTTGAACTGTGAAATACTGAAATACAAAGTAGCACAGTGGTCGTGTATTGGAATGAGTAAGAGATAAATTGTCAAAAGTCTCTGCGTCTTCAAAGCAACTTTCAATTATTTAAAAGATACTAAGTAACAGAGTGGTTGCGTGTTTGCTGTGTTATAAGAAATATGTTAACGTAAGTCTCTGTATCCTTTTTTTTAAAACAATTTTTTGTTATTTGCTATTAACAACACACCAAACATCACAAACGTTTAGGACATTCGCATATGAACTTTGCATCATTGTGTTCGCTTGTTGTGCATCACCGTCCTACCACCTCCCACTCCCTTAACTCAAGCCCCTGCTTCAATGTCACTAGCTTGCATATCTCTGAGCTTATCTTCCTCAATGGTCCCCCTCATATCATCTTCACTAAGATCAGCCTGGGGGGTTCCCACCATTGTGGCTACCAGTTGCCTCCACGCTATCAGGGGTCCCGCTTCTTCATCCCCTCCTCTACTGATTGCTTCATACCAAGCTGCCGTTTCTGCATCTGCCCATTTCAGGGGAGGTCAGCCCACCACATCTCTATTCTGGGCCATTGGGCTGCCTTCCAGCCCATGGCGATTCTCCGTTTGGCCAGGATGTAGGCCAGGTCTTTCATCTTACTAATGTGCTTCAGGTTGCGTGGTCTGGCAAAAAACCCCAGCATGCATGCCCAAACTGACTCCACCTGCAGTGTGATCCCTTTTTCAGCTAGGCATAGTTTAACCTCTGTCCAGAATCTACCCACCTCCGGGCACGCCCAAAACATGTGTATCAACCCAGCTTCCACCTCCCCGTACTGTGAGCATTTTTGTATTACTAAGCTTCCAAACCTGGCAATCCTGCTGGGGTCATTTATGCCCTATGAGTGACATATAACTGGATCTGCTGTAGCCTTGCATTACGGGACGTCTCTTATGATACCTTTTGAATCCTATCCCATTGTCCATCCATCATAGGTTCTCCCACCTCCTCCTCCTCCTCCAAGTCTCGTCTCAGTTGGAGCACCTCCTTACCCACCCTAGTCATCAATAGTTCGTATATGCAGGTTTTTCGTGCCCACCCTCCGATATGTCATCCATCGTCTCAATGTTCAGGTTGCTCCGCTAGCACTACCGCAGGCCTCCTTTCCCGCACCCGTTTGATTCTTGTATCAGTAATACCCGGAATCCTCCATTAGTCTCTGGAAGTCTAGTCCCTCCCCCTCTTGCCATACATCTCCGAGGGTCGCAAGGCCCATCAGTTCCCAGTATCTCGGATCCCTTTTATTATTTGCAAGTCCTCCCTGCATAGCGCCGCTAACGGCACATGCAGGGAGCATGGGGTCGGGTTTCCCACTACCTGCCACGCTTTGTTCCATATTTCCCAGCCCAGTTTCAACAGTCTGCCCTTCCTTGCAACTTTGATTTAGGCAACCATACCACCTCTCTCAGAAAAAAGGGGGCAGTGTCCTTGTACAATAGCCTGGCTTCAGCTGTCTCTATGTCGGACAGCCACCTGGCCACATACTGGAGCTGGCCCGCCAGATAGTATAACTCAGAATTCGGTAGGTTTATTCCCCCCCTGTCACACAGGTTTTGTAACTTCCAGAGGGCCACCCTATTCCTGGAATTATGCCATATAAAGCCCCTGCATAAACTGTGGAGTTTCACAAAAAAGCGTTTGGGGAGCATGTACGGAATGTTCGTAAAAAAGTGCAGCAGTCTCGGCAGGACCACCATTTTGATCAGAGCCGCCGTACCCATCATGGCCAGGGGTAGCCTGGACCAAAACCCTGTACTATTTTTAATGCCTTCCACTGCCCTCTCTGTATTGTGCTTGTGTTCATCCTCAGCCGTGGGGTATATGTTGATACCCAAGTATCAAAATGTCCTGGTCTGCCAGGGTATTGGCAGGACCGGTAGGCTCCCCTGCGGTGCCCTCCTGTATCTCCCTAAAGGGAACATGCTTGATTTCTTGGGGTTTACCGCTATGCCCGAGAGGGTGGCGTAGTGTTCCATCACCTCCAGGACATATTGTAAGTTTTCTTGAGTGATGTGAGGTGTGATCCTCCCTTCGTAGGGATTCCAAGTCCCCATACTGTTGTCTGAGGCAGATTGCCAGTGGCTCCAGAGCGAGAATGTACAACATGGGCGACCAGGGGCAGCCCTGTCTGGTGCCCCTACTAAGTTGCCACTTGTCCGAGATTATTGCGCCAGTTTTAACCCTGGCGATTGGAGAGCTGTATATCATTTTGACCCACCTCGGGTACCCCGGCCCCATCCCATATTCTTTCAGCGCCGCTAGCAGACACGGCCACCTCACAGAGTCGAAGGCCTTAATGGCATACAACGAGACTATCGCCATTTCGCCTGGATCCCCCTATGTCTGCTCAATAATGTGGTGGAGTCTCCTATGATTGTCCGTTATATTCCTGCCTGGGACGTTAACCTGTTTGATCGGGGTGTACCAGTTTGCCAATAACTCGTTTGAGCCTATTTGCCAGCGTGGCTGTAAGGATTTTGCTGTCTTGGTTGAGCATTGACAGGGGTCGGTATGATCCACAGTCCGTGCTTGGCTTGCCCGGTTTTAAGAGCGGAATGATCACCGCGTCCCTCAGGGACTCCAGCAGCCTCCCACGTTCAAACGCCTCATTTAGCATGGCAAGCAGCGGGGGGCGGGGGGAGTACCTCCTGCTTGTACGTTTGTAAAATTCACTTAGGAGCCCATCCGACCCCGGAGCCTTACACGTGGGTAGGTGCTGAATCAGTGTCTCTAGTTCTTCTAATGTTATTGGTGCGTCCAGGTCCTCCCGCTCCTGGTCGTTTAACTTGGGCAATCCTATGTCTTCCAGTGTCTCCTGAATCTTCTGCCCCATCTCCTCCCCCATATCCTCATTCAGGCGTTTGTAGAATCTGAGAAACCCCTCCTTCACTCCCTCTTGGGTATCCCAGGTCTGACCTTCACCCTTTAACTCCCTGACCACACGACGTGGTGTTTCATTTTTGTATAACCATGCCAGCAGCCTTCCCGGTTTATCTCCACCCGCATGTTGCCTTTCAATATATTTTTTATAATTTAACTTAGTCTATCCCAGTGCTCCCTACTAGTTTGTTGTAATAGATTTGCCCGTTCAGCGTCCTCCTGTGAGGTGCTCCCCTTCTGTATTATTTCTTCCAGCTCCTTCTCTGTCTCTTGTAGTTCTCGCTCTATACCCACTTGGAGCCCTCTAGACTTGGATATGGCTGCGCCCCTTACTACCACTTTGAACGCCTCCCATAGGGTTCCCTCCGACTGCACACTCCCTGTATTAATGTCAAAGTACTCAATAATTGCCTCCCTTAATTCCTCGCGGAATCCCGAGTCCTGCAGGGCTTCGGCCCTAAGCTTCCATGTCGGGATTCTCGCTCTAGGTGGCTGATGCCTCCACTCCAAAACCAGGTGGGAGTGGTCCGAAAGTACTCTGGCCTTGTATTCCGAACCTATCATTTCTCCTGCTATCTTGGAGGCCACAAAAATGTAATCCAGTCTTGTGTATAGGTTGTCGGGGGCCGCATAATGCGAGTACTGCCTGTCTCCCGGGTGCAGCTGTCTCCAAATATCTTCTAGCCCAAAGACCCGCAGTAGGGCCTGTAATGCTCTTGCTGCTGGGTTGGGTCTGTCTAGTTTGTCTGACCTATCCAGTTTGGGGTGTAATGTACAATTAAAGTCCCCTCCCCAGATGATTGTGCCACCCAGATGGGGGCTAATTGTGCCATATACGCCCCTGAAGTAGGCCGCTGTGTCTTGGTTAGGGGCGTATGAGTTTATAATGCTCACATCCCTGTTTTCTAGCATCCTCCGCACCACTAACATTCTGCCGTCTGGGTCTACCGTAGACTGAAGCAGCTGAAATGGTACATGGGGTGCCACCCACGTGACCACCCCCCCTTGCGTAAACTGAGTATGTAGCTCCTGTGGTGGTCCCTCTCCACTTTCTCTTGACCACCTCCAGTTTATCCCTGGTAAGGTGGGTCTCCTGTAGTAATGCTATGTCAACTTTCAGCCTTCTCAGGTACATCATTACTTTATTCCTATTCAGGTAGCTATTGAGGCCTCTCACGTTCCAGGTTACAATTCTGAGGCTCTCAATTGCCATGCGTGGTTTGTCCCTCCTCCCCATCTCCTGGGTTTCCACTTCAGTCTAGTTTAGCATGAAATTAGGCTCGTACCCCTCCCTCTCCCAACTTAAACTCCCCACCCCCCCTTGCTCAACTATAAAACACTGCACACAACCCCTTCCCTCCCCCCTCCCTGCCCCGCCCCAACTGGTGCCCAGCTTTATCCCTGGATCTCAGACTCCCTCGCGTTTGGTCGTGCCTCGGAATGCCGAGATCAGGAACCCGGCAGAGTGTCACCGGACTATTGGTGACCTAACTAGTCTATACATGTGGGTGTGGGGGCCAGTTCTGTTAGGCTCCTACACCGTTTACTAAGATGCCGTGCTCAAGGATCATACATGTATAGCCCTGGTCGCTCTACTCCGACAGGCTGTATCCTGCCCTATATTCTAGTCCCATTGTCTGAGACTGCGACACCCTAGGTGCCACAGTCTCCATGCTACTTATCTGCGTCATCTTCCTTCTGGATGCCCGATTCTTGAGGACAGCTCTGCATGTCCAGCCATTCTGTCGCATCCGTGGGGGGGGTATAAAAAAACGATGTTCTGTTTTTGTGGAACACTTTCAGTTTTGCGAGGTAAATCAGCATGTATTTGTAGCCCGCTTCTCGCAGTCTTCTCTTCACTGCCCCAAAGTTCATGCGTCGGCACTGTACCTTCAGGGTGTAATCTGGGTATACCGTTATGTTTGCCGACACCCTTTGTATCGTTACTCCCTTTCGGAAGTGCTCAAGGATTTTTTTCCCGGTCTCAGTAGTTCAGGATTTTGCGATCACCGGCCTGGGCGGGGTACCCGGAGGTGGTTTCCTCGTCGGGGCCCTATGCGCCCGTTCCACCGCGAACCCCCAGGACAGCACTCCTCCAGTTATCTCCTGCAGCAGCATCGATTCAACGTACTCAGTGGGGTTGGATTCCTCGGCCCCCTCAGGCAATCCTATGATACGTATATTGTTCCTCCGGGCGCGTCCCTCCACCTCCTCCGCCCTGCTTTCCAGGTTGCCCACGCGTTGTTCTAGGGCATGAAGCTCGGATTTATGGGATGCACATGCAGCTGTATTCGGGGCCACTTCTTTCTCCAAGTCACCTGTGCGTTCTTCCAGAGTTCTGACGTCTTGCCGGCAGAGATTCACCTCCTCCTGTACAGCCCCGACTTTGAGCTCCAGCGCCACTTTCAGTTCGACCATGGCCATTCCCAATTTGGTTTCCAAAGCCACTTTCAGGTCTGCTATTGCTGCAAGGATCTCCTGATCTTTGCTTGTGGTGGCTATGCCCACGGAGGGGGTTCTCTCCTTGCTTCTAGCTCCCTCCGCCACCGGCGATGTTTTAGCATAATCATCGATCGTGAGTTGTTTGCCCTTTGTTTTGGGCAGTTTATTGGCCATCCTGATGTTTTCTGGGCTTACGCGTGCAAGCTGCGCGGTGTGCGGTCTCTGGCTTGCGCGCACCCCGTTCCCGGTTGGCAGGGGGACCCGGGCGGGCTATGTTGGGTTCCTTTGTGCCGCTGAGTCTGCGCCTGGGGTGGATTGTGTCCTCCGTGATTGTGCGCTGGCGTGTCACTTTTCCAGGTCTATGTGCCCCACCTCCTACTGCTCCATGTCCATGACTACTCCCCCCAGTGCTCGGGGCTCTTCTGGATGTCCCTGCGGTCTCAGCGCGCATCAACAGTGGGCTCCTCCAAGTTGCAGGCACAGCCTGCTCACGTCGGCAGTGTTCTGCGCCTCTCTCTGCAAAGTGCTCCTCACTCCTCCTCTCCTCCCGCCTCATGCAGGGGCCAGAGGGTGTCCCATTCGCCCAGCTCCTATGTCCTCCACCGAAGGCCCGCCGTAGTGGGGGCACGTCCTTGCCAGTCTGTGTCTTAATTCGAGACCGCAGCCCGAATACCACGTATGGGGCCGTTCTGCACGCTCCCAAGCGTTCGTGTGCCTGGGGGCCCCAGGTCTTTGTTTGGGTCTGAATATGCCTGCACCTCTACTATTAGGGGTCTGCGGGCCCGTGGCCACCTCAGATGCACGTGTGCGCCTTGCCTGATTGCATCCCCTTTGTCTTGGGTGCCGCTCTCAACCAGGTGTAAGCGGTGCAGCGTGACAATGTGTCTGCGGCCAGCCTCGGCTGGGCGTGCCGCCTTCGTGTGCAGTTGATGGTCCCCAGGGCTGCTCCGCTCCAAGCCGCTGCTCTTGGCACACTCTCCGGCCCCCCTGCACTCCCTGGTGTTACGCCGCAGCGGGTGTCCTCCCACTGCTGGGTTCTCTGTGGATCCTCCTGGCGGGGGTGCCTCCGGTCGCTCCGTCATGCGCCCCGCGGGCGTCCCGACGCTGGCCTGCGTAGGGCTTCCTGGTTCCCCTTGAGGGTATGCCTTTCCCTCGGGCCGCATCACTGCCGGCCTCGTCACGCATTGTTGCTCAATGCAGTTGCGGGGGCCGTGTTCACTTGGACCAGTCCCCCTGCCCAGCAGTTCGGTCCCATGCAGCTCACACCGTCCCGGAGGGCCGCCGTATTTTGCCCTAGGCGGGCCCCGGGGGCAGTTCAGTGAGGTTTTCGTCCACTTCGTGTCAGATGCAGATCGTATCGCTACGTCCCAGATCCCAACACCGTCCAACTCGTGCACACAGTGCAGGGGTGCCCATGAAATATGCCTCGTGGCCGGGCGAACTCTCCGCTGTCTCTTAGCTTTCTTCACCCAGACACTATTTCCTTTGTTTGAGCCTCCCGTCCGCCATCTTGCGCCGGCGTTCTCAGATGTGCGACTTTGGCAAAGATCTCATCTCCGACTCCCCGCGTCCCGCAAACTCCAAAGTTTCTGCGTCCTCGCGTGCCATGTTCATGGGCTGATATGAAATTTTCCAGAGCTTATGTGCCGCTGTACGTGCACTTTTGGCGAGGATCAATAACAGGATCACGGGAGCTCCGCCAGAACGCAGCTTCTCACATGGCTCTCGTAGCCACGCCCCCAGTCTCTGTATACTTAATGAATTTTCAATTGTACCTGATAATAATGGTACAATTTTTGTGTGCCCCAGTGGAAGGAGTACACGTACAAGGGCTTCTGAATAATTAATGCAACGTTTTGATTATGAAATAATACAGAAACACTGCAGATTGCGAATAGATAAAAACAGTGATCTTGAAATTTATCTCAGAGAAACAATATCTAAAATTATAGAAACTTGTTAAAAGCGTGGGGATGGGAACCCCAGTGTCTTTTCTTTTGTTTAAGCTGCATATGATCATGGGCAAGGGAACCTCCATATCTTGCTGTTGTAAAGACATATGGAAACAAGCAATTAAAAGCCGATCATTTTGAATAAGATTCCAGCATTGCCAGAGAAGCAAGGCCTTATGGGATCTGTAGTTAAAAGTAGCACGTTTTTAATGTCTTACTCCATAAAAGTGCCACAGAGACCATTTTGAGTACTGCATTGAATGAAAGTAAGTCAAGTACGTGTGAACTGTTCTAGAAGAGAGAAATACCTTTCGTTTTGTGCACAATTTCAGAAGGGAACTACATATTCTACATTACCTATTTGTGTAATAAGGGGATGGTTTGTGAAATAAGGGGATGGGAAACCCCAGTGAGAAGAACAGTTTCTGTTTTGGTAAACTGTAGAGTTCCTATATGTGATGAACTGCTGTGGAGAAGGAAGTTGAATTTTGGAATGAAGTTAGAGCACTATTCTGTTAAGATCAACATCCTTGCACATTTATGCTTAGTTTGTTGTAAGGGAAGCACAGGTTTGGACACAGACAGATATTTGGTTTTGGACTTTCAGACACATACTATCTTTAGTTTACTTGAGGTAGGGAAATCCCTGTTACACCATCCTGACGTTTGAGTTAATAAAAGTTGTAAAACTTGAATCCTTTGTCTGTGTCTCCTTTCATGATGCCAACCTTAGGCCAAGTCTTTGAGTATTAATGGGTATGCTACCTTCACTAAGCGTGCTACTCAAAGATCTCTGGGTAGACCCAGAAATGTGGGGCGGGTGCTAGTGATTTCAATTTATTGATATGGAAATTTCGGTTGAGTTGATCAAAACTGAGTGTACTGGTCTTTTGGCAGTTAAATTAACCCTTACCAAGTCAAAAGGCCACATTGGTTTATTGGTAATGTCTTTTTGACCGAGAATAAGAAGCCTCATGAGAATCTACTGTCAGAACCGTCTAGTATTGTCAATGTGAACATCATGAAATCCAAGAGATCAAAAAGAATGCAAATTAGATTTTCTGTATAAAATATTTGCTTGAGAAGCTTTCACATATCCAATTGTAATGCAGAAAAGTTGTCAGTGCTATCGGAAATGGCGGAAATGGATTGGATGCCAGATGTTAATCAAAGAATGCCAGGTGATGATGAATCCCATCTCCTGTAACAATACCCACAGGTGTTGGTCAGTTATGAATGGTGAGTCTATACGGGCATATCGGACTACAGTGTGATTGATGAAGCCATCTGGTTTCTCCATTTGTCTCAACATTGTAGCAAAGTACACCCTGTGCCCTGTATAATTCGTAGTCAGTCCTTCGAAACCTGGGATCATAGATTTGACAAAGCGACCATCTTAGAAGCTATCAGACACTCTAGAAATTCTAGAGCTGTCGGTCCAGACATGATGTCTTCTCTGATGTTGAAACATCAACCTGATGTATGGACTGACATATTCTGTTCTCTTTTTGTCAAAATTATTGAAAACGATTTGGTCTGGATTCTTGGCATACAGCCTATATAATTCCTGTGCATAAAAAGGGGGACCAGGCAAATCTTGAAAACTATCGTCCTATTTTTAGATGCCGCAAGTAAAATCTTTCTGAGATTACCACTACAGGAAATACAAAATTGGGTTAAAAATTCTGGGCCCTTAACCAAATTCCGAATTGTATTTCGGAGACAGATGGTGACTACACTAAATGGCTTCATCATGTGCTTACTCCTTGCCAACAGCCATTTTAAATATGGAAAGGCCATCTATGTTTGCAGGTATGGACTTGTCAAAGACTTTTGCCACCGTTTGTAGGGAATTATAATGGCCTAAACTCTGTATGTGATCCATGCCAGGGGGCTTTCTCAAAATTGTTATGCTTTTATATAAAGATATACAAATGCAAATTCGACTCGCTAAGACAGGCACCTTCCCTAGTCCTGTAATTTTACTGGTGGGACTTCGGCAGGGGTGCATTTTGGACCCCTTGCCATTTAATTTGTATTTTTCAGATTTGAACGAGATATGGTAAATTATTAATTATTTTGAGGCAAAACTGGGCTTGAGCGCTATTCATTGGATGGCCTTTGCAGACTACACAACGTTGTCTGATTTAACACTGATAGGCTTACAGAGAAAGCTCAATGCTTTCTCTGCATATGCTGGGAAAAATATTTTGACTATACATCTGCATATATCTAAGGTACCTAATCTTCACCAAATTGATGTCCCTAAAGGTTATGACCTGGGCTGTGTCTGGATCGAGGCTAGTACGTGAGGAAAAACCTATATATTTGGGCTTTGAACTGTCCAACTCCAGTTCTATTGGTAGAACTATGGTAGATTGAAAAGCAAAGTCAAAATGTACACTTCTCGACTTAAAAGAATCTGCTATAAGTTTTGCAGGTTCTCTCTTATCGCCGCCATGGGAAACTGGGAAGAATTTATATACGGTCTGGAAAGGAAAATATGGAAAACTACACTTTCCTTACTTCACTCGTTGCTAAACTGTGTAATACGTCACAAGCTTTACCTAATTTCTTTGTGAACACTAATCCGATGGAAGCTCTGAACCCTCTTTGCAAAAATGTTGGCCCCACCCTCAAGTTCGTTGTTTGAGGACCTTTGTACCTGCAATGTAGATGAATTCCTGCTTTGAATATATTAATATGAGTTTACTTGAGGAGTTGGGTTATGAGGAGGAGATCCTTGCAACTAACCCGACCTTTATCAAAAAGTTATTTAAAGACCAGTCCAAGATGTGGAATTGCCTTGTAAACTTTATACTTCACAAATAATATGCTACCCTTCATTGGCGTGGGGATAACTATCCTAAATATGTCAATACATTTCCTGCCCCACAGCAAAGGCTTTCATGTATATATAGGTTTTTGCTTTAATAATTGCTCCAATTCTAGAAGTTAGTGTTCCCCGGTTTGGCCTGGCCAGATGCAAGCATAATTGTTGACTATGCATTGTTTAATGTGTCAAGAAAATCAAAAACACCTTTTGATTGTATGCCCTACATTAAATGCACTTAGATGCACATATTTTACTAAATATGTTTGAGTGTACACCACTCTCTTTGCCAGCATTGTAGAAGAGATTGATGATGGGTGACCGTACAGGTTTAATAGTAACTTTATTACGATTTCTGGACAAACTATATGAAATGTTGTCAGGTCTCACCCTTGATATACTTTCAACTGGGCAATAAAAAGATATATTATTGTATGTCATTTTTATCATTGGAACTTGTATTTATTATTGTCTTACGTGACTCATGAAATCTTACGTTTGAGTCAGTTTATGTTCTACTATTCATGTATATATTTGAATTTGTGTAACTTTTCTTGCATTTGATATTCTCTTTTAATCTTATTTTATTACTTTGTAAAAAGTGTGTTAATAAACTAAGCACAATAAGAAAAATACAAGGTTGTATGTAGCCATTTTACTGCACTAGTAGCCAAATGGCCATTTATGGTGGCAATTTGGGTACTAGAAAACTTTGTAAGTCTTACACCCAAGCCATTTTTCTTTTAGCCTTTCTGCCTAAGTAGGCGTTTTCAGAGCCCACCAATGCCTCCAAGTATTAAATGGTCTTGTCCTTGTGGGATGTACTAGACCAAAAGGGTGGGCCACTCTCCTACCCTGCAAGGACCCCGAGTGGCTTGCTGCTATGTCTCGATATTTCTCTTTCATGGGACACTTTGTATCACCTTATGCTGTTAATCTTCAAATGACCTTTCCTACTGCCTTGCTGATCTGTCTCTCCTACCTAAGCAGCCTGTTACTTGCTTGATGGGTCACCAACATTGTTTTGATGTTGCTGCTGCAGTGCTCTCATCAGAGTGGGTGATTTTCAGTGCGCCCCTTATCCTTAGTGGTCCTGTCTGCTCTTGGGTCTCTGCTTCTAGTACCCAGAGTTTCGAAATGGCATCTAGTCAGACCCAATCTTGAACCTGAAACTCATCTCTGCCCCCTATGCAGTTTCCACTGCAACCTTTGCCTTGGGTCATCGTACACGGGTCCTCTGATCTTCTTGCTGGTCCTGTCATGCACTGCCCCTTGATATGGGTGCACAGTGGTTTCTGTGCCACCCGACAGGGATCATAATATACTTTTAAGATCTATCCTTGGTCTGCAACCGTTTTTCTCATGTCTTCTAATATTGGATTTAGGTTTGAAGCTATTCTGGTGGTACTTGCAAGCTTTATGGTTGTTGCCTTTGTTTTATAAACAGGGATGAACTATTGGGTTTGTCCTATTAAACCCTATGGACAAACCTTCTAAAATTCAATAAAGGTAAACATATTTTTAGTAGGAGGGTTTTTCAAAGTCACTACCTGTGGCAGGACTTACAAAGCCAACCTGGGATTAGCAAGGTTTTTTACAACCCAGCTGAACTAAACTGCTCCCCTAAGTAGCGTAGACCAAGCATTAAGGCTGAACTAAGGCGGAACGAGGCACTGTTGTGTTGTGTAGTACCGCTAACACTTAGCAGAAGTAGTAAGTAAAGAGACCCCCATGGATAAGTATAAAGATTACACTCATTTATTACAGTACTACACCAAGGAACACTTTAAATATTTAAAGGTAAGTAAATATATAAATGTACATAAGTATAGCTCACAGTTAGATGCCAACTATGGGTTACAAACTACTTTAGTATCACAACCAATTATTCAGCCAAAAGCCATAGTAGGAAGAAAGCTGTTAAACATAAATCAGAACATAGGCCTTATACTTACAAGGCACTCAACGCTATAGCCATAGCCTATACAGTGTCTTTGGAAGCCTTTAGGTGTCCCACAATGGTTCTTGAGAGTCAAGATGAGTAGTCCTGGAAATCTCACTCAACTAGGGTACGTAAAACACAGAAGAAAGGCAGTACTGACCAAAAGCAATACGCAAAATAAAGAGACTTATGTCATTTTGTATAATTCACAGAAGCAGCTACCACCCCTGAGGTCCTATTGGATGACCCAGAGAAGTACTGACGCGGGCATCACCACCCAGGATTGCGCTAAGGTTAGCAGGATATTGCGCCCAATATAAGTGATCTCAGGCCAGCGAACCTCTAGAAAGTAAGAAACCACTCCTGTGACAGGAAATCATTGGGGGAAAGACATGCCTCACTGTCCTGTTTACCGTGGAGGGTCACAGGTTGAAGGGCGATTACTGCTGGTTGGCTTTCGGTTACTCTAGAGACCTGAGACAGTTGGAGGGACTCCCAGTTTCAGTGCCACGACGAAGAAGGGACCCTTGTAGACGACTTGGCAGATGTACAACTTGCGCTGACACCAAGCAGAATCATGAGGCACTCAGCAGCTTGACAGCAGGACTTCGGAACTTCCACCAGTATTGTCTCCTGGTGGTGGCCAGGAGAGTGGATTTCCAGCATCCAAGTAAAGCCTTGAGGACGATTTGAATGTGCTCCAGTTGTTAGGCTGGAAGGAAGTCCTTGCTGTGAAGTTCAGATGGATCCAAGCCAAGCAGAGAAAATGCAAAGGTGTATGCTACAATGACTGAAAACAGGTGATGGTCCTTGACTAAGACAGCTGACTGGATGGTCCTCCAGCCAAATGGAGGAAGGCACATTTCAGAGGTCGTCCCTATCGAACAGAAGACAGTGTTTTCTGCTCTTCCTGGCTCCAGTGGTCCACTTGATTTCCCAATCCTGCTCCTCTCCAGATTCAAACTGGAAGCGAACCCAGCCCCCCAATAAGGACACTTGCAACATTCAAACTTGGAGGCAGCTGTTTAAAAGTTGAGAGCTAGCCTCCCAGAATCTGCCCATCAAAACCTGGCCCCTGGAAGAATGTGTATTTGGGGAAGACAGCCACCCTCCCCACTTGATGGCAGCTCACATACACAAGAAAACCTTTGCATGCTTCATGCAAGAAGCCCACCAATGTGACCCTCCCCCATCTGGCATGGTAGAAGGACGGCCATCAAAGGACTGGCCATCTTGAAGAGGACTTAAAATACGCGTCAGTGCCTTTTTGAGTATATAGTCCTCTTAAGTGCATTATCAATGCTAAAAAGCCAGCATGCGACAGTGCACCCGCATTAAGGGTAAACATGTAACTAATGCACCAGCTTATTCAAAATATTCCTGAAAGGTAACAGTAATGCTACTTGGGACAAAGGAAAGCAGATACAAAGCACTGCATGTAGGATGGCTTGTGCTGTAGAGGTAAAAACACACGTCATAAAAAGTAGATGACTACTCCTGCACTGGTATCCATATGTTTTACACAGTGCACACAATACCCACTCCTAATGTGCCTTCTAAAGTAGATAAATTGCTTTTTATTTTACTGGTCTGTTCCTACTAGCTTTCGTGGTAAACTGGGACCCGTGCAGGCAGAGTACTGCATATGCTGTACATTAAATCCCGGATTGTGATTGTATAGGTCTGTTGAGTGCTCTATCACTACTAGTCCCACCTAGTGAACCCTAGAAAGTCTGCAGTATTTCCCTTAACTGTGCTTGTCTTTGGCACTGGATTTAAGAGTGAGATGGGTCTTGTTTAGACCCTTTACTGTTTTGACTATAGTCTTACTTTGCTGATAGTACTAAAATGAACTGTGGTTATGTAATGCTACTTTTGTTAACATATTTATAGAGTGTGTTGTGTATTGATTGTGTGATTCATTATGTGGCTAATTTTTTTCATTCCTGCAAATTAATGCGATTTTCAAGACCGCTAATTTAGTTTATCCAACTTCAATCAAGGATGTTGTTTTCGTGATTTGAATTGGCATATCCATAATAGCATGACTTGAAGATGAGGAGGAGCCTGGGTAGCCAGTCTCTGGTGATGCTTCCGGCAGCAACCTTCTTCTCGGGGCAACACAAAAATCATATTTCATGCCTTGGGTGTGGTTGCCTCTGAGACATGTTGAGGGCCGCAGCACAACCCCCAGCTATATGCTAATTTTGCCAGGTTGGGGAGGGATCACTTCCCCTTTTCTTTAACTGGGACAAATCAAAGGAGGGGTCACCAACTGGATTCATAAGGGGAGTGTGGTGGGATTCACAAGGGGAGTGGAGTGGGTGGGTGTATATGGCAACTCATCTCTATCTCTTAGTGTCAGTTTGAATCGTGTCTGGGAGAGTGGCTTCCTCCCTTTTCTAAACCAAACAAGGATCATCAAAGTCCATAGTCAAAAAGTGATGTCAAAGTAAAAAATTTGAAACACTGAAATGATTTTAATATGAAAAAGACATGGAGAACCCACACCTTTCACGAAAAACAAAACACAGCTCTGACTATCCCGTTTATTTTAGGGACATCCTTTGTGTTTTTGATGCAATTATTTATCCCTTACGAACTTACCCTTTTGAGGAGCCCAGCCTTCCCTTGTTTTTTTCCTCCCTTTTCTGCCATCGCTGATGAGCCCGAACCTCTCCTCGGGCCTCCATCAGGCACTTCAGGCTTTTAAGCTCTCAGCGAGTATATACTCTGGATCCCATGTCTGGTTTTAAGATGGCAGCTGCTGGTCCAATGTACCGATCTCCATTTTTCACAGCACCAGGACAGCAATCGGACCAGCCAACCAGTACTCTCTTGTCACCAAGACTGATGACACACCGCTACTGCAACAATCACGGGGACCGAGCAGCAGGCCTGCAACAGTGGATGTAGCACGTGAATCCCATGATTGAGGCAAGAGAGGCAGGAAATGCGTGCCGTCGCAAGATTCTCCGGGCCCCCGATCAGAGCCAAGTCTTGAATTACAGTTTATCAGATGATCCTCTATGCAGGCAATCCGATTTGGTAAGTGAAGGCTCAGGTTCGGAGTCATTGTGCAGGCTCCTTTCTAAAGGACTTTGGTAACATTTTAGAAAAACAGCCATCTTTCTTGTGAGAACTGCTTTTGGCAATATCAGATTTGTATTTGTAGCACGTATTCCCAGCACAACTGGGGATATACAAACCCTGGAATGTTATCTGGTTTGAGGTTACCCAGACGTCTGGAAGGACATCAAGTGAATCAATCACATGGAGTTATTATTAATTCTGTTATTCGTCATGCATTTCTCAGTATTTTCGATTTCAAACATTCATGTTACAGAAAACATTTTTTTTCAGTTCTCAATCTGTTTCTCATAAAAATTAAGCCTTAATTCTTTGGGACATAGGCATTTTCATGGTATCCAATGCATTTTAGTCTCATGGACCATCTTCATGGACCAAATTCTGCAAAAAATAACAAAACCGATTTTGTGTCAATAGTTGCGGATATTGTATTCATATCACTTTTCAAATACTGTGTGCATGAGTGATGGTTACCTGCCTGTGCCTCTATCTCCAGAGTGTGCTTCAAATATAATCTCTGGCAATGCTGGGCTTTTCTCTTGTCTGCTTAATAGATCTTTTTTAGTCTTTTATGACCTGAAATGCCAGGTAACTCTCCATTCTCGTATATTAAAGGTTTTTCAGGTTAAGGTTTTTTTTATATAAATTACAGAACGTACCTCATGTTCACAAGGTGTTCTCCACTTGCATTGCCTTATCCTGTTGTCCTATAAAATGGCAAAAAATATAAGGAAACTGGGCAAGTATTCTAGCTTGGCTGTTAGGAGCTGGATATGTCTTTGTTGTTTTGTTAAATATTTGCTGTGCAGGGTTTCCCCATACACTGTTCTTGAATGCTGCTTACCTTCATTTTCTTTTTCTCTTGCTTCTGGACACCAGGATCCGTCTCTACAGGATCTCTGCTGCCAGAGAAATGGCTTAAATGCTCAAATGACACCGGCAGTTGCAGGTGTGATGATGTCACAGGACTGGTGATGTTATTACGCGCCGGTCGCCATTTTGTTTTTTTAATCTTTTTCATGTTTTTAATGTGCGTGTGCATGGGGTGGCCCATGTGCGCACCTATGTTCAGAAAAGTGATGTTCTCTCAGCGGAAAATGTTTTTCTGCTGTGAATTATGTGAGCGGGGATACGTGAGTCCTTATGGAAAAAACATATTGTGGTGCATATTTCGGCAGTCAGCAAGTTCTTTACAAGAATAAATCTTGGTAGGGTGTCAGACTGTGATACAGATAGAACTTACTAATGTACTATCAGCCACAGACCTAGAAAAAATACTAGAGGCCATGAACAATAACTTAGCAGACTAGTGTCTGTAGCAAAGGTCCAGGAGGAGACGCAAAAACCTACTGCTCAATTTAACCAAGAAACAATTTTCACAGATGGAACTGGAGCTACTCCAGAAAGGCATAAACTTTGGCATAAACTTTGTGCCAACTTACAGGGCTAACTTATTTGACAAAAAAAATAGAATTATTCAAATTCTCTGGAAAATTAAGACTAAAAGCCTTCTTTTCGGATCTAGGAAACATAGCTTTGGAAGAGCCCATTGAGGAACCTGAATTCACAGAATTCAGACCTAAAAGTACTTTTATCCCCCCCACGAGTTATCCCATTATCGACCGATTTCAAAGAATGGTCACCAGTGACCTCCAAAAACTACCCTACCCTACGCATGCCCTAAATACAACAACTTCAGTCGCAAAGAGTTTAATGTCATCCAATCTTTGTTCGCAGATGCAACACTTACAATTAAACTAGCAGATAAAGGTGGGAGTCTGGTTGTCATGGACACAGACAACTACAATAAAGAACGTGAAACTCAACTACAAGATAGGAACATCTATGCCCCCATCAATCAAAATCCAACAGCAGAGATGGGATGCAATCTTGAAAAATTACTAGTCGTAGCAGAGGAAAAAGGATGGATTAGTTTCGGAATTAGAAACTACATTACAGAGCTACACCCAAGAACACCCATCTTCTATACCTTGCCGAAGATCCACAAAAACCCGGTGACACCACCAGGTAGACCAATAGTATCCCCCACAAACAGCATTCTACAAGCCCTAGGCACATACGTTGAATCATTTATCCAGCCACTCATACAAGCCACCAGCACATACATCAAAGATACCACTCACTTTCTCAATACATTGAATACCTTGAATGCAAGCAGCCATGATTTCATGTTCACAGCAGATGTCAAAAGCCTGAACACTTTCATACCATACGACTGTTAGGGTGATTTATCATTTGCATGATTCATCCCCTCTCCTATGGACCTTTTTCTTGAAATCCTGAATGAGTGGAGCCTATTTCCACTCATTCATTCTTGTGGGCCCTGTCTTTTGGAACTCTATTCTTTGTTTCTACTGTTCTATGGAGTCTGTCTGCGCCATAGGTCTTAGAGGCACCTGTATTTTAATATTGCAGCACACAGCTCCTTATGGGCAGTGTTGCTTGGAACCCTTAGGGTCCTCCTTTGAGATTCCTTTTCTTTATCCTAGAATAACTACAGTTCTTAAGGATAGAGAGATACTTAGTATCTCTCCTAAAACTTTATAGTCTGAGAGATTGGCACACACCACCTTATGTGGAGTGTCAAAATGATCCTAAGTATCCCCCTTCTCTCTGCTCCTGTGACTTTTATGTCACATAGACAAACTCCTAGTTATGGCTGGTGGCAGTGGACGTGTTCTACCAACTATTGTGTAATTTCTGGACCGCAGGCTACGTCCATAGCCTCGGTAGTGCACAATAGGGGCACTCAAGTACCGACTTGGGGCTTCCCTTCTTTTTTTGCCATTACTAGTGTGGTTGTTCTTTGTTACCCCTTCTACCATTCTGGGAGGGGGGGGGGGTCAGCGTATGTGTTTTGCCTTTGGCGGGAAGCCTTGGGTGTCCCTGCCTAGGCTCCAGAGTGTCTGGGCAGGCAGGAAGCAGAGGAGGAGTTCTCCCCCCACTACCCTCCACCACCCCCTGTCCTGTGTGGACCAGCTCCGACTGGGTTCTGGCTATCCTGATAAGACAGCTAAATGCCCCTTTCTGTAAAATTCGGAGAGAGATTGCAGAGGAGTGTGTGTTGGAACGGTGTAAAAGGTGAGGCTTCTGGAGTGAAAAGCAAGTCGACCACTGGAAGCTGAAGTAACCGAAGAAGATGTCGACCAGATATATCTGCAGACCCTTTGCAACACTGAAGTATCCACTGCTGTCCTGAGTTTTCTGTGCGATCCTAAGAGGACTCCTTCCCTTTGGGTGGTGGGAACAACCAGTCCCTAGATGCACTTTGAATTGAGCCATCCCCCGAGGTCCTAGGAGCTTCCAGAGCTGCGGAACCCCAATACCAGGCGACCTGCTGCCCAATTCAAGTGCATCATTGTGTATTTGTATTTATTGTTTTTATATTGCGCTTTAATCCAAAGCGCTTTACAGTTTAACAACAAGAATACATAGAACATGAAACAGTAGAAGCAATGAAAAAATATATGAATCAAACCAGTAAAACAGCATGTAGAACAATTTGCAAATGAGGATGAAGGGAGGAGGAAGAGATGGGGGGGGAGGAAAGGAAGAGGGAGAAGGTGAAGGGAGTACAGTGAGTCAGTAGGAAGAGGGGAGGACTTAGGAGAGAAGGGGGAAGGTAAGGAGAATTAAGACTGGTACAAGAGGGGTGAGAGGGGAAGGGGAAAGGTGTTGGGGTGGGGAATGAAGGAGTGATTTCAAGGGGAGCGGAAGGAGGAATAGGTGGGGATGGATCGGATAGAAAGAGGTAGGGAGTTCCAGTGTAGGGGAGTGAGGAGCTGAAAGGACCGGAAACGAGAAGAAGCACACGAGGGAGGGGGAACAGAGTAAGAAGAGATTGGCATATCGAAGGGAGCGAGAGGGGTGTAAAATGAGAGGAGAGATATGGAGGGGCAAGATCATGAAAAGATTTAAAGACAAGACTAAGGAAGTTAAATTTAAGCTGGGAGTGGAAGGGAAGCCAGCCTAGGTAAGAGAGTGAGTTTGAGATGGAGTCATGAGGAGAGAGACAACAGAGGGTATGGATGGCAGAGTGGTAGGAGGATTTGAGTGGGGCGAGATGGGAGGTAGGGAGTCCGAAAAAAAGAGAGAAGAACAATAGAAGAGGCGATGTATTGTGGAATGGTCGAACCCATCTAAATCTTTGCTGCGCCCTCAAGGACACTCCAGAGATCTGATCCAACCTGCCCACACCCCCTCATCAGACCGTGGGACTGCAGAAGGCGTAGAAGATTGACCGGGCGATCTGGGTCCTTTTGTTGTGCTGCAGAAAAGACACCAAACCCACAGCATGAACCAGGAAGTTGTTGAAAGTCGAGCCCCAGGTCCTCCCTCGAGACTGCTGCTGAAAGACCACATCCAGTGTCCTGCGCTCAGTCATCAGCTCAAGGAATCCGGAGCTCGGGTCCAGAGCTGCAACATTGCGGAGCATCCAGCACAAACATTTTCTTCTAACCTAAGGTACTATGGGGACAAAGGTATTGCTTACCTGATTCCAGAAACTTGCTCCAGAGCGTTGGAGTGCACATAGGTGTCCAGGGCAACCCTCCCTTACCTCTGGCTCAAGCCAATGCTTCTGTCCCTTTGAGTCCTAAATAGGGTCTTCATTGTTAGTTATTAACTTCCTGCTTCAAAAAGACTAGCGAATTGAAGAAATCCACAGGAACTCCTCGTATTCTGCTGCGTGTCAAGACTTTGAGCCTTTTGCTAGGTTTGTGTTTATGGACTTGCTGTGCGAAGAAACCCTCTCTAGTACCTTGAACCAGGCTAGTGTTACTCTTATTTACCATTTTCCTTCCTTTAAATTACTTTCTTATATGTGTTTGCAGAGTAAATGTCTTTTTACGTAAATCTGTTAAGAACCGCATGTGCGTGTAGTTACCGATAATACAATGTCATTCTTTTCTCTTTCTAACTTTGCAACACATGTAAACATGAACAAACACAAAAGTGAAAGTGTCCTTTGAAGTATATTCTAAAGTATTCCGAAGTGTTCTAGTGTAAACGTATGAAGTATTTAAAGTGATTCTAGTGTAAATATAATAAATATATAATTTAGTATAATAAATATACAACTTAATATACATTGTAAGTGCTTCTTTGATGTGCATGTCTAACTAGGTTCAATATACTTACCTACAGCTAACATCTTCCTTTTAAGATAAGCTTGACTGCTCTGGCACTCTACCAAGGTCCTGAGTTAGTACAGACTGATACTAAAAGTTTGGGATCTACAAACCACTGGAATAGCTTACTAAAGTCATACTATCAGTAGGAATTTAGGAAAACTCCTCTAACAATGACCAGGGACAGGAAGCCGTAGAGTGATTACTCCTCCAGGCCGAGGAACTCGAAGCATCCAAAGAATTCCTCGTGTTACTACTCGATTTTATATCCCAAAATTTGTATTTCCGATATAAGAAACAACACTAGGGGGGCGAGGCCAGTGCGCAACAGTGATGGCTGCTTGAACGCGGAGCTCTGTGAACAGTGGGATTGCCCTTACAACATGAACAAATAATTGACATTTGCAACTTTTCAGCATTTTCTTTCGTGATCGTATCAGTGGGACGCTATTGTTTAAGCTCTTTTGTGGTCCATAGTGCAGCGAATGTGTTAAACCGATCATGTCTATGTGAGGCAGCATTACAATTATGCTCATCTGTTTGCGCTCCGACGCAGTTTTTCTTTGTAATCAGCTGCTGCGGTCACCGGGAGAACACCCAGGTAAAACTTGCCCTCACTGACCGTGTTACGCTTGTTGTGAAGCGCGCTTACCTCGGGAGTTGGGTCCCTCCTCTTGGTGCGATGTTATCTTTCAATTGGAGCCTTTTGATCTCCCTTAAGCCACCACTCTGTCGAGGAGTGTTCTAAGTTCTGCCGGCTTGGCAGTGAAGTTTCGTTTGAACCAGCTGACTGCTTCTGCTCTCTATTGGAGCCTCCTTTCTTTCTCCTCACACGCCGGAACTTACCTCACGTCGCCCAGCCCATCACTCACTCTACTCCCACACAATGAGGCCTACTCGATACTGACACCTGGTGGCTGAATTAGATATTGCTTCATATATTTGTATTTGCATTTATATTCAACTATAACCACCTTTTACCGCACAATTATCATCTTTACATCCAAATATGAATGATAATAGCAAAGCGGAAAAATTCACCTTTCAATGCCTGCATGGAAAATATTTTAGAGGAACTCAGCAACATTCGTTCCTCCATCACTACACTTGATTCCAGGTCCTACAGCATACAAAATGAAATCAAAGGCTTAAAGGATTCAGGGATGATATTAAATTATTCTCTGGCAGACTAGATGAAGCTGAAGAGAGGATGGCTATTGTGGAAGATAGGGTGGAAGGTCTGGAAAACATGCAAATGAGACTTTCACAACTAGAAGGTGAGGTCACGGATTTGGAAGACAAAAATCGTAGAGACAATCTGCGATTTTATGGGATCCCTGAAAAATTCTGTAAATGTTCTTACTAAATGGACCCCCTCCGTCCTAGGCATCACTTTTACACCTCCTTTGGAACTGCAACATGCTCACCGTATCAGGCCCTGTTTCTCTAACAACAACTCTTCACCTAGAACTTTCATTGCTTTCTTCCTAAGACATCAACAAGTGCGTCAAACTCTATTAACTGCCAGAAAAAAATCCCCAATTCTGTTCCAGGGCAATACAATCTTCATCTCTAACTTCTCCAAAATCACTCCAGCCAGAAGGAAAAGATTCCTCAATTATGAGACCCCTTCTGAAGTCCCTCGATATCAAATGTGGCCTGCTGGATCCTGCAAAAATGATGGTCCTTACGAAGAATTTACAGAACCAAATGACCTCTTCAATTTGCTTCAATCCGTTCAAGCTATGCCAATGTAGTTTGGAAAGTCAGGATTGACCAACACCACGGAATGGACCTGAGCTTCACAACGGCCAGATGAGCGTGGCGACCCACGTGCAGCAGAATTCTGTGTGCTGACTTTACATAAAGCCTTTATACTTCTCTCAACCAGTCTCATTCCCTTCTGGATGTGTCCATTTACTAAAGCTAATATTTGTATTTTGGGGCCTATGTACACTCACCAACCCTGCCAGGGCAAGTTAGCGTGGCCTTGATTCACAGAAAAATGTAAACAACTATTCATTAAATTTTCAAATTTTATTTTATTCGGTTGCTGATATTGAAGTCACACATGTACTAAACATTTTACACATCTTGTTGCTGCACAGTGTGGGAGAATCCCCTGTACTGTCCGCTGTCGCTGGGGAATTTGGCACGAATGGCTCCAACGACACAGGCCAGTATTACTCGTCGAACGCGGTGTCCAAGCCTCCCAAAAAGCCACCATGTAAACAAACGATAGTCCACCAGCCTGTACCACCTGTGGAAGGGAAACATACTAGCTTTAACTTTATATGAACATGATGAGTGTACAAACCTTAGTTGAACATGCAAACTTGTATTCTATGGCATAGTACCCAGAACAAATGTTACTTCATGGATCAATGAACATGGGCGTTAAAGTGTAGACACATCACATAAGTGAACACCCATGCAATCCATAACGTTTGGGGGACATCAAAATATTGTTTCTTGGTTCCACATGAAAGACACAGAAGATGGCCACTATGATTTGAACAGAGCGCAAGAGAACTATTGAATTGCCAGACTACATTCATTTGACAGTGATAGATCAAAGTTACGACAATATAGGAGAAATCCATGTCCTAAGTTAAATCACATCTAGAGCACACATACTTGTTACTTGGATTGCGAGGGCAAACTGTTGCTCGAAGTTCGTGCATAAGCACCATCATAATCCTGAACACAGACCTTGTAAGGCAGGCTGCCTTGAAGTCATACAGCTCGTTAACGCATAGCGGTGGTGTGTCTTCATCCGATATATAAGCCAAGCATCCAGAGTTTTCTCAGCAGCAGCAGTTCTCCACCTCGGTTGGCATGACCTCGCAATGATTGCAGGTACACCAGGTGGCGACTTCGTCCATGCAACTAGACTCAGGCTCTTGATCGGGTGATTCGTCTTCCCAAATGCCGTCCAAAGCCCCATCATTTCCGCTTCTTTTTCTTTCCACTAATTCCGCCTCGGAATA
The DNA here is from genome assembly GCF_040938575.1 of Ambystoma mexicanum. NCBI lineage: Eukaryota > Metazoa > Chordata > Amphibia > Caudata > Ambystomatidae > Ambystoma > Ambystoma mexicanum. The sequence continues at coordinate 648,718,455 of NC_090939.1, read as the reverse complement.
CTCTGGCTCGTACTGGTAGGGCATTATTGATGCCATGATATGACAAAATTAAAATCGATAGTAAAGCTGGCACTAGTATCTGTTCACACAGGCTAAGAGCAAGGAGGATAGCTGAAAAGAGCAGAAACGAGTCACAGTTTATAAAAAAAAGACTGAACAAGCAACTCTGATGTTGTCTGAGAAGCGGTCTGTTTATACTTCTTGAGGAAAGAGGCGGCCTGCCATTTCCATGGAGACACGTCATTAGCGGAGAACGTTGACACGAGACGTGCATTTGCATTGTGAAATGGGCCGTACGTGTCGAGTGATGTCAGATTCAGGGGTGGGGACTATTATTTAGTGCCGAAAGGGCACTTAAGCTTAGGACGATGCAGCAACGGATACGATTAGCACAAAATGGCTGCACCCCGCTGCGTGATTTCGCATATGTAAAAGTGAGGAAAACCACGGTAAGGTGCATAGGAAAGGTTTTTACGATCGATCAACATATGCTTAAATACAAATGCCTGAACGCTTGGGACAATAGTATGTTTGAGCGCACTACTCCTTTAATAATTGTGACTACGTTTAATCAATTTCTTGATCATTAATGCTCCTTTCCCTTTCCTTCCCTATTGTTTTCTGTCTTATCTCCCACTGTCTGTCTCAATATCTGTTCATGAAAACACTCATATCATTGGTACTTTGTTTTAATTTGATTCATCAAACTTTATAGTTATAATGCGGTTTATAGTGATATTTTCGAATGCCATAGTTTCGAATGGCAAAGTTTCAAATTAAAATGCGTCGAAAAAATGCATTTTTGAAAACAAGTTTATGGGGGGGGGTCCCCCGTTTTTTTACCCCTTGACACCCATTTTAGTTAAAAAAAGAAATAACTTTACCTACAAAAAAATGCATTTTTTTGATGCATTTTTTTCCAAACTTTTGTCATTCTAAACTGTTCAAAAAAATGACTGGATACCTTATAATGCTCCAAAACGACATAAATGTTTAAATGGGCTACATCATATATTTAACATTTTTACCTGTTAACAAATTTGCCTAATTATTATTATTAAACAAAAGAAAAAGAAACACTACATCCAAGTATCAGGCACCTCTGTGGGTGCCACTATGTTACCTAGCTACACAAACACCTTCATGTACAGATTCGAGAAGGAACACATTGTTCAACCACCCCATATGGCACAATTATATCAAATATTGGGGAAGTTATATGGATGACATTTTTGGACTATGGTCAGGCACTGAAGGTTTCGCACTATTCAATAACTACTTGTACAACCTAGACGAAAAGATCCAGTACACCGTAAAGAGACAGACTTCTTAGACGTGACAGTACATTTCAAAGAGAACAAATTGGAAACCACTCTTTTTCGTAAACCAACAAACCGCAATGATCTTCTCCACAGACTCCGCTTTCACCCACCGAACACAATAAAAAGATTTTACTTTACAGCAAATTCTTAAGAGTCAAAAAAATTGTACAGCGTGAGACAACAGACTGTGAGAGACACCTGAAACACGTGGCCAAAAGATTTATAGCAAGAGGCTACTTGGATAGCGAAATTACAGATTCCCTAGACACATTTTAGAAAGTCAGAAGAGAGACAATATTGCCAAAAAGTAATAGCAATACACAACCACCACTCATTTACCTTATGACATACTCACTACAGAGTAACAAAATCAAGAAAATGATCAACAAACATTGGCATTCCCCCTCAGAACGCTATGGAAACTATACTAATCACCACCAGTGTTTGCCTACACCAGATGTAGGAAAATAAGACATGCTGGTCAGGAGGGATAGCAACAGACCACCCATAAAAATGAAGATTGATTGATTGATATTTTATTTCTATCGCGCTCGTACACAAGTGTTTCAGAGCGCGACAAGGCAAGGGAGGGGAACGGGGAGAACAAAACAGCGATCTTACTAGGCTCAGTGACATTGAGAACGCGCAAGTGCATGGGAGAGGGGGGGGGGAGTCCATGGAAGGGGGGAGAGGAGAGGTGGAAAGTGCGAAGCAGAGGAGAAACAGATAAATAACAATAAATAAATAATAAAGGCAACAAAAAGTGGTAATGCAGCCAGCAATTTGTAAGTGCTAGGTTTAAGGCATCAGACAGGGTAGGTCCGATAAGTGCAGGAAGAAAAAGGGGGGGCTGTATGGGTACAGATACAGACCCCAGTGCAAGGGGCTGCCCGGAGGCAGTGCAGGAGGGTGACAGGATGAGCAGGTACCTGGGCCCAAAAGACAGAGGGTGGCCAGGTGCACGGTGCCAAGAGAGAACAGATCAGCAGGGGAGAGGGGGAGCGAAGGCAGAAGAAAAGAGGAAGGTCTTGAGGTGCTTCCGGAACCGGAGATGGTTCTCCTCAAGATTCGAAGAAATGCAGAGCCTTCAGTATTTAGTGATGTTACCGAAATGATAACGAATTAATTATTACTTAAACAAATTAACAAAAGGTAAATATAAAGGGGCTGGGGTAAAGGGTTAAAAGGTGTGTGGGGGTTTCAGGATGTGGTAACAAACATGGGGAAATTGTGGGTTTGGTGCGGGGAGCCCCCCAGCACCAATATAAGAATTGAGTTTATTTTTTTTTAAGTAATAATTTGTTAGAAATCATTTTGGTAAGATCACATGGAACCCAAACCTTCCCCTGTCTTAAGTGCACAAATTGCAGCTTAGTACAGAAAAGTGATGTCATATTTCACCCCAACACGTGGAAGAAAATCTTTTTGAAATGTTACGCCACATGCAATAGCCCCAATCTAATCTTCAGCATCAAATGTCCCTGTGGGAAATATGTTGGGCAAACGACAAGGAATGCAAAACTGCATTGGAATGAACACCGGTCCAACATCCGGACTGGTAACATGAGATCCCCTGTAACTCGCCATTTCCAAGAAGCTAGACATCAGATATACCAAATGACGTTCCAGATAGTAGAGGCTATTGAGAAAAGAGACGGGGCATGCCACATCTTCAAACATCGCAATCAAAGAGAAACCTTCTGGATAGAAAAGTTAAACTCTCGACACCAAGGAGGGATTAATAAGGAATGCAATTTCGCCTGTTACCTTTTAATTAAAAAAAAACGAACAGTATCTTTGCTCTAACCATTTCAATGATATTTCTACCCTGTATAATCATAAACATATTTGCAAAACCGAAAGAAATACTATATAACCATGCACTAGCTATAGTGGACATGCACAGAAATGTATCAATGTATGGAGATGCCCAGAAATTGTAACTTTATTTTGTTTATAACTATTTGTAAAATGTAATCCTCACCAATTGTGACACTATGTAACTTGCAAGCACTCCTACCATTTGTTGTCAAAATAAGGCCACTCCAGAGAATCTGTATATATTCATACAGTGTGTTTCAGACACTCAATGAGAATTGGTACTGTACAGATATCTCGCAGATTGTCAAAATGTGGCATTTACATGTTTTTGCCAAATGGATACACGCATCCAACTTTATTGTTGTAATCTAGAAAACCAAATGTAACGGACTACACATGCGCAGACATGTATATAAAACATGTAAAAGAAATGTGATGATCACCCATTGTGACTGTATGCGATTTACAACCACTAGCACTGTCAGATGTCTTAATATGGCAACACTAAGAAATGGGTATATACTCAAATTGTCAGTCTGACACCTTACCAAGATTGAATCTTGTAAAGATCTTGCTGATTGCTAAAATATACACCACAATATATTCTTGCCATAAGGGCTACTTATCAAATCCGTACACCTTAAAGGCATGGTCTAGTAAAAAGTTTTTTTGTCCCTACGGGTCGGCCATGTTTTTTTAAGCCTAAGTGGCTCGATTTTAGAAAACTTTCCTATGGACCTTATCCGAGTTTTCGTCCATTAAACGCATGCGAAAACAAGCACCAGAGAGCCGCCATTTTCTGATATCTTTTCCCCCATCGCCCTGGCTGACCTGCTTTTGCGGCACTAAATCAATTCCCCCGCCCCTGAGCCTGTCATCAGCAGACTTGTACCGCCCATTTCCCAACGCCAAAGCACGTCTCGTGTGAACATTCGCTGCGCTTCAGCTAATGACGTGTCGCCATGGAAATGGCAGGACGCCTCTTTCCTCAATAAGTATAAACAGACCGTTTCACAACACACAGCAGCAGATTTTCGATTCCATTCCTCTCTCTGTGTTACTTTGAGTATTCTGTGACTCGTTTCAGTGCTCTGGTCAGCTACCTTCGCCGCTTGTAGCCCGTGTGAACAGATACCAGTACCACCGCTATAAATTATATTAGTTTAACACACAATGGCCACAATAATGCCCTACATGTACGAGCCCGAGTATACCGAGGAGGAACTACTGGAAAGAGAAGCACGCGAAAACGATGGGGATTCGGACGGCAGTTGGCAGGATGAATCAACAGATGAAGAGCCTGGGCCTAGTCGAATGGACGGCGTCTCCACCTGGTGCACATGCAATCGGTGCGAGCTAATGCCGACCGAGGAGGAGAACTGCTGCTGCCGAGAAAACTCCGGATGCCTGGCCTACATTTCGGAAGGCGAGCCACGACCGCAATGCATCACCGAGCTGCCAGACTTCAGGGCAGCCTGCCTCACACGGGCCGTGTTGAGAATAATGATGGTGCTTATGCACGAACTTCGCGCAACGGTTCGTCTTCGTAATCCGAGTAACGAGTAAGTATACTCTGCTTGTCATGCCACTCCTATTTCATGTTCTTCTACTATATCCAAAATTACATCTACATATCATTGTAACGCATGTAAGTAGTTCAATAGTGTGCATTGTCTAGATATCATTTGTCCGTGCAGAATGCCATTAGTTACAAGAATTGTCATTGACAACAAACATTTATTAAACTTATCTTGGTCATTTAAAAACAGTTTGTTTCATTCCTTTTCACAGGTGGTACAGGCTGGTGGCCTATCGTTCCTTTACATGGTGGCTCCACGGGAGGCTTGGGCACCGCGTTCGAAGAGTGATACCCGCCTGTGCCGTTCGTGCCATTAGAGAAACGTTCCCGAGTGACAGCGGTCAGCACAGGGGATTTTCTCTCGCTGTGCTGCAACCTGAACTGTACAATGTTTAAAGTCTTGTATTTTTGTGTCATCAAAATAAGATACAAAATAAAACACCACATATATTTTAACAACGGTTGTTTCGATTTTTTAAATGAATCAAGTGTGTCTCCATTCAAGGATGGACGTCAGACATCTGTGCTCGGAATGGGTGAAGGTCTGGTCGCTGTGAAGCAGGGTGGTCGCTATCTATCTAAGCTAACATAACATATTCTCGATAATGCATGCACTAAATAACACTTGTTCAAAGTCTTTCAGTGGGTTATGTCTCTATAAAAGTCACACATATGTCTATACTAACAATTACCATTGGATTATACAGTCCTTGGGTCTTGACCACTATAATACACCGGTTGAAGTGTGGGTCTGTGCTCACAAGAATCTCCGGTATGTGGCATTTGTTATTGATAAGCAACGATATACTATCATTGATTTAAAGACGATATACTATATATTGATATGAAGGCGGTTCGCGCCGGTGGATGCGCGCTGGCATGGGGGGCTGTCAGGGGCGCGAAAGGCCAAGGTGCCAAACTACATGTACACTTCAAAAGGTGTCCCACGCCAAGGGGCCATCAGTCACATGGCCTCATCAGACCCCGTGTCTCCAGCAAGGCCTCCCCTTGAAGCAGGCCGCCCCCCTGCAATCCACATAAGTGCGTCTCCATTCAGCAGTCTTCCTGTGCCTTATCTGCACGCCCCAGGCCCATCCATCCCACCCCCCTGTATCAAAGGCGGTTCGCGCCGGTGGATGCGCGCTGGCATAATTCAATGGATGGCGGATGAAGCCACTACCGACACCCGCTTCCTGCAACCAGCCATTCCTCACATGCTACTCAGAGACCTATTCTGGACCCCTTGTCGGAGTGAACCAGCCCATACCTTACCTAATGAAGCTTGGAATCCAGATTTGGAAAAGGGCCTGCAAAGTCATGAGGGTAACTGACCCATATTCACCTCAAATACCAATTGCTGCAATCATGGCGAACAGACCAGGGGGCCTGAAGGAGATAAGGAGCACGTGGGAACCCTGTGGGGTCGCCACCCTTGGCAACCTTGCGAACGACCAGGTCATTCTGACGTTACAGAGCTACACGAGACCACGGGATTACCGGTGGGGCAGATCCTACTCCACGGAGCGATGACAAGAAAGCTTGCAAACAGATGGCCTGACATAGAAGACCCCGAAACTGGACAAGATACCATTGAAAACATGATAAAAACTGCCGAGGACGGACACAAAATCTCCAGAGTCTATGAATCTCTGCTAGACAGCGCAACCAGGCAAGACCTCAAGAGCAGGGCGAAATGGGAGAGGGAGCAAAGAATGGGAATCAATAGCTCACTACCATAAGAAAGTGTCCAGAAACGCCCAGCTGCAATTTATACAGTTCTATATCACCAACAGAGGGTACCTCACACCTGAAGTTATCACCAAATTCAAAGGAGCAAGGACAATAGAGTGCCCCAAATGCAACGAACCCCGCGTGGGGATGACCCATATGTTCTGGGAGTGCCAAACCATACGATCCTTCTGGACGCAGATTGCAGCGAGGGTTGCTGTCGCCGATATCACTTTGGACGTACAGTCAGCTGGATCGTGCATCCTGGGAAGATACAAAAAAAGCATAAAAAAAACCAGAACCCTGTGCAGGCTCAAAGACTTGATGTACATTTTAGCAAAAAGACGCATCGCTATGGGGTGGAAATCTCCCATAATCCCCAGCGCAACATTGTGGTGGGAGGACCTCCGCAAGGGGACAGCAGCGGAAATGGGTGCATGGGAAAGCGCGCAAAGAGAACAGAGACTTGATATCAGCGAGGACCTACAACAATGGGTGGCGCTCACGGTGTCACTGTTTCATCCACCAGAATTAGCTTGCGCCTCCGATGATACCGGCAGCCCACAGGGCCACCCGGAACATGACGAATTGGGGGGGGCACATGTTCTCACTTGTGCCCCCAGAGGAAGTTTAATTTGCTATTATAAACTAAGGTCTTAGAGTAATTTATGAGTAAAAAAAAAAGTAAAGTTTCTGAACGGCTGATCTTTTAATGTTGGAAGTAGTGTTAGAAGAAGGCTTAAGATTTTGCAGTACAGATAATGTGACGTGTTCTGGCATTCAATCTGAACAGGGTAGTAGTGCTGAATCAAGTGTTCAAGTAGTTTATATTTCAATTGGTATCATGCATTTATCATCATAGACTTAAATAATTTCTTTTATTGTTTTTTCAGGAGTGGGTAGATCTATGGAACATAAATTGGCATCTTTGAACGTTAAGACTTGTGGGGATTTACAGAACATTTCCATGGCAAAACTTCAGAAGGAATTTGGTCCAAAAACAGGGCAGATGCTTTATCGATTCTGTCGTGGCTTGGATGACCGGCCTGTACAAACACAAAAAGAAAGAAAATCAGTTTCTGCAGAAATCAACTATGGCATTCGGTTTACGCAGGTAAGCAGGATTTTCCGGTGTATTTGTTGAATTATTTGTTTGAGGTTTTAATTGTTGTCCTTCAAGCAACCATCATTTTAATCTATAGTATTTAAAATAAATGAAAATGCTGTATGCCCTTTCTTTAAGCTCACAGCCCCGTAGTTGAAGGCACGTCCCTCTATGTGCACACTCCAGAGTAAATACAACCCGCTAGGAAAATAGGCCAAGAGGTAGCTTTGCAAGGATAACAAGATTTAATTGTGCAGGATACAATTGCCAGCAAATAACTCTGCTGCTCAAGAGCGGTCTGCTCTTGTAATAATGAACAATGGCTTATGAACAAAAAAATCATCACAACATAGGTTACAATCCGGTGCCACTGATTGGAGGCACCCTACACATGGGCTTGCTCCATGGAGGATGCCAAGCAGTAATTGGCTGGTTCTTCCCCGTCGATCTGGATCCACATGGGACAACTGGGCTCATCCTCGCAGTGAAGGTCAGGTCATGCATAAACTACCGTTTCTTGTCTAAACTAAACAAGCTACGACAGAAAATTAACTCATGGTGTCAGGCACCTGGGCGGCGCGGGAAATGGTGCCATGGAAAAGGGAGGATAAAATACAGTTGTGCCGACCCATAGATTCAGGGCTTGACTGATACTGCAGTTCCTGCACCCAAGGTCTCCCCCTGGGGTTTGATCTTTAATTTACCTCTCCTAGTGCCTTGTATTACAGAGGACGTGTGTTGATGCTAGAGAGAAATACAGTGACATAGCCTTAGATTGTTGGTGGACGTTTAATGGAGGTTAGTATCTAGGGGTCTTGGGCTGTATCAAGAATGCAAGGGTGAAAGAGAAGTGGAATGGAGCCAACATGGTGTGCAGGACTTGGGGCTTTGTGAACCTTCATTGACAAGGAACGTGAGCAGCGCGAGCCTACAGCTTGCCCTGTCTGGCCCTAAAATAAAATGGAGTCGCGAGTTTGGGCCTTTCTAGTGCTACGTGCCTACTTCTATGCGCTGTGGAGCTGCTGTACAGAGCCTGATGGGGTGGATTGCCCCCCCTTGTACGTTATATTGCCTCATATAGTATTCACCATATTTGGAAGCGCCTAGGGGGGGTGGGATAGGCCAGTGCTTAATTTGTGCCGGTGGTTGCCGGTGGGCAACACCGGCACTCTTTTTTGGGCACTGGAACACTATGCAGGCCACGGGCCGCGGAGTGTAATTGTTTTGTTTGTCCTTCACACTGTCTTGCAGTCTGCAGGCTAAGGCAGTTGGCTGTTGCAGAGCGGCCGCGGCACCAGGTACTGTGAAATAACAGGGGTTGGCTAAGGGTCACTCATGAGTGTTGGCATGGGCGTGTCAGCATTTGATCAAGTGCTGGCTAATTGTTTTGTTAATGTCCTTCACACTGTCTTGCAGCATGCAGGCTGAGGCAGCTGGCTGTAGCAGAGCGGCCGCGGCACCAGGCACTGTGAAATAACAGGGGTCGGCTAAGGGTCACTCATGAGTGTGAGCATCGGCGTGTCAGCGTTTGCTCAAGCGCTGGCACCTGCGCAGAGATCAGTAACACGATACATGAACGAGCTTCGCACATGCCACTGCCACCTGTCCTGAATGCTGCAGTCTGCTCTTTGGCAATTGCCCCAGCCCAGGTCCGATCGTCCGTCGGATGCAGGCAGAAACCGCGGCCCGCTTCTCAGCTGCTGAAATGACCTGCAGCTGTGACCTGTCCTGGGCTGGCCCTGCATTAGCTGTAGCCTGCAAGCCTGCAGCTGCCGACCGTGCGTGTGCTGCCAGGCCAGGCCAGCCCAGCAGGCCACACATCCTGGCAGCGGTACACACGGTACCAAGAGTCAAAACTGAAGGTAAATTTCTTTGCTGTTTTTTGTGGGGAAATACATATGCTGGGACTGCATAACATAGCGGAGCCTCTGAGGTCCCTGTCCCCCTGATGCTGGGGGACGCCTCGAAACCTGCCAGCAGGGTTGGATTGGCCCGGGCCGAAATCATGACGAGGCCCTGGGGGCCGGTTCCTGCAGCCCACCCTGGAACTGCCCAGGCGTGGGCTTTAGGAACTAGTCCCCAGGGCCTCATCGGACGCCTAAGTTGCAAAGGATCTGTAACTTACAGATCCTTTGCGGCCCTGCAGGCGCCTGCCCGCTGCATTCATCAAAGAAAGGTAACACTGAAGTGTTACCTTTCTTTGATGAATGCGGCAGGAGGCGACACCATGGCGCCAGCAGTCAGTGTTACAAAACACTGGGAGGGAGCGGCAGGGCTGGGCGGGGCTGCCTCAGCCCAACCTGCTCCCTCCCAGTGATTTGTATTACAGACTGTCTCACAGTAAGCAGAAGCTGAGTGAGCTCCGGTGGGGCCGCCGGAAAGGGCAGACACCCGTGACTTTGTACTGGGCAGACTGCTTAGGTGTGTAAGGGAAGCAGTCCTACTCCCTCCATAAAAAAATTCTGGCATGAGGGATGGAGGATGGCAGCACATGCTGCTGCAGACACAGGAAGCGGGAGAGCCGGAGGTGGCGGAGGGCACTGCCCTGACGGGCATCCTCAGGGGCATTCCGGGCAATGCAGGTGAAGGAACACCCTGTGCCAAGTTGAAGCAGTGTCATGGTGACGATTGGGATAACTTCTGGCAACGAACTGTACGCTAACGGAGGTGCATGTTGGGAAATGGACGCAATGCAATTTTCCATACCTGCTATATGCTGCAGGCACGCGTGTTGGCATATATTATGTTATGCTATGGTGAATGTGCATCACGCTGTAGAGTGTGACTCCAATGGTTAATCTTGGTATGAAACATCAATGATAGGTTATGTTTATACCAGTATGTTGGCTTTGGGGTTATTAACAGTAGAAGCTATGGGTTGTACACTACAGGTCATGTATTCCTGAAGAGTGAATTTAGCTTATTATGCCCCAGTTACAGTAGACATGTCTACAATACGGCACTTTCTAATCAACATTGTTATCATTTGTCTAATTGTGTTGTAGTGTGCCGAGATACCGCATATAGGGTATGCGGGGGGGGTGCATATGTACGTGTGTGTAGGGGCAGTACAGGGCGGTGCTCGGGTGCACAGTAATGCGTGTGCTTGCAGTTAACACACAGCTGGGGAAGGCTGCCATCTTGCAGACAGGCCCTCCAGGGTGGGCTCGGTTAGTGGATTGGAGCAGAATGTTTCTCCCCTGTCCAAATCACATACTCCTGTGATATATTTGAGCTAGCTCTATCAAGCAAGAACGTCACATCTTGTGCTGAATAAAGCCTGATAGTGTTATTTCTGAACAGTCTTTGTTAATAGCTTATTTGTGGTAAATGCACTAATAGTGTAATAAACATTTTTTAACTAGTGTGCCTTTAGTCAATTGGTTTATAGGCAGTATGTGTGCACATGAATATGCTTCTTGCAATAAAGTTCTGTCAAAAGCAAGCACTGATAGAGCCAACCACTTTGTCCTATGCATAGGAATTAGATAAGCCTTTGTCAAGCACTGCCATCATATGCCCAGGTACTCACACCATTACCCAGTTATTGCCATCTTATGGCCAGGTACCACCATTATGGCAGTACCTGGCAAATGTCTATCCCACTGAACTGACTCAGGCCGCCCGTGCTACGGGCTTTGTCCGTTGGCTCCCGGGCCGGCATTATAGGGCCAAGATTTTTTGGGGACTGGCACTTATTTTTTTTACAAATTAAGCACTGGGATAGGCTCATTTCCATCCCAACATTCCCCCCTTTCGTTACGTCTACAGTAACAAATTCTCCCCCCCCCCCATATTTACGTTTGTTTGCACGCCTTTCTGCTTCCTCCCATGCAGGTGTTCCCTTTATGGGCATCCATGCTCTGCATAAATTTCTTAAACCTTCCCTATGCTGCACATACTGTTCAGGTGTACAAGTCATGTATATGCATCCCCCATCCCCTGCTAAGTCCACCCATACTTCTTTGTAGTTCTCTGAGTCCAGGGAAGGCGCAATGGTTGTGTGGTATAAAGTATCCACCTAATTCCAATGCCCGAGAGGCACTGCGACCATGCAGTGTTTAGGGCCATCATTTCGCTCCGTTTGGATCTCTACTTCTTGTGCATTACTGGGCACTTTATTATTATATTTCCCAATTGTCACCATCATCATTGCACTGTTAGGTACGGCTTTGGCACAACAGCAGAGGCCTAGTTGACATGTGCAGAAAATCACCAGTATGACTACAATGATAGGAACCAGCTTCTTTACCAATGTTCCGAGCCATGATGGCACCCAGCTGAATGCCATAGTAAACCAGTCTTCTTCCTGGACCCCAGCTTCCTTTTTCATTCTCGCCCCTAGTTTATGTACGGCAGCCATGACGTGTGATAATGTCCCATTTTTTGCATCTTCAGAAGGTCCGAATGTGCAACATGAAGTCACAATCTTTTTGCACACACAACCCTGCATTGTCATTAGTCTGAGGGCCCTTAATTCCACCTTGATGACATTGAACCCTTCCTCTGTGTCGTTGGCCAACTGGATGAATTCCCATCGGACAATCTGCAACCATTTAGCGTTGGCCCTGGTTTGAATGCTGGGTACCAGGGAAGCAAAACATTTCTCTGCAGAGATGTAAAGTTTATTTTCTTCTGGTATCTGTGTGAGCAGGTCAGATGAGTCTTTGAATATGTAGTTTGACAATCTGCTTTATCAATGAAGCTTTTCTGTGTGTTTTGTTTCAGAGGCAGGAGAGAGAGTTGTTGGTGCATAGTCAGCCCGTGGAAGTTCTTCGGTGGGGGGTTCGATAGGGCATTTGACCTCGGCACCCCCCTTTAGGTGCTCTTCGGGCACAACCAGCAGTGTAACATTGCTAGCGAACAATAGCCCCTTCAGTAAGGCGGGAGATGCAAGTACGCTTTTGAGCCACTAATCCAATAATAGTCCATTTATAGCTGCCGTTCCTTTCCTGAGGTCTGGGATTGTGACAGTTCTGTTACATCTAGTGTTTGATCCCACAGCAGTCGTTCCTCCGCTGAGGAAGCACAGTTTGTGAGATTCTGGTGGGAGTACTTTTATGGGTCTCTCAAGGGCTGTGACCCAGGTTAGTTTTGTGATGTGGTCTGCCCACACTTGCTTAGAGTTCTGCGCAATGAGTGCAGGTATTTTCGAGTCCGCCCCCGCAGTCCTTCTACCCTGTACATATACATTGATTCCTGCCATTCATTGTTAACATATCATTTTCCTCTGATGTCGAGGTGTGGTTCCTTGAAGCACTTGGGGTTACTCAAGCTTGTTTTGCATTTTCGTGGGTCTGTCATGGCCACAGGCCCCAGAACACAAAAACCCCACCATCTAGTGATGGGGGCAATGTGTCACTTGACTCACTTATGTCCCTTTGGGACCTATAAACACAGGGGCCCTGGCTGGACTCAGTCCTGGCTCCTTTGGCACCAAGCTAATATAGAGATGTGAGCAGGAACACTTTATTTCAGTGCAGGAGTGCTTTTACTTTATTTCAGTGCAGGAGTGCTTTTATTTTGCAAGAACTTCCCAGGAGCTGAAAGCCTTTATTCCACAGAACATCCTCATGTGCTGACTCATCGGGTGTGGCTCCCTAGGCCTGGTCTTCATGTGCTGACTCATCAGGTGTGGCAGGGTGTGGCAGGCAGGCTGAACCTTTGGTTAGCAGAATACGCATATAACAACTCCATTCACACCAGTACGGGACAAAGCCCATTCTACATAGTGTACCGTCGACATCCACGGACATCCGTTTTTGACCCACTCAAATCATTAGAAATGCCCGCTGTAACGACCTTACACAAAACCATCACCCAGGTTTTTAAGGAGGCAGCAGAGCATCTTGCCAGAGCCAAAGAGAAACAGAAGCAGTTTGCGGATCGAGACCGAAGGGAAACTTCCCAACTTCCAAGTCGGAGACAAGGTTTGGTTAGCTTCCAAAAACATCCCCCTGAAAGGACCACAGGCTTTCCGTCCCAGATATCCGGGACCCTACACTATCAAGGCTGTGATCAACCCTGCGGCTATGATATTAGAATTACCGGCCCACATGCGGATCCACCCGGTGTTTCATGACTCCCCCCTAAAACCATTGAGACCAGGCACGCGGATCGATACTCCACCGGATCCCGAAATAGTTGAAGGAGAACCAGAATACGAAGTTAAAAGGATCCTAGACTCTAAGATGGTCCGGTCCAAGTTATACTACCTTACAGACTGAAAAGGTTATGGACCCCAAGATCGGACCTGGGAACCCTGTGAGCATGTCCACGCTCCACGATAATCAGGCAGTTCCACTGCAATAACCTCACTAAACCAGGGCCAGGGGGGTGTAACCATCCACGAGAGGGGGAGTGCTGTCATGGCCACAGGCCCGAGAACACAAAAACCACACCATCTAGTGATGGGGGCAATGTGTCACTTGGCTCACTTATGTCCCTTTGGGACCTATAAACACAAGGACCCTGGCTGGACTCAGTCCTGGCGCCTTTGGCGCCAGGCTCATATAGAGATGTGAGCAGGAACACTTTATTTCAGTGCAGGAGTGCTTTTATTTTACAAGAACTTTCCAGGAGCTGAAAGCCTTTATTCCAGAGAACATCCTCATGTGCTGACTCTTCGGGTGTGGCAGGCAGGCTGCACCTGCTGGCCGTGGCTTCAGAAGCTCAGCTATATAAGCTACTCCATCCTTAAGGGCGGTGCTTCGCATTACTGTGCACTCGCATGCAACGTGACGCTCACCGTCGCTTGGACCAATTTACTTCCCTTTGGAAACCAGGCATTCTCTTGCATACTCACCTCCAGGAAACCGGTGCTTCATCGCTTCATCTGCAGACTCATATCCTGACATCCAGTGATCTTGATCCTGACGCTGCAGCACCGCACTCCGCATCCACGAACTCTGACCCTGTGAAGAAGAAAGACAAGGTTAGAACATCCGTCCCAGGGCCGCACCGCATTTGAACCCTGCAGGCCCCCTAGTTAACAATTTACCAGCTACTGTACCGGTGCAGCTTCGTTCCACATTCCCTCCGGCTATCGCCTCGAGCTCTGCAGCTTCTGCCGGGCCGGCAACATCACCTGCAAGGGAAGAAAGCAAAAGAGCAAACATCAAAAGTGGAACGAGCAGCAATACAAGACAACAAACTTTATAATACAACAAAAACAGACAAGGAAAGACAAAGGCAAACAGGAACACTTACCTGAAGTATAGTGGCTTAGTCGCAGCAGGGCTGGACTACCACGTGCAAGGCACCAGTGAAGGAACTCGGTCCAGATCATACAAGCGCCCCTGCCAGAAGCAGCAGGGCGGAGTGCTCGCCAAAACTAATCAACAGGTGAGCTTTCCAGGGACAGCCCATCCCACGGGTAGCACGGTTTGGGAGAAGGGGATCAGGCGCACAAGCTGGCATACTCACGCCCCCCTATTCTCCATGCAGGAGCAATCCCAAGCAGCATCACCTATTACCACCAGTCACCACATAAGCGCAGAGGGCGAAGTCGGACCCGAGCGACGTCACCCCCGGGAGGGCTGCAACCGTGCCCCAACGCCCCCGCAGAGATCAGGTGAGCGTAACAGGGTCTGGATTGATGAGCTCTAGCTGTACACCCCTTGCCTAAAAGGTGCCTTTGATCCTACATAGTGCAAGATGAATTAGACATTGTGTTTTTAGCATGGGCACTTCTTGCGGTACTAGGACTTTAGGCGCCCCAGAGGCATCCAGTATTAAGGAACAAACATAGCAACACCCGTTAGTCGCCTTCCTATTGGACTCATATCGGAGTTCTAGCTGTTTCAGTGCTCTGGATGGTGAAGGTCTTCCAGAGTATCAAATCCTAGGCAATGATAGGCGTCATATTTACGTTGGCTTGTTTCTTTTCCTTCTGTTACTGCGCAATGGAACGCTTCTCCTCACTAATACTGCTTTTTGAGAGACACTGGTGTTACATAGTGATCGTTGTACATGTGTTTTTAAAAGTTGGAACATTAAACTGTTAAATAGAGTCGATTGGGAGTTTTTACAGGTGGCGTTTGTGGTATTGTTCATTGTGCGATTTGCTACCACAACGGATTGCTCAACACCCACTACAGGTGTGCTTTCATTCCTTCTTGTATTCGGGGGGAGTGTGGGGGAAAAAGCCTCTGGTCACCTTAGGAAAGGAGGTTGGCCTTTGGGATCTAAACAGTGAGAAAGGTGTGCGGGTGGCATTTGGGGCATCTGGTGCCAATATAGTTGCATTTTCAGATGGCGTAATAACATTTAGGCCTGTTTTCGTTTTATTTCGATATACACTTGTGAGGTTTAAGGGTGTATTTCCATCCTAGGTCCATTTATATCCGCCCCATGTCCATTTACCCCTCTCCCCCCCTCCCCTTTTTATATGGTCTCCCCAGATAAAAGATGCTCCACAATAAATTCATAATGCAAACATCAAAACAGTGAATAAAATAGCTGTAAATGTCAATCTAGGATCATAGCTATACGCTCTTGTGAAGCGAACCCTACTTCTATCTATATTTGAACAATTTTGCAATGCTGTCATCTCCATGATAGCTGCACCTATGAAATGGGAAAAACGGGGTGGGTAAGGAGCAGGGTTGTGGGGAGGGAGAGGGGGAGAGAGATTTTAGTAAATGTAGCCCAAGCTCTAGCAGCAATGCATGTCTTGTTTTTCATTTTACATGCACAGATATGCTTGCCGTAGAGCTACTTATGTTGAGGTAGTTTCGTTGGTTGTGGGTGGTGTGCCTTGTGTGGTGTCGGGTTGGACTCTGCGGACGTCTGAAAGGTGTATCCAGTATCTCAGCCCCTTTACCTTTGCTGCAAGGGGGGTGGAAAATGCCACTTCATATGGTCCATGGAACCTGGGTGTGTCCATTTTCGGATGAAACTTCGAACATATATCAGCTCCATCGGCAGCAGGGGTTGAGCTGGGGATGTGTCGGTTACTTTGGTTGTTGTAGTTACTACTTATTGCGCGTGTAAGTCGTGCCAGGTATTGTCTGAACTCCTCTCCTGGGATAGTGGCAGTTCTGTGGGCATCCGAGGCCCTTCTTACCAGCGATCATTGGGTCTGCATGCGCCGGCCAGTCACTATTTCATGGGGGGGACAGGTGGTGTCCTTACTGGGCTGGGTGCACAATTGAAATAGTGCCAGGGGTAGGCACTATTTCAGTGTGTTGCATAGCTTGGAGAGTCTGCTTTTAAGTAGGCCTTTTATTTTTTTAAACTCTGTTTGCTTGCGGGTGGTAAATGGAGTACATATGTTTTATTCCCAATAGGGTCGTCACCTCTTTGAAAAGTTAATTGAAAAAGTGAGTCCCAATGTCTGATCGCAGGACATCACACACTCCACATCGGGGGAAGACCTCTCTGACGAGGAATTTTGCAGCACACTTGCTGTTGGGGTGGGCACATGGACCTGCCTCTACCCACAGAGAGAACGGACACACCACCACGATCAAATATCTTGCCCCATTGCACCTTTCGCCCATGTCTGCATAGTCGATGTGCAGCTCACGGAAAGGGCCCACAGGGCGGGGTAATGTTCTCCGTAGAGTTCTCAATGTCATTCCTGTGCTGAACACTTGGCACCATTTGTGTTAGGTGTTCCTGTAAATGTGGAATGAACCAATATTCCTGGAGATCGGCAGCAATATGTTGCTTGGAACTGTCGGATGGGAAATGCAGCTGTTCAAATGCTGTGTGCAGTAGCTCGACAGGCATTACATCCTTTCCTATTGCCTGCTGTCGCCAAATTACATCCGTGGGTGATTGGATGCACCCACGTTTAAGCCATAGATCCTGTTCTTGTGCTGGAGCCCTACGCTGCAGTGCAATGATTTGTGCTATAGGGATGGCTGTGTATGGGTCTGCTGACTTGGTTGTTCCAGAGGCAGCTAGGATGTATTCTGCTCCCAGGGTGATTGGGCGATATGCTGCTTTTTTGGCTGCCGTGTCGGCATTTCCCAAAGATATTTCGTCTGTTTTGAGTGCGAGCTAAACACTTAATGACCACTACTACAGAGGGCTCTGCTAGGGCTGAAATTAATGCGTTTAATTGGTCGGCATGTTGCACTGGGGAACCATCTGCCCGTCTAAACCCTCTTCTTCTCCACCGGGACAGACCTGCGTGCACTGTGCTGGTGACGTATGCAGAATCTGAGTAAATAGTAACACAACATCCCTTGGATGCCCTTAGGGCCTCGATTAGTGCTACAAGCTCTGCTGCTTGCTCAGAATAATGCTTCGTAATCTTTTCATGGTAAGGGTCTCGTATTCTCCCTCCAACAGCACCAGAGCTGCCCCAATGTGTTTCTCACCTGTCTCTTGATCAATCGATGCTGACCCATCAACAAAAAAGACTTCCCCTTCTTCTTAAGCCCTGTCTTTGGCTTTGGGAATGTTGTCCTCCTCCCCTTCATATGTTGCACAGTCATGTTGTTGCATGTCTTCAACAGTGCATGGTTCTGTAAGGAAGGTGGCTGGATTTACTGTCCTCCAACGTACCACATGGATGTGGGGGCTCGACAACATTATTTCACATGCAGATGCCCTCTGTGTAGTAAGGGTTGATTTGGTTCACTCTAATATCGCAAACAGTGAGTGCTCGACGTATAACGCCACTGAGTATCCCATCACAATCATGGAACTCTTTTTCAATAGCAAAGGCGGCAGCTGCAAGGGTTTGTTCGCACGCAAACTGTCCTTGCATGACAGAGTCGAGCATGGCGCTGTAGTATGCAAGAGGTTTGTGCCCCATGCAACTTTTTTGTGTAAGTACTGCGGTCATGAGGGTGTCATTCGAATGTGAAAATGGGTAGAACTCTTACTTGTAATCTGGGGTCGCTAGAACTGGAGCGGTTGATATTACATCTTTTAGGTCGTTAAATGCAGTTATCATTTCTGCTGTCCATTGAATTGTTCCCTCTTTTTGTGCCGCCTAGAGGCATTGTAGGAGTAGCCCAGTCTACGCTGCATAGTCTAAGATCCAGGCCCGGCAATAGTTGCAGAGCCCAAGGAACATTTGCATTTCTTTCACTGTTGTTGGTTTGAGGGTGGCACGCACTGTGGGGCTCTGTCGGGTATTATTCTCTTGCCATCTTTGGAGATGAGTTGTCCTAAGTAAGAGCACCTCTGGCAAACAGTACTGGAGCTTTTTCTTATCCACCTTGTACCCTTTCTGAGCTAGTAACTGGAGTTATCTTGAGCTGTCTCTGGAAATATTACTTCTTATAGCACTGCATACCGGTTCCTCCACTCTTTTTGTTACTTGTTGTAAATGTCATGTAGCGCTCTCACGCCTTTGGGTCTATGGCTGCGCTATATAAATGTATTAAAGTAAAGTTAGGCAATGGAGTCCCTGCGACAGCTTTGCTCGCTGTAGACCAGTAGGTCATCTACATATTTTATGATCGTTCTGGGCACCTGAATATTACCAAGATCTTCATGCAGGATCCTATTAAAGATACTGTGGTTTTCATAGTACCCCTGGGTCAGGCAATGGTGTTTATATCGCTTTCCTCTCAGGGTAAATGCGGTAAGATACTATGATCCTGGGTCAAGGGGCACTGAAAATAATGCATTTTTTAGGTCCACCACAGTAAAATGGGTGGCCTGCTTCGGGATGCTGCACAGGATGGAGGCCGCGTTGGGGACAAGAGGAAACTCTTTCTGTACAATGTAATTAAGTGGGCACAAATCCTGGATCATCCTTTAACTACCCCCAGTTGCCTTTTTGATCAGATAGATAGCAGTGTTGCATGGTGACGTGGGAGGCCATATAATCCCTTGCTGTAAAACCCCCTGTAGTGTTTCCTGTATTCCCTCCTCTGCTTCCCTGGGCAGGGTGTATTGGAGTACTGCACCTGGTTTGAGTGTTATTCATACTGGTGTCACTTCCTTTAGCATCCCTACATCATGTGGGTTAGTGGTCCATAAATGTGGTGGCACCTGCTGCAGGTCATTTTTACAGAATGGTGGGGGCCCGCTGACAATGGCCATGAGGGGGCTCTACACTTTGCAGTATTGTACCATGATGTTGCAAGGGATACAGATTTCAAGCACTATTTCCCCATCGTTATTGTTGTCTGTGAACAAGTCTTCATCTGTCAGTTCTCGTTTGGTGAGATTAGTGTCTATGAACAACACTGTGCGCCACTGGCACCCATGTATATCTATCCCTAGCACTACATTTCTTTTGGCAGACACTTGCAGACTCTCAAAGTCTAATGACAGGATAGTCCCAGCAACCACTTCGGGGAGTGCTACAAGTTGGAAAATGAAATCTGCAGGTACCCTCCACTCCTTTCTGGTGAGTTGCGGCACCGCTTTGGCAAGCACTCTAATGCCGTAGGTGAACATGTCAGGCTCCACCGGGATCCTTCTCACTACCATTTCATTGGCCACTGCGTGTATCACTAGCATCGCTCGGAGGGAGTACATGCCAGGGGTGGCGCAGATTATTCCTCTTTCTGTAAATTAGATGGTCATGTTCAGTTTGCTAAGCAGGTCCCTTCCCAGTAAAGTGACAGGGGAGCTTTCAGAGTAGAGGAGGAGCACCCGCGCAACCTTTCCTCCTATCTTAACATCTAAATCTTCTGTGTATTGAACCGTGACAATAGCCCCAGAGAATCCCTATGTGTCGAGAGTTTTTCCTGATAACGGGACGTCACCTTCACTGATCCATGACTTTTCTGCCCCTGAGTCCACCATGAAGGTGAATTGCTTATTTCCTATCTCTGCCCCCACCAGCGGTTCCTCTTCTGGGTGTAAGGTCAGTGATAGTACTGGACACGCAAGTGCTCCCTGTGGGCTGTCCTAATCGGGGTATGTATCGGTCCCTGGAAATGAGAAGGGGTTCCCTCCTACCACAGTTGCTCCTTGGTAGGTGGCTGCTGCACCATTAGGTGCAGTGGCAAAAGGATGTCTATTTCCTTCAGCCGGGGAGTTGGGGCAGGGTTGATGTTGCTGCATGGCTTGCTACTGTGGCGGGTGGCAAAATGGGCCAGGGATTTAAGAAGGTAACCGAGTGTAAACTTGGTGTATTTCGTATGGTATCATGGAGGACCCTTGGATGGGCCCATGTGGGTTCCCTGGGTGGGGATTTCCATATGCTTGTTGGTTGTAATTGAGTACCCCCCAGGTCTGCTTTGACATTCTCTAGAAAAGTGTCCCCAACTTCCGCATGACCAACATTGCCCTTGTCTACCTCCTCTTGGCCCCTGCCCACCAAATCCTCCTCCTCTGCCCTTGGGAACCACCACTCCTCGTTGCTGCCCTCCTTCCCACTGAGGTCCCGTATAGTGTTGGTTTCCTCCCCACTGTACTTATCCGTTGTCCGCCCGAACTGCTGCCATCTGTGCCTGTGTGGCAATGGAGGGACACCCTTTTTCCCCAATCTCTTCTGGGGGTGGTGCCACAGAAACTGCTGCTACTTTCACTAGCTTATTTTGGACTAGTTTTGCTTCAACTGCCTTCCTTCTTTCAATAGTTTCATTTTCATGCTCTTTGATTCTTCTACAATGATGTACTATAATAATTTTAATTTCAGGGCAACCTTTTGCCTCCATCACCGCTATCTTATTGAGCGCCTCCTTCACTTCTTTAGAGAGGTGCTGCTTCACAATAAAGTAAAACAAAGACGTTGATTGATCCCAGGCGCTGCACGTTTCTGTCCTCCAAATCTCCTGAACCCGAAGAATGTACTCCGCAGCATCCTCCCCGTCTCCCATGGTACACCGCATGATCGATTGTAAATGGGGAATATCCAGGAAGGTCCTCTGCAGTGCATCCCAGACGCAGGCCCTGATATTATTGAGCAACTCCCCATTGTGGGAGTAGTTGCTGAGTGTTACTCCCGGGTACCCTGCTTTCCCCCACTGATTTGGCCTGATCTCCCACTGCGGATACTAACAAACTTTTGATGTCTCCTATAACTAAGGGCAACCCTGCAGTATGTTTTTCAAAGGTGTAAATCCGTTTCCCCACCACCGCAGTAAGTTTGGGGAGAGCCTTGAGGAGATTATTTTTGGCCATCCGTGCCAAAGGGACATAATGAGTGTGTCCTGCATCTTTGTGAATTAAGGGCAGTTGCAATTTCGTTTTCACTTTCCCAGATTGCAGACCACTTCCCTTTTCCTTAGCCAACGCTATTCTCAACCGTTCCCTTAACCTCCCGTCCCATAATCTCTCCACCCTCGGTGTGGTTGGGGGGCTACCTCCACCCCTCCCTTTGCTCCTTTCTCTGTATCATCAAAATCACTCCTGTCTCCGCGACTCTACATTCTCATACCCCATGCTATCTGTCTCCGCCTCCCACTCTATATGTACCACATTTATAGGTGTACTATCAGGAAGTCACCTGATTTCCACTCCTCTCCAGGCGGTATGGGAGGAGCACCGGGGGGGGCAACATCGGGACTTCTGCCGTCTCTCGCTGTCTCACATGCTGCTCATAACCTAGTTAATTCTGTATGGGTGGTGGCTATCGCCACTTCTAGGTCACTGGCACACACCCCTGTATAGGTGGATACTGTTGGGGGTGCAACGTACGGAGGGGGCGGGACTGTGCTGGGGTCTGCTAGGATTGTTCCACCCGACACATAGGTCTGATTTGCATACCCTGCTGTAGGCCAGTTTAATAACGGGTAAATCCCCTTTGTTTTCTCGTCCGTCTTCTCACTTTCTCCTATACAGTTTGTCTTCCCCTCCTCTTGCATTATTGCGTTATAGCCTCCTTTTCAGCGGCACTGTTTCCTCAAACATTCTCCAGAGGTCCAATATCTCCCGTCTGTTCTGCAGTGGTTTCCCCTTATACTTAGCAGTCAGGTAGGTGGACGTATGGTCTAGGGCACACCTTTTGAAGGAACCTCCCCCACCCCCCACTCTGGCCAGGAGTGAGGCATCCCTTCCGCTTTTGTTTCGGTCGCCATTTGGTTGTGGTATTGCTTATTCTAGTCACAGTAAAGGGGCAAGGCTTTACATATGTGGTTTAGTGGCGCCTCTGTCCCTATCTTGATACATAGTCTGTCGTGTCAGAAACTGTCAGTGCCCACTGGCTCCCCACTTTAAGATAAACCAATGCAGCCCCCTCTTATCTCCTTCCAGTCACCTCTTGGGCCATATCTAGAAACTGGTTATACCTAAGTGGTCAGTCAGTAAACTCGGCAGTATTCGTAGCAAAACCAAACAATTACTTATATTCTCACCCCCCCGCCCGCCACCTCCAGAGCACTTTCTTACATTCCCTTCATTCCCACAACACTCCTCTTACAAACACACCATACACACCCCTCCTATATATTTTCTGAGGCTTGTGGCATCTGCTTAGATCACATGCTGTGCATAGACCTAAATCTAGTGGAAGCTGCAGAGTATTACAGTTGTTGTTTTCGAAACTCGAAAAGGTACGTCGACAGCGCATGCCAGTAATACTATCCCTAGTGTGACGTCCACTGTACACATGATCCCTCACGCATCGGAATCCGTCAGATAGTTTTCTCTGCCATTCTAGACGGACGCGTATAGCGGATTTTGTTGTGGTGTAAAGCCATTGACTATTTACAATTGGCGATAGTATTTCTCTCTATCCTTTCACCGATCTCCGAAACACCACACCGGTGAAGACAGAAAAACTGCCAGTCGAAGACTACCGCGACGGACCTTTCGGCCTTGGAAGAGAGGGCGGAGGCCATTTTAGGATACATATACTCCCCTTCCTACACTTTGTTCGCCCAGCTGCCATAAACTATAATTATGGATAATACACCTTTTAAATTCTGCTGCAAGTGTAATCGCAAGTTCCCGTGGTTAGACAAACACTTAGTTTGTAACTTGTGTCTTCCAAAAGACCACGTCGAAACGTCTTGTTGTGCGTGCAGGCTCTTCAAGCCAAAGACGTTAAAGGACCGCTCCACGAAACGCTGGGCTCACTAAGCCAGGCAGCTTGAGGCCATGGAGGTGGAAGGCGTCTTTAGCAATGGCAGCAACGCCCTCCTTTCGGACGGCAAGGGCAACGGAGTAGCTCCAGCTACTCAAGCTCAGGCCCCTGACCCCGTAGGACAGGCCGGGTCGAGACTCGACACATGAGTCGAGTGATCGACAACCAGGGGAAGGTCCGCGGAGTCCCGGTCCTCTGGGAAATCTCACTCGATATCGCCACACGAAGGCCCAATCGTCAAAAGACGGCAAGGGTGTCGCTTGCAAAACTCCCTCCAAAGGTCGATCGTCAGCGGATGAGGCTTCGGCCTTACCAGCAGCTGAAATTCGACGCTCGGCGTCAGATAAGGTGGCAGGCCCCAAGAAGTCTGTAAAACACTCCTCTGGGCGCCAGGGGGGGAAAAAACGTCACATAAATACCTCAAAACCCCCTCATAGGGACAAGAGCCCTCAGAAAGAAAAATCTAAATCATCCAAGCCCATAAAAAAACCTAGAGAATCTAGGGCGTAGGTAGTACCTCCCACAGATGAGGACGTAGGACTTTCCCCTCAATCTGTGATAATCCCAAATTCCAAAGAATGGTCTTCACAGGACATTGACAGAGTGATGAAAAGAATGACCTCTATGGCCAATTGTTTCGAGAAGAACCCAGATTACTTTAAGAGCTTCAACTCCACTCCTCACACCACAGCCCCATCTGGCTCTCAAGCCTCTGCCTTACCTACTAAACCCAGCCTAAGAGGTCTTATTCAAATGTTCCTTTACAGAGTACAGTCATAGATCTCTATGACCCTGAATCAGACCAAGAAGATCTCTCCTTTGTAGAGGCATCTGACCCTCAACTTATGGATGAGGATACAGAGGACCCTTATTATGTGTATGACGAGGACCAAGCATGCATGTATGTGAATCTAAGCAGATACAAGCATCAGAAATACGATTGCGGTGACTAATGTATCATATATTCATAAAAAATAGCCATTGAAAAAACCACCTACAATCAACATAGCAAACTATACTTTCATTTCCATTCACTGTGTGTTCTACCCGAACCCCAACATTGGTATTCCTTGCAATCTATACTCACGTGTCCACGTTTTTCTGAAAGCCTCAATTTGCGGGTAATCCACAACAGGCATGGGCCTCTCCCTGGGGCCGCACCCCGCTCCAACGAGCAGGCGGGAATTCTCCAAAGACGGCACCTCCAAGGGTCACTTGCGCTGCGTACGCATTTTGGGGGACTGATCACTGTAGGTGGACATGGTCTGGATATCGCCGAAAGTACGGGAGCTATGTAATCACGTCATAGGGGTTACCACATGAAGTCACGTCCCTCTATGCGCACAATACAGAGTCAATGCAACCCGCTAGGGAAATAGGCCAAGCGATAGCTTTGCAAGGATAACAAGGTTTAATTGTACAGAATATAATTGCCAGCAAATAACTGCTCGAAAGTGGTCTGCTCTTGTAATTACGAACAATGGCCTATGAACTAAAAAATCATCACAACATAGGTTTCAATTGGGGGCCACTGATTGGAGGCACTCTACACATGGGCTTGCTCCATAGGGGATGCCAAGCAGTAGTAATCGTATGGTTCTTCCCCGTCAATCTAGATCTGCGTGGGTCAGCTGGGCTCATCCTCGCAGTGAAGGTAAGATCATGCATGCATGCATGAACTACAAAGTTTCTTGTCTAAACTAAACAAGCTACAACAGAATATAAACTCATGGTGGCAGGCACCTGGGCGGCATGGGAAATGGTGCCTGGGAAAAGGGAGGATAGAATACAGTTGTGCCATACATTTAGGGCTTCACTGATACCACAGTTCCTGCACCCAAGGTCTCCCCCTGGGGTTTGCTCTTTAATTTACCTCTCTGAGTGCCTCGTGTTTCAGAGGACGTGTGTTGCTACTAGAGAGAAATACAGTGACATAGGTTTAGATTGTTGGTGGACATTTGATGGATGTTAGGACCTAGGGGTCTAGTGCTGTATCAAGAATGCAACGGTGGAGGGGTCGAGTCAGTGGTGTAAGGCCAGTTCTGGCCTGACTCGGCAAGGGTTAGGTGCCTGATGGCGGTTTAGTGTAGATGGATGGGCGCAGAGCCTGCTGCTGTATCACGCTCTCGGAGAGCACATTCCAGTGAAAGATGCTATTTATTTGCAACACTAAAGGGATGAAAGGGAAGTGGACTTCCGTGGCAACAAGGCTCAAACGGAGCCAACATGGTCTGCAGGACGTGGGGCTTTGTGAACCTTCATGGACCAGGAACGTGAGCAGCTTGAGCCTTCAGCTTGCCCTGTATGGGCCTAAAATAAATTGGAGTTGTGGGTGTGGGCCTTTCTAGTGCTACGTGCCTACTTCTATGCGCTATGGAGCTGCTGTACAGGGCCTGGTGGGGTGGATCATTCCCCCGTTGTACGTTATATTGCCTCATATGTTTGCCGTATTTGGAAGTGCTTAGGGGGTGGGATAGACGAATTTCCATCCCAACATAGTCCAAGCCTGTTTTCGATAACCTGAATGGAACCCAAGAAGTTGAATAAAAGGATTCATAACGCTTAATCTGTTTTTTGTTCCCTCTCGTCAGCTCGCTTAACATTTTGCAAATACTCTCAGAACTTGTAACTGGAATGCTCAAACTCTTGACAAACCAGTATCACTGAAGTCCTCATTTTGAATGTTGCGTCAAATTCATAAGTGATGGGAAATTGGTATTCTCTACAATTCCCAGTTTTCTAAATTTACAGCTGTTTACTTAACGGGTAAGATCACTTGAATTCTAGTGTCCTGTTTAATATTTTACTCCTGAATCACAACATTCCATGCTATGGGCATGCACCGAATGTGCATATTTCAGTTTCACCACAAGAACTTCCTATATACATTCTGAAGCAGACTGCTTTAATTTGGGGATTCATTATTTCTCATAATTCACTTTGAGATTTAGGGTACTTCATTTCAAAGTTGTAATCTACTCCCTAATTGGCGTTTGGCATTCAGTTATTTTCACAAGAGTCACTCATATTTTTTTTTGCGCTTTATCACACCGCATTTGGAATCTAAATGTGCACTTTCTCTGATTTTCTAGCATTGTATATCTTTCATATATTCACATGCAATAAGGTCTATGGTGATCTATTAATGTTGCCAATACTGGGGTGCCAATGTTACTGATAAACAAATATGTATTTATGTACAGGAGGAACAATGCTCTTTCGATCATAAAGGATAGATCATAGAATAGATAAGAAATCAGATTTAGTGGGATGCATTGAGCTTCTTACAATGGTGTGAGTTTGAGGGACATTCTGACCAGGTTATGGAGTGGAGTAAATGGAATAGTCACCAGGGACAATACATAAGTGGACATACATAGATTAAGTTCAACTAACATGGGACATTTTTAATTTCATGGAGGCAGTACAGCCAGCTGTGCGCTGGGTGTGACCATGATGGGTGAAGTGCTAGAGTGGAGACAGAGGAAGTCCGCGACATAGGCAGGTTACAGGCGAGGGAAAAATGCTAACTAGCAGGCAGATGAGAGGTAGGTTACAAGGGTAACTCAGAGACGAGGAGGGTAGCCTTTTAGTTTGGTTTTGAACAAATCCGTGTGGACTGTTTCTCGGATGTCCGAGGAAGAGAATTCCATGCAAGTGGAGCAAGAAGAGAGAAAGAGCGGAAGCGAGAGGAAGCAACAAGTAGGTGAAGTGCCACAAGGGTAGTCGAAGAGGCAGAGCATAGATTGTGAGAAGGCTTGTAGAGTTAAATAGAGACAGATGGATACAGTGCTGCCTTACCATGGATAGATTTGTGGACCAGGGGAAGACATTTAAACCTGGCCCTGTTTTGCATCATCCTCCATCCAGCCTGGTGATGGTATGAGGAACTAGGTGTGAAGTGAGTTTGAGAGGGCAGAACACATAATTGGGGAGGCCAAACAGGATGCTGGCACAGGAGTCAAGTTTAGAGAAGACAAGAGTGGTTAAGAGATGCTTGGCGGTGCTGAAAGGAAGGTGTTGCCGGATTTTCCTAATATTTAGAAGGTTGAGGGGAGCTGCTGTTTCACTTCTGGAGATGAAAGTAGAGAAGTTGTCAGAAGGGTCCTAGATGACGCTGAGGTTTCTAACCGAAGAAGAGTAGGGGAGAGTGTCAGTTTGGGAACTGGATAGGTAGAGGAAGAGATGAGCAAGAGCTTTTGGCAGGGAAGATGAGCACCAGTGTTTTGGTAGAGTTTAACATCAGAGAGTGCAAAGCCATCCAATATTTAATAGCAGCAAGACGGTTGGAAATTTTGATAGATCAGAGGTGAGTTCCAGAAAAGAGAAGGAGATTTGGGTGTTGTCTGCGAAGATTTGGTACAAGAACCCAAAGGTGGAGGTTAGTGCCCCAAAAGCAGAGGTGTAGAGTGTAACAATTAGGAGTGAGTTGAGAGGTGTTCGCTCCAGGAGACTGAGAATTGGTGAGGTGCAAGGTAGGATTAAATTCAGACAAGGACTCGATTGCAAATCCCAATAAGAAAGAGAGTATTAAGGCGATCAGAGTGATCGACTTTGTCAAAGGCAGCAGACCGGTCAAGGAGAATTGTGATAGAGAATAGGTTGGAGTGCTTAGCAGAGGCGATGAAGTTGGACACATTAATGAGAACAGTTTCTGTGGAGTGACAGGAGCCGAAACCTGCTTGTAGGGGGTCTGGAATGTTGTGGATGTCTACAAAATTGGTAAGACTTTTGACTACAACCCTTTTGAGCACTTTACAGTAGTGCGGAACGAGAGACACAGGCCGAAAGTTATTCGGGAGGTTCGGGACAGCACCTTACTTTTTTAGGATAGGGATGACCGTGGCTGTTTTGAAAACAGCGTGAAAGCAGGCAGAGTGGAAGGACCGGTTAAAGAGTTCAGCGAGGTGAGAAATACTCCAGCCGTGGATCTTTCATAGATTCATATGCTATGAATATTCAACGTTGTCAGGTTATGAATCCTAAAGTTTTAAAACAGCAGTTACGGGAATAACTGCAGTATTATTGCAGCTCCTCCATGTTTTCAAGCTTTTCTCCTTCATCCGTCCACGCAGACCATCTTCGGATTATAATCATGCATCACTTTAAATCGAGTGCTTATGTTATACCCTGCCTCTCACTTGAAGTTATACACTACATTTCTGAAAGAAGTGGGAACATTTCCCCCGAATTTCACTTGTCAGTCTATCATATGTTTTTTTAAGAAATTGTGCCTCTTGCTCTTGTGGTCCCCAATTACCTCTGACGGCTAAAATAAATACCCTGACCAACATAAGTGGGTGGTGGAGTACCAGAATGACAATGAAGATTGCCAAAGCGCTTAGCGCAGGAAGTCTTGATTCTATTAAAGACACTGAGGCGATCATTATGCTTTATTCTTCTTTAATAGTGCTTCAAACACAGCTCTTCAAATCATGTTAATTTTTCTTTTCAACAATAGATGTAAAACCATCTCAAAACTTTATCCAACATGGATCATTTAAACCAGACTAAGCCAAGTCTCTACTACATTTCCCGTGAGGCTTCAGGTATCCTGTAGTCCCAGCCTCAGTGTGAACCACCAATAGGACTCCCTTTCATAGTATAAGTCCTCCTCTGACTAGGTGCTTTCCTCTTCTTTTCTGTTGCTCTGCCTGAACTTGCATTAAAAGTCTTTCTCTTAACAACTGGTATTTTCATTCCTGCCTTTAAATATTGAGGATTGCCTCTTTCGGATATAACATTGCATCACTCTCTTGAGTTTTTCTGCTCTTCCCCTTAAATGAAAAAATCAAAATAGTTATGTTAGGGTGGGGAATTCGCTTCCTGTTCTCAAAGAAAAAACCATCACATTAATATCATAGCTGCTAAACGCTTATATAACGACATTCCCTCGGAGGGATAATGATCGCCTCCATGTCTTTAATAGAATCAAGACTTCCTGCGCTAAGCGCTTTGGCAATCTTCATTCTATGACAAGACCGGAGGCGATCATTATGTTTGTTCAAAGCTTTCAATCACTGCAGATGCAATGTTCGCTAGCGGCTTAAAATAGAAGGTTCTGAACACTGAATCACTAGACCAGTCTGCTGCCTTCAAGATCTCCTGCAGCGGAACTCCAGCTGCGAAAGCTCCCGAAGCCATGGATCCCCAGGTCGAATGAGCTCCGAAAACAGAATTGTCTATGCCTGCTAGTTCCATCATTTCTTTTACCCATCTTGCAATGGTAGCTGGGGCTATGGCTCTATAAGGCTTTCTTCGCGCATTGAGAAGCTGAGTGACACTATGGGGTCTAACAGCTGCTGTTGCTGCTTCATAACACTAATGCATTGCGCTACGCAGAGCTCGCTGTTGTCTAGGAAATAGGGGTAGTTAATCACTTTAGAATTTGTCTTAGTACGCTGCGCCAGGTTAAACGCTATGCCTTCTGGATAAAAGATTTTCCTGTGAATCTCTAAGGATTTAACGTCTGATACTCTCCTGCAGGAAATCAAACCGAGTAATGTGGCTAGCTTCCCTGACAGTTGCCTGCTCGATAATAGGTCGTTTTGAGGCCATTGTTCGAACAATTATAAAACTTTGTTAACGTCCCAAAGCGTTGAATATCTAGGTAAAGGTGGTTTAGTACGCTTTACTCCCTTAAGGAGTCTAGTCACTTCTAGATGTTCTCCCACTGGATCACCGTCTATGTGCTTGTGACCCGCCGAAATGGCTGACCTATATGATATGATAATCGTACACAAGTGTATAAACTAGTACTGTCCTGAAAGCCTTTCCACTAGCTGTCAATGATGCTAGGAAATTTAGTATATGTTCTATAGGAACTGAAATGGGAGAAATACTCCTCCCCCTGCACCATCTGACCCAGGCTGCCAAGCGGAATCATAGCTCCAGATTGTGGATGGAGCCCACGATACCTTGATAAGTTCTGTAGCTTGCTTTGAAAACCCTGGCAGGCACCATCTGCGCCTGAAATTATGCACGCTATGAGGTGCAGCGTCCTGTTCTGAATCGGCGGGAGTGGACCGCCTCTCGAATTGAGAAGGAGATCTGTCCTGTGGGCAATCCTCTGCGGGAAATCCATAGAAAGTTCTATCAGAACTGGAAACCATCCTTGCGACTTCCATTCTGGTGTCACCACCACTAGCTCTGCTCCTTCTCTGCGAGTCTTTGCTAGGGCCCTCGCCAGCATCACAAAGGGGGGAAAAGCAAAGTGAATGGGTCCCTTCCAGCTGTGCATGAACGCATCTGTCCCGGTCACTTCCGGGTCCAGCCTCCAGCTGAAATATTTCGGCAGGTGGGCATTCAGTCTCGATGCAAACAGATCTATACCGAAAGGACCCCATTTGTGTTGCAATCTCTCGAAGACTGATTTGTGCAGCCTCCAGTCGCTGGAGTCTGTTAGATATCGGGAGTTCCAGTCTGCTACTGTATTCTTTGCTCCTGGAAGATACTCTGCTTTCACTGTTATCTCCTTTTCCAAGTAAGAATGCTAATAATCCTTTGCTAATTCTGCTAGCATCTTGGATATCGTGCCTCCCAGCTTGTTGATGTATCTCACTGCCGAGATATTGTCCATATGCAGCAGGATGCAACATTTCGCTTGATCCTTGGTAAATGCCTTGACTGCGAACGATCCTGCCAACAGTTCTAGGCAGTTTATGTGCATTTCTAACTCTTCCCTTGACCATTTTCCACCGGTCTCTATGGGACTGCATCTCCCGCCCCAGCCTGTTCTGCTGGCGTCTGATTCTATGACTATCTCTGGAATGTCCCCGAAAATGGCTCTGCCATTCCAGACCTCCATGTTGCTAAGCCACCATTGAATCCCGGACTTGCTGTCTTCGTCTAAAGGATGATACCTCCATCCCTTCTGTAGGAATCTTATCTTGAGCCTCTGAAGAGCTTGATAGTGTAAAGGGCCCGGGAATATTGCTTGGATCGAGGCTGCTAGGAGACCCACTACCCTGGCTAGATTGCGAAGCGATATAACCGCTTCTTCAGAGCTGTCTTTAGGTCCTTCTTTATCGCTCTGATCTTGGCGCCGGGAAGTTCCATAGAAACCTTCCTTGTATCGATCACAAAACCTAGAAACTCTATTCTCTTGCAAGGCACCAAGTCCGATTTCTCTGTATTGATGAGAAACCCCAGCTCTGCCATCAGTTTGCTTGCCCATTGAATTTGACTTACTAGTCTCTCTCTGTCCTCGGACATAAAAAGAATGTCGTCTAAGTAGATGATCATCCGTATGCCCTCGTCCCTGGGAGCAGCTGCTAGGGGTCTCATTAGTTTTGTAAATGCCCACGGAGCTGATGCTAGACCGAAAGGCAGGGTTTTGAACTGCCACCGCTGGCCCCTCCAGATAAACTGGAGAAGCCTGCGGTCCTGAAGGGCCATTGGAACTGTCAGATAGGCGTCCTTCAGATCTAACCGAGCCAACCAGTCCCCTTTCCTGAGAAGGTCCGCCAGAAGATGGACTCCTTCCATCTTGAAATGCCTGTAGACCAGCCAGCTGTTCAGCTCCTTCAGATTTATAACAGGTCGAACTTTGCCTTTCCTGTGCACTTAAAACATGTTGCTCAAGAAACCTGTTGAATGAGACTGCACTCTCACTATGGCTTGCTTTTGTGCTAACTCTTGCAATTCCTTGTCTAGTAAGGTCGCTTCTGCCGCTGAGCAATGTAAGCACGGTGGGGGTTTTCTCTGCTTGGGGCAACTCACAAAGTCTAACCTGTAGGCCTGCGCTGATTGCAATACCCAGGCATCTGCAGAAAGCTTTCGCCAGTTGTGCATAAAAAGTGCAGTTCTGCCCCCCACTGGTGGGTATATCGCCTTGCGTACTCTCACCTGAGTTGTTAGACTGGTGCCTGAAGTAGCCTCTTCCACTTCTTCCTCGGAAGCCTCTGCCTCTATTTGGGAAGAAGGCATCTTGCTGCCGCGATTCCCAGTACTGGACTCTCGGCCCCTGTGGCCTTCGGTTGGAGTTAAACCGGCCGGTCGAGCGGCCTCTGTATCAACCGGCCCCGGCAAAAACTCGCCCGGGAAAAACTTTTTTGATAGACGCGTGTGCTTTCTCGAGGGCCGTATAGGTTCCTACGAACCTGCTCATCTCTTTCACGAAGGTGTCTCCAAAGAGCAGACCTTGAGCTCCCTAGCCTGCTTCATATGTGGCTAAATCACTTAGTTTGTTGTCAATCTTGAGCAGCATAGATCGTCTTCTTTCTGTTGAAATTGCTGAGTTCGCATTCCCTAGAAGACATACGGCTCGCTGAGCCCAGTTAGCCAGGACGTAAGGGTCTACTGGTTCTCCAGTGTCATTGGCTCTTTCCGCGAGGTCGATAATCTTCGCAATGGGCCCTGTCAGGTCCAGTACTTTATCCTGGCATGATCGTCAGGCTCGGTCCATGCCCTTCCTGACATCTTTATTTGCTTTAGTAACAAATGTGAGCATTTTCGGGTCTAACTCCTGCTCTGAGACTTTTCCGTTCAGCCCCGGTCTGGGGCATTCCGATCTGAGTCGGAACTTTGTTTCCTTCTTAAGAGGTTTCCTTATTTTCTGGGCCATATAAATAGCCACTCTTGGTGAAGGGGTCCATTCTGTGGACCGCGGATGTCTGATTGCATCCGGCTCTAACATATCAGATATGTCCTCGTCAGGGGTAGCCTCCACTGGCTTTACTCTTTTCTGTTATGGGCTGTGTCAGAGGTTTCTCTCTGCCCGTCATCATCTTCTTCTCCATACCCTTCTGACGATGAGCTTTCGTTCCCCACATTATCCGCCCCTGGGGTCAGGGGTACGAGGCAGGGCACTGCTGATTTTACCAAAAAGGCTTCTTTAAGTCTATGAAAAGCATCCGCTGCCTCCTGGGGCTGTTCACCTAGTCCCCTGATAGAGCCTGGGGGGGGTAGAAGAGTGTTTCCTCTTCCGGGCCACTTTACACCACCTATTAATGTTCTCCAGAGGTCTTGTGGAGGTCCCCTCACCTGGATCTTCCTGACTGCCAGCCTTAGTGCCCAGTAAACCCTCCACAATCTGGAGTCTGTCTTGTAGTGGTTGCACACCTTGAGCTACTGCTCTAACCAGTGACTCGCCCAACACTCTTTTAAAACTGAGTGAGAGGTCTCTCTCCTCTTCCTGCATTTTCTCTTCCTGCTCATCGAATTCTCCCCAATATTCTTCTGCCTTATCACTTGCCATGATCTTGGCTTGCAAGGCTGAGCCTTCAATGGGGGTAAGGTGTGATAGGGACTTATGGAGTCTCACTCAGTTGTATAGGAGCCCCTGAGGAGGAGCCCTTCTTCAGCAGAAAAATAGCCACAGATGAACTCCTTTTCCTTTTTTTTAATTTTTTTTTTTTTTTTTTTTTACAAATTGCCTCTGGATCTGGCTGCAAAACATAGCGGTGCGGGGTTCCCGCGGACGGCAAGACGCTGGAGCGGAGGAAATGCTCTTGGCGCTGCTGACTGAGATTCGACCGTTAACGGATCGATAATCTTGTCGTGCACATGTGCAATTAAACGCGCCGTCAAGTCCACGGCGCCACTGCTGTGTTCAGGAGGCCGGGCTCCCGCGGCCTCGAAGGAGGTTCGTATTAATTCTTAACAGAAGAGGCGGGCGGGCCCCTAGTGCGAACGATAATGCTCGCGGGGCTCTGCCTTCCTCCAAACTCTCATGAATGAATCGCGGTCGAAAGATGAACCGACACGACTTCTATTGTAAAATATATACGTCAAGAGTGTAATAATACTGGAAGTTAAAACGCGCGTTATAACTATCCTTGACATTAGACAACACTTGCGCACGGCCTGCAAGGCGGTAACATGCGCAATTATGAAAAAGTTACACGACAGAAAACTATACATGTAAATTAATGGCTCTAAAATGCCGAGAATCTACTTAGCTGTGTGAGCAGAAAAAAGAAGAGGAAAGCACCTAGTCAGAGGAGGACTTATACTATGAAAGGGAGTCCTATTGGTGGTTCACACTGAGGCTGGGACTACAGAATACCTGAAGCCTCATGGGAAATGTAGTAGAGACTTGGCTTAGTCTGGTTTAAATGATCCATGTTGGATAAAGTTTTGAGTTGGTTTTACATCTATTGTTAAACAAAAATGAACATGATTTGAAGAGCTGTGTTTGAAGCAGTATTAAAGAAGAATAAAGCATAATGATCGCCTCCAGTCTTGTCATAGAATTATGGATTCTGACAGCAGGGCTATTGACCAAATAGCTTTGGGTTAATGAGGCTGCTCCTCTCAGCTATTGTTTGGATTATTTATCTTTGCTGGCCGGCAAATACTTGTAGATAGTAAGTGTAGGGAAAGTGGTGTTGGTTAAGAGATTGATTTGCTGTGTGTGGTGTGAAGTTGTTGCCAAGTCAATTGTTAGGAGGCTCTTTCTTCCCCTGTGTTTAGGGTGTGAAATGAATGTACCCAACAGCTGGGCAACAGGGTTTCCCTCAGATATACCTAACTCTCTCCTAGTGGGTTAACATAGTGGCTCAGTAAAGGCTGCACATTCTAAAGAAAGCAGAGTGTTTACAGGTACTGTTAATACTTTATAACATGCAATTAGGCGATATACACACAATCTATCACTTAAAATAGATCTTTATATTTTCCCGTGCAGGGAAAAAGAAATACAAAGTTACAGGTGAGTAACTATGCCAAGCAGATAGTTGAAGACTTTAAGTTGTGGCCCTGCCAAATTAGGTTCACTGTGGGAGTTCAGAGCAACTGGGATCTCAGAGCTTTAGGGTGGGCCAAGTAAAATCATTTTTAGGGTTTGGGCTATCTCAAAGTCTGTGTTTATAGAAATAAATGCAGCTGGTTAAAGATAATAGACCCTGGTTATAATTTATCAAATGCGAGCTATCAAAAAGTTTACAAATAGTTTGGGAAATCAACGGTCACTGCTGGCAGAGACAGTGACTGGCTCAGACACAATGATTACGGTAAAAAAAAACTGTTCCCAGCATTATATAACAATTTAGAGTTACCAGAGGTATTGCTGGGTTGATGATAAAAGTGATATGATACTGGGGTATGTTGCAGCTGTCCTGCTGTAGTCGCCGTAGGGCCAGTAGCCAGGCAATACAGATGGTGGCCCATCATGCAGATCAGGTAAGTCTGGGGTACTTGTAAGCCAAAAGGTTTTAGATGATGGGAAAGAATTTTCTTTTTGGCTTTTTCCACCAGAGATTGCAATGGCACCCCAGCAGCTGTGTCTGTCCTGAACACATGCCTGCCTTTAAAGGTAAGTAAAGCTTTGTTAGCTTCACTTTCCTCCTCAGCTCATTTATTTTGGGGGTACTGGTGATCCTCTAAGGCCAGTCGGTGGAGAAGGACGATTTCCATCAGTCATGATTTTTGTTTTGCTTTAATATAGCACACACCACCTTAAAGTGGAGTTCTGTAGCTGCACTTTATATCCCTTTTTCATGTTTATCTGCCAATATTCTTCATGTCTTTCTGATATACCTGCGACCGACTGGTAGCAGTGAACCAAGTTTTTCATAATTTCTTTTGGTACCCTCCCATGCCCCACTGTTTTTTTCCACACCATGTCATTTCGAGTACCATATACTTATAATGGCTGTTCCATGTACTTTACGTCCTGTCCTTTGGCCATCTTGTTTTCTGGCAGTGTTCCAGCCATCTCAGGTCAGGAAAAAGAAAGGTAGCCTCGAATGCTGCATATAGTGTTACAAACGCAACTGCCCACATTTCTAGGTACAATCGGACATAGTAAGTTAACATGCAGGATACACTAAAACATGCCCCGTGGATGTACAGTCTACTTTCCAGAGAATTACATCAGATGGGAAGATAATGGCTAACTAGCATCAAACACGCTCTTGATGCAGTGGACACAGTAGGTCGCCAAATTGTAGGGGCAACCAATATATGAAGCACCATGCATAA
The DNA here is from genome assembly GCF_040938575.1 of Ambystoma mexicanum. NCBI lineage: Eukaryota > Metazoa > Chordata > Amphibia > Caudata > Ambystomatidae > Ambystoma > Ambystoma mexicanum. The sequence goes on along the minus strand of NC_090939.1, from coordinate 648,682,027 downwards.
TTAATTTAAAGCAGAAACCATGGCTACCTTCCTGGTGAAGCCTATAGAGGAAGCATGTCTTTTTTGTGAAGAGGTAGATGACACTTTAGAAAGAGCCAAAAAGGACCAGAACGCACTAAAAACTCCTGATCAGATGTCCGGCAAGTCTTTCAAAGCAAGAAGGACTCGGGCAAACCATTGTTCTTTTCGTCCCAGTGCCTTCTGCCAACCTACAGGTCGATTCACACAGAATCAGGGTAGTAGCTTGTTTACACGGAACCATCAACAGCATATTTACCCACCCTGTGCTAGTTACCCACATAGAGGTAAACCCAGGGGAAGTGGACAAGCCTCTAGAGAGGTCTCTCCCTCTAAGCAATGACTTCAGCATCCACATTCCCTCTCATGTCACCCCCTGGGTGGGTCGCACAACCTCATTCGCCCACACATGGGAGGGGATTACATCAGATCAGTGAGTATTGTATCAAATTATTACAGACTCCAAAAAACCTGCTGTATTTTTATTTTAACTATGATTAAGGTATGGAATCTGAGCATATTTCCAAGCCATTTCTTTAATATGAGCCACTAGTACAGTAGGATTTACATCTTTCTCAGTGCAGAGAATAACATTTGAATTTGGATTTCCAGGAGCCATGCGAAGCCTTATCCTTGTTTTGGTTCTTGTGGTTACAATCACGTAAACCAAGTCAGACTGTATTCATGACTTTTCTGGGACATGTTCCAATGTGCCTCAGTAAAGGTAAATAAAGCTGAAATTGAAAGAACTACTGAGAACTACAGAACAGTACTTCCCGCATAGCCTAAAGCTGCTGAGCAGCGTGTATAAGTGGGTGAAAGGTGCATTAGCCTTGCTCTCAAAATGAACCAGTTTCTTCCTTCCCTAAAAAGATGCTCAACAGCTTTTTGGGATTCTTTTTTTTTTTCTTCCTCTAGATAGGTATGCTAATAAGGGGGTTGACAGTTTAATCCCAGATTCCATAAAAGGGAGGCTTCAGAACGCAGGTAAAGACATTTTAGCTGTTGGTGGGTGCAGAGGAGGTAGAAGGACGGCTGGAAGGACGAAGTGAGAAGAAGCACTAGGCCTATTATCCACTATGCAGATGGGAGGGGTTGAAGTCTCTCATTCTTTCTTGGCTGGATTATAAAGCCTTTAGAACAGATTTATGACTGTTTTGAGGCATTTCAGCCCCCAAAGGACTCGGTCTATTACCCTTTGAGCAGAATTATTGATTTTGATTGAGCTGAATGGGGAATATTTTTGTGTTCCCCGTCTCTCTGGGGCAAATCAGATCGACACCTGTGAGCAGATCTTATTCTTAAATGGCTAACGTTTTTGGCATGTTTCTTGGATTGTAGACTTCTCCAGGCATCCAGTCTTCTCTAGCCCTCTCATCGCCCTAACTTCTACAGATGTTATGTTATGTTAGCGGTACTGACCAACGGAATTGGTCTCAAGGCGCTCCGGCGGATCTGTAAACAGGAAGGGTGGGTAGGGTTAGCCGGGAGGAGGGAGAAGGTGAGTGGGAGAAGTGGTGTGCTGTTGGCAGCTTCAGCTCGGTATACACAGAGTGCTGGGCTTTGGTGCTGGTATCAGATCGGATGAAGGCCTCGAGTCCTGTGGGTGAAATTTGTGGTGTGGTAAAGTGCATGCGGATTGCTGGGAGAGATATTGTTGTGTGGTTTTGTGTGGGTTTAAGTATGCAGAAGATTGAGGGTTGGCTTAGTGGGGTCTGTATTCCAGATAGTGAATATGTGAAGTTTGTTACCCTTAATAGATATCACACTGAGAAAGGTATTAAAAAGGAAAGTGCCTTTGGGTGCTTCTATCAAGATTGCCTAGCAAGACTTGTGAGGTTGCCTAGCAAGACCTGGTGAGGCAGGTATTTGTTTTTTTGGTGACTGATCTCTTAGAGAAGGTTGGTCAGTCTTGGTCTTGAGTAGACATGGACAATGATTGCTGCTTATTTGCATTTTAAGTCTGTTGTTTGTAGTGATCATAATGGTAGCAATGTTTCTTTATCACTTATTTCTCATCATTAAAAGATTTACATTATACTTGAGTGTGTAAGAAGGATTCATTGAGTTTTCATTATGCAGTGTTTAGCCAAGAAGCATTTTAACATGGACTTTATATGTGGGTCATCTATTTAAAAATGCTGTCTATTGATATGTTATATATGGCGCATGTCTCTAATACACATGCAAAGGATTACTGGAAGGTATGAGCAGTGGACTGTCAATAAAAAATAATGTGACAGCAAGCCTTTTTCGTGCATATGAATGAGTAGGAGCTACCCACTGCACAGAGTTAATTGCCTACACTCTTTACTGATGCGCAGTGACAGGTACATGTTCTTCCCTATCCCTGCTGGTGGGGGTTCGCGGGGGTCTTAGACACTCCACTTGGAGTGAAGAGAGGGCTCTGAAGATATGGGTGATATGAATCACGTCACTGCCACCACAAAACAGAAAGCTGCCATAGGAGCTCATAGAAAAGGAAGTCTAGGCTCTTCTACAGCTAGATGCCATCGAGAAAGTCCATTCGAGCCAGGTAAACTGGGGCATTTACTCCCTTTGTTTCTTGGTATCAAAGAGAGACAAAACAGAGAGGCCTGTGTTAGATCTGAGGCCAGAAAACAATTATGTAATGCCCCAAAAACTCATTGAGTCCTCCCTAAAAACTGAATTTTTATGACCACACCAGACACGAAAGATGCATACTTTCATATTTCTATACTCCCTGCTCACAGAAAATAGGTATGGTTCAAGGCAGGAAAGGACCACTACCAGCTCAAGGTTCTACCTTTTGGAATGGAATAGCATCTGCACTTTGTGTTTCACAAGAGTGCTTCAGGTGCTCGCAGCTCACCTATTCCCGAAAAACATCCCCATCTACCCTTATCTGATGACTGGCTCATAACAACGGAATCACAGGTAGAATGTCTGGAGAACATACAAACAGTAAACCTAATTTTCAAGCTTAGTTTCACAATAAACGAGGACAAGTCAAGTCTTGTACCATCACAGAAGAAACAATCCCTGGAAGCAATCATAGATACTGAACAGGCAATTGCTTATCCACCCACAGGATGTGTGCAAGCCTTCCTTCACCTGATACTTTATTTTCCAAACAGGTGTTCAGGTAACGCTAACAGAGGTCATGAAAGTGCTGGGTATGATCGCATCAGGCATCTACATAGTATTGAATGCACAACTAAACATGAGAAAGATCCAACAGTGACTATCAAGACAATGATCCCAAGTATTCCGAAGTTTCAGAAGAGGATGATGCTCTTTAGTGGTGGACAAAAGAAAACCTCTTAAAAGGCAGGCCTTTGAAGCTCTCTACAATTCAGGCAACAATAACAGGCGCCTAAATGTTAGGTTGGAGAGCCCATTGCCAGGAATTTATGGCTCAAGGCATGTGGACACAGCCAGACTACACACGATTTAAACATTCTAGAACTCTTAGCAATAAAAATGGCACTGCCATCTTTTCAAACAAGGTCATTCAGCAAGAGTGTGTTGATCAACACAGAAAACACCACACCTGTGTCATACATTAAACAAACAAGGAGTAACACATTCATAACACTGTCAACTCTAGCAGAGGAAATATGGCACGGTGCATTAAGAAAGATATTTATATACATTCAAAGCATGTCCCAGAAGAAGACAGTCACCTGGCATACAGCCTAAGCTGGGTCTTCCAATAAAACCATGAATGGGAAATAAGCACATCCACTCTCAAACAGATGGGGATTGCAAACAGTGGCTCTATTCGCAACAGCACAAATAAAATGCCTAATCTTTGCATCCAGGTATCCACATGAGCGTTCACTGGGGAATGCCCCATGAATTAATTGGTCAGGGAGATTTGCTTTGCCACCCGACTCCCTTACTCCAAAAAGTGATTTGGAGACTTCCATGTCAGGTTCTCACTGAGTATTCTGGTTAAGAGTAGGGGCTGGGTGCACAGGCATGCATGAGGTGCAGGGGTCAAATCCTGTTGTGGAGTTTGAGTTGATTGGCAAACATTCTTTTTTCCTTAACTTTAGCTTTGTATGAGGCTGGTGTAGTCTCTATCTAAGATGGTGGGGATGACAGTCACTGTTGATTGGCTGAAGATTGACAGCCAGATAGTTTGGAATATTAAAAAATATTCTAAACTGCCTTTCATTCAAGCTATAAACAGAGCAGGTCACGGCAACCAAAAATCCTGAGAAAAACTAGAGAAAAGCAGAGGAACTAATCTTTGAGAAACTGAAACTCAAGAGTTAGAACTCAGCAAGACTCCAGAAGATCACCAACAGGACAAGATAAGTGATATTTTTCAATTGAATTTAAATAGATTGTGAGAAGCCTGAGGGCATTCTCACTCCTATTCCTCTTGGGTCCTCTGCACATGTGGCCAGGGAAAGGCCATCGCATTTGGATGACCCTGGGCGTGGACAAGCGAGGGGGGGATCACGTGGGTGGAGGGTCTGTGGTGACTGGGAGTGGGATGCCTTTAGGAGAGACATTGTATCCTTCGTTTTCTGACTGATCAACCCAATCCTTCTTCCACCTTTATGGGGTATTGTGACTCCATTCCCCTGACTTCCTCATGCATGACTGTTTGAAATACTGGAACGAAGAAGAGGCAACTAAGAGCAATGAGGACTAAGTGCTTTTTCCACTCTGGCATTGGGACGAGGAAGAGGCCTGCTAAGAGTAGTAAAGGTCATGCATGTCCCCTTAATGATGGTCAGGCAGGGCTAATTGTACAACAGCACCTTTAGCCTGTTAGTGGGCTGCAGGTGTGTAAAAGGCCCAATCTAATTGCAAGAGACGGCAGAGCAGGAGAGCATGAATCCAGAGAAGCCGTGGCATTGAGGGAGCAGCTGCGGAGAGGCCAGAGAAAGAAACGGGTAGCTGTGTGCATGCGACACATTAACGGTTAACAGGAGCACAGCCTGGGTGCTAGGGCTACGTGGGACCGAGCGAACAATCAACGGGAGCCGTGCCTGGAGACTGCCCCTTTTGGAGGCGTTCATCGGGCTCGTCCATTTGGAATCAGATGGTGGCCCGGGAGTGCCTGAGGGGCAGAGAAAGGAGTCCTGAAGCCAAGGACCAAAGGTCGAGAAGACCGCGCTGTGGAGCCGCCGAAAGAAGCAACCAGTGAGTTTCTGTGCGAAAGGAAACCCGGTGTGCGAGTGTTTGAAGTTCCGCAGAGGATTACTATGTATCGGAGTGGTCGCATACAGAAGTTACATTATCAAAGGTCTCCAAATGAAATCCTCATTCTTCTTTGTAAGGAAGGCATGGTATCAAAGTAAGACAGACACAAGTGATCACGGTTCAAAGGTGTTTATTGAACTTTATCAAGGGTGTCATAAACACGTAAGATGGGAGCAAGCTACGACCACCAAATTATAATAATGCAGTCCTAGTGGAGTCTCATTAAAATAAAAAGGCCTATACTAAAAAACCTATTGCCAATCCTTACTGCTAAGTTTCAAATAGTGTGGGGGTAATGTTCATGAAAAAGAAAGGTGTTCAAAAAATGATAAATCAGGATGTTCAGCTGTTGACCTCCCTTGCCCACGTTTTCAGCATGGGACAACGCGTTTCACTCGAGCATAGCACACTCTTGGGCTTCTTCGGCACAAGGACATAGTTCTATTACAAACATCAGGGCCTTCTATGCCCACATCTCTTAAAGTTATCAAAAGTCTCTTGATCCAGAGGGCCAGATGTATCAAACAAATGAAAAAGTTCTGATTCAAATAGGGCAATTCATTTGCCACACTGGATCCCCCTTAGCCGGGCTCAGATCCCCTTTTCACAATTAGTCTCCCTCAACCGAGCTCGGACCGATTACAGTTCGTATATCTATCAAAGACTTGAATGTGCACAGGGTTTGGCTTGTCCTGTTGCAGGACCACTTCTATTTTACAGTTCCAAATTTTACACTCAGTTGGATACCCAACAGAGACCTTCGAATGAGCACCTATGTGGTGCCGGACCACTCTGTATGTGGTATCTTGGGTTGTCTCCCACAGTTCAATCACAAAGTTCAATTACTTCTATAGTTAGAGTTATACTTGCGTCGCTCATTGCCAACGCCTCACACACTGTTCTCTTTATACAGAGTTGCCGCTTGCAACCTTGGTCTTAACATAGACTGGTCTGCTATCAGTCTCTCCGACTAACCGGCTCAGCTGACTTTACTGGCACTGCTTTGTTGTAGGAGCCAAGGACAGTACCACAACAGCAATCGCTCCTTCCTGCCTCGGCTATCGATGTGGGAGAGCCCCAGGTACCTTCGACACACAATGCACCTTTCTTCAGTTTCAATTCCCAGTCTTATGTTTCTTGTTCTCGAGGGCTTGTGAAAGTAGCGGTTTCCCTCCGAAAAGGGCAATTTCCTTCTTGCAGTTCCTTTTGGTCTTGCCGTCTTTCTCCTCGTATTAAACTGCCATCTCGGAACTGTTGCTTCCTTGTGTTTTCTGCCTTGCTCAGAGTGTGCTTTCGTGCTCCGCCTTTTATCCATGTGGGGAAGTGTGATGGAAGTCAGGTGTGTGTAATTATCAGTAATTTCCTGACTCTGCCTGACCCTTGTGTTTGGACATGTCTGGTGTACGGCTCGGGTGTTAGTCTGTTGTCGCTCACGGTGAACTGTCCGTGAGAAAGTGTTTGTGTCGGAAAAGGCGGGACGGGGGTTGAGTTCCTAGGTATCCTGGTAGGATGGGGAGAAGGTGTTATTGGGAAGGGGCATACCGCATCTCACCCTCCGGTGTCCCACTTCCACTCCCTGAGGACCCCTCATCCAGGTGATCCTTCTGCACTGGCCCGCCCCAGGAACTGGATCCAAAAGAGATGGCAGTGTCCTGGCCACCTGGATGACAGATCACCGGGAACGAACGGGTGAGACACCTTCAGGTTTCTCACTTCTTTGAACTAATAAGTATAGTTTGTATCAGAGTGGTCACGTGCATCAAAGGCACGGTATCGAAAGTCTCTGAGTGCTGTATGTGTTACAAAGGCAACTTTCACAAGCTTCTAACAAGGAAACTAAATGAATGATACCATATTTAATATTGAAAGCAGGTCTTCAAGTGTTGGGCAATTATACAAGCGCCATACAGAGACCTGTATCACCAAGAGGAAATAAATGAAACCTTTTGGTAATTGCTACGAACATCTCTGTGTGCAGGGCATGTTGCTTAAAGCATTGTACAATGAAACCTATGAAATTCTTTTTGATGAATACAACTTCCAGATGTAATTTACACTCACAATTTCCATTTTTTTAAAATGTGTTTTATTGTTTGGTTTTGTTACAAAGAAACCTTCACAGAACATTACAAAGGTTTATCACACAAGGATACTGTTATTTACAAATGATTAAAACATCTACACAAGAAATAAAAAACCATATGTATTACATACACGTGAAAATAAAATGGTTTCAAACACAAAAGGAAAACGGATAGAACATAGTCGTGAGCACATTCGTCTCATGGATTAAGCACTTTACAGCGGCTTTTACTGAGGATTAGATCACATCCTGACACTTATCTTGAACAAACGTCCTGATAACTTCAAGTAATAAATGAATAAGGATAATCGCATACATACATCAACAATACTTAAAGCATTTTCTCGATTAACTTCTCCTCTATAATGGCCAGGAGTTCAACCAGTCTCAAAGTAAGCCTCTGGCTGTCACCCTCCTTGCCCCCCCAACCCCCCACCATACATCTGCTCCATGGCGATTCTCTAGCAATCACAATTGTATTATAGAGATAAGGATCCAATATCCGACACCTTTCATCCTCTAAGTAAGCACAATATGCCACCAGATGTTTTAAAGTTTCACTCACAGCTGGCAAACTACAAAAATAATCCAAATCTCACCTCCCCTAATGGATTATCCCAGTATTTAGTTCTATCGTTGGTAGGCAATTGGTTTAGTTTACATCTTTGTTGCTTTTGGCAACGCAAATTGGATTAAATATTGCACTCTGTCACCCCACTTCCTTCGAAATTTGCTATATTCAGAGAAAGATTGATATTGGCCAATGGAATCAGACATGATACACCAATAATATCTTTGAAAGTTCTTTTTTAAACTAGGCAACTGGGCACATAGTGTCTCGGGAGTTTCGTTGATAGTTTCAAGAATGCAATTTTATTGAGCTGTGAGTTTAACCATAGAGGTGACCATGGACTCTGTAGCTATTTGGTGTAGCTTCACGTACAGTGAGTGTTTCGGCGGGGACTAGAATTTTGATATGGTTATTCAAGAGTCGCCAATTCCTTTTAACATAGGAGGATAGTAAACCAATCTCATGGCATATGATCACATTTGGAATTGAGAGAGCTAATCACAAGAAATGTTTCCATAGTCTATCCTGGAGAACATCGAGGAATTTGTCAATCTCTATTAGACACGTCAAGGGTGTAAAGTATAATGGGTTCTACTTTTAACAGGTAGAATTGTATAAGGGGTAAAAGGGAGAACATGCAATATTTACGTAGAATAATCTTCATTTGCAAAGTCAAAGGTTTCATTTTGTTATTCAGCAAGTCTATCCACATGCGGAGTGAATACCTATCAGAAAGGGTATACCCTAAATAACCTATTGCAGGGAAATACTTGATGGAAGCACCATCAAGTGTCCAAGCAAATTGCGTCATTTTGCATTTACCATCTTCAAAGGTTACAATAAATGATTTTGATGGATTCGCCAGCAGGTTATGACCCATAGCGAACGTGCAAACAAATTTAATTTGTGTTGTAACCCAAAGGGTGTTCTGTCCAAAAAAAAAGTAAGTAATCAGCGAATGCAATTTAATTATGTCTCATGGATCCAAGTTCCGCAGAGTAAATGATGGCATTACTCCATGACTCATCAAAATCTGATAGGTAAAGATTAAAAAGCACTGCCGCCATATTGCAGCCCTGTTTGACCCCAATTGCTGTAGGAATAGGGTCAGCACCTTTACGATCGAGTCTGATGCGGTAGTTGGTAGATGAGTGCAACAACGCAATCATTCCTACCAAGTACTTAGGAATACCACACTTAATCATTTTGGCCCATAACATTTCTCTTATCACGCTGTCAAATCCAGCCATCAAATCTAGGGCAGCCATGTTAGACAGGGCCTGATTTTGCATGTTTGGTTTGGGCCTGCAAATGTGACAAAATCGTTGCGTTTAAGGGGCAACCCATATTGTTACGAAATCTACCTGGCAGTGGGACAATAGATCATATTGTTCGATATATTTTTTCAGCTGCCCCAATAGGAGAAGTGAGAACATTTTAGATGACGCATCCATTAATGCTATGGGTCTAAAGTTACCAGGACAGTTGGAAGGACCCTTTTTTATATATAGGTATTATATTAGCCGATCGCCGTGTAGTCAGCACTTCACCTGCTTGGAAAATCAGATCAAATTTCAATTTTAGTATTTGGGCCCATTAAATCGGGTCAGCTTTATACAGACATGGCGGTAGGCCATCTGGCCCGCGGCCTTAGAGCACTTGATCTTACCGATAGCCACTATAATGTCCTCAACGGACCATGGGGAGACTCTCGCACACTCTAACTTTGGCTCAGTACCCTTGAGTGAAGCCAATCTACAAGGCAGATGATATTTTTCCTTTACATACGAAACCCACGAATCAGCTGATATAACGGATTCTGTTAAAGAAGCAGCGGCATCAGTTATCATACGTAAGGTGGACCACAATCATCCTTTCATTATCAGCAGTGCTCAGTTCTCTTTTTAAAAATGTAAAGTTATTTTTTTAAAGTTATTTTTGTAAGCCTGCTTAATGACTCTTATTTCCTCCCTCAATTCAGCCGAGGGTAGAATATACCTCTTTAAATTTCTTATTTGTTTGTTCTTTTCTTTTTTAATTGGGCTAACCGAAGATTCAAACGATGGAAATGGGTAGCATGTGATTGTTTAAGCGCATTACATTCTTTGGCAATCATTTTGATGTGAAGCAAAATGCGTCTCTCATTCCTGGCCTCCACATCTGCCAAGATTAGGCTGCCATAAGTTAAACAAGTTCTTATTTCAGTGTCCAATTTAATACACCTTAGAAGTCTTCGGCAGGCTAGAGGGTTCCATCTTACTGTCAAGTGATGGCAGTCAGGTTCTATATGAGTTAAGGATGGATCCTCGTACTGAGAAATGGGTAAGCGGATCACCAGTGGATAACCATTTGATTCCGGACCTCCGGGTCACTAATAGATACGGTTCGGAAAACTGGTAGAGCACTGTCGATATAAAAAAATAGTCTATAAGTGAGTGATTATTTCCCCTAGACCAAGTATAATTGTATGGGTTCACTGCCATGTTTAACAATTGATGTCCTATTCCAGAAAAAAGTCAACCTATTTTTTCCCATTTTGCCTTTGTGTATCCAAGTATTTTCCCACCTTTCTCCCCTTTGTAGTGAATGAGTCATAGCTTAGTGAATTAAAATCTCCACGGACCACAATTTTTATAGCAGGTTTCCAAACCAAAGCTTCTTCAAGAACTAAATTCAATTGATCATGTATATTAGTGAGCACAATGGACTCCTTGTTTCAATAAATACAAATCAGTAACATGCTGATCATAGACTCGTCATCAAAACTCAATTGCACAGCCAACAAGGCGTCAGAATTGTAAATCCAAGTTGAGGAGCATTTGCAGGTAGTATTAATCAAAATAGCAAGGCCTCCAAATGGATGACCCATAGTACCACGCTTTGCCACCTGCGTGTAGGATTGGTAGCCCTCTACAACAAAAAGCGACAATTGCATTGTCTCCTGAAGGAGAATAACAGGTTTAACAGGGTTTAACATGTTTATCAAGATCCTTACACCAATGCTGGAAATTCTTTAAGCCACAAGAATTCCAAGACACAATTGTTAGATTGACATCGCTACGCGTCTACAGACACATTTTTCTGAAAAGCAGATGTATTCCTTAAAGGCTCTAGCCAGGATAACCCCTTAATTGCTGATGCAAAGGCAATTAACTGATTCATCATATTCTTATGAAGCTGAGGAGGGGAAACCTGCGTAAAGGGACCTACTGTAACCTCTACAGGTGGCAAAGGTGTTTCTACAAAAGCAGTTGCATCATGGATGGATTTGAACAAGAAAGGTGACAATCCAATAGATATGAAGTCGCCTCTTTGTTACCAAATAAGTTTCATGACAATCAGGGATGTATAATTACAAATCATTCTGTTGTTGTTAAATGAGGCGAGTCTGGTCTACTCTGGCGGAGCGGAGGCGAGTGAAGGCAGTCTGAGCAGTCTGCCCTTCTGCTTTACTATTGGAACAGTCTTTCTACAGTGTTTTTCCAAACCAGGAGGAGCTACAGCTACAAAAACTCATTTCTACCGCGTAGCGGAGGCGAGTGAAGGCAGTCTGAGCAGTCAGCCCTTCTGCTTTACTATTGGAACAGTCTTTCTACAGTGTTTTTCCAAACCAGGAGGAGCTGCAGCTACAGCTACAAAAACTAATTTCTACCGCGGAGCGGATTGGAGGCGAGTGAAGGCAGTCTGAGCAGTCCGAGCTGCCGCCTGCCGGCTGTCGGGTTCTGATTTATATCGGATATTCCAAGCGCCTCTTATACCTCTTGCTCCGCGCTTGTGACGCTCGACCTTTCCCACTGGGATAATTTAATCTATCCTCTGCGACATCTCAGTCGAAGGCACGGATAGTGTCGCGTTTCAATTGCTGTGTTCGCGCGGTGACTGTCGGCGCATGCCTTTGAGCCGCCCGAACACTAGGTTAATGGTTGTAGCTGTGTCGGACTGTTGTCATCATAGCGGCCCATAGTTGGCATTCTACTATTCAATCACTCGGATTCACAAATTATTGGCAGATGACTGTTGTCATATTAGCGCGGTGACTGTTGGCTATTGCCTTTGAGCCGCATGAATGCACACATTTCGGTCAATTATATTGGTTTAAATTTTGCATTTTATTCGCCTGCTGCGCTCGTGCGGTGACTGTTGGCATACTGCCTTTGAGCCGCCTGAGCCCAATTTTTTATCTCCTTCAGTTGCACTAACAGCAACTTATATAACTGTTTTTTTACAGTGCTAGCGATGCTGGCACTACGCACTTTACCTTTACACCGGTGGAGTACACGCTCTCATTGCTATAACGTTTGACTGCTCATTTGGTGAAAATAAGTAATGACTGTTGAATTCAGTTCTCAAGCCGTCTGAGTTGCTCCCCTTTTCAGGTGGTGATTGTGGGCTCCTCCCCTTTAAAAAAAACATAAAAACAAAGACATCAAATTGATCCATGCGTCATTCCCGTGTGTCAAATTATTGTGCCTAGGGAATTGGAGTGTTGGATAAACAAGAATTCAACCTCATCTGCGCTAGCACTTATTAAGAAATAATAGTTAGAAATTAACCTTATCAAGAGACAGAATTATGAAACTACGCAGCAGCCCCTTAATGGACGACTTACAGGCACCTGAATGGGATAATAGTGAAATTTCAAATAAGGACCATGTTGATGGTTCAAGATCTGAAAGTGCTCATATAAATACAAGAACTAACATCACACCATCTCCTGAGAATCAGACAACTTTGGTGCAATTTCACAAGGAGAATAGTCAGTCGACTCCGACAAGATCTGTTGGTACCTCAGGAGCTGATTCAATTGCAGTGAGTAATTGGAAGAAGGGGCTTGAATACACTGTGACCACCTCAAAAATACAGAAAAAAATCGATCAACATTTTGGGGAGGTTAAATCCATAACTCAATTGGATCTGGAAACAAGTGATCATGTGTCAGAACAACTGCCCTCCTTGCGATCTGAATTAAGTCATGAGTCTTGTGTAATGAGTGAAGAAGAAAATGCAAGATCAACAGATATTGATCCAATTATTTTAGAGCAACATGCCGAATCTATGAAAGACGTGGCACAACCAACTAATAATACCCTGAGTGCACTAAACTACGTTTTAAGTTCTTTAGTTTCTGTTTTTGAATTGCTTAAAGGAGAAGTTCAGTCCCAAACTGGATCCTTACTTGAACTAATAAGAGATGTAAATGCACTGGATGGGGCTGTAGTCAGCTGCTGCTATACTGTTAATACAGATCTTAAGCAGATACTACAGGACCTAAAGTTGGAAATGACGAAACGGGGTTTAGATCTCTCAGCTATACAGCGATCTTAAATCACAAAAGGTGAACTTGAAGAAAAGGACCGAAAAATGCATCAAGAGATATTGGCACAATTGCACCTGCTAAATCAGAAGACATCAGATCTTGCTCAGAACGAGGACCATTTCGTGGAAATGTATGACACTCCTTTGTCCGAATCTACTCTGGAGGAGTTTAGACGTTTGGCTAATGTGGAGGAGGATTTTCAAGATGGTTGCACGCAGGATAAATCAGAAATAACTAATCCCTCTGTTTGAAACCAGGATCAGGAGGATCTAGTACAAGAGAAATCTTTGCAAATTGTTATTCCGTCGAGAAAAAAAGAGAGAAAGAGACAAGCAAGGAGGCAACGGCGTCAAAAGGATAGAATTAGTTTACAGAAAGAAGAAAAAAATTGAAAAAACAAAGAAAATTAAAGCAAACTAACATCAATTCCAGTATTGCTGTGAAAAGAAGTTTAAACACAGCATCAGATGAGATGACCATGGATTTGGCAATGGTTGAATTAAATATATCCAACAACCACTGTACTTATACATCAAGTAAAAAGATCACAAATAGTCAAAGAACAGCCATGGACAGAACAGTAAATGAGGTGGATGAAGGAGTAATTAACCTGAAAGAACAGATTCATATGAGAAAGTCTAAGGGCTCACAAACCGAAAGACATATGGACAATCAACTTTCCACTAGATCAATAGATTTTCCAAAAAGCGATCTTAAGATAGCCCCGATATTTCTCAAATTAAAACCTGAATGTTCAAAATCAGCACCAGTCACGATAGACATCACAGAGAAACCAACTACTACTCTAAAGATTGCTTCTATTTTCCTAAAAAAATCACAGATAACCCAAAGAGTCAATACTGCTGACCAGGATATAGAAATAAAATTGGGGAAAGGAAAGTATAGAACTTTAGAGGAAAAAAAAAGGAGAACGTTCAAAGTGTGACAAGAACCATCAAGAGTGGGTCATCAGAAGTTGGACAGATTATGAATGGAAAAAATAAGTTGCAAAGCACTATGCGTGCCGCTTGCCCTGAACAATTTAATGGGAAAACACGATCGTCAAAAAAATCTAACACATTAGCTTCTAAAGCAATCTCTAAGAAATATCAATTGCAAGCACAAGTACGCAAAAGTAATGATCAGAACAGTTGTGTTTCTAATTCATCCACTGAAGAATCAGTAAATGACTTGACTGAAATCATCAGTGAACTGAATGAATCCACAACGTCATCTGATAAATCTGCTTCTAATATGACACGTAATCATAAAGATGTCATTTCTGTTAATCCATTGGATTCTTCATCACAGATGTTCGATCTCCATAGAAAAGAGATCAGGCATGCTGTTGATGCCTATATGTCAGCACAACCATCACAAAAATATCTAATTCATTGTGAAACCTAGGCTAAACAGCCAAAAGCAAGAATCTTATACACAATTGGCGGAAACATCTTGCGCATCTGCATCATTGAGAAACCCCGACTCCTCTGGAAGCTGTATTCTATCTCGAACCTCCACAGTCCCGGTAGGTGAAGTGGAACAATTAACGGATATAGTCCCTATACTAGCGATTAGAACACAGAATGCAACAGACTCCACTTCTGAGAAATCTACCTCGAGTATAATATCAACACTAGCCCCAGAAATTTATCGTTTAATTGAGTCAGCTATTGCAAACTCCACTGCCTCGAAAATTCAAGAAACCTCTTCATCCAATGTCACTGTATCCTCTGGCCAGCCGTTGGTAAAAAAAAAACGTGATGATCAAACGACCAGCTTTATACTCATTAGACATCTTGTGTCGTCCACCTCCATGTGTACAATATGTTTTGAATCGGCAATCCACACTGTCAATCTTTTCGGAGCTACCCGAGTTGGAAGATATTAATTCTGTTGACATTCAACTGGTTGAATTTGAGAAACCACATTGTGTGACATTGGTGAAATTATGGATAAACTCGAGGGTTGTTTTAAATACGATCTGCCTTGCAAAAAACCAACTGTATGAGCTGGGATTCATTATAAATACGAATAATGTGACATCTCAAGTCATAGCAACAACCCAATTTTCACATAATCCATCCTATAACCTAATGTCTGCACCCTTACCACACAGGAATGGTTTAAATGATGCCAAACAAACTCAATTGGGAACAAAAAGGGAAAACCGCATGCAACTGTCAAACAATGCAATAACTAAGCCACTCTGTAGGTAGAGTTAACATCTCTCTTGTTAGCTGGAATACGAGGGGATACCAGCACCTATTAAACAGTCGAAATGCAAACCTGGATAATATTGATATTATATTATTTCAAGAAACATGGTTAACAACAGTCCCAATCTGGGATAAATACGATGTATATTTAAATGTAGCACAAAAATCGAGTATCGGTAGGCCCACTTCTGGACTACTGATAGCTATAAAACAACATCCGCTAATCGAATCTGAGCAATGGATATCTCCAAATCCCTTCCTGCAAATGGTAAAGCTAAAAATATGCACTGTAGCCTATGCCCTGATTAATGCTTACTGGAATCCCCTTGGTATTTCTGTAAATACCTTCATGAGAGATGTGACTAATCTTTTGGATTTAGTATGTCTTGATAATACTGTCTCCTTTGTCATTCTAGCAGGAGATTTGAATATACATTGTTTGGGGAAATCTGTACATAATTCTAGATTAAAGGTTTGGAATCACTTTATTAAGTCACGGAATTTACAGATGTTGAATGGAACATTTGCTGATGACTTGCCTCCAAGACCAACTTGGCATAGAGGAAAATCGACAGCAATCATTGACTATATTTATGTAAGTCAAGAAATGATTACTGATGTAACTAGATTTTCCATTCTACCGACGACTTTGAGTGATCATAATTGTCAATTCATGAATTGGCAGATGAATGAATCTCTGCCCAACCGAAAAGACAATTGTCCAGCAAGTGTGGTCTCAGTAAATAGTGGAGGTAATAGACTACGATGGTCTGAAAGTTCCTTGGAAAGGTTTAGTCATTTTAATGCTTTAGAGATCACTAAAGCAACAAAGGTGCAATGTGATGAAATTATATATCATGACTTGATGTTATTATTCCAACCGAAGAGGAAAAAATGTATAATGCCCGAATTGCAAACGCTACATGTATTTAACAAACAAGTACAAACAGCTAAAACCATCTATCGCTCTAACAAGCGAGAGGCCATTAAACTATCGCCTAATATTAGAGGTGGAATATTAAACAACATCAAAACAAGACACAAAAATTGGTTGCGACGGTATAGAGCCTCTTTATATCAGAACAATGCTGTTTCCATGTTACGAGCTTTAGCTGGGAAGAACACAGCTCAAATTTGGGCCAGTCTAAATCAATCTACTGCTGGACATCAACTTAAATATCAATCCAACAATGTCTCTGAGCAAGTCTGGATTAAATATTATACAGATTTATTTAAACAGCCAGTAAGTAAAAATAATAGTCACTTAGGAAGCTCTATTAATGAATTTGCATTGAGCTTTAATAGAGAAGACATTGAGTACTATATAAACAAAGCGATCAGTCGCGTGCCCCAGGACCAGATGGTTTATCGAACTATGCCTTAAAACAACATCCTAAATTATGGTCTGAAATATTGTATACCATGTTTTCAAACATCATTCAAACACAAATCATTCCAAAATCATGGAAACATTAGATTATACTCCCAATTTATAAAAAGGGGGGATAGATCAGATCCGGCAAATTATAGGCCTATTGCCTTGTTGGATGCCCCGGGGAAAATATTTAATCGAATTGTCCTTAGGGATTTAAACAGGTGGGCGTCAGAACGAGAGAGAAGAGATCCGTTTCAATCAGATTTCATCTCGGGATTGGGGACATCCCCAAACATCATGACATTGAATATCCTAAGATCTCAATTTGCCACCCGAAAACAACCATTGTATCTTGCGTTTGTTGATTTTCGGGTGGCTTTTGATTCTGTTGATCGTGATATGCTGTATGATAAAATTGCTCAGTATGGTTGTCCTTCCTCTCTAATTTCGATCATCAAGCAATTGCATACCAACACGACATTACAGATCAGACTTACGATAGGAGGTCTATTGTCTGCATTTATTTTGACCGAGCGAGGGCTTAAACAGGGTTGTATTTTGGCCTCTTTTTTATTTAACCTTTTTATCCTTGATCTTGGTGAACGATTAATGCACTCTATAAATGATGCGCCAAAAATGGGTGGACAACGAATTGCATGGATGCTTTATGCAGATGATTTGATTTTGTTATCGCAAACTCCCAGTGGATTGCAAAACTTATTGAATGAACTATCAAGGTATTCTACAGATAACAATCTCATAATCAATCTTGAAAAGACCCAAGTAGTAACTTGTCACCAAAATAAGTCCATCTCCCTAAAAAATTATAACTGGCATCTGCAGACTATAAAATTAATGAATGTACCTGAATACAAGTATCTGGGCACAATGGTGTATAATGTTCTCTCAGATGCATCATATATTTCAACACTGAATGCAAAATTGCAGAATCTGAAATCGCAAGCAAACTTTCTAGTATTCAAATTTGGGAGATTCTCATGCAAACATATCATGATGTTTTATCAAAGTAAGGTGGTCCCGATTTTGTTGTATGGGGCCGAAACAAAACTACCTCTAAAATGCAAACTGTGGGATGTTTGTGAGAGTAAGTTCTGGAAATCAGTGTTGAAATTACCAAACTGCACTCCAATATCCATAATCCGTTTTGAATTAGGTTTAATATCACTTTCTGCTCAACTACTATGGAAAATGTGCAACCTTTTTCGTAAATGTCTGTTGGGTCTTGTAACAAAGAATATTTTGTGCGCTCTTGCTTATCATCTTATTAGCTCAGATCATACATTTCCTTTACAGTGGCGAAATTATGTACTAAACGTACTGTCAGATGCGTGTATATTAATTGAGACATTGCTAACGAATCCTAATCGCGCAAAAACGAAATTGTTCCAATACGATTGGATTTGTAACAGAGCAAAATGTTGTACCTATAAAGACTTTGACGGACATTTATTTGGATCAAAAAAATATAGAGTAATGGCTGATTATCTGTTAAAATTTCCATCTTTGCATATTAGACAACAATATATGCGATTTAGACTGAATCCGTTACCAACAGCTGAAATATTGGCAAGAAGGGGTTACCTTTCAAAACATTCGAGTCATTGTCGATTTTGCTCCAATGAGAAATGTCCTGAAACATTGAAACATTTGGTTGTTACTTGTCCTGAGTTAACATCAATATGGAAAACTTATTTTCAAGGTCTATTATGTGTGTACACTCCCATGACTGAAGATGAAATTTGGTTTGTAATTTTTACTAGTAGAAAATTGACAGTCAGAATTACGTTCATTGGTTAACATTGACACAAATCACAAATTAAGCAAATAACTGCAATGGCAAGCATGATCACAGAACGTACGTTGCTTGTTTGCATAGAAATATTTTTCTGACTTCTTTGTAATTCTCCTTATAGTTAGCTAACTATGTATATGAATTGTTTGATTTATGATTTCTTTATCTTTTATCTTTTTACTTTCCTTTTTTCTATTTTCTATTTTATTAAATCTCCTTTCCTTTTTGGATATTATGTGAATAATGTATATATTATATATTTTATGTGATTGTATTATATCGTTATTCCTTTTGTACTAATTATTTGAAAGGTTGTTTTACAACCAACCAAATAAATAATACAAAAATCAGATGTGATCGTGTGAAACAATGGAATTGCTTGTAGAGCATTCAGCATAAAGGCTCTATTTAAACGGGCATTTCCATGATGGCCCGAGTCACTATGCCATCCCATAATAGTAGGTGTGTCAGCAGTAAGTGACATATGACTGGGGGAGACATCAATGAGTTTCCCCCTTTATCACAACTCCTCAAGGGAGCAAGCCCAATCACGGGGGGGACATCATTAATCTCCCTCGGGATGAGTGGTAACCCATTCCCACCTTCTTCTACCGACGGAGCCATGACAGACACACAAGGCGTTGGTTCTTGCCTATGTCCACTGCCTTTAAGTTTTGGGTTCATGCTGGGAACATCAGAGCCCAGGTCTGACGAGGCACCCATAATAACGTTAGATGTTCTTTTTAACCCTATTAAAGGGTAAACATTTGAGAGTACGGACTGTTTGTGTGGAACCTTAGATGGGTAAGCTTCTACGTCAGCTACCTTGTGTTCACTAGTTGTGGATCGTACTATCACACCAGACCTGGGCTTCTGTATTTTTTTATTTTTACCACTGTTTAGCTCACCCCCGCTGTTATCTTGTATAGGGGCTAGTCCTTTTGGCTCCTTAAGGTCAAGCAAAGCTTTTGACTCCTCATTTAATTGGTGTAGATCTATAATATTGCTGGCAGAAATGTTACATATGTCTTTCATATACCTGTTATGTTTATCGTTTTTAAGAGCTACTCAGTTTTTCATTTTTTCTGCTGTAAAGAGTGATTTATTTCTGTTTGCGAGTCAGCACCACCACTGGTGCTTCGTCGCTGGAAGCCTCAATGAGGGTAACCACTTTGCCTTCCTGTGGACCCGTGATCTCTTTGGTTACTTTGGTAAGGGCTGAGGGACTATCGAGCAGTTCCTTATCGTTTTGAGAGCATGGACAGTGCCCCCTCTCCTCAGTAGGTTGGATAGTCGTAGAGGGCATTTAGATCGAAGCCATCTCTTTGACTTTGTTCGTTAGTTCTTCAATTCTAGCAGTGTTGGTGGCAACCGTTTGGGGTAGCAGCAGGTCAACCCCAACACCCAAAGAAAGGTTCAATTGGGGTTTGTGTGGGGCCACCTCAGCAAATGACTTAGTTTGAGTGGCTATTGTCTTTACCCCATCCAGCTTGGTCTGCTTTTGTGAAAGAACGGATATTGCATCACAGGTGAACAGGAGGCCCTCAATTTTGTTCAGTTTACTGATGACCTCCATCAGGTAAGATTGCAACACTCTATTTTCCATGTGGGTCTGTTCGTGCCCCTTATCCAGCAGGTTAAGGATTCGTGAAATAACTGGAAAGGCTTCAGCACTAATTGACGGATCAGCGAGGCCAGAGGCAGCTGAAGACCCTGGAGCAACATTATCTGGGCCATTAGTGAAAGGTGGAAATTCTTACACCTGATCTAGTAAGCTGGATCGCTCACCAAATTGTTTACCCGGATTTTCAGTAATCGGGGAGCTAGATTTATGTAAGACCGACCCTATCATCTCCTGTTGCCCCTTATGCAGCACTCTTACAGGGCCCCCACCTTCCACAGGCCCACCATGCCCACACAGTGCATTAAAGAAATAATTTGGCAGATTATTAAACAAAAACACATTCTCAACCCCATATTTTCTTTGTGTGACCGGGGTAGAAGGCCCATAGGAGAGCCTTATGCGTATCCCCAATTCAGCTTCGATTACAGGGGCAAGCATCGAGAAGTAAGATATGTGATTTTGAAAGCATTCAAGACCCATATTTCTTCTGATTTTCTCTCTGTCAAGATTATCACCAGATTTATCCAATTCACATGCCCAGTACCGTTTGCTTCTTTGAGCGTACACGTCTCCAGTTCTTTCAAGGTCATATTCATTGTTGGACAATAAGAGGTACCGGATTGATCTCTGTCAGATAGCGGCATGCTTGAGCACACCATAAGGGGAATATCACAGTGAAAGTGTCCCATTTCACCTTGAGAAAAACCATTTCCCAATTCCCCTGAAACATTGCTAGCTGACACCGTCGCTTGGGACACTTGAGCACTGGCATCAGACAGAGAATCGATTGTGTGAACCTCCACCATAGTATTAGTATGCATTCCTGCTGCCTGTGATGAATTTAACAGCTCTGGGGGTACTGCAATAACCGATTGCTCGTGGTTTGTTAAAGTCGCACACACAGACTGTGAATCACTTTCTATCATAAGCACCCCATCCGCGCCTTCATTTTTACAAGAATTCACCACTTTCACCACCGCTAATTCGGCGGTCTTTGATGACATATTGGCTGTCTCTACTGCCGTGTCCTTGTGAATAGTGAGCTTTCTCCCACTTCTTAGACCATTTACCATGGTCAAAGTTTCCCCACTCTAGTTCAATTGGATATGGAACTGCGCCAAATGTTACCTTTGTACAAGAAAGAACAAACAACACTCTAGAATTCTGGAAAAACCACAATAATACAGAAGCGGAAAGCTAACACGGCTCACAAAGCCGCAAACACACATAGCCTTCACCAGATCAAATAGTACAAAAAATATGTGTTAGGATTACCTAAGTACTTATCACAGCGTTATCAAAACTTCATGAATCACTCCAAATATGAATACTGGCCACACCCTGCACCCTTCCAACTTAACAGCCCAACACTTTCAAGGCACTTCCAATGCGCGCACCCAATGCGCATGTGCCTTAGGGTATGTAGGCTTTCTGGGAGGCAGGTGGGAGACAGGTGGGCGGAGCCTTAGCCCGCAAGGGCTTTTGGAATATGTAGTTCACAAGTCCAAAAGCACGAACACGGTCCAGCAAGGTGTGCAAGCAGCGTTTCGCTGCAACACGGAACAGTGAACCGCCTTCTTATCCTTACAGCGTCCCAAGAGAAGCCAGCTCCAACAGCGTGTTCGCCCAACAGCCCAACACTTTCAAGGCACTTCCAATGCGCTTACTCACAATTTCTTTTTGAACTTACAAGTGAACTTTAAACCTCAGTTTGACCATTGCAATTTAATACTTTGAGCTCCAGAGAGAAAAGAACTTTGGAGATAAGCTCTAATAAATGTTTGAACTGCTACATATGGCCAAGTGATATTGTTAAACCAAGACCAACCACATCCAGAGGGGGCAAGAGTGGCACAGAATTTTAATTTGTTTATATTGGAGGCAAATCTTGGGGAAGGGATCCCTGAGGTTTAAAGTGCTTTTGTGGCTGGAACTGCTTTACACTTGGGGAAGGGAACCCAGAGTATTGGTCAACTTTATATCTGAATTTAAAGCAATCCTGAGACATTTATTTGAACTGCTTTACACTTGGGGAAGGGAACCTCGAGTATTGGTCAACTTTATATCTGAATTTAAAGCAATCCTGAGACATTTATTTGAACTGCTTTACACTTGGGGAAGGGTGGCCCGAGTATTGGTCAAATGTACATTTGAACTCAAGGCAATACTGAGACAATTATTTGAACTACTTTATACTTGGGGAGTGGAGGGGGCTAGAAGCTGAATGAAATCTTGTGAGCAGACCAGAGCTCTGCACATTGTATTAAGCATTGTTTTGTTGGTTGCTGACATCCCTACACACTATATAGTTCAATTTGTGAGGGCAAGTATAGGTTTTGGACACCGACAGATTCCTTAGTTGAACATTTGGACTTTGACTTTCCTTAGTTTTGGCAGGGAAATCCCACTATAGTATAGGACAAGATAGGCGTTTTTTCCATCCAGACTTTTAAGTTGATAAACTTGTATTGTTCATTTAGAATGTGTTGTATGTGTCTTACTCCAAGATGCCTTTTACAAGGTGTTATAGTTATCAAGTTATTTGGCAATCGTTTTTACAGTACATTAGTTATATTGAAGAAAGTACTTGTGTAACCTTTTAGAAACCGTGAACAGTTTCATGAAGTTGCTTCTACAAGTCTGTTTTGTTGGACGGCTGTAAAGTAGTGAGCCAGAGACAAGAAGGTGAGTTAACCAATAGTATTTTATTCTTACAGCTCACCAAGGGTTAAATGGTTGGGTGCAACCGGTCTTCTCCTTTGCCATTTAACTTTAAAACAAAATAAAGGGTCTTCCAGGTTGCTACAAAAGACAAACCCAAGGATTGCAATATTGCTTGTCCACAAATGAATGCAGTTCAAAACATGGGACACAGGAATGGCAGCCTTTCTTTGTTCGAAACAGCAATATTCAGACTCGAGCGTTTTTACTCAACACTCCTGAATGGTTCAGAGCCTTCTTGTTCAAGCTCTGCTGCAGGTTCTCGGAGCCAGCTGTTCCACACTGGCCTCTGTCTGGAATTCAGTAAATAAACAAAACTTTCCTTTTTTTGCCGTTGGGACTCAGGCGTCTTCATCTGCTGTGAAGTCGAATTTGACTAAAGGTCCGGTAAGGTACACTTCTGTAGGATTTCCTTTTCCCTCTAATACGCCCACCGATATGGGGTACTGTCCTCGTACCATTGCGACTCCACTCTTGTCAGCCTCCTTCCACTCCTGCAAAACGAGAGACAAGTTGAGCTGTTTTCTGATGCTTTTAACCCCGGTGAGTCTCCTCCCCAGCAATTAGCGTTGGGCGTTCCCAGCCCTGGGCTACATACACCTGAGGCTAATTCACCTCCTCCCAGCTTCAACTTCACAGAGTTAGCCTTGCATTTAACCCCCGCCTGTCCGGAAACCCCATTATATGGAAACGTGGTTTTTCGTCTTCCTTGTCTGATTTCTATTCCCATTTTCTGGCTTTTATTTTTATTATGTATCCGTTGGGGCATTCTGGGATATGAAGTTTGTGTCTTTTCTCTTGTGTCTCTTAAATTTGTATTGTTCTGTGTGATAGTTGATTGGTGGGGCATTCTGGGACATTTAGTCTGGGTTTTTACTTGTTCCCGCGTGTCTCTTAAACTTGTCATTATATGGTCCGGTGTGGTGATACTCATCCCCTTCCCTCCTGTTTTGTTCTGTATTGGCCGCTATTGGTTCCCCATCACAACGGCGCCTGGCGATCTGGTAGAGTGAGGATTGTGGCGCGTCTTCGCTAGAACTGAATGCGTGCATATAAAGGGAACCATCCTGAGCAGTTTGAAGGCACCCTGCTGCGTCTGGCGCACATCCTGAAAAGAAGAGGAATCAGATCCGCTGTTCCAGCTGTAAGATTAGGTATGCGCGGGGACCGCAAAGAACTACTTTGAGTTACAACGAGCGTGCAAGAAGGGTTTATTTAGTGCAGGTGCAGCAACAGCGAGAATCTTATTTCAGGCATCAACGAGCGAGCGAGAAGGGCTTGTAGTGCAGGAGCAGAGGTCAATGAGAAAAGACACTGGGCCTCATCACGACTTTGGCGGTAACCCTTAAATCCGGTGGTCGTGCTATTACCGCCGGATTTAAGGGTCTGCCAAATCAGGACTTCTGCGGATTTCGCACTAGCTCTGAGCTGGGTGGAAATCCGCCAAAAATTCGCACTATTACCGTTACCGCCAAAGTCGTGATCAGGCCCACTGAGTGAAAAATAAAAGCACAGACATTGTGAGATAAATAAAGCACAGACATTGTGAGAGAAACAAAGCACAGACATTGTGAGAGAAACAAAGCCACCGGCATTGTGAGTGGGAAACGAAGCACCGGCATTGTGAGTGGGAAACGAAGCACCGGCATTGTGAGTGGGAAATGAAGCACTGGCATTGTGAGTTGGAAATGAAGCACAGGCATTGTGAGTGGGAAATGAAGCACAGGCATTGTGAGTGGGAAATGAAGCACAGACATTGTGAGTGGCAAATGAAGCACAGGCATTGTGAGTGGGAAATGAAGCACAGGCATTGTGAGTGGGAAATGAAGCACAGACATTGTGAGTGGCAAATGAAGCACAGACATTGTGAGTGGGAAATAAAAGCACAGGTATTGAAATCCCTCTGGATAATTAGAACACAAAGACACAGTACAGTACGTTTTAATAAGTGAGCCTTCAAGGTTTTACCTGTGGCAATCGGGTAAAGAAGGATGGAAATATAGATATTACTGAGGGAGCAGAACTTCTGAAGGAAATGTTAATAATTAAATGTATCTAATTTCAGGCCTCCAGGTCATCAGCAAGAGTTTAGAAGATAGAGGGCTACCCTTAGCGACCTGATCTTTGTTGTTTTCTCCACTTCCCCTTGCCCCCCCCGGGGTGGCCAACTAAGCAATTGTAACTTAAAGATTGCTGATAAGGCCTACTAAGGGGTCTGGTGGATTTAATGTTTGCCCTTTCAGGCATGGTGAGCTGGGACCTCACATTCCATAGACAAGTGCAGCAGTAATACCAATTGCACCAATGCAGGCCAGGCAGACTTAGTACACTAACCTGCTGAGTATAGTAAGTCAGCCGCTGGTCAAACTGTGGGATATGATTTCATTGACACCCACCTGTGCCCATAATAATTTCCATAAATGAAACATCAGCACAGGATATTTCTTTTAAGGCACAGCCTTTAGTTTATTTTAGTAGACAGCTGCTGGCTTCGGTCTACATCTGAAGTTCTTCTCAAAACAAACAGACTTTTATACATTTGGTACACATAGCCTCATGACAGGTCATTAACTCACAGGTTAATTGTGGACTTGGGCCAAATTCTCGACTTTTGTTGGTGCAGCTGTCAACTTACTATTTGTACTCCTGAAACCTGTTCCAAGAATTCATGTGTACTAGCAAACCGCAAAAGGACTTTCCTTTTTCTTGCAATGCAAACATTCTTCAAACGTGTTTAGAGCCAGTTAATTAGATAATCTATGTTCAAAGGGTGCCTACATTATACATAATTTTCACAGCACTTTACCTGGTACACAACATGCTTACACCACAGCACAACAAACTGACTCTTCCCTGCCCACAGACATTGACTTTAGCAGTATGGTTCCTGAAGTCATAGAATTCGGTCATTTACAATTATCTCCAAGGTGTATGGAAATACATAAAGGCCAGAAAAACCGAATACAAGAGATTGTTATTAAAAGTGGGAATGTTTTGTAGTTTGGTGCATACATAGCAATGTCAATTCCATTGAATGTGCCTCTAAACACATTGTAACTTTTCTGCTTCACCTTCTAGACTCATCCCTAGTATACATCTACCTCAAGGTACATATAGCAGCACATACTACCTCCCAAAAGAAGGGATCCTGGAGAGTACCAGGAGTTGAGGCCTTCATGGCAGGACCCAAAAGAATACATCGTCCTATTGCACATTCACCCCTAGGGTGGGATTTAAACATTGTGTTAAAAAAATAAGTAACCTTGCTTACAAAGTGGCTTTTCTTAAAGTTATTACATCTATAAGGATGGTTATCGAGCTATAATCATTCAGTGCCAGGGCCTTTTGTCTCCAGACACAACCACAACATAGCGCTTTGCATACACCTATGTTTCTCTCCAAAAGGAATCTTAAATTTCATGTTAACCAGTCCATCAAATATTTTTTTCTTTTTTCACTAACCCACAAAATAGAGGGGAAAGAGCTCTATACACACTGGATGTGCGTCCCATTCAATTTCCAAGGCACAAGAATTGCGCAAAACAAGCCAATTCTCTGGGTCCTTCGCTACTGGCAGGCAAGTGTACCAATGAGCAAGGCCACCATCTCTAAATGGATTGTAAAGTGTACTCAACTCTGTTATTCGCTTGAAAATAAAACATTACCTTTTAAACGTACGGGACATTCCACACAAAGCACAGGAACCAGCCTTGCATTTCTAGCCAATGTGCCACTGGAGGAAATATGCAAAGCAGTGACTTGGAGTTCAGTACACATGTTCACACAACACTACTTTGTTAATACACAGGCGTGATCAGATTCACAGCTGGAACTGGCAGTACTTAAACACCTTTTCTCAACAGTCCCGTATTGCTCACCATCTGCTTCAGGTACTGCTTACAAATCTATGCAAAGCATGTGAATCTAAGCAGAGTCACAAGCCAAATATTACTTACCAGTAATCGGATTTACGAAGTTTGTTTCTGCTTAGAGTCGCATGCACCCACCCTGCTAGAGAGCAATGGAACAGTGTGAACCATCTTTTAAAAAAGCATTGCACAAACAACCCTCATAAACGAGAGGCCAGAACAAGAAACAATCGTAGGGCGTCTCTACGTGAGGGATAATGGGTACCTGTAGATGTAGGTTTGGGATAGTGTGACAAGAATGCCCCTGTTGACACCCCCTTCTTTTACCTAAAAGGGAAGTTTGCTCAAAAATGTTATTGTCCAGAATCAGTCAGGCATGTATTCATAAGCATACTATAATCGGTCTTAAAACATTTTTCCATGCATTTTACCTTAGTTTTCCTCACTTTTGCACATGCGAAAACAGCGGCTTGGGTGCAGCCATCTTGTGCTAATCTTAAAAGTTGATGCACCGCCCTAAGTTCAAGTGCCCTGGCGGCAAGAATACAGATCGCCCGCTCCTCAAACTGACATCACTAGTCCAAACGATATGCTACACCTATTTTCATGACCAGCGTAGCCAAACGTGCCCCGTCGTGACCCACGCCATAACGTTACTTAACGCAGATCCAGGAAAATAAGCACACCCACCCTCGCACAGAGTGTAACCTTTCTTTCTTGTCCCAAATAGGAGAGCAAAACATTTATTTTTAAGAAAACATCAATAGTCTGCAATTTAACAAGTGCTTTTATTTTGCAAAGAGCGGTCACAAGAGTCCACAAAATGAACGATATATTTTTGCAATACAAGTTATAGCTAGTGAACATTGCATGCTTCAAATGTTCTTTATAACTTCCTCATGATACGCCGATTGCGATCAGCGATTGATCAATCCCTGTAATCCAATTCTTGTATGTCCTTATGTTACACCAGCAAAACTTTCTAATGAAGCGCAAGGTGTTCCGTTGGTGAGAAGATATGGATTCTTGGCACTTTCAAGCGCAACGCTTTCTCTTCAGCACATTTTTACATGGTATACGCTGATAGGTTGCTCCTTATTGCTGGTACCGCCAAACGGCAGATTGGTCTCTGTCGGTCGTCCCACATAACAGTAATCAAATAAGCACCATTTATGATTATCCACCAATGTTGATTGAAGAATGCATCCAACAGTAGCTGGAAACTATAGCATGCGCAGAAAGGTACAATATAGCTGCGCAGATAACAGAATAAAAGAATATATTTTAGTAGCTGTTCTGTATTTGAATACAACAAGTTACCATATGATTCAGAACCGAATGAAACCTAATCAAACACAAACCACACAGAATGAACACAGATATGACAACATGGAGTAGTTGAGACCACAGCGTGCATGAAAGGTTAGCGCTGTGAAGTAGGAACCAGATGCACCCTCTTCACATAGCGGGCCCTACCAGAAAATAAGGACAGAGATAGTAAAGTTTTAAGTTGAACCACAGACCGATGACATTTTAATTTAAGTCATAAGATTAGTGTTAGAAACGAGAGTGCCCATGGAAAAGGTTAATCCCCGCCCCTCCCACCAACCCCCACTTTATGGTGCACAAGGATGCAACAGTGACAGCAACCAGGATATCCCACGGGACAAAGCGGTGTAGATATCATTAGCCCGCATACCAGTTGTGGTTGCGGGTTTTCGCAGAATAATCATCACAATATGGTCCACCCAACAACCCATAACACTGCACAGAGTATATTGGTGTGCAAGGCCAGTAAGCAATACGTCCCAAAAAAATCATACCTCTATTTAGACTATACACAAATAACAATCATTCTCCAGCATGGGGTCTGGCATGGATTCACATGCTCATGAATATTCCCCGCCGTCAGGCTGGGAATCCTCGGTAAAGAAAAAACCAGTATCAGTTTCGTTTCTGATCTGACTTTCGTAGTAATAACCAATCACTGGTCTCTGCGTCATACTGACCACAGCCAATGACTGCCCTCTACCTAAGCCCCACATCTGGCAGCCATCTTCAGATTTTTACCGCACGTTCATGTGTTGGGATCCTCGTGCTATTGCTTTCGAGCGTTAGTGCTTTTTTTTCACGTTTTTTCTCAAAAACTTCGTTTTTTCGGTCAAAAGAGCCTCAAGCTCCACCGACTCTCTATCCGATCAACGGGGACCCGTGTCGGATTCGTCTGCGCCCCTCAAGGGTGAAGATTTCATCGATCGGTCGAGCTCGAAGGCGGAGGGGGAGCGAGGCGGTGTCCCCCCCCCTCAAGGATAAGGCGGTGAGCGCACCTAAGGTGGTGAAGGCCTTAATCCATCCGGCTAAACCCTCTATCGAAACTGTCGCGGCGGCCCTGGCTCAGCCTGTGCAGGCTACACCAGTGGTGGCGACCTCGGGGCTCAGAGTCTCCCTGCCACCTCGGAGGGAGTCCTCTTTTGTGCCCATCGATAGGACCCCCGTGAAATCCCCCGAGGGGAAGAGAAAGGGGGGGCAGGGCGTCGTCGTAGATTCGGCTTCAACCTCGGAGGAGGAACTGGTCGAGGTCTTAAGCCACGGCCTCGGCGTGGAAGAAGACCGGCCCGTCGGGATGGATCCCGACGCAGGTGACGACGACATCGTCGAGGGTACCGACGGGGCCCCTGATCGCCCGTCGGATTCCCCTCTGCCAGCACCGCAAGACAACTCGGCGGCCATTTTGTTGGCTATACAGTCCTTATGCTCAGAGATAAGGACGAGACTACCGTTGCCGACGGAGGAACCTCTCCCGTCGGGGGACCCAGAACCGGGACCTTCTGGTGTTCCCCCTACTAAGAAAAGAAGGATCCACCCTCCACCTCCTTTTCAGCCGTCGCGCACCGTCCAGCCCTCCTCCCCGTCCACCCGAGGGGATGATACGGGGACTGACACGGCAGCGACGGGTACGGGCGACGAGGTATACGACGAGGATGTACCGTCGTCGCCTCCCACCAGGGCTTCTCCGCCCGACGAGATTGGATCGTTCCACTCCATGATCACCAGGGCATCCGAGCTTTTTCAACTCTGCCCTGAGGAGAAGAAGAAGGAAGGTTTCCTTTATCAGCGGCGCGAGGCCAAGAGGAAGACGGTCCTCTCAGTGCCTCTATTGGACGACATTTGGGATGAGGGCCTCACCCTCCTCAAGAACCCTTCCACGACGCCAGCTAGAAGAGACCGGTACGAGAAGAAGTACCGGGTCCCGGACACGGGCCCCCCTGTGCCTCCGGGCGCAGCCTACCCCGGACTCCGTCGTCTCCGCGGCGGCCAGGAAGAAAGCGGGGGGGGGTGCGGCCTCCACATCGACTTCCCCACCGGACGGTGAGGGAAAGAAATTGGACGCTATGGGACGCAGAGTCATCTCGTCGGCAGCGACGACGATTAAAGCGGCCAACGCCTTGGCTATCGTGGCCCACTACGACAGGGAGCTCTGGTACAAACTGGCTCCCCTGCAGGACTTCCTGCCGGACGACAAGAGGACAGAGGCCCTGGAGATCCTGCAGGAAGGTGAGGTGGCTTCGGACCACGCCATTACCGTTGCGACGGACATCGCCGACACTGGATTCCGCCAGTTGGGCAACGGCGTTTGCCTTAGGC
Source organism: Ambystoma mexicanum (assembly GCF_040938575.1). Classification (NCBI taxonomy): domain Eukaryota; kingdom Metazoa; phylum Chordata; class Amphibia; order Caudata; family Ambystomatidae; genus Ambystoma; species Ambystoma mexicanum. The sequence continues at coordinate 648,651,567 of NC_090939.1, read as the reverse complement.
GGCGTGGATGGCTCAAGGCTACGGACTTCCGTCAAGACGTTCAGACCAGAGTCCTGGACATGCCCTTCGATGGGAACAACCTGTTTGGGAAAACAGTGGACGATTCCCTTCAGGCCATTAAAGCGGACACTGAGACGGCCCGGGCCCTGGGAGTTCTGCAACAACTACGGACGCCCTTTCGGAGCAGCGGAGGCAAGGGCGCCTCCAAAGGTTACGGCGGCGGTTTCTCCACCTACCGTCAAGCGGCCCACTCGTCGTCTCAGGAGGCCTACAGAGGACGAGGCAAGTCTGGCGGACCCCGCCGTCGTCGCCAAGGAGGTCAAGGCGGCAAAGCCTCGTCGAAGCAGGATTGAACCGGCCGTGGGGTCGGGCCCCCACTGAAGCACCCCGGTGGGAGGCCGGCTGGCGAGCTTCGTCAGCGTGTGGGAGTCCATCTCCACCGACCGTTGGGTGCTGGACGCCTTGGCCCGGGGCCACGCGCTCGAGTTCCAGAGAAGGTGCCCGCGCGTCCCCCCGTGGCCAGGAAAGAACTTAACGTCCCTCAACTTCTCCTGGAGGTAAAAGCGATGCTCAGGAAGGGCGCCATCGAACTCGTCCCAAAGAGGCTTCGGGGCTCCGGAGTCTACTCGAGATACTTCCTCGTGAAGAAGAAGACGGGGGGATGGCGCCCCATCCTGGACCTGCGACGTCTGAACAAGTTCATCAAGGCGCAGAAGTTCCGGATGGTCACCCTCCAGCACGTCCTGGGGCAGCTGGAGGAAGGAGACTTCCTGTCGTCGTTGGATTTGGAGGATGCCTACTTCCATATTCCCATCCTAAAGGGGCACCGAAAATTCCTCAGGTTTGTGGTCCAAGGGCGTCATTACCAGTTCAAAGCCCTCCCCTTCGGACTACGGTCGGCACCCAGGGTATTCACCAAGTACCTCGCACCGGTGGCGGCGCAGCTGCGCCGCGAGGGGGTCCACGTCTACCCCTACCTGGACGACTGGCTCATCCGAGCCAAGATGAGGGAGCTCGCCGTGGTTCACACGGCAAGGACCGTCCAACTTCTCACGGACCTGGGATGCTCTGTGAACTACGCCAAATCCCACCTGGTACCCGCGCAAGACGCTCTGTTTCTGGGAGCGAGGCTCAACACAGTGTCCCTTCTGGCCTCCCCGTCGGAGGAGAGGACCAGGACCATCCTGGGCAAGGTGCAGCGGATGTTGGTGGCCGACGCGGCCAAGGTGAGGTCCATCAAGTCCCTCCTCGGAATGATGTCTTCCTGCATCTACCTCATTCCCATGTGCAGGCTGCGGATGCGCCCGTTACAGGAGTTCCTGGACGCGCGCTGGATCCAAACGACGGGCAGCTTCGAGGAAAGGATCACACTCAACGAGAGTTTCCGACGAGCGATCCGGTGGTGGGGCACCCGCGCGCATCTGACGGCGGGCTTGGACTTCCAGACCCCAGCCCACCAGGAGACAGTGACCACGGATGCCTCCCTGGAAGGGTGGGGAGCGCACACCGAAAATCTGCACGCAAGAGGCCTTTGGCTCCCGACGGAGAAATCCCTACATATCAACGTCCTGGAGCTCCGTGCAGTGTTTTGGGCCCTCAGGTCCTTCCTTCCGTCCCTCAAGGGCAAGGTGGTGAGGATCTTCACCGACAACACCACCACCATGTTTTACATCAGGAAACAGGGCGGAACCAGGTCCCCAGCACTGTCCAAGGAGGCGGAGGACCTGTGGCATTGGGCCATCGCCCAAAGGATATTTCTGGTGCCGTTTCATCTGGCAGGGATAAAAAACACCATCGCCGACTCACTCAGCAGGGAGCTGCGCTCGTGCCACGAGTGGGAGCTACGGCAGGATCTAGTGGATCGCCTCTTCCGACGGTGGGGCACACCCCAGATCGACCTGTTCGCGACGGCGACGAACTCCAAGTGCCGGAGGTTCGCCAGCAGGTTTCCCCAGGCGAGGAGCATGGGCGATGCTTTCTCGTTCCCCTGGGAGGGCCTGTTCCTCTACGCGTTCCCTCCTTTGCCACTGCTAATCGGGCTCGTCAACCAGCTCAAGAGGCCACGCTGGCCAAAGCTGGACTGGCACACGCGTCCATCAAGATTCATCTTGCTGCGATCTCCCGATACACCAGAACCACGGGGCGGACGTCCTTGTGGTCTCATCGTCTGGTGAAAGAGTTCATGAAGGGACTGTTCAGATCGTTCCCGCCGGTGAAGGCTCCGGCCCCGGCGTGGGAGCTCAACGTGGTGCTGACCAAGCTCATGGGACCTCCGTTCGAGCCTCTGCACTCAGCTCCGTTGAAATTTCTGTCGTGGAAAACAGCGTTTCTTGTGGCCATCACCTCCGCACGACGAGTGGGAGAGATCCAGGCCCTTTCCTGCAAGGCCCCGTACTTGACTTTTCACGACACGAGGGTAGTGCTCAGGACGCACCCCTCCTTCATGCCCAAGGTACCGTCGGACTTCCATCTCAACGAACCCTTGGTGTTGCCTGTGTTCTTCCCGTCGCCTTCGTCGCCGGCTGAGAGGACTTTGCACTCGCTGGATGTGGCTAGAGCGCTGAAGTTCTACGTGGACCGCACGAAGTGTTTTCGGAAGACGTCACAACTCTTTGTGAACTTTGGACCTGTCAATCAGGGGAAGGCTCTCGAAGGCTTCCATTTCCAGATGGCTCTCCGGCTGTATCATGTACTGTCACCGGTTGGCAAACCGACCGCTGCCTGGCCGTCCGAGAGCCCATTCCACCAGAGCGATCGCAGCTACCACGGCGTTCCTATCTGGTGTGCCCCTGCTGGACATATGCAGGGCTGCTACGTGGAGGTCGACGCACACCTTCACGAAATTCTACTGCGTCGACTGGGATTCCAGGGAGGAGTCCAGGGTCGGCCAAGCAGTGCTGCGCAACCTGTTCGCCTGAGGTGAGCCTGGTGAGGAGGTAAGATGCTTAATGTTGAGTTTGATGTGATGCTTAATATTGAGCCTTTGCCACCTCCCGTGGTTGTGCATGTGTGTACTGCTATGTATTCTTTATTCATGAGCATGTGAATCCATGCCAGACCCCATGCTGGAGAAGGAACAAGTTACTTACCTGTAACTGTTGTTCTCCAGCATGGGTCTGGCATGGATTCACATGCGAACCCTCCCGCCTACCCCTCTGCGGCTCTTCACTTGGTCATACTGCCACTTCACGTGCTTCCAAATCTGAAGATGGCTGCCAGAGGTGGGGCTTAGGTAGAGGGCAGTCATTGGCTGTGGTCAGTATGACGCAGAGACCAGTGATTGGTTATTACTACGAAAGTCAGATCAGAAACGAAACTGATACTGGTTTTTTCTTTACCGAGGATTCCCAGCCTGACGACGGGGAATATTCATGAGCATGTGAATCCATGCCAGCCCCATGCTGGAGAACAACAGTTACAGGTAAGTAACTTGTTCCTTACTAGACATATAAACAAACCGCAAGTTACGCACTTTTTTTTTTTTATAGTGCGTGGTATGAATATCATTCAACATAACGTACTGTGTCAATTCTTTTGGTCAAATCACACATTCACACATCGATTCATTAGTCATTATGCATACAGCACACATGCCGTTTTTAATCGCACAAATATTATGTATAGTTGAGCTTGCATAATTTCAGGAAGTTCCATTCTCCCATTGTCACGCTGAGCAACCGCTCGGAACAACAGACCACAGAAGTAGAAACCAAATGTTCGTATGTCCACTTTCAATAAAGTAAATGTTATAATTTTTTGTGCGTATTCAACATATTGTGTCCTTTGAACAGTTGCTGACTTTCGCTCAAGGCCAAATAACAATAGCAGCCTGTTTTCAGTGATTGAAGCCAGCGACATGTAGGTTTTTCTATTTGATGAACGAATGCCACAAAAAAACTGAACAAGACGCTGCTTCGGGCAAGTGGTTCAGAAAACCAAGACAGACGAACAGCTATGTAAAATATGTTTCGCAACAGGAATGTAAGAACAATCCAGAAAATTATGTGTTGCTGTTTCCTATAGGGATATATCATATCTGTAAGAAAATGTATTCAAAACCCCACCTCACCCAGCACTGTTTCATGGCACAAAGCATACCCCTACTCCTAGTGTGCTATATACCAACCGCCCATCATTACTATGTCCATGTTCCGATCTTGAATCATTTGTTTGCTACTTACACTTCTGACATTTATTGCACGGCTCTTACTAGAATTCATGCTTGTCCGTTCATGCTCCCTTGCGCACCTGAAGCAGCCCTCTCTACCATCATGCGAGACAGGGTGATATTGCATGCTCATACTAAATAGGTCTCTGGTATGTTCATTATCATGTCAAGTTGCTACACGATGCACGAGGTGAACATTTGTACCGCGCATTCTACAACAAAATTCAATTTCAAAGCGCCACAAGCCAAAATGGGAACGCCTATTTGTGAAAACTAATTTCAAAATGGTATGTTACATTCATGCTCTGACTAGGCCTTGTGCCAAGCGTCCATGCTAGTGCCTAGGGCATGGAAGGAGGAGCATATGGGTGTAGTGTTGGAGGAGGTTGTTGAGATGGATTTCTAAACTCTGACATGAATGGTAGAAGTTTAGGAGGCCACCCTCTGTTTAGTGAAACAGGGGGAACTTTCAGGACAAGCCAGACCAATCTAAGTAGCTTGGCAGGTGGTTTAGACCAAGTCTCAGGAGGGATGAGAGTGATCGGAAGCCCACAATAAGCACACACAGCAACGAACCACAAATTCCTCTTAGACAAGTGTATACGAAAGATATCTATACATTTATTGTCGACCAAACCAATAGGCACAAGGAAACTTTAGTTATGGGAAAACAGTTTCCACACACAATACTCTACTATACAGCATATATACAATACGGTTCCTAATGCAACAAATGAGGAAAACACAGCCACAACCTGTAAAGAGAAGGGTTGGTTAACTCACTTGGAGCATTAAACAATTGTTCAGAGTCGTTCCCTAACTTTTTACACCGACCTTAGGCACAATCCGGAACAAACTTTGTCGGTTTAGTCGTGGTCCGTAGTAGGTTTGAGTAGTATTGACTCGGAGGATGGGCCAGAGACCCTGTGGGAATCATGAGTTTCAGACCAGCGGTAACTGTGGCAGTTGGGTCATTTCCGGTGAAGGGAAAGCAGTGTAGAAGAACAGTTTTTACCAGTTTGCAGAATTATAGAGGGTTCTCCAGAACGCCGACAGGGGCATGGATCCTGTTGGGGAGGCAGGCACCTGCGGGGGAGAGAGACCTGCCACCCGCTCTCAGATTGGTGAAGTTTGACTGTTATGGATTCAGAATTAGAGGAGCGTATGGCTGTTGAGGGTACTATTTAGGGAAGGAAAGTCGGAGATTGTGTGGTCTCAGGATAAGAGTACCAAAAGCAACCCCCAACTTCTAGACTGTCATGGTGTGTGCTCCGAAACCCCTGGAACTGTTGAGCCCACCCCAGTCCTTGTCACCCAGAAGGACTTGTCAGGCCCCAAGGGAGTGCCCCAGAGCCTCATGGACTCAGTTCTTGCGCTGTTCTTATGACCGCCGCCCCTGTTGGGAAAGGACTTCCGCGCAGGCATCCAACACTCACCCGGGATTCTGCATTCCTCCGGGTTACTTCGGAGCGGTTCTTCCATTCATCATCTTGGGGCTGCGCTGTGCCTGCAAAAAGGGAACAGAAAACAGCAGGTTAGTCGCGCACAATACAAAAAACGAACAATTGTTCAGCCATCCAGCGCCACTCATCCACGCTGATACTCACCTGGAGGCAACCAGTTCAGCATCTTAGGAGAGTCCTTCTTCTTCTTCTTCTAAACTTCCATATGAAACCGCATCTGCAAGAAAGACAAAACATGTATAAACCTTGGGACAATAAGACTTTGAGCATCTATACCAAGCTGTCATTGGGATAGAGACTTACCTGATTAATCCAAGCATTCCTGAAATACAGCAACAGCCACTCAGGAACAGTGAAGTAATTGTGCCCAGAGAAAGACTGAGCCTACTACGCCCCTGCTGAAGGTCAAGCAGGACGGAGAGCCAACCTCACCAAACTCAAAGGTGAGCAGGAGAGGAGTCGGGCATCAGGAGGTTGCAGGAAGTGGGACCAATCCAACCCACTAAGTAGCTAACATCTTGTTTCAACATTGCGGGCTAACGCCTCCTGGGAGGATAACAGGGGAGAGGACACCATCATACCATCAAAACTACGCCAGTACAGATATCGGTCATACGACTACGTGCTACGCCCCCGCGGAGACCAGGCGAGCGTGACAGAACGCAAAGCCTTCTACAAATTCTCTGCCTGGGCGTCATGGAAACCTCAGAGACAGACCAACTAGCCCAGCTTTTGGGGGAACTCAGGGCCGAGGCACCTCCAGAATGCTTTGCAGGACACCCAAAAAGGTATGCGGTTTTCATGAACCAGTGCCGACTACATTTCCTATGTAGGCCTGGGGCCTTTCCAAACGACCACTCAAGGGTAGCCTTTGTGTTGTCTTATCTCAGTGGCAGTGCTGCGGACTGGTCGGTACCTCTAGTGAATCTGGACGATCCCATCTTGCGAGACTTCCAGAGGTTCTAAATGAACATGGAGAAATTGTTTGTCCGCCACTCTCAGGGTCAGGCATTGGATAATGAACTCTTGTCCCTGCGCCAAGGCAACCAAGATCTGTTGACATACATCGCAACCTTTAATAGACTGATAGTAGAAACTGATTGGCCAGACGACAAAAGAACAACTCTGTTTTACCGGGGCTCAAGAGGGGAGTTGAAGGATGTTTTATCTCAAGTGGTCAACCCTCCTAGTGATTGTGCGGAATACATAGATCTGGTGGTTCAGCTTGATCATAGACTACAGAACCGTAAGGCAGATCGAGCTAGAATGGACACTCGGGTTTTTGTACGCCCAAAGGAGAATGCATCCAAGACTTCTGACTTGGCCGAACCCATGCAGATTGGAGGAGTGCGAGGGCCGTTAACCAAGGCTGAAAGAGATAGAAGAAGACAACAACAGCTATGTTTGTATTGCAGCTCAGCCGGCCACTTCTTCAAGACTGCCCTGTAAAACCACCCAAGAAGGCATTCAGAGTTGCCGGCAAAGGGGAAACGGAGCTGGAGTTGGAAAACTTCCTCGCCTGACAAGCGTAGGGGTCCGCTTGTCGAACGAAAAAGGACTCCGACCTCGCACCTCGTCTTGCCAATGATCCTCATAAATCACCAACAGCCATCTCAAATGCATGCAGTCAGAGCATATATCGATAGCGGAGCAATTGGAAATTATATGGATCACGATTTGGCTACAAGGATGAATCTTCCTCTGTGCAAAAAAGGCAACTACAGATTTAGTCACCACTGTCGATGGAACTGAGATCGCTTTGGGTCCAGGAATGCACTCAACAACAGAAATTACATTTTTGTGCCAAGACAGACATCGGGAAGACATTGTATTCGATTTAATCAAGGCTCCACAATTTCAAATAATTCTGGGAATGCCATGGCTAGAATCACACAATTCTTGCATCGACTGGCGTGCTAAGAGGCTGACCTTCTCAGTTGAATGTGCTCATACCTGTTAGCAAACAAAGGAACCTTTGGTTAAGGAAGGCGCAACTATCATGAATCTGACGAATCCGCTACCTCCAGAATACCAAGACTATCGGGATGTTTTCCAGAAGGACCAAGCGAATACTCTTCCTCCCCATAGATCGTACGATTGTCAGGTTGACCTTATAGCTGGTGCACAGATTCCATGTGGCCGAATCTACGCACTTACGGAACCTGAAAATCTGCATTTAAAAAAGTATCTGGACCAATACCTGGCTAACGGCTTTATCCGCCCATCTAAGTTCCCAGCAGCCTCGTCCTTGTTCTTCGTGCCTAAAAAAGGAGACCTAAGGACTTGCATTGATTACCGTGCATTAAACCAAGTCACAGTTAAAAACAGTTACCCCTTGCCACTAATTCATGAACTTTTAGATCAAGTTAAAGATGCCCGAATCTATACCAAGCTAGATCTTAGAGGGGCATATCATCTGGTACGAATACAAAAAGGGGACGAATGGAAGACTGCCTTCCGCACCAAATACGGATTATTCGAATACCAAGTGATGCCCTTTGGCCTTTGCAACGCCCCAGCGGCGTTCCAGTATTTCATGAATGACGTCGTGCGTGAACTGATTGATATGTGTGTCGTAGTATGCATAGACGACATTCTGGTATATTCATCGTCTGAACAGGAACATGTGAGAAACGTCCGTGCAGTTTTGGACAAACTTCGACAACACAGATTGTTTGCAAAACTGGAAAAATGCTTCTTCCATGTTACAGAGGTCAAATTCCTTTGGTTTGTCCTAACCCCACATGGTTTACGCATGGATTCACGGAAGGTTGACGCCATTCTCAACTGGCCTTCCCCAACTTCGATTAAAGGAGTTCAGAGTATGCTCGGATTTGCAAACTTCTATCGTCGCTTCATTCCGGGCTTCTCGCAGCTAGTACATCCCATTACCTCTCTACTGCAAAAGAACAAACGTTTTCAATGGTCAGAGGAAGCCGAGAAAGCCTTTCAGGACTTAAAGCAAAAAATTAATCTCTGCCCCGATCCTGAAACACCCACGTCCAGACCTACCGTACGTGGTTGAGACCGACGCTTCCAGTTCGGCAATGGGTGCGGTCCTCTCGCAAAAAGATCCTGAAACGGGTCAAATCCATCCAGTGGCCTTCTGGTCACGGAAATTCACGGCACCAGAATTAAATTATGCCATTACGGACAAGGAACCTCTGGCCATCAAGGCGGCCTTCAAGGCTTGGCGGCATTACCTTCTGGGAGCAAGACATACAATTACAGTAATCACTGACCACCGCAATCTACAGTACTTGAAGGTGGCAAAGGCCCAATCATCCCACCAACTCTGATGGGCATTATTTTTGCTGATTTGACTTTGTGATTACTTACCGACCTGGTAGTCGAAATGGCAAGGCAGACGCTCTATCTTGCATTGGGGTAGAAGAGGAATCCACCAACCCAGACCCAGTGCCCATCATTCCCGGAGAAAAGATCTTAGGAGTGACAACGTCTCTACCCTTAGATGACATTCACAAAGAAATCACACATCTCATGAATACAGACACTCTGAGAGACTGGTCTACCAAAAGTGTTCATCATTCTGTCTCAAACCACTTACCATATTTTCAGGGACGTCTCTACCTATCCAGCAAACAACTTCAGGAGAGGGTCATCTCGAATTACCACGAATCACTGGTTGAAGGTCATCCTGGGATAGCTAAGACCGAAGCCAAGATCAAGCAATACCATTGGTGGCCAGCATGACGTAAAGACATCAAGCAATTTGTATTATCCTGTGGAATTTGCGCACAAAACAAGGCCTTGAAGAAAAGATCACCAGATCAACTGCAACCACTGGATATTCCGCCTACACATTGGCATACGTTGTCTCTTCATTTTATAACTGACCTTCCTCCTTGTAACGGGATCAACGCAATTTTGGTGGTGGTGGACTTGTTTTCGAAGATGGCTCATTTCATTGCACTGAAGGGCTTACCCTCAGCTTCAATCTTGGCTAAAGAATTCTTAGAGCAGATAGTCGGAATACATGGATTCCCTTCCATCCTAATTTCGGATCGTGGCAGTCAATTTATCTCACGATTTTGGAAAAAGTGTTGCAAATTAGTGCAAATCGATGTAAGACTTTCCACAAGCCACCATCTGAAGACTGATGGTCAGACTGAGAGGACCAACCAGACTCTAGAACAATACCTCAGATGTATGTTACACCAAACTGAAAGCAGTTGGAAAGACATTTTATGGATAACCGAGTACGCCTTGTTAGGGAGAATTCTCCCTTTAGGCTGAATTTCCTAACCTAGTGAGTCCCTCAGCAGCTTTCCTGGATTTCTGGAGTTTGTTTTTTCCTCCTGCCAAGAGTGAGACTCTTTTTCTCCCACTCTTGGACATGATTTATGGTATTCCTTTCACTGGTAATGTGTTTTATGGGCTATGGGGTCCTTTACTCCATAGGGTCTCATGTGTTTTTCCTACGTGTGTTACACAGCACCCTCCGTGCAGTAACACAGGGGTGTCATAGTGACACCCCACCATAGGCTCCATACCCTGGGATTGACTACTGTCTCCCAGGGCATGTAAAGTCACCATTGGCTTTACTAGTCCCAAATTATTAACAGAAACCAGTACAAACCAGTACAAACCATCATATTGTGGATGTACTGGTCGGGGCAATTCGATTGCCCCGGGGTCTGTTAGTCGAGGGGGCACGTCTCCGTCCCCCTGATCGAGTTTTGGCTGGTGGCAGTGGAAACTACTTTTTATATTCGACCGCAAATATTTCCCTATGGGATTTTCCCATTGTTCGAGGCTACCAACTTTAATCATTTAATTCTCATATCCTCGAACATACCGCCGGTTTATTTAATTAATATTAATTCTCCGGTTGGTATTTTTTGCCAAGACTCGATTCTAAAATGGCGTTTGTGTTCTCTTCTGTGACTCCAACCCAAGTCGAGCCCTTTGATCCACTTTTTGGCGGGCTTCTCCACAGAAGCCTCCAAAAGTGGTGCCACTCTGTCTGGGTACCACAGGGGGTGTAGGAGGGGGTTTAGGCACCCTGGACTGAGTTACCTTGGTAACTCAAGTCGCACTCTTGTGTGATTGGCCCAAGTGGCTCACCACTTAGCATGTTTGAGTGACAGCTAGGCTGAGTGAATGGGGGTTTTCTGCATAAAAGCAGGGCTTTGGGAACTGGAACTTCAGAATTCGCCACAGGATCTGAGAATCCGACGAGGGAGAAGCTGAGCCGACCTACCACGACGACACCAACAGTGGAGCCCTGCAGAACCGACTCACCACTTCCCGACAACAGAGAAGATCTCCCGGCTGGAGAGTCTTCTTCCTTTGACTGGTGGGGATAACCAGTTTCACCGTCTTTTCGCCTTCCCGACATACCTCGTGGCCGCCTTGCCTGTGCCAAGCACCCCGGCAGCCGGGATACCACGTTTTACCACGACCGCGAAACAAAGGCACCAATTTAACCGGAAAAATCCGCGGCTGGTTTCTTCCCTGGTAGTGCAACGACCTTCATCTTTCCTCCAAGTCGAGATCTCCTCTTCCTCTGGACGATGACGCAACTTGCACCCACTGCCAGGAACAACTGCCACCACTGGAGGATCCTTCCCACTTAAGGTACCGTGTCCCGCCTGGCTTCCCTTGCTACCGACTGTACGGGGTAGATTTAGTCCCCGGCTTTCGAACCTGGGCTAGTCTGGGACACCCTGGCTAAACTTTTCTAAGCCTCTCTAAACTCTTTTTGAACTCTCTGCAAGACTTTTTAAGCCTAGAGGAACTGTGTGATCTTGGGCACATTTGTGCTCTGCTCTCTCTAAGAGTGGACCCAGCCTTTGGACTTTGGCTCACCAGTGACTTTTGCTCTTCTGCCTTGCTAAGAGTGTTCCTGAACCTTAGAGTGGTGTACCTTTCCATATTCTGTCTTTTTCCCTCCCTTTCTCACAAACTTATTGGAGTGCAATCTAGTTAAGCGCTGACCTCTGTATGAAAATAAGTGGTGTTTTACTGTGACTTATCTGATAAGGAAAAAGGGGTGCACATATTACAATAGTAACTGTGTTTAGAATATTTTACAACAAGAGTGCTGGAGTGTTTCAAACCGTGTGTTTTTAAATAAATAATTATATACTTTGATACCAAAGCTCTGGTCAGTGTTTGCTTGTATTATTGTATCTGAGTGCCTATTGTGTATACTTTGCATACTGTCTAACTCTTCTTGAGGGAAGTCTGACTGCTCAGCCACAGCTACCAGGTAAATCTGGGTGGTACAGACTGCTACCAAGTGGGTTTACTGCCAACACCTGTAGTCTTAAATCTTTTGCATTGTTCCCTAAGGGAACTGCACAGGTTTCTGCCTAACAAGAAAACAGCAGGTTAGTCGCGCACAATACAGAAACAAACAATTGTTCAGTCATACAGCGCCACTCATCCGCGCTGATACTCACCTGGAGGCAACCAGTTCAGCATCCGAGGAGAGTCATTCTTCTTCTGAACTTCCGTACGAAACCGTGTCTGCAAGAAAGATAAAACACGTATAAACCTTGGGACAATAAGACTTTGAGCATCTATACCAAGCTGTCATTGGGATAGAGACTTACCTGATTAATCCAAGCATTCCTGAAATACAGCAACAGCCACACTCGTGAACAGCGAAGTAACTGTGCCCAGAGAAAGACTGAGCCTACTGCGCCCCTGCTGAAGGTCAAGCAGGACGGAGAGCCAACCTCACCAAACTCAAAGGTGAGCAGGAGAGGAGTCGGGCATCAGGAGGTTGCAGGAAGTGGGACCAATCCAACCGACTCATTAGCTAACATCTTGTTTCAACATTGCAGGCTAACGCCTCCTGGGAGGATAACAGGGGAGAGGACACCATCATACCATCAAAACTACGCCAGTACAGATATCGGTCATACGACTATGTGCTACGCCCCCGTGTAGATAGATATACATTATTGCATCGTAAACCTGATTATATCGGTGTAAATAAATACTTTTTAATACATTATCTAGCAGTGGAACTGCAAGTTTAATACCATTAGATTGTTTCTGTACAACGTCCACACAATGGGGAGCATATTGAAAATTTGAATATGAGCAGATTTTGGAGACGGCTACAAATCATTTAAATCTGGAAGTCAACCTTTCAACAAGTTCTAATTTTGGAGGACAAGGTGGCTTTGTATGTTTCCTGGGAACAAAATCAGGAGCTATTCCATCAGTATGCATGGCCAAAACAGTAAATATCAGATCTTTCACAAGTTCAAAATCCATTCCCTGGTAGATTGGCTTGGAAAGGCCAGGAGGTAACAAAGCATCCCAAAAGTTCCTGCAGTTATCTCTTGTTCCCTCCCAACGTTCTTGTTGCGCACAAGTACAGCTAGTCTTGTTCTGTCCTTCATACCATCTATGCCGAAATGCAACCTTTTGGGCCTGTACATTAGGCATATATTATGGAACACCTCCAAATCTCCAGTATGACAGAATTCGGTGCGTCCCTTCAGGTCTCTTGAAAGCGGTTTATCGTACACGATCTTCTCAAGTGCGTTGTGTGGAGGGGAACAGCACCAACCACTTCTTCTTGCATTCCTGCTCCTTTGCTAAAGGTCCATGTGCACATTCGTGGAAATGTTTTATTTTATTTTACTCCATGAGTGTATGTTGGAAAAATTGTGCATCAATGAACGCCGTTTTGCAAGTAGAATTTCTACAGATCCATCACAAGTTTTGGAGCTCTAGCAAAGATGGTTGCTGATAGACTGAGACCGCCTTAAAAGGTTTTCCGAACCCTTTTTTTGTTTTACCAGCAGCTGTAATTTCTTTATTGATTGATTTGGCAACATGGCATACATCAAATTGATGCCAAATGTCTGCATACTGCTCTTGCATGGCCTTGGCTATCGAAACGTGTCCGTCAGTGGCTATCGGGTCTATTTGCATTCCCCTGGATTCCAGATGTTCAATGGATTTAATGAAACCCTGTTTCTCCATGGCCACAGATGGCAAAACTCACAATTTCTTTTACTTCCATGTCTTGAAAGTGGTAAGTGCAGTACTTAGCAGAAAATCCTGGACTGTCGCACTATCCGTCGCCAGCTAGCCTGACACTTTTGCTAGAGAATGCACTGTCCATTGACATCTGTTTGAGCTTCCCGACATGACTAATAGCAGGGAATAAATATTCCCTCTGATATTTATAGTACTGGGTTTTAGCAAGGAACTCAAGTCCCACAAATTGACAGAAACTAGAAATCTTACTGAATGTCGATCCGCTGAACAGTAAAGCTGCTGAGCATAGTAAATTTCCAGTGGGCACTTTGCCGAGCATCGGATGAGAAGACCATGAAAATGTGTTATGGGGGTGGACCAGGCTGGCCTGGATTTTCAAGTTGGTGCCTTGTAATACACAAGAGAAATTCACCACTTGCTCCCCACATATGCCCCCTCTTAATTTATGATCACATTTAATCATTTGTACAATCTCTAGCTGGCAGCAGTCAAATACAATGCATTTTTGCTCCTTTAATAGCCAATCGTCCTTCAGTACTGTGTTTTGCGGCTTGACAGTGGTGGACAATTCCCCCAAACTAGGCATTCTGAAGTTGATATCTTGAGCAAATTTGTCAGTCAATTGCGTTGAAGCTTCAGCCTCTGTTAGTTCAGGCTGTGATATTTCCTTATAAATTGGAGAAACGGGTAACATTGAATGTTTGGTGGGTGGAACATTTTTAAGGGTGTGGAGTGTGTGAAAGGGTCTGCAAGCAATTGTAATGCATCTTCATTGTCTTCAGTTTCATCTGGGCAATTTTCCACAAAGTGGCACTGGTCCATGGTAACTTTGTATGGTTCGCAGGTGAGATTCCATTCATTCATTTCCCGGCCACTGGACATCACGTCGTCTGCTGTGCCTCAAATAGTAGTTGCTCCATTGTGAAATCTGTTTAACAAGTGATATCTTTGGTTTCAGTTGTTATCTGAGTCTTTATACTCCTCTTCCTTCTTGGTCTGTACCAGATTTAAAGAAAAACATGCTCAATGTGTAGCAGACATACAGAAGATACGGTTTACCAACTTAAAACATAATGACTAAAACATTTGCTTAAAAACTTCTCCAAAACAAACTGGTTTGCTCTTTACCCTTGTTTTCTTAATTCACTTAGAAACTGTGGTCTTCGCTTTGCTGACCGCAACATAAAGCTAAAAAAAAAGACTGTTTTTATATGGTTTAAATCGAGCACATTTCTTTTCGACTCAAGCAAAAAAATGTACACATCTTCAAACAGTACCAACTTGACAGACTTCAAAACATTATAACATTATAAAAATGTATTCCCAATCCAAATTGATGCTCAATTGAATTCATATTAGGTTATGTATACCTCTTCTAATTGGACATCTGGAGTACATTCCTCTGAGAGAAGAATCATAAAAACAAGTTAAATGTCAATTGAACTGAAATGTAAAATCTTTACTCACAGAGCACCTCTTCACAAAGTAGTTTAAAATGATTGTGAACATTATACTGTTAGGTTTATTGTTGCAACACAAATAGAACATTCTTATGAACATATCCTCGAAAACTGTGTATGTGATTTAGTAAATAATATACATTTCAGATTTCACCTGATAACCTTCCAAGATGACACATGGACTTACTTGATCTGAGATCACCCTGAAAACACAGTGATTGATTAGAATGTTGCCTTCAAAAGTTGTAAGGTTTCCTTTCAAATCTATTCTGCATTAGGGAGGAGGTGTTATGTTGGAACCAAAATCAGAAAAGTTTGAAACAGTGCAAGGTTACATGCATTTCAGTCTCAAAGTTTATCCTTTGTAGGATTTACTTTCATTCTAGCATGGAAACTAAGTACGCATACCTCTACTCTGGACTTGTTGCAAAGGAGGAAGTGATTGTAGTCGAAGTTCCAGCATCCCCCTATAAGATGGTACCTGTTTTAATACGGATTAAAAAGCTAAATTAAACTTAAAACATGAGATGCTGACGATGGTACACCCTGAGAGACTATATATAATAATTTTCAATATGTTTGAATTCCAAGAATTAGACATGCATGTATTCATTCACATCTAAAGGACTAGTACAATATAATTACTTAATAGGCGACTGAGGTTGATTTTGACTCTGGAAAAGTAATTGATCAATAATCTTGCTCCTTCGTTTTCAGTTCATTATCAGAAAAGAGTACAATGAAAAAGGTACATTAGTATTAGAAATGTGACCACATTGGTGGGGGGGGGCACTGTAGCGCACAGCAAGATGGCTGCCTGAACGGAGAGCTCTGCAGCCCGACGCCGACACACGCTGAAGTTCCTTGTTCTGAGGGCTCATTTTCAATAATATATGCAGCGGACTTGCTGCAGAAGATCTTTACAATTGAGCCAGCTGAATCTCGCTGCGAAAAGACGGCCCAGGGGTGAGCTGCGCTGCTGGGACTGTTGGAGTTCCCACCTACTGTGGCTGCTGAGGCGGCACACCCGCCGTGGGGAGTACATCTGCGCTGCATCCGTAGAGAGCACCAGCTCAGGTGACACGGCTCTGGTGTTGGCAGTCACCAGGAAAGCCCAGGTTAGTCCATCTTCCTCCCGGCCCTAGGGGCTCCTCTCCCCCGGGCTGACACATGCTACCCCAGAGACCCGATCTGCTGGTGTGGGGGACACCGCTACACACCGGTCACTCCTCATCTACGCCCCCACCCCCTGATGCAACATTATAGACTGGTGCCCCCTGCAGCAACTGTTTTCGCGGCTGCCTCTCGACCGCGGACAGCCCCTAATTAACCTACTACATCTGGCCTGCCTGGGGGGTGCCACAGAGACTTGCCCCACTGCCCTCCGGTGCGAGCATTGGAAACTACGGGCCCTGGCCACCCACCTGACCCGGTGGGCCGCTGCTGTTGCTCCCTCCCCTCTTTGAATTGGGCTGCACTGGCAGGGTGGCTTTGCAATCTGCGCCGGGAGGAGGGCTGCTTGCGCACCATCCCCGAACTGGGGACTGCCGGCGGTAGGATTCCCCCTACACAACTCACCCAGACCGACTGGAGTGCGTTGCTTATGAAGCTAAGAACACAGTCACTGACTGTGGTGTAACAAACCTCTTTTAATTATTTGGCCCAGCGGGACCCTTAACATTTCCTTTGGTCCTTGGATGTGGAGAGACTGGATTCAACGCAGCCAGAACATCAAGAGTGTCTCCCTCACTGACACTGCGCAGCTGGGCACCAACTCTGGGGCGCAACCGATATCGACCAGCGTTGCATCGATGTAAGCTGACCTACACTGCACAACCCACTGCATAACATCCTCCGAGACCTTGGCATTAACCCAAGGAGCCATTGGACTCCAGATCTACATGGGACATAACCGGCCTATCACCCTGATACAGGTAAAACACTGTACCACCCATTCCCGCTAGTGGCTGTGTGTTGCTGCTGCACGGCGTGGTGATGGAACGGCTGCTAAGGCGGGGCACCCGCAGGCTGCCCTGACATACCCTACATCCTGAACGCTCTGCAAGGCTGACTAGATATCTCTGGCGGCAGCGACATAGGAAACCTGCTACCTCAGCATCCATAGGCCACATCATCCCAGACTGCTAGACGACGACTGCATGCGTGACATCTCTACAAAGCTTGAGCAAAAAGGGAGCAATACTGGTATCGCTGCTAGACCCGCGCCTCCTAGCCATAGCTGCATCGCACCCTCCCAGCGACATAACAATGACTAAAGGGGCTGGGAAGAAGCAAAGCTCAATGAATATGTTTGCCAAAACAACCCCCAAAGCGGTGGAGGGAGCGGAAGGGAGGGTACGGCATGGCAGGGGGGTTGGCCCGAGCCGGGAGAGCCCAGTGTACTGCACGGCATGATGGATTACATGCAAGAAGGGTTTACCACCATGCACACCAAGTTGGATGACATTTGCAGTACCATCAGCTCAATCAAAGCCTGAATGGACAAGACAGACACCCGCATCCAGAAGCCGAAACTAGAATTGATACGACCGAGGACGAGTTTGCTACCCTTAGGGCTGAGGTTACCTCCCTCTCGAAACAAGTGATATCCATTGGTAAAAAGAACGAAGATCTCGAATCCCGATCAAGGCGTAACAACCTGAGAATAATAGGCAGGCTCGATGGAGGAATTTGTGGAGCGCACCCTTCTCGCCCTACTGGATGCCCCCAAGCTGTCACCGCAGTTTGCAATTGAACGAGCTCACCGCTCACTTGCCACCAAACCCAGGCCAGGAGCCCTCCCTCGTCCAATAATAGCTTGCGTCCTCAATTATTGAGACACACTGCTGCTTGCGGCAAGAGCCAAGGGCTTCTCGATCACTGTGCAGCAGGAGCGCAAAACCTGTGCTGCTACTAAGAAAAGGCTGCAAGATCTAAATATAAAATACGCCATGCTATAGCCAGCCAAACTAAGGATCGAACACAGTAATAAAGTATATTTCTTTACCATACCAGAGGAGGCGATGAAGTTCCTCGATGACCACTTCCCGGGGTGATCCCCGAAAAAGCATGCTCCCTTACCATGGGAGCCCCTATTGCCTAGTCTCGTCTGGAGCTGTGCACTGTTGGCGGGACTCTGCATGCCTACACTGCATTTCCCCCGATATAATGGTCACTAAGTTTTGTAATATCTAGATGGAGAAGTTGAACAATTGGGAAGTATGCGCCCGTAATCGTTTTTTCTGTCAGTAATGAAAAGTAGGACTGTGTCGATGTCGGCTGAAGTCGGCAAACAGCCCCCCATGCGAAGTTGCAATTTGTGTTGTTTGGCAGGGGACAATCACTTCTCTGATTGGGAGAGGGGTGGGGGGATGTTTGGGGGATGAATATACCAAAAAAGCTTGACATAGATGCAATAGTTGATGAGATGCAACGCTGCTTAATTGAGACTCTAATGTACTGTTCGAGATCTGCCCCACTGGGCTTTAGAACTTAGCCTACACATTGGCCAGATGGGAGCTGAACCGCTGCAATTCATGAGTTGGAACGTGCAAGGGTTGGGCAACCCGACAAAAATGCGATGCCTCCAGCTGTACATAGAGCGACATAAGATACACATCCTGTTTGTGCAGGAAAAACATGCTTTGGCTGTGAGCTGCAAGCGGTTCGTTGGAAGCTGGGCAACACAGTAATTCTTTACCACGTATTCGACTCACTGTAGAGGGGTTAGGGCACGTATCCACAGTTCTGTGCAGTATGTACACAAAAAGACATATCTAGATCCACTGGGGCGCCATGCATTACTACGAGGTACACTAAAAGGACAGGAAATAGTACTATTAAACATATATGGACCAAATATAGATGACCGAGTTCCACGCCGAAGTGTTTGAGATGCTGGCACAGTACCCTCAAGTGCCAGTACTGTCGGAAGGCGACCTTAGTACTATAGTTGATATAGGCCTGAATAGATCCGGCAATAAGGGCCGAAAACTCACTAGGGCAGCCCAGGTGATGCAGGAAGGACATGCTGACATGGGGATGGTAGATGCCTGGAGAATACTCAGTCCAATATTGCAGAAGTACTCCTACTGCTCCACAGTACATGACTTCCACTCCTGAATAGACACATGGTGGTTGACTGGCACACTAGTAACTCACCTCAAGGACACTGGCATATTACCCAGAACCTTCTCTGACCATTCCACGACAACACTGACACTAACACTAGGGGACATATTGGGGGTGAGATAAATGGGGAGATTTAATCCACAGGCATTGCTTGATCATGTGTTTGAGAGCGAAATGAGAAGGTGCGTGGATGACTGTTTCACGATAAATACTGGCACAGTTGAGACGCAAGCGATGCTATGGGAGGCGTTCAAAGTTTATGTACGAGGTATGGCCCTGGCCACTGAGACAGGCCTACTTAAGGCAATATGGCGTGACATTCACGCTAGTGAGACTGCGCTACAGCAGCTAGAAATACAACACACGGCGGTGCCCAACACTACGGTCTTGGGAGATATTAAAATTGAACTTGATATATTTCGGACCCATGCAGATAGAGAACTAAAATAGCTGGATAATCCTGGCCTAGAGAGGCAATACGGCAAGGGGGAGCGCCATGGCAGGCTACTGGCCAGATTGGTGCGACAGGTGTCAGGCAGCAACCGTATCTCACTTGTGCAAGACACGTCCGGGACACTGGTGCACACCATGAAATAAGTTACCTATGTGTTCCACTCATTCTACTCAACATTATATGCTAATACAGATACAGCAGATCTCCCTGTGATAGAAACATACCTAGACAATTTGCAGCTATCGGTACTCTGACCAAACCAGAGAGACTCTCGATCGGCCCTTGTTCTCAGATGAGATATCCAGTGCCATTGGCGCCCTCCCATCCGGAAAAGCCCCAGGCCCCGATGGCCTAAGAATGGAATTTTACAAACACTTTAAATCTGCCTTGCTCCCCGGCTGGTTGTCCTGTGGGAAGGGTCCTGCACTTTGGGTACACTACCCCCCACATTACACAAAGCCATATTCGCAGTTCTACTTAAGCCTGTGGAGCAATGCGGCTCATACCGCCCCTCTCCCTCGTAAATTCTGATTTTAAAATATATGCAAAGGTGCTAGCCCTTAGGCTGGCCCCATACATGAGACACATCATTGTTCCAGACCAAGCTGGCTTTGTCCCCGGCCGTTCCACAGCACTGAATCTAAGGCGCATGTTCAATATCCTGGCCCAAATAGACCCCAAGGCGCAGGCCTCGATGTTCAGAAGGCCTTCGATTCTCTCCCGCCTCCCTCTGTAGGTTCTTCCCCGGGAGATCTTCGGCATGCAAGAGGTGTGGCGGCCTGGATGCTGACTTTTACCATGTTGCTTGGTCCTTCCTCCGCATAAGGCCCTTCTGGTCCAGCATAGAAGCTACCTTCGGTACGCTTTTACCCCAGAGTTTTGGTTGCTAGCTCTGACGGACGGCGACAGCTGCGCAGAAAATAAATTATTGAGCATGGCTTCTGTGTTGGCTAGGTATCTTGTTGCCAGGAACTGGGGGAGACCCAAACTGCCTACCTTCTCTAGATGGCTGGGGCTTATGAACACCGCTGAGCGAAGGAAGACTGGATACGCCTCTACACTCCCTGTTTCCTGTCGCCCCCTTGACTACTGGCTACCTTTTGAGACAATATATGTCTGAAATGCGCTCACCATCTCGCTCCCCTACATCTGGTCAGGGGCTTGATCACTAGCACAATCTCATGCTGGATATGTTGGCCGCTTTGTGGGACTAGGGACTGGAAACTTTTAATTTTACCCTCTCTTGTTGTGCATTGATGGCATTACTGAATTACATGGGTATCCATGGTTTCAACGCTCTGGGATGGGTGCGGGAGGTGGGGTGGGGATGAAGGGTCGGAGGTCAGAAGGTGGCCTGTTGTTGCTTGGTTGTTGGTTGAAACTTAATAAAGAACGTTTAAAAAAAAAAAGGCGGCCTTCGATTCTGTATCATGGCAATTTATGTGGGCAGTATTGGGTAGATGCAATTTTTAACCCAGGTCCATATCATGTGTGTGCCTACTTTATACGTCACCATCCGCCAGAATTAATATAAATGGGGCACTCTCAAATCCCATAGATATCCAAACCGGGACACGTCACGTATGCCCACTGTCACCCTCAATATTCGTCACTGTGATGGAACTGCTGGCAGGCGTGATCAGATGCAGGCACGCCCAAAGAGGAATCAGACTCACGGGTGAACCCAAAATCATCTCATTATATGCGGATGACGCACTCCTATTTGTATGAGACCTCACAGTAAACGTAGCTCCAATTATGAACAAGGTTCTGTCCTTTGGGACTCTGGGACTATGTGTCAACTGAACTGTGGTCCCAATTACTGATGCCACAACTGCACTGCTAGACATTTTGGGATTCGCATGGTCGCCCCACGAAATTAAATACCATGGGATAGTAGTAACACGACACCCAACTACACTGTACACCCGTAACTATGGTGTGTACCAACCTAACTCACAGCCAAACTTTGCACCTGGGCGAAACTCCCTCTTGCAATAGCGGGCCTAGTGGCGCTCTTAAAAATGATCACCCTCCCAAAGCTTCTATATTATTTTCTGAATATATCAACATGGCCAGGTGCTGATTTTTTGATAAGCTGAAAATTGCGATTAATAATTTACTGTGGCACGCTGGTGCGGTCAGACTAAAATGGGATAAGATAACCCGGCCCTATTTGCAGGGCGATCTGGCGACTCCAGACTTTGAAAAATACTGAGTTGCGGCACAGGTGTACTATGCGGCCTACTGGTT
This sequence comes from Ambystoma mexicanum, assembly GCF_040938575.1. Classification (NCBI taxonomy): domain Eukaryota; kingdom Metazoa; phylum Chordata; class Amphibia; order Caudata; family Ambystomatidae; genus Ambystoma; species Ambystoma mexicanum. The sequence goes on along the minus strand of NC_090939.1, from coordinate 648,629,649 downwards.
CGACGAGGAAACTCACCACCCACATGTCAAAATTGAGCGATGTCCGCTCATTGATTATACCAGCGATAAGGAGGGACCTTGGAGTATTCTAACCCATCGCTGCAACGGCACTGGCCTGAGGTAAGATTTGAAAAATTATCAAGAACCCCTCTCCCCTTCCATGGCGATCTGCCATTATGGATTTATTTCCAACGTTCCCTCGTGTCGACAAGATAGCGATTCGACAATGGACATCCGATGGGTACACCACTATAGGGGATGTGTATAATATGGAATCCTTTTTTACACTCCAGGACATGCCTATGCCCTCGCGGAGGCACCAATTGCGGTGGCACAATAGGCCGGACTACAACGAGCTGCCAAAAAAAGCCTGCACAGAATTTCCTGCACTACCTCCTAATGTACCACTACTAGATATAGTCATGGGAGGAACCCCTACACGCGGCGGAGTAGCCAGGATGTATGACCTGTTGCAATCCAGAGGCAGTAAACCCCCTGTTAATCTCTGTGAATCCTGGGCCACAGACCTATATATGGACATCACTGATGAGATCTGGGAGACAATGTGCTGGCAATCCCAGGCAGTGTCCTACAACTTCAGATTCATCCTCATGTAATTCAAGATACTGCACAGGTTCCACTACACCCCAGCCAGACTACACCTCTTTTCTCGCACCCATTCTACATTATGTCCTAGATGTCAGGCGGAAGGGGCAAGGTACCTCCACATGCTCTGAGACTGCACAAGACTATGGGAATATTGGGATGTTGTGTGTGATATTGTGTCCAAAATATTGAATTATACTGTTCGATCCCACCCACTTGTTTATTCCACAGATTTGAGCATCTTCGGCAGGGCCTCCGTAGATTGGCAAGCCTATGTATGTTATTGGCAGCCAGAGGTACATTGTTATGGCTGCGGCCCATTTGTCCTTACTGTTCCACATTGGCTGCGAGCTCTTAAATGGGCTTCAGACCAGGAGGAGCGATGGTGCATGCTACAACCTAGAAACTGTAAACCAATTGATATATGGGCCCTGTATCGCAATTACCTAATGTCATTACAGGAAGATACCCAGGACAATGGAGCTACCCAACCACTTGATAATACACCCTCCCATTAAGCGTCATAAACCTCTGCAACCACTGAGAACTCTGTATACACCGGCAACCACTCTGAGTAATGTCTCGACTACGGTCAATCATTGAGTACAAAACGTATGGGAAACCCTATTACTGTAAGCACTGGTTTTCTTGTCTTCTGTTGTAATGTCAAGCACTCTGTGAATAAAGTTTAAAAAATAAAAGAAATATGACCACATCCAAAGCTCTAAAAATATCACTTTGTGCATGTCGGTAGGGCACACCACTGGGATACTAAAATTGTTGGTTGTTTCGTCACTGGTGAGGGACCGTGCTTCCACCAGTGAGCTCTACTTAAAGGACATGTCAGCCAACACATTTCGAAAACATTAGGCAACGTTTAAAGGGCACTGTGGAAGTTTTGATTTTGATTTATTACAGGGTCCCGAAAGCGGGGCTAGAGAAAGTAGTCTGAAGTGAACATTTTTTAAATTTGGGTGACTCTGGTAACTAGGGAAACTTGAGTAATACAAAATTGATGGAAATAAACACTGAAAACTCTAAACCGTTCATGAAGTTACCTTTTCAATACACTATTTTAAATTAATCGAGATATCATTGAGAAGACATATTTATACAGAGCACTGTCCTACATACCAACAAACCTAACAGATTCATTGTCCACTACTCACCTGAGCCAGCGGGTGCCGAAATTGAGTAGGAATCGCACTTGGAAGCAATTTACAGAGAATTCTTGGTGGACGCTTTTTTGTGTACTTTGTTTGTTCGTACATATCGTTGGTAAAGTGCAGACTGCAGACGCGGAATCGATTGACCCTCACGTCTCCCAAGACAGCCTGGACTCTACTTTCAAACTTGTCCACTTGAAAACTGCAATTTGTAATCCATCTTATTATAGCTCCAATATCCTTTGGGAATATATGCAGGAATGTGCCCAGAGTTTTAACATGGCTCACCGAAGGGCAACCGATAACGATACATGAAGTCATTCTTGACAAGTCTAAGATTTGAATACAAAAATGTATTCATTATTACAAATAATGATGTATGAATGTAAATAAAGCAAGTATTACACAGCTTTGTCTGTAAAGTTTGTTTTAAATAAAGAAAGAAAACCTGTGTAACCTAGTTGAATTAACACAGCGATCACTTTCTTACAGAATTAATTGTTGTAGCGCAAATTGTAATGTATTACTCAATTGAATGAACTTTCAAGCCCCAAAAGAAAACATGCTTTCAAACATGGACTACGAAACATTCCATTCTCTTACAATGCACAGTGATGCAATGTGCTATTTACAAAATACATTCAAACATTAGATAATGGAGAAGTCTTTGAGATAAATGAAAGTTAGAATAATGTGTACATTAGGTGGAAATCGATAGAAACTTTCAGAGCAGCAATCTATGAACATACAGAACCAAATAGGTGACCTACGCTTACTTGGACGAATAAATGAGCCGATTCAGAAAGCTGGGGAACAAGTAGCCGTGCAACAGGTATCCGGGGAACAGATAGCTTGATGACAACATACCTTGTGGATGTTCTCGTGGTAAATGTCGAGGTGTTTATAAAGGCTTAGAAAAGCGGGTGTGTATATAAATGTGCAACGTGTTCGTTGACACCCACTCAGCCTTGATGCCAATGTTTCACATCTGCCATACCCACCCAGCCACCTTGCGAACGCACAGGTATAGGCCTGCTCATACTGCCTATACGGCAATGGGGCCAGGGTTGAACCACAAACGCAAAATGCTTGTGTGGGCCATTTTTTTAGTTTTATCAAAGTGGCCAACTTTTTTAGGCAGTGTGGGGCAGTTTCATGAGTTACTTCAATATATGGCTAGTAGACGTGAACACGGTTGGTGAATATATTTTTCATCAAAATACTCCCCTTCAGATAACATTCGAACAGTGTCCGAAAAGGAATGAATAGCGTCTTCGATCTGTGGGCCACGTTTTCATTGGTGCCTGAGACAATCTTATGGGCCAGTACCACCCTGTTCATAGGTGCCAACTGCCATTGATACTAGGGAGGAGGATGGATGGGGACGAGGTGAGCGCAAAAGGCCCGGAACACTGCTCAATGGACAAAAACATATGTTGAGTACAGGGACAGGGTCTTGAAGAGGGGAGTCTGGAGACACTGGGTCTGGCCGGGCCATGTGAATAACGGATATTACATAATATAGGACGCATTGTTTGAGGATAGTCGCAGCCACATCAGCATGGCGTGGTGGCATGGGGGCACAAGTAGTCAACAAGATAGGAGGTTGAAATCACATTGTTTCCCAAGATATGTAAGACCAGAGCTAACATAAGCAATATCTTTTAACAGATAAAAAAAACCCTACAAATCTGCATATATCGTGGGACATTCCTTTGTGGGTAGGACTGGAAAGTGGACCAAAGAGACAATCTAACTACCATTTAAAAACACAATCCCATCCTGGTGAGAGCATAGTCTATTCTGACAGAGCGTTTCCACAAAAATGGAACACACCGATCAGTAAATGGGATGGAATTACTTTACTAGCAACAAGGGGATGCAAATAGAGCTGTAGGAGAGCAAAGGTCTTTTGAGTGAACCCGAATGGCCCTGGACCCACTCAGGTGGGGCGGCATGCACCTGGAAGGAAGCTGCCAGCATGCGCAAGAGTACCCGCCAAACAAGATGCAGGTCCCCAACACACCGACCTGAGAGGCAACAATGGGGGCACTCTGTGAGCTAAGGAGGGCCAGTTCCTGTTTCTCGGTCCAAGTGCCCAAAAAGTACAGAACTATGATAACGCTGCACATCTGTTGATTTGTGAAATACACACAGTAATCCTGTTTGGTTTATTATTGTTATGTTTAATAAAAGCCACAGACTTTTATTGCCAGCACAAAATAAAAATCAGTCTGCATAATTTTGTATGATGCGTAATGTATATTTTCAATGCCACACAGAGGCTGTATTCAACAGCTTGTGGCACCTTGAGTGTCCACACCCACCCAGCTGCCTTGCGACCGCATGGTCTTAGGTGCAAACTGCCATCGATACTGGGGAGGGATGGAAGGAGGGGGATGGATGGACTTGAAGAGGGGAGTCTGCAGACACCGGGTCTGGAGTGACCATGGGAACAATGGTCCCTACGCAGAAGATCCGTTTGAAGTGTACATGGTATTTGGCAACTTGAGTGTTCCCACTCAGCCAGTCCCCTTGGGAGTGCTCGGTCATAGGCCATTGATACTGGAGGGTGGCATGGATGAGCATGAGGCGAGCGCAAAAAGGCCGGAACACTGCTGACGGGACACACAATTATGTTGATTGCTGGGGCAGGTTCTTGAAGGAGGGAGTTTGGAGGATCCCTTTGAGTTGTACATGATGTTTGGCACCTTGACCGTTCCCACCCACCCACTACTGGAGTGGGGAGTGAGCGCAAAAGGGCACCAACCATTCTTTCATGACCCTCATAGACGATTGGGCGTGTTCATAACTCACTGAAAAATTCAAACAACTATTTGTATATGCTCATTTGTATTTTATTTAGTTTGGTGACGTTGATGGCACAAACAAACTACAAATTATATACTTGAGGTTGCAGCCCAGTGTGTGAAAATCCCCTAGTACTGTGCACTGTCACTGGGGAATTTGATGCGATTGGCTCGAACGACACAGGTGGGTATTACTCGTCGAACGCGGAATCCAAGCCTCCAATGCAGCCTCCATGTAAACGAACATTAGGCCACCAGCCTGTCCCACCTGTGAAAGAGAAACATAAATATTTTAATTGAATGAACCAGATAAGTGTACCACCATACTTGAAAATGCATCCTATATTCAATGGCATAGTTGCCCCTAGAAAAGTTAATTTGTGGAAACATGTACTTGGGCTTTGAAGTATCACCACATTAAAAAAGTGAACACCCATTCAAGCCAGAATGGTTTGGGCCATAGAGAAATATTGTTTTTTGTCGAAAGTGAAAGACACGTAAGCGATGAACACTCTGATTTGCAATAGGTGCGAGAAATGTATTCAATTTACAGACTAAATTAATTTGTCAGTGATCGATCAAAGTTACGACATTGTAGGAGAACAACATGAAATGTTAGTTGTAGGAGAACAACATGAAATGTTAGTCGTTGCAGCGTTCAAAATTACATCACATCTAGAGTATACTTAATCATTACTTCGATTGCGAGGGCGAACTGTTGCGCAAAGTTCATGCATAAGCACCATCATAGTCCTCAATACGGACCTTGTCAGGCAGACTACCCTGAAGTCATGCAGCTTGGTAACGCATAGCGGTGGAGTGTCTTATTCGGCTGTGTAGGACAAGCATACAGGTTTTTCTTGGCATCAGCAGTTCTCCACCTTGGTTGGCATGACCTTGCAACGATTGCAGGTATACCAGGTGGAAATGTCTTCCATGTGACTAGGTTCAGGCGCCAGTGATTCATCGTCCCAACTATCGTCCGATTCCCTATCGTTTCCGCTCCTTTCTCTTTCAATTGGTTGCTTTTCGGAATATTCTGTCTCGTACTGGTAGGGCAGTATTGTTGCCATAGTTCCTGAAAATTGAATAAGTACAAAATCCATAGTCAGAAAAATAAAAATGTTTTTGTTTGAATGTAGCAACTACTGGTAAAGGAGAAGAAAATACATTGCAATGTTAAAAATACCCATAGAGCAAATAAATGCACAATCGGCAAAAACTCACATTTCAAAATTATAGGTTTGGTGAAGACATTGATGCATTATATGACCAATATTTAAATAAAACCAAGTACTGAGTTAAATCGGTGTACCTTCGATATTGGAGGGCATGAGAGCAGTGAATGGTTCAGTTAAGCACACACAAGACATTCAAAGGATTGCTTTTCTCCTGCAGATTCCTCATCCGGTAAGATAGCTCAGTGGGTTGAGCGCTCGCTGCTGCGATCTGAGCGTGATATGCAGGTCTCAGGTTCAAATCCCGGCAAGGCCAACTCAGCCTTTCACCCTTCCGACGTCGATAAGAGTACCAATTTCGGTTGGGTGATATTGTATATAAATATGTTCTCTGTAAAGCGTTTTGGATTAAGGCGCTATATAAATATCACATCATTATCATCATTATATTGATAGATATCTCTTATCCAGCTCTGCTGTTCAGAAGATTTTTGACAGGGGGGCGTGGTGGACTTCGACTGGGACGATGATCGTCTATCCGTCTTACACGCTGGTCGATCATCTGCTCCGGAAGTGACGTCAGGTGCCATACATATACCATGTCCCTATACCCCATGCTTCAGTTCCTTTTTTCTGCACACTCACACGCTGCATCAGGAACCTACTCGAGTTTACTCAACGTTTTCAAGCAAAAATTTTTCGATTTCACCTCAATGTCTTCGCAAAGGATCTTGGGTTTCAAGGGATGCTCCAATGCGAGGCCAAAATGTTGGTGAGTGACCCACATGACATCCGTTTATGGTGTTTGGGTTCTACTCGCGACACGGAGGCCTGCGCATCATGCGCCAAGATGCAACCCAAGTCCCTGCGAGACACAGCCGGTAAACTGGCCCTAGGCCGACCATGGCTGAAATCTCTGGTGCAGTCTCTCTGATAGTCTGAGGCTGAGGAGCCCACTTGTTCACGATGAGGGCCGGCACGGCAAAAAGAGGTCCCACTCCAGAAGCCATTCCTCATCCTCTTCCTCACAGAAGAAGCAACGCCACCATCAGTGGGAATCGGATTCTTCCTCAGAGCGAGGGAAGCCCTCTAAGGGACTGACCACTCGCGAAGATTGTGATTCTTTTAAGAACGAAATGCTAGAAATGTTTCGGCAACAGGTGGCTGTCTGCACAGATCCCACCCCCGACCAGCAGGAATCGGCAGCAAAAGCGGCACTTGCCCCCCGGCCCACGCTTGTTAGGAAGCCGATGCCTTCAGCGCGAATGAGCCGTCTGGCTCCGTGCCTCAAGAGGCGTGAAAATCGCCCTCTAGAAGCCTCTCCCACAGCGCCCGTCAGAGCCATCAGCGCCGTACCCGCTCTATCAGCCTCTAAGGCTGCGCTACAAGGCTGAGCCCTCTGCCTCCGTAACCAGGGCCACGGAGCTGAAGGAAAAACCCTTGATGTCGACCAGCGACGTCAGTGCCTTTCAACCGGTGTCGCAGACAGGCTTTTTCGGCTCGATGCGGTCGACTTTCAGCGCTGATCATGCCTATGAATACGAAGAGGTTGATCCCATCTTTGTGAGATCAGGCGGTGTTGACTACTTCAAGGACCGAGATCATTTGGTGGCACTTGCTCAGGGCCTACAAGATGCTAGTGGTTTGGACACATCTCTGGATCTTGAGATGCAACAAAAACATCCCTACACTCACTCTGGCAAGTTTAGGATATTAGTGGAAAAAGCTTACGGTTTTGCTAAATTCTCCTACGGTTTGTGGAAGGCTGTCGAGCATGCGGCAGAATATGTCCCGGAAGGTCACATGCGGGACGGATTTATACAGCTTGTGGAGGATGGGATGGAAACTGCCCAGCAGTCCTTGCAAACAGGCATGGATATTGCTGACTGTTGGCAGCTCCATGGGGTCAGCAGTAGTTATGAGAAGGCAGGCCTATTTCAAATCTTCGGGCTTCTCGCTCAATATACACAAAAACACCTTCTTGACATGCCTTTTGAGGGGGAGATGCTTTTCGGGCAGAAGTGAGAAAGTTAACGAGTCTAAAATTGCTGCTAAATCGCTGTGTCTGGCTGCACAGCTGGCTAAGCCTGTCTTCTGCTTCGCCTCTAGAGGCAAAGGCCATAGGCGCTATGTGCCCTATGGCAGGAAAGCACAGTGTGTGCAAGCCAGGCAAGGGCAGAGGCGTTTCTCTTGTTCCAGAAGGGTCAGAGGACCTTCTAAGAGCCAGCAGCTGCGGCTGGGGTGACTGCGCCTTCGAAGCCGCTTTGATTTTCCCCTCTCACGACTTACCGGTTGGTAGACGTTTGGCAGGGCATTGGTCTCACTGGCGGGAGATAACCTCTGATGCCTGTGCCCTGCAGTTCTGAGGGGTTATTGTCTGCCTTTTTAAGAAAACATCCAGACAGACCCCTATCATCGCCAATCATACCGGGACAGTAGCTCCAGGAAGAACTGAGAGCCCTGTTGTCGAAGGGTGCCATGGAAGAGGTGCCTTCCGACCAGAGAGTGTTGGGCTGGTATTTCCTGGTACACAGAAAAGGAGGAGGTCTCCATCCCATTCTGGATCTCAGGGCTCTAAACAAGTTCCTGAGAAAGGGCAAATCCAGGATGGTGACATTGAGAGAAATTCTCCACGCTCTAGAGCTTTAGGACTGGCTGGTGTCCATAGACCTGCAGGATGCCCATTTCCATTTTCATACATTAGAAGCACAGGAACTTTGTGTGGTTCCTCATTGGGGGCAAGCACTATAAGTTCAAAGTGCTGCCCTTTTGGTTGACTTCGGCTCCAAGGGTCTTCACCAAGCTCATGGCGGTAGTCGCGGCTCACCTCAGGAGATCCGGAGTCCGTGTATTTCCGGGAGGTCTGCGGGACAGGCTTTGTCTCACCTGGAAGACACCTGTCTGCTATTTCACAGGGTGGGCTTCTACCTGAACTTAAAGAGATCCCACATGACACTGGTCCAAAGTCTCCAGTTCATCAGGGCAGTCCTAGACACTCAGGCAGGGAAGGCCTTCCCTCCCGAGGAGAGAGCCGACAACAACGGATGGTCCAGTTGTTCTGGAACCACGCCACCTTACCAGCTGCTTCTTTTCTCCGCCTTTTGGGCCTCATGGCCTCCTGCATTTTCCTGGTGCCAGAGGCCAGATAGCGCATGAAATACTTCAGTGGCTCCTACGAGACCAGTGGTCTCAGTATCTCGAAACTCAATCGGATCCTGTCAGGGTGTCCAGCAGCCAGGTAGCTCGCGGACTCGGCTGGTGGGACATCTGCAGGTATCTTATGGTGGGGGAACCCCTCTGGCCTCCATGGCCTCAGACACGAGTGGTCACGGATGCGTCCTTCAAGGGTTGGAGCGCTCAATGCAAGGATTTGCAGGTGAGCAGCCTTTGGACTGCGTCAGAAGCCAGGTGGCATATCAACAAGCTGGAGTTGAGAGCCATCAGGCAAGCCCTGAAGGCCTTCGCCCCATCGCTCAATGGGAAGCATGTCCTGATTCTGACAGAAAACACAGTGTCCATACACTACCTGAACACGCAGGGTGGAGTGCATTCCCGTCCCCTCTGTACACGATGCAACTGTGGTTCTGCTTGCTAGAGAATCAGATCTTGGTCTCAGCAGTTCATCAAGCCGGGGCAGAGAACAGCTTGGAGGATGCTCTGAGCAGGCAGAGCACGGTATTGCACGAGTGGGAAGTGTAACAGGAAGTCCTGGAGGAGGTCTTCACTCTCTGGGGTTCCCCAGCAGTGGATCTGTTTGCCACGGAAGCCAATAGGAAGTGTGAACAGTTTTGCTCAAGGGAATTCCCAGCAAATGGTGCACTGGGGGATGCGTTTCTGTTGCATTGGACATTCCCTCTCCATTATTCGTTCCCTCCGATTACCATCATTCCTTGGATTCTCAGGAGGTTGAAGAGGTTGTGCGCAACCATGATCCTGATTACTCCGGATTGGTCGAAGGACGTGGTACTCCGACCTCTTGGATCTGTCCATCTGTCCACCTCACTGGTTGCCTCAGCGGCCAGATCTCCTCACCCAGTCGGAGGGTCAGATACTGCACCTCACCCCAGATTCCTTCAACCTACATGCATGGCTGTTGAGCGGATGAAGTATGATGACTGGGACTTCTCTGAGGAAGTTCTTGAGGTGTTGCTGGCTGCACGCAGACTGTCTACAAGATCTCTGTATGTGTGCAGGTGGAGAAGAGTTGAAGTTTGGTGTAGGGAGCATGAGGTTGTTCCCATCTCTTGCCCCACCACCACAGTTAGAGTTCTTTCTGTCGCTAGCCTCCACAAGCCTTCAGATTACGGTCAAAGGGTATTTGGCAGCCCTTTCTATGTTTAAAAGTTGTTTAAATCGGATCAAGGTTCTTTTTTCACCATACCGTTCATGACCCAATTCCTAAAGGGCCTTATTAACAAATTTCCCCCAACTTACTTTGTTGTTCCGGATTGGGACCTTAACCTAGATTCTGACATTTCTTATGGCGGCTCAGTTTGAGCCTATGCATTCTTATTCTCTTAGGCTGTTGTCCCTTAAAACGGCCTTTTTGGTTGCTGTCACATCGGCCAGGAGGGTGAGCGAGCCGCAGGCCTTATGCTGCAAGCCCCCCTTTTTGCATTTCTTCAGAGAGAAGGTCTCGCTTAAAGTTAGACCAGGGTTTCTTCCGATGGTGGTTTCAGAATTCCACCTTTCACAGTCTATTGACTTGCTGGTGTTCTACTCTCCTTTCACCCCACAAAGGAGGAGGAGTGCTTTCACTGTCTCGATCTGAAAAGCGCCTTGAGTTTTTATGTTGCCCGCTTAGCAGAGTTCAGGAAGACGGACCAGTTGTTCGTCGCCCATTCTCTTTTCTGCAAGGGTCTTACGATTACTAAACAAACCATCTTGCGCTCCATAATGTTATGCATCTCTGAGTGCTACCAGTCGCGGGAAAAGAAGTCCCTCTGGGAATCGGGGCTCATTCCATCAGGGAAGTCTCTGCTTCCACGGCTCTTCAAAAGGGGTGGGGTTGAGGGGATGTGGGGGTCTGGGGAGGGGGGGGGTCCCTGTTCAGGAAATTTGCTATGCTGCCACGTGGTCTTCATTACATACTTTTACAAAGCATTATGCTTTGGACATTGCACGTGGGGCCGATGCACGTTTTTGGCAGAGCGCTTCTGCAGAACCTGATTGTATACTTTGTGCCCTCCTCCTTTAGCTTAATGCTTGGGGAGTCTATCAAGATGAGGAATCTGCAGGAGAAAAAGCAATCCATTAAAGGAGAAATTAACTTACCGTAATGTTCTTTCTATGGATTCTTCTCCCGCAGATTCCTCATCATCCCTCCTAGCCATTCCCGCTCAGAAAGTGTTGTGGCTCTCCACTTCTGATTACATGAAGTGTGTTGGCGATAGCTTTGGGGTGCTGAACTAGGTTACTAATTTTAAAAAAAAATAATGTTTTTTTATAAGAATGTTTTTAACCTGTTGGTTTCTATTCCATAGTTGCTTTTTAAGGCTGGTTAGCCTCCTTTCGTTTTCCTGTGCAACGTTTGAGCTCGGGGGAAAAATGGGGAGGAACTGAAGCATGTGGCGTAGTGATGTGGTATATGTATGGCACCTGACGTCCATTCCAGAGCCAATGATCGAACACAGCACAAGTCGTATTGATGATCAACGGCTGAGTTGAGGTCCACTAGGCCCCCTGTCAAATATTTTCCGAACAGCAGAGCTGGATAAGGGATATCTATCAAGATGAGAAATCTGTGGGAGAAGGATCCATAGAAAGAACATTACGGTAAGGTAATTTATCACTCTTAATATTAAAATTTAGGCAGCATGTGGAAAATACAGTTAATAAGCCTCAGACAACACTTATCAATTAAAAATCACATGTAAGTAATTCTCTAAAACATTTACTACTGTGAGGAATCTAAGGGTGTCCTTACTTCTTTCCCCGAAATATCCTGCCAGGGGGCCAGGGAAAAGCCATAATTTTCAGAGCCTGATCCTGGAGGTGGATATGCGAGGGATTATCACCTGGATGGAGGAGACTTGGGGAGTGGGGATGATGCACCGTTGGGTGATACACAGTGTCCCCCATTTCCCTTTTGTAGTGAACACAACATACCCCAGGCCTTTATAGGTTACTATCAATCCCTTCCCTATTCTATCCATAAATCATCTCCCAGAGAATATCAGGCAGGTACTGGGACAACGAGGCCACCATTAACTCAGAAGACAGGCTGGATGAAGAATCATGAGTGGTCTAGTTGTTGACCTTGTTAATATAGAGTCGTGTACTTTAAACAATGGCTCAGAGTTGCCTGAGAAGAGGCACAGGGAGAAGCCCAAAGCAGTGTGTGAAGGAGAGTTCCAGGGCAGGAGTTGTGGCGGAAAAAAGGCTCCTTCCCAAGACGCTGCGAGGTTTGGAAAAGGTGGTCCGGTGCAACGAGCTATAGGGGCTCATTGGCAGTCTGAGGCAGAGCTGAGGAAGCAGTGTGGCACAGAGCAACAGTACCGGGAGCGTTGGCAGGACTCCCGAAAGCTCACAGGTGCAGGACCGCTGATTGCAGTCCACCAAAGCTCCAACAGGAGAAGCAGGGAAGCGAAGAAGCCGTTGAAGTAGCCGTCCGCCAGAGGAAACCAGCGTGAGGTGACCACGAGCAGAGAAAAGTCTCCGGGGAGCCGCAGGAAGCAAAAAGCCGACCGTGACAAGACCGGTCAGTCTACATGGGTGAAAAACGGGCCACGGTCACGCTGGCTAGGACACACAGTGGAAAAGGCTTTGAACCTTTGTATTAGTTGAAGATAAGCACATCCCAAGATGAAACCATAATGAATACATTAAGAAACCATGGAAGTATGCCTGATTAAGTTTTGAAAACGCATGTATTGCCAAGAATTGAATAAACTCGTGTAACTCAGAAGTAACTAAGCAAGCCTCGCTAAACTAAGCATGAATGGCCAAGAATCTAAGCAGACATTATTAAGAGTTGAACATGCAAGCGTTGCCAACAGTGGAATAAACAAACATTGCCCATAGTTGAATAAAGAAGCATTGTCAAGAGCTAACTAAACCAGCATCGTCAAAAATTGAATCAGCAAGCATTGTCACAAGTCGAATAATTAAGCATTGCCAAGAATAGACCAAAAAGCAAAGACACTTGTAATGAAATCTAAATGCACAAGGAACCTGGGAGAAGGACTCCAGGTGTGATAATTAAGAACAGATACAGTGACTACTTTTTCTAGCAGGAGAGTGTACTGGGAAGCTTATGACGAATGGTGTAAACGTTACCAGTGAAACTTGTTGAACAAGTGACTGATGAGCAAACAAGCCATGAATCAAGCTTCAAGAGTACTTGAAAGGAAATTAAGTCAAGTCCTATGGTGAAGCTGAGACTGTGGCAAGATATTTATGAAACAGATGCAAGTAAGATGTGTCTATTGCGTGACCTGTAATGGGTGGACTGTGTGGTCTGACAACTGCGCCTAGACCGAACACATCCACCTAAGGAAAAGCCACTTTGTGATTGTTGTGACTGAATAACTATAATGAAGGAAATCTGTATGAACTGCAATTGAGCTGAACTTTGTTTTGGAACATTGGAGATCCCAAGGAATTGAGTTTTTGTGAACTGTTGAGAGACTTGAAAGTGTGGGGAAGGGTTATCCCTCTTTTGGAATATGAATGAATATTTGAGAGCTGGAAGAAGCTCTGAACCTTTGTTTTGAACACTCTTCAGTTGATCCTGACATCCCTATACATTGTATACAGTTAGACCTGAGGGCAAGTATAGGTTTTTGACACAGACAGATATTTACTTTGGACTTCCTGACTTAGACTATCCTTAGTTTCAGTTAGGAAGGGAAATCCCACCTTAGCATAGGGCAAGTTAGGCCTTCTTTCAAACTTCTTTTCATTTCAATAAAAGTTTGTATCCCAAACTTCAGTCATTTCTGTGTCTGCTTCTTGATACCTTGACACTAATACTAAGATACATACTTTCACCTTAGTGTGCTCTGCTAAGAGTACTAACACTTTACTTTTAGACACAGTTAGAAATACTTTTCAATGTACTGCAGTGAAGTAAGTGAATGTTAGGCAGAATCCTGTGCAGTTCCCTTGGGGAACACTGCAAGAAGATTAAGACTACAGGAGTAAGCAGTAAACCCAATTGGTAGCAGTCTGCACCACCCAGATTAACCTGGTAGCTGTGGCTGCGCAGTCAGACTTCTCTCAAGAGTAGGGCAGTATATAGAGTATCCACAATAGGGCTAAAAACACAGTAGAGCAAACAAACACTGACCAGAGATTTGTATTAAAAGTATATAATTATTTATTTAAAAACACACTTTCGGCAATAGACTAGCACTCGAAATCAAAAGCAAGTTAAAACACAGTCAGGTAAAGTATAAACACCTCCCTTGATAACTATTAGACAAGTCAGAGTTAAAACACCACTATTTGTTAAAACAGATGTGAGCGCGTAACCTAGATGGCACTCCAATAGTTAAATTAAAGGGAGAGAAAAAGGCAGGGCATAAAAATAAAACCGTTCCCAACACTTTTAGAAGTTCAAAGCAAGGGAGTAAAGGCAGTATACACGGGAGAGCCAAAGTTCATAGGCCAGACCCACTTTAAATGGAGCGAGCAAAGTGAAATGTGCCCAAGATCACACAGTTTAAAATGCACTAAAAGTCTTTGCAGAATGTTCAAAAGAGGCTGGGGTGATTCAAGAAGTAAAGTTAGAAGGTCTGGGGCTAACCCAGTTGGAAAGTCAAGGATTTAAGGGTCACCTCTAGCAATCCGTGGAAAGGGAGGCCAGGCAGAACACAGTACCGTAAAAAGAGAGAGGAAGCTCCAGTGGTGGCAGCTGTACCTGGCAGTGGTTGCAGTTTGTTTCGGCCAGGCGAAGAGAGGATCTCGTCAAGGAGGAAACTTGGAGTCGTTGCACTGCCCAGGGATGAAACCAGCCGCAGAGTTAGTCAGTTAAAAGATTTGTTCCTTTTATTCGCGGTCAAAGTGGTGAAGCTTGGCTATCCGGCTGCCGGGGTGCTTGGCACGGGCGATTCGACCAAGAGACGTCTTTGGAAGACGAAAGGGGCGAATTGGTTGATCCCACCAGCTCAAAGGAATAAGACTCGTCCAGCAGAAGATCTTCTCGTCGTTGGGAAAGTGGTGAGTTCGTTGCAGCAGGGTTCCACCAGTGGTGTCGTCGTTACAGATGGCTCAGCTTCTTCCCTCTTTGGATTCTTCGGTCCTGTGGCGACTTCTGAAGTTCCAGTCCCAAAAGCCTTGCCTTTATGCAGAAAAACCCCCATTCAACAGCCTAGCTGTCAATCAAACATGCTAAGTGGTGAGCCGGGCGGCTCACCACTGGGCCAATCAGAACAGAGTGCGACTTGAGTTGCTAAGGCAACGCAGTCCAGGGTGCCAATTCCCCCACCCACACATCCTGTGGAACCCAGACAGAGTGGCACCAGTTGGAGGGTAGCTATTCCGGCCTGCTTTAGACTTATACAGTTGAAGATCCTATATAGAACATATTATACCAGGGAACTGCTGTTTAGATGTGACAGGGTGATGGACTCAAGCTGGTTGCAATGTCACATTACATCAGGGGACATTTTACCATACAATTTAGATGTGCCCAAAAATCTAGACCCTTTGACATAAGAATCTATGCAAGGTGTCAGCAGCAATCTCACAGCAGATCCCGGTGGATCCAAAATTGTTTATACTGGGGGGGAGGGGGCGGGGAGGATAGACTGCATTCTTGCACTATGAAGAACTGTTTATACCTAATGCTCTGATCGTGGCAAAACACAATATTGCTATGTTATTGGGCTCACAAGAGGTCCCCAGGCTATTTAAGTGGGTGTTAGGCATGGATAATTGCATGGCAGTGGAAGAATGGATATATAGATCCAAGGGGTGGTCTTACACATTTGGTAAAATCTCGGGCAAATGGAAGAGCAATGTGTAACCATAGTCATATTATTAAGTATTTGGCAACTCACCTACCAGGGATTGCTAGCCATCTTGTGGCGGGAAGGGGAGCACCTTAAATAATGTTTCTGTCTGTATCAATGTATGCATTGCCTGGCATTCTATCTGGATAGTAAGACTTTTCAAACTGCTTTGTGGTGTTTATTATTCACCTGTTATAACAAAAAAAAGTTTTATAAAAAAATATCCACTGCCGCCAGCCCACTCTGGACACATCACACAAGTAACAAAAAAGTAGCTGTAAATAAGGAAGGAAAAAACCCAAAGAACTTTAGAATGGATAACAGAGTTCTCCTGCACTATAGCCGTAGGGACTGATCAGTGTCCCCAAAACAGATGAGCCTAGCAAGGTAAGTGGAGGAAAAAGGTTTCACTTACCTCCCAAAAGTTATGAAAGGTTCAAAACAATAGCAAAACGACTAGAGTCCCTGATGTCTTATGAGGGAAAAGTAGCAAAAAGTAAAATCTTTCCTAACAATAGGTTCACTTCAGGAACACAGGGAAAGAGCCTACTAGCATGAAATCATTGATAATCCATTTGAAATACATCCACCGGGTATTTTATCCACCATGGACTAGTTCTATAAAAAGCATAGATGCAATTCTGTATAGTGTCTTAGGTGTACAATGGAGGTGGGTCATTTTCAACATTATGGTTTGGTTTTGCCCAGAGATACTTAGTGGAAGAACTAGTTTGCATCACCCAAGTGGTGGGTATGGAGATGGACCAAAAGCTAGAAATTACACAACTGTGTATGTGAACAGGACTTTGGTCTCTAAAATGTCAGAACATTCATTGTTCTGGTCCTATGTCCATTTTGCAATGAAACTTAACTGCAAGTGGCATTGCAAAGAGAACTTTGCGTCACCGTGATCTGCATTCTCCAATTTGTGGGGCACCCCTGGGATCTCTGTGTCAGTCCCTTCTCCTTCCCTATTCCCCCTCCCCAATCTAGCCGCACCAGTGGCTGCTGTCTTCTGAGGGAAATCCCTGCAACCTGTCATTTCTACCCCCTGACCTGCCTATCGCTAGCCAGCCCATACTGCTCCCAAGCATCTTACAGAAAAACCCAACTCACCTTCTGACCCACCTCTCCTCTCTCGTCCCCTGATGTATGCTGCCCTGACTTGCACATCTCACAATAGTTTGTGTGCTTTTATTCGTGCTCCCTTGTTGTCGGGGTAGTTTTTCTAAGACAACCGATGACTCTAGCCATGGTCAGAGGCGTAGGCAGGGTAGGGCCTGAGGGGCAAGGCCCACCCAAAATCTGTAAATGCCCACTCAGCAGCGCTGTGTGGGAATTTACAGATATTTTTGTCAGTGCAGTGGGCCCAACTACATTAGCATTAGGCCCCATTTGCTAGACAATCCTGGCTACGCCTCTGGCCATGGTAATCACTAAATAAGACATAGCAAGGAATAGGTGGATCCATTGGGGCCAGAATGGGGTTGTGGCCTCAATGGTTGGATGAATGTAAGGTACTTGAATTAATAGAACTCTAGAACAGGGGTTGCCCTCGAAAATGCAAGAACAAATGGGCCAAACGAGTTACGTTAATGAAAATGATACAAAGACCAAATTGGTCGGTTGGAAGAAAAGGCTCTGAGACTTGTGTACTGCAAGGGCCTGAAGGACACTAGAGATTAACCAGTGCACTAATCACTACAACTGAACGTTTCTTTTAGTGTATAATGCAATACACTTGGTGGCTTCCAGAAGATGGGCTTGTTATCACTTAGGCCGGAAGTCCCAAACTTTTGTGGGCGGTCAGCAACATTTGCTTACCAAATAAAATGGTGAGCAACAGCAGTACCGCGATAGAACATATTGTCTTCCAGGGGTTCAATGTGTTACTATCCCGGCAAAAATATCGCCATACAAAAATATCGCCATATTTTTATGGTGATATAAGGCATGGAACCTGCGAGGGACACCCCCGCAACCACCTTTATTATTTTAAAGGGAGCGGGAGACACCACCGCTCCCAAAACCCCCAAATATTATCCCCAATAAAAATATCCCCTGTGGCTGTTCCTGACGACCAAATATACAGCAATATTTTTGTTGGGGATAATATTACGTGATACCCTTTCAGGTTGTGGCAAAATGATTGCAACCCAAATTGCAACGGTACTAAATGGAATTTTACAAATAGAATGTGGAATGTGCAGCAATGTAATAGTAAGCTGAGGTCCACCAAGGAAGATATCAGAGTAGTGAACTTTGCCATAGCAATCACTCTTCCACCAAATGTCCATGCAGATGCTGTGGGGTCAGTGTAGTTGGTGTTTGGTGAGGGCCGCCGGGCTTTGTGATCTAGTGGCAGCACTTCTCCTGCATGGAGCCCTCCGAAGATGGTGCCCTGGCCTTCCCAAATGGGTGTGTAGAGCTGAAGAGTGAGTTGGAGGTGCAGCATTTCTGTCGGGTACTGTAGTGTCATTCATGGTGAACCGATCTCCTTACCTCCTGAAACTTGGGCACAGTTTCCACTGCCTTCCCTGTTGACACCCAGAGGGAACCGAGCATGCTGGGAGAGTGGTAGCAGAGAAGCTGCCCTAGAGGCTTTGAGACCTGCCTGGAAGGGGAGCCCGGTGAAGGACAGTTTGTGGTGGAGGCAGAAGTGGCGGAGCAGGGAAGTAAGTAGCAGGCAGGCCAGGGCAGTGCTGAGAAAGTTAGGACCCCTACTTCAGCACTGCTGCCCCATCCTACTTTGCACATTGACATCGGGGCCTATCCTCGCTGCAAGAAAACTGCTCTCCATGGTCTTTTGTGGTTCCCTGGAGCCATCTGCATTAGGATATACCACACACCCTGCAGGAGATTTACTCGACCCAATTGTGGAAGGAGTTTTTTTCTCTGCAGTGCATAACTCTTCCCAGATTCGCAAGATATCGCGTTGCTGGCTTCAGAGCTGTTCTCAACAGTATTCCATTGGCAGCCATTGAGCTATATAGGGATGAGTATACCCTGCGCCAGAGATTAAAATCTTCCATTATGTATATCAGATTCCTGACCTAAGTCTTCAGTCACCCCAACTACATGAAGAAACAAAAAAAGGAGACCCGAAGGTTTCTTGTTGCAGGCTGCCTGGGAAAACGAAACGTGTGTGCTGCCCTGTTGGGAGAATAGTGCAGCCAACATGGCTGGCCCCTACCTCTGGTGGTCCTTCTCTGCCATGAAAGAAGACCTATAGCAATGTCTACAAACATTCCAGGGCAAAATCACAGAGACCTAACATTCACAGTTATAAGAGCTTTCCAAAGATCTCTCCAAAATGGTCTCGGGCATTCAAGACAAAATTCAGGCAATAGGAGAGTTTCTGCAAAGGAGGTTGTGCTGCAAGGGCTGACCTCAGAGCAAGTTGCTGCAAAAAATGTGAATGAATTTAGAGCCAGCTCGTCCTTAAGTGCTAGGATTTGGAGGAATTGGTTGCGCTTGGACATCCCCCGTATAAAAAACGTGAAGGAGACCGAGGGAACAGACATTGTTGGCGGCATGCAGACTACCTTACCCCCCAAAAACATTGCTTTAGACCACGCACCACATTGAATTGGGAAACCCCATCAAGAACTTGGTGCAAGATTCAGAGTCATTGTGGTCAAGTTGTCCTCATTTCTGATCAATTAAGACATCCTGAAAAAGATGCACACAATCGAGTGCCTCAGTAACATGAAGGATCAACCATGTAAATCTACCAGGACTTGGAGAAGTCTACTCTTAATAAATGTAGAGCCTTCCAGGAAATGATGCCGGAACTTAATAAAAGTTAATATTGATTGCTGTTCCCGTTGGGCCTGCAATCCTCTCTGGATAATAATGTGTGCTCAATCTTACTCGTGAGAAGGGTGGCGTGTCTCTTAAGATGGAGAATGGATCTCACCAAGATAAAGATGTGACCGTAGCGGAAGATGTCTAACCCCAGGAAGGAAATTACTGTTAATAAACGTCACTTATAGATTGGGCTGATGTGGGATCTGTGGCCCACTGCTCCCATGTGCGACATGGCAAGTATATGGAGTTCATTTATTCAAGGGTTATATTCTCCTACAGGTGGAGCTCAAATGAAATGTTCAACTTGTATGGCTGGTCGGCTTCCTACCAGGCTCTCCGTGGTATGTAGACGCATGTGACCACCCAACCCCTGCTATTCAGCCTACCATGATGATGCCTCCACAAGTACTATGTTATCTTCCTGCTAGTTTTACTGGTTCACCCTACACTGCCATTCTTCTTACATCACTGTAATACCTCCTCCTTCTTGGCCTCCATACAGTAGCCCAGAGCAACTGGCGAACAACATTTTAGGGGGCTGCGGGCACCATGTTGCTTCCGATCTACATGTTGGGGATCACTAACTTAGGACATTACTTTCACCATTGCTACTTCTGCATTTTGTGGTGGATGGGTTATTAGGTTTATGTCTAGAAGGCTTTCATTGTTAATAGTGTTTTGTTGAAAGTAATCCTCATTCTTGGGTAGATTTTTGTACGCCCTTCTGGTGAGGGTTTGTTGGGTGTCCTGACCCACGTTTGGATTATTAAGCTGCAACATTTGGTGCTGTGGGCTTAGAAAATCCAAGATGGTGGAAAAGCCCACAGTTGCGCCAGAATCCGGGAAAACCGTGCAGTTTGTGCGCACCAAAATGGTTGCCTAACCTGCCACCCACCAGTGCAAGCATGATGGGCCAGGAGTGCCATTAGTGAAATGTGTGCCAAAGGAAAAAAAGCAGTGCCGGTTGGCTAAAAAAGCGCTTTAAAATCACCTTTGTTTCCCTGAATGCAAGCTCAAAATGCCTATTTTAAAAATCACAAGATATTCAAAAATCTCAATGAACACCAGCAGACATTTGGCAGAATGTATTCTTGCGTGCATACTAAATCTGGAAAGGGAAAGAGCCCAAAACCATGTTCATAACAAAACTGGCTGAGCTGTGGATGTCAGCAGCTTAAGTTAAATGGACAGATAGCCACTAAAATTTAAATGTTTAAAATAAATGAGTGACCTACGTTTGACTGTAACATAGGTTGCAACTGTTAAATGTCATAGTTTTGAACTTAGAATCAGCATTCTAGCTGCATGTGCAAAAATTGTCAGTTTAATTTGAATGTAGAAAACTGGGAACTAAAGTGACATTTAGCTGAAGCCTGGCTTGAAGAGAGTGAATTCTACCCAGCAACTACCCCCGACAGGAGAGGGAATTCAGCAGCTTTGTTCCAAGGCCTGGCTGCATCCTGCTGCCCCTGCCAAAAGGAGATGACACCTCTCTGATTGAATTAGGGGAGTGGCACCTGGGGACTACAGGAAACTAAACGAAGCACTGTCCCTGGCTCAGGCAAATGTTATATTGGGGGGGTCGTAAAATGGCTTCCTCTTGGGAGAAACTGAGAGGGGCAGTGCCTGTGAGAGCAAGCTGAGCTTGGGGGAAGTGGATAAACCAGAAATTCCACCATGTGCTTTGGAAAACCACTCCCCTTTGGGGCCAGAGCATGATTTTAAAAAGATGTATAATTCATAGTGCGGACTTGTACAAATTATATAAATAACATCATCATTCTTGTGATTTTTCTGTGCACATTTTAAGAGGGGTTAGGACCCCGTGGTATGTTCTTGGGGATAGTAGCGGAAAAAAAGGTTGTTACTCCAAATGTATGCATGTTAAAAATCTGACACTTTATCATCCGAAATCCATATCCATGGTGCACATTTGTGTAAAATCTGGAAAGGTTTAGAGGTCGTTATCTGGATGAAAAGGGGAGAATTCTGTCATAAGTGGACACAACATCGTACAAAGACAGGGATCGGATGGTTTGGTGCTACAGAAAATATGTTAACTTGACATATAATATTAGAAAAATGGTACATAGATAAATATGTATTTGGATCAGAAATAGATTTGTGTGCAATTTGACAAGGGGAGGATCCTCTGACCATAAACCTACCTCATCACTCTGACTCACAACCCAGTTCCCCCAATCAAGGAAGAGAGGAGGAACTGGCCAATGATAGGTTGAGAGGGTTGGGCATGCAGAATGAGCCGACCCACCCACTTTCTAAACACATGAAAAGAGCCACTGGAACCCCGGTAGGGACATTCACTTTCCAGTTTCTTGCGGGACTCCAGACTTCAAATCCATCAATCTCCAGAGACCAGAGATCCAGAGAGACCAGAGATCCAGAGAGACCGCTGTATCCGGAACCGCTAGCAGAACCGAAACAGAACCAGAGACCCAGAGACCAGATCGCTGTGAAGAACCGCTAGCAGAAGTCCAGCCAATCCTGACCCGATCGGTGACGAAGTCGCATTCCTGTCCAAAATCTAGTGTGAGTACCCAGCTAGCACTGTGCCAAAACCAATCTTAGTTTAAAATAATCTAATCCAAACTATTTTAGCCTATTAGAACTGCCTCCTAGAATCGTGTCATTCTGTCATCTTTAAAACTGAAAACTGTCATCTGTCATTCTGAGCTTTAAAATTTCAAATCTGAAAACTACCTTTACTAAATCGTCCGTATCTCCGCTATGTGCTAGGAGCGGGTTTTAACTGTCATCTTAAAGCTAAGATTCTAAGCTTTCCAACGAGCCTAGAACCGACTTCCTACTCTTTTATAGTGCCTCCGTAATTGCGCTCGGCGCACGCAACTAAATTTGCCGCAATTTGACATTTTGCTTAATTTCAGCCACGTGTAAAAATATTTGTCCTTGCTTTCCTTGCTGAAATTCGTGTGCAACCTGACAATCATTCATAGAGCATTGCTAAAGTGATCCTGAACTGATTCAAAGTGTCTATCAACTACCCTGAACCCCCTGTAGGGAATTAAAAGCAATTTGAGTATATTTTTCACTTCATTGCCACCACATTTAAAAGGATTTTGCCTGTGTTTAAAACTCCTACTTGTTTTCCTCTAAGCTTGCTAGGGGGGAACTGAATTATATTTGATTGCATTCCTGAGAACTGTGTGCTTTCCTCCCATCTCTTTACCTTGCATAGAAGGGGGCGGGGGGGGGGTGAATTGTCAAAGAAAAGTGATTACATTGTCTTTTGTTGAAGTCATATCAAGTTTATTTTCTGTACTGCATTTTCATTCATCATTGCATTGTCCTTGAAGCCATAAAAGCATTCTCAGCTACTTTATCCTCTCTATATCACTTCTAAGCCATCAAAAAGAGTGTACCACTGTAACATTATCCATTGTTGATCACTATCATCTTCACAAGTGTGCTATCAAACATTAATTTATTATAAACGTGTGATATATATATATAAATATATATATTGTTTAATTTTCAAATAAACCTTTTAATTTGCAAAACAAAGCTACTTCTTGGCTCAGTGGGGTCAGGGGGATTCTAAGAGAGGGGTGTTATTATAAGGGTTGTCATCCAGAGTAAACGAACTGGACATAAAAATATATCAATAAGGGTTTCCCTCAGCATCCCAGACTAGGCATTGACTTAGCTGTAGTGTTGAATTGAATCCGCTTACAGGTTGTACAACGATAATACCTAATGGAAGGACTCCCAAATCCAATAAAGAAAGCAACACCCCTCGAAAAGTAATGTATGGCAGAGCAGTCAGGATTAACTTCATGAGGGAAGGAGAGGTAGTAGGGAAGGTCAGTTAGTCCACACAGTTGAAGACAAGACCCCAAACTGGTTTACTGAAATAATGTACACTTTATAAGTAAACAAAATATTATATTTCTCTGGTTTAAATAAGCATTTATTCACATATAGCCCAAGATGGATCCAGTACATGTATACAAAATTGCAGTACTGGGGGTAGTACCTGTGAGCAACTGATTAACTGAGTGTTTCATTCAGTTTTCTTTGTGTGGCAGTGACCAATGAAGATCAACTTCACCCCCACCACTAACATGTAGGCCAAGTTCCCAGTTTGGGCACTGTACATATAATCCGAGTACTGAGAGGAGAGACTACAAATTCCTATACACGGTAGACCCTTGCTTCCACAAAGTCATTAATAGGACCACAGTGGCTACACCCTCCAGCACCAAAAAACATGGATGATCAAACACACACTACCCATTATATAGCGCTGGAGGTGAAAGAAAAGGTGTTACACTTTAAATCCCATAGGCAAGACTAGATCAGACTGACGGCATTAGCCACAGTGTTCATTGCACTCCTAAAATAAGCGCAGGTACAAATCTGGGGCAGTTGGTGACTTTGAAAGGTGGTGGGTGGGGCATACATTTTAGAGACTGAATTTGAAAGCGAGTAAACCCTAACTCTTTAAGTGTGGCTTGGGTGTTTCTGCAATGTACTGCAGAATTTCACAAAAACATTGCCTAAAACACATTAAATTTACTCCTACGTCCCGTCCCCTTTCCTCCATCCTGTATGGGTGTCCCTCGCAAGGGACCGGAACAGAATCTCTTTTCCACCAGGAAAAGACTTTTCCCCCTTTAAATTTATTGGTGCGAGGTGGCCCGGCCTCAGGAGCATGTGCTCCCTTAACCCCGTCCACCGGCGCCATACCTCAGTCCCCTTTTCTTCATCGACGGGAACGGATCGCTCCACCAGCGCTCCTGGGTGAGGCTTAGCCTCATAATGCCACACGCTTTCCCACTAGTTTAACTACTTTGTTTCTATTGCAGACTTGGGAACACCGTTCACCGGTGCCCTAGCTCCGTCCCCGGCGCATATTGGATGGACAGGCTCTAGCAGGTGTCTGTCGTACAATGGTTCCTTCCTGACAGCAGGTCCCCACGCTCTGTCTTAAATGCCTTGGTGAGGACCACGGCTGGGACAGATACTCTGCGTGTGACTCCCTCACGCCCAGGTCGCTCAAGCACCGACTTGTATGTTGGAGGGAACTCTTCAACGGGACTCTGCTGCAGAACATTAAAGACTTTGTCTGGAGAAAGACACAGGCAGGTGCGTTGTTTTCCAAAGCACCCTGCAGAAGCGACCCCTTCCCGGGGAATCCCTTTGGCAGGAGGGTTCAGTCTGGCCCTCACACCGGCGAGGCGAACACAGAGGCTCACGAAGCTACCGGCCTCACGGCCCAGGCGTCCATGGGCCCTCCTGGTCCCGCAGCCGAGGGCCCTGTGAGCTCTGCGATCATCGGGACATGTCCTGAGGGGCATTGTCGTGATACCGGGTCCTTACCTGAGGGGGTATCATGGCCACTGGCCCGAAAACGCACACCCCGCACCATCGGGGAACGAGGGTAAGGGGTAACACAACTTTTAATTGTCCCTTTGGGACAATAAAGCATAGAGGACCCAGCGGCGCCAGGCTCATGAACAAATGTAAGCTGACACTTTATTTGGTGCGAAAGTACTTTATTTCACCTGCAGGAACTTCCACGTGCATTTATTCGGGCGTGGCTGGTGGGGAAAACTGGATTGCACGTGCAGCATCCTTTAGGAGTGGCAGGGTGGGGCAGGTAAGCCAAGGCTAATGGGCGTGGCCAGAGCTAGACTATATAAGTCTGCCCAGCCTTCATGCAAGCACTTAGCGTTATTCTGCACTGATGGCAGCGTAACGCTCACCGCCGCCTGAGCGCATCTTAACTTTGATTCCAGCTACCAGCCTCAGCACTTACCTTGGGACCTGTTCTCGTCGGCACGCATCACTGCTGACTCTGGCATTCATCATCCATCTCCAGACCTCCGGAAAGCAGCACTTCAACCCCGACATCGCGGCACGGCGAGCAGTTCATCCGAAGATGGCACCTGCAAGGGAAAAAGATAAAGACAAGGTTACAAATTAAAAAGACATTACATTTAAGGTTGTGCTTTTGACAAATCTTCGCGCTCAACCTAAAACCAACACTCACCTGCTGTCGGAGCAACGTTGGCTCGCTTCTCTTCCATTTTGGCCTCGCTTCATGCACCGCAACTACAGCGGGCCGCAATTTCACCTGTTGGAAGGAAGCAGAAGAGAGACATAATTAAAAGACACCGACAATAATCAGGAACTAACATCACAATATTTTAAAGCCATAAGACACTTACCATCAGGAGTGGCTAAGCCACAGCTGGTCTCGGCTGCCACGTACAATGGGCCAGTGAAGGAACTCGGTCCATCATCCACAGGGGCAGTGTCACCAATTGTCGCAGCCCACAGCATATGTGCAGGGGAAGAAGCCTGACAGGGGTGTCCACTTCCAGGGAGGGCTGCATCCGTGCCCCAATGTCCCCGCAGAGACCAGGTGAGCGTAACAGAACGCAAAGCCTCTACGAATCTCTGCCTGGGCATTATGGATACTTCGGGAACAGACCACTTGGCACAACTATTGGGGGAATTACGGGCTGAAGTCCATGCCTCCAGACAGGAAACCAATGCTTTAAGGAGGGATCTTATTGTAACTCGAGAACAAACTGACAACTTGGCAAGACAAATGCTTCAGGCCCACGCGGGTCAGGTTCCACTACCTGGATTAGCCCATCCTCACACGCTGCAGCCATCAACACCAGTTCAGGTGGTTCTTCCAGGTGCAGTGCCACTGGCCACGCCCGAATGCTTTACTGGCGACCCTAATAAGTACGCTATATTCATGAACCAATGTCGCCTTCATTTTTTGAGCCGGCCTGAGGCTTTTCCTAACGATCAAGCCAGAGTCGCATTTGCACTCTCATATTTAGGAGGCAGCGCAGCAGACTGGTCAATACCGTTAGTTAACCATGATTATCCTCTGCTTCGAGACTTTGGGGAATTTCAGCGTGAGATGGAGAAATTGTTTGCAAGGCATACTCAAGGACAAGCTCTGGACAATGAATTGTTGTCACTCAGACAGGGAAACCAAGACCTATTGACCTACATCGCAACCTTCAACCGCCTCGTAGCACAGACAAACTGGCCAGAAGAAAAGTGAACTACGCTCTTTTATCTAAGGTTGCATGGGGAACTTAAGGATGTTCACGCTTAAGTGGTAAATCCCCCCCGAGGGATGTGCGGAATACATCAACTTGACTGTGCAGCTCGATTGCAGAATCGAAAATGGACCGAACAAGATCTGAAGGGAGGTCAGTGTATGTGCGACCCCGTGACAATGAAGCCAAATCACACGAACAGACTGAACCAATGCAGATCGGTGGATTACGGAGTCCTATCACCAAGTCAGACAGGGAGAAAGGAAGGCAACAACAGCTCTGCTTATACTGCGGGAAAGCAGGGTACTTTCTCTGAGAATGCCCGGTGAAGCCACCCAAGAAATTAGTCGGAGCAACGGACAAAGACGACGAGGAAGAAAAAGATTCGGGAAACTCCAACACCCGGCAAGCGTAGGGGTCCACTTGTCGAGCGAAAAGAATGAATCCGTATAGACCTCACATCTAGTCATCCCGGTACTTTTGGTTAACCACAAACAACCATCAAAGATACATGCCTTGGAGGCATACATTGATGGCGGAGCCGTGGGAAATTCTATTGACCAAGATCTGGCTACACAAATAGGCCTTCCTCTCCGACAAAAGCAGAAATCGGAAAATGTTACAGCAGTGGATGGTTCTCAGCTATCTCCGGGCCAGTGACGCAGTATACCGAAAAAGTCATACTTGTGTCAGGACGATCATCAAGACGACATTACCTTTGATCTCATCAGTACCCCTCAGTTCCAGATGATATTAGGAATGCCTTGGCTGGAAAACCCACAACCATAGGATCGACTAGCGAAAACGAGTTCTGATCTTTCCTCAAGAGTGTGCTAACACCTGTTACAATAAAAATATGTGCAACCTGAAACCAAAGAAAGGAACCATTCTGCGACTCACTGGTTCCTTACCATCTGGATTACCAGGATGTTTTTCAGAAAGCAAGCGAACATCCTGCCTCCACACAGGCCTTAGGATTGCCAAATTGATCTGGTGCCTGGAGCCCAAATCCCCTGGAGTTGGATTTACGCCCTAACGGAGCAGGAAAACCAGCATCTAAAATCTTACCTGGATCAGTATCTAGCTAACGGCTTTATCCGCCCGCCCAAGTCCCCTGCCTCCTCGGCTCTCTTTTTTGTACCTAAAAAGGAGGGCACTTAAGAGCTTGTATTGACTATAGAGCGCTTCACCAGATCACGGTTAAAAACAGATATCCACTGCCACTTCTTCCAGAGCTTTTGGATCAGGTAAAGAATGCTCAAATGTACACAAGACTGGATCTACGAGGAGCCTATCATCTTGTAAGAGTTAAAAAGGGGGACGAGTAGAAGACGGTTTACCGCACAAAGTATGGTCTTTTCGAATACCAGTTTATGCCCTTTGGGTTATGAAATGCCCCCGCGGCGTTTTAATTTTTTATGAATGACGTGCTTCGTGAATTATTGGATGTTTGGGAACTTGTCTATATTGATGACATTCTCATTTACTTGGCTTCCAAGGAGGACCATGTTGGCCATGTGCGAGCAGTATTGGAAAAGCTTCGACAACATCGGCTGTTTGCCAAATTGGAAGAGTGTTTCTTCCATGTAACAGAAGTTGAATTTCTGGGCTTTATGCTTACTCCACGAGGAGTACACATGGACACACGCAAGGGGGATGCTATCCTCCAATGGCCATGACCGACATCCACAAAAGGAGTACAAAGTGCACTCAGATTTGCCAATTTTTATCGTCTGTTTATTCCCAGGTTTTCGCACATAGTATATCCAATTACCTCCCTGCTGAGAAAAAACAAGAAATTCCTTTGGTCACCAGAAGCAAAGAAAGCCTTCCAGGAGCCGAAACGAGCCTTCACCTGTAACGCTCACCTGATTCCCGTAGAGGCGCCGGTCTTGACTGGGCGTATACCGTATCTTCAAAGGTGATGTGTAACACACGGCTGGCTCTTTGGGCTGGACCTCTGTGCACTGTATGTCTGACTTGAAGGGTAAGATGTCTGCAGATAGAAAATATAGGATTAAGGAACTGGGTTATTGAATGTCTCTCTCTTCTTCCCTTTCTCTTCTCCTGTAGAACCCCAAAGGTTAACGCTCTCACCTTAGGTAAGTGAACGCCGTGCTCTCCATCTGCCTCGGGGCAGGGTGCTGTAACCAGTTTCTTCACTGGATAAGGGGAGCAGGCCTCTTGACTTCAGAGGACTGCTGTCCGTCGTTTACTGCACGAACGGTAAGTTTCGAGTAATTCTAATGTCTTTAAAGTCTTTAGTAATGATGTTTCTTGTTTTGCAGGGTTCCGGCGATGGCGGATGACGGGCTGAAGTGAGTTGAAGATGGAGCCGGTGTGATGAATAGAAGCGCCTGGAAGCACGTAAGTAAGCGCTTGTTGCCTGCTTCAAGATGCGCTCTAACTGTCTCTTTATTTTGCAGGTACAAGTTTGAAGCGGCTGCAGGGTGCCGGAATACCCACTGGGTTAGATGTGGAAAGGAGTAATGGCACGTGAGTATTAAAGTTCCCCAATGTCTTTAAACGCACCTTGTTTTGTCTTTCAGAGGCGGGATGCAGCGCCGAAGGCCTCCGGAGCGTGCGAAGAGTTGGTAAGCTTTTGTCTTTCAGATGCCGGCATGCAGTGTGAAGACCTCCGGAGCGCACGAAGAGTAGGTAAGCCTTTGTCTTTCAGATGCCGGAATGCAGCGCGAGGCGTTGGTGACAGCCGATGGACCAGGTAAGTGAAGAGCTGTCACTGAAGACCGTAATGCTAACCTGTTCTTTCTTGTCTTTATAGGTGTTGCTGAAGACTGGATTCAGGATGGTAAGCCTTTTTCCTTAGGCCCAGGATCAGATGCAGAAGACACGATGAGCGTTCTGCTGCAGAGGATGCAGAATAACGCAAAGCAAGATTCATCCATCGGGTGTGGTTTAAATAGCCTCCTGTAGTGCTTAGGTGTCTCCTTCCACAGCCGCGCCTAGGTAAGAAAAGAGTTCCTGCTTTCCAGAAGAGTTCCAGTGTTCTGAATCTAGGGAGTGGCTCCTGCCCCACCCAACAGGAAAAGTAGTTCCAAACAGAAGAGGATCAGAGGCTCAACTGGCAGGCAAGTAAGCAGCATGGTCTGCTGCAGGTAAGTCCACCCAAGCATTATGTGCCCGGCGCTTCCAGCGCTGGGACTGGGCATATTTATGAGCCTGGTGCCACTAGCGCCAGGACTGGGTCCAAAAGGTCCCAATTGGGACTGGTTGGCACTCGGAACCTGGGTTATGGATCTGCTTCCAAGGGAGTTGGGAAAACCCTGACCTTTTGGAAGCAGAGATCATGACATCACCACAGCACCAGTTCTTCGACACCCTCGACCGAACCTGCCATACGTAGTCAAAACAGATGCCTCCAACGTAGCCATGGGGGCAGTATTGTCGCAGAGGGACCCCGAAACAGGACAATTACATCCTGTAGCATTCTGGTCCCTGAAGTTTTCTGCACCAAGTTAAACTATGTGATCACAGACAAAGAACTGCTAGCGATTAAAGCAGCCTTCAAAGCATGGAGACACTACCTTCTTGGAGCGAGACATACAGTCGCTGTCATCACGGATTACCGCAATCTACCATACTTGAAGACCGCCAAAGCCCAATCCTCACGCCAACTTCGTTGGGCTCTTTTCTTTGCGGAATACGATTTTATCATCACCTACAGAACCAGAGTACGCCATGGGAAAGCAGACGCTCTGTCACGCATGAGTGAGGAAAAAGAAACTTTTACCACGTCTGAGCCCGTGGCCATCATTCCATAAGAAAGAAACCAGAACAAAATTGCTGCAACCACCTGTTTGGACGACCTGAAAACCGATCTCCGATGAATCCATCGACACAGCAGGAATGGCTATCTAGAGGAGACCAATACACCATTGAACATGATCTACCATACTTTCAAGGGAGACTGTACATTCAGGACAAAAAAACTACAAGATCAAATAATAGCAAACTATCATGATTCACTAGTGGAAGGACATCCAGGAATTGCCAAGACTAAAGCTAAAATACAAAAAAACTATTGGTTGGCCAACTTGGAGAAAAGACATTCCCCAATTTATCGCGACCTGTGGTGTCTGCGCACAACACATCTCAAAAACAAAACCCAGCCGCTTTACTGCGTCCATTGATGGTACAGCCAGCACCGTGGCATACGTTGTCAATGGACTTTATCACAGATCTTCCTCCCTGCAATGGATATAACACCATCTTAGTTATTGTGGATTTGTTCTCCAAAATGGCCCATTTCATCCCATTAAACTCCCCACTGCTTCCGCCCTCGCCACTGTGTTTTTGGAACAGATTGTCAGATTATACGGGTTCCCATCAATATTACTATCAGATCGTGGAACTCAGTTTGTCTCAGCACTCTGAAGGAGATGCTGCAAAATAGCCAAAATCGACCTCTGGTTATCCACTAGTCATCATCCTCAAACTGATGACCAAACCGAACGGACCCACCAAACCTTGGAGCAATATCTAAGGTGTATGTTGCAACAAACTGAGGAATCCTGGAAAGACATACTTTGGTTGACCGAATATGCCTACAACAATTCCATCCACACTAGCACCGGACAGACTCCATTCTACACGGTGCATGGTCGACATCCTCGAACGTCCGATTTTGATTCACTTGACGAATTGGAAATGCCAGCAGTGACAACCTTACATAAAACCATCACTCGGATTCTTAAAGAGGCAGCAGAACATTTGACCAGAGCTAAAGAGAAGCAGAAACAGTTTGCAGACCGACTCCGAAGAGAGGCCCCATATTATCAGGTCGGAGGCAAGGTTTGGTTAGCATCCAAAAACATTCCCCTTCCACAAACCTTCCGTCCCAGGTACCTGGGGCCTTATCCCATCAAAGCCATGATAAACCCTTCTGACATGAAATTGGAACTACCACCTAATATGCGAATCCATGCGTTATTCCATGTTTCACTCCTGAAACCAATGAAACAAGGTACTCGGATTGATGCACCACCCGAGCCCGACATTGTAGAAGGAGAACCGGAATACGAGGTCAAAGCTATTCTGGATTCCAAGATAGTGCGATCCAAGCTGTACTACCTTATAGACTGGAAGGGTTATGGACCTCAAGACCGTACCTGGGAACCCAGTGAATTTGTCCACGCTCCACGACTGTTCAGACAATTCCATCGCAACAATCCTACCAAGCCAGGACCAGGAGAAAGAACACCCATGAGAGGGGCCTTGATGGGGAGTGCTGTCATGGCCACTGGCCCGAAAACACAGACCCCGCACCATCAGGGGACGAGGGTAAGCGGTAACACAGCTTTTAATTGTCCCTTTGGGACAATAAAGCATAGAGGGCCCAGCTGGACTTAGTCCTGGCGCCTTTGGCACCAGGCTCATGAACAAATGTAAGCTGACACACTTTATTTGGTGCAAAAGTACTTTAATTCACCTGCAGGAACTTCCACGTGCATTTATTTGGGCGTGGCTGCTGGGGAAAACTGGATTGCACGTGCAGCATCCTTTAGGATTGGCAGGGTGGGGCCGGTAAGCCAAGTCTAATGGGCGTGGCCAGAGCTAGACGATACAAGTCCGCCCAGCCTTCATGCAAGCGCTTTGTGTTATTTTGCACTGATGGCAGCGTAACGCTCACCGCCGCCTCAGCGCATCTTACCTTTGATTCCAGCTACCAGCCTCAGCACTTACCTTGAAACCTGTTCTTGTCTGCACGCATCACAGCTGACTCCGGCATTCATTACCCATCTCCAGACCTCCAGAAAGCACCACTTCAACCCTAATATCGCGGCACAGCGAGCAGTTCATCTGAAGACGGCACCTGCAAGAGAAAAAGATAAAGACAAGGTTAGAAATTACAAAGACACTGGGCCTCATTACGAGTCCGGTGGTAACCGTGCCGGAAATTCCGTCAGGTTACCGCCGGACTCGTATTACCATTCCGCCTCCGTGATTGCTGGAATCACTGGGGCAGGATACACCCTTGTCAGCGAAAGCCTTTCATGACAGAATTGCTGGCCTGTCAGAATACATGTGTATCCCCGAGCCACAACAGCAGCTCCCTGAAGCTGGAGTACGGAGGTCCTCGGCATCAAGGCTGAGGCTCGGTCGGGCATCCCCCTTCAAAAAAATGTGGAAGAGCGTTGGCCAAAAAGGACTGGCTGAAGCCCCACTTCCCACAACCGGTCATCAAGAAGCTTGATGCTAGGTCAGGCAAACTGAGGGGGACAACATACTACTCTACACACCTGCAGCCCCTGTCATCAGTAATCGATGCAGCGTCTATGTATGCCAAAACCCAGGCTTCATTGTCCAGTACCGCCACTATGGCCCTGCTCAACAAGGAATAAAAGACCCTTGATGCATATGGCAAGTAGGTCTATTGAAACGCAGGACTACATCTCCGGCAGGCCAACGCAGATGCAATCCTCGCCGCGACTAACCAACGCCTGTGGAGGGAGAGATGTCTTCCTGCCTGATATCCCCAAGAACAAACCACGCTCCTTTAAAGCAGGTCTGGCAGAGGTGAAAATCGTAGCCCAAGATATGATGAGGCTTCAGTGGGACACATTGATACGGCGAACAGAGCGATCTGTCTGGCAAAAGACATGAGACGCACTGCCTGGTTGAAGGCCACTAGGTTCAACCAAGATGTCCAGGACAGAATCCTCGATCTCCCATTTGGGGGGGGGGGGATCTCTTCCCATGCCTCAACTGACGAGGAGCTGGACAAAAAGACTAGCCCCCAGACAGTGAAGTCTCTGGCCATACTGACAAAATCGGCCACTAGACCCTTTGCTCAGTCTCGGTCTCGGTCGGACAAAGGGCACTCATTTGGCAGCTTTCGAGGGATCCAGGGCCGTAAAAGCCAGGCAGCCGGAAAGATCTCCCAGTCAACACTGGAGAAAGCACCACAAAACAGCTCAAAAGGGCTTCTTTCAGTCCCCCTCCTCTGCCGCAGCCTCTGACCAAAAGAATCAATGACACTCCGTGTCAGGTCCGCAGCACCCCAGTCAGGGGGAGGCTGGCCCTGCAGTCAGGCTTGGCGGGCGAAGTTTGCGAATTCTGGGTCCTCTCAGTAGTGTTTTGGGGATTCTGGTTACCTCTTCCCTCTCCCCCTCCCAGTTCCCTTCCACTCCCACAGATCGGCACACTATCACTCTTAGTGGAGATTCGAGAGCGAAGCGGTAGAGCAGGTTCCCCCCTCCCAGCAGTGGCAGGACTTTTACTCCTGCATCTTCGCTATCCAGAAGAACAACTAGGCGGGTGTTGTATCTTTCTTCCCTGAATCTTTACCTACCCTTGCAAAAATTAAGCGCTGGCATCACCATCTTTATTGCCGAGACATTGTTTGGGTGAGACTGGACGTGTTCCCTGGACCTGAAGGCAGCGTATCTCCATGTTCCCATTGTACAGCCTCGCCGGGCCTTCCTCAGGTTCTGAGTCATGGGTCTGCATTTCCAGTACAGAGTTCTGCACTTCGGGCCAAATTCAGCTCCAAGAGTCTTCACAAGGCTCATGAATGTGGTGGAGGCTCGCCTCAGATCGGAGGGGTTACATGTCTACCTGTACCTCGACGACTGGCTAGTCAGGTGGTGTTCTCCGGAACAGGTCTGGTATTCAGCGTACAGACTCATCTCCACCCTTTTTGAACTGTGGTTTTCGATAAACTACTAGAAATCTCAGCTCGCCCCCTACTCCGGGGCTGGTGTTCCTGGGCATGCTGTTGGACACACAACAGCAGAGAGTGTTCTCCACGGGGGACAATTTGATAGCGGTCAGATAGGCAATCTCCCATTTCTGCAGCCGATCGAGCACCACAGCCTGGTGGCATCAACACCTTCTGGGGGTGTTGGCAGAATGTCTCCTGGCAATCCCCTATACCAGGCTCTTCAGGAGGAGGCTCCAGCTGAATTTCGTGGATTCCTGGGACCAGGAATCGGGCCATCAGGGGGCTCCTTTCTCCATACCACAGCACCTCGACGACGACGTCAGATGGTGGAAACGGGAGGATAATATTCCGGTGGGCAGGCCCTTCTGTCCACCCCCCATAGACTACACCATTACCATGGATTATTCGCTCCACGGCTGGGGAGCCAACATGGGTGCACGGTCTTTGGACCTCAACCGACCGGCAGAATCACATAAAATGGCTGGAGCCTATCGCTATACAGTTGACACTCAGGTCTTTTCAACCGACCATCACGGGCAGATTGGTGTGGATGCAGGCAGACAATATGATCTGCATTTTTTATATCAACAAGCGTGGGGTACCAGATCCCCACACTTGTGCACGTTGACCCTAGAATGGGAGTGTGGCTCTCAGCGGTACACCTTTCAGGGGAGTCCAATCTGGAAGCAGAAAGCCTCCGCCACCTGGCCGCCAACAGTTGGCAGAACTGTCTCTGGAGCGGGGTGTAACACTGCTGGGGCCTGGTTCCTGAGCAGCTGACGCTCCAGCACCTTCAGCTGTCTTCCGACAATCTGGAGAGGATTCAGATTGCCAGGAGCCAGGCTACACTCAAGCAGTACAAAAGCAAGTGGACTTGATTCTGCTTTTGGGCTAAGGAACACAGGGTCCACCCACTGACATGCACACTCGACCAAGTTTTGTCAATTTCAGCATATCTTGCCAGGTCTGGCGTCTAGGTTGATACCTATAGAACGTACCAGGCCGCTATCAGTGTTTATAACTCTGACTTTCTCATCCTCTCCTCGGCCAATGCCATAGTAAAAAAGCACCTCACGGGACTGACCAGGTTGTTCTCTCTGGTAAAGTGTCCTCATCCAGTCTGGGACCTGAATGTAGTCCTAAGCGCTATCGCGCATAAACACTTTGAGCCCATGGCCACGGCAGACATCATGTTGATCACGCTAAAGACTGCCCTTTTAGTCGGGCTTACTTCAGCTCCCCGAGTGAGTGAGATCCAGGTGTTAGTCGCCTCTGAGCCATACACAAGGTTTCACAAGGACAAGGTTGTGCTCCGCACACACCCCAAATTTCTTCCGAAGATGGTTTTGTCCTTACACATCGAGGAGATTGAGCTCCCCACATTATTCCTAGACGCCAAGGAAGATGCAGAGGATACGCTCCACTGCTTAGACATCAGGAGGGCGTTGATATTCTATCTGGATAGAACAAAGGGCTTCCGTAACACAGATGCACCATTTGTAACATTCGGAGGCTCTAGGCCTGGGCAGCAGGCCTCCAAGGCCTCCATAGCCCGATGGATGACGGCGACTATCCAGGAGGCATAGAAGGTGCAACGTAAGGAGGCGCTGCAGGGCATGCATGTGCATGCAGTAAGAACTAAAGCGACATCAGTTGCCTTCCAGCACCACGTTCCCCGGCAGGTTATCAGCAGGGTGGCGACATGGGCCACACCTTTGGTGTTTTGCAAGCATTACTGCTTGGATACCAGTGCCAAGGCTGATGCAGCATTTGGCCAAGCGGTGCTGCACAATCTGTTTGCCTAAGAGGTCAGACTCTCCTTCGCAGGGCGTTGTATCAGTTGTAATCGCCCATACAGGATGGAGGAAAGGGGACGGGATTTAGGAGTAATTAAGTGTTAATCACCGAAGTGACTTGCATACTCCTAGTCCTTAGTCCCCTTTGGTCCATACATCCCACCATCCATCCCCCTAAAATAAGACCAGTGAGGTTGTTAGACTTTAAATACAGCCGACGCATAATAAGTGGACTCAGGTGTGGTGCCAGTGGGCGGGGTTAAGGGAGCCCATGCTCCCGAGCCCAGCCCCGCGCGCCAGTAAATTTAAAGGGGGAAAGTCTTTTTCTGGTGGAAAAGAGGTTCCGTTCCCGTCCCTCACAAGGGACGCCCATACATGATGGAGGAAAGGGGACTAAGGACTAGGAGTACGGTAGTCACTCCGGTGATTTACACTTAATGTATGTACTAATGAGGTAAAGTATGCTGACGTGTATAACTGCAATGGTGTATTTTAAAGCAACCTATACTGATTACTGCTGGTACAAAAATGGTGTATGCGCAAAGAAATGCATTATATATTTATCTAGTAGTGCTGGAAAAGGAATTATTTTCTATGCATTCGGCCTCTTACTAAGGTAGACTTTTAGGCGTTGCAGTGTTCCGCAAGAAGCCTGGTGTGTTGTACCCATGCAACAGGTAAAAACCATGAGAAGCATAACATTGTGATGAGTTTCTATCTTTTAAACGTGTGTCCGCTTAAATGTGTGCACACTGCAGTTAATGTGAGCAGCAGTATGACCTTAAAACTACAATATCTATATTCTAAGGTTTTGTATGGTGTTTCTAAATTATTTATTTTCAACATATTAGTTCTCTAACTGATGTTACACACCTGGTTCTTTTATTCACTTGCTTTACTATCCTGCAGTATTCTGAAACTGATCTTACTCTATTCTAAAAAGTTAAGTATTCTTGCTCTTAGCAGAGCACACCAAAGTGAATGTCTATAGTAGTGAATCATTTAGTGCAATACTTACTTATAGTTTTTCATTGCTAAGGATTTGGCTAAAGCCTAAATATATAAATGTATTTTTATACATTCTGCCTTACTTGTGTTTTTAAGAGTGTTTTGGGTGTGCTTAACTGAAGCATTCACCACTCTCAAATTCTCCTTAGTCCAAGCCTTCCTGTTCAGTCAAAACACCCAGAGTTTGGCTAGACATTAGTGTCTATACCTGGCCACCATAATAGGATGTCCTCTCACAATCTGTCCACAGGGCTGAAACTGAAAATCCATCTCAAAACCCACCCACTACCTAATAGATACAATTTCATTGCCTGTCAAGCAGCCAATGAAATGTAATGATGTATGTGACTGACAGTCACATAAAGTGTCAAAGTGGGCT
This sequence comes from Ambystoma mexicanum, assembly GCF_040938575.1. NCBI lineage: Eukaryota > Metazoa > Chordata > Amphibia > Caudata > Ambystomatidae > Ambystoma > Ambystoma mexicanum. The sequence continues at coordinate 648,592,186 of NC_090939.1, read as the reverse complement.
GTTTGGGCATGAAATAATACTGGCTGGGCTGCACCTCTTACACCCTGCCAGCCACCTAACGTAAATACTTACATTGTGTGTTGCTCCCGTCTCGCTCTGTGCAGCTGTCAGTGAAAAACCTGCGCGCACCCGTGGAAGCCCCTGTAAGTCCCGCTTTGCCGTGGACCTCTGTTACAGCTGTATTGGATTTGTATCTTTCCTACGACTGTTTGCGCTATTTCAAGGAGAAAGAGAAAGGAACTGCAAGCCCCAGAAGGTGAAGACGAATATAAGGAAGCGTATATATATATATATATATTGACATTTATATACAGACTCTTATACTGTCTTTTTCACTTTGTTTAGGCACTGCACTCTACGCCTAGTGGGTGTGCCTATAAAACCGTGCTCACGCACGCACCGCACGCGCGCACCCGTCAAAGCCCCTGTAAGTCCCGCTTTGCTGCGCCGTTCGGGGCTAGCGGGGTTCCGGGTTGGGAGTTCTTTCCTTCGATTGTGTTCCTACTCCGTTTACTTTTTTATTTTTAATAGAGCCCTGGTGAGCACAATTGCGAGACGAGGTCCTTGCTCACTACCGAGGGTTGCTATTTGAATCCATGGCGTTTATATCAAAGGGCCCATCGACTCACAACGGCCATGCCTCCCAATATACAACATCGTATCATGTCCGAGTCACAGCCCCTTCATGATGAGCCTCCAACAGCCGTGGCGGCTGCTTATACGTGCTCGACTCCAATCTCCAAAACCAAATCGAGTAATAAGAAGAAAGGGGCTGTGTCGAATAATGTTGACATCTGTAAATATGGTTTGGGACCTGCAGGGAGTGCTGCTTCGGTTGTCACTCCAATTGCATGTGAATTTCATCCTCCTTCTATCAACGGCAATGTTGCTCTGAACTCTGCCACAGGAGTATATGATCATGCTCCGACTGTTTCTGTTGACAAATCACAGGCTAAAAGAAATGTTAAAGCTGCTAATATTGCTGTCTCTCTCACAGACAGCATGATATTACGTAATGCCCTATCTGGCGCTCCGCGCCTTGTTACTTCTGATATGTCGAATGCTAGTGAAGATGCAGTGATTGAACTTGATTCGATTAACTCGTGCTTCTCGGCCACAGCATATGATTCTAAACTCTCACAGTCGCCTGACATGTTCCAGCATTCTAGCTGTAACATCTAAGCCTTAGCTGTGTCTTACATTGCCCCGACGCCTCGAGGAGCTAATGGCGAAACACAAATCTCACCAAAAACATCAGAGCCTTCCAAAACCTCTCAATTGACTCTTGAGGTGATAAATATTGCACTAATGGCTTTAGCCAAGCTATTTGAGTCGGTTGATGGCACAGTCAAAGGTCTCACAGATAATTTTGATATGATGAGACTTGAACAAATAACCATGACAACTGCCATTGATCGATTACAAAGTGGTTTTAATGAAAAACTCAATAATGCATTGAATTTACAAAAGGACATAATCCAGTCTCTGGCCCAGAAGCTAACTGCAAATGTGAAAAACAATATGGTTTATGCTGATGTTCAGACACAAACAACCAAGTATATAGATTGTCAAATTGTAGAAAATATCTCTGATTCTACAATTACTGATTTCTCTCCTCCAACTACACAGTCAGTCGAGCTCAAAACATCTGTGCTGTTTGTCAAAGGCATCATAATTGAAAAACATGTGATGACAGGTCTTGTTCCGTCACCACATCTCGCTCAACATTCCAGTCACACGGATAAATCTAAGTGCACGACGCAGGAGCCCAAAATCACTTATCCTGTTTTTGATTTAAGAGCCACAAAGCAAGTGGAGTCAGTGAAATCTAAGACAAAGAAATCACAACAACAAAAAAATCTAAGAATGTTAAGTCCTCCAAAACAGTAGCTGCGTCTTCAACTAAACAATTCATTAACAACTTAACGCGTCCTAATAGCAGATCACTTGCCGCTGCGAGCTCCATAACAAAAAAATATTTAGCTTTGGCGAACTCGGGGGGAGGGGGGGGGGTGAACCGAACTCCCCTAGTCTTGTGATTCTCCGGGAGTGATTATAGATCATCCCCCTCTAGATGAACTAATTAAATTAGCGGCAGTCCATCAGTCCTCTCAGCCAAGCAACCGAAAGATCATGTCTATGCCTTCTCATCTGGGCTCCAGCCTCATCCCTTCAAAAGGAAACGCGGTCTCTCCACTGATACTGTGGCTTCAAGACAAGCTTTAAGGCGCAAAATTGATCTGTATTTAGAGCAGCGAAAATTTGAACCTCCTTGTTTTCCGATTATTGCAAATGGGCCGGCTAAATGCGCCGCCGTAACCATAACCACACCTTTACTAGTGGCGCCCATCAACGAAAACAAGGTCCCTATACTCAAACGTGTATCCTTTGCTGAAAAAGAGCATCAGGTGTCACAATGCCAACTACAAGTAAATGAAAATAATGGGAATTTCGACCAAACTGACCTTGAGGAAATTAGAGATTCTATAGCTCGGTTGTAGCAGTTGAATGCGAGACAAGGTTTTGTGTCCCCAGCAAGCACAACCTTAGATAATAATCAAAAAAATCCCCAGATGACGCATAGACATATGCTTGCACCCCCCAACATGACGCCACCCAGACGGTCTGTACCGCTATCCAAAAAGGTAAATCCAAAAGTAGCAACAAGGCACTCTTTGCTACTCACATGTCGACCAGAAATCACACCATCCTATATCATGAATCGACAGAGCATTCTAAAACATTTCTCTGATAATATTGCGCTCAGAGAAATTGGGTCCGACGACTTTGATCAAATTGAATTCCCCAATAAAAAATATCTTGGTATAGCTCTTATATGGACCCGCTCTTTGATTATACGCAATATTATTTGGGCAGCAAAGGAGGCTCTGTTCAATTTGGGTTTCCTGATCTCACATAATGCCGATACGAAAAGACCCTTAAAATCTTGTCTTAAGACTGATCAGAATTCTCACTTGTATACTTCAAAATATAATGCGACAGAAGTTTTGTCTGGTCCCAAGGAATACAATCATATTACCAGAATATAACTAGATTTGCTGATGTCCAGGTGTGCTTGTCAGTTATCAGTTGGAATACCTGATGATTTAGTCATTTTGTCAATAATCCTCAGAGTATCCTGGGAGATTACGATCTTATATTCCTTCAGGAAACTTAGCTGACAATCCCCCCTACCTGGAATAATTACGACATTCAGCTAGAACCTGAAATACGAGCTGCCAAAGGAAGGCCCATGTCAGGGTTGCTCACTGCTACAAACATCCTAGCCAATAGGCAATTGTTTCCACTGCCCGCTGTTAATTCTTTCATCCAATGCTCATATGTTATTGTCAGTTCTTTTAAAATTGCATGTATTAATTTATACTGGAATCCTATGGGCATTTCGACTATGGTGTTTCTCAAAAATCTAGCAACCGCCTTGGAGAATATTATTCTGACACATGGCATTATACTTACTATTGTCGCTGGTAATCTGAATCTACACCTTCTGAATGGAGAATCATCAAAAAATAAGAATGAGTTGAACTGTGGAATAATTTTGCTAAGACTTGGGATTTGGTGATGCTGAATGGCACGAATATGGCCGATTGCTCTCCCCTTGCAACGTGGTTTAGACAAAATCAGAGTGCAATCATTGATTATGTTTTTGTGACAAGAACTCTTTGCTCATATAACTGATTTCACAGTAAAAATATCTAAACACAGTGATCACCGACCGTTGTCATTAAAGCTAACCTTGTCCTCTACTCCTTGTCTGCAGAGACAACTGCTCTTGGGTTCGGTTGAAATAAATAACTCATTAAATTGGCTGAAATGGTCCGACAAATCACTTGTGCATTACCGTGATCATCTAAAAGCTTATGACCAGGCATGCTTGGAAACTGTTCTCCAAATAATATGGCGCCTTATGATTTAATGGAGTTATATGCCACTATGCAGAACTCTAAATCGAACATAATTCAAGCACGTGATAACGCTGTCTGCCTTAGGAAATCAGTTTTTAGAAAGCAGAAAAGACAAGTCCAAACTCTACCACTGGCTCTAAGGGCTGCAGCCTTAAGAACTATTAAAACTGCTTATAGAAATTGGATGCAACGCCCTCCTGATGTCTAAGCAGTGGAGCGTATCCTCTGCATCTTCCTTGGCGTCTAGGAATAATGTGGGGAGCTCAATCTCCTCGATGTGTAAGGACAAAACCATCTTCGGAAGAAATTTGGGGTGTGTGCGGAGCACAACCTTGTCCTTGTGAAACCTTGTGTATGGCTCAGATTAAATTAACCAAACAACAAAATGATGGTGAATCCATGCTTAAGCACATTCAAACTAAAAATACTGTCCAAATCTGGCAATTACTCAATTCATTTACTGAGGTTTCACAACTAACTTCCCAAATAAATGGTGTTACGGAAAACGACTGGACAACCCACTTTTCTGCTATCTATGCTGCCACAATCTCATATGAGGCTCCGTGCCTGCTCCCAACCATCTTTGATTTGAAGTTTGATGAAGAAGAAATTAGTTACTTCATCAACAAGGCTAGCACATCCCGAGCCCTGGGTCCAGACGGACTATCTAATGCTGTAATAAAAAAGAATGTTGATCTTTGGACTTCCATCCTATATATTTTATTTCGGTTAATTCTACGTAATCAAAAGCTACCAAAATCTTGGACTCATTCAATTATTGTTCCTATTCATAAACGCGGCAATTGACAGAATCCCATGAGCTATCGGCCCATTTCACTTTTAGATGTGCCTGGGAAAATATTTGGCAGACTGGTCCTGCGTGACTTTAACGCCTGGTCACTTTCAACCCGTCGAAGAGACCCATTTCAAACTGGGTTTGTCGCTGGACTAGGTACTGCATGCAATTGAACACTTCTTAATGCTATCAAGTTCTCTTACGCCATGCGGAAACAACCACTTTATGTGGCTTTTGTTGATTTACGCATGGCGTTCGATTCAGTTGATAGAGAGCTTCTTGTGCGCAAACTGGTGAAATATGGGTGCCCTGAATCGTTGATAAAAATTGAGAGCCTTTTACACACAAACACATCTGTGCAAATCAAACTGAACATGGAAGGCATTCTTTCTAACATTATTAAAACTGCAAGAGGCTTGAAGCAAGGATGTATACTTGCCTCAACATTATTCAACCTCTTCTTACTGGATTTAGCAGATGATTTTGCCTCAGCTATAACAGATTCTCCTAAATTAGAAAACCAAATAATATCATGGCTCCTTTACGCAGATGATTTGGTACTGATTTCCCAAACTCCCTCTGGGTTGCAAACCCTTCTTGATGTACTAGATTTATTTGTATCTTCCAATAACTTAACAGTGAATCGGGATAAAACGCAAATCATTATACTGTGAAAACCGAAATCTTCCTTTTCAAATAAGTACAAATGGTCAATAGATAATCAAAATCTGCAAGTGATTTCAGAATGCAAATATCTAGGGAAGAAGTTTAACAATCTTACCTCCTGAAAAATCGCTTGAATCAGCAATGATAGCTAAACTTACAATGTTGATTTCTCAGGCCAAAATTATTTTGGCAAAATTTGATAAGTTTACATGTATGCCCATCATGTCCTATTAGCAACAAAAGGTTTTACCAGTCATCACCTATGGGATGGAATCTCTGTTACCCAGAACTCAAGTATTCTGGAATCGGATAGAGGCAAAGTTTTAGAAAAACATACTTAATTTACCAAAAAGTACGCCAACTTTGTTACTTAGATATGAACTCGGCCTTCTATTAATACATATACAAGTCACCTGGAAAATGTGCACATTGCTTAGGAAATGTCTATTGGGTTTTTCTAACCGAGATAGTCTGGCCATCCTAGCTAATCATTTGTTGACCTCAAATCAGTAATTTCCCTTAAATTGGAAAACGCATACTTTGAATGCTCTTGCCAATGCTGATATCTCGACCAATCTCCTTCTTATGAATCCGAGCAGAGCAAAGATCAAACTTTATCAATTTGATTGGCTATGTACTGTAGAAAAATGCATAAAACTTAAGGATTTCAATAGGAATCTTTTTGGTCACAAACGATTTCGCACAATGGCTGACTATCTTGTTAAATGTCCATCTCCAACTTTGAGAATGAAAATTCTAAGAGTGCGACTGAACTTGTGGCCAGTGAACGAGATTCTGGTTAGAAGAGGCCTTCTCAAAAAAGAATTAATTCATTGTCGTTTCTGTAAAGAGGCTTCATATAAAGAAACTCTTTGTCACATCATCACGAAATGTAAAGCCTTCATGCCACACCGTCTGAAACTTGTCAAATGCATGACATCTAAGCACATTCAAAGATCTGACAATGAGACATGGGCTGAAATCTTTGGAACTGGTAAAATCTCAGTTAGAATTGCAACTATTCATATTCTCGACGTTGATTTTCCGCATGAGCGAAAGGTGATTGCAAGTACAAAATGAAAATGGAGTACCTAAGTATTATTATTACACGCAATACTTTGTTAAAGAGTTTCAATTCTCATTCTTTTTCTCATTGCTGATTGTAGAGTGATTATGCTGAAATTAAGCTAACATTTTAATGCTTATTGATACGTATCCATGCTTTTGTTTTATTGTTTAATTGCCTTTTTTCTATATATGTAAGGTATGTTTAATTTTTATAATACCACTAAATGATGAATTTTATGTATTTGTAAAGTTGAATTGTCAACTAAATCAAATAAAAAAATATTTTTTGAAAAAAAAATGAAAAACCTGCCTTGGGATGAGCCTGAATGCTATGCTTGCCCCCACGCCATGCTCAGGTCCAGGTCGAGCAGAATTTTTTTTTTTATTAAATAACTATTCTCTCCCAAGTCTTGGCGGGTGCCTACCTAGAGCATGCTGCACTGTGCAGTCAGGCTTCAATGCACACTGCACTATCTGGGGGGCAGCGCCCCCGCACCTTAAACAAGCAGCAATAACTAAGCCAAATATAGCAACAAGTGACACATAAGAACAAGGCATTTCAATAGCTGGAGTGTAAGACAGGAATTCACAAATGCATAGAAAATAAGAAGCACCAGCTAAAATTGTATTCTTTGGACCTAAACTCAAGGCACCCTAAGGGAACCTGGGAAAAATGTCATTGTCCAGGGAAGTACCTGTAAAAGTCGATTCCAGGGGGGTTTAGGAAAAGATTTTATAGTTCCTCAAGAAATAAAGGACAATGTCAGTATGCAGTTCTGCAGACGTGATGAAAAGCATGGTTTGCCCCATTTCTAACCACAGGTGCAGAGGTGGTGGCAACCTACCAGAGGGGACACCAGTGAACATCCCCTTTAAGAGATCCAGGTTCGAGCCCCAACAGCACCGGGATAAGATGCAGCCAAGCATGATTCAGCTCCCAATGTAACATGGGAAATTTGGTTCATGCATGCTAGCAGATGCAGAAATCTTTGACGATGGACCGTGCAGGCCAATTAACGTGACCATCGAGATTAACCCACCAACCTCGGGCCAAGAGGTAGTCCTCATGGTCATTGTTCCAGAAAATGCACTTCTACTATGGTGGAACAACCTAGTAAGTACAGCTCTTCTTTTGCAGGGTGAACTGCAGGATCCAATCATGCAGGGAAGCGTGGCCCAACAACAACCATGACAGCCCAATAGAAGAACAATCGCCCTTCCTTGGAGTGGGACCTACCATCCAGAAGTGGAGGTGGCTCCAGATGGACATACAAACCTGACTAAGGCAGGTTCCGGAGGCTCTACGAGCAAAGGAGAGTGGCACACCCGCAGAAACGGTCCCATAACTCACATGACAGTGGAGGCAGCCCAGGAGAGCCCAGAGGGGTAGATTAGGTTGAAGCTTTGGAGTCCCAGCATTCTTCCAGTTAACAGTAGCTTCCAACATGAAGGTAGGACACTCGGTTGTTAAAAACAGGAAGCAGCAGTAAAATGGCCTGGAAAACAGTCCCAGCATGAGAACTGTCCCAAGCTAATGAGGATGGCCGTGAGAGGATGCAGAAGGCCCAGGAAGGACATCCAGCCACCGAAAATCAGAACCGGAGCTAAGCCCAGGACACAGGGACTAGCCAGTATAGCCAGATCTGATCCTACACATGCACAATGGCCCAAATTGGAGAGAATTGTCCAACAGGCATGTAAACCTGCTTCTCCTGAACGTTCCAGCAGAATTGAGTGCAAGCACAGTGTCTCCCCTGGATATCACACCCACACCAGGGCTGGCCTAAGCCAGCCCACAAGTCACAGATGGGGATTTAAAACAAAGTGTGGCTGCCATATGTTGTCCACATAATTACAAACACAACATTATAGGGTCAAAACATTATCTTCTCTTAAACGGAGGGTTTCTGGACCTGGCCCCAAAAACTGCCAACAGCTCAGGACCACCCCAACAGACAGTGTGACATACCAGTTCAAACCATTACAAAGGGTACATGGGTGAGTCCACATCGTCGGAACGGGTAGTGTAGGCCTGTCCTGTGGTTTCCCTAGACAAAGGAAGCCCAATAAACAAAATGACTGAGGGTACAATTTAAAAAAACATTGTTAGCCCAACGGCTACCCTTAAAGTACATTGGGCTACCAATATAGTAAATCGACTTGCACCCCTGTTCAAAACTGAACTACAGTTGACACTAGCCTACACCCTAAAATCAATGTAATGTGTTATCATCACCCTACATTGGTTTTAGGCACAAACTGGTTGGTTACAATATACCCCGGGCCTAGGAGCCTTATAAGCTACCAACGTATAAAGGGTCAAGTGAGAGGAGAACTTCAGTAGAAGGTCAGAGATATAAGAAGGGCAAAAAGCAAAAGTATTAGTTGACCCTAAAAAGGGTCAGCAGACCCTCCAAAAATGAAATTGTGTGCAAACAGACCTGTCCCCTTATGACAAATACAAATATATTTAAAAAAAGAGATTCCATGTTTTATTTTATTTTTTTTACATTTAGCAACTCTGCTGCACAGTATCTATATGTCTACCACTGGAGCATTTTAATGCTAAGGATGTGGACGTCCACATCCCTAATAAATAAATGAATTAATGCAATTAGTACTGTGACAAAAATTCATGCCATTGTTAAGCTTATCAGCAATGTTGATATTTTTGTACATTTGTGCTTTGAATTTTCACATTGAAGTTATAATTTTATATCTCCATAACAAACTAGATAATATACCTCCTTTAAATGCGAAGTGGTTAAGGGAAGTATTTAAGAATTATATATTTTTTATTTATATGTAAAAATATGTTTTGCATACCCCCTGGAAAACCGTTTGTTACAGATTATGCACATGCAGTACAGTGTTCAAAATTGTTCTTAGTTACCAGGACATTTATTTTTTGATTTCAGCCTAAGGAAGCAGAGTCTTTCCTTATGAACCTCTCAGAAGAGATCCAGAGACGACTAGAAGCAGCTGGAATGAAAGGGCATAAGTTAACTCTAAAGATCATGGTCAGGAAAGCTGGGGCACCAATAGAACCTGCAAAGTTTGGAGGTCATGGCATCTGTGACAACATTGCCAGGTAACTTTGCAATGATAAATTATGAATGTTTACCCTATTTGACAGTTATCGGCGGTGCATAACGAGCAAATGCTTAATATGACCTCTGTACTAGTACAGATAACATATACTACTTGAAGCAAAAATAGAGTGTTTCCACATGAACACCATGGTTTCAATAGCCAATACAAGTAAAGGAGTCATCTAACCCAACTTTCATTTGGTGTCCACGTAATTAGACACAACAATATAGGGTCAAACCTTTATCTTTTAATCTGAGGGGCAAGCAGTCAACCATTACATGCATTAACTGGCTGCTCGTCTTAAAGAGAACCATGAACTACAGTCATTACCTGATGCAAGAAATGGACCACTATGAAAAAATCATTGTAGCCAAATATGTTGATCCATAGTTACTCCTATGTCCCGTCCCCTTTCATGCATACTCTTTGGGTATAGTCCCTTAAGGGGGCAGGACCCGCAACATGATGCAATACAGCAATATAAACTGAAATACAAATAGGTGGGCGGATGAGGCCATGCCAAACCCTGATCCACCCCTGCGCATGCTCATGGTTCTACTGGTAATCATTTTCTCTGCACAGATATACCTTTTTCACTGTCAAGGCAACTCATTCCCTTTAACTCACTGAGCTGCGAGCAATTCATTGAATCCAATGCCATGCCAAGAGGTGTGAGGTATCATGAGACCTAATGTAAGGGGTGATCCTGCCATGCTGTCTCAGGAGCCTTCAATTTGCCTATGGGCTGTTGTGTCTTGCAGGACCAGTTTATTTATTTCCACCTGGAGGGTTGACCTTTGTTGTTTCTTTGGAGTGGCCATCACTGATTGCTGCCTGCATTATGTCATGGGGGTTGGAGTGGTGGCCTGTTCTACAGCCTAGCAGTGGTGCAAGCTGTCCAGTATTCAGAACCGATCAATTGAAGCATGAACAGCTAACTATCTGGACCCAAAACCTGATGCTGAAAGTGATCTCTGCATCTGAGACCCCTGGACTTCCATCAATGGCACCAAGGCACGACATAAGGGGGCCAGCAATTTCAAGATACTCTACAGTGGTCTCTGAGTGAATCAGAGCACAGGGTGTGAGTAAACATACCTGTTCCTAGCCCCAGCGTTTAACACATTTAAAGTCCTTACACCACCTCTCTTTTGCCTGATGGTAATTGGTGTATTTCTTGTCAAGGCTCTTCCACTGGGCTCTGTTAGGGAGATGTATAATGTTGGTGCTGCATCCCCTCTCCTAGTGAGACCCCCCAGCACTTTTTGCAGGACTTATGGACATTTTTCTAGAATCCAGAATGAGTGGAGCCTTTTAGCACTTATTCATTCTTATGGGCTCTATCTTTTGGAACGCTATACTTTGTATTTTATGTTTCCTATGGAGTCTACTTTCTTCCATAACACTTAAAGGCATCTGTATTTTACTATTGCAGCACACTGCTCCTTATGGACAGTGTTTCTGGGGACCCTTAGGGTCCCCCTTTGAGATTATTTTCTATAGCCTAGAGTAGCTACAGTTCTTAAGTGTTAGGACAGTTTTTCTGAAGTCCAACTAAGGGCTTAGTAAAACCATTCAACTGAGAACAAGACTCCACTCTTAGCATAAGACTGTACCACCTGAGTATACGGTAGCGTAGACGGAGCAAGCCAGGCTTACCTTAGGAAGGAGAGAGGGCTGTAGAATCAGTACAAAGAAATTGTAGTACACGTATGCTCCAAAGAAACACTGAAAAATATGTATTGTAAAAATAAAGGGTTTATTTAAATACAAGTGGACAAAGGTAAATCTTGGGTGAATAAGTACAATCACATTATATAACCACAATTATAAAAACAAAACACTATGCTTTAAAGTACACAGACCAAAACATAGACCTTATTTAGAAAACGAACAGCATTTCTACGCAGGTCCGACTGTACCAAACACCTTTAATATAGGCCACACCTATTCATGGGGAGTAAAACCATAAGTTACTTTCAGATTACTTTACAGTAATTCAAGGGTAGTAGACCTTGTCACTTATGCAGTGACACTCTGTTAAGAAATCACTTAATCAACCAACCCTTTTATCAGGATACTTTTCTGAATAGTGGAACACAGATTCAAGGAACAGTGTATACCTTTAACTACTTTGAGGATAACAGTTATTCTAGGTGAGTAAGACGTTTTTGGTGTAATATACAATTACAGTTGCTTTTCAGCTCAGTGGAACACAGTCTAAGATAAGCAAAAACGATCTACACTAATTTAGGATTGCACCAGGCAGGCCAAGGTCAGCTACACCTAAGAACACTTTTCAAGAATGGCAAGCAGCTATTCTAGGCATGTAAAACTTAATGTGGTAAAATACTATTACAGATGCTTTTCAGATCAGTGGAACACAGACTGCAGTAAGCAATAACTCTAACTTATTTTGGACGGCACACAGCTAACTCAAGGTAAGTAAAACATTATATACCTTTAAAAGGAGCGATCAGCAACTTTAAGTTATGTATAGACCTAAGACTTTTATTTATTTCTTTATATAGCGCGCAAGCAGCCCAGGGGCATTGAGGCGCTGTTACTTGCAATAACTTAGTTACATGGTACAGGCATGGTAGCGATTGTTGACACATTATGAATACAACAAGACATCATACTGTTGTTACAGATATTGCATTTGGTCATATAATACAACATACATGAAAAGTATTCGTGCTGATGTGTCTGGCCTTATGTGAAGAGGGTAGTTTTCAGCGTTTTGCGGAAGGTGGTGAGGGAGGCCTCACCTCGGATAGTGGGTGGTAGGGCATTCCAGTGAGTGGTCGCGAGATAAGGGAAGCTGGATCCGCCCGCTTTTACTCTTTTTACTAGTGGCACAGAGAGCATGTTGGTGTACGGTGATCTAGTTGGCCTGGTAGTGGAGACGGGGTGGATCCTTTGTGAGAGGTATGCAGGAGCAGTGAGGTGAATGCACTTGTGGGTCCGTGTTAGGGCTTTGAATACGATCCTTTCCTTTATTGGGAGCCAGTGGGCTAGTTTTCTTGCCTCAGAGATGTGTTCTCTTTTAGAAATGCCTAGGGCTGCCCGGAGAGCATTGTTCTGTATTACTTGTAATCTCTCTAAGTTTTTGATGGAGGTTCCTAGAAAGAGTATGTTACAGTAGTCTACCCTAGAGCCGGTGATGGCTCTGGCTATGTTGGTGCAATTCCCTTTGGAGAGAAAGGGTCTGACTGCGTTGATAAGTTTTAGCATCTGTATAAAACAGACCATGGAAAGCAAAACCCAATGTTACACTTTAGAAATCACTCAGTTATTCCAGTCAGGTAAGACTTATTCTAAACACGCTATAGTTAGGGGAAGCAAGACCCAGTTGGGGAACTTGTACACCTATTCTCTGAAAGAAATAGTTAGTGAAGCCTGTAGCACTCCTTTTGGGAATGACGCACAACCAATTCACAGGTGAATAATTTGAACTGTTTTTCTTTAAACGTTTTTTATTATTTTAAACACCACAAACAACCAAATAACCAATAAACATTCATCACAATGCGACAGTAATATGACCTCTGTTTCACCCGCGTCCCTCCGCCCCCCCGAGCTTACACCACATCACTAGATCAACATCTGCTCAGAGGGTATAACATGCACTTTGTCTGTCAAGGAGTCGCGTTCTCCTGCTCCAGTCTGAGCCAGTTCGAACAGTGTTGCCACTAGATGTCTCCAGGTCATCAATGTTTCTCCAGGGTCATCACCCCCTCTGTTGGCTGCCTCCCCCCACACCACCATCTCAGCCTCCACCCATTTTTGGAGATCGTGCCACCACATTTCTACCCTCGGCCTACTGCTGGCTTTACATCCCATGGCAATCCTGCGCTTAGCAAGAATGTAGGCCAGATCCTTGAGTTTGCATACATGGGTCTGGGAAACCCCCTTATCGTGCACGCCCATACTGATTCTATTTCCAGTTTAATATCTCTCTCCAACAGGCAGTGTGCCACCTCCCGCCAAAACTTTTCTATTTCGGGGCAGCCCCAGAACATGTGTATCGTTCCCGCATTTATTGTTCCACATTTGGGACATGTCTGTATTCCTGCACCCTTAAATCGCGCAATCCTCTGTGGGGTCATATACGCCCTATAGGTAACATACAACTGGATTTGTTGCAACCTCGCATTTCAGGATACCTTTTTCTGATATCTTTGGGCTCTCACCCCTAGCCCATCACTCATAGGTTCCCCGGCTTCCTCCTCCCAGTCCCGTCTTAACTGAAGCACTTCTTTACCCACCCGAGACATGAGCAGCTCGTAAATCCGGGAGATCTCATGACCCCCATCTGATACATAGATAGTTTTGATGACCGTGTCGGGCTTTCTCTCCAACACTGTGTCCGCCCATGTATTTTTAACTATCCGTACCATCCTGGTGTACGTGATGTATTGTCCACGCTGCAGCCCAGTATTTATCACAAGCGTGTCGAATTCCATCACCTTCCCTTCCTGCCACATATCCCCAACCGTTGCAATACCATTCGGTTCCCAGTGTCTGCGTATTATATTCCGCAGTTGTTCATCCACTACCCTTAGTGTCACTAGGGGTACCTGTGGGGAGCACGAGGCTGGGTTCTCTATAGCTTGGCAAGCTCTTTGCCATATTTTCCCTTCTAGTTCCAACATCCTCGAGTATCCCTTCTGTTGTATTTTTGGCAGGCAAATACTTTTTTTCAGAAAGAACTGGGCGCATTCTGCCTTCAATAGCCTAGATTCTGGTGTTGGGTCGTCTGAAAGCCATCTTGCGACATATTGCAGTTGACTGGCCAAGTAATAAGTCTCAAAGTTTGGCAACCTAATGCCCCTCCCCCCCCATCATCATGTGTTTTGTAGTTTCCACAGCACTATTCTATTTCTGGTTTTGTGCCATATAAACCTTCTACAAAGTATGTTGAGCTTGCCGAAGAATCGCTTGGGTATCATGTAACAACCTAGGTAACCCCACCATCTTTAGCAATGCCACTCTCCCCATCATGTTCAGGGGGAGCTTGGCCCAAAATGTCATGCTGCGTTCAATATTAGCCACCGCCCTCTCCGTATTTTGCTTATGTTCAACCTCCGGTGTATGATATATGTCGATCCCCAGGTATCTAAAGGCTTCCGTCGCCCATTGTATCTGGAGTGACGGTAGTTGCTCCTGTAGTTACCCTTTATATCTGCCTAGGGTGAACATAAATGACATCTTGGGGTTCACAGTTATTCCGGAAAACGATGCATACCTGAATAAATTAACCTTATTTATAATTTTCAGAATGGCACAACACACTTTCAAGGTAAGTAAGAACTTGTGTAACTTTCCACTCTCAGAGTTAGTTACCAACTAACTCTTTCACAAGTAAGTACTTTTCAACACTTGTTATACTTTTCAAGACAGAATCCTTTTACTTATCCAGTCCTTCCCTAGTCTACTGCCTGAGTTCACTCAGTGGCAGAAGAGGGACACTAGTGGTCTAGTTGCAAGCTGTAGGCAGGGTGAGATAGGGTTCTGTTGTAGCAAAAGTCTGAGTTCCCCTGGGATGATTCCAGCAGTGGGCCTGGGTGAACTGGATGAGAGGACTCCCAATCAAATGAAACACTCCAAAAGCTTTAAGGAAATCACACAGGCTTAAGGTAAGTAAATGCCCCAGCCAACACAGTACCTCCGCACAGAAGAAGAGTTGCAGCAGGAAGACTTCAGGATCTGCAGCCAAAAACACAGTTGTGTTGTCATGAAGACAGAAGACAGGACTTTGGAAGGGATTTTACAGCAGGGATCAACGGAGAAAGCTCCAGGCAAGAGTTTCTTTGTGGCTGGATAGGGCTCTGTGGGTTTGGCGCCCTTTCCAGGAGGCAGAAGAAGACTGAATATCGCAGATTGGATTCTCTTTGTTTGTAAGGTCCAGCACTCTGGAGGACTTTTCAAACTCGATTCACGTCTCTGGGGGTCCTGCAGGATGCCACCAAAGTTTCAGTTCGGTTTGTAAGACTGTGCACCGCACACTGGGTCGAGGTCCCAGGGTAATGGGGTATTGCAGCCCTGTAAGGTCACAGGACGACCTGGAATTGCTCAAAATGCAGGTCTTCTTGAGTTTAGTGAATCTCACCAGGCTCTGGGTCAGCATGTTCAGAGTCCCCAGGTCGCTTGGAAGGAAGGGTAACAGTAGGCTCTGGTTACACAGCAGGCTCTCCGGTTGCTGGAAATCGTCTGAGGCACGTTTTCTTAATTTTCCTCTTCGGATTTGGTTCCAGTAATCGACTTGTCAGCAGCTTCCAGGTTCGTAGTATTTATCAGGAACTAGGGCACAACTTCGGAATTCTCACCCTGCAAGGACAGTCAGCCCCCTACTGGGAGTTGTTTCCTTTCCAGCAAGGTGGAAGACAAATGGCTGAAGAGATTTGCACTCCTCCCTCGCTTCCTGCCTTTCCAGACACTCTGGAGCCTGGGCGGAGAATCCACAGGATTCCCACCGAAGACAAAACAGCCACTGAGGTTGTTCCGTCCTAGAATGGCAGGGGAAGACCTCAGAAACGGCAAGCAGACAAGAAATGGCAAAAAAAGCAAAAAAAGAGGCCACAGTTTTAGAAAAATGGTGGCCCTTCTGTGCATTAGCGAGGCTGAAATAAAGGAATGGTGCGCTCAGAAATATTAATTGCTAAAATGATGGCCAATAGTCTAAAACATAGTTTAGACATATTTTGAATGAACGTTCCTATGTAAACACTTTGAGCAAACAAGGTTCAAAGTGTTTACATGGGAGCATCCATTTTGATTTCAGGCAGCCTCCTCAGCTCTGCCCTTGCGGCACTAAACAAGCAGCAAAAGCCCCCTACTGGGAGCTTTTGCTTACTGCAGCCAGAGCAGAGCTGAGGAGGCTGCCTTCACTTTCATTTTACGTTTTCGGTGCTCCCCAAGCCCAGGGAAGCACAGAAAACGTAAAATGAAGGCAAAAAGATGAGGCGCGTCAATTAAAGATACAACGCTGTTGTATTTGTGATTGCTGTGGTTGGAAAACCACGGAAATCAAAAATACCACCACGTTGTTATTCTGACAGCGGCAGCTTTCGCATGGAGTCTCCTGGGATCCCCAAACCCTGAGGAGACTCAAAGCGAAAGCTGCCGCATTCAGAAAAACGACCTTGTTGGATTTGTAAATACTGCAGCATTACAAATACAACATTTTATTTCTCACTGTGACAGCTTTCGCTTGGAGCCTCCTGGACTCCCTTAGGGTTGGGCGAGCCCAGGAGACTCCACGCGAAAGCTGCCGCAGTGAGAAGTACTGCAGCATTTCAAAACGCCCGCGTTGTGTTTCTGCCTGCAGCGACTTTCACTTTGGGGCTCTCAGGCAACCCCAGTGGAGCCAGAGAGCCCCGAAGTGAAAGCTGCTGCATGCAGAAACACTGCAGCATTTCAAAACATCTGCGTCTGCGTTGTGTTTCTGCCTGCAGCGGCTTTTTGGGGCTCACGGGCTCCCCCGGAAGTGCCCGAGAGCCCCAAAGTGAAAGCTGCTGCAGGCACAAACACTGCGACATGGAAACACAACCGCGTTGTTCTGCCTGCCTTGGCTTTCACTTTGGGTCTCCGAGGCTCCAGAGGGAGCCCCGGAGACCCAAAGCAATAGCCACGGCAGGCAGAAACACAACGCGGTTGTGTTTCAAAAACGCTGCGGTTTTTCTTTCTAAGTTTCTCAGGCTCCTCCGACTCAGAGGAGCGCGAGAAACTTAGAAAGAAACCCACAGCGTTTTAAAATACAACAACATTGTATTTGTTTGCGGTAGCTTCAGCTTGGAGCCCAGGAGGCGGAAGCTAACGAAACATTAATACAACATTTTAAAAGCTGCGGTTTTATTTCTAAGTTTTCCGGGCTCCTCCAGCCCGGAAAACGTATAAAAAAAACCTGCACCTAGTGCTTATTTAAAAAAAAGAAATTAGCACTTACCGAGATGCAGCTTTCCTGCCTGCAGTCTCTGCTCTCCATGCTCCGGCTCCAATGAAGCAAAAGCAACCAAGTGGTAGCTTTTGTTTACTACAGTTGGATGGCTTTTGCTTCATTAGTGCCGCAAAGGCAAGCACAGGCAGCATCCATTTCACAAAATGGATGCCTCTTAGTGCTTCCCATTTTAAAGTTTGAGCTACATTTGATCGATACTTTACATAGGGACTTTAAAAAAAAGATATTTTTAGATTTTTTTTTTTATTATAGGCAATCTTTTTTGCCAATAATATTTCTGAGCACACCATTCCTTTAACAGCTTGCGAGTAATAAAGACTAAAAGCCATAGAAGTAAAACCACTGCCACCAGCAATTCATGTAAAACTTCCAATTGTAACAATGTTACCAGGTAAGTAAGAAAGGAGATACATTCTATCCCCCCAGCACTCCACATGAGGTGGGGTGTGCTGGCTCACTATATAAAATGTAAAGTGGGTGGGGGGTGGACATCCCGCTTTACTACTTGATCACTGTAGTTCACCCAAGTACATGAAACGGAAATTAAGAGGGGAGCCCAAAGGGACAACCCAGCCTAAGCCCAAAAGTTGAAGAAAACAACCACTTCAACCATTCACTATGGAGAGACATATAAAGGTCACCCATAAAAAGAGTAAAAGACTAGGTTAGAGGGGAAAAAGATTCCTCTTCACCTAGGGTCAAGGTAAAATAGTTGCCTAGTCAAAGCAAAAGATTCTGGGGTTGACACAGGTCAGGAAGATTTATCATCGATATGAAAATCTTACGTAACATTAAGGATAGAGAGATACTTTGTATCTCTCCTAAAACTTTATAGTCTCAGAGATTGGCACACACCACCTTATGTGGCGTGCCAAAAGGATACCTAGTATCCCCCTTCTCTCTGCTCCTGTGATTATTTTTAGTCACATAGACAACCTCCTAGTTATGTCTAGTGGCAGTGGACGTGTGCTACCGACTATTGTGTGATGTCCATAGCCTCAGTAAGGCTCAATAGGGACACCCAAGTACTAACTTGGGGCCTTCCTTCTTTTTTCGCCATTACTAGCATGGTTGTTCTTTATCAGCCCTTCTTCTACCGTTTTGGGAGGGGGAGGCCTGTGTGTGTTTTGCCTTCAGCGGGAACCCTTGGTTGTCCCTGCCTAGGCTCCAGATTGTCTGGGCAGGAAAGAAGTGGGGGGAGAAGTTTTCCACCCCCCCTGTCCTTAGTCTACCATACTGCCTGAATGGGACCAGCTCCCACTGGGGGATGGCTGTCCTGACTGGATAGCCATATGCCCCTTTCTGTAAATTGCTGAGGAGTGAGTGCTGGAACTGAATAAAAGGCCAGGCTCCTGGAGTGAAAAGCAAGTCGACCACAGGAAGCTGAAGTAACCAAAGAAGACCACGACCAGAGACACCTGCAGACTCTTTGCAACACCGTGAAGCGGCCACTGCTGTCCTGACCACGTTTTCTGTGTAACACAGGACCTCCGAAGAGGACTCCTTGCCTTTGACTGGTGGGAAAACCAGCCCCAAGACCAACTTTAATTTGAGCCATCTCTTGAGGTCCTGTGGGTTTCCAGAGCTGCAGAAACCCAATACCAGGAGACCTGCTGCCCCTTTTGAGTGCATAGTCGTTGAAAGGCTGAATTCATCCAAGTCTTTGCTGAGCCCTCAAGGACACTCCAGAGACACAATCTAACTCGCCCAAGTCCCCTCAACAGATTGCAGGACTGCAGGAACCGAAGAAGATTGACCAAGCTTATTGTATCCTTTGTTGGTGCTGCAGAAAAGTCACCAAAACCGCAGAGTGACAAGAGAAGTTGGTGAAAGCCATGCCAGAGGTCCTCCCTCGAGACTGCTGCTGAGTGATCCCCTACATTGTCCTGCCTTTCCTCATCAGACCAAGGCATCCGGAGGTCGGGGTCCAGAGCTGCAACATCTTGGACCATCCAGCCCCAAATGTTTTCTTCTAACGAAAGGTACTGTGGGGAAGACAGTATTGCTTACCTTATTCCAGAAAGTCGCTCCAGAGTTTTCGAATGCACGTAGAGGTGTCCAGGGCAACCTCCTCTTACCTTCGACTCCAGCCGATGCTTGTGTCCTCTTTAGTGAGTCCTTAAGAGGGTCTCCAATGTTGTTTAAGCCTTCTTGCATCTTTTATCCTAGAGACTAGAAAGTATTCACAGGAACGTTTGACTTCTGCTGCTTTTCTAGACGTTAAGCCTCTCGAACTGCCTTTTAGCCAGGGTTGCGTTTTGGACTTTAAAAGACTTGCTGTGCGAAGAAACTACCTCTAGAACCTTAAGCTCTGCTAGTATAACACTGACCAACTATTTTCCTTCCTAAAAATCACTAGCTTATATATCTTTGCTAACTTAATTCAATTACTGTATTACCTTTTGGCTGCACGTTATTACCTTTACTACGGTAGACCTGTCAAACTTTTGTAAACAACTGTACGCGTTCAGCCACTACCAACTAAGAAGTGACCTTTTGAAAGTATCTCAAAGTATACCTATGTGTGTTGTTTTATTATGCTAAGTATTTAACAGTGACTCTTGTGTACACATCTATTTTTTTATATAAATGTAATTGTTTCTTTGATGTGCATTACTAACTGGGTTCAGTGTACTTAACCACAGCTCACATCTTCCTCTTAAGATAAGCCTGACTGCTCTGCCACTCAACCAAGGGTCCCGAGTAGTACAGACTGATGCTAAGAGTTGGGGATCTACAAACCACTGGGATAGCTTACTAAAGTCTTACATCCAAGTGGGGCTTTAGGAAAACTCCCCTAGCAGGCTCCCCCTAATGTGGTTGGATAGGAAGAAGGTCTGCGAAGAACATTTCTTCAATTGTTTTTTTAACTTTGATACCTTTACAAATAAGACTCTTAAAAAGACTCATAGCCTTCCGAAGAGAACTACATTGGGACCTGTCACTGTAGGGCACTAAAGTAAATTAGCACCTGGCACGCCGCCAGAATCCAGAAAGCTGTGCACCCATTGGTGCATTCAGAGCTTTACCCTATGGTAAGCCCGGAGACATTCATGCGTGCATCGCACACCACTCCCGTCCATTTTACAAGTGGCCGCCATGGAACAGGAGAAGGGACTACGTGTATTCCCTTCTCCCGTTCCATGGCGCTGATTCTTTTTGTTTACTATGACCGCCATGGAAACAGGATAACTGACTACGTTTCCCAGTCCGCGGTGCCCATTTCTTTTTTTCGGCTGCTGAGAAACGCGACAAGCCTCGCAACTGAAAAAAACCTACCAATTCTACCCCGGTCGAAACGACCGGGCTACTAATGGCAATAAGCCCCTTGCCGGTGGCCCATTACCACGTAAGGTAATGCCCCCGAGGCCATTTGTTCACTATGGGTCCCGAGGACATTACCATACGCATTAATGGCCCACCGACTCTGGGCTTATTGCCTAAGTGTTAGTGCTCTTAGCAGAGCACACCAAAACAAATGTGTATTATATAGTAGTAGTAGGGAATGTTTTATTTGTTACTTACCTGTTTCTTTTCAGTGCTAAGAGTTACTCTAAGGCTTAAATGAATAACAAAACTTTTATGCATTCTGCCTAACCTGTGTTATTGAGAGTACTGAGTGTTTTCTTAACTGAACCATTCACCACTCGTGCAAATCCCAAGTTTAAGCCTTGCTGCACAGTCGCCCTAACCAGTTAGTTTGGCTAGACATGTCTTTTTCTGTTCACCACTGCAGGGTGGCCTCTAAGAATCTGTCCAGAGGGCTGATTCTGAATATCCATCTTAACACCTGAATCAGATTTTGTCGAGGACTCTGCAAAGGCAAGGGAACCCTGAAAAAGTACCCCGGTTAGCACTTTGTCCCATTCTAAAGGAATAAGGCAACTTATTTTCTTTCCTGGGCCCCACACTTAGCACAAGAGCAAGCAGGGATTCTCAGTTGCAGGGTCTCCGTTGTAGAACTCCTTGAATGATAATTTTAGGTGTCAAGTTTCACACCCCCCTAGTTACTTGCAACGCAGTTGAGCTATCGTTGAAGGTTTATAGCATTTTGTTTTAGTATTTTATGTAGCGCAGTCCTTGCTTCAAGCAAAGGTAAGACATGTTAACAAACATCTTTTGTTGTAGACTGAGGCTCCAGGAACTACCGGCCAACAGGCAGAGGGGTCACAAGATACTCCCAGTCCCACCGCTGAGGGGCCGCAAGGCTCTGATACCAGGGACATCCCTGAGGAGCTTTGCTCTACTACCGGGCTCGTGCCCGTGGGGGCGCCTATACGCAGCACGACCAGCATCGTGGCCAAGGGCACTTTGCCTCCCAGATCGCTACCTGAGGTGCACGGAAGTTCTGAGCCTTCGGTTTTAAGCATGCAGGCGGAGACTGGGCCCGGCTCTTCAGGCACAACGCAGCAGGCACCTGGCATGACAAAATGTCCGCCAGGCCAGACAAGATGGTGACTCGCCCAGAGCCTCCTTCTTCTGGAGAGCAGGCATGGGGATTGCACATCTAGGTGGGACTGGACCACTCCAGTGACCTAGTTCACACAATACCTGACCACACCTTCACAGGGGCGGTACGCAGCTCCCAGCGTGGTGTGGCAATGACTGCCAAGACAATAAAATATCAAGACCTCAGCAGCCACAGGGCCTAACTCCTATGCCTCCAGGCCCTTCCCCTGCATGCAAAGATAGGTTCTTCGAAAAGTTCTTTACCCTCATGAAATCACTGCAGATGGGCACCATCTTGGGGGGGGGGGGGTCATCAAGGGCATGCTACCTCCGGCACCACCCCAGGCTCTGACTGTGGTTAGATCCCGACACCTGTTCAGCCCTCGTCCCCATGCTCACACCATTCACGGTGGCTCCGCCTCTGGCGCAGGCTGCAGCACTGCCAGTCAGCACGCCACAGCTGCTCGCACCCAGCACGTCTCAGACAGCTTCCGACCTGCAGGACACAGCGGGGGACACGGACTAGGACCAGGATACACCTTTGTCAACTAAGGCCTTCCATAAAATGCTGGCGGGTGTAGGACTATACCTTTGTATTCTGAAACCACAAGTTGAACAACCTGAAGCAAGAGTCCTGGCCGAAGGACTGACCATTCACCCTGCCACAAGAACTGGCATCCCTCTGCAAAAGACGTATAAACCCTGGCCAAGAAGGGGGATGGGTGAAGCCGCATTCAACGCAACCTACCAATAAATGCCTTGATGACAAGTAAAGGCAGGTGGAGGGGGACTTCCTCATTCTGGCAGTGCACCCGCAACCGCATTCATCAGTTATAGCTACGGCCTTCCTTTACTCAAAGAGGAAAAAACTGCTGGAATCCTACGGCAAAAATATTTACTCTGACACCCTGCATCTGCGCCAGGCCAATGCTGGCGCTATGCTGGCAGCAGTGAAGCAAAAGCTGTGACGGGAGATTGCGGATTTCCTCCCATCGCTCCCTGTGCATCATAGTCTGGTGCACTTCAAGGCCGGATTGGCAGGGGGCAAAATCGTGGCCCAAGACATTATGGAATCTACAGTCGCTTACATCGACAACACAGGTAGAACGATTTGTGTCACCACAGATATAAGGTGGGCAGCTTGGCTCAAGGTGACCAAGTTTAACCCCGATGTGCAGAAGCACATTCTAAACCTGCTATTTGAGGGGGGTGACTTGTTCCATTCGACCACGGACAAGGAACTGGACAAATAGAAAAATAGCTATCTGACAGCTAAGTCCTTGTCAATCCTGACAAAGTCGGCACCCAAACCCTATAGCCAGAGCCTCCAACGCTCTGACAGAGTCCGTACCTTCGGTGGCTTCACAGGTTTTCAGGAGCAGCGCGCTAGGCAGCCCGACCGGTCCCCCAGCCAGCACAGGCGCAAGCAGCACAAATCCTCCCACAAGGGGATTTACCAGTCTCAGAGGATAAGAAGGTGTGACAATATCATCCGGACCCACAAGTCTCGTGTGAGGGGGCAGGTGTGCCCCTCATTTCCAGTCCTGGCAGGCCAGGTTCACGGACCTATGGATTCTCTCTGTAGTGTCCAAGGGCTTTTGCCTGCCAATTCTTCCACTCCCTCTTTTCTCCCCTCCACTCCCGAAGATTGGGACGGCAACTCTTTTGGCGGAAATCCACTTCCTCATCATGAGTCAAGCGGTGGAGGAGGTCCCAGCTTCGCAACAAAGCATGGGCTTCTATTCCCGAATATTCACAATTCAGAAAAAGAACCGGGCTGGCCTGAGAGTTCTGCTGGACATTTCTTCCTTGAACCTTTCCCTACCACTTCAAAAGTTTCAGATGGTTACTCCGGCTCTTATTGCGGAGACTCTGTATGGGGGAGACTGATGTTCTCCTTGGATCTGAAGGATGCTTACCTGCACGTTAACATTTGGGAGTCCCATCGTTCCTTCCTGAGGTTTAGGATCATGGGCTTTCATTTTCAATACAAGGTCCTCCCTTTTGGCCTCAACTCAGCTCCAAAGGTATTAACAAGACTAATTAACTCAGTGGCAGCCCTGCTCAGGGCGGAAGGCCACCACCTTTATCCATGTCTCAACGACTGGCTAGTCCGAGCAGAGTCTCCCGAGGCGATACAGCGCACAGCTTCAGCACTTATGCACATGCTAAACGATCTGGGCTTCTCTATCAACCTCAAGAAGTCAGTTACTCCCCACTCACTCCTTAACATTCATGGGGCTAATTTGGGATACAAGGGTGAAGAGGATCTTCCCCTCGGCAGACAAGATCACGGCAATCATGAAGTCCACCAGGCATTTTCTCAGCAAACCTGTGACCTCAACATGGTGGTTACAGCACTAGCTAGGGATAATGGCGGCATGCCTCCTGGTGGTGCCTCACAGAAGACTCACAATGCGGAGGCTGCAGCTGCATTTCTCAGCCTTGTGGAATCAGGAGACTAGCTCCTAGGCAGCTCCTGTTAGCATACCACAGCACCTGCACCTGGAGTTGGAGTGCAGAGACCAACCTGTTAGTGGGCATTCCATTCAGGCAGCCCTCTCTGGAGATCACCATTACCAAAGACTCGTCCCTAGAGGGATGGGGTGCTACACTGGACAACCACAGTGTCCATGGAGTATGGTCACGACAAAAACAGTTTGAACACATCAACTGACTAGAGATGATGGTCATCGGGCTTGCCCTCAAAGCTTTCCTCCCCATTGTCAGCGTCGGGGTGGTCTGCATCCAGACGGACAGCTGCACTTGCATGCATTACATCAACAAGCAGAGAGGTACCAGATCCCCTCCCCTCTCCCGTCTGTCCATTCGACATTTGGGAGTGGGCACTGTCCAACAGCATTTACTTATCAGCAGTCCACATGCACAGCGAATCCAACTTGGAGGTGGACAGGCTCAGCAGGCTGGGGATCTACAACTACGAGTGGCAGTTGAACAAAGTGGTCCTGAGGGGGATTTTCGACAGGTGGGGCCACCCTCAAGTAGACATATTAGTCACCACGAACAACAGGAGGTGACACCAGTTTGCTTCCTGGCTGGGACGAGGCAGGGGATCGCAAGGGTACACGTTGCAGATCACGTGGAATGACATGAATGCATACGCGTTTCACCCCCACTCTGCTGATTCACAAGGTCATCTGCAGGGCCAGGGAGTCACGGAACCTTTGACTCATCCTGATAGCGCCATGGTGGCTGGCAAAACTGTGGTTCTCGGAGCTCCTCAGATTGTCGGTCCAACCTCCAGTACACTTTTCGCTAGGCCAGCCCACTTACTCTGCCAGCAGCGGGCGCAGTAGTTCACCCTGCCCCACAGAAGTTAGCCCTGGCAGCGTGGTTTCTGAACCGGTCACCCTGAAGCATATACACTTATGGCAGGACAAACTGGCCATCATACAAGTGGCAAGAAGCGACTCCACCCGGAGTCGGTACAAAAGCAAGTGGACCAGGTTCTACCACTGAACCAAGGCAAACAAGGTATATCCACTGACATGCTCACTGGACGATGTGTTATCCTTCATGACGCATCTGGCTCACTCAGGTGTGCTGGTAGACACCTGCCGTATGTATCTGGCAGCCAGGGGGGCCTACAAGAATTCAGGAGACCACATTTTCTCCTCTTCCAATACAGTGGTAAAAAGGCACTGGCAGGACTGACCAAATGATATACTCCGGTCAAGCGTCCACATCCGGTCTGGGACCCTTAACGTGTACTGGCTCACAAACCTTTCGAGCACACAGCAAGATTCAGGCTCTGGTGGCTTCAGAGCCTTATACCACGTTTCACCGGGAGATAGTGGTGCTCAGGACGCATCCAGCCTTTCTCCCTAAGGTTGTTTCTTCCTTCCACATTAACAAGGAGATGGTGATCCCTACGTTCTTTGCTGACCCAAAGAACGAGGCGCAGAAGTTATTGCACTGTCTGGATGTCAGGCGTGCTCGAAGATTCTACCTGGACAGGACAAAGAGCTTCCATAAATCGGATGCCTTGTTCATCACGTTTGGCTGGTCAAAACCAGGCTGTCAAGCCTCCAAGGCTTCCATAGCAAGGTGGATGGTGATGGCCATCAAGGAGGCGTATGAGGGGCAGCACAGGCCTCTGCCAGCAAACATGCTCGCCCACGCCATCAGAGCGAAAGCCACTGCTGTGTCTTTCCAAAGACATGTCCCATGGCAGACGATCAGCAAAGCACCTACTTGGGCTACCCCATTGGCCTTTTGCAAACACTGCTGCTTGGATGCCAGCGCCAGGTCGGACGCAGCATTCGGCCAGGCAGTTTTGAAGAACTTGTTTTCTTAGAGGGGCAACTCTCCTCCCCAGAGCTGCATTCAGTTGTAATCGTCCGTACAGTAAGGAGGAAAGGAGACGTGGACGTAGGAGTAATTATAAGTTACTCACTGTAGTGACTAACGTACTCCTTGTCCATAGTCCCATTTCCTCCATACGTCCCACTATCCTACCCTGTAATATCTAGTGTTATTAGGAAATCATAATATTGTGGATGCATCAAAGGGGACTGAGGAGTGGTGCCGGTGGGTAGAGTCAGGGGAGCGCATGCTCCCCGGGCTGCGCCCCCACGCGCATCTAAATTTAACGGGGAAGACCATTCTTTCTGGTGAAAAAGGTTGTTTTCCGTCCCTAGTGAGGGACACCCCTAGGCGTCACTTCCAGGCAGGGGTATGAATAGTAGCCTAAGCCACACTTAGACAGAACCGTGAATATCAGCCTGCGTCACATCTAGACAGAAGCGGTAAATGTAGGCTGCTGGTGTCATTTCGAGACAGGATTGAAGGATACGCCCGAACGGAGAAAAGGGCAAACGCGGTATATACTGCTGTTTTGCTGTTGTGCTGGAGGTGCGTGGAGCAGGGTCCCTCACCTTAGCATTATTGAGCTTTACGTGTGTGTGGGACACAGTCTAAGGACTGCAAGGAAGGAACGGTAAGGAGTTTTCCTCCACTCATTTACACTTATCATCTGGGGGAGCAGCGGGAGACTGTCGTAGGCTCCTCCTTTGATCTCGCTGGTCCTGCACTACTGACGTGAAGCTGGGAAAGCTCCTTAGAGCCTGTTGCACTAGCAGTACATACATACATACATACATCAATCACAGCGAATCTTAATGCGCCTTTTGTGTCTTTGAAACACTGTAACTCCTCTGCTTTGAGTTTGTCTGGAGGTTTGTGCGAGTCCCCCTAAATCTCCAACAAACACTTAGGAGGTTGACCCCATAAACTATTTACTATTTTGGGACCTTTATTTAAGTACCCTTGGTGTGTCTTGCAGCTGAACCTAAGTGATTATTATATACTCTGTGGCTATCTTGTTCAAGGGGTGTCCTGTCGGAAACTGTTAGAAAACAGTTAGACAGCAGAATCAGCCTGCAGTGGCGTGATTTGCCAAATCGGGTGCAGAATTGCCTTTCTACAGATGTGAATTTGGGAGGCTATGGGCCCCTCAGATCTTGTCTAGAAGACCTCCATATTACAGCTTTGCCAGTGGGTAATCTTTGGTACTTGTTATGAAATTGCGCAGCATGTTCTCTCTGAACAAAGAAAGGGAGGTGGAAGGAGATGGCTCCTACCTGCTGGAACCTCAAAGAGCAGGCATCTCTTCTGGCCAGGTGGCCGCCCCAACCACACATCCTATTACACCAGAAACCGTTCAGGCACAAATACATGCTGAGGCAGGGCATGTATCCTGGTTGGACAGGGGAGTGGAATTTTCAGGCCACTCTTATGAATCAATGGCAACGGGGTCTGGAGTACACAATAACAACCACAAAGATTAAAAAAAAAGATCCAGGACCATTTCGGTAGAAAAAGAAACAAAAGCCACAATGACGTGGAAGGATACCCAGCAATTCTTTGGGCCATGCCACAAACACTGCAAACCCCACTCTCAAGTACAGAAGTTCATCCTCCTTCCATAAGTATGAGTAATGACATGGATGTACCAAACTCAGAAGGGAGTGGACTGATTTCACCCCATTTAGCTATCCTCTCCCCGAAATAACTATAGCATAAATCAAAAGTGCAAGAAGATATCACCCACACATATCCTCCTACAGAAAAATCGGAGCCGAATATAGACACCCTGAAGGCCCTAAACTTTGCTTTGAACTCTTTTGTTACAGTATTTGAATTGCTGAAATCAGAAGTTCATTCTCAGGCAGCACACTTCTGGAAATGACAAATGAGGTGGCGTCATGTGAGTCCACGCTGGTGGGCCTGGCCTTGACCATTAACACTAACATGGCCATTTAGAGACTTGAGACTGGAATTGGTTAAGCAGGGTCTCGATATCTCATCTATACAATCTATTCTAAACAACAAAAAGAAAACAGAAGAGGAAAACCACAGACTCGGGCAGAATTTTCTTTCAGGAGTTGAATTAGCTGGGAGAGCTAATTCAACTCCTGAAAGAAACTCTGCCCCGCAGGCAATGGAAGAAAAGGGGGATATTACTCAAGACCAGCCCTTTGACGACACACCTCTCTGAGTCAGTACTAGAGGAATTTCGGAGATTGGCGAATGTAGCAGGTGGTGAATTGGAAGTCACCGAGGGGATGACACTAATAAAATCTCCAAAGGTAACAGAAAAGCGGATAGATGTTGAAGCTGGTTGGCAGCCTGCATGCTACCAGAGGTCAAGAAGCAGAAGGAATATGAGAAAGTGGAAGGAAGGAAAAGATCAAAAGTGGTGCAATCTAAATCAAAGAGGACTCAGAAAAAATCGAAAAGTCAAAACAACTCCACTATCTTTGGCATAGATAAAGCCACCCATCAGCAGACAATGCCAGCTCTCATTCACAAAAATTATACAGGAATCCTAGTGGAAGGCTCTCAAGATGTAGCCAATCAATCGGAAAAAATTGGAGATCCAAAAGAAAGAAGGAATTGAGGTGGGGGGAGCCAAGAATGGCATCAAAGAGGTAAAAAGTATTCTATAATTAAGTACAGTAGAATCTGCCAAAACTGTGAATATAAGCATTGGCCTTCATACAGATCTGAGGCATAGACAAACCAGCAATCCAGAGGGCATTTTGGGTGAGAACAAAACTTTAAGATCTAGATCCGAAAAAAGCAACCAGATCACTACCCCTTTTAGTAGTAAACTGCCTTAAGAGTAGTTTATCGGACAATGTAAGATGTGCGCCTGTTTTCTTACCAAACAAATCCTCCTTGCTGGAAAAATGTTTGGGTATCAATGACGCATCAACTGTATGTAGCAAAACCAACATAAAGTTGGCCCAGAGCTTTCTGGCAAGCGAAAAAGAAAATATCACTGAAAATGTGGCAAAGCAAACATTTTTAACGGTTGACACGGTCTGGACCCCGGCTGCTTAAAACCAAAATAAAAATAGACTGTATGCATAATGGACAAGGGAAATCTGTGTCAATTATTCTTCAATCTAATCAAGAAAACCATGTCATTGTATCTCAGGCAACGGCTCAAATAACTGCACTGTCTATAATAAAAGATCTTAAGGACTATGCCGTTCCAAGAATCTGCTTAAGACTTTTAGCCAAAGTTAGAAGTTAGACAGCACAAATCATTAAGTCGGTCTGTGATTTTAGGAATAGTCAAAGTGAAAAATGTGTACTTGTTTTCCTCAGATGATATCAAGAGTGTAACATTTCCCTTGGCTCAAGACCCTTTCCTTGTGGAAGTGGCTTTCACCTCAGTCAGTGCAAAGAATGCTATCTTGAGTGAATCGAGAGAACTTGAGCTTTACGGCCTGGAAGTTTCAATCAGTGAGTCCAGGGGTAACTTCCAAGAATGTATTAGTAACATAGAACTGACTACAAAAAATCCCGTTGACTGGGGAGATCAGCAAGGATCCAGGAAAAAAGAGGAAAAAGGTTTAAGGGAGGAACAGAACTTGCAGGGAAATGCACTAACTCTCTTGCCGGAGATTCTTTCCCAACTTCTGCAGAAACTGGGTGAAGGTACCCAGCAGCTTTAGAAGAAAGGGTCTCAATGTGGTTAGTTGGAACACGCAGGGTTCCAGTACCTTTAAGGTAAAAGGCATGTGTGACTATTTGCTCGACTTGGGAGGTATAATCCTCTTGCAGGAAACATGGTTGGTGAACCCCCCGAGTATAGAAGGCTTTACTGTGCTATCTTTACCAGCATTGCAGAAAGCAAATGGCAGACCCTCAGGGAGCCTCCTGATGGCTCTAAAAAAACAAACGTTTAAAACCATAGTACCCATGTATAAAATGCTTATGGTATTTAGGCCTGCCAAGCCCACCTGACTCGGAACAGCACAGCCTCAATATGGGTAATAATTAACATCTATTGGAACCCTGCCTGTTTAAAACTACATTCTTTCCTTGAACTCTTGGGATCATTGTTGGAAACAATCCAACTAGATTCGGTGAGTAGCAATATAATCTTTGCTGTAGACCTAAACACAGACTGTACACAGTTAAAAAATGGTCCAACATACCACTCTAGTGCAAAAAAGTAAAAAAATGGGAGGTTGTGGCTAGATTTTATGGATCACTGGGAGCTAAAGATGGTAAGCGGCAGTGCAGAGGGAGACCTAGGGGTCTCCACAACATGGCATAGAGGTGACTCCTCTTCAACCCTAGATTACATTTTTGTTTCTCAGTATCTACACACGTTGCCCTCTGTCATGACAGTGAAGCACGATGGGGGGAGCGATCACAGTAGATTGGAATTATTCTTCCCTGACCTTTCTATCTCTCCTCTACATGTAAATAAACAGTTGTTGAATGGTATGAAAGGGAAAATAAGGTTGGTAAAATATAAGTATAAAGGTGCACACTTAAAGCTACAGCTGAAAAAAGATGCCAAGAAGCATTTGGGAGACGGAATGTCATCCGCAAAAATGTACCAAGTTTCTTTGGGCAACTTCAGCCCCCGGTAAGCCAACAGGGATAGTTAAGCAAAAGCACACGCACGTCTTTGACGAGGAAACACAGAATGAAAAGAGAGCTCAGAAGAGCCCTGCGGAAAATTAAGTCGGCAGGGCTGTTGCCAGAAGTCTATAAAGTAGAAATCAGCAGAGAGAGAAACAAATACAAATCGTAATCCTTTCATCAAAAGGCTTCCAGAATGCAAAATGATGTCGAGGAAATACAAAGAATTTCTGGACACTAATTAGTCAATTTGAGGGCGGAACCGGTAGTTCTTTGTGTAATTTAGTCCCTGAAAGAGGGTGGGTGGAGCACTTACCAGCAGTTTTTAAAGATCCTAGTGATTCCCAGTTTGTAGTGAAGCCGCATAAACCTTGGCAATCGAACTTTAATGATGGGGATATTGAAGAGATAATTGTCAAGTCTTTGGCTTCTAAGGCAGCAGGTCCCAATGGCCTGACATATCAAATTTTGAAAAACAAGCCTAAAATGTGGTCACATCTACTATTTCTCTTATTCAGCGAGATTCTTAAAAGACGCCTATTCCCAGCATCCTGGAAAGTTGCACTAGTCATTCCTTTTTTCAAAAGTGGGGATCGTCGAGAAGCAGCGAACTATCGACCAATAGCTGTGCTCGACATAGAAAGTAAGATCTTCATGAAACTTCTGCTAAAAGAAGTGACTCAATGGGCTGTAGACCAAAAGATTCTGTCCCGCTTTCAAACAGGTTTTCGAAAAGGCATGTCAACAACATTAAACGGCTTGGTTCTCAATTTGGTAAGTGAGCAGACAGAGGGAAATGGATCACTGCCTCTGTATGGAGCATGGATTGACCTATCTAAAGCATTTGATCAGGTAGATAGAGCTCTACTGTGGAGCAAATTGAGGCACTGAGGATTGCCTGAAACGCTTTTGGCAATGTTGGTGCAGCTACACAGAGAGACTAAATTAAGAGTCCGCTTGCACGAGCTGGGGCACCTCTCGGAATTCATGGAAGTAGAAAGGGGGGTAAGACAAGGGTGCTTAGGGGCACCCCTTTTCTGCAATCTCTTCCTAGTGGACATGGGGATTTTTCCGGAATCGTTGGCGTTGGCCAGCCCTGAGTTGAATGGAAGGAAGATCTTTTGGCTGGCCTATGCAGATAACATTGTATTGCTAGATAGAACAGCAATTGGGCTCCAGCATTTGTTATCCAAATTCAGTGAGTATGCGAGAATAAATAAGCTTTCTATAAATCCTGCAACATCAAATATCATGGTCTTTAAACACCCAAAAAAAAAAAATACTCAAACTGGGTTTTAGACGGCCAAAAGATGCAAAGGATAGAGGTGGTTAAATATTTGGCATACAACATCTATGCCTCTTCCGCTCTCTATAAAATTGAGGCCAAGGTGGCAGCAAATGTAGCGCAGGGTTCATCGCAAATGCTCAAATTGAATCATAAGCTTTGTAACTTTTCTATCACTCCGTTAGTCAGATAGTATTTGGCAAAAATAGTTCCGGTAATTCTTTATGGATTGGAGGCTAGATTGCGACTTTGGTTCGTTAATTGGAGTGTATTCGAAGGTCAACTTTGGAAGAGGGTACTAGGTCTCCCTGCATGCACACCAAACTGGAGTCTCAGGTTCGAACTTGGTTTAAAATCGTTGGGTTGTATGGCAAACTGGAGACTAAGGGGGTCATTCCGACCCTGGCGGTAGGGGGCTAACGGCACCGGTAAGGATGCCGGTGCCGTTAACCCCCTACCGCCGCATTCCGAGGTCCCTTAGCGGGTCCCACCAGGAACAGCTGGTCTGACCAGCCGTCCTTAGCAGGACCCTTTAGGGGGCCATGGAGCTAATAACGGGCCCGTTATTAGCTCCTTCCCCATTCCCATTGAGCCCTATGGGGGCTCAAATGGGAATGGGAATGGGGATTGGTTTTCCGAATGGGGACTTACCGGGTCCTCCAAGGTTGGAATGACCCGGTAAGACCCCATTCAGAGACACCGGACCCGGGTTTGGAGGCAGCCATGGTGCCAACAGCACCATGGCTGCCTCCAAACTCGGAATGACCCCCAAATCTCCTTATATCGGGAGATTATTATTGGAAAAAAGACCTCTCTCTATGGTGACATTAGATGTTATGTGTTAAATTCTAGATCTGCAATCTTGTCATCGTTAGAGAGAAAGGTGAGATAGTCCCTAATAAAGACTGACTTTGATATAGACACCCTCATCTCCAACCCATTGAAAGTTAAGAAGAAGCTAGAATCCATTGATTGGATAGAAACAATCGAGAAAGTGAGAATGTCATTTTTTACGAACCCCTTTCTACAGGGTGAAAAAAAACTAGGTTGCCTTTCCAGCTATCTCATGAAATTTCCAGAGAGCTTGATACGCAACAACTTTTTAAGGATAAGGTTAACTCTGGCAGACTGTGGAGAAGTGCTGGTAAGGCGAAAGCAAGGAGACAGAGCAAAACAGCTATGCACAGTCTGCATCAACCCAGCAAAGCAAACGCTGATGGAATGCGAAGAGACGTGGAACTCGCGTCTAGCTTTCTTCAGGAGATTTATACAACATGAAGAAAGCCTTATTTCAGAACTTTTCTTGGACTGATTAATTTCAGGTCAAAACGCTGCACTAACATCTGCGATGGTACGTGTGTTGGAACTTTGCGAA
The DNA here is from genome assembly GCF_040938575.1 of Ambystoma mexicanum. NCBI lineage: Eukaryota > Metazoa > Chordata > Amphibia > Caudata > Ambystomatidae > Ambystoma > Ambystoma mexicanum. Next base: position 648,558,655 of record NC_090939.1, on the reverse strand, counting down.
AGTATTAGTTAAATCGCATTGTAACCCCCAACAATGGAAGGTTAGAGACTAAAAGTTGGACTATGGGAAGGGTGATGCCAGTAATCTGAGGAAATTTAATTTTTAGAATATTGTTAGCTATGTTTGTAATGCTGTATTTATTGAAATGTAAAGTGGTTTTTGTATATTTTTTTTCTTTTTGTTTGTACCTTTTTTGTGATTTTTGTAAAGACTTGTTGAGTCATAAACAAATTTTAAAAAATATTGCCACTGCCACATTTAGATAGAACTTTGAACACTAGCATGCGTCACTTCCTGATTAAGATAAGATATAATAGAGCTGTGAATACTAGCCGCGGCCACATTGAGAAAGAACTGTGATTGTTAGCTGAGACATATACCCCACTAACCCAAAAGCTCAAATCTCTGCATACTTAACCCACGCAAAAACCCACACAACCACCCTCTTGCACATCAAACCGCACGCACTTCATTAGACCGCAACATCATACAACACATAAGCCGCACCAACAGCACACGAGGACTGACACTGATCCAATATCCACACCCAAGCTCAGCGCACAGTGAAGATAGAACTGAAGCTGCCATCAGTACACCACCTCTCTCTTTTTCCTACCCCCTTTCCACCCGACTTACCTCACGCCACCTTCTTATTTGCAGATCCGCGTGACCGCCTGGGGACCAATTCCGTTGGTGACGGCGCGCGGTATAAATACTTTTAACATTATACATTATGGAGAAAGGGGACTATGGACTAAGAGTAAATTAGTGCCTATGGTGAGTAACTTATAATTTCACATACAATCCTTTAAGGGGGTAGAATCAGACTTAGGAAAACGCCAGGCTCTCTGCTTCTCCTAAGCACGACCAATCTGATCTTCAGCCCCTCTCTCTATTTCTTGTACTTGTTTTCCTCTTAACCTTTTATCTTCAGGTGCTTCCTGCACCCTTCCTGCACCTCTTTTTATCTCTGTTTCTTTCACTTTGTCGTGCACACTTGCACCTTTCCCTTTTTGCTTTCGGGTCGCTTGCACCCTTTCCTTGCTTTAGGGTCGCTTGCACCCTTTCCTTGCTTTCGGGTCGCTCGCACCCTCTTGCTTTTGGGTCACTTGGACGCTTTCCTTTTCTTTATATTCTTTAAAGTTCACTCACCTCTCATCTCTCTTTACTTCTGTGCAGCTAGCGCATCTCTTTGTATGCTTTCTCTCATGTTTCCCGCTCTCTTTACTTTCTCTCTTGCTTTCTGCTTTCTTTACTTTCGTCAGTCTGCCTCACTCCGGCACTCAGCGGCACAGCTCCAGTGCTCCAGATCTCTTGGAAATGGGAGTATGTTACTCCCTATTTTTTAAAGTTGGGAATAAAAAGATTTTTAGGGAGTAAAAATGTCAGTCCAATTCCCAATGAGAGTAGTTTATTCCTGTGGCACTACATGCATTACTGGTCCAAACCTATCCATGTAGCTCTGTGGGTAAACACAGGGGCACACAGTTCGGTGTGTCCTTATTTTGGAAGTATTTTTACTCCCTATATTCATTTTTTGGCAGGATTTTCCTATTTTTAGGGAGTCAAAGTGGCCAATTCACCCCTTATCTGTAGGGCAGGATGTAGGGGTCTGTATGTGTCCTGACTCTTCCTTGTTGTTCTCTTGTCCCTGTCACCTACTGTGATGGGGAACTCCTGCCAGAGTATCAATTCCGGCCGGCCAGAAAACCCTAGTTTGTTTCAGTGGCTCCCGCTGTTGGTTAGAGGAGAGCGGGACTCATTCCTCCCAAACGCAGGCATGTCCACAAAAGAGGAACTTTGCTGTTGTGCTGCGATGCAGAGGCTCCTGTGGCGTATGGCTGGGTCCACCATTACAAACCTCTAATGGCAAACCGATGAAGGAAACCTTATGAAACCGAGGAAGGAAACCTTATGAAAGCACCTTTGCCACAGGGAGGCCCTGCATTGCCAGAGATCCTCGTTTGGCAACGCCTCTTGACAATTTCACTCCACCCTTTCTACTCAGTCCACCCCACTTTCGTTCTCAAACACTTTCCACTCACGCGCTACACACTTCCTGATGCACTCACTCTACTACCTTGCACGTACACTCACTGCACACTACCACTTGCTCTCACCAGCCATCACAATTTCTTTAATTTGCCTCCACTCTCCTGTCCGCCACCCTTCCTTCTGCTGTTATTTGTCTGCCACCTGCTCCTCCTCCTTGTGTGGCCTTTCCTTGTGTTGTACTGTATCTTGATTTCTGCATGCTCCCTACTAAACGTTGACTAAGACTGCGCAGCCATTCCTACTTGTTTGTCTGAATTCCTTTGTTGGGGTGCCTTTTTTTAAAAACTCAAGTCCCCAAAACGTTTTGCTAGCTTTCCCAGTTTCGTGACTTTTTGTTAATGGAGAGATTTCGATTGAAATCCTCCTGCAGCTGCAACTCCTTTTCTGTGCACTACGCTCAGTAGCCTGTGTTACTAGGATAGGGTGATCCCATTTTCTTCCCAGTGTTTTCTTTCTAAGCCAGAAATTATGTTGAGTAGGATGGTGGCAGCTGTGTATTTTTGTTTTTGGCTACACAATACTGTAATCTTTTTATTGTGTTGGTAGCCCCGGCTCCCTTGAAACAAAAAAACTGAAACTGCTTCCAATTCATTTTGAAAGTCCAAAACCCTGGGTGTTTTGTTTGTAGAACGAGCAGTGACCAAAATGGCCATTCCGTTCTCTTTGCAGAGCCCACAAAGGCACATTTCGTTTACTGGCATCTGCTCTAAACTAGATTAGGGTCTCCCTGATGCCTCAATTCAATCTGCTGGTGTGCTTAAATTAATGGTGTTTGGCTGGGCCATCGTTGTAGGATCAGTGGCAAACCTTGTGCATGGTTGTGGAATCGGGGCAGGGTTACCTCCTGCTCCCTGAGTGTGCATATCTAGGGAGGCTCTCTGCCATTCTATTTTTTGTTGTAACATTTATTTTCAGAAACTCCTATCGTAAATACCTAGACCTATATGTGCCAGGATGGTTGATAGGAATTGTCCTATTTTTTTATTTATTTTTTAATCCTATCAGATTTTTTTACAAAAGAGATGGCTGCGGATAGGTCAAAAAGAAGTAAAAAACTGATCTTGGATTCTAAAATTAGTTCCCTGGTGTAGTTGAGACAGTGTTCAGATCTTGAAGCGGAAGCATCACTTTGATGATGTGTTGGATAATGTTCACTGTTGCCAGCAACCATTTTGTTTTGTCTCCTCCTATCAATTTGTACCAGCTGTTTTCCTCATCTTGGAGGTTGAAGTAAGAAAGGGTGTTTTTCAGGTATATAGAGCGAATGTTTCGTGTCGCCGGACAGTTCAAGAGTAGGTGGCGGATGGTTTCCTTTGTCGTTATGGATTTACAGATACGGCAGCTATTTGTTGAAGCTAGGCCTCTCGTTGCCAAGACTTTGTTTGTTTCCAGTGTGTTCAGGTGTATTTTTAGAAAAAGGTTCCGTGCCGGTCTACTTGGGAATAGTTTGAGGTATGTTTGTACGGTATCCAGTTTCTTGAAAAACGGGGGAAGATGATTGGCAAGTTTGTATTTGTTTTCTGTTTCAATGGTCTTTATCCAGTCCTGTTCTCGAATCTTTTTTACGACTTTGACTGGGTGGGTTATGAGCTCTTCTTCGCTACTTTCCACTGTGTGTAGAAGGGTCAAGTTCTTGGTTTCCCATCTCAACAGCATTTTGCATGATCCAAGTTGGATTTCTTGATTTATCAGACGATAGGCGTACGGCAAAGCTTTCATGATACATTTCCTATAAAGCAAGACACTGTTTGAATCTACTGTTGCTTCCAATGATGAGAGACTGAGTTAACGTCTGATCAATGCGATAGGGGTTGATTTTGGTAGGCCGAAGATTGATCTCCAGAAGATTGCTTCTAGTTTAGCCCATAACTCGGCAGGAAGGTTAGGCATTGCGTCAGAGCTGTAGGTTAAAGATGGAATAACCGTCTTTTTATAAAAGTCTCTGACTGGGATCGACAAGTAGCGTCCAAATTTGGTATCGATAGCTTTTCCTTGAATTGCTAGATTTTTTTTGTTTTTTCATAGAGTACCTTTTGCATTGCTTTGTCTTTGATCGAGCTGTCCAATGTGACGCCTAGGTACTTGAAGTTGGCGACTCCAACAGTAGCTGTGCCCAAATGAAGCTGAATCTTTTCCTTAGTCCTGGTCGATTTTTCGATGACCATCATTTTTGTTTTCTCGTCGTTAATTTCCAGGTTATTTTCCGCCATGTATTGCTGCAGGTTGTTAAGTTGGCGTTGAAGGATTATAGGAGTATGATCTAGGAGGATCAAGTCGTCTGCGTAAAGCAGATCTGGTCTCCTCCAAGCTTTGGTGGAAAAGCTTGTACTGATTTTTCAGATTCTTGGAAGTCACCTAGGTATGTCCAAAACAGGGCCGGGGCCAAGGGACAGCCCTGTTGACACCTCTGGCCGTGTTTATCTCCCCGGAGAGGGCCCCTTGTTGGTTCAACCGGACTCGCCTGGACGTGTTGGAATATAGGGCTTTAATTGGACCGAGTAATTCATGTGGACAATTCCATAAGGTGAGTTTCTGCCATAGTCTTGAGCGGTCAGCTTTATCAAACGCCTGAGTAAGGTCGATGAAGGCGATGAATAGGCAGGGTCAACCTTCCAGGATCTTACTTTTCAGCGAACTCAGGATGTTCGCGTTCGTGCCCAAGTTCTTTTTTAAACCTGTCTGTAGATTGTCCTGACAGGGGGCTTTATTCGCCCATGTAGTAAAGTGTTGTAGGAGAAGAGACCCGAAGAGTTTACCTATAGGGTCTAGAAGGGCAATTGGGCGGTAATTAGCGGTTTCCTTTTTTGTAGATGGGAACTATGTTCGCACAGGTCCATGATGGTGGGATGGATTTGGATGTAGTGCAACGTCTGAAGATTGCGCTCAGGAGAGATGACCAAGCTTCTGGGTGTGTTTTCAAGTCGAGGTTAGTGATTCCGTCAGGACCTGGGGCACGAGATGGTTTTAATTTTCTTATCAGGTCCTGGATGTCCTCAATATTATCTAGCCGTGTCCATGGGGTATCGCAACTGCCCATGTCCTGAGCTGATTTAGGCCGTTGGAAGAGGGTATCGAAGTAGGCCTCCCAGGCCGTTTCTCCGATTCCGTTCAGTTGGCATGGGGGAGCGCCAGGTGTTGCTGAATGAAGGAGGGAAAAAAAATCTCTGGCGTGGTTGCCATTTGTGGCCTCGAGGATATTTTCGGCGTTTTGTTGGTATAGTTTATGGCGATGTCCGCTCAACCATGCTTTGTAGGTTTTTACGGCTGCGCTAATGATGGTTAATGACAGCTGGGGATCTAATTTTCGTGCCTGCCTTTTAATTCTTCTGAGGTCCCTCTTTTTTTCCGCGATCAATTTATCATAAATGTGTTTTTGTTGAGACTTGGTTTGCTTTTTCTTCCCCTGTGGGACTCTGAAGGTGGCCAGTAGTGGGATGTAGTCCACCACCATGGAATTGTCTTGGCTGTTTAAGCCCTTATAGGCCGCCGTTAAAGAGCTAATTGCCCTTTCTGTCATTCTGAGTCTTGTGCCTTGACTTGTTACCTCTATATTTGGGGTCATTGATGGATTGGACGGAGGACTCGAAGACCAAGCGGTTTCTAGGAGGTTGTGATCACTTTCAGGCATCCTCAGCACTTTAAATGTTATTAAAGGTAGTAAGGATCGCGACGCGAAAATGTGGTAAATCGTTGATTTTGAATTTGCTCTTTCCCAGGTTGGAAGTCTGTTTGGGGCGAAAAAGGCCTGGTCGAGATTAGAGAAAGATCTCGTTTTCATCAGATTCAGCCATTTGATTGTCCTCTGGTCTGTTAGTGGTCTGTTAGGTTTACTCGTAGTGGCGTTGGTAGAGGCCAGGCAGTTGATGTTAAGGTTGCCACATATTACAATGTGGTCGGCTTGGTAGTTGGCTTGAAGCCAATCGATTTCTGTCTTGATCATTTTGATGAACTTTGAACAGTCTATGGTGGCTGGTTTCTAATAGATAGTGATAATAACCCTCAGGCTTTTCCGGGTTGTATTGGATTTCACATCAGTTGTTAGCCAATTTAACTTCACCATCAACATGTAGTGGTTCTCTTTCAATTTTTGGATGGCCGTTAAGCCGCGTCCACTACGAATTGCAATTAATAGACCCGCTGTAGGGCGTCCCGTGGTGCCTTTTTTGGCTAAGACTGTGTTTATCTCGTAGCCATTGAGGTTAGGGGGTTGAAGTAACCATGTCTCCTGGAGGCAAATGATGTCATAGTCGCTCAGGTTTATGGTGCCCAGAACAGTTAAATGAAGAAAGCCTTGAGTATTCCATGAACACATCTTTATTAGGTCGTGGTCGCTGGTTGGTTGATGTTCGCTCGTGTTGCTGCAGGTCTTTCCCTTGAATGGCTATTTTTGACGTTGGATCTTCAAGGCTTTTGGAAGCCATGACCACATGGTCTGCAATGAAGAACTTGGGTGTGGTTTTATCACACTAGAGCAGATCTCGTTTTGGACCTTCCTTTGGATTTTCTGGTGTTCTTTTAATTGTAAATTCTTGAGTTGAAAACTTGAGTCTATTGGAGAATCAAGGTGACTTGGGTTTTGATGGACAGGTGTTAGAGGTCGAGCTGTGGAATTTAAGGACACCACTGTTGGTTTTTTACTATAGTCCTTAGTGAGGGATCCGTTCATTGTTGAGGCTGTTCTGGTTTTCTTTGGCGTGCTACAATGTTTTTGTTGGTCTGGTTTCGGTCAAACATTTTCTTTCGTAGTTTGAGGTCTTTTTAATTTCCAAGTTTGTACTTACTTTTATTTTCCTCGATGATTCGGTTATATCATATCCCAAAATGAACAAGTCTTCTGCTACTGTTCTTAAGAGGTTGTTTATAGTCAATGACGCTATGTATAAATGTGAAATCGCCTTAGAGTGATTATGACTTGGGTCGACTATCTGTAGATCTGCTGATTTAACAGAACGTAGTTTCGGTATATGGCTAAAAAGGTCGATGACTGCTCTTCTATTTAACGTGACATCATCGTAGTTCCCAGGGATCTGCTCTAGTTTCAGTATCCATCGGGTTTGTGTTTTCTTTTAGACATCTGTCTTTGATTTGTAGAGTAGATTTGAGGAATCCTTTGTGTGCTCTCTGGTTAGAGTTTTTCCTAGTCGATTGTTTGGTCGAAACTCCCGAGATCTCCTACAAGGTCTATCTTCGTGTCGCTCCTTCGGCTGAGGTCCATGAAAGCCTTGCTTACTTGTGGGTCGACTTTGATGGTTTGTTCTTGCATAAGCGACAGGTGTATGCTGATGAGTTTGAGTTTTAAGTACGTCGTTCTATTTCATGGACGCACAGCATCTTGGGTTCTCAAGGGTGAGAAATGGAGATTCTGGGGTCTCGGTTTCTTCGTTGATGGATGTTTGTGATTGAAAAGACGTTTTAGCGGGTTCTGAGTTGCCTTGGGAATCCGAGTATGGACTTGTTATCGAGTCCGTTAAGTGTTGTGTGATCATCATGCCTTCATTATTTAGAAAGGCTTCAGCCCCTCTTGGAGATTGGTCTTCTGTGTAAGGCACTCGTGCTTCTTTTGTTGTAGGCTTCAGCTTTGGCTGAGCCACTGGAAGTCTTAGGAGTGGTGCCATTATACTCTTTGCAGGCTCTTGTTGAAAGATTAGTTCAAGTGTCGTTTCCTGCTGAGTTTGGATTTGACTTCTATAGTTTCTTTTGGAGTCTTGGACTTCACAGTTGAAGGAGGTACTACTACTGTCAGATCAATACATGGTAGAGTTTGAGTACCTTCTGATTTGGCAGATGGCTTTGGATGGCACGAAAATCTTGTGCTTGATGCTGTTTCTTGAGCATTAAGGGGTGGTGGTAATCGTTGGAGCTGTGTAAGGTCTGTGGGGTTTTCCTTTAGTTCTAAGGCCGTGATGTACCCTTCGAGGTAGGTCAGTTTGGTTAACATTGAAGCTTGAATCGATGTTTGGTCTTTGAGTGTGTCTCCGATAGTTTCATAAAGTTTGGTGAATGGTTTAAGAGCAATGGTTATTGCCAACATCAGAGTACACATGTCATTTTTTTTTGGTTGTGTTTCTTTGGGAGCTGCAGAACTTTGAGACGGTGGTTTGCTCTTAGCTGGAGATAGTGGCCGCATTGTTGGTGTACCTAAGAGTGGCGGCGGTCTGTTGGGTTGGTCCAGAGAGTATCTTCTTGGATGGTTATAGTTGTCTAAATTTGAATAGAAGGTGTCTAAGGTTTTCTCAAATTGAAGTCTATTTTTCGTTTTCGGGGGGGATCTTGTTTTCATACGGGATTCCCGAGATTTCTTTATTAGGTCTATGTAGATGATCTAGGGCAGGGGGTGGTGGGTTTTCCACATGTTCATTACTGTTATCAGATTCCACTGCGAAGGGTTTTTGACCCCGATTGAGAGCCAGGTTGTATTGAAGAGGTAGGTTTGATCTGATGGGGGACTTTCTCTCAGCCAGAAGTAGGTTGGAGCTTTTAGTTAGGATTTGAGGCCCCTCCGTCGGGTTACCGTCTGGGGGTTGGCACCGTTCTTGTTGCTCCAGTTCTAGATCTTTTGTGTTGACAGTTGAAGCTTCTTTCTGGGTGGACACGGACGCTTCCAGCCTGTCCATTGGTGTGTTTATTGATGAGTGTTGGGGGGACGTTGAGGAAAAGTTTGTATCAAGTTCGTGCTCAACGTGCGGTACAGCCAACTTTTTTGGGGCAGGTGTAAATGCGGATTTGCCTTTAAATTGTCCTTGTTTATTTTTTGGGCGAGGTAGTCGCCACCGCTCAGGAATGGTAGAGAAGGTTTTCGTTGTTGCCAACTCGCGGTGCTTACGTGGTGGTGTGTTTTCTTTTACGGCTTCAAGGATTTCAGCGTCCGTTAGTTCTTGGCATTTTTCTTGTATTGCTTTCCAGTGTTTACAGAAAAAGTCTGATAGCAGCTTTAGAGGAGGTTGGGATTTCTTTGTCCCCTTTCTTGAGACCTTGTGGGTCACTCGACCAGTTTTATTTGACTTGCCCTGTTTTTGGGTCGCTCTTTGCTTCACCAAAGGTTTTGTTGTTTTATTAGGTTCATCTTTATCTAGGCTTTCCTCAGTGGAGTCACCCACTTTCCATGGTCTTTTTTTCTGATTTTGTGGGTTTTCTTTTTCCTTTTCACTATGGGGTGTGTGGGGTATTGGGTCGGCGGTTGGTTAGAGGATTGTCCTGCAATTCAGGAGAAACGATATCCACTGGATTAACGTGGATCTGTGCTTTTACCATTACTACGATAATGGGTGGAGCCGAGTCACTGTTGGTTTCGCTTTCTGTGTTGAACGCAGGACGTGCGGCACAAGGCGTCTGTGAAGAAGGATCCGACGGTTCAGGTGGATTGAGACCGCTTTGACCGAGCCCTCGGTCATCTCCTTCCCTCATCGGCTTTCCTGATGGATTGCCCTCCTGCGGGGCGGCCGGCACGAGTTCCGTCAGCATCCGTCCCGGAAGCACATGGGCCGGCAGGGCCGGAGAACTCAACGCTGCCCCCCCCCCTCCGGGGGATAGGGGAGCTCCGGCGAGGGCTGAGCCAGCATGTGTTCGGTCGGGGGCCGTAGGAGAGAGCTGTGTTAAGCTGGAGGGCTCGCTCGAGGTAAGATTGTTTTCCTGAAGGGGAGCGTTAATATCCTTTTGAAGTGTGTTGACGCAGGTTGTTTGGGCTCTGTGTTTTTCACTAGAGCGAGTAGGTGGTATGTTAGTAACGCTTCCCTTGTTCCGACGAATAAATGAGTATTAGTAGGGACAACTGGAACACGCCTCCAAAGGTTGCTGTAGACGGGGAGAAAATACTGGAATGGAGAGAGCAGACTGCAAGACTAGGAATTGTCCAATTGCAACAGTTTCTAATTAAACACTGTCTCAACACTTATGCTTTACAAGAATTCAACTGAATACTCTTCAGAACGCACCTCATAGTGGTGTTTCTGGGTACATTCAGCGACATTTGTGGTTGATCATACACTGCCCACAGCCCCATGCCATTCTAAAGATTTTTTTCCTAAAAACATATTTGGAAGACTGCTGCCGCTGTGCTGGCTCAGCCCCTAATCCTTCTGCTACTGATGCCTTGCCTCTCTGTATTTGCAGAATCTTGCCTCAAGCTCTTGTACTTCCTGCTGGTCTCTTGTGATGAAACCTCCCTGCTTGCAGCCTCTTGTGTTACCAAGCCAGCTAACTCTAAAGTAATCCCCGAAGTTGCATTGCAGTGATAATGATGCAGACTGCAGTACCATCTAGTGGAGGACAGAGGAAGCTTTTTTTAATGATTTCATACAGTGAAAACCTTGTGTGAACATATGCAGTGGAAAATGAAATGTTCCGTATTTACTATAATGACATGCGTAAAAAGGCACAATACGCACCTTATCTGGAGAGCTGCACGGCTCACTAGCCACACTCCAGCCCCTCAAAAACACCAGGCCAGTGCCTCGGCGCACCACTATCCTCCGGACTCTCCAGGTTTCTCTTCTTGCAGCTCCCTGCTCCTCTGGTCCAGTCAGCATCCCCAGCTTGCTCCCTGCTTCTGACAGATCCACACCTTTTATATTGTAGGGAAAAGTCAAGGGGAGTCAGGTGTGCACAGTTGTAGTCAAGTGCCTGACCTTGCCTGACTCTATTAATGGGACAGCCTAATGGTGGTATGTAGTAGGCCTCTCTTTTTGTCTCCATGTTCCTATGGGTAATCTTCATTGCTCTTGGTCGCCTCTTCCTCGTCCCAATACCTGTTGGAAATGGGGTGGGGGAGATGGAGTGGGACTGGAAATATCCGATAAAAGCTGAGGGGGAGGATTTTAGGGAGTAATAGAAAAAGGGGGAATACCATGTCTCGCCCTTGGGTGCTCTCCTCCAAATCCCTCGTGACCCTCCACTCAGGTGATCCTCCCTCGCTTGTCCACATGTAGGGTCGGTATCGAAAAGCAATGGCCCTTCCCTGGCCACCTGAATAGAGGATCCCTGGGGAGTATGTGGGAGAAAACTGTGAGGTTTCTTACACAAGCCAATGACAAGGGAAAAGACAAATGATTGGATTTCACTTCCGTGGATATTGGGGAGAGGGACGAGAAAAGGATGTCTGGTATCTCCCATTTTATTTTCAATGGCGCTGGAAATGTTAGCAAGAGATTTTAAGAGGGAGATGAGAGAGGCAGATTTATTAGTGGGCGGGCGAAACACAATGCCTCTATGTACGCGGATGGCCTATTGTTATATATGTGCAACCCGTTGGAGAATTTACTAATGCTATTGGTAATACTGGGTAATTTTCATACAGTCAGGTTTTCCCATTAATAATGAAAAGTCACTGCTATTCCCATTAGGGGGGTCTCTGCAGGCAGGATATTGCCACCCTCCCGGATTGGGGATACAATGGGAAGGGGAATCATTCAGATACCTAGGCATTCAATTCAAGTTTTTAACGATGTTGATGAAACTTTTGTGTACAGTACTGGTAGGGCATTGTCGGGATTTGGGGAAGAGGTCAAATTTTCAGCCTGTTTCATACAATTAGTTGAAATAATTCCATGAATCAGGCAGTTAGTAAAACGTTACCTCTTTCCTCAATGAGGAGAGTGGCAGTATGCAAAATGGTTATACTTCTAAGGTTGATGCATTTCCTTATTAACATCCCGTATTACATTAAAAAAAAGTCTTTGAAAGAATTGCAGTTATTATGGAACACGGGAAGGCGGCGGGTGTCTTTGGCAACTCTGCGACGCGCATACTTGGAGGGGAGACTTAATTTAGCGGACTATGAACAGTATTTCATGGCGGCTCAATTACAAGCGGTACTTGTTTGGAATGACACACGGTGGAAAATGTTGACTGGGTTGGTAAGCGTTCTTCCGAAGTATCGACAGGGGATCGGCCTGGTTAAGGGGGCATGGTGGGAGGGAAAGACACCACTAATATGTTTCAGGTGGTGTCAGTGGTTTGGAAGAAACTGTTAGCTAAATGACATGTTGTAAGGGTTATATTGTAATGATTTACCATGGAGTGTGGACCCGGAAATTAATTCTCCAACGAGAGGGGAAAAAGACTGCATGCCGCTGGGTAACATATTTGTGGATGGAAAATTGGTGCCCTTGGTACCGTAGAGTAATATGTATGGGATTTCCGAAAGGGCACTTCCTGATTTATATGAAAGTGGTCAAAAGATTAGCTCTCATGTGTGAGAGTATTCCCGAGGAGCCTAGCACTAATCTGGTGATGCAGACATTACTATCACAGGGAGAAGGGGGGACAGGATTTATAGGATCTATAAGGCAATACAGGGAGAATATCCCCAGAAAGTCATACTAATTAAGGTAAAAGGATATGGGTTCTCAGAAGAGGAATGGATCAAAGGGTGGGAACGGGTCAAAAAAATATCCAGAAGCGCAAGGTTTCATCTTATTCAATTTAATATCATACACAGGGTATATGTGACCAATGTTCCCTCTAATTATTTCTGTCTATGTGCGGAACTGATTGGCTGTTGTGCGCACATTATTTTCCATGTGCACAACTGACTAATGAGGTAAACCACTTTGTGAGCTACCATCGCAGAAGAGTTTGGAAAGGAATTACCTCTTCCCAGCCACTGCAATTCTTTAAAACTCTTACAACACTTTTTCCAAACACATAGGCTAAAATAAAATGTCATATGTGATTATACAGAAAACTCATCAACCAGTCAAAGACTTCAATATCTGCCATAGTATTTTTCAAACGTATATCTGTGCAGAGAAAAATGTCGGCCTCATTACGAGTTTGGCGGTAACTCCATTACCACCAACTTTACCACTATGCCAAATTACAATTTCAGGCCTGGAGTGGAGTATTTGCTTCCAGGAAAATCCTGGCGGTAAATCTTCCAGCTCACTGCCGAGAAATCGCCAGAATCGTCAGAATTTCCGATGCAGTAATTCCCCCCCAAAAAGCCCCATTGAGTCCAGTGGACTCAATATGAATGGAAATTACACTGGTACCACCACGTGTAATCCGGTGGAAATTCCTCTGGACCAAGTAGTGGGAACAGCAATTCGTTTGGACAGTATTCCAGTGGATTTACGCGGGGATACTGCCCCAAATCGTAATGAGGCCCTGTATGTTTTATGCCACTGGAAAATCACTCATTTGTATTACAAAACACAAATATCTCTTGTCATAACTGATGTGGATGTCAAGAAACTCAGACAGAATATATTTGCCAATGGTTTAATGGCAATTAAAAGCTATGTGTCAAAAAACATGCTGAAAGGAGTGTCACTTTAAGTAATTCAAGGGCCAGGAGAAATTGCTTCTAATAATTTGTGTAAGGATGATAATTGCATCGGAATAACTGCACCTTAGAATATGATAAAAATTCCTGTGCCTCTGCTTACTATGCACATTACTTTCTCTTGTCGGTAGTGATAACACCAGCCTTAGAGCTAAAAAGACATTTGCACCATGCATTTTTACTCCCTAAAAAAAGGAAAACGTTCCTAACAAAAATGAGAAACAATGGACATATCATTGCTTCAACCCACAAAGCTCCACTGATTTAGATTAGTGACCAGCAGAACAGTGGCCTACGAAGGAACTCCAATAATATTAATGCCCGATCTCAAGAGGAATTTTAAGAGGAAAGAATATCTTTTAATAAGCAGAAAGTATCCCTATTGGCAAAGCAATTACTTTTTTTACTCCCATAAAAATAATTTTCAGGCAATAGCCTCCCGCCTCTCTACGTCTTGAGCCGGACCTCCTTAAGTTCCGGAAACGACTCAATACCTTCCTCTTCTCTTCTTCTTTCTCCCTCCCTCTCCCCTGCTAACCTCTATCTTCTCTCCTTCTTCCCTCCCTTTTCTCTTGCCCAACCTACTCAGTTTTCTGACTGGTCACTGGTGCACCTCCAGAGCCTCACAGGTCCCAGGTTCCCCTGCCAGTCCTGCACTTGCCTCCAGGCCACTGCACTCTGCTTTGCACTGCCGCACCCAGAATACATTCCATGTGAGTGGCAACCACTCTGCACTTAACACAGGCCCCTGTGGACTGGGTGCACTTGTCCCCCTTGCGCTCCCTCGCAGTTCCTGTCCGTGCACCTACACGACCTTGAATGTACTAGGCCCAGCAGGTTTGTCTGTCTGGTCCTCCCTCTGTCTCCCCTCTTTACCTTGTTTCTGTATGCCCTTCTCCCGCACCCCCGCTCCCCTTCTCTCCCCACTCTTTGGCACGGACTTATACCAGTAGAAATGCCTCTGTCCTAGTATGCTAGTTATTGTTGTTCGATCATTTGGAATCTTAAGAATGACTACTTTATCCCCTTGTTCCCTTCCCACTTTGAAGCACTTTACTTGTGTATAAGCGCTTTAGAAATAAACAATTACAATTTAACTCCAAGTAGGGAGCAAAATCTGTTTGGAGCCCTGCTTGTACCCCTGACAAAGGAAGTGAAATGACAGGGTACATATTCAAGTGTTTTTCCCACCCTTCCGCACCACAGCCTAGATAAAATTAAACAAGAGCCTTACTGAGGTTTCTTTTGGAGCACTGTTGAACAAAATCACACATATATGCCTGTTAAGTTAATAGCATCAATTCATCAGAGATAAAATTGATTGAGTGCCTTCTTCTGTAACTATGGATCCCTTTTCTGTAATTCTTTGTGATCAGTTAAATAAGATACAGGGAGATGCTAGAGACTGTACACACAGAACACATGGTTATATTGAAAAGCCCTCAGCAGTTGAGCACAGAAAGATAAAGAAGGTGCTGTTGTCTAGATGGGTACTAGAATGTCCTATCCTTTAGCAAACACACAACACATATCCTTCAGTGTACTGCCGAATCGTCCGGCTTAGTCTTTGAAATTTGCTGCTTTGTTCATCACCCGCAAGGAGTGATGCTTCCACCCATACCCTTCCCCGGCCCCTGTGCTTGCCTCCAATAGTAGTTGATAGAACACTGTAAAAAGTGAGGGATTGTAGCAGTAAACACTCACTGGGATATTTGCAAACCCACAATACTTTGCAAGCAAGGCATATTTAATGCCTCAACATATGATGTGCTTTTTAAGAATGTCATGACTCTGCATGTACACAATTATTTTGTAGTGCATACAAGATTGTTTACAACATACCCCACCCTTATGTCATTGTGTAGGATTACAAAAGTGCTCAGTGAAACTGTTTTGTTTAGAAAGGTGTTACCATATAATATGTGAAGGTCTATGCCCAAAGGAACTCTGAACACTTGGAAACAATGCAGATTGTGTGAAAAGCATTCTCCTGTCTGAATATCTGGATTCCTGATACTATGGACGAGGAATCTCAGGCATAGTCCATACCAATTATCCCTTCTAGACTAAGTAAAAGATATTGCAATGTTGCTCTCTACTCATAGGGTAATGCTAGTAATGCTTAAGTAGAAGACGCTGAGCATCACATTTGTCTTTTCAAAATCTTTAGAGGGCAAATTAATATTTTTCATAATGCATTAACTTACAGGGGGGCCTCTTCAAAGCACTTGCGTGACATATGTACAAAGAGGAAGTATGGGATCTGGTTACACATCCAAGTAGCCTGCTAACTTACAGTCAGTATCCGATATTTGAGCTGGTAGTTCGATTATATAGTGTGGGTGACGCTTTCGGTAAGGCACAATGAGTAACAGGAATTCTGACGCGTGAACTTTATTCATGTTACAACAAACATAAAACAAGTGGATGTGATGTAGCTACATGTCTGCTAACCTTTCGCAGAGCCAAGAGAGGAAGAGTCAAGGTTGTCTGGTAGTATCTTAATGTGCTCTGGGGCAGATGTTAGTCATAAGGTAAAAGTGTGGTAGAGTCAGGTTTAGGAGTCATGGGTGGGGAGGGAACATTTATGGTTAATCTGTGCAGGCATATCTTGGTTAGATTCTGCTGTTCATGGAGCCCGCTTTTCATATTAGTGTATTACCTGTTGTGTTGTATTTTGATTTTAGGGATTTTAGGTGTTTACGGTCACCCTTCCATAGTAATATAATGCAAATGAGCAGAATATCAAGACTAGTTGCTTATTTTAAGAGAAATAACATTTCAGGTAATTGCTGTGGCTTATGCCTTATTACATATTTTTGAATAGGTGAGCATTGTCTGTGTGCGCTGCTAAAAATCTTCTGAGCGGCACCCAGAAGGAGGCTGGGCAGGAACATTGTATGTGACCCTCAGAAATTGCATGCTATGAATGCTGTGCTAAGTCAGTGGACCTGGTGGGATCTGGCACATATTATGGGATTATCCAACTATTGCCAATTATTGGCATGCAGTGATTTCACGTATTAATCGATTATAACATTCCAGCTTTCAATGTGTCCCTAAAGTATGTTTGTGGGGGTATCATTCCGGGTAGGAAGAGAGACAAAACCAGACGATGTCTGGCACAATTTATGTTAATATTAGCAAAAAAAAACTGGTAGCAATTTGCTGGAAGAGACCTCAAGGTCGATCTTTGATACAATGGATGAAGGATATTTGTTAATGGGGTCTAACAGAGCTGGAGATCTTCCCAAAAACTCGGGTCCCTGATTCAGAAGAAGGGGTGGGAGTTGATTGGGGCCAGATGTTGAAAGAGCTAAATTCATGCAAGGATTTGAAGCCTCCCTGAATTGAGAGAAATAGTATTTGGAAATAGTCCTGTTGGGCGTGCAATGTACATGAGGGATGCGTAGGATTGGGGGGAAGGGTGGGATGTCTTCTGGCATTTGATGGGAGGGACCTTTGAACAGGGGCAAAAGATGCATCTTTATGTTAAGTGTACATTGGAGCCTGTAACTGATGCTATCACGACATGATCGGTTTGTGTTTTTTAAAAAAGAAATAGATTTACAGTCACTGGTGGCTTGATTTCCCTTGGGCAATTCCTTTTATGATTTAGATTCTTGCTGTGATCAGCATTGTTGGTACCTTTATTGTGACTGCAGCAATACTTGGACTTATTTTTTAATGTCGGTTTGGTATCTCTTGTGCGCTCAGAACTTGAATAAACATGTTTTTAAAAAAGGATACATTTAGTGATTTAGAAGATAAAGAGAAACAATGAGTTAGAAAAATGAATATTTTTCTGTATTTTCAAAACCGCATCAAACAAGGACCATCATAAAGGACGTTGAAGTTATTATTGTGAAATGTCATAGTCTTGTATAGTTTGCTAGAGCTGATTCTACTATGTCCTAATAAGTCTATGTGCCGTATCTGCAGCCACTGAAACTAATTTGCAAAGTTTGCAAACTCATCCAAGTTCTTCTGGTGTATTTGATTTTTGTTGGGGACGCTGCATACTTTTTGTAAAAAGACTTGTTTTAGACATGTGCGTATATACATATATAAGAACATTTCTGTGATGTTTGCAGGACTGTTACTCTTGAGCAGCCCACCGACAGTGCAAAGATAATTGCGAAAGAAACGTTAAACATGTTTCACGCCATGAAATTGAACATACAGGACATGAGAGGGGTAAGTCTAACATTTACTTTTATATCCGTTATTGGTATTTTTAAGTTCCACTACAAGTGAAGAGGTTTTCAATAGCAGAGCACTGCTTTTGAGTGCTGCATGTTTAGGACTCTTCATATCCATTATATTTCTGAATATATATTCACAACACTCTTTATTTCAATGGTTTGCATTCTCCCACAGATTCCTCATCAAATAGATCTCCATTCCAGTGTCATCTGCTTGGAAACTTTTTTTTGACAATGGGCGTAGTACGACTCTTCTCCAGCATGGGGTCTGGCATGGATTCACATGCTCATGAATATTCCCCGTCGTCAGGCTGGGAATCCTCGGTAAAGAAAAATCAGTATCAGTTTCGTTTCTGATCTGTCTTTCGTAGTAGTAACCAATCACTGATCTCTGCGTCATACTGACCACAGCCAATGACTGCCATCTCCCTAAGCCCCGCCTCTGGTAGCCATCTTCAGATTTTTACTGCACGTTCAAGTGTTGGGAGTCCTTGTGCTTAGCTCTCGAGCTTTTGCTGCGTGTTTCGCGCTTTTTCAGGTGAATTTTCACATTTTTTCGGTTAATCGAGCCTCAAGCTCCACCGTTTCTACTTCCGTTAACGGGTACCCGTTGCGGGATTTTCCTACGCCCCTCAAGGGTGAAGATTTCGTCGAATCAACCTCTTGGAGGATTCCAGAAGATTTGCGGCCTACTTCGAGATGGCCCAGGACGCAAGTTCGTCGCCCGGACCCAAGCTGTTTCGCAGCTGCCCTGGATGCAGGCTGCAGAATGTGTTTAAGGAGGACGAACATTCGCGATGCCTCTACTGTCTTCATGGGGACAAGACTCATGTAGAGAAGGACTGCCAGTTCTGCAAGAACTTGTCGTAGCGGACCATGAGGGACCGTCAATCCCGTCTCGCCAGCTGGTTGGAGAAGGGCTCAACGGGTGAGAAGAAGAAGAAAGGGTCCGAGCGGGCTTCAAAGTCCTGTGCGGGCGCCCCGGCGACAGGGGCCCAACACCAGGCCAAGCTCCGCGAGTCTGCTGGCTCCGGGAGCGCCGAAAGGTCGGGCTCTTCGGTCGCCAGGCAGGGCACACCTTCCCCGGCACCGTCAACCACGAGCCAGTGCTCCGGTTCGGGGAAGAGGAAGTCTGAGACCCCGGGTAAGCTTCGGGAGAAGCCCCATCCGATCTCGGGAGAGGGGGAATGAGGCGTCGCCCCTCCCCCTAAGGAGAAGGCCCAGGACGCACCTAAGGTGGTGAAGGCCCCTACCCAGCAGGCAAAGGCCTCCTATCGAGGCGATCGCGGCGACTCTGGCCAAGCCGGCAGAGACCCCACCAGCGGAGACTGCCTCCGGGACTAGAGTTTCCCTGCCGCCAGGGAGGGAATCCTCTTTTCAGCCCATCGTCATGGCCCCCGTGATGGAAAAAGGGGGGGGCACGGTAGCCTCCTCGAGCTCGGAGTCAGCCTCGGAGGGGGAACTGACCGAGGTTGTGAGGAATCTCGAAGTCCAATTCGAGAAGGTTTGATCCCGCAAGGAGATAACCGAGGAAGACGACGATGGCGAGGAAGAGCAGCCTTCCCTTCCGGCGCAGCCGGAACCTAGGCCTCAGGATAGCTCGGCGGCCATTTTGTTTGCGATCCAGTCCTTTTGCTCTGAGATAAGGACGAGATTACCATGGCCCAGGCAGGAGGACCCGCAACCTGTCTGAAAGTTCCTCAGGTTCGTCGTCCAGGGACGCCACTATCAATTCAGAGCACTGCCGTTCGGATTAAAGTTGGCCCCCAGGGTCTTTACCAAGTGCCTAGCACCTGTGGCGGCGCGGCTGCGCCTGCAGGGGATTCACGTCTACCCCTACCTGGACGACTGGCTCATCCGCTCAAGGACGAGGGAACTTGCACTTGCCGTCGAACACACTGCAAGGGCCGTCCAGCTACTCACAGACCTGGGATTCGCAATAAATTACCCAAAGTCCCACCTGGTGCCGTCGCAGGTGGCCCGGTTTCTGGGAGCGAAGCTCGATACAGTGAGGCGCCTGGCGGCACCGTCAGAAGAACGGACGAAGACCATTCTGGGCAAAGTGCAGCGCCTGCTAGCCACGGACGTGGCCAGGGTGAGGTCCATCAAGTCCCTCCTGGGGATGATGTCCTCTTGCATCTACCTGGTGCGCCTCTGCAGACTACGGATGCGCCCTCTTCAAGAATTTCTCAACGCCCGTTGGATGCAGGCGACGGGCACCTTCGAAGACAGGGTCCCCCTCAACGAGGTGTTCCGGCGGACGATTCAGTGTTGGGGCGTTCGAGCGCACCTCACGGCGGGCAAGGACTTTCAGACGCCGGCGTACCAGGAGACAGTGACGACGGACGCTTCCCTGGAGGGTTGGGGCGCCCACACCGGAGATCTCCACGCAAGAGGCCTCTGGCTCCCGGAGGAGAAGCTCCTGCACATCATCATCCTGGAACTCCGAGCCGTGTTCTGGGCTCCCAAATCGTTCCTCCCGTCGCTCAAGGGCAAGGTGGTGCGGTTCTTCACGGACAACACCACAACAATGTTTTATATACGGAAGCAGGGAGGCACCAGATCCCCAGCCCTATCCAAGGAGGCACATGATCTGTGGCACTGGGCGGTTGCCCAGGGGATGTTCCTGGTTCCCTTCCACCTGGCAGGAGAAAGAAACACCATCGCCGACTCGCTCAGCAGGGAGCTGCGCGCATGTCACGAGTGGGAGCTGCGCCAGGATCAAGTGGATCAACTCTTCCGAAGATGGGGCAAACCCCAAATCGACCTGTTCGCATCAGCGACGAACTCGAAGTGGCAGAGGTTCACCAGCAGGTTTCCTCAGCCGAGAAGCATGGGTGATGCGTTCTCGTTCCCCTGGGACGGCCTATACCTGTATGCGTTCCCTCCGTTTCCGTTGCTGCTTCGACTCATCAACCGGCTCAAGAGGTCCCGGTGCAGGATGATCCTCGTCGCACCGGCGTGGCCAAGGCAGATCTGGTTCCCGGACCTTCTGGACTTGTCAACGTCCCCACCCATCAAGCTGTCGGCGGACGCGGATCTTCTCTCCAGAGAAGGAGGCGCCATCTTCCACCACGACCCGGCGTCCCTGAACCTGCAGGCTTGGCTCCTGCAGCGCTATAGTTTGGAGGGTACGATATACCGGCCGACTGCAGAGAGGTTCTTGCAAAGGCCTGGGCATCCTCGACTCTCAAATGCTACGGTCACAAGTGGAAGAGGTTCTCTATCTGGTGCCGAGCACCGAAGATCAACCCCCTAAGGATTACGGCCCCTCAAGTGCTGCCGTACCTGCTATCGCTGGCAATGGCTGGGCTAGCCCATGCCTCCATTAAGATTCATCTGGCGGCGATCTCCAGATATACCAGAACCACAGGATGGACGTCCCTGTGGTCCCATCGACTGGTAAAAGAGTTTATGAAAGGACTGTTCCGGTCGTTCCCGCCGGTGAAGGCCTCGGCCCCGGCGTGGGAACTTAACGTGGTGCTGACCAGGCTCATGGGGCCCCATTCGAGCCGATGCACTCCGCACCGATGAAGTTTGTGTCGTGGAAGACTGCATTCCTGGTGGCCATTACCTCCGCACGACGAGTGGGAGAGATCCAGGCCCTATCCTGCAAAGCACCGTACTTGACTTTCCATGCCTCGAGGGTGGTGCTTAGGACGCACCCCTCCTTTATGCCCAAGGTGCCGTCGGGCTTCCATCTTAACGAGCCCCTGGTGATACCTGTTTTCTTCCCGTCTCCTTCGTCGCCGGCCGAGAGGACTTTGCACTCGCTGGATGTGGCTAGAGCGCTGAAGTTCTACGTGGACCGCACAAAGAGTTTTCGCAGGACATTACAGCTGTTTGTGAACTTTGGACCTGTGAATCAAGGGAAGGCTCTCTCGAAGTCTTCTATTTCCAGATGGCTCTCCGGCTGCATCATGCACTGATGATGGCTAACCGACCGCTGCCAGGCCGTCCGAGAGCCCATTCGACCAGAGCGATCGCTGCTACTACGGCGTTCCTATCTGGTGTGCCCCTGCTGGACATCTGCAGGGCTGCTACGTGGAGGTCGACGCACACCTTCACGAGATTCTACTGCGTCGATCGGGATTCCAGGGAGGAGTCCAGGGTCGGCCAAGCAGTGCTACGCAACCTGTTCGCTTAAGGTGAGCCTGGTGAGGAGGTAAGAGATGCTTAATGTTGAGTTGTTGTATTGCTTAATGTTGAGCCTTTTGCCACCTCCCGTGGTTGTGCATGTGTGTACTGCTATTTATTCTTATATTCATGAGCATGTGAATCTATGCCAGACCCCATTCTGGAGAAGGAACAAGTTACTTACCTGTAACTGTTGTTCTCCAGCATGGGTCTGGCATGGATTCACATGCGAACCCTCCCGCCTACCCCTCTGCGGCTCTTCACTTGGTCATACTGCCACTTCACGTGCTACCAAATCTGAAGATGGCTGCCAGAGGCAGGGCTTAGAGAGATGGCAGTCATTGGCTGTGGTCACTATGACGCAGAGATCAGTGATTGGTTACTACTACGGAAGACAGATCAGAAACGAAACTGATACTGATTTTTCTTTACCGAGGATTCCCAGCCTGACGACGGGGAATATTCATGAGCATGTGAATCCATGCCAGACCCATGCTGGAGAACAAAAGTTACAGGTAAGTAACTTGTTCCTACTCCACCATCATCCACTTGTGGGCTCCGGATGTGACGTCGGCCGTAGTATATATGCTACGTCACCACGCCCCGTACCTCAGTTCCTTTTTACTGCACGCTCAGCACACTGCTTTTTGGAACGAGTCTTGTGAGAGAACTTTCAAATTCAACTAAAATTGTCATTTTCACCCACTTTTCATCGATATGTACACTTCTAAGGCATCTGGGTTCAAGCAGTGTCAAGACTGCAACGCCAAGATTTCGATCACCAAACTGCATGGCATCTGCGTGTGGTGTCTGGGTAAAGATCACGTACGTCATCAAGGATTGTGGCTCTTTTCAGGATTTGAACCCCAAGTTGTTGAGGAATCACTCGGCAAAGCTAGAGCTCGGGCAATCCCGTCCGAATCCCTGGCTCATTCGACCACCAGGTCATCTGGGCAAGAGACGAGAGGTCCTAAGGTCCTAGACCCGAGGAGGACAGGCATCGGAAGGCCAAGAAACGGTCTCATTCTTGGAGCCTTTCGTCATCCTCGTCTTCCCACAAAAAAAGCAGCGCCACCAACTCAGGCATGACTCCCATATTTGTTGGAGGAACACAGTAGGACCTATCCTAGTCTGGGCGCGTCAAAAAGATAGTGGGAGGCTTTCAAGGGCCACATGCTCCAAATGTTTAAAACAGCCAGAGCTGGTACGACTTCGGAGTCGAGACTGCAGGCTCCCATGGCTCTGCCTAGAGGATTTGGTTCTATGTGAAAAGACTTCATTTTAAAGGCCTCATGAGAAAAAGAATGATGTCCAATGATCAATTTTCTTTTGCGTGCACAACCAGCATTTTAAAGCATTGTCAAAGGCAGCGTTTGCTTAAATTTGTTTTTTTATGTTTATTCGGGGGGTTTCACCCCCCATTGCTCCTCCCCGCCCCAACCTGCGCGATTAGCTCGAAATTGCAGGTTTTGTCCCCCGAACCACCCATCCTCAGCCCTCTGCCCCCTCCTAAGACTCCCCCAAATGAAAACACACATAGACACACAGCACACACACACACACACAGCACACACACAGCACACACACCAACTCACACACGCACACACTTACCCGTTCTCTTCTGGGTCCTTGTGAGCATGTGAGCCCCTGCGCCCACTTGTATATGGCAGGGGCGTGACAGTTTCATTTTGAAAAAATGCTCTGTGCAGTCACAGAGCGGTCTTTCTAAATCGATTTTTATTTCAAGTCGGTGAAAAAAAAAAAGTTTGTTTGACCTAGAACAGTGGCTCCAGCACCTAGGAAGCCAAGTCTGGTCCGTCTCCCTCGTGCTCGACCACAACTACTGAGAAGTCAGCCATAGCGCCAAAGGGCCCAATGTTATCGGTGCCATTAGGTCTGGTGGGAACAACGTCATCGATCCTACCATTTCTGTCTACTCAGTCTAGCCCTCAGGGTCTAATAGTGCAAGCTGCTACCATGCGCTCCAAACCAGCCACGTCTGCCTTGAACTTGCCAACAGACAGGGAGTCTAAGAAGACTGATGCCCTAACAAAGACGATTTTTACTTCAGGGCATTATGGCCCTCAAGGCAGTGAACGCCTCCTGTGCGTTCACCAAATATTCCCATGGTCTGTGGAAACTGGTTCGGCAGCCAGTAGAATACATCCCTGCTAGCAAAATGGTTTTCTGTGGCTTGGTGGATGACGGCAAGGAGGTGGCTTGCCCAAGCACTGCATTCTGGCCTGGACACTACCGTTTGTGTGGGCAGAACAATGGGATCAGCCACTGTGCTGAGAAGGGCAGCCTATCTGCACAGTTCTGGGTTCTCCCCAAATGTCCAGGCTAATTTGCTGGACGTAGCCTTCGATGGCGAGCATCTGTCCGGCCCTAGGGCTAGTGAGTTCTTGGAGAAATTCAAGGACTCTAAATTAGCTGCCGAAACGCTGGGACTGGCAACTGCCTAAACAATCTTTCGGTTTCTCCTGAAGGGGAAAAGACTATAGAGGGTGCATTTCATTTGGGAAGGGAGCACAACTCCTGCACGCCAGGCACAGGCAGAGGCATTTCTCGTGTCCTGGAAAGGGGAGCTTTTAGTTGTAAGCAGACTGCAGCAGGGGCGGCGACACCAAGCCTCTGAGCTCTCCCGTCTCCTTCCTCCGGTTGGAGGGAGGATTTGCGAGCACTTGCCTCAGTGGAAGGAGATCACCTCAGACTGCTGGGCATTGCAGCTCGTCGAATGGGGTTACTGTCTACCATTTTTAAGCAGACCACCAGACAGACCACCTTCCCCTCACCAACAACTGGAACAGGAGCTCCAGGAAGAACTGCGAGCCCTGTTATTGAAGGGTGCCATGGAAGAGGTTCCACCCGAGCAGAGAGGCTGGGGCTGGTATTCCCGTTATTTTCTGGTACCCAAGAAAAGAGGACGACTGCGTCCCATTTTTGGACCTCAGTGCCTTGAACAAGTTTCTGAGAAGGGACGCATTCTAAACGGTGACGTTGAAAGAAATTCTCCAGGCTCTGCAATTTCAGGACTGGTTGGTGTTGCTGGATGTTCAGGACGCTTATTTCATGTGCTGATCCATCGGAAGCACAGGCGTTT
Organism: Ambystoma mexicanum; assembly: GCF_040938575.1. Lineage (NCBI taxonomy): Eukaryota > Metazoa > Chordata > Amphibia > Caudata > Ambystomatidae > Ambystoma > Ambystoma mexicanum. The sequence continues at coordinate 648,533,874 of NC_090939.1, read as the reverse complement.
CCTAAGATTCATCATAGGGGACACTCGTTACCACTTCAAGGAGCTCCCCTTTGGGCTAAACTGTGCGCCCAAGGTCTTCACCAAGCTGATGGCAGTGGTGCTGGCACATCTCAGGAGATCCGATGTCCACGTGTTCCCGTACCTGGACTACCGGTTGACCGAGGGTGGTTGCCAGCGCAAGTATTGACTCAGCTCGAGGATACCTGCTCACTGGTGCAGAGGTTGGGCTTCTCCCTAAACTTTAACAAGTCCCACGTCACACCAGCACAGAAGCTCCAGTTCATCGGAGCAGTCCTGGACAAACTGGTGGGGATGTCCTTTCCCCCCAAAGAATGAGTCACCAGTGTCAGCAAATGATCAAACACTTCCATAACCACGACAGTTTACCAGCAACCTACTTCCTCCGCCTTTTGGGATTCATGGCTTCCGGGAATTTTTCTGGTGCCAGAGGCCAGACTGCACATGCGCTCTCTGCAATGGATACTGAGAGATCAGTGGTCCCAGTACTTCAATGCCATGAAGGGCATCCAGAAAAGTGTTGAGGTGAATGGCCAGCGACCTGTCTTTGGAGTCAGCAGAACAAACATGAGGACGGCGGAGCCCTTTTGGCCTCTGTGGCCTCAAGCCCAAGTGGTCATGGATGTGTCATTAAAGGGTTGGGGTGCTCACTGTGGGGATCTGCAGGTGAGCGGCTTTTGGTCACCTTTGGAGAGCCGGTGGCCTATCAACCGTTGGAGTTGTGGGTGATCATGTTAGCCCTAATGGCCTTTGCGGCCTCTCTCAAATGGGAGCATGTTCTTGTTATGACGGACAATACAGTGGCCATGCACTAACTCAACAAACAGTGGGGTGTTTGGTCTCTACCTCTTTGCAAGGAGGTACTGCAACTATGATTCTGGTTCTGGAAAAGCAGATTTCTGCTTCAGGTGTTCAGCTAGCAGGAATAGACAATGGGCTGGCAGATGATCTGAGCAGGCAGCGCACGGTCTCGCATGGTTTGCCATGAGTTCCAACTCAAAGTGCAGACAGTTTTGCTTGAGGGAATTCCCAGCGAAAGGCGCCCTGGGGAACACATTGCTAGTGGAGTGGGACCTCCACTATGCCTTCCCTTCGATGCCTGTCATCCCATGGGTTCTCAGGAGGTTGAGATTTCGAGCCACCATGATCTCGAAAGCCTGGATTGGGCAAGGAGGCCATGGTAATCGGAACTCCCAGAATTGACCATCTGCCCACTTCTGTTTGCCTCAGCGGCCATACCTCCTATCGCAGTCTGACGGTCCACCCAAACCCAGAATCCCTCAACCTACATGCATGGCTCTTGAGAGGATGAGATATGACTGGGACCTCTCAGAAGAGGTACTTGAGGTGCTACTGGCTGCACACAGACCATCTACCAGATCTCTGTATGTGCTCAGATGCAGAATATTTGAGGCGTGGTGCAGGAAACGCAGGATAGATACCATCACTTGTCCCACCACTACAGTGATGGAGTTCCTTCTATCACTTGCCTCCTCTGCCCTTCCGCTTGGTTCAGTGAAAGGCTACATGGCGGCTTTGTCTGTTTTTAAGAGGTCTCTGGATCAGGGATCTTTCATCACAATCCCAGTTATGACCCAATTCAAGAAGGGTCTTTATAAATAGGTTTCCGTCTACCCCATTTGTGTTTCCGGACTGGGACATAAACTTGGTTATCACATTTTTGATGATTGCTCTGTTTGAGCCCATGCATTCATGTCCTGTCAGGCTACTTACCTTGAAAACATCCTTCCTCTTGGCAATCCCCTCAGCAAGATATGTAAGTGAGCTACAGGCTTTATCCTGCAAGCCCCCTTTCCTACAGTTCTTTAAGGAGAAGGTCACACTCAAGGTGCAGCCTAGATTCCTGCCTAATGTGGTCTCTGAATTCCATGTGTCTCAGGGCATCAATTTGTCAGTGTTATTCGCTCCTCCCCATCCCTCCAAAGATGAGGAGAGGCTCCACAGGTTGGACCCTAAACGTGCTCTCAGCTTTTATGTGGCAAGGACGGTGGAATTCAGGCAGTGACAAAATCTTTGTGGCGTTTTCGCTTTCCAGAAAAGGGTTGGCTGTGTCAAAACAGACAATCTCTCGATGGGTACCTCTCTGCATTGCAGAGTGTTACCAGAGAGCAGGGAAAGATCTACCACCAGGAATCGGGGCACCTTCCACAAGGGGCATTGCAGCATCATCTGCTTTACAAAGGGGCGTTACAGTAAAGGAAATATGCCGAGCAGCGACTTAGTCGTTGCTCCACACGTTTACCAAGCATTACTTCTTGGATGTAGCACACACGTGGTGCAGGTACCTGGTTCGGTAGGGCGGTTTTGCAGAGCTTTCTTGTCTAAAGGCTTTCATCCTGCCTACGCACTCTGTACTGCTTTGGGAGTCTATCTGATGAGGAATCTGCAGAAGAATACAATCTATTGAAGGAGAAATTGCTTACTGGTAATGTTCTGTCTATGTATTCTTCTCACTCAGATTTGTCATCACTCTCCCATCCATCCAGCCCTGCTATGAAAGTAGTCTGCAGTCTTTATGTGGTTGTCCTCTTCTTGTGTAACGAGGTTTTGAATAGTTGTATATTAGGCACAGTTTGAAGCCTTTCTATGGTAACGCTGTCAGTCAGTGATTTACAGTGCAATCTTGTTCCTCTTAAAAAAAGATTTTTGATTGGCTGTTTTCAGCCCCAATCGTTGGATTCTTCCTCCACGGCTGCTGAGCTCGTGGGGCGGAAGGTGAGGAGTGCGTTACTTGGGGAATAGTGACGTATATGTACAGCGGCCCACATCACGTCCATAGTTGACGAGTGACAGTCGAGTCAAGAGGGATTGACGGTCGAGTCGTACTACACCCCTGTCGAAACATTTTTTACGAGCAGCTGACGCTGGAATGGATATCTATCTGATGGGGAATCTGTGGGGGAAGAATCCATAGTAGGAACATTACTGGTAAGTAATTTCTCCTTTAATTAGCTTTTTACTTTGTATTTCCCTTTTCTGAGTCTTTGACCATCTCCTCCTATACATCCTTTTCCCATAAATATGGGATGCCAGTGGAGTTGTTAAAGATGGGTGAATGTCTGGGTAGTTGCAGAATGAGTCTTGCCATTGCATTCTGTACTACTTGCAGGGGGGTGGGCGATGGTGCTGTTGGGTTGTCGGTCGAGGAGAAGCATTCTAGTGGTCAAGCATGGACAGAACTATTGCTTGGACTGCTATGTAGAGGGTTCGGGGGGGTGTGTCTTATCTCGCAAAGGAGGTGTAGTTTTAGGTTGCATGTTTTGATGTCAGCAGCTTTCTTGTGTGTGAGGGTAAGGTGTGGGTTGATGTTAAAGCTTAAAGATTTGACAGGTGTGGCAAGGGGGTGGGTTGTCCATGGTGTGTTCTTTGATACAGGGTGTGAGGTCAGGTTTGTGCCTGGGGGTGCAGATGAGAAGGCATTGAGTTCTGAGGAAGTGGATGGTCATCCTGGTGGTGATGGTGGAGAGACAGCTTTTGAGGGTGTTGAGTTGAGATTTGGAAGTACATAAGTGCGTTGTCTGTATATTGGTGAAAACGGACATTGTGTATGGTAAGGGTCTGTCCAAGGAATAGGGAAGGAAGGATAGCTCAGGGGCAACACATTTGTCTTAGAAGCAAGGCAACTCAGCGCAACATAGGTTTGAATCCCAATCCCGCACTTAGAAACCACTCACTGGTATTAAGCGCGTTATAAATGAACAATAAAAAATGCAAATTCTACATATAGGTTAGAGACGGGAAGGATCCTTGGGGACCCAGTCCTTGACTGGTCTGGGATTGGCTCGAAAGGGGGGCATGGAGAGAAAGTGCATCCCGTCAGTGGGAAAGGAAGTGAACCAGTCGATAAAAGAGCCTGAGTTTTTCATCCTGTGGAAAAGCATGTTCAAGAGATTGGTGTGGGTAATGGTATCAAAGGGTGCAGAGTGGTTGAGAGGGCGGGGGGGGGATGTGTGTCCTTTGTCTGTGATGTTGTGAAGGTCATTGAGGATGTGAAGTGTAGCGGTCTCTGTCCTGTGGTCGGGAGCCAGATTGAAAGGGGTTGAGGTGGTTGTTTGTGGTGATGTGTTATTGGGAGGTGGCTGGTGATCAAGTGTTCTATGACTCTGCCGTGGTGTTGCATGATAGTGATGGAACAGTCGTTTTTAGGGAGTGTGGGGGTCGAGGAATGGTTTCTTGAGGTGGGGGAGATGTCTCCTGTTTTGTGTATGGAGGGTATTGTACCATGTGGGAGGCAGAAGTTAATGATATTGAGCCAATGTGGAACTAGGGTGGTGTTGCAGTTGGATGTGTCTTGGGGTGGATGGGTGTGATGCTGGAAATGCATCGGGAGGGTCAGGGCCTCCGTATCCTTGTCCTTAACTGCTTTTTATCGTGTGCTCTGTCGTGTTTTCCGCGCAGGAGTTCATGTGGGACTCCTGGAGGTGCAGCTCTATTTTGGTTTGGTGAACAGACCCATGGGATACCCTTATGGCACCCATGGGTGGGGGGTACAACCCTGTGCCCCTAGTGTATGTTTTTGGGCGCCTGTGGGTGACCCACAGAGCAGGGTACGGGCTGGTGGCAGCTCCATGCTGAAATGACTGGTGCCCTGAGCGTCCCCCATTTTGGGATGCCCAGGCCCTGTCATTGGAATCGGTAGATTCCGGGTGGAGACAAGATGGCCCCCATGGCCTCTTGCCTTCCATCACCTGTTACCTTGATCTTCCCGAAGTCCCGGGAAGCCCCTGCCTCTGTCCCTACTCCCTGACTGACCGTTAGGTGGAAGTTCCATATATGGTAGTGTGGGGGAAGTGCCGACCAGACTGGCTGGAGCCTTCTCAACGACCGTGTGTTGTGGGTACGCCTGTGGGTGGGACCTGGGTGAATGGAGTGTGTGACGAATGCGCATTCTATGTTGTGGGTGTCTAGTATCTGGTGTTTGACACGATGACTGAGACAGCCCAACCCGAAACCAGTATGAATGCAGTGTGGAGTGTTGAATGGCTGGGTACTTGTCCCAATACACATAACTTGTTGTGAGTGTCTGGAGGGAAGTGAATGGCCTGAATGCACTGTGTGCCTGATTGGCTGCCTGCCTGCATGAATGCCCTTAGTCGTGATTGGATGCTTGAGTGTGACCCAGCGGAAAATATGGGAGATCAACAGTATATCTGGGGACCTCTCACTGCTAGGAATCACATTCAGAAGCTGAAGTCCACTACGACGAATAACTGAAGCTTGATCTTGAAGCCCTGCTGGATGAGAAGAATTGCTGTTGCTCTCCTTCACAATCTGAAAGCTGCTGTGTCTCCAAGGACTGACCCAGAGAGGTCCTGGTAAGGCAACCCCTCTTCCCGAGCTACGAGGGACCATCGTGCACCAGCTGATCTTTGCCAAAGCTCCCTGGTAGACGGACCTTCGACAGGCTGCCGACCCGATATGGGGACTGCTGCGGAACGCCAAGGAGAAGCGCCCGGGCTGTTGTCCGCCACTGTAGATGACCGCCGTCGCCGAACTTTCGAATCCAAGGACGCTCTCGTCCGCATCGTCGCCGCTGTATCCTGCTGGAGAAAGCCTGACCGTCGACGTGCCGAGGAGCATCCACCGGTGGGTTTCCCGCCACCCAAACACCACAAAGACGCTGACGACTCAACGCCCTTGCTGGGCCACAGTTCTTCAAACCCTTTGCGGTCCAGAACTATCGACACCGAGGTGCCCCGCATGCCTCTTCCTTGCAGGACGTTTACGCTTCCCCATCAATGAGCACCGCTAGGAACGAAGCTGCCACTTCACCGTCGTAGCTCAATCTGTTCTCCGTCGGATGTTCGACCTGTGACTCCTGCCTTAAAGGGAGGGCACTCAAGAAGGGCTGTCAATTCCCCGACGAGGAACGCTACAACGGCAGGTACTTTGGGGTTGCAGAACTATTGGGAAGGCTGTTGAGAACAATATATGGACTGGGCTTGTATCTTTATTCTACAGGTTTCCCAGGTGGGGGGGGGGGGAACTCCACACAGAACTGTCTCTAGGTAGCGGGACCAGTAGTCTGCCAATTGTTCAACCATCTTGCTTTCCTTCCTCTTTCTACTGCTGGTTTCCCTTTATTCGATCTGTGTGTCATTCTGACCGTATGCACTTTAATGAGATCTGTTAACGTTTGTGGTACCACTTTAGAACTGTATATATTTACCGTTGTTGATTTTCGGAGCACAAAGTGAGTTATTGTGATAGTGTACATGACCTTGAATATTAATTATATAAAAACTGTGTTTTAACCAATACAGTGTGCTGACATTCCTTTGTGGGTGCTTGGGGACTACACTGTACTTATGAACCAGCCTGCATTACCTCCTGAGAAGCTAGGCCTTGATTGCTCGACCACGTACCAATAATAGACAATCTTGGCTGGGGCCCTCTGTGCCTCTCCTCTACCATATAGAGAGCAGAAGTACAGACACCCCCCTCCAGTCTTTACACTGGGCATCATCCAGGTAGTGGACTTGCTTTGTTTATCCTGTGATGGTGTCATACTCAATGAGGTGGAGTGTGTCCCATGTTTTGGCAGGTTTGGGAGTAGTAGATGGGAGTGGCACTGCAGAGGAGAAGGCTTGCCTAATGTGTATTTTTAGTGTTGAAGTAGTCCAAGGGGAGAGTTGTGTATGGCGCTGGATAGGAGTGTGGAAAGTCTAGGTAGTAGTTTGGAAAGTAACTTGACAATGTTGAAAAGTTTGTGTGTGCAATTAGTGGCAGATTAAAGTTCTTGCAGGTATTGGCATGCTTTTGCTTGGCATATTGCCATCTTGTGTTTGTTGCAGCAATCTTTGAATGGTGTTCTATTGGCGGGGTATGTGTTTCTTTTGCCAGGCTCTTTCAAGGCGCCTGGCTTCCTGTTTGATGGAGAAAAGTGAATGATTGAGTTGTTGTTTACGTTGATGGCTTGAGGGTATTTTGTTTTGAGGGAGGCTTTTTCATCTGGTGCTTGAGTGATGGTGTTGAAATTGCATTGTATTTGTATGCTCTTTTAAATGTATATCCTATTGTTTGTGAAAAGTCACATTTTATCATATGTTATTTTGACTATATCACAGATAAAAAAATATAAAAAAAATAAATTGTTGAGTATGGAAAGATGCATGTCAGGGGAGGAGGGTTTGCTGGATTTTAGAGCTAGTCCGAATGTCTGGCCACCAAAACCATAGTGTATGTCCTGGAGTATGATTGGTGGGTAGCATTAGGCCAGCCCCTGACTAAATGTGTTATCACTGAGAGACCCTGTGCATTTCGAGATCCCTTGTTGGTGAGCTGCTTCCGAAGACCCCGGTTAGGCAATATGGACTGGGTCCTAGCCCATTTGTCCACAGTACCCTACTTCTCTTTGCTAGTAGAACCGCATCTATGGCTCTTAGTTTCCCTCTTGCCATCCTCATAGCTGGTTGGACTGGCTGTCCTTGTTGGACCCTTCCTTGCCTTCTGTTGCTCAACGCTTCCTTGCCTGCAATTGCGGAGCCCCCTAGTAACAACCTTTTGGCCCAAATGCCTTTGAAAAGAGGTGAATCATGGTATTCTCTGCATTTCAAAACCCAAGAAGCTTACTGCAACTTCTACTCATCTCTGCGGTGGAACATCTTGAGTCACCTTCAGCCGCTGCCTCAATCATGGGACTGATTCCTTGCTGGCTGGCTTTACCCTTCTGCTCTCTTGAGCTAAAATGGTACATTTTGCTTGCTTTTTATCTTTTCCCCTGCAGGGTACGAATTGAGGGGAACTGGGAGCTAATTGGCCCCTGCTTGTAGCCTAGCAGAGCCTGGTTAGCTTGACATCAACAGCTACCAGGAGCTATTTCCGGTCTCCCCAGGCCAAAGGATGCCAAACAAATACACCTATATGAATTTAACTCTGTGCATTTGGGACAGTGTATAAATAAATATTAGGACACATGTATATGTAATTTAAAGGATAAGGGGTCATAAATAATGGACAAATTATGTTTCCATCGTCTATGGAAGTTCGATTTGTGGAACACTATGTACTAGCTCTTCATTCATGTTTGGGACGACTCTTTTGTTTTGGTCCTCGACAGGATTCCGGCAGTGACTCCCGGCTTCTGTAACTACTAATTAACGTGATCCACTTGTTATTCAAAACGTTGGACTACTCCTTCCGATTAACTTTGCCCGACACATTGTGGCCATTATTAGTAAACGCACAATGGTTTTGCCTGCAGAAGGTAGATATGGCGCAGTAGTATGAACAATATTTGGATACGTGTGTGGCTACAGATTTAGAGTTAGACCATGCCTTCTTCCATTGAACCACTCTCATTCTGGATTGAGTAAGCGCTAGTGGCAGACCAAAAACACTGATGCAGTGCTTTGTGACATTCCAGTATCATTCGACTCCAGAGACTCCCGACCTCTCTCTTCCCTGATGAATTTCCTAATTAATAATCCAATAACCAAGATGGAAAGAAACATGTCGGTTCTTTGATGGGTCTCCTTTTTTCTGGTCAACTAAGCTGACAATTGTTGCTTCCCAGTTGTGGGACGCCCTATTCCTAGCAGTATAGCAAGATTACTGACTAGTTGTTGAAAATTGTGTTTAAAAATACGTTTTTTCCATATTTTTTTGTGCTGAAATTATTATCTCTTGTCATGTCTATGTTTTTTGACATTTCTGACCATTGTATTTTAGGTATGTATGAGTGCAGTATGGATGGAGTATTTGGAGATGTGAATGGGTCTGGTTCAGTTGTTTATGGCATTTTGCTTAGTTAACACTATTGTACAAATCTGAATTATATATTTTTTCTATTTCTATTTTTCTACTGTGTTTTTATGATTGATACATTAGAAAATGTTGATACATTTTTTCAATGAATTAAAAGATATCTATTTTTCATACATGTTATGGCAGTGAATTGAATTCTTTCACTTTCCAGTGTTTGACATATGTTTTTATGTATTGCAAGAGAATAGGCTTACTGTAGGCACTGCCTCCATTTGGTCTGCTACCTGTACAAGTTTATATATCCCGGCCTTCTAGTTGCTCTCTATATATATGTGTTCTCCCCAGGCATGGCCGTGGATATTCCTTTGCCTGGAGTCCCCTTAATGTTTCTACTAGCTCTTCATTCACCAGTGGTAGCTTCTGGTCACTCGTTAATGCTGGATATCCAGGAGCTGCTTTTAGCTCCTGCTTATCCAATCTTAATTTCAAGCCTTATCCTGTCACTGGCTTTGTGGATACTGAGTCTTCTGCTTTGTGGGTTGTCTCTTTAAATGTCTTCCTTGTCTGGGTCTTTGCTGGGTCGTGGGTTCGATCGACCCCTAACCAGTGCCCTTTACCGCTCGTACTACTATTAAAACTCACACCCAAACTCGACCGTGCCTGATATGGGGTCCTAATACCATAGTTGGTTCTGTTAACGGGGATCCCCTGTGTCTGGGAATAACCCCACTATTCTGAAGCTGATCTCAGTTATCTAGTGGGTCTTTTCCTACCCCTAAAATCATTTCTTCCTGGTCTGCTGGCCCTCAGAACATGGCTGCAGCTCTTCTTTATGGATCCTTTTGGCTCCCCCTCGCTGGTTTCCTCTCCTGCTGTACCTGTAGGGTAAAGTAGGACTTAACTAATGTGCCTGAACTGCGGCAGGTCTACAAGGCATAGAATAAGCAGTGTCGCATAGCAATTTTCTATGTAATTCTCCAGGTTTACTAATCAAATGGACACTTGTGTAGCAGAGTTAGCTATTTAAGTTACCCTCTTCAATCAAAGCACAGCTCGCTCTGCATTCCTCTTGCCTTTGGTGCTCTCTTCACCCTCTTTCCCTGTTCACTTCAAGTGCTAATCTAGAGAAAGTGCAGCAGTAACCATCTCCTCCACGCTGAAGTACCAAAGGCATGTGTGGGAGTGCTAGGCAAGAATTTATTTATTTTTCAAATTGCAAACTAGAAGTAATCGGGATGACACTTGTATTATGCTTTCTGTATCCGTTCTGGCAAAGACTAGTATGTGTCAACTTCATATTTCTTTAAAACGACAGTCATGCAATTCCATTCCTTAAATGTATGTTACATATTGCATAATTACGGTATTGATACTGTTAAACACTGCATCTCATGCTTTACAGTAAAGTTTAGGTTAGTGTATCTAAACTTTCATAGTGCCAACTATATTTCATTTTGTTGGGGAAAATGCATCATATTGACGAGGGACCACTTTTGAAAAGGTACATGATCACATGCTTTTGATGGCAAACCTAGTTCTCCAGCATGGGGTCTGGCATGGATTCACATGCTCATGAATATTCCCCGTCGTCAGGCTGGGAATCCTCGGTAAAGAAAAAAATCAGTATCAGTTTCGTTTCTGATCTGTCTTTCGTAGTAGTAACCAATCACTGATCGCTGCGTCATACTGACCACAGCCAATGACTGCCCTCTACCTAAGCCCCGCCTCTGGCAGCCATCTTCAGATTTTTACCGCACGTTCAAGTGTTGGGATCCTCGTGCTATTGCTCTCGAGCGTTAGTGCTATTTTTTCACGTTTTTTCTCAAAAAACTTCTTTTTTTCGGTCAAAAGAGCCTCAAGCTCCACCGTTTCTTCATCCGATCAACGGGGACCCGTGTCGGATTCGTCTACGCCCCTCAAGGGTGAAGATTTCGTCGAGCCACGCTTTTGGAGGACTCCAGAAGTTTCTCAGGCCCTTCTCGGACATGGCCCAGGAGAAGGGAAGCTCGACGCCCGGAAAGCTGTTCAGGGTCTGCCCTGGATGCCAGCTTCAGAATGTCTTTAAGGAGGATGAACACTCCCTTTGTCTTTACTGCCTACATGAGGACAAGACGCACGTGGAGAAGGACTGTGCGTTTTGCGGCAATATGTCGGAGCGGACCATGAAGAACCGCCATCAACGTCTCGCCAACTGGCTGGAAGGGAAGAGCCCGTCAGGCGAGAAGAAGAAGTCCGAGTGGTCTTCTAAGACCTTTGAGGACGCCCCGGCGACCGGGATCCAACACAAGGCCAAGCACCGCGAGTCCGCTGGCACCGGGAGCGCCGAACGGTCGAGCTCTACGGGCGCCAGGCAGGGCGCATCCTCCCCGGCGACATCAACCACAAGCCAACGCTCTGGTTCGGGTAAGAGGAAGGCCGAGCACCCGGCAAAGCTCCTGGAGAGACCCCGGTCGAGCTCGAAGGCCCCATCGGAGGGGGAGCGAGGCAGTGACCCTCCCCCCAAGGAGAAGGCGGTGAGCGCACCTAAGGTGGTGAAAGCCTTAATCCATCCGGCCAAGGCCTCTATCGAGACAGTCGCGGCGGCCCTGGCTCAGCCTGTGGAGGCTACACCAGTGGTGGTGACCTCGGGGGCTCAGAGTCTCCCTGCCACCGCGGAGGGAGTCCTCTTTTATGCCCATCGACAGGACCCCTGTAAAATCTCCGACGGAGAAGAAAAAGGGGGGGCAGGAGGTCGTCGTGGATTCGGCCTCAACCTCTGAGGAAGAGCTGATCGAAGTCTTAAGCCACGGCGTTGGCTCCACACTTACTGTGTACACTAAGTACATCTACCTGAGTTTTGGCTGGGCTCTTCCTGGTGCAGTAGCAACATGTAACATCTGTATGTTTTTGTGTTCTGTTTAGTGAATTCATGATGACTAGTTGCACATGTGGCATATCATATGTCTTTGCGCTATGGTCTTTGGATGGGCTGTGCATGATTACAAGAGGAGTAACTATTTGGATTCCCTATTAGGGGTACCATGTTTTGTTATAATTTAGTTTTATTTTTTGATGTATGTGTGTGGAGTGTTTTGCTTGTAGCATAAAGATTTTTAGAGGTTGGTGTTTCATGGGCTGTATTTTGGGATTGTGTACATTCTTGAATGTGGTTCTGGCATTAGTCTATGCGTATCAGATAAATTAATTAGTTAAATAATAAACTGAACTATATCAATATGCAAGTCCTTAACTCTCATACATAGTTTTCAACTGGACTACATACTATGTTATGTTATATTATGTGTTTGCTTCTATAGCGCCGGTAGCCCAAGGGCATCAGGGCGCTTTACACAAAAAAACAAAAACGACTGATATATAAAGATCCTACACTACTGAAAATCTCCTGGTCGGAACATTGGTTCAGAAGTTCATTCCAAGTGGACAAAGTTCACTTAAATAAGTGAGTTTTCAGTCTCTTCCTGAATGTTAAGTGGCTTTCTTCCAGTCTTACAGCTAGTGAGAGGCTATTCCACAACTGGGGCGCGAGCACCACAAACGACCTATCCAGCCCTCGTTTCAAGTTATGCTTGGGTACCACTAGCAGTCCTTTGCCCTCTGATCTTAACCGTCTATGAGGAGCATACAGCACCAATCGATTTCTGAGGTAGATGGGTGCTTTGCCATAAAGACACTTGTGCACGAGTGTCAAGGTCTTGAACTTGATACGCTCCTCTACTCTAAGCCAGTGTAGGGATTGTCTGGCTAAGGTGATGTGATCATGTCTTCTTAATTTTTTTACAATCCTTACTGTGTTGTTTTCTAATACTTGACATCTCCCTAGATCTTTTGCTGTTATGCCCACCAGGAGAGCGTTACCGTAATCCAATCTTGATGGTACAATGGCCCTACCGTTTGTGGCTATGTTACTTTCCTCCAGATAAGGGCTAATGGCCCTCATTAGACGTAGATAGTAAGCTGAGTTCTTTAATATGTAATTTACTTGAGCCTCTGAATTCAGTGTCGAGTTGACCATCATTCCTAGTGTTTTTACCTGGTCTGACACCTCTATTGTGGCTTCATTAATTCTAAAATTCCCATACTCCTTACCTAATTTAACAAGAGAACTACTATGTCCAAATATCATGAGTTCTGTTTTTGTGTCATTGAGACACATCCAATTCTTCTGCATCCACTCGTTTATTATACTATAAACGAGTGCTATCCTCTCGCTGTCCTCCTTGTAAGATCCTTTTATTTCGATGACCATCTGCGTGTCATCCGCATAATTTGTGAAAATCACGCCTGCCTTCATTAAGATGTCGCATAAACTGCGCATGTAAATGTTGAACAGCATTGGTGATAAACTTGCACCTTGTGGTACACCGAATATTATAACCAAAGGGACCGAGAAGTTGTTCCCCCAATGTACTTTGGCTTGGCAGTCCGTAAGAAAGGATACTAACCACCTTAGTGTTGCTTTGGAGCAGCCCACGTTTTCCCTCAGGGCTTTAGCTAGCAGATTGTGATCAACCAAATCGATGGGATTACACCAGCACAATAGATTTCCTGAAATTCAGTTGTTTGTTTTGGTGTACCACCCCAAGATTTCATGTGGCCTCATCAGGCCACCCCTATGAAAAATGTCTGGGAGCGCCACTGCCTCACATGACTCCCTTCCTTCTGCTAGCAGCAAGAGTTTGCATCACGATCGGCTGGAAAGCCAAGACCCTCCCTTTAGAAAAAACGTGGGCCCGAAAGGCCAGAGAACTTTTTGACATGGTGAGCATCACGGGGGCCATCCACGGAGTATCCCCAAGCAGGGAAATGGAATGGGCTCCGTTCCTTGAGGCCTACAAATGACTGCAATCCAACTAAAGCGCCGAAAACACCTGTGGACCAAAACGCTGTCTACCCGAGGATCACCGGCATCCAATGCCCTTTGTGTCTCCAGAGGGGAGAGGGGGATGGGGGTAGGAGAGAAGGGAAAAGGGAGTTAATGCCAAGTTTAGGGGTTATATGTGGACTATGCCTGTATTTTTTCTTATGCTGACTGTTTTAGCTCTATAATGCTAATACAGGGCAGCGTACTTAAGGTAAAAAATGCTCAATAAAAATTTATTTTGGAAAAAGACATCCTCGAATAATGTACTTCAGCCATTCTGGTAATGTGTGGCTCCCTTTGGAGGGAGGAAGGGATCACAATTTCACTGTGTGTGGACCCAAACAGTGAAGCACCATCCCACTATTTATTTTCTGTAGGAAGAGGATGGTTTTACAGGAGCAGATAATGACTTTCCATAACCAGTCAGCGATCTTAATAAAACAACAATACTGGTGCCCACATTGGTCATTACATAGAGGTTTCAAGTCTGCACACAAGCTGAGAAGAGGAGCTGGCCTGCAGAGTGGCTCTCAAAAAAGAAAGCCTGACTCCCATCAGGGGGCTGCACCCCACTCTTCACCTGTGAGGGGGAGGGGCAAGATGTCCCCCTTGCCTCTGATTGGGAAAGGATCTGATTGGATTAGTCTTATTGTTGCAAATTCAAACCTTGAATTTGGCCACACGCTAGCTTCACTTCTCTTGCTCCCAGTACTAAACAACAAAACTCAATGGTGCTATTCAATACAGAATTCAAACAAATCATCAGAAAAGAGACCGTGGAGAATGTTCACTGAGAGCAAAGAGGTCAATGAGTGTGATTCTGATATTTTATAGTAGCAAAGCCCTCAAGAGGCATGAGACTAGTCGTAAACTCCAAGCTCCTCAACTGATCCATCAGAGACCAATCCTTCACAATGGTCATACCAGCAGACATACATTTGCAAGTACAAACATTATTTTATGTACTCCTTGGACTTTCAGGGTGACTATTTTCATGTTCCAGTTCATTTAACACATTGCCAGTGCCTCCTGGATCATGGTGGGAGAACTCGAGGTCCTACGGTAAGAGTTGTGCGCTGCACCCAGACTGTTCAGCAAAGTACTTGCTCCACTTACTGCATATCTGCACTTGTAAGGATCTCATGTTACCCTCAATTGGATGACTGGCTATTCAGTGACCACAATGGGCAATGATTGCGCCTAGCCTTCAGGCAATGTTAACACCAATTCCAACAGCTCTCCTGTAGTAAACAAGGAAAAGTCCTCCTTGGAAACGCTGAAGAACAGGGGCTGTATTGAATGCCATAAAGAGTGCCAAACTAGCGGAGTGAAGGTTTGAAAGCATTTGTGGAATGGCAAATCTTATCCTTGCAAAAACTTCAGTTACACTTGGCAACAGTTGAAGGAATGGACTCCTTTTTGAAGGGCTCGGTTACTGACCTAATCATCTGTCTGTGAGCATTTTAGGGTTCACAGCAGATAGGAGAGGGAGCAAATCAACCTCCTGGTGCATTGCCATTCTGGCTTTTCTCCCCTCTGTGCGCAGTAGGTGTGTCCAGATCCTGACAGACAACATTGTGGCAATACATTACGTCAACAACAGTTGCAATGTGGTGTCACTACCCCAGTGTGTAGTGTGCAAGAAGGTAATGCACTGGGCACTTGAGGAAAATGTCTCCCTTTTGTCAACCCATCTGGCTGGTACAGAGAACGTTGTTGTGTACATCCTAAGCAGGCTTTAGTTAGTAATGAGTGGTAACCAGGTCAGGAAGTTCTGGATGCGATCTTGAGAGCCCCCACAAGTGCACCTATGTGTCCGCAGTTTGCATTTCTACTCCACACAATTAATTATACCCCAGGAAGCTCTGGAGGACTTAATTCATTGGAGAGTGGAATTTTGATCACCACTATCTGTTTCTGCTCCGCTTCCCTCCACGCCTCCACACCCCCATGGATTCCTCTCATCCTGCTGGTCCTAAAGAAACTGAAGATGGCTGAGTCCCCCCTGAGGGCCTGGAAATGTCCATCTGTCATACCTGACGTGTCCCTGTAAAAGTGGAACAGCTCCCCAAGTCAGTTGTCGGGGTACTCCATCCTAGCCTGAACAGTCGTTGTCTACATGCTTGGTTGGTGAAATACAGGGACGGGGACCTGTCTGGAGGTGTTATGAACGTTTTCCTTTCATCCAGGATTCAGTCTACGAGTTCAGTCTACCCCTGCAGGTGGCGTAATTTCCCTGACTGATGCCTTTGGAAAGGTTTGTTTCCCTTGTCTTGTCCATCCTCTTCTGTTTTGAGTTTCCCTCTTTCCTTGGTCCAAGTTGTCAGAGGGCCCTCAGATTGGCACTGTTAAGGGATAGTTGGCTGCTGTTTAGGTCTTTAAGAGAGGTCTCCCCAACAGGGCTCCTTCTTTACTAGCCCCATTATTGTAGTTTTTGTGAGGGTTGACTAACCAGTTTCCACCACAACAATTGTTGTTCATGCCTGGGATTTGAACCTTGTTCTTACATTTATGAATGCAGCTCCATTTCAGAGGCTTTCAGTCGGGAGGCAACGCCAAAACAGTAATTTTGGTCGGACAGTTCTTTCAGAACATAAACTTGACGAGAGAAGAAACAATTTGAAAACAATTTAGAAAGCAAACCACATCAATGACAATGAAACAACCAAATGAAGGAACACATTTCACACCCTTTTGTAAAAACTGTGAAAAACAGTTTAATCAAAAACAAAAAAAAAACAAAAAAAAAATTGTAGCTCCATTTCAGCCTTTGAATTTGTGCCCATTGGACCTGCTCATGGTTACTGTGACTTTCCTGGTTGTCATCACTTGTGCACAGTGGGTGCTCTAGGCTCTTTCACTCAAGTCTCCTAACCCTGTCTTCTCCAAGTAAATCTTGACTTTGAGGGTGAGACTGTCCTTCCTTCTCAAGGTCATGCTAGAGTTTAATCTTTCTCCTCAGAAGATCCATGTTCTGTTCTTTTTTTTCTGGGTCCCATCCTTCTAAGACTTTGAAGCGATTTCGGGGACTCTGATAGCTGGACCTCAGGTTTCTGGCTGCTGTCGCTGGGCACTTTGCCGGTCCCGGCAGGCTTGGTCAGGAATTTGGTGTAAAAATACCTTTATCTTTAGCTATGGAGACCCAGATCAGCGCCATCTTTGGGCTAGGCTTCCTTAAATTGAAGCAGCTCAATAAAGTCCTTACTTTTATCCCTGAGGACCTCCACGCTTAGGTGGTTGCAGCTTGTCTTAATGGAAACATTGACTTTTGCAATGCCATCTATCTTTCCCAACCTGCATACCTAATTCACCATCTACAGGTCCTGCAGAATGCAGCGGTTCACCTGGTTAGGGGCATTCCTTATGGCCATCATGTCACAACAGCTCGCCAAGCCCTGCACTGGTTGCCTGTTGCGGTGCAAATCTAGTTGAAGACCCTGTGTATTATCCACCGGGCCTTGAGTGGGAAGGGTTGCTAGGCTATTCGGAACAAACTACAGCGCTACTGCACAGTGGGTTTGCTTATATCTATAAAGGCAGCGCTATTGACGATACCTAGCTACCGCAAAGAACGAGTGGGAGGCAGAGCATTTTTCATCGCTGGCCCAAAACTCTGGAACACCTTGCCGGTGGCACTATGGCACACCATAGATTTTGAGCTACTTCAATACAGGTTAAAATCCCATGTGTTCGCTTAAGATGTCTCTCTCTTAGTATCTGTGCTGCGCCATGATGCCTTTGGTGACAGTGCACATTATAAATATCTGATTGATTGATTGATTAAGTCCTGAAGCAGCATTTGGGATTCTACATCTTTGGTGAGAGATATTGGAAGTAATGGTCAGCTATTTCTCTGCTTTGCAGGTGCTCAGGGCTTTTACAAAGCAAATCCCTTCTAGACAAATGGATTGTTCGAATGGATTGTGTTCTCCCACGTATTCTTCATCTTAGATATATCCTTACCTTCAGTTTTGCTGCTTCAGAAATTTTTTCTCTCTCTCCACCAAAGGGCGCTCCACTCGAGGCGACGGCGTCAATGTCCCTCTGCAGCATCCGTCGAGTGTCGACGTCATCCGTAGTATAAATGCCTCAAGGGCGCCCGTTGGCCTCAGTTCCATTTTTCCGTTCGCTTCGGATCGAAATAAAACGGCGCTTCAGTCTTAAGCAATTATGTCGACTTCCTCGAACCCATCTACTCCGAAAACGGGGTTTAAGAAGTGTCTAAGGTGCGGCAGAAAAATGTCACTGACCGACCCTCACCGTAACTGCCTCTGGTGTCTCGGGTCCGAACATCGGATTGATGACTGCAGTTTGTGCCAATCCATGACCCACAAGGCCTTGAAAGAAAGACGAGGTAAACTGGCGGTGGGGGAGGAATCCTCGAAGTTTTCTTCGAGAGGGAAGAAAGACTCGGCTGAGTCTTCAGCAAAACAACATAAAAAATCACGATCGAGGAGTAGATCAAGGAAGTCCTCTTCTTGTTCGTCCAAAAAGGCGAAAAAGAGACGACACCGATCTGCCTCTTCTTCTTCTTCCTCGACTTCGGAGGAAGTTATTACTTGTCCAACTAAACACGACTCCCCTAAAAAGTGGGAAGCATTTAGAGAGTCCATAATGAACATTTTTGAGAACGCGGCCCAGACCCCCTCAAAAATGTCTGTTGAAGGTCATGCCTCTAGTCACAAAAGTGACAGAGGAAGGTCTAAAACTAAGAAGTCCGACAAGAAATTGTCGAGGGTGTCTTCTACGGACTCTTCCCAGACACCTAAAAAGACAGACTCTACGAAAAAGACTTTCGACGTCGAGAAGTCATTAAAGACTTCGACGAAAACATCTTCGAAGCCTCTGTCGAAGGCTGTCGAGTATAAAGGGTCGACGACCCAACAGAAAAAAGTCACGTCGAAAATTTTACCGACGACCTCGAAGATTTTTTCGACGGCGTCGAGTGTTTCGAAGACTACTTCGACAACATCGACTGCCTCGAAGATTCCTTCAACGCCATTTGTAGTGCCTTCGAAAACATCGAAGAATACCTCGACAACATCGAAGGTAACGGCCACGACTTCGACGTTTCTGTCGACATCGACACCAGGGTTGAAACATATTCCTGAAAAAAAATATTTCACCCTGAAAACAGACATGATTTTTTCCATACAATGTCATCTGTATATGGAGAAATGTCATCAGAAAATGAAGAATATGAAGAACAAGATGAACCTGAGGTTACATCAGCAGGGGTAAAATATGGGACAAGAAATGTTCCAGAGGAATTAATAAATCCTCAATCAAAAATGCAGGATTTGTATGAATGTTTACAGTCTGTAAGTGGAATAGACACATCTCCTGAATATGAATTTGAGAGACCAGATCCAGCAGAACATTCTGATCTAGGTTACAGAAAACTTATGAATAGAGTAACAGAGTTTATGGGGTGGGGTAATAATGCACCTGTATACCAGGATGATGACATGACAGATATTTTGTCAGGAGGTCCTCAACCAGACCCCATACTTCCTTTTCATATTGCCCTGCAAAGGAGTGGGAAAGACCGGAATCTAGTCCAGCAGTAAATAAAAAATATGTGGCAAAATACAGACCTTGTAACTCTGACCCAGAGTCAAGGGACAATCTTTTTGGCAGCCATGGCCGGATATCACTGTAGTGACAGACGCCTCACTCACGGGGTGGGGAGCCCACACCAACGATCTGACAATCAGCGGTCGTTGGTCTCCATCGGAGTCCAAACTACACATCAACCCTTTGGAGCTGAGGGCGATCAGACTAGCGCTGAAGGCCTTCCTGCCCTCTGTACGGGGAAAGAATGTCCTGATCATGACGGACAACACAGTGGCCATGTACTACCTCAACAAGAGAGGAGGAGTTGGGTCACTGGCACTGTGCAGAGAGGCAATGCAGCTCTGGTTCTGGGCAATACAAGAAGGGATTTCTCTATCTGCCATTCACCTAGCAGGAGAGCAAAACACAGCGACGGATGCTCTGAGCAGGCACAGCACAGTCTCTCACGAGTGGGAGATAGCTCAGGAAGTCCTTATGGAGATCTTCGCCCTTTGGGGAACCCCTCAAGTGGATCTGTTCGCGACCATTGTCAACAGGAAGTGCGAACTGTACTGCTCAAGGGAATTTCCCCCGAGAGGAGCTCTAGGAGACGCATTTGTAGTAGAGTGGGAATTTCCTCTTCTATATGCGTTCCCTCCAGTCCCTGTGATCCCTCAGGTAATCAGGAGGTTGAGAAAGTTCAGGAAAACCATGATCCTAATTGCCCTGGATTGGGCCAGGAGAATGTGGAACCCGGATCTTCTCGACATGTCCATCTGCCCTCCAATACGTCTTCCAAAAAGAGAGAATCTTCTCTCGCAAGAGGGAGGTCACGTTCTCCATCCAGAGGTCAACATACTCAACCTTCACGCATGGCTTCTGAGAGGTTGAGATACAAGGATTGGGACCTTCCGGATGATGTTATGGAGGTGTTGCTTTCGGCCAGAAGGCCAGCAACAAAATCTTTGTACCGGTGTCGTTGGAATAAATTCAGTAACTGGTGCAGGGATAAGAATGTGGATCCTTTTGAATGTGACATTCCAATGGTATTATCTTTTCTATTACATTTAGCTAATCTGGGGCTCCAGGTTAAGACAATAAAAGGATATGTAGAAGCGCTATCTATCTTCAAGCGCTCATCAGAAGAAAGATCTTATTTTAAGATACCCTTAATAATACAATTTCTAAAAGGTTTAAACAATGTTTTTCCACCAGTACCTTTTCAAGTTCCTGCGTGGGATTTAAATTTGGTACTTAAATTTCTGACATGTGCACCCTTTGAGCCTTTACATCCTTGTCCTTTAAGGCTTCTTACATTAAAAACTATACTTTTAATTGCATTGACATCAGCCCGCAGAGTAAGTGAGTTGCAGGCACTTTCGAGTGGTCCTCCTCACACCATCTTTCATAAAGATAAAATTGTCCTTCGAGTTAAACCATTTCTGCCAAAAATAGTTTCAGACTTTCATCTGTCACAGAAAATAATTCTACCTGCGTTCTACCCTCCTCCTCACACATGTAAGGAAGAGGAAAGACTGCATAGGCTAGATCCCAGAAGGACTCTAAGCTTTTACATCTCAAGATTGTCAAAGATACGTCAGTGTGATCAACTTTTTGTGGGATACACTGGCCGTAAATTGGGACTAGCCGTAACCAAACAAACATGATCAAGATGGATAATTTTAGCCATAACAGAGTGTTATAGGCTAGTCGAAAAAGATACCCCTGAGGGCTTAAGAGCCCATTCAACTAGGGGCATAGCAACTTCAACAGCACTTAAGAGGGGTGTCCCTGTGCAAGTGGTCATCCATGCATACTTTCATCAAACATTATGCTTTGGACTCAACTACATCTCAAGGAGGTTTATTTGCCAAATCTGTACTACATTCGGTACATGACTAAAAGGCATCTGTACTCCCGCCTCCAATACAAAACTGCTTTGGGAGTCAATCTAAGATGAGGAATACGTGGGAGGACACAATCCATTCGAAGAACAAGTTACTTACCAACTGTAACGTTCTTTCGATTGGATGTTCCTCCCACGTATTCCTCATCCACCCTCCCATCCTACCCCACAGTACAGTTTACGTGGTTTACACTCTAAATTCTTTCAAGGCTTGGGTCAATAAGAGGCATGCCTTTGTTTATAATACATGGGCTCTGATACGAAAAAACAGAACTGAGGCCAACGGGCGCGCTCAAGGCATTTATACTATGGATGACGTCGACACTCGACGGATGCCGCCGAGGGACATTGACGCCGTCGCCTCGAGTGGAGCGCCCTCTGGTGGAAAGAGGGAAACAAATTCCAAAGCAGCAAAGCTGAGGGTAAGGATATATCTAAGATGAGGAATACGTGGGAGGAACATCCAATCGAAAGAACGTTACAGTTGGTAAGTAACTTGTTCTTCTCTGCATGTCCGAATGTTGTCCTACAAGGAAGTGCCTGCAAGTCTCATTGTACCAGAGGCTTAGCAACTTCCTCCGCTTTACAATCCTTGTTGTGGACATCTGTCAAGGCAGCTACGTGAAAGTTATTGTGAACACGGTTGCCTGGATTGCTGATTTGGGCAGGATGCCCACTTTGGTTTTGCGTTGCTCCCGAGTCTTCTAATGTGTAGGTGATGGTTTCACGCTGTCCTCCCTCCTTCTGGATCTGTGTATCGTAGATAAAAGGTGATGAATCTGTGCGAGGAAATAAACCATTAAAAGAAACAATGACATACCTTCACATATTCCTCATCACCCTTCCACCTACCCTTCATTTGGAATACCTATAGCAGTTCTGAAATTTGTCGGCCCCAGTGTGTAGACAATTGGGCATAATTGAAGCCATGGTTCACTTCCAGAACCATAATTAAGACACATAATGTTGCATCGGCAGTCCAGGGCACCAGTGGCACTGACTGGAGCATATGAGGAGTCGCTGTGTGTCTATTGGTGGCTGAAAAGCTTCTGAAGCCATACTTGTGCCAGCAGGCTATTTCAAATATGAGGAATCTGTGAAAGTAAGGACTAATCAATTAGAAAGAAAATGACTGAAGGTAAGTACCATCTTGCTCTGTCTGGGACAGATGATGTGTTCCTGGTTCCTAGTGATAGCCTCGACATTCAAAGCATTGAATGCAAAAGCCTCGAAAGAAAAAGCATCAAATAAATGCATTTTATTTCATTTTATTAATGGCAGGGGTCCCCCCAACCCCTGTTTTTTACCCCATAAAAGCCATGATAATAAAAAAAAAACCTTTACCTACAAAAAAATTCATTTTTTCGATGCATTTATTTTCGAGGCTTTTGCATTCGATGATTTATATTCGAGGGAATTACTGGATACCTTTGTTCCTATATACTGTATCATGCCCGATTCCTCCCACTTCTAAGCACTGTAGTAACATGTTTAATGTTAACCAGTTTAATGGTAATCAATTCATCAACCTCAGCCCTGCCTCTGGCTTTAACACTGAAGAGTAAGCTTTGCCTTTTGTTGGACGCGAACCGTTCTTGATCCGTGTAGGCAATTCAGTTGTGTTGATCAACTGAACATTGCATATGCTCTTACTAGTCTTAAATCTGATGGCATGTACCCTACTCTACGAGGCAAAGCGAATCATTCACTATTGTGAAATGTTAAGTCAAACTCTGGTATTTCCCGCTGGGTGAAAAATCAACACCGTCATGGTTAATTTGTGAAGTTTATAGTTTGTCATTTTAAGGTTTCGATAAATGTATAATTTTGAAACTACTTATGTCCTACATAGCCAGCACCCAACCTCTCTAGTACACACACCTCAGGTATACTTTTTGCTTATTTCATGTTGGCACTTTGAACCCTCATTGATACTAATCAAGTATTTAGCTAAAGTCTGATTTGCTTAATCAAACATTGTTAACATGTTTTTATATATTTGGCCTGTAACCGGAAGCTTGGATTACAGAGGGAGACTTGTGCTTTGATTTTATACCTAACTGACATCTAGGACTTTGTATAAAGACCACTTTTTATTATTCTGAGCTTCGCAACCCTTGGACAGCCTCTAGATTTGTATTACGTCTACTTGTCAAAAACTGTGGTAGTGTGTTCTGTGGTGTACTCGGATTTAAGTGCCTTGTCCAGCTACCCTTAATAAATCATGTCAGCCTGCCAACGTTAAGGTTTATTTTAAGGTGCAAAACATGCTGTTCATAATTTTCCATATCTAATTAGCTCTCCAACAGGAATTCTGAAGTCTTTGTTTGGGCACCGGGTTGGTTATGTCATGGTTACTTACTGTTATACTTAAATCTCCTCAGAGTAGTTTCAGAGCACCAATGCTGATCTGTGAAGTGGCATTCTATAATGGTTGTACAGTTATGTTGAATGAAAGTGCAACTCCCACTGTTCCTTGTCCTATAACATTTTGCTTTGCAAGGCGTTTTTGAACTCAACTACACACTGATGCTCCCCTTTCCTTGCAACACTTTCCTTTATTGTTTGATCATCTAAGTTAAAATCTAAGATAATGTCAAGTAAATAAATAAAAACATGAGTAAATGTATGATCACCACGATTTTGGCAAAAAGATGCATATTTTGTGCCTTATTCTCAGGTTGGAATTCAAATGCATCAGCTAGTGCCATTTCACGTGTCCCATCCAGATGGAGCTACAACTAAACAGTCTGGATCGCGGTCAGTCGTTGACTTATTCAAAATCCAGAAATCAAAGAAAGACACAAACGAGCATAATAAAGAGGGTGAGTTTTTTTATATTTTAATATTTTCAAAAGGATAAAGTAGATTGCAGTTAAATTAATGATATGAAGTTGGATTCTAAGGCAGCAGCACTAACACTAAATTTACCCTGTGCACCAAAAAGTGATAAGAGCCTGCGTTTATTTTGTTTCTTTACTGTTTGTCTTATACAATTTGGCTCTTGCTTTGTGTTCTTTTTAGTAGCAAAGTTGAATTGAAGTTGTCATTGTATCCATTGTGCTCCTCTTATCAGCATTGCCCATCATCCTTTACTGTCACCAAGCTCTTCCTTTTGTGTTCGTTTTGGATGAAAGTTGTCAAAGCCAACTGGCCGAATTATTCATGTGTTGTGTGGGCTTTCGAATTCATTTAAGAGCACAACAGTAGTTCAGTTTGCTGTTTCGTTCCCTTACAGCCCTCATCCATTCAGGTTTTTGCCTGACATGACAGTGCCTGGCCTTCCACGATTGGTTGAATACCAGTGTCACTCCTGCAGCCATGTATCTAGCCCTGTTCACTATCAAGGGCGAGAAAAGAGCTGGAGTCTGAAAAACTGTACTCAATGAAGCCTTTACTCAGAGCGCATTATTAAATGAAGCACTCTGCAATATAAGTAAATGATAGTCTTGTAGGGGACTCATTCGGAACACACTTAAAAAATATAACTGTGCATAGTCATGTAAAACATCTGTTGGCTTTTAACTGCATGCCAACATCTGTGCATGTTTGCAATCCCATCCCTCCCAACACAATGAAGAGAAAAACACACAAAAACAAACTTATGCAGAATGTAACGTAGTTCATTAGACAACATAAGCAAGAATGTTTATGAGAATTCTCAGAAATGTGCTAATTCTTCTTTAGCTTAGAGACCCCCAGCACTGTTGCTGGACCCTAGGACTTTTAAATTTTGAACCTGGAGAGAGTGAGACCTTTTTCCCACTCTCGCATGTATTTTTCTGATTGTTAACTCCTTTACTGCAGTGACACAGGGAAGTCTTTCAGGTTTCCCAAGGTTTAAATACTTTACTCTTGGATTAACTACTGTTTCCAAGGGCAGTAAAGTGAAATTGACTTTACTTAGTGTAACTTTCTGGACCCAGCACACACTATCTTACAGTAGGGTGCTGGAGGGATTACTTAGTAGCCCCTTTGTCTAGCTTCTCATGTAAAAAAATGCTTGTTACCCTTAACACATTCAATGGCTGGTGGCAGTGGTTACTTTTTACTACCTTGTTGTGTCTTTCCCGCAGGCTGCGTTCGCAGCTACAGTAAAGCACCCATGGGTGCCATTTTTGTCAAACTGGCCCCGGTCTTCTTTTTTTGCCATTTCTTTTTGTTTTGGTCCTTCTTGAGATTTACTCTGTACGCCAAACCAGGTTTGGTCCCTTTGTTCGTTTTGTCTTTGGCAGGCTTCACAAGTGAAACCCGCTTCTGGCTCCAGAGAGTCTGGTGGGGGCAGGAAGTGAGGGAGGTGCCCAAAACTCCCTGTGCTCTGTCTCCAAGGAGACAGGAATGCACTCCTTGGTGATTGGCCAGCTGGCTGTCCGGCAAGGACAAGCCACCCTGCTGGGTGATTGGCAGCTAGGCTGGAATGAATGGGAGAAACCTGCATAAAAGGTGAGGCTTTTTGAGTGGAAGCCAGAGTCGACCACTGGACGAAGGAATCCGAAGAAGAACTGGAAGAAGACACCTGCTGCAACTCCTGAACAATTGGTTTGCCCGGTGAAGCCCCGCTGCTGTGCTGAAGCTTCAAGTTCGCCTCGAGAGAGAAGCCCTGCAAAGACGACTTCTCCCCTTGAGTTGGTGGGACCAATCAACTCCCAAGTAAGCCACCTGGACTCCGTCTCTGAGCTGGTTGAATTTCCACAGAGTGCTGCTGGAAACCGAATAGCCAGGGAGAGGAACACCAGTTTGTGTGCGTTGCTTTAAGTTGGTCAAGAGACTCCATGAAGATCCTCCGGACTCCCAGGAGTTGTTTAGCAGTCTGCTCAACATTCACAATCATTGGTCAAAGCATATTGACATCCAGATAGTGTTTAATATTGGGAAAATTCATCTTTACTATGTTCTGATTAATTGAATCATGTACATAACCCTTTGAGGTTGAATCCGTAAGGCAAATCGACGGGTAGCTGCAGAGCTTAATTTCTGCAGGTGTTTGCCAGGGTTGAGTCCCAGGAACTATTTCCCAGCACTGCCACTTATTAAACAGAATCCTTTGGTGCATTTTCTTGGGAACATTGCTGAGACCTAGGATGTTTGTAGATGCCGTGGCAACACAACAATCTCGGTCCAAAAGCTTGATTGTATCCAAGTCCTCGACTGTTATTTAATTCATGAAACAAATGCGAAGAGCTGCCTTAGGGTATGAATATAGTTGGCCCAGCTTATCCATTTTCATTAATGCATGTAAGCTAATGTAATTTGCTCTGGCAATGCCCCATTGGTGCCACAGTCAGCCTACATTGTTCATTTTGCTATGGTTCATCTGCTATTTTAAAACAGCCAGCAGCAGGTAAGCAGCAGTGGGTTTTTGGCACATGATGCTGGTGCACAGACACCCACTGCACCGGGTTTTGCACCCATGTGCTGCCTTTAGTTTAATGAGTAGGCACAGTTGGTGCAGGAGTGACTGGCGGTGCATGGAACCACTCTTGTATAATTTAACAAAAATGTCTGCCATCATCTAATGCGCTCACCTAACATATATTGAGGTATACTCTGTACCAGATCTTAGTGTTAAGAAGCACAACTTAATGTTTTGAAATATATTGACAAAGAATCGTCAGATTAATCAATATTCACAAAAAATCTTTAATTTCCAAATTCAGAACATGAGTTGCCCTTGCCGACACGTGTTTCGACCACAATGGTCCTTATCAAGGCAAGACTTCAATTAATTACTCTTTAAACAAATAAATTAAGGTCACACACTTAGCATCAAACATAAGCAATTAATTAAAATAAAAAGTTAATCATCAACATCAGAGAATGCAATATAGAAAAAGAGAGGGGACAAAATGGGAAGAGAACAGAAGATGGACATTAGAAGGTGAAGTCAAATAACAAATGTTTAATAATCCAACCATAATCCTTCTAATCTACATGCATTTATACATTCAAACTTGTCTTTCTTCAGCATTCTAGAACTACTAATTGGTGAGCATCATTATAATTTGACACAAATACTCTCAAATCATGAGTCAACATTGTATCTATAGTCGCATATTCATGAGACCAGCCATATCTCCATATCACAAGATAAATCCCGCCCTCCAGCAGGTTGTTGCTACTTTTCTAACCAAGTCCCTTGCCAAACACCCATGTTACTAATGACCTTTAGTGCTAGCATGCACCAATGCCTCCTGTGAGTGTCAGTCAGCCCATGCTACTAATGTTAACACCCCAGAGTGACTATTCTTTAAAAGGTGACTCGCCCACAGAATCATTGTCATTCTCAAGCCAAAGTAAATAACTTGAATCCTAAAGACCAAAGCCCAGAAAAGTCCTCATTGTCCTTAAGATCACTACTGTAACAAAAAATATATATATTTTATCAATATTTTCCCAGATCTATAAATGGTTAACAATGTTCAGTGTGGACCTTGATTTACTGCTATCTCTAAGCTTGAATCAACAGAAGTATTGTGAAGCTATACATGGTGTATTCATCCGTTTATCTCGACCTGCAAGAATAGACATGTATTTTGCCTCCACATCCCGCATCACAATCCGCACCTCAGTTAGTCAGGGTTATCACTTAGCCTGTAGTCCAGGACTACCTTACCTAGTCATAGCAGTTGTGTGCGTCCATTTGGTGTCCGCAGTCAGGGGAGCCTGGCCATCGTCTTTGTCTTCATGCTTTCGCTCATGGTCGCCATCTTGATTCTTTACTAAAATAGTAAGTCTGACGTGACACGTACGTACCGTGTTGCATCAAATCCGTATGAGATCGGGTTGCTTGCCTCTTTGCAGTTACTCTGCATTCACAGTGATCAAATCATTAAAATAAAACATGTATCAACACAAACTGCACTGCCTTCTGTTTAGGTACCAATATTGTAATACATATAGAATTAGTGTAAGAATTGTATTCACATTATTTGTCATGGTTGTTCCTTAGCTATCTGTAAATCATATTGGCTGTCCCTTGTAAATACTCTGTTTGCTCTGAAGAATATATAACTTCTCATTTCATACCACCATCCCATCAGTTTGTGAACTATTACTTCTCATTTCATACCGTCATCCCAACAGTTTATAATAATATATAGACATATCAAGTGGTGCAGGTGTATGACTGCTCTCTTACAATTCTTGTCATCAATCACTGAAGTTAATATTACATGCACATGTTGATATGCCCTGTTTGCACGTTAGAACATCATATAACATCCTTGTTGTCAAATCCATCATGGATTTAGAAAGAGTCTCCATTCCCCTATGCACAGAGACTCCTTTGTACATTGCTAACACAATTTATCAGACTAGAAAGGCTCTCAAAGAGTGATTAATACATTTTTGGAGAAGGCCTCAATGGCTACCAAGAGGAATGAGGATTTTGATTTTTCCTGACTTCATTAACCGCGATCTTGCCCAAAAGGGGGGAAGAGAATGTAATGCAGAGTTCCCAGACAATGATACATTTATTAGTAGAACATGCAGATGGGGAACATGTCAGGATTCAAACGCAAATAGACAAACTAAAGCAGGAAAATGCAGATAAGGATAGCTTAGAAAGTACCAAAGTTAAACATTTCACAAAGATGTATTCAGTATTAAAAGATTATCAGGATGAAGTTAAACTGAGGAAATTTCTCAAATACTTAAGACATGATCATGACTATCGCACTATCGCAATGACAGAGTATATACATTTCAAGCGAAGTATGAAGATAACCGCAAAGGATTGATGGGTAACAGTACACCAATTTCCACACCAAGTAGCTCTAATGTGAAGTCAGAAGGAGAGGGAATTGTTGGCAGTTCAATATCCAGTACTATTAATGAAAGTACACCTCAGTGAGCAACCCATGCCAGGAAAAGTTTTCTGCAAGAAATTATAAGATACAAAAGAGCAAATCAACAGACTATTGCAAAACATGTGAGATTCCAAGATCCTTTAGGTCACAGTACGCCAACTCAAAGAACTTCTTCAGAGGAAGAAGAGGAGGCAGATGTATGGGCAAGCAGAGAACAGGCCTTGATAAAAGGACTAACTTGTTCAAGTACAAAGATGCAAGTAACAAAAAGCCAACACAGGACCTTGTAATTCATTTGACTAATGGAACTTTAAATGACACAGAATGGTCTGTATTGAACAGAGGATTTTTTTTTTTACACCAACAGTGGGGACCGATTTAATTGAATTCCAAATTGTTCTGTATAAGTTTGTAAGGAAGTTGAAATTGAAATAATATTTTCACCACAAAATCAAGACTTTTGTCCCACCTGAAATACACAAGCCGGAGAGTACTCTAACGATTGCAGATATTGAGCGCACACACCTATTATTGTCTTTAGCAACAGAAACTCCGAAATCCAGGGTGGAAATCTGTGAGGATTTGGGGGTACACCTGAGGAATCTGGATATTCAGGAGCTCAGAGTCTGATCAAAGGTCAATCCTCAATCACCAACAGAAAGTGTCATAGATACCTTTTACAAAGCAGTAACATCAGATATACATCGACATTTGGACAGTGATAGTAAGACATATGCTACTAAAAATCAGAATCTAAGTAAGGGAGAAAGACAGTCTCTATTGTCGCTAGCTAAAGATGATAGGATTATCATTAAAGAAGCAGACAAAGGTGGCAATGTGGTCATTTTAAACAGATGGGACTACATACACATGGCGAAACAACACTTGTCAACACCAGGGTGTTATATCAAGCTTCTGGGAAACACCACTAAGCAAGTAGTAAAGGAACTATTGGAATTGATTCAGGGATGGTACAGGAAAGGTATACTAACTGGAGAAGAGAATAAATACTTTTCTTGTTAGGACTCGGCCAACTATGTACTTTCTACCCAAGGTGCATAACAAATTTGACAAAGCTGGAGCCTCAGCTTTCAGTAAATAGTGTTACAAATATACACGTGCCCATCATCGGGCTCCAGCAGCATTTGATTTGTTCTTGTGATATTATTGAGTTTTCAATGGTTGTGTGATGTTAGGTTTACAACCTGTATGATTTTTGTGAACTAATGTCGCTGGTTCCAAAAATAGTTTTCCAATTCGTCCAAATGGTGTGATTTTGGGCAAATATATTTTCCTCCTCTGCTTAAGTTTTGTCATCTGACAAAAGAGGTAATGCATAGATCTAAGTAAACGACTTGTATGTGTGCTATAGCAAATCAAAAGATCTACAAGAATAGGATACGGAGGAGATGTGATAGTGATACATTGCTGACTTTGGAACCAGAATATCTGAATCCTAATCCCTGCTTCCTTACTTGCCCAAAATGGTTACCTCCTGCGCAAATCAATCTTACTCTTTTACTCAGTGCTCTATATTACTCCTTCCCATGTAAAATCAAATGTTTTCAGTACACATTAATGAGCTACTTGAACAGTTTAAAGATTTTCGATAAAGATAGCCTACCTTTCTTCTCTTTCACTGTCTAGGAAGAGGGGTAGGCACATGCATTGTTATCCTAGTCACTGTGCTAACAGGTGTGCCTGAAGATTAACCTTAAATTACGTCATTGCCTTTAAGAGGTCTTCTTTTATGCTGTCAAACTGGCCAGGTAATGTTTGAAGACCTCCAGTCTTCAAACATTGTTGCAGATCAGATTTGGTGAGGGCATCTCAGGAATGGATTTCAGGGCAGCCTCATGCCTATGTGGGCAGCATCTTGGATCCTTCTGTCCCCTCTGTTTGGAGCATCCCTTTGTTCACACGGTCGCTTTACAGCACTTGGCTGATCGCAATAGACAGATGGAAACCGGAGGTCTTGGAAGGACACGACCTGCCTCCCTGGTAGACGGAGCTCCTCCAGAATCCGTTGCTGCTTCAGTGTATCCCATGAGGTAATGTTATGCACAAGGTGGTTCGAGAGGTGTAAATGCATGCAGTTAGTTGATGGCAGCAGACATCCACTATGCTCTCACGCCTTCTAGTGGGTCAAAACGGAGGGCACTTGTCATCTTTGAAGGTGCTAAACCATGTATAAGAAAAATGATTACAGTTGTAGGTGCGTCTCAGAGTTAGTGTATTTTCTGAGGCAAGTGACCAGGCAATGGCACAAATCTCACCCAGAAATAATCTTCTTGGATGAAAAGTACAGAATCCTGGCATTAGAATCTGCTAGGTGAGCACTTTTCCAGCACTGTCTGCTGTTACTCAGTCACCCCTTCATACACGGAAGGTACTGCGAAATAATACAAAGAGGGTCACACAACCATTTCTGCAAGCCCCTCTTCATTTTGAATTAAAGCAGGGATATTCCACTCCGGTCTCTGGGAGAGCTCTGTGTGTGCTGCCCTTGCCATCAGATCCTTGATTACAGTTGCTCTGAAAAAACACAGTGCTGCCTCCTTCTGTTCTCAACATCTTCCCTCCCTCATGCTAATGGACCACTCGAGTTCAGTTGCATCTTACTGTGGAGCAGGGAAAGTAAACTGTATCACCTGAGAAAACCAATTGCAAAATAAGCAGGCCAAAAACATATTTTTAATAGAATTATTTGACTTTTTTGTAATTTTTTTCGCAATAAGTAGTGAGCTGTGTTAGGCAATATATTACGGTGGGGGGAAGGAGATGCGGCGGGTTTTCCCCAGCATTCCATTTCGAAAAAATTGACAAAAAAATAAAATATTGGAAATTCGATTAAAAGAAATTCAGTGTTTCAGCATTGTTATTTCTTTTAGTTATTTTAACATAGATCCAAGTAAGCAATCCTCTAATTTCCTCACCCTGCTCTCCGACTCCCCATTGTTCTTTTTGGGGGTATTTATACAATGTGTGGAAGGTCCCCCCCTACTTGATTTACAGGGTGTTTGCGTGGGTTCACATAAGTTTGCCACTGGCCACAACCCTGACAAATGTATTTCTGATTAAATATATGCAGTTATTCACCTTGAAATGACAAACCTTAGAATGGGTTTCGATGTGCATTACAATATTGTTTCCAGTTGGTACGGTATGCTGTTAAGGAATACAAATATCTGATTACTAGTGCTAGATCCTTGAAACATGATTAGCGTGTGCTTGAAGGACATGCCTGTAAGTTTTGTTTTCTACTATTGCAGTATTGATAGCTGCTATGGATCTTGAGGTATCCTCATCAGGAACACACTCTTCAATTCCATCGTTCTCAACACATCGGACACCTAGTCCCAGCCCCTCTACTAGCAAGACAGAGTCTGCATTGAAATGGAATGGTCTTCACACACCCATTTGTGTAAAATCGA
The DNA here is from genome assembly GCF_040938575.1 of Ambystoma mexicanum. Classification (NCBI taxonomy): domain Eukaryota; kingdom Metazoa; phylum Chordata; class Amphibia; order Caudata; family Ambystomatidae; genus Ambystoma; species Ambystoma mexicanum. The sequence goes on along the minus strand of NC_090939.1, from coordinate 648,501,564 downwards.
GACTTAACCTGAGCATTGAAGTTCCATCGCCCTCCCAGGTAATTGATGATCATAAAAACACTAATGATGTAAATCTTTGTGTAACACCACAATAGAATATTTATTGAAAAATGAAATAAATAGAACACTTGAATTGTTAGTTACTCTTGAATATTGCTCTTGCTTTTGGTAATGTTATATCAGCAAAAGACTTTGTAATAGATTAGTGAAAATGTCGTCAGGCTTAATTATACCATGAATACTTAATGGTTTGAAAGAACTGTACTGTAAGTTCTTTACTGAGCCACACTTAACTTCAATTTCAAAACAACTTTTACAAATAGTTCATAGGAACCTCCATGGGGATTTGATTTGCACCTGGACATGCAATCATGTCCAAGTAAAAGTTTTATAGTGTTCACATTTTGAAATTCCCACTTTGGCAAAAAGAGTTTTGTTATGGCTTTGCTGCTTTGATGAAGTGTTTGTAGTTTGGCATGAGGCTAAAACAGTTATTACACACATCAGTGCTATAAACTAGCTATATGATACTCTAAAATTCACAGCAAAAATTGAATAACTAGAAATGTGTTATTTGGGAACTGTGGGAAAGATGGATGCCAGTAGATTTGTGGTGTTGGTTTTACATTAAGCCACCAACAACACACATTTTAAGATGCGATTCTGATGATCCCAAGACTTTCATAGAAAACTGTTTTTGCTCCCAATTTTTGAGATGCAAACTCTTCTGTTCTTTTTTCAATAAGGAATTTTTATTGTTTTTTATAGACATACAACATGTTAGGGAAGATTTTCTTTTTGCTGCTTTCCTCCCGTAGACTTCTATGGGACACTCTTATTTTTTGCTTTGTTTGGAATCCAGACCTGACATTTTGGAGGCACTTAAAGCCTTCTGCTTTACTTCCCTTGTCTTTTGCTAATACTTATGGGGAAACCGATCAGTCCAGAAGACTACCAGGGAAGGACTCTATACCCAACCTCCCCTTTTCCTTAGGTATTGGGGTCTGCAACAATGGTCATATTCCCTATGGCTTTAAATGTCATCCATAAAGTTAAAAACTGCCATGTTAACACTCCATATTTCGGCCTTCTATGGGTTGGTACATGAGCAAACTACGTGTCCATTGATGTCTCAACGGCCTTCATCGGAACTCCTGGAGTCTTTACAACACTCCCCATCTGTTGTGCCCCTGTGTTGTGCTGCAGTGTTCCTACATCTGGGTCTCTTCGCTTAATATCAGGTATCTCTTATGTTTAGAAACATAGTAAATAACTCTTTCATAGTGGATCCTGTCCACCTGCTTGCTACCTGCGTCGTGAATGCTGTGGCACATCCTTCAGTAGGGCTAGGTCCCCCTCTGTATTCGATAACCCAGTGTCTGAAATTCCAACCATCATTTAATCTGGCTGCAGTGAGTGGATTCAGGATCCGCAGCATTCAAGATTCAGATAGCATATTGACGGAACCCCTGCTTGAGGATCCATGCCTTCAGAAGTGTTGCTGGACAAACCATCTCTCTCCTGGGCTACCTTGCTGCAGCCGTCGCCGTTCCGAGTGCATCCTTGGAACTGTGACGATCCTCAACTTGTACTATAGGAAATCTGCTCCTGCTTTTTCACCCTTCTTGCATCAACAGAAGCTGTGCAGGGCCTGCTACTTTGTTTGTCCATTGAAGATCGCCTGTTGCACCCGACTGGGGTGGCTCCCATTGCAAAACATCTTCTTTGCTCTCTGGAGGTGCCCTGAGGTCGCATGCTCTGCAGAAATCTTCATCTTTTCTTTGCAATGTGCCTGGAACCGAGATTCAAGCCCCGCAACCAACCGAAACAAAATCCAGATGCCAAAAGTGACCTCTGCACCTGCAATCCCTGGACCTCCCTTGATGGGACCAAACACAAAAGAACGTGTCCCAAAAAATTAATTTGGAACCTCGGCAATGGTCACAGGAGAAATCAAAGTTTAGGGCGTAAGTTAACATACATATTCATTTCCCCCCTGTTCTCCTTAGGGTTGCATCGGCGTAAAGTCCTGTCCCTATCTCACTGGTCAAGGATCCCTTCCTAGACCTATCCTAGTGTTTTGGGATTGAGTAAGGTACTTACCTTTTTGAAGTTGGAATCATAGCCCATGGCAGCGTCTAGTCACATAGTAAAGCTTTGTAAAAAGTGTAACTTTGGAACAGATGACTTTAGGGCAAAATGCCCCAAGCCGTCTTAAGGCTAGACCTGCTAAGTGTCAGGAAACTGTTTTGTGGTTACTCTAAAGTGGTTCTACTGAACTTAATGCATCTGACTACTTACCTCTTTTACAGTGGTTATTGAATTGAATTCTTTCCATCTTCTCCTAAGGGTAATTGTATATATCCTTTTGGCTTTGGTGCATTTTGGTGGTGTAACCACCAAAATATTGCCAAAACATTGCTACTGTAAATAAACTGTAAAGGGGAGTTCGGGAGCAGTGTATGGCATTGGCATGTCAACATGCCAACGCTTGGTGATGAAAGAAGCACCAGCTGGGCCTTCACCCTCTGGCCAACGTCTGCCTGCTGCCAGGAAGCTGTGCGTGCTACCTAAGTGAAAGCGAAATGACTGCATTTAACTATATGCCAGTTAGATTTTCATTTGAATGCACCAATGCTTCTTTAAAGTTGAAATCCTGTCAGACTATGTTTAAGCGGCGGAGCAGAAGTGTAGTGCCTCTGTGGAGCTGCAGAGAGTAATACCTGGAAAGCGGTGACCAGCAGTGGGGTGCTGTGTCTTTAATACATGCCTTGCTCGGAATGCGTGGAAAAGCAGAAACAGGCTGCAGAAAATGACACACCGACACTTTGAACGACTTCTCCCCACAAACCAGGGAAGCAAGATTCAAATTGACAGGAGCTATCCTGAAGCACTGTCTGCTGCCTGCCGAGAACATGAGTGCAGGAATGGTGCCTTTCATCTGTCGCTCGCCTGGGCAAGATATCAAGGTAGATGTCCAGACATGTAATCCATAAATCCTCTATTTGCACATGACCCCAATAATCTCTCTTTGAGTAAATTTACACATAGTATCCTAGTGCACCGAGAGCAAAATGTTATGTGCATGCTGTATTTGCCAGACCTTGTGGGGCTGATGAGTGTATATCTTATGGTTCAGAAATCTGACGGCCATCCCCATCACCTTCCAGCACATGTTTTTGAGGGAACGGTTTAGAATGTGGTTTTAATCCCACCTCTTATTCCATCAATGTAGATTTGCTGAGGTGATGTATGTGTGGGAGCAGTGATTCTTAGCAGTCTGGAGGGGCCATGGGGTACTGTGTAGTGCACTTGTCTGCCTTTAATGTAAGAGAAGGGCACCTTGGCCATATCAAGTTGGGACCTATGGAGGAGGGTGGTCGAAGGGTTACTGACGTCCAAATAACTGTGAGCAGGTGCGTGTTCTATTTTCCAATTGATTAAAACGTCAAAATGTACGATAGTGGTGCTGTGGATTGGCATTCTGAGAGGATTCTCCATTAACACTGTATATTCTGTGACACTCCTTTTCCCCATCAATCTTCTTGTAATGTATACGGTTAGTAATATACATTTTATTAATAACAATTTCAATCCACAAGGAGCAATTCATGTCCTACCTCGTTTTAACAGTGAAGTATTTTAAATGATCTATTACTAAAGAAAATACTGAATAAAAATAACCAACGGATCAATCGATTGTTTGCATATACGAGAAGTAAAAATGCAAATTCATAGTGACCCAGTGAGGCAAGCGCCCATTGCTGCCTGAGATCAGTATAGCTCGGAGGACACGTTAACCTCCGCAAGGCTGACTCAGCCTTTCATCGTCCCTAGATAACCACAATTTGAGCACTAATGGATTGTGATTATAATAACACCTTTATTTAGACTTTTGTGAAATAGCAAAAACTATGATGGCTAGTGTATATAAACTATAAATAAGTTATGACTATAATCGCAACCCGTTATTCTTTTTAGAATTTGGGGGCACGCTATGGGGGCATTTCCAACGAATGCAAAATGGGTGCTTTTTATAGGGCATAGTGAGAAGTTGTAGGCACGTGAGAGAACTGTGGGTGTGTATTCGATGCGTTGTGACTTGTGCACGGTTGGGTGCGCTGGGGTGTATAGCTTCTTGCACGCCACATCTGCGGTCCTCAGTGATTCGCTAGATGCTGTTTCAGCCTTAGGCCTTACTGCAGAGACTATCTGCTTTGTAATCTTTGGTGGTCGCCTTAAATTATTAATTTCAGCAGCACAGGCACACCTGGGGGAAGCAGGATCGTCACACGTGTACACGATCGTGTGTGCGCCCATGCATGCTCTTATGACGCAATAGTGGCGTTACACGTACAAACGTGTATGCCTTCTGTGGTCTGAAGATCCCACAGTTTCCTGTGCAACTAGTAAGCATGCAGCCTGCTAAAATCACTCTGTTGTGCACTGCCAATGACAGAGAGTGAATCACCTAGTTTTATAATCTAGAGGACCACAAGCACGTATTTTTCAACCGTAGTCCGAACCCCCACCCCGTCTTTCTGCAGACAGAACTCAACTGCAGCACCATGCTGAGAAAGAGCCACAATTGTATGTTAGTCTGCTCAGACTAACTCCTTTCACACCCAGATCTCAGCATCAACAGCTTCAAAGTCATCCAGGCCTCGGCTCGGTATCTGTGCTCGCTACTCACTCAAGCACACTTCATAGAAGACATTTTTAGGACATCCACACCCTGACTGTCATAGGGGTTAATAGAGGGGGGCAAAGGGGCACAATTGCTCCCCATTCGCTATTCTGCCCCCTTAATTGGTGGCCTGTACCCCATCTGTGAAATAACTCTTTCCATTAGTCTTAAAGGTGCTCCTTTGCCCAGCCGTCATTCTCGCGTTTGCAGGCTTTGTTTGCTCACCCTTTCTTTCTTCTGGCCTGAAAGAGACACCACATGAATCGATGGGCCATAAATATCACTTGGGTGATATTACACTATGGTGCCTATAAAAGCAAAATGCAAACAGTAAACGCCAGAACTATTTGCATTGCCAATGCTTGTTAATTCTAAGTGTGACAATATTTGCCTAGACATTTTCTTTGCCTAGTGTGTATTTTAAAGCCTATTAAATCATTGTATATTTTCATTACTTACTTGTCTAACTGGAATTATTGATGGTGTTTTGTGTGGACTCATTGTAGCCCTAGACCACCCCCACACCATTCCTGAGTCGAAGCCTTGCAACTCTGCTACCTTACATTGATCAGGTTTGGCTAGACTTCAGTGTCTTCCCTGTTCCTATAATAGATAAATCCACTGTCAGGGTTGATTTTAGAAATCTATCTAAACACAACATACAATTAACAGGACCTTTGCAACCTTAATAGCATAAGTGTCCTATCAATCACCAAACAATTCCACAGAGTTTAAGTTTAACACCAAAATTGCAAACTAGGTGAAATTTCACTGTCTGCTGACAAATGGGTACCTATGTATGAAAAGAGGAGTATAATGAGTTTGAGAAGGTGAGGCTGTTCAATTAATATAATCCATTGTAAAACATATTGCTTTTGCAACATTGAAAATATCTCAAATTATTTGATGATTAGCACCAATCATAGGTTTGTTATCGAATCAATGAAGTTACTTCCCCCTTCTTCTCTTCTCTCAACCTCAGAGCAACTTTGATCTAATAACTATCCATCACATGCCTGAACCAGCAGTATTCTAGTACAGATCAGTTGCAAGAGGATTTCTACTCTTCTCAAATTTCATTAAACTTAAAGAAGTCCAAGTTGCTTGGTTTATAGTGGATCAGTGAATAATAGTTGGCTTCAACCAACTGACCTTGATTGTATCATTAGCCCAGTCTTATAAGACCCCTGTCACTCCATGCCTTCAATCTAGAGTCTTCTAGATCTGGGGGTAAAATAACCTTTGCCCATATAGGGGACGGTAGAAGAAAATAATTTGACATTATACCTCCCAGTAGCTTTCCACCAATACTTTAGCGTACATTGAGTCGATCGAAGAGCATTGGGCGGTAATAGATAGTACAGTCTAACACGAGAGGGATGCCATTGCATGTACGTCAGCCGAATGAGAATATCAAGCGATTCTATGGAAACCCATTCATTGTTCGGTGTATGGTACATCCAACCAGGTGTTACCACTAAGTTAGCTGCTATCAAGTATCGTCCTATGTTTTGGACCCCAACGCCTACCTTACTACATGCCATCATCCACATTTGACCTGGGATGTGTACAGGCAGAGACTAGAAAATATACAAGAGCCAGTGCAGAAGGTTCATTGTTAGCGTATGGATACTACCAATCCAAGAGATTTCTAATATGGGCCACCTTTCAAGATCTTGGAAAAGAGAAGCTACCACTCCATGGATGTTGTGTAAATAGAGGGATTGGTAATTTTTAATTTGAAAAATCTGTGTAACACAGCCTTTCTCGTTGCCTTGTTCAAACTCTTAAAACCATTTAAGAGTTTGAACAGTATTTTGGGATTTCTACATTTTAAATCGTTTTGATTTTGTTGGGTTCATTTTGAACCCTTGCATCTCCTACAATAGCAAGAGCTCACAGGCGATTTCAGGCAGAGTTTAGGCAGAATTGCTATTGTAAAATTAACATTATTGGCAAATAAAGTTTGCAAATAGTTATTGTGCCAATTATGACGCCCTGCACCTCTCTCCTGGAGAATAGACTGGGCTCTGGGTTCCATTGCCATAGAGATGATTAAGGGGAAAGAGGGCAAGGTCCCACTAGAGATGCAAATCTTATGAGAACATCCCATTTATTTTGAGTGCCATTCACTAAATTCTATAGTTTACCAATACCCATTTCTAGAAATGGGGTTAATGCCAGGTTTATCCAACACCCTTTCAGTGTAGGGCCATTCAAAGCCTTTTTGTTGTCAACTGAATGTAGGGCACATGGAAATTTAGCCCTATCTACATTATCAATGTATATCAATCATTGGCTATTGCGTTGTGTCCCTCTAGCTAATTTTATGCCTGATTGATCTGCATCTGTCAGGTAAGGCAAAATAAATGTCAATCTAGAATTATATATTTTTTTTTAATAACTTTTATTTTAAATTTGACAGGCATTTAGCATATACACATTTCTACATCACCGGAGTGGACATCATGGTATAGCATAGCATTTGAATTTAGATTTGTATTATTCAGTCTGAGGTATCTGACAGTCTATTGGAGTATTCAGACTATGGTCTCCTCATCGCTGTCTTGGGTAGCTGATAGGTATGCCCGCAGTGGGGCCCATATGTCCTTAGGTCTACACACCGTCGGCACGGTTCTAACGTACTGTTCTTTGTTCTCCTGGACATATAATACGTCTCTCAATCAAGTCTTGTGGTTTGGGGCTGTTTTGGCTTTCGAAGCCTGCAGTATGTTCCTCTTGGCAACTGCCCCTGCAATAGCTACAAAACAACGGGTCTTAACTGGTGCCTTGCCAATGTCACCCAGCAAGTACTTCAGCGGGGTCGCTGGTATAGATAGCCCGATGATGTCTCTTACTGTCGTGGCAACTTCTTCCCAGAATGCTCTGACCGGGGGGCAGTTCCATACATATGTATAGAGTTCGCCACATTGGATTTGCATTTGGGGCAGTTTGTGTACCGTGCTGGGTCGAATGGAGATGCCTTGTTTGGTGTAATGTGTAAGTGATTCAGGATCTTAAATTGTATTAATCTAAAATTGGAGTTAAGTGAGATAGATTTAGTGTGCTGGCAGTATCTGGGCCATTTGGTATCCTCAATGGTGATCCCCAGATCTCGCTCCCATATTTGTTTCATGCAGTTTTTGGATGGGGTATGTTCTTGGGCTGCCCTGTATAGGGTAGATATTGTACCTATAAAGCCATCTTGCGTCATAGTTGCTGTTATGAATATGTAAGACTCGGGGGCATCTGGAAATGTGGGCCATTTTCTTTTGCATGCCCCTTTTAGGCGGTAGTATTGTAAGGTCGTGATGAGACCTGCGCCTAGCTTATCTTGCACTATCTCCAGTGTGGCGAACTTGCCCTCCAGGTAGAGATCCCCAAGTCTCATTTCCTTATTGGGGTCCCATCTTCTCTGAAGTGCGATGTTGAACGTGGGTTCTAAACCAGGGTTGTGCCACAAGGAGATAAATGGCCAATATGGGATATCGCATCCCACCCTAGCGAATAGGGAGGACCAAGCTCATACAGTAGTGGCCACTGGGTCTATATCTGTGATGTTTCCCTTGGTTGTAGTAAACGGCATCGCCTGAATATTGGAGGGGGCTACTGCAAACTTTTGGGCCCATACATGGGCGTGTGGTTCGGCTGTGGCCGCTCAGCATCGAGCATAATGAGCCTGAGCCACGTTGAAAATATAGTACATAGTCTGGGGCCGCCGGTTTCGTATCTTTCACACATCTTTTGCCAATTGAGCCTAACTAATTTCCCTCCCCACACAAAGGCGGTGGATAGTTTTTGCATTTTGTGAAAGAATTCCCTTCCCGGCCATATGGGGACACCGCAGAACAAGTAAAGTAGTTTAGGGACCACAACCATTTTGAGCAGGGCGACCCGTCCGTATAGAGATATCAGTAATGCACCCCAGATTTTGAGTTTTTGCTCTAGAGTGTGCAAGTATGTCTCGTAATTGTTTGTGAAAAGTGTTTGTCTATCGCTGGACATTAGTATTCCCAGGTAGCGTGCAGAGGTGGGGGACCACCTAAACCCAGTTAAAGCCGGAGACTGCATGGTGGATTGAGTCAACGGGATAATCTGACTTTGTTTGGTTTATCTTGTAGCCAGAGTAAATTGAGAAAGTGGATATTTCCTTCAAGGTCGCGGGTAGTTGTCTCTCAGGATGCCTGACATATATCATTGTGTCATCGGCGTATAATGAAAGGAGCTGTGGGGACCCTCTGATACGGATGCCCCTCCATGTGTGTTCATGTCTTACCTTGGCTGCCATACCCTCTATCGTAAGGTCAAATATGAAGGGGGAAAGAGGGCAGCCTTGTCGGGTCCCTCTCTCTAGTGTGAAGGGGGATGACCTAGTATTGTTTGTTCTCACCCCTACAGATGGCTGTTTATATAGCACTCGGTTGTACCCTATAAATGTCGGCCCAAACCCCATTTTGGCTAGGATCAAAAACATATAATTCCATGAGACAGAGTCAAACTCTTTTACCGCGTCTAGGGTGATAGCATCCGCTTTTGCTTTGGGATCCAGTTGTGATGTGATGGCGAAAAACCTCCGTAGATTCAGTACGGTTGAGCGTGTTGGGATAAATCCCAAATGATCCGTGTGGATTAATTTATTCATGTATGGGGTCAGGCGGTTTGCTATTGCTTTAGCGTAGATTTTGGTGTCTGTATTAATAAAGGATAAAGGGCGATAGGATGAGGGATCCTGGGGGGGCTTGTGCGGTTTAAGCAGGACTGAGATTACTGCCTCTCTCATGGTGGTTGGTAATATTCCCCTCTCAAGTGTATCCTCCCAGACTTCCAGTAGTCTGGGGGCCATTTCGGGCTTGTATGTCTTGTAAAAGTCAACTGGAATCCCGTCCGATCCCGGCGCCCTGCCTGCTTGTAAGTCGGCTATGGTTTGTTCAATTTCTTCAGTCGTCAACGGGAGGTCTAGTTGTTGCCTCTCCTCCTCTCCTAAACTGGGCAACGGGATGGAGTCAATATAGTCTTTGATTTCCTCTGGATCGACAGTGTCTGCGTTTGCGTATAATGTGGAATAGAACTGTTTGACTACTTCATTGATTGCTTCAGGGGATGTCTGTACCGACCCGGTGGAGTCGTAGATGCTGGTGATTTGTCTAGCTCCCATCTCAGTTCTGATCAGGGTCGCAATTGATTTGCTGGCCTTGTTCCCCTCCCCATATCTTCGTGCCCGTATGGGTTGGGATATGTAATACAATTCTCTATCGGCTAGGCCTTAGTATCTGTCCATTTGAGCCTGTATTTTCAGTAGGTGTTCGCTCCACTCATTAGCGGGCTGCTGGACCTCGAGGTCACGCAGTTCTTTCGGCCTGGGTAAGTTCCCTTCTTATGTCCCTCAGAATGCCATATGATGTCCCCATCAGCTGGCCTCTCAGCCAAACCTTGAACGTCTCCCAGACCGATTGCAGGGATTGTACTGATCTTTCATTACGCAGAAAGAATTCCTCTATTTCAGTTTAGAGGGGTTCTACCATTGTTTCATCTCTCAGCATATTACAGGGCATGCGCCAGTTTCTGGTGGTTCGAGTCATACTCCTTGATATCAGCCGTAAGAGGACCGGGGAATGATCTGACAATGTACGCGGAAGGATGTCACCGTGCTCCACTTCAGCGATCAATTCAGGTGAACATAGCCAGTAATCGATCCTTGAGCTGGAGCCATGAGCCCTGGAGTAAAATGTATATTCTCTCTTGTGGATGCAATTTGCGCCAAGTATCTACCAGGGGTAGTGTCACCATTGCTTGCTTCAGTGTGTCAACGCTGTTTGCAGTGTCCTGTGGAGCGGTCAAGGCCCAAGTCCAGTATTAGATTGAGGTCCCCACCCCATATCACTGTTGCAGCGCCTACGGGTGACAGCTGCTCTACAATCCGGAGATAAAACGCCGGGCTATGCAAGTTTGGACCAGAAGTATTTACGAGAATAATATCTGGGTTATGTAGTTGCCCCTATAAGATCCCATAGCGACCCTCGTCGTCTGTAATAGATGTAATCACTTGAAAGTTTAGCCATTTGTGTACAATTATGAGTACTCCTCTTGCCATCCTGGAGTAGTTTGTGGCCACTTTCACGGGTCTCCAATTTCGTACAAATGTGTCAGTGATCTATTTCGTGGCGTGTGTTTCTTGTAGGAGGAGGATGTCCACGGTGTGTTGATTCGCATATGCCAATATCTTCCTTGCCTTTATCGGGTGGCCTAGCCCCCTAATGTTCCAAGTGAGCAATTTAACGCCTTGTCCCTTAATTGCCATTGGGGTCGGTGTCATAGGCTTGCCATGGCTTGCGGTTTATTGATTGCGCTGTTATTTTACTGTATTTCTCCTGTCTTTGCTTTTGATGTTTTCGTCCCTTCCTTCATGTGACTGATTTCCCTTGTCAATGTATTCCATCTTGCTTCTTGCGCTGTGATGTGAATTGTCCATTTCAACTTGTGGGCAACAGGCCCTGTAGTCCCCCCTTCACCCTCCCACACTATCCCCCCAACTGGACAGTGTAGATCCCAAACTGAACTTCAACTATTGAAAAAAACAATCGGGCGGCCCTGGTTGGTGAGTCTGTCCTTGTCCCTCTACCAACCAGACTGATCCGATGGCTACTGCACCGTTATTATATGAATCCAGGTAACCTTCATTCAAGTGTTCGAATTGGACTGTGAGTTCTTGTCTTTCTGTGTTTGCGGGATATTGTGCTCAATGTACCTCATGGCTTCCTCCGGGGATTTAAAGAACTGCGCCCTCCCATCATATTGAAGGCGTAATTTGGCGGGGAACAGCATTGCGTATGGGATGGAGCACGCTCTAAGAGCTTTCTTGACCTGGTCGACGGTGCGGCGTGCAGCCTGTACGCCGTTGGAGAAGTCGGGATATATGTGTATCCTGTTGGAATCATACAGTAGTGTGCCCTTCTCTCTGGAGAGGCGAAGGATCATGTCCCTGTTGCGATAATTAAGGAGATGGGCAATTACTGTGCGCGGGCCACCCCGGGTTTAGGAGGAGCGTTTAGGGCTCTATAGGCCCTTTCAATTAAGAATTGTTGTGAAAACTGAGCCTCCGGAAGACGGTGCGAATCACCTCCTCTAGGTGCACTTCTATTGGGATATTGAGTTGCTTTTCTGCCAGCCTGACTATTCTTATATTGTTGCGACGTGACCTCAATTTGAGGTCATCGCATTTCATTTATACCTGGAGCAGGCTCTTTTTGATGGTTTCAATATCCTTGCCATGGATTGTAACAACATCCTCTACTGTGCAAATTCGAATCTCCGCCTCGGCTAGACGAGTGTTCACCTGGAGTAGGTCTGCCTTAATTGATGCCATTGTGGTCCCCATTTCATCTAGCTTGGAGTTTACTGTCTCAAAACCAGCCTGGAGGGCTGCCATATATGGGTCTGGTGTGTCAGGCGTTGAGGTGCTGACTGGCTGGTTTGCAATATTTCGTCACTCCTGCCCTCCTGCACAGTATTCGTAAATGCATCCATTGGGCCTTTTTTGTTGGTTTTGTTGCCTCTGGGCATACCTTCTGTTATGGTTATGCGTTGGCTGGGTCGTAGGACTTGGGGTGAATCGTGGTGGGGGGGTCTCAGGTGGTCCGTGACTTGATGTTGTGCTGTAGTAGCCCAGGTATGGTGCAGTCCCCGTGGTGCAGACTGATATTAAATTCGGGAAGTGGACAGCTGATTGGCCACCTGATAACTGTGGTGCACTCCGCTCAGTGCACGTCCCCACAGGAGTGTATGCTACTGGGCGTAGAACCCACCCGAGTAATCTTCCGTGGTTCTCAGTATGTGGATAGGTGGACCTCGCCTCCCGGTCGCCCCACACCTCTGTCTGGGGCAGTGGATTGATCGGAATGGGTTTTGGGGCCAGTTAATAGCACATACTGCTGTATCTCCTCCCGTACAGTGTTCTACCTACTTGGTGGCTTGTTCGTGGAAGGTGGCAGGGGGAGGGCTCACCCTCAACCCAGCAGGCCGGCCGCTCGCTCACAGCGCACACGGCGGCCGCCGGGGAGGGGAAGCCCACTACACCTGCTATCAGGTGATGGGGGTGGGGGTCTGCCCCTCAGGCTCGGGCCGCTCACCCCCACCACGAGTGGCGGTCGCCAGGGAATGGGTGTCCTCTCAGCCCGCTGTCCCCCGTACGTTAACGGGCAATTGGCCTCACCGATGTGTTGAACTAGGATGCTTCTGTGCAGGCTAGATATCTCGGTCTGCCGCGCGCAATCGCTGTGGGGCCTCAGCCCCAATGTGCATCAGGAATAGAAATAGCAGTCAGAGGAGGGTCCCCTCCCAGCCCCGCAGGCCGCCTCTCCCACGGTTGACACCGCCGGGTCCTGCCGTCGGGGTCCAGCAGTGAGGCCTCCAAGCACTCTTGCCGGCGCGCACTTCAGGCCCCGGAGGAAGGGGGGAGGGGAGCACAACGAGGCCGCGGCTCGCAGGCAGAGAGCCCAGAGGTTTTCCAGCATGGAGGCCTCAGGTGGATTTTCGGATGGCTCCGGGGGGGGAGGGACTCCACAGCCCGCCGCGGGGAATCGCCCTGGGGCCCCGCCCCCGATCGGCAGCAGAAGTGTAGATGATAGCAAGGGGATAGTCCCCTCTCAGCCCCGCTGGACAGTTACTCTCGCGGGAAGGGAAGCTCAGCCCGCACCAGTGCGCCCTCGGGGGAACAGTCTCTCTGCTGGCGGGTGGCCCAGCTGCACCGATCACCCACAGCCCGCCTCACAATCGACTGTCAAAGCCAGGACTCGCCAGCAGGGTCCCACGACGAGGCTTCCAGCTCTCCAGCAGGCGCGCGATCCAGGTCCCGGAGGCGAGGGGAGCTCAATGAGGCCGCGGCTCTCTTGCAAGGAGCCCGTGGTTTCTTCAGCGCAATGTTTCTCTGCAGATGTTCAGGCTGGGGCAGCTCAAAATGAAGCAATGGGTGCACCAAGGGTTCAGCTTCATGATCTGACGTTTTATTTGTGATCTTTCACTCTGAAATTCACAGGATTTCGATTCGGATGTTCAGATTACGGCGCAGCTACTCAATCAGGCAGCCATTACCGTCGGCGTCCAACAGCACCCCCAATCTACAATTATAGTTGACAACGGCAGTTATCCGATGGGAGCAACAGGAACGAGGGTTCTCATCAGGTTTAATGATTAGGCTATTGACTGATTCGCTCATAGTGGGGGTTATTATCCCTGAATTAAGAAAGTTCTGGAAAATACAAACCATTGTCGGTGCCAAAATATGGGACATTTGTTTTATGGAGAGAGAGGATTGTTCTTAATTTATTAGCTAATAATCGGTTAGCTTTATCTGAGTTTGAACAATAGAATTGATTAATACTGTGGTCCGTTTCTTTTACCCATAGCGCCTCTAATTTTTCCCTATTGTTCCTTATTAGACGCTGACTCTACTTGGAGCTAGGTGTTTTAATTTTGGTTTATAATTGTATACTTTCCTCTAATATTTTGATAGTTTATTTTTTTTTTAATCCTTTTTCTAACTGATTTCTTCTACAAACAGACAAGTTCTACAAACATACAAGTTCATTCCCAAGGACTTAAATGGTCATCATCTGTAAAGTAGTTGAGGTGGACAATTTAACACCCCCAGCATTTATTTATTTATTTAAATTTATAAAGCGCACAGGTGGCCCTGGGGCATTGCGGCGCTGTTACAGTGGAGCTTACTTAGTTAGTGGCAGAAATGACATACATTATAGACATTACGAAAAGGATGCAGAGCAGTTATTATACTATATACAAGATGTGACATTTACAGATATTTACAAGAATTTCTGCTAAATGATCCAAAACAGGTTTTAAAGTTACAGGGGAACCAGCTGATCTTTAGTTTTGGAGGGTAGGTTCAGACTGGTTCAGAAACAAGTGAGTTGTTTATCCCTCAAGAGGAAGTGGGATGAGAAGCATTCAAGGAAGGCTCAATTTGTAAAGGAACTGTGGAATGATCCAACATAATTATGCCTTCAAACTCTGCCAATGGGAGGTATTGGAGAAGAGGCCTATAATCAAGAAAGTAATCAGTCCTGCAATAACTTATGTGAACATCGGAAAAGTAGGTACAATCCCTGTTTGAGGGATTTAGGTGGCGTCAAATGCCTACTAGTTCCAGGTCCAGGTCAAAATTGCCACCCATTAGTAGATTTCCTCTTTGAATGCTTGTTAAAATGCTTTTGTTCTGAATATGGAATGGAAGAAAAGACGTTGAAGGATAATTTAGAAATGCAGAAATACAGTACTAAGATATTGGCAATATCCAACTAAAAGTGTTTCACTTAACAGAAATGATTTATTACAGAAGACAAACCTAAAGATTGTATGATGTACAGAATCACATATGGACCGAATGCCAACCAAAGGCAGCAAATTTTCAGAAACCATTGGTTACCTTTACACACTCTTTGGAGTATATTAAATTGTTACTGAAATGTAACATTATGGCATGTGGAAGACCACACAATCGGGGACAGTCTAACAAGCATGGATAAAGGTAATTATGGTGATGTACTACCACAAAGGAAAGACACATAGTCATGCTTAGTCTGTACATGTTGCAACAATGTCCTCTTGGGAGATATTTTAGACACCCTTTCAGTGGCCCAGAAATCAAGATAAAAAATGATGCAGCTTTTGTCACAAAATACACAACTTCATACCTCCATTGCCCATGTGGAGGAGAGCATGAGACCAACAAGGGAAAGAATAGGTTAACAGAAGAGTACTATTACGAATAAAAACATGAAAAATCCAGTAGTAGCACACTTTTCTGAATTTAGACATCAAACATCTCAGTTAAGATTCCATGAGATGGCGACTGGAGGAAAGATGTTTGAGGAAAGCAGCATTTCGGGGCAATTTTCTTGAGAGTTTACTTTCCAATGGTATGACCAAAGAACGAAATGTATGTCTATTTTTGTGAACAGCAGGAGGGATGATAAACACATAAAATCAGATGATGGGAACAGCATACTGGAGACTGCTTTCATTAAGACATTGAATTGGAATTTCTATTTCATATTTTGGAGAACGGTTTAATAATTCCACTTTAAAAATATAGCCTGTAGTTTTATCTTCATAGAGTATACACAATTCATGCACATGAAAATGATATAGACTGATTACACACAACGTGTTTTCTCAAAATGGCATTGTATGTTGAGACCAGGTTAGAAATATACTATTGGTAACAGTCAGGTCATGTGAATAATTGCGTGTGGTTTCATTAGAAATCCTAGTGGTAAATATCATAAACCCATGTTGACAAATTCTTGCAAAGATACAGGATCAAAGCCAAACATGTAAAGGAAAGGTTTGCCTTTCCATTTGATTAATTGAAAGGACTTAAACATTAAAGTTGTCCCAGAAGTAGTTTACCAAGTATTAAGTGCTCTCAACCATTGGGTCATCTGGACCAACCTTGGAGTATGTCGTTTGTGTTGATTTTGTTTGGTTAAATGTGGAAACTGATGACGTCTCATGTATGGTTTGTTTATTTATTTATTTATAATGCGCACCTCACCAAAGGTATCTGGGCACAGTACAAGATGATGCATTTTCCTAGTTACAAATAATGACAATAAGGCAATCCAGACTATCTAGCGTATGTACAGTTTCATAGTTAACACACAATGACAATGACAAAGACAAAGCAGTGTAGATTATATTCCATTAAATACATAGAGTGCAGAATATATAACATATGTACAAGGGGAGGGCAGGTGAGCTAGTGAGCATAATTGTTGGTAATAAGCCAGTTCTTCATGTTATTTCTGAAGCAGCAGAGGGATTGATTGGTTCTGAAATTGGAAGGGAGAGAATTCCAGAGTTGGGCAGCCAGGACCGGGAAGCTGTTACCTCCTGCTTTTTGAGTTTATATCTAGGAAATTGTAAGCATCCAGAATTGACCGATCTGGTAAGTCGGGCATATTGTTTCAAGGCAAATTTGTCAGAAAGATATTGATGCATTTGTAAATTAGGGATGCAGTTTTGAGTTGAATTCTTTCTTTAATAGAGATCCAGTTCTTGTGGTGGAGGTGTGTTGTCTACGAGGAATGCTTAAAGCTGTCCTGAGAGCGTTATTCTGCAGGATCTGCAGTTTCTTAGTGATGTATTTGTTGGCTCCAAGATACAGTCAGTTACAGTAGTCGATTTTAGATAAGACTTAGGCTCTAGCCAGAGTGATGCAGTTTTGGTGGAGAGGAAGGGTTTACAGGCTTGAATGATCTTGCAGGTATAAGCATTTGCCGAAGATGTAGCGCTGACCTGTTTTCTTATGTTTTAGGTAAAAACCCAGTGTTTTTACTTCATTGGCGACTTTAATGAGGTTTCCATGGATATTAAACGATCTGTATTGGTCACCAAGTTTGGAGATGTTGATGGGTTGGCTAGGAGGAGGAGTTCTGTTTTTTCATCTTTCAGGCAGAGACCATGTGTGGCCATCCATGCCTGAATGATAAGGTAGATTCTGTTTCAGGGCTAGGTCCTTGGCATAGTCGCCTGTCAGTGGGATAAGGGATCTGGGTGTCATCAGCATAGTTTGTGTAGTTGACACCCATATGATCCAGGTCATCAAACAATGGTTTGGTAAATGCATTGTACATGGTAGGTGATACACATGATCCTTGTGGGACTCCGCATGTGATAGGTATGGGGGTTGCAGCAGCAGATGCCGAGAACACTCATTGACCTGTTACTTAAAAATGACTTGATCCACGCTGTGGCTTCGGTGAGAAGTGCAGCGTTGTGGAGAGGTGATTACATAGAATCTTGTGGCCAACCAAGTCAAAGGCAGCCGATGGATCCAGCAGGAACAGAAGGGCTGAATTTCCTTTATCTTTAAGGTTGTCTATTTGTCAATCAAGGCTGTTTCAGTGCCATGTTGTGGCTTAAAGCCTGATTGACGCAGACCTAATAGTTTGTTAGACTCCAGGAAATTGTGTATTTGATTGCAGGCAGCTTTGTCTATAATCTTCAACAGGAATGGGACAGTGGTGATGGGTCTAAAGTTTGTGGGTATATTGGGGTCGAGAGACTTTTTTTTTTTTAGGAGAGGCAGCACCCATGAATTCTTTAAGTTGGTTGGTACGGTACAAGTATGGAAGGAGGCGTTAATAAGTGATGTGATAAAGGGAGCGAGGATGCTCGCTGCATCCTTAATGACAGCGGCTGGGCAGGAATCTCCCTTGCAATTTGATGGTTTGAGGGAAGCAATAATTTTGAGCACCTCTTGGGGTGTGATACTGGTGTGGGTGATTTGAGTTCTCTAAGGATGGTAAAGAGTTCTCTCATACTTGAACTGGCTTTATCAATCATTTCATGGTAGGTGTTACGTTTGGCTGCGAGAATGTTATCCTTATAGTTGACAGTGATTTTTAAAAGATTGTCTTTATTGATGGTAGACAGGTTATTTTTCCATAAGGCTTCATATTTCCTTTTTTCTTTCCTGGGGTCTTTAATTTGGGGGTGAACCAAGTGTTCAGGTGAGCGGTCGGTTTACTTTTGCACATTTTTAATGGTGCGATAGAATCTAGAGCATTATTGATAGTGTTATTATATAGTTCTACTAGTTCCTCAGGGTTCAATGGTAATGATGGTACCTGCAGGGGTTCAAGAAAAGGGCTGAGATTATCAATCGTGTTATTTTTTTTATTTCTGGTTGGAACGGGCGGAGCTATGACCTTTGTCATCAATGGAGGAATACAGTCTAGAAGAGTGAAGGTTAGTAAACAGTGGTCCGTCCAAGATAATGGTTCGATAGCTGTTCTACTAGTTGTGAGATTAAGATCTGCTAGCCAGTCCAGGGTTTGTCCTCTGTCATGTGTAGGTTGGAGAACTCTCTGGGTAAGGCCTATCTCAGTCAAGGAGTTGGCTAGGCGCAAAGCCGAATGGTCGGCTGGATCATTAAAGCCCAAATTGGAGTCCCTATTAGGAGGATTTGAGATGAGGGTTTAGTATTGGCTGAGATGATATTGTTAATGTCATCTTCAAATGAGCCTAAGGGGCCTGGAGGACGATAGATTAGGTGCATAATTAAGGTTTGTGACGTAGAGAGTGGCCGTTTTACAGACAATAGTTCGCAGGATGAGGTGGGGACCTGGGAGATAGCTCTGAGTTTCAGCAAGGTTTTTGCGATGAAGGCAATGCCCTCCCCCCCCCTCTTGTTAATTCTCTATCTGATCTAAGAACAGTGTAATTGTCCGGAGTAGCAATATGTAGCCAGGTCTCGGTTATTGCCAAGAAATCAAATTTTCGGTCAAGTATCAGATCAGCAATTTCAGTTGCAAGGGCGACTAGGGATCTTGCATTGATTAATGCTCCAATAATGGAGGTGCTAGAATTGTTGGTGGAAGCTTTTGGTATTAAAGGCTTAGATGCAGTTTTGGTTGTATGTTTGTAGTTTTTGGGCGGTGGCTTTATAGTGCTTGCCCTATATTTGCCCTATATTTGTTGGTGGGAGTGGCAGTGATAGGTAGGTTGTATGATCTACCTAATCTGGATTCAAGTCTGGTGTTTCTTGCTCGAGTTGGGATATTCAAGGTCAGTAGTAAAGAGCTTGTGTCCGTGGAGCTAAGGCTGGTGTCTGGGGTAGTTTCCTTTATCCTGCTGTGGTGAATAGGGGCTAATGAAAGTGAGGCAGGGTTCGACATGCCATTAGTGCATCTCGGACTCAATGGAGGTAGGAAGGGTGTGGGCTTGGATGTTATTGTATACTTTTAGTGGTTGGAGAAAGGATGTAGGTTTGACAGTGTTGTCCATAGAATGGAGTCTGGGCATGGTTATGGGATCACTGGGTATGTGGGTCGGTAATCTAGGCATATAGAGGACAGGCAAAGACATAGAGGCTGTAGCGCTTGAAATACAGAGTGCTAAATACAGGCTCACCCAGGGTGTTCCATTATGGCAAGTACTAAAGGAAAGCATTTAGGCAGTGAGATATGCAGCAGTGATTATATGGCCGGATGGCCGGTTTGCAAATCAAACAATTAGGCAATGGGCAAGGCAAACGTGTGATCAAACATAGTAACATCCTAACATATTAGCAAACATAGTAATTATACTGTCGGACGTAACATCATATATCAAAAGGTCTTTGGGAGTTGCGCACGTCAAGCAAACAATGTATCACCATACCACGCTGTAAATGGTTTAGCAGCTTGCTTGAATGGCCGAGTTTGTGCATCATTGACTCAGTGAGATTGGGTGCTTACTCCAGGGGTGACTAGGATATTTTAAATGTAGTAGCAATACCACGCCATGTTTAAATACTGCATTTTTATCAAAACGTGCAAATTAGAATGCTTATTCATATTTCATATAAGCAAATTGAATTGATTCTGAATTGGTGGCATATATTTGCTTTGCTCTAATAAGGCTGTGCACGGCTCACAGAGTAGTATGTCCTTGTTTCAAACAGTGACAAATAAGTCTCTGAAAAAAGTACTAGACTTAGACTGAACACTTAGTCTTCATAACTTTGCACTCCATGTGCTGATCCTAATGCACCTACCCTGGCTTATGGTATTGCTAGATTTGTCAATTCTATGGCATAAAAAATGTCTTGAACATTAATTCAGAACACAGTATGGGTACATTTTTACATAGCCAGTAAATATAATTAAAGAAATGTCTGATGTTTAAAGTGGTTAACTAATTTTTTTGCTAACGTTTTCAACAGCATACATAATGTAAATGTGCACACTTTCACTTCTCTGTTTGTAGTTGGACCCATCGGTTTTAGAAGCACTACCGCCTGATATCAGACAACAAGTAGAACAAACGTACTCAATTCAACGTGCCGCAATGCACACTGAAGGCAAAAAGGAACCAATAAATGGGTGCAGCACTGCCCCACTGTCCCAGCCAGTAGCAACTGTTCTCTTGCAGATACCAGAGCTACAAGAGGCGGGTGGTGAAACAGGAATAAAGGTCATAGCCTTGCCAGCATTTTCCCAGGTAAGCATTCACGAAAGTGCCCCCGAGTTGGAAGGTTCATGCAACCATGTTTTGGGCTCACTGGTGTAGGAGCTGTTCAAAGATGAGTGCACTACTGTATTGCATTAAGACTGTGCCTGTCCATATCAGAATGAATATTAAATACTGAAGGATTTTGAATCAACATATTGTGAAATGGTTTGTACCAAAATAAGTTGTAATGACGGCTGTGTGCTCAGAGTATTGCCACCCAGCTGCTGTCTGAAATGTTTTTTAATGGTGAAGATTATAATTGTTATATATTCCTTAGAACAAAAGTAATACTTTTGTTGTCATCCTTGTATTTTATTGTATAGAACAGACTTCTTTTAGTATTACTAACCCAACATAGCATACTTCAAACCCACCCAACCTATTATATTTGCAAGATCATTTGACTCTAATATCTCTGCTTTCCTGTTAGTTTTGGTGGTATAGCTGTCTCACATGGCCGAGGTAACACACAACTACTGACACCAGTATAAGCATTAAGGGTTTTATTCAGTGGTAGAAGTGTACACAAAAAAAGTGGAACTGTGACTCTGGTGGGGGACAGGGTATACGAGAAGGAGAAAAATGTAACATGTTTGAAGTAGTAAATAAGTTTATTCAGAGACATAACTTGTTTTGTGTGCTTTTAATGGATTCTATTGAAAACATTACATTTGTATCAGTCTACCACCATTAAAACACATAATAAATGTCAACATATCTAAAACTTGAATCAGTTATCTACTTCCAGGGCTGCCTTTATGAATTGAGCTAAATCATATACAAAATCCACGTCATCACACTGCATTTCATAAGCCAAACTATTTCTGAATGTTCGCAAACAGTTTGCTATGTAATGTGGCCTAATCCACTGCTGTCTGAGCTATATTAGAAATCTGCAGTCCAGCAGGAAGTGCGCTAAATCCTCCCCACACCTCTTTCCACAAGGACAGATCGCTTCCACTTCAAGCCATGGTGTCCTTGTTCTCAATGGTAGCACGTTTAGCGTGACGCGTAAAATGTTCGCTCGGCATTCGCCCAACTTTATTTTGGTAATTACCGGGCTACTAGCATCATAAATTGGCCTAGGGGTAAACACATTTTAGGAAGGATAGATTTTCACTTCTCGTCCGGAGAGCTTTTAGCTCCAGTTCTCCTGCTTTGTCCTTTAAAAGTGTATTGTGCTGCCTACGCATCAGTTCTCCCAGCCGCCTTACATTATTGAACCCCCATCTCCAACATATTGAGTCCACAGTTATACCACAGCCCCAAGTGGTGCTGTTTATTTTTATGGACTCTCACTACAATCCCAATATTTGCTTTCACTGGGGTGCCGGTGTGACCATGCAAATAAAGTTCCAGAAACCTTAGCTGGGCTTGTAGGACCATACTAACCTTCCCCAGCTCATGCCTTAATACATCCCCTGGGCTCTATGCGGTACGCATGCAATCCTACGCAGCCCAGAGTTCAACAAAGTACGCATGCGTCCACATGGTGCTACCCCCCAAATCTCTACACGATACTGCTGTAGTAATTTTTGACCTAAGGACTTGAATACACTTGTCCAGGCGTTTGCTGCCGTATTTATAATACAAGCATATAAGACCTCTTAAGCTCACTGTCATCTGTTTGGCTACCATATTTATACGACTGCTCCACCCTCCCACTCTCGAGAATGTCAAGCCCAAATACTTGTATTCCTGCACCACCTCTATTATTTCATTATCTAAAGCCCAAATAAATTAGGATTTCTTTTTGCCGAAGACCAGTAATTGGTTTTTAAGGTATTCAGCTTGAGGCCACGCTCCAAAAAATATTTCTTGGAATATTCTAAGCCCTTTTTGAGGCCCCTTTGTGTCAAATCCAAGAGCACTGTATCCTCGGTATATCATGGGCTACTAAACTTTATCTAAAACTGGGGCAATTATGCCTTGAGGTTCCTTTTGTGGATCAAAATCACTAAGGAATAGCGAAAAAATTAGTGGAGCTAATGGGCATCCTTGTTTTACTCCTGCACTTATCATAAAACATTCTGAATACTTATGATCTACTCCACACCTCACGCTTGTTGATGTATTTTCATAGAGGAGGGTTATTAAATGCAGGAGGCCGGGGTGCTGATTCTCCTACGTTTTGCCCAGAACGGGGTACGGTTATCAGAATCAAAAGCCTTCTTAAGATCAAAGAAGGCCACGTAAAAGTTAATCCCCCTCCTCCTAGTGTACTTCTCCCCAATCGTGTTTAATCTAAAACATTGATCGATCGTGGAGAAGCCCCTTCAAAGACCTGCTTGAGTATGCAGAAGGGCAGAGTTGTCTGATACCCATTCCCCAACCGCTCTGCCAAGCATCCCGCAAAGATTTTACTTGAGACATCTAGAAGAGCGATTGGGCGGTACCAGTGTGGGTTGAGGGCACTTCCTTTTTTGAACAGAGGAACTAGTCAACTTTTGTTCCATGATTCTGGGATAGAGGAACTCTCAACGATGCACTTAACCTGATATAGGATTAGAGACCACTATTCCATCGAAGTGCTAAATACCTCAGGCCTCAGTGCATCAGGTCCTGGCGCCTTACCGTTCTTAAGCATTCTTATTTGTAGTTCTGTATCCCTGTGTGTAAAGATTACTTTGCTGTGGAATTCCCTTTGATTATCTACAATTACTCGTGGTTGGGCTACTGTTTCATGAAAGCTATCGCTATAGTTGGCGACCCAGTGTTCACCTTTAATTCATTCTACGGGGCCTATACTTGTTCCCTCCAAACCTTTTTCACCATCTCCCAAAATGTTCTTGAGTTGTTTTCACTGACAGTCCTATTCTTGCAACCCCACTGTTTTATCGTGAAGGGATTTTTCTTTTGTGTCGGAAGCAAACAGTAGGCTTTTTAAAGCTGGTGGAGTTTACCAGTAGGAAGGCAACTGTCCAGAGAGGCATGATGAAGTTCCCCTTTCGCTCGTCTGCATTCTGCGTGAAATCATGGTGCATTTATTCTGCTGTTTTTTAGCATAGTAAATCCCTTTCCTTTTAGACAGTGGGCAATCTTTTGAATATGTGACTGGAAGTGTGAATTGGGTTAGCACTTCTGTGGGTTGTTGCTCGCTCAACAAGTTATTCCATAAGAGTTTGGATCCTGTATCATAAAGTAAAGGCAAAATCTCAGCTTTCTCCAACCTATGCATTGGGTTGAACTGGGTCGAGGAGTCCAGCCTTCTGGGTTCTACAGAATTAGTATCATTTAGTGACCAATTCAATGACAATGGATTACCGTCACTCTCAGAACGATGTCGGACTTCTAATCCTTTGACCTGTGCGATTGAAAGGCAATCGACCAAACAATAATTTGTAAGAGTACTCCTCAGCCCTGCATTGAAAGTTGGCTTAGGGGGGATATCTCCTAAACACCTTCCATTCAACTCAATATATAAGTATTTATTTTATAAATTGATCCATTTGTCGACCCATTGCCGATGCCCTTCCCATAATGCTTTTTTGGAGATCCCACATACCGCTTCAACAAACTGTTTATCCTGGGATATATTCTTACATTGAAATCCCCTATTAATTTAATTTATATTTATCACCATCCTCCCTTTTGGACCAATTCTTAGGGATAAAATGATCCTCCCTTTGCGTACATGATTACTTAGTTTTAGGGGGGACATCTATATTTATAATTGTTACATTTTCGGTTTGGGAAGGAGGTGGACCAGGTATTATCACCGCTAGGGAGACAGGCTTGTCTAAAGACCATTCCACTACTCGACTTCAGTGGTGCATTTTTACCATAGTCACCAGGCCTCTACGCCACCTTCCTTTCACAGACTGCACTGCTTTCACCTTAAAAACATCAAAGTTATGAAAATGATTTTCCAAACATTGTGTCTCGTGCAGCAGGGTTTCCTGCAGGGAGACCATGTCATGGGAGCCGAGCCACTGAATCCAGTCGGCATCGACCAATTTGCTTTTCACACCTGCGATGTTCCAAGGTATAATTTGTAAGTAGGATTTATGAGTGGCCCCCGTTCCCTGGTGTGGTTTTATGCCTGCTTGGTACTTGTTAAACTTCCATTGAGGGGGTCTATGCATCATTACGGTAAACGCTTTCTTTTGCCTGGTGTAAGATGCGAGTATGGCCATGTTTGAAGGAGTTGTGGATGGGCCAGGTTGACAGCCAAGGGGGTGGAACAGGTAACATGATTTCCTCTATTTGTTTGCATTCCTTTCAGTTGATTTGAAACATTTATATAGGGCCTTTGTGAAATCAATTGCTGACTTTAACTCTGCTGAAACCTATATTTCACACCAGTGCTGATGCAAGCACTAGGCGGCTGCCTATGGGATTGGCCAGCAAGGGGCACCAAACAGCAGGTATTCCCCTCTTCTTTCATGAATTACAGATATGTAAACCAATTTGAATTAAAATGGAGTCATATAGTCTTTGTGCAATTAGGGTGTTCCGTGCTGCAAATCACAGTGCTCCCATTTCTAAGAGTCTCTAACATGGCAGTGGAATCAGGGCCATTGCCTATTGACACATGTTTCTGAGCAGCACGTACATAGTCTGGCTCAAATAAAAGCACAGTGGCCTAGCAGGAAGAAATGTTGATATAAAAATGTTGTTAGGCTTGGCCACTCACACCAGGAAAGTCATGATTCATGGTAGAACGTGGAGCCAGGAGATAGTGGTGCTTCAAATAATAGTTCTTTATTCAGGTAAAGAAAATAAGGAAGAACAACATAACCCAGGTTGGGTTAATCGTTTCCCATTGTTGGAAGTCTTCTGTATAGATATCTTCTCAACTGTCTGTTGTCGGTTGATCTAATGGGCAGCTGCTACTCTTAAGGTGCCTTGTATTTGCGTTCCTTTCAAGAAACAAATGACACCTAAAAAACGTATCACCTAGAGGATCTAAAAAACCTTCCTTTTTAGTTACGAACCAATCCAGTTGCTTTGTACAGGACGCTGGATGTGGGAATGACCACCTGACTTGGTTCCCTCCCCAGAGGGCGTTCTTCCACATTTGTTGTGTTGCTCTGCTGAGATAATGCTTCAGTTCTGATCTGTCTCTGACAGGTAGTTAGAATGGCCTTGGAGCATCAGGAGCCAACAAGGGTGAGGAGGAGCCCCTTTCCAATCGATTTTGTACAGAGCGGTATGTAGATCTCGTGTCTCGTAGACTCCTTGGAGTCTGATATGTCTGAGATTGTCTCGTTCTGTTCTCTAGAACTGTCTATTAAATAAGTTCCCCTGGTCCACAGCTCATAAAAACGCAGGTTCCTTCATACAAACCCTCCTAGAGCTTCTGCTGGCAAAGAATGGGACAGGTGACATACACTTGATAGTTAGGAGCAGAAGGGTGATTGTGTGGGTAAAGGGTCTCATGCCAGATCAGCAAACAAGAGTTAAAGGGCATTATTTACATAATCTCAAGATGGGTCAACGTGTGCTGTGCTTGCAGCACATTTACTCAGAAATTTTTTCATTAGCATGAACAACCTGATACCACTGTTTAAGCAATGCGGGCTCTTGAGTACTGAGCCCACAATTGATTAGCTTTTGCTTTGAATTGGAAGTAGTGCATATTTATTCATGCGACTTTAAAACGACTTCATGAATAAATAGACTTTATTTTGGGCACACAAGCGGTTTGAAAATGTTTATATCTGGGGGAATTCGCAGTTGCAAGCATCATCTAGCATTTCTTGGAAAGTTAACAAAAATGCGCAATTAATTTGCAATTTTCTGTGCTTTCTTTCAAAGCAATGCTGGTCACGCCTTTCTGTCTTTGCCAGTATATCTATATCCAGAGCAGGTTATGAATACAAAATAAGCATGCTTGCTAAGAGTATGTGCATGCTACGGATAATCGCATAGCACTCAACCTATCCAGAGTTTTGTGTGGGTCTTCTTATAATGCTGGTCAAACCTTAAACCTACTGTGAACATTATATAACAAATTGAACAATTTGGAAGCATACTAGCAATTTCATAATTGCCTGCCCCTCCAAATTGATAGCACTTAAAAGCAGGACGGGAGCAACTAATAATCCACTAGGCGTGCTATTGAACATTGAGGATGCTGATGGCACTTTGTCTGCAGAGCACTTGCGCTCCAAAGGGCCACTTATCCTCTAGCCAAGCCAGGCTACACTGCAGTCTTAGAACGTGCTCCCTGGCTGACCCTCCTGCGTCCTTGTTATATAATTACCAATGGGAGTGTCCCTAAAGGTGAACTGAAGCTGGAACAGGAAATCACAATAACCCAAAAAGTTGCTAGTCCCCAAAAAAACTGAAAGCATTTGTCATGAAGCCATACTGTCTGTATCAATCGTACTGTTTTGTGGTCCCTAGTCTAGTGGGCAGACTTGGCAGTGTAGATGTTTTGCAATGGGCAGTGGTTGTATGTGTGTTGTGCAGGCCACCAACAGCTGCCCTTACCAACCCAGCCTCTTCACCTTGCCCTTCCACCCAATGAGCTATTGATGAGTCAGAGTGCAGAAAGCAGGCAGGTTTGCACAATGCTCCCCCATACCTGACCAACTTTCCAGCCAGCATATGGTCACTGGCAAGTGCTGCTGACTGGGTTAGAAGGCCATGTAAAAGAGGAGCTCCCCACATGCATGGAGCTTAGCATGCTGCATGTATCTAGAGATCATGCTTTGCTTGCTCTTTGCCAGCAGAACTTGCACCATCACTGCTTATGCTGTGCAAGTTGTTACCATGCTAAACCTTTACTACTTTAGGATGGAAACCTGCAGTGGCCTTGCACATGCTGTACCTGTACGCGAGGTAAGCTTGTACCAATCCTGTTTGTGCCAGAAATGTACCAGTTTGAGTGAAGTGTGTACTTGCAATCCGTTGTTCTGCAAATGCTATATTTATGAATTTTCTGTGGTAAACGTATGCTGTTTCTGCCAAGCTGTATGAGTAAGAAATATTCCATGGCATTTTTCTGTTAACACAGTTAAATTGGATTGTGGATTCCTTCGCCAGACATCAGAAGACTTGCTAGGCACTAGGCACACGTCAGCTTTTAACACTTTATATCATAAAACGAATAGACCACACAATAACAGACCATCACACATGCTCACAATCCATGCTTTTATATAAAAATATTTAGATCCGTTAACAAGGTGATACTTTTTCTATTTGCATTGGTTATAGGTAAGAAAACCAAACATGTCCAAAATTAAGCACATTCCAAAATAAACCAGCAGAACGTAAATTCATCAGTTTATGGTGTTAGAAAAAATCAAAACCGAACATGCAATTCAACACTGAAAGTTTTCTTTGGATTCTAGAAACCCTAATCAGCATTTATTGATCATGTGTGTAACAGGGCATGCCATCTGTACCTTCTCTTCCCTTGTGTACTATTAATAAGTTGGGAATGAAATCAGGACACACCCGGGTAAGCACTTTAGTGGTTTTATGAAAGCAAATGCCCTTCAAAAATCCTCACCTGCCATTTACCCTTTTTCCTATAGCCAAGGTCGGGTTAGAATGATTTTAGAGATAATGGACTCTCTTGCATAGTAGAATTATTCCAATAATCCATTTTGATTTTGCCAACTTCCTTGATCCCCGCGTAGCATGGAGATGGAGGGCGATATGCCTTCTGGGTCAGTTTGACCTGACCAAATCACCCCTTGCAAGAAATTCCAGTTTCTTTGGACCCTATTAATACTCACTTTAACTTCACTTGAGACCTTTCGCAACCCCAGCTACTCTGGCCTGTCTGCAGTTTGAGCTATCTCAGCACCCACTGACAGATGCCCCACCTTATGACTCGGGATCCCAGCAAGCACTGCCCTGTCGTGCTGCCAGCCACACAGATACCAACTTTGCTCACAGCAGCTTTCAAGGCTCCGGCGAGGCTTGGTAAAATGCCTTATGCTGGGACTGCACAGGTACCAAACGACAAGCCTGACTTTCTCACCCGAGGATCACCTTCCAATTTTGGAAATCACAGCCCCAAGTCTTTGCTCAAAATCATGGCTTGTTAAATCTTGGCCCAGTTTTATTTTTTTTTAAGTCTCAGCCAGGCGATGCCAAGAACAGGCTCTGATATGCAGCAAAACAAAGGCCACAGACTTATGCAGAAAGTCAGGTAAAAAACACCCAAAAGCCCTGCCTTCCAGCTGACATCCCATTATAATCCTTTTCAGAACCCATCCCAGGACATATGGATTCTGCACATTTCTAACCACCTCTCTGGCGATGTCTCCTTCGCCCCAACCCATTTCTTGTGTCACTCCCACTTCAACACATGACAAAGCCTTCGAGAAAATTTCAACTCTTCATCGGTTCCCCCATCTCGTGTCATCCTCTAGCTCAGCTCTCTGGCTTTTGGCAAGCTGCATCCCTGCCTACTGTTTCTTCATGTGCTCGGAAGAAAATGAAACATCCATCCTCATCCTGCGCCTCAACAATGACCATGTTTTTATTTTCCAAGGCCTTTCATCTTGTTACTCTGTGCATTTCACCTTCCAAAGCAGGCTGCTCACCCTTTAATTTCTGCTGAATCTACCATTGCAAGCAAAGCTGTATGTCCGTGTACATGCTGTAATGTTAATATATTAAGGCCTGCAGCCCCCAAATCTACCCCCCATTGGTTTACCCTCAATGTTACACATTCGTACCAAATTAAACATACAGCACGTGCTGCAATGTTGGCGTCAGTTGAAACGGCTGGTCCACCATCTCTGCTGAAATTAGTGGCACACCAGAGTAGCACATTTTCTCCATACAAGTCCTGTCCACTTAAGACCTTCACTTTTTGTCAGGGGTGCTTGGATTGGCTTTTTTGTGAGGAGACTTCCACTTGACCGTGCTGAACCGCTTGAGAGACGTTTGCTCTTGTTGTATAAATGCTGTATCTGTTGGTGATGCTGCACTAGCCCTGTCCATGCTATATGTGTACTTAATTGTTAGGGCTGCTTGTAGTGACTCCTCACATGATGAACCTGTTTTTGGATAGCATCCACTGGCCCCGTCCATGTGGTTCCTGGTGGATTTTGAGGAAAGCTTCCACTAGTCTGGTCTATGTTGTCCCTGTTTAAGGGAAGCCAGTGCTGGTGCTGTGTATATAGTTACTGCATGTACTGTATTTGTGAGGAAATCCTATACTTTTGGGAACTTTGCAGCACTGCTGTCTAGACTGTGACTTATTGGTGCCTGCGAGGGAATTTGGCCCTGCTGCTTCTCATGCTGTACCTTTTTGATGTCTGATTGTAACTTGCAGTGTTGTTGGCCATGATCTGTTTGTTCAGTATGTGATAGAAGCTTTCAATTCTTCTCCCTTTGTGGTTCCGTTTGTTTGTGTGAGGGTATTGTTCCTTTCCCGTATATCAGTGAAAGTTTCAACTTGCTGCATATGCTGTCTTGTCTTTTCTGTGTGTAAATAATGTTTGCACTGTTTGGGCCTGTTAGTGAGTGAAGGAATTTGGGGCTCTTCTTTTCCTCACTGGAGCCCACCCATCTTCTGAGCTCCAGAGGCTGCCCTACTCTGGTGCTCTCCCTGCTCCCTCAGCAAGCTTAGCTCCCAGCCCAAAAATATTCTGTCTGTGTTTCTTATCCTTAGTTTTAAAGCCCTCTTTGTCCTACCATTGGCGGAGGCAAACTTTTGTATTAATTGGTTCATTGTCTTCCGAAATCCATTCCATGTTTTGAAGCACGAAACAGGATGCTTCCTGGAAGATGTAGTCCTGCATACCCTGTTTCTTTGGGACCTGGTATTACCTAGCTATTTCCACTCTCTGGCGTCTGGAATAGCTCAGGGCTGGTCCTCCTAATATCCTGTGAGCGATTTAGAGGAACTCTCCGGTAGGGTCTCTGCAAAGAATCCTTCAGGGTTATTCTGTAAGAGCCTCCCCCCTTCTTGTGCAGTAGTCCTTCGCCTTGTGCCAGATGATATTCAGAATGCTTGGCTAAACGTTGGGGTGCGTATTAGGGTCCTGTCAGCCCTCTCTCAGGCAAACGGGGAACAACAGGTACGGTTTTGTCATACTTTCTAAAGAAATAATAAGATTCTCCTTAAATTCATTTACTTTAATCAGATGACACCTTCGTACCTGCTATTTATCTTCACATTCTGAGTATGTTGGCGCCAGTTAAAGGATCTGGGATGTCTTTTCCTTACATGTTTCCTAATCACTTATTTTCCATATATTTGTCTTAATTTATGTGGGAAAGTATATAAGCCAAGGTAATGGATTGGTAATAAGCAATGTTTTAGAGAAGCCCTTAAAAATGTTGATGGCTGGGTAAAATCCAGTGTGTTTTGTGAGGAGTCAGAAATGTGAGGCGGTCAACTTTGTGAAGGTTTTTCATAAGATGCCATTTTATTAAATTAAAAAGTTTTGATAAACGCCTTACATCCGTACCCTAAAGAGGATTTCCCTGCTTATCAAAATAAACTAAAGGAAACACTCCAAGAAAAGGTATCTGTCCCCCATACTTCTACATACAACAAACATATGAAGGGAATATATGGCATTTCAAATATAACAAAATCACAGTTATGTCCAACATAAACTTAATAACTGTTTCTCCTTATAACCTGGGTAATGTTCCCTTCCCCAGATTTAAAATAGGAATTTCTGTTAACAGGAATAATTAAGTTTTACAACAAGGTTCTGGTGATAAGATTCTTCTAACTCCGAAAAAAGTCTTTAGCTTGGACATTCCAACAGTTCAAAAGAAATACCTCCTTTTCTCTCCACTTGCAGCAAAGGGTTCAACACAACTTCTTCTTAGGAAACTTAAAACCCTTCCACAGTTCATCTGCAGCAACAGCAATGTTTTTACAGGATGATTTCACAGTGATTCACAAGATACAATAGTGGTCTGGCCACTTCTTCATCACAGTCTTTAACCACAGCACAGTACTTCAATAATTTATTCCTGGTCCACTCACCTGCCAGGACTACTGCTACAAAGAGCCTTGCCATAGTATACTCGCCTGCCTGTGGTAAAGTTCACTTCAACTGAAAAAATATGAAACACATTGGTGCTGATTATGCCACAGGCAATGCAGGTTATGCGCCTCTCCTCCTGAATACTTTCCATCAGGAGGGCTGCTCTCCTGCCACAACAATGTCGCTTGGCATTAGCAAAGTATTTTGACTTTCAACAACATCAGTATCAACAACTTCAATATGTGCTACTTCTGGGAAAACATGAAACGCGTTGATTCCATCCTTGTAATTGCCACATGCAATGCAGATCGTGCTCCTCTCCTCCTGAATGAATGCTTTCTATCGGGAGAGCAGCTCTTCAGCCACTCTTGTTTTCCCACTCTAGCATCAACTAAACACTGATAGTGGCCTTTTATCACACTTGATCTTCTTCGGCTTAGACAATGCTTGTTTGGTTCTTGATCACCTATTGCCTCGTCCTCTCCGTGGCAATAGGAGTTACAGTTGGTTTGTTTCTCAATTGCCATCTCTTGGTCTTGGCAATATTGGCTCGTACTAACTTGCTTCATATTTGCCCTCTCTTGGCTCGCCTGCCACTGGAGCACAAGTTACTTTGGGGAAAACCTTTCAAATTCATGCTTCCCGCTGCACAACCTCTGCAATTACAGCCACCATGGGGAGAGTTTGCTGAAACAACACTTCCCGCTGCGCAGCCTCGGCATACAGGATCACCAAGGTTAGCCACCCACAAGAAAGCATCCGCTTTGCAATTAGCAGCGGATTCAGCCTCTCTGCTGCCCTTCAACCTCGTCTGCCACTGCAACGTGGAGTCACGATAATTACTCCACCTTCTACTTCTTCTCATAGCCTGCGCTGAGTAGGCCCTTTATATTACCCAGTCCCTCTCAGGTGTGGTTCATTAGCATCACTAGGAAGATGCTGGGAGGTGTGGTTAAGGTCCTATGAAAGAAAAGGCCTGTGGCAGAAGGCTGTGTAAGACGTGGGAAGGAGCTCATTTGGAACTGGCTGGTGAAGACGGAAGGAGATAGGAGGCCAGAGGGGAGATCAGGAGGCTGTGGAAGGGTGGGGGAGTCTGGTGTAAAAAAGGAGATGCGAAGCCCGGAGGAAAGACCCAAGGGGGCTAGGAAGAGGAAGGTACTGAAAGTTGGGGGCGTGGCAGATCCAAGGATGTTTGGGGCGTGGCAGACCCATTGTATGGCGGGGAGACCAAGGGGTCTTGGGGAGGTTAAGACCCAGGGGTCTGGGAAGATGTGGACCCAGGCTGTTGAGAAGAGAGCGAGAGATTCAGGTGGCTGTGGAGAATGAGTGGAGAGGCCAAGGGGGGGGTGGGAAGAGTGAGTGTGAGACCCACGGGGCTGATGAGTGTGTGTGATACCTAGGAGCTGGGTGAGTGGAGACTGAGGGGGCTGGTGAGAGTGAGTGATAGACACAGGGGGCTTGGGTGAGTGCGAGACCCGGGGGGCAAGGGAGAGGGAGTGTGAGATGCAAGAAGATGCTGAGAGTGAGACTCAGAGGGCTAGTAAGAGTGGGTCTGAGACTCGGGAGGCTGGTGAGTGAGAGACCCAGGGGGCTGGGGAGAATGAGTGAGTGAGTGAGATCCAGAGGGCTGGGGAGAGTGAGTGTTAGACCTAGGGTACTGGGGAGAGTGAGACCCAGAGGACTGAGGAGAGTAAATAGGCACCCAAGGGATGAATAGAGGGAGAGAGATTTGTATTTATTTATTTATTTTTACATTTATAGCGCACACTAAACCCAGAGGCATCAAGATGCTGTTATAGTTCATGTTGCACACACATGGTTGAGGCATTGGAGGTGATATTGCTAGGGTAGGGTTCTCGGGGGCTCAAGTGCTGTGCTCTGAGAAGAGCCAGGTTTTTAGATGTTTATGGAAACCCCAGTACGACTGTTCAGCTTCCAGGGCATGGGGGAGGGCATTCCATAGTTTTGCTGACATGACTGGAAGGTTCTGTGTCATATTTTCGCCTAACAAAGACTGATTTCTTTTTAGGCCGATTTTAGGCAGCCTGCAAATGAGCAAAAACATGACATAGGTTTGACCCCCACCCTCTCGGGCAGGATGTGCTATAAATAGGCTTTGTTTTTCCTCCCTCTCCTCCCCCCGAATCCCATTTCCTCCATCCCTCCCCACAAGAGAATTCCCCTCACCCAAAAAAACTACAAACGCGCAACACGCTCACAAACGCACGCACACACTTACCGTTTCTCCCTCGTCAGCGCTTCTGGGTCCTGGTGAGCCTGTCAGCCCCTGCAGGGCACTCATGTGTGACAGGGGCATGACCATTTCATTTAGAAAGACTAATCTTTGCGGTCACAGAGCAGTCTTTCTAAATCTTTTCCCTTTTTTTAAAAAAAGGTCTTTTTACCCAATTCTGACTGGAAAGCTGGCACTGCCAACCCTCTGCAACATGAATTTCGACTGGAGGAGGCGGTGGATGTAAGCGGTTCTGGTTGGCCTCTTGGATTGGGCTTTGACAATCTTCTGTGAGAGGTATGGCTGTGCTGAGTTTGAAAGGCACTTATGGGTGATCCAGGGGGATTTGGGAGGTGCTTGCATTATCCGCAAAAACTTTGATCATTCTGCCTTCCAGGAAGGAAGCAATCCAGCTTGATGCTTCCGATGAGAAGTTGGCTGCTGAGATTAGGTGTTGGCACATAATCTTGTGGTCAACCAGGTCAAAAGTAGCTGAGAGATCTAGTAGTAGTAGTAGTAGTAGCAGGGCTGGTTTTCCAGTGTCAATGATCTCGTCTAGCTGGTTCTTTAGGTCCAGTAAGGCAGTTTTGGTGCAAAGCCCTTGGCAGAAACTGGATTGTCGCACCCCCAGAATGCAATTAGATAATGGGTAATGCTGGATTTGGATGTAGGCGGCTCTGTCTAGGATCTTGAGGAGGAAGGGGACTGTAGTGATTGGTCAATAGTTGGTTAGAGTAGATATGTCTAAGGTCGGTTTTGTTAATAGAGGTAGCACCCAGGCTTCCTTAAGAGTGGTAGGGTTCAAGCATGAAGAGAATGATGCGTTAATGAAGGTGGTGATGAAGGGGGTCAGGGTGTCTGTACATTCCTTGACGATGACTGCTGTACAGGCATCACTTTTGTATCTGGATGCTTTCAGGCCTTTTAAGATGGAGGTGACTTCAACCCTGTCACACAAACTGAAGTGAAATGAGGGGTAGTCCGGCTCAGTGGGGGGTGGCTGGGCAAGGATGAAGAGTTGCTGAATGGTGCTAATAGTGGTTAGTTTTGTGTCCTTTTTTTGTGAAGGGTGGTTATTTTGTCGAGCAGGGAATTCTGAATCTTAGTACACCAAGCTTCATTCTTAGTGAGGTTGCGAGGGGGCATGAGGGGGATTCCAATTCTTTGACAATAGTGAAAATCTCTTCTGTATTAGATTTTGCATTGGAGATTTTCGTGTTGTAGGTTGAGGGTTTTGGCATGCAGGATGGCAACTTTGTATGACTTGGCAGATGTGGCAAACAGCTGTTTGTGAGTGTCAGAGGGTGTTCTTTTCCATATTGTTACGCTCACCTGACATCCACGGGGACGCCATTCAGCCCTGGCTGGAAGATTAGCACTCTTGAACCCTCTCCCTTGATAGTGTGTTGGACGTGGATAGCGCCTGCAATACAGGAGATCTGGATATAAGGCTTGAATGTCTCTCTTGGATTGATTCCCAGCTCCCTCAGCCTCGAATTCCTCCCTTAAGTCTAGTCTCTCTCCTCACCTTTAATATTAGATATGATGTGCTCTCCGTCCTGCCTCTCTGTGCAGGGGCGCGTTGGCGGTGTTGCCGTTCTGCGACCTAGTTGCTTCACTGGTGCATTGCCCAGTGTTCGGGTCCAGGCCTGCTGTGACTCCGATTTGCTTGATGAGGTAGGTACTACTGTTTTACAGTCTTTTATCTTGCCCTTTTCCTCTTTTGCCTTTTTGTTGTTATTAATGTCTCTAGTTTCTTTCCCTCAGATGAGTTGGATAGTTTTGGCGTTGCCGTGCTGTATAGGATGTGAATCCCAGCAAGGTAAGTGAATGTGTGGTGCGCAGCGCTTTCTTGCCTTTTCTTTTTACTAAGCCATGCCTGCCTGCTTCCTTTGCAGATTGTTATGATGTTCCGGGCCGCTGTGATGTTTCAAGATCAAGGAGAGACTGCACCTGGTAAGTGGTTTTCGGTATCCTTGCATGACCGTGAGCGAGCACTCACTAATAATGTCTTTTTGTCTTTTTAGGTTGCTACAGCGTTCTGAAGATGGATGCGGCATTGTGATGAAGAATCCCTGGATTGCGTCTATTCAGATCAGCAGCTTGTGGTAGTTTGAAGATGGGAGATTCAAGACCAAAGCCAGACTGCTACTTACAGGTAAGCGCTGAATAATGGTGTTCTTCTTCCAGATACAGGATTCAGCATTTGGCAGGATGCAAGAAACACTGGAGGTCAGAACGAACACGGTGAGCGTTACGTTGCTAACTGCAGAATAACGCGAAGCATGTGCTGCTGTTTGGGTGTGGCTTATATAGCCCAGGTAAAGTAGTTCCAGGCCCGGCCACACCCGAAACACTAGACCGCATAGCTCAGTGCTTTGGAACTGAGCTATATGAGTGCCTCCATGTTAACTGAACTCCCAATCCAAATTTTGTCCTTCACATAACAGTATGAGCCTGGCGCCAAAGGCGCCAGGACTGGCTCCAAGAGAGTCCCTGATGGTGTTTTGTGGCCCTTGAGGCTACAATGGAACCCTGTAACCTGGCCCCAGCCGAAAGGCTGGTTTGGCCATGGTGACCAGGAGCATGAATCGTGACACATATAGATTCTGCTTTGCGTTTCTTAGAATGGAGGGCCGAAAGGTCAGGAGTGAACCATGAGTTAAGGTGTGTAGTGGGTTTAGTTTTGCGTGGTGCTACGGGGGCGATGGTGTCAACCGCTTGTAGCATAGTTTTAGTAATTAGGTCCGCTAAGAGGCCCATTCCGAGAACTAGCTGCTCAGATTGTAGAGGGTTGAGCAGGTGCAGTCTGATATGGCATTTATAACGCGCCCATACACAAGTGTTTCAAGCCGCGACGAGGCAAGGGAGGGGAACAAAGGGAGGAGGGACAACAATCCTACTAGGCCAGGTGTCATTCAGATCGCGCAAGTGCATGGGAAGGGGGCAGGGACAGTGCAGTACATGCCAAAGATAATAACAATAAGTAAGTAGCAGCCAGCATGTGGCAAGTGCATGGATAAGTGCAGACAACAGGTGTCAAGGGCTGGAGGGGGACTGTAGAGATACAGAAACAGTCCCCAAGGTTGGGGGTTGCCAGGCAGTGCAGGTGGTGCCGAGGGTGTCAAAGCAGCAAGTGCAGTTCTAGTTCCAATTAAGCGGTTAGCAGAGGAGAGGAGTAGAAAAAGCAGAAGCAAAGAGAAAGGTTTTGAGGTGCTTCCTGAACCGGAGAGGGTTCTCAAGTTTAAGGGAGGCTGTTCCAGAGGGAGGCACCACAAGGTATATGTGGTTTGGTGAGATCGTGCGTACTGCGTGTGATCATGGGTGGGAACTGTGCAAGGTTGGACAAGAGCAGTAGTAATAGAGATGACATGGTGGTCTGTCCAGGGCCACGGCTGATCCGCGAGGATGGACATTTGGCAGTTAAGGTCAGCTATCCAGTCCAAGGTACGGCCTTTGGCGTTTGTAGGGGTAGCAATGCATTGCAGGAATCCTAAGGCGCTGAGTGAGTTCGCAACTGAGGCTGCATGGTAATTGAGGCTAAGGTTAAGATCTCTGTTAGGGGGATGGTTTTGGACCTAGGCTTGATGTTGGTGCCAAGTGTGTGAGGAGGTATTCTTCAAAAGATAAGGGGCCTGGAGGACGTTAAACTACATGTAGTGTGATTGTGGTGGTTTGAGATGGGGGGAGTTTAGCAGTGAGTATGTCACAGTTAGAGTCAAGGTTGTGTTGGCCTGCGTGAAGGGCAGGGTGTCTCTTACCATCAAAGCTACTCCACCACCTCTAGAGTCGAGTCTGTTGCTCCGCAGGATGGTGAAGCTACGGGGCATAGCGATGAACATGGCTGGGCCTGAGGTGGCGTGAAACCAAGTCTCTGTGATGGCTTGGATGTTCAGGTTATTGGCCGTGATAGGGTGGTGAATTTTCAGTGGATGGGCTTGGATGGATATGCATTAACCAGTGTGAAATTCAGGAGGTAGGCAGGTGGAATATGTCGTGTGGTGTGGTTAGGGCTGATGCTGGTGGGGTTATGCAAGGTGCAAGGAGCAGGAGTGACCAGGTAAATAAGTCTGCTTGTATTTATGGTGACCATATTATGAGGGCTATGGGAGTTGCCTGGGGCTCACTTGGGGGAAATGATAGGCTTGTTCAGAAGGGCCAAATGCTGGACCTTCGTGTAGGGGCCCGTTTAGGAGCGCTCCGCAGTGGCGCTGTGTGGAAGGTTATACGCCTGTTGCTGTCGGGACCAGCATTGTTCCTTGTGCAATGTCGGGGATCAGTTAACTGGGTAGTGCCTCTGAAGGCAGCAGTGTGCATGCTGGCGTCTAGTTGCCTGAGATGTTGGTAGGGTTCGCTATGGGGCATACAGTGTGGGTGCTTTGAGTGTGACACCTTAGCTGGTTATTTCTTGCTGGTGTCGGAATGGGAGAGGATGACGCATAAGATCTGGAGCGTGTGCGAGACGTACGCCAATCGGAATCCTGCTGTTCCACGTGCAGGTTTGAGGTCGTTATAAACGCACAGCGGTACGGCAGCCATGATGAAATGGCCTTGATGTAATGCAGACAGTGTAGCTAGCTTCAGTAGTTGGGCTAAGCTGCAGAAGAGAACCGGGACATGGATAGTCATCCCCACCGGCAGAGACCAATATTGATCTGGCAGCGGATAGAAGGGCAGGAGGTCAAGACTGAGGACAAACCTGATGCTGAGCCTGGGACGGGTGGAGTAATTAGCCACAGATTAAGCACAAGGACAAAAAGGAGAAGAGGGAAGAAATAGAATATAGTCCCTGAGATATGAGCTTCTGGCAGGATGTCGATGAGGAGAGAGAGAGAGAGTGAGAGAGAGAGATATACAGTTGGTAGTCTGTAGAAACAGAACCCTGAGAGGTGAAGGTGGTGTTTAAGCTAGTGAGAAACCTATAAAGACCTTTGGCTTCTTATGACCCAGGCCTTAGTTTAAGGCAAGCTCCAGCTTGACTCCTATCACAGTGCATCCTTGGGACTCGTGAGGCCTCCCCACCATCCACTTTCTACACATGAACATGGTCAAGGAAGATGCAAGTGTTAGAGACTGGAACTTTGTTGAAAGAATGAGACCGATAGAGCGGGACCACGAGAAGCTGAAAGAGGAAGCATGATAAAGATTTTGTTTGGAGTCCTTTGTTTTTTCTGGGCTCAACCCACATCGAATTGATATGTTAAAACACTAGGGGAGACCAGGACAAAGACTTAATAAGAACCTAAGAACTTTTACTTGGAACACATTTGCACCTCCCTGAGAGACACTAACTTTTGAGTTTACCACAAAAACTGACTACATCTTGGTGAATGACTATCCTGACACAGTTCAAGATATGTTATGTTTCTTATTAGCCCTAAGGGAACCGATTTGCTTTGCTCTTTTGAGCGTACGCTAATAAAGAAGTATTAAGACAATTCATTGTCATCTAGCCGGTTGTTGATCATACTCTGCTTTGTGACACCCTTTATTGGTATCTGTGGCTCCTGTCCGTCTTCAATCAATACTCTAGAATAGATGGTAATGTTTATTTGTAAAGCGCCTATACACAAGGCAAGTGTTTCAAAGCGCTCAAGGAGGGAGGGAACAAGGGGAAAAAACTGTCATTCTTTCAGAGCCCTTGAATTTCTGAACAATACAGTCTGCACAGGCAGAGTGAGTTAATATAGTACAGTTGACAGTGTAGATAACAGCAAATGGGTCTGACAACGATTCTGAAGTTTTTCCAAGTGCATTTAGGCGCCACCATGCAAGGAGGGGAGACAGAGAAGATAGACTATTTTCAAACCGATGTTACGTTCAGATCGTGCAAGTGAACAGACAGTACAGGAGAGGGAGGGGAGGGGGAGAAACCAGTGCAGGTGCGAGCTGGGGGGTGGGAGGCAGTCCAAGTATGCCCAGTCAGTAAGAAACTGTGGTAAGTGCTGAGAGATGCCATTCTCATGGGTCATTGACCAAGTGAAGTAGTGATGAGGCAAGTGCAGGCCCGGTGGCAATTGCAGGAGGACTGATGAGGGTGCCGGGGACCTGTGAGAATCTGAGGTAAACCCGGCGGCCAGTCAGCAAGCTGTGTGGCAAAGGAGGGGGAGGGGTATAGAGCGGAGAGAGAGGTTAGCAAGGTAGAGGGAAAGAAAAGGAAGAGGAGAAAAGGATTGTCTTAAGGAGTTTCCGGAATTCAAGGAGATCAGGCTCAAGTCTGAGGGTGATAAGGAGGCTGTTCCAGAGGGAGGCCCCTGCTGAGGATTAAGATCTCCCTCCAAATCTCTGCTTGGAGAACTGGCTCACTCGCTGAAGGTTGGAGGTAGATGCGCGGAGGGCTCGGGAAGGACCGTATTTAGGTAGGCATTGTTGCAGATAGGTAGGTCCCAGGCCCCAGAAAGCCTTGTGGACAATGCAGAGAATCTTGAACTTCATCCTTGCAGCCACGGGGAGCCAGTGGAGGCATTCCAGCACGGAGAGATGCAGTCCCTGGGCTAGAGGCCAAGGATAAGTCTTGTGGTTCTGTTCTGGATGAGTTGCAAAGGGCGAAAAGCAGAGGCAGGGAGGTTGAGAAAGAGGATGTTGTAGTAGTCCACCCTTGAGAGAACCAGGGTTTTGCAGACAGTGAGTTGCCGGGAGAAGGTGAGAAAAGGAAGAGTACCGCTGGTAGTTGGAGCTTGCAGTTGTATTTTTTGGAAATGTCCAAAATGTGAGTGGAGAAGGAGAGAATGGAGTCGAAGATGACCCCAAGGTTATTTGCCTTGCAGGTGGGTGTGGATGCAGAGCCAAGGGAGATCGGCCAGAGTGAAAGTGGGAAAGCGGGTGCAGGAGTTCCAATGCGAACGATCTCAGTCTTCCTGGCATTGAGGCAGAGGTCATTTGCCACACACCATGACTGAATTATGGACAGTCATATATGAGTGAGATAGAGGATGTGGCTAAGGGTAGCCTGAAGAAGAGTTGCATGTCATCCGCATAACACTGGATGTTAGAGGAGAAAGTGGCAATCACATGTGCCATGGCAGCCATGTAGACATTGAAGAACAAGGGGGGATAGGTTAGAACCCTGGGGGACACCACAGGTTGAAAGAGTGATAGTAGAGAGGAAGGTCCCACCTGGGATGGGCTGGGATGAGTGGTCGTAAAAGAAGGTTAACCATGCCAAAGTCTGACTTGTGATTCCCAGGGTGTCACAGAGACGTGTGATCAGGATGTTGTGGTTTACTGTGTCAAAGGGAGAGGAGAGGTCAAGAAGAATGAGGACAGAGGGGGTGTTAGTGTCAAGATTTGAGAGCAGGTCTTCACGGGTGTTCAGAAGAGCAGTGTCCGTGCCTCTGGATGCTCTAAAGCCAGACTGATGGTCGTGGAGGCAACCAGCAGATTGTGTGGAGGGTGAGCTGAGAGATAGCCAGCTTCTCTAGGAGTTTGCCCCGTAAAAAGGAGTGATAGAGATGGGGCGGTAGTTTGCCGGAATGGAGGGGTCAGCAAAGAGGGAGCACATGGGAGTGCTTAAGAGAAGTTGAGAAAACTCCAGTGGCAAAAGAAAGATTGCAGAGATCAGCCAAGGCTGGAGCGAGAGAGTCAGTGTTGTCCTTAATGGTTTTGGAGGGGTATGGGGCCACCTGTTTGTGTCAGGCCTTCATAGACTGGATTTGTCTGGCGACCTCATCAGGTGTGATGAGAGTGAGAGAAGAGAGGAGAAGTGGTGTAGGAGCCAAGGGAGGCACCAGAGGTGTTAGTGTATGATGTAATGTGGGAGTGAGAGAGGAGAGGATGTCTTGGGTTTTTGTGGTGAAGTGTGCAGCCAGGGCCGAGCAAAGGTCCTTGGTGAGTGTGACAGAAGAGAAGGCTGCTGCAGGATTGGCCAGTTCCTTACAGACTTTGAAAAGTTTGGCTATGTTGTTTGACTCTTTCGGTCATGCGTCTGGGTTCCTGGAAGCAGTGGAACTGGTTTCGTTGGGGCGGCCATTGAATGTTGCATCACGTAACTTTCAAGGTGTGGTGACGGGCTAGTCTTTTTGTTTCGGCTGTCTAACGTGCAGCTAGCGAGAATGTCCATTATTCCCTTCCTCCCGACTACCCGTGCGTTGCAATGTCGGAGTTATGCTTCCGCTTCTCCTTTGCTTGCGTTGTAGCGCTCTGTGTTTCCTTACCTCCTGTGCGGCTTTGCAGCTTTTCTTCCCCTTTTTTTACCTTTTTTTTGTTGTTTTCGCCATTTCCCTTTGTGGCGTTTGCTCTTGCCGCCGCCCCCTTTTTCCTGTTTACTTGCAGCAACTGCAGCGCTTTATCGGTCTTTCCGGTACTGCTTTCACTTTCTCCTAATCATTTACTCTGGCTGCCTCGAACTATTTCTCCTGAAGCGGCAGTCATCTCTATCAGCTAGCTACTTACCATCTGCTGCCTTCATCAGCGACTTACCTTGCCTGGATTAAGTCGATCTTGGATATTATCTTTCTCTCGCCACAATCAAGACCGGAGAACATGAAGATAAAAGCACATCTGGCAATGGTTTTTTTTCTGCCTATGGCTTTTTCCCCAAAATTTTTGCCTGTCTCAGTGGAGAGGCCACAAGGTTAGAGCGCACCCGTGGCCACTGTGGCTGCCTATCGAGATTACAACACCACAACTGCGCCAGTACAGAGAAATCCCAGTCCACTACAATTCGGATTCCAGTTCAACAGGTGAGGAGTCGGAGGAGGGCAGTGGGTCAGAAGAAACTGAATCGATTTGTAACCCTTTTCTTCGTGTGGATGCAGGGTCGATATTGCCTTTGAAGGAGGCGGTAGGCCAATTTGTCAGAGGGTCCTCCTGACGAATTCCATTTCCGCTCATCTGCCCTACACTTGTGTTTAACGGCAGTCAGAGTCATACCAAGAGTTGTACTTTTTGAAAGGCTTCAGTCGGACTCTCATGACGGGGGGCAAGAGTATCAAGGGTGTTAGCGATAGAGAGATTGAATTTAGCGAGGGCTGTGTCAGGGTGGGAGTCAGCCACAGGAGTAGGAGACAGAGTAGGTGGAGGCAAAGGCAGCTGCTGTCACTCTTTTCAGGGGTCTGGTGACTTTGAAACCGAGTGGCCGCGCCAGGTGTGCCGATGCAAGAGGGCGAGGAGAGCTTCAAGTGTGAAGAGAAAAGAGAGTGGTCCTTCCAAGAGAGAGAGGTAGTGAGTGAGATAGAGAGAGGGATGTCAGTGGAGATGAGAGCATCCAAAGCGTGGCCTGCTGTGTGTGTGGAGCCAGAAGGTAAGATAGAGAGGGAGAGAGATTCACATAGGTTGCAGAAAGGACGTGAGGAGTCAGGAGAGTCCAGATGGATGTTGAGGTAACCCAGCTGGAGGAGTTGCGAGGAGGAGGATATTAGAGATGAGGCAAGGTCAGCCCATTCTTAGAGGAAGAGAGAGGACTGTCCTAGTGGCCGATAGAAGGTGGCCATAAGGAGAGAAGATTTAGGAGAGAGTGAGAGCCTGCAGACTAGGCACTCGAGGGAGGAGTAGGTCTGAGTGGGGATGATGGACACAGGTATTCATTTCTGGGAAGATCAACACCACTCCCCCTCCTAACACCTTGGGCCTGGGCAAAGAGAGGATCTTGTATCCTTCAGGGAGGAGTGTGTCAAAGCTTGTGACAGAGCTGTCCTTGAACCATGTCTGTGTGATGGAGCGCACATCTAGATCCATGCGTTCAAGGAGATTGCAGATGTCAGACAAGTGTTTGACAGCAGAGCGAGAGTTAAGCGTGGCAATATGGAGCAGATTGCCATCTTTGAAGGACTTCTGACGGGGGGCAGGGGACGGTGGTCCCCCCCTCATACATCTCCCCCCTTCCCCCCCACCCCCAAGGGTGGCAAGAGAGCCAGAGGGCCAGTGGAGGATGGAGGAGCCAAGGCCGACAAGGGGGCCGGGACAGTTAGGCAAGGGAGCCTGTACAGAGGAGGAGGAAGGCTCAGCAGGCAAGGCAGCCTGTGCAGAGGAGGAGGAGGAGGAGGAGGAAAGCACAGTAGGCGAGGGAGCTTGTGAGGAGGAGGAGGAAGGTACAGTAGGAAAGGGAGCCTGATCAGAGGAGGAAGGCACAGCAGGCAAGGGAGCTTGATCAGAGGAGGAAGGCACAGCAGGCAAGGGAGCCTGTGCAGAGGATGAGGAAGGCACAGCAGGCAAGGACAAGGGAGCCGGGCCAGTGGGAAAAGTAAGGTTTGAGAGGCGAGGTAGGAAACTGTCAAAGAGAAAAAGGTTGGGTTGAGAACCCTGAACCATGATGGTTCCATTTCGATAGACATTAATGATGACCCTGGAAATGGCGAAGAGGTCAAGGAGGACCTCACAGTGGGAGCCACTATTAATGGGAGAAAGGCGACCATGTACCAGTTCCATTGGTCGGGTGAGGTAACAACGAAGAGGATGTCTGTGAGAGTCTCTCTGGCGGAAGCTGTGACATAGGTGTCTGGAATATGAAGGCCTGGGTTGGAGCCAAGTATGTCCTTAATTTTCTTCCGGCCAGATTTAGTAATAGGGGAGGGATAAGAAATAGAGCAGCAGTTAGAGAAGATAGGAGAGATATATAGCGACATGGCTAGCTGCAGTGGTGAGGACACTCAGACTGATGTACTGAGGCACATAGAAGGGGTGGGCAGTGTAGGGTTAACACATAGGGGGGGTTACAGAGGGTAAGAGGGGCAGGGTGGAAGCACAGCACAGCTAAAGATGGTTTTCACACAAACGGGCACTTTCAATGCAGGAGGGGACACAGGCTAAAAACGATTTTCAGGAATCTTTTAATGCGGGGGGTGGCACAGGCTAAAAACGATTTTCTAGCTAACAGGAAACTTTCAATGCAGGAAGTGGGCACAGGCGAACAACTGAGTTCTAGCAAATAGGAAACTTTCAATGCAGGAAGGGGCACAGGCTAAAAATTATTTTCAGGCAGACGGGAAACTTTCTATGCAGGAAGGGGGCACAGGCTAAACACGATTTTCTGGCAAACAGTCTTGGAGGAATGGCACAGGAAGTGCATCACAGAGTGTGTAGTAGTTGGTATCAGTGAGAAT
This sequence comes from Ambystoma mexicanum, assembly GCF_040938575.1. Classification (NCBI taxonomy): domain Eukaryota; kingdom Metazoa; phylum Chordata; class Amphibia; order Caudata; family Ambystomatidae; genus Ambystoma; species Ambystoma mexicanum. Next base: position 648,456,666 of record NC_090939.1, on the reverse strand, counting down.
GTGGTATGGAGAGTGAAGGCAGAAAGAGACACTAGTGCAAGGGAGAACTACAACAGTGGATGACTTGGAAGGCAGCTGGAGTCAATTCAGTGGCGCCAAGGCAGTCACTGGGTAGCAGTGCTCACGAGAAGATACTATTATGGAAGGCAGGTGGCCAGATGCATGAAAATACGAAGTTGTCGGCATTTTTCGAAGGATTTCGGCAAAGTGGGTCCAGAGCACAGCCAGGCACTGACGGGGACAGACAGATGTGTCCACAGATGTGTCTCTGCAGACAGTTCTGACAGATCGAGATAACACTAACAGTTTTAGACCACTAAAGATTTCATACAAACCACTGGACAGATTTACACCAAAGTTTCAAAAGCATGCTTTCTGGACCAGGCACCCACTCCTCATGAAAGGTTGGCACATATCTGTCCAACGGTTTTCGCTATAGTAAGAGCAAATGTTCCCCTATGAGAAAATGAATTAGGAAAACAATGTTTTCAAAACCCATTCTTATAACTTTGTCGCTCCCCCTTGACCCCCACCTGGCCACTTGAGGGAACCTCAAACAACTTTCCCTAAAAATTCTGAGTGGTGTTTTTTTCTTTTTGAAAGTTGTGTGAAGATTCATTCAATGGTACGAAAGTTGTAATCATCTCAAAAAGCACTATTCCTAAAATGGGTGACCCTAACTACCGGCCTGCTTCTCCAAACGTGCTATATATACACATATATATAAGGGTTATTTAAGTATTAAAAAATAGTTATGTTTACTACCTATAAAAAGGTTGAGTCTGGAAAAGTTTATAATGCCATTGTTGAGGTGAAAACACTAAGTACAAATGAAGACTTTCCCTAATGCAGAGTCCTACAGCTCCCCCAGACACACCACAAAGCTCCCAGCTGCCGAACTGCCCATTTCCCTACGCCACAACCTTCTGATGAATACAGATACCTCTCTACATAACAAAATTAATGTTTTGTCAATAAAAGAGTGAACTTCTTTGGACAAAATGATCACTTGGGGACCGTGAGACTGAACAAATCTTCACCAGGAGGGAAAATTAGTCAATATAAACACCTTCCACAACTCCCATCACCCCAGCCATTTTTATTCAGTGGTGGGGGGTGATCGGGGTTGATGGATGTTATGACCAAATTTCTTCTTATGAGAATCTAAGGCCACTTTTCGGGGGCCCCCAACCTTTGGCTTTTCCCTTAATTTTTGTTGAGTCACTGCCTTCTATGTGATGGCCAGACGGAGTTAGCATGAAGTCTCCCCTGACATTACAATCCTTTTTACCTAACTTAATGTACATGATGTTGGGCCGCCCCGTAAGGCACCTAATTTTTGTCCTATGGTGATTCAACCTACATTGGTTTTAGGGAGTAGGTTGGTGGTAGGTGTATCATATTTGTATTAGTTTTAGTACTATGCTCTAGAGGGTGAGAATTAATGTGGAGTTTGTATGTGGGCCTTTGGAATTTTTAGGTTGTTTTTCCTGGTGGTTAAATTGTACGGCTCCTATTATCTCCTATCCCCTACGTATAAGTGTTAGGTGCCAACCACATAGTCAAGAGCCTCCCTTATATAACAGAAGTAGGTTGTGTCTTTAGATCACTGTACTTAATTGTGCAGGCCCATATGGAATTTTACCTGCTTTGCTAGGTTGTGTGGTTCACTTGTTCTCACTCCGTTAATTTATGTTGGGTGCCTATCTGAGATAATAAAAACACATACAGGCAGGAGGGCCCATTTATCCATTTACTGTTTCTATAGTATACAATGTACTTTTTTAAAATAACTTTATTTGATTTCTTGTAAACATCTTAAATCATTTAACAACCAACACAGTCACATGCCATACAATCAGCATATACACATATTCGGGGCCTGAGCTAAGTGAGAGTGTCGTTTGAAAACCAGGGGGGGGGAGTCTCTTCAAGCGAGGGTGGTGAAAGCTCCGATGAAGTCCATTGGTAGTTCAGGAATTCGTGAACTTAAAACATCAAGAGTCCATCCATTTCCCACATACTTTTTGAAATTTCTTAGGGCATCCTCTGGCCTTGTAAATACGTCTCTCTAAGTACGCACACCTATCCACTTCATTAGACCACCTGTCCAGGCTCATCTCCCTGGCCGAGCCCCAGGTTGCTGCAGTTTGTCGCTTTCCTGCAGCCATTGCTACTGCTAGAAATGCGTTCTCATATCCATTAAGGTCCACTTCCCCCCCGGATGGCCATCAATATCGATGTTGGGTCCTGTGGAACCGATTCCCCTGGAGATCCGGGATCCTATTAATACATTCCGCCCAGAAGTTCTGTAGTATGCTACAACCCAATATCATATGGAAGAATGTACCCTCGGCACGTTTAAACCGGAGACAGTACCCACTATCTACCACCCCCCACCGTGCCATCATCGTACGATATTAGTATGATTGGTGTAGGATTCGGAGCTGGATCAGCTGTAGTCTGGCATCCATGCCTATTTCCCAGGGAAACATTAATGCCTCTAGCCATTGCTTGGACTCCAATGAGCCCAGCTCTCTCTCCATTTCTCTTTCAGTCTTGCGAGGTCCTGGGCTCCGAAGGAGTTGAGGACCTGATAGAGCGTAGAAGTAACCTTGGTCAGAATGCGCTCCGGGAGAACGTTTGCTTCCAGGGGGGAACAATTGGGAACTTTGCTCAGATTGGGGAATTGGGTGTTAATGGCGTGTGTCAGTTGTAAATGTCTGTAGTGATCGTTAGGCTGCAGCCCAAACTTCTCCCGCAAGGTTTCGAAGTCAAGGAGTTGACCATCCTTGATCACATCCGCCAGGGTGCAGATGCCTCGCCCCACCATGCCCTGAAGTATCCCATCTTACAATGTACTTTTTCTAGATGTATATTGTGTTCAAGTACTTATTTTACTTGATAGAGATCCCTATGTGTAACATAATTAAAGTATATATTTTACAGCATATCAGTGTGGTGAATTTTCTAGAGATAAGTGTGTGCACTGTTTGTACCTTTTTGTTCCTAATAGATTCTTACTCCCACAGATTCATCATCTATGATACCCATCTCCCAACGGAGCTACTCTTCGGAAATATTTCTGCCACCGGCGATCGCATTGCAGTTCCACGCTGTCACTGATCAACGCCTCTACGTGCCCCGCACCAATATGATATTGGGTCCAGTATATATTGAGGTGCTTCAGGAGTACAGATTTGTTAAGTTTTTCATTTCACGCCATTCTGAATCCAACTAAGACATTAGGGTTTAAAAACTGCATCGACTGCAAGCATCATATGTCTGTTTTCCGACTCCCACAGGATCTGTTTATAGTGTTTGGGAGAAGCACATGAAAAGCATGACTAATGGTAGCCTAAGGCGCTTAGAGAAGGGACATCAAAACTCTTCACCTTTATCCCCAAGAAAAAAGATGTCCAACACATTCAAAGGTCACCAGGCTCGCAAGCAGTGCCAAACCGAAGAACGTTCCCCAGTCCACAAGGACAAGAAGCAGAGCCAGAAGAGGTCACGCTCATCTGGCGATTCAGCCAGGCATCATGCTTCTTCTTCCACGAAGAAAAGTCTCTACTCTCTGGACTTCCCTGAGGAAAATGCACCACTGGTACATTTTCCAACCCAATCCTCCACAGGGGAGGAATGGGTGGCTTTTCGGATTAAGATGCTTGACATCTTTACCAAGGCCCCTGAACATATGGTGCCATCAGGGCCCACTTTGCTTGGACAAGCTGGCAGAGACCCTGCAAAGGACTGTCTATGTATGCCTGTAGGCTCGGCCCCAGCTCCTACAAGTGAACACCTGTCTTATACCACACAGCCACATCTTCTGATGTTGCCCCTGCGGCGACAGCTTCACGCTACATGCCACCACCGCCGCCAAGGCTCCTTGTGAGTATACCCCACTCGCTAGGCATTGCATTCATGTAAAAATTAGAAGACATTTTTGATGAAACTGGTGATCCCATTCCATCCCATCGAGCTTGAGCTTTGTACCCCAGGGTGGTGATCATGGATTTTCCGGGGAAGTTCTATAATGAGTAAGAGGAGTTGTTGGACCTTGCCACTGGTTTACAAGAGGCAAGTGGGCTTGACACATCTCCAGGGCTAGACATGATTCCTGCAACAACTCTGGTGGAGCTTCAGTCTTCATTTGAACACCTGTTGGCCAAAGAGGTTATCGGCCACCTCCAGACCTCGAGTACAATTTGAGGTGATGGACATTCTTGGCAGAGGGAGACCCTATTGCCTTTTAACTTGGCATTAGAGGCCACGGTCCTCGTGTTGTGGGCGATGCCAGGTTCGGTTCCGAATGTGAATCAGGACTTAGCAAATAAGCATAGGCCGGTACCTTTCCACCCATCTGCCTTTTCTTTCCTGGCACACCCCCCCTGAAAGCCTTGTGGTTCAGGCTGCCACAGCAAGTTTCAACATTTCCTCAACATTTCCTCCCGCCTTTCCTTAGCCGGAGAGTAAAAGGCTGGATGCTGGGGAGATAAGTCTTTGGCTCAGGCAAGGCCAGTAACAACTCCTGTGCCCTGGCCAAATTCTCTTTTGGTCTCTGGTCCGCAGTTAGAGGCTCGGCAGATCACTTGCCTGTGGGAGAGATGAGAGAAGGCTTCCAAGCCCAGGTCAATGATGCCATGGAAGCATCCTTCACATTTCTACAGATGAGCCAAGGGCATGGCTGACTGTATGTTATGCACCATGGCTACAGGAAGAGTTTTGAGGAGATACTGCCCTGCATGTTCAGGCTAAACCCCTGGACATGTAGTTTGACGGCAACAACCTGTTTGTGGCTAGGCTGATAAGTCCCTCCGAACATTCTAGTCCTCCAGGGTGACTGCCAAGTTACTGGGTCTCGTGGATCAGCAGCAACAGCCCTCTGACCAATGAGTAGAAAGTGTTTCCAACCCTTTCCCTCCTACTCCCACAGGGGCCCGGAACAGGCTCCCTAGGGCAAACAACTGCAGCGCAGTCCAGCTAGGGGCAGGGGCTGAGGACGCTTGCCATCCTCTACAGTGCCCTCATCTGCCTCAGGGGCAAGGCCCCTGTGAAGCAGACTTCCTCCATTTGACCCCAGTAGGAGGGAGAATGTCCCCGTTAGTCAGGGAATGTGTCCCATCACGTGTGTTGCTTGGGCCTTACTGGTCTTTCATCAGGGATATTGCCTTCCTTTTGGTCAAAGCTGTCAAGACCACCACCCCCTTCCAGCCACTGCCTGCCTGCCTCTGGACTTTCTTCTGCTGGTAGAGGTTTTTCAGCTTGTATAGATGCTATAGAACAGGTGCCCAGATCAGAATGTGGCAGCGACTGGAAGAAAGATAGAGGCTTATGTCCTATTTTGGATCTTAGGCTCTTGAACCTGTACCATTGCAAGGGTAAGTTCAAGATGGTTACACTGGCTCACGTCCTCCAATCTCTCGACCTGCAGGACAGTCTGGTGTCACTAGATCTGCAGGACGCCTCCTTCCAAGTGCCAATCCATTTAAAGCACAGGAAGTACCAGAGATTCCTAGTGGGCCATTACGGTTCAGAGGCCTAGCGTTTGATCTTTCTTCGGCACCCAGGGTCATCAACAAGTTGCTGGCACTGGTAGCAGCTTGCCTCAGGTGATGAGGTTTTAATGTTTCCCTTCAGGATGAATGCTCCATCCAAGCTTGCGCCCCAGATCAGGCATTGGCACATCTGTTGCGCACATGTAGTCTATTGCACTGCTTGGACTTCTCCTGAGGACCCCCACCTGGTGATCCTCCCTCACTTGTCCACCCCCAGGGTCGGATCGAAAACGATGGCCTTTCCCTGGCCACCTGAGTACAGAATTCCCCGGGACTAGGTAGTCACATACTGTCTGGTTTTTCACAGTGGGTTTCGGAGAGTGTATAGGTTCTAGGTTTAATAAACAAGACAGGGAAACTTGACCGCCTTTCTTTTGGCTGCAGGAGGGAACAGACAGATTTGGGAACCTCTACAACGACCATCCCTTCCAAATTACGAGCCAGAAGTACTCTAGTCAGCAGTGGCTGTTGGAGTTAATACCATCCATTCCCGAATGGCGCCCTTACCAACTCCTGTGCTGGGTGTGGCCCAAAACGCATTTGCAGGAGTTGTAGGAGGCATGAGTCACATACTCATCCAAGTGATCACTCCGGTTCCAGTCCCTCTGGCCCCACCCAAATGCTTCTATATAGATCCTGTAAATTATGCTAAATTTGAAAATCAATGTGAGCTGCACTCCACGTGTTGCCCCCAAGCGTTTCCAAATGATTCTACGAAGTTGACGTTCATGCTCCAATATCTGGGAAAGCAGCTAATTGGTCCAGACCACTGGTCAGGATGCCATTCTTCAAGATTACAGTGGATTCAAAGAGAAAATTGGTAAATTGTTTGCCTGAAAGTGCCGCGCACAAACCTTGGATAACAAACTACTTAAATCATGACGTTCAATAGACTTCTAGTTGAAACCAACTGGCCTAAGGGTAAAAGAACCTCACTGTTTTGTAGAGTGTTGAGAACAGACTTGAAAGATGTGTTGGCCCAAGTGGTTAATCCCTCACGAGACTGCGCCTGGTGCAATGGTGTAGTCGTTCAACTAGGCGATCAGTTGAACGAGAGGAAGGGAGACAGTAAGACCATGGTTTTCCAGCCAAGGATTAGTCTGCCAGCAGCATGACTAGCCGAAGGCAGTCCCAAGCCCGTGTAGATTGGAGGGGTCAAGGGTCACGAGAGGAAAGAGAAACGCAGTGAACATCACAACCCTGTCTGTACTGCAGCAGAACGCGTTGTTTCATACGAGAATTCAGTGCCAGACAGAAAGGACTGACGAAGTCTGTAGGCGCCACCAACGATGGGTCGGCAGAAAACAGATTCACCCGGCTGATAAGGAGGCCAACATGTCAACACTGAACAGGCCAGAGCCTTCCACGATAAGACTCAGAATTGTTCACATGCCACACCACAGGTGTTGCTGTCAGTGGCAAACAGAAAACCCCAAGCAGCGGTGGTGTTCTTGGACTGTGGAGCCACAGGCAATTATATGGAAAAAACTTATGCCAGCACTCTGGGGGTCACTTTAGTGAACAACGTAAGACCGGAAGTCATATGCACTATGGATGGCGCTAGTTTAACATCCGGGCCTGTCGGGAACCAGATCGAGCCAATTCGTATGCAGTGTCTAGATGGTCACACTGAGTGGATAACATTCAATCTCATAAATGCACCTAGGTGTAAGATCATTCCGGGTATACCGTGGCTGTCGGAACATGACCCTACCTTTCCCTGGACCAATCAAACCTTATGGTTTACCTCTGCAAGATGCTTCCAATAATGTTTCAGATACGGGAAACCTCAAAAGCACTGGTTGATAGCCCAGACGGTCTCGGCGCATCCCAGACTGGGAGCATTGAAAGCTCTTCCCCTCGAATACCAAGACTCCAAGACGTCTACAGCAAAGGCAAAGAAATGGCAAATACCTTACTGCCTCACAGACCGCATGACTGCCAAATCGACCATATGCATGGAGCTTAATTACCATGTAGTCAGGTTTACGCATTGAGTGAACAGAAGCACCTACGGCAGTTCTTGATGGATACCTAATCAATGGATTAATAAGACCCTCCAAATCACGAGCCACCTCCCTGTTATTTGTTTGCCCAAAAAAGGAATTGTACGGACATGTATTGACTATTTTAGAGCTCAATAAAATAACAATAAAGAACAAAGTATTTAATACCTTTCCTTCTGGTGCTTTTAGGCCAAGTAAAGGAAGTCATGATTTATATGAAACTTGATCTAAGCATAGCCTACCACCTCATACGTGTAAAGGCCGGCTATGAGTGGAAGACACATGTACACGAAATACGACCTCTTCGAGTACAGATTGATGCCGTTCGGCCTATGCAATGTGCTGGCAGCATTCCAATACATTATTAATGAGCCACTCCAAGAACTGCTCGACGTATGTGTCATAGTATACATCAACAATATCCTGGTATTATCAAAGACTTCGTAGGAACACGTGCAACAAGTCAAAGCGGTGCTAACACAACTCTGAAAGCATCAGCTGTTTTGCAGTATTGTAGAAGTGTGCGTGTCCTGTCCAGAAAGTGGAATTCTTGGGCTTCATCCTAGCACTATAGGGTATCACTATGGATCCACAGAAGGCCATGGGCGTCATAGAGTGCCCCTCTCTGACTTCAGTTAAAGAAGTTCTGGTTGTCGCACATTTTTATTGGCGCTTCATTCCAGAATTCTGTGCTGTGGTACAACCTATCACCAATTTACCTAGGAAAGGCCAGCGCCTACTCATGGACAGAAGAAGCAGAGAGACGGTTTCAGGAATTAAAGAACCATTTTCATCATCACCAGTGCTAAGACACATTAACCCAGCTGTGAGACAGGCATGGCCTCGAGATGACACAGACAGATAGATTTGGAAAACCTTTATTTTTAGTGGTCAGGATGGCAAAATACCTATCTTGCCCTAACTCCAGGGTAGTAATGCTCCCTAATGAAAAGAAAACTAAGGGAAGTCTAAGTCTGTCAGTTAAAAGTAAACTACTGTCTGTGTCAAAACCTATGCTTGCCCTCACTTTTACAAAGAAATAGAATGTGTGGGATTTGGCTAACTTAAGTGTACAAAGCAACGTCAATGTGATCATGGAGCTCCTCCACAACAAGTTAGAGACACTCGGGGTAAGAAAGATCCATATGTTCTTAGGATTCCCTTGGCAAAATTCCCAGTATCTTTCCTTGTTTGGATTCACTTCTTCACAAGTTCTCCCAGGCTCCCCTTGTGCTTAGAACCTCCTGGATATCCTTTATTTTCAAACACAAAAGTATAATTCCCAACAGTTCCAAATATCACTATCACTTGTTGCTTGCGGGAATCCCTTCCCCATGACAAACCAAGTCCTTCTTATACTTGGGCCTCACCTGATCGTGGCGCAGTTTGCAGACTGCACGGTTCACCCATCACAGGTTGCGCAACCAGGTGCCTAACTTTGCCCACAGTTTATTGGAATGGGGTCTCTTCGGACCCCTTGTATCCGCCTCCTGCCTGGGGGCCACCCCAATGTGTCTCAATGCATTTGGTTTACTCACATTGTCTCTGTTTGTATTTCAGAGTTTTGCTCTTACTTCCATTTTGCTTTTTACTTCCATTTTCTTCCAACTCCCTTTCTGACAAGGACCTTCTGTAAGGATTTCTATTGCCATCAGTTTTCAACCACGCACAGCTCCCCTGCCATTGCAGCGCTCATGGGTGTAATTTTAGGGGGGTACAGGGGTGTTTGTCCCCCAAACTTTCATGGCACACCATTCTGTCCCCATTCATTTGGCTGTGGCACCTTTTCTTCAGATGTCATGTCCCTCTTCCCCCACATTTTCAGCAAAGTTACTCCACTGGCGGCGCTTCCCTTTCCTTTCACATAGACTTTCGAATGTGTATATTTTTATACATGACCACTCTGTGATCCTGTTTCCTTCCGGAACACTTTTACCATTGTCCTCTTGTTAACGGTATCCTTTTCACATTGCACATTTGTTAAATTGGCTACCAGAGACGTTCAATGAGTGCTTTCACTCGTGGTCACTCTGATACAATGTATACAGTCTTTTCTTTACCGGCAAAGGAGTTAACAGCCTCCTTCAGTTTTCACATGCGAGGTCAGGGTCTCCCCGCCTGCCTCTCAAACCCTCCTGCGCTCTTTTTCTTACCCAGGGGAATGAGCATGGTCTGGGCAGCGTACACCACATGATAAGCACGCCCCTTGGCTTCCTCCTACCGACACCTCCGGCTCCCTGGCCACGCTTCCCTCGGCTTCTCCTGACAGCCCCTCAGCGTTTCGGCATCCTGTTCTCCTTGATCCAGTTCCTGGTTCTGCTGTGATCCACCCTCCAGCTCATTCCCCCAACTCGTTTGTTATGCCAAGCATGTGTGTTCCTTTTATAGCCATCTAAATAGTTAACAGGCTGCATGTGGGCATAGTTGAAGTCAGTTGCCTGATCCTGCCTATTGACCATTGGGTAAGTCGTTGTGATTTGATCTTTAACTTCCTCGTCCCAGTACCATAGTGGTGTTTCTCATGGGAAATCTGTACTCCCCTTGATTTCCTATTCTTCGTCTCAGTATTTGAATAGTGTTTAGGGAAAGGAGTAGTGGATGCTTGAATATACCCTATAAAGGCTGAGGGGGGTTTGAAAAGGTCAAGAAGGGGGGAATCCCATGTCTCGCCCTCGGGTATTCCTCCCCCAACCCCTAAGGACACTACACAGGTGATCCTGAGTAGGTTGGGAAAGACCCTTAGGTTTTCCACACAGCCTACCCATACATAGTGGAAACAAACGCATCTAGCCATGCTATGGGGGCTACTCTCTCCCAACGAGAACCCCAGACTAATCAGCTGCATCCCATCGCCTATTGGCCGATAAAGTTTAACTTGGCGGAATTCAACTATACCGTTGCCAAAAGGGAAATGCTGGTGATCAAATGTGCATTCAAAGAATGATGGCATTACCTGCTAGGCGTGCTCCACAGAGTTACCATCCTTACAGGCCATCGTAACCTGTAGTTCCTACGATCCGCCAGAGCACTAACTGCACGTCAGTTGGGGTGAAGCTTTTTTCCCATAGGACTACATCATCACATGCTACACGGGGATTTAAAAAAAAAAACGGAAAGGCGGATGCACTCGCCCACCTAGGAAGCCTTACAGAACAGGCACGAAAAGACAAGGAATCTCCCCCTATACTGTCACCCACTAATTTCATTAGAGCATTTCACAATGAGGACAATGTTTTGGAGGATATCTGAGAACATTTCACCTGGTGCCGTTTGGATGACTGGGTTGAGCAGAGAACTGATCGCTGTCAGTGCAACAGGTTACGATACTTTCCTGGGCGTCTCTATTAACCAATCCAGGAACTGCAACTCGTGGCCCTCTGTCAGATGCACGATAACCCTCTCGCAGGGCACCCAGGAATTAAGAATACCATGAAAGCAGTCCTACGCCACTGATGGTAGCCAACATTGAATCAGGAAATTCAATTGTACGTGTGAACATGCACCACGTGCACCCAGTGCAAGAGTGATCATCAACGACCCCAAGGACTCCTGCAACCACTGGCCACACCTCTTGGACTGTGGCATACCATCTCCATGGACTTCATAACAGACCTGCCCAAGAGTTGTGGGAAGACTGTGATACTTGTGGTAGTGGATTTACTCTCAAAGATGGTGCATTTTATACCACTCGCAAAATTTCTACTGCTGTCGACCTAGCAAAACATTTCCTATCTAACATTGTGAAACTGCATGGTATCCTGTCCATCATCCTCTCTGGCAGAGATAGGCCATTTGTGTGTGTTTATTTTTGGTCCTCCTTTTGCGCTACTCTAGGAGCAAACGTCCACCGGTTATCACCCGCAAACAGATGGACAGAAAGAACAAACCAGATCCTGGAACAATATTTGCGCTGTCAATTCTCGCAAACAGACAAGGACTGGATTGAACTGCTTTGGGCAGCCAAATTTAGCTACACATATAAACCTGTTAGAGCTGAGGGCAATCCAGCTCTTCTTTGGCTCAGTTCTCTCCTGGTTCATGGTATCGAGCAGAGCTGGACTGCACTCCCTGGTGACAGAAAAGTTTCCAAAGAGCAGCTATTCTGGGAGATAGATATCATAGATGAGGAAGCCGTGGAAGGAAACAACCATCAGAAAGAGCATCACTGAGAGGTATGTAAATTGTTCGTTAGCCTGCTACTCCTACTTGAAAGCTGGCATTGTTACTCTATCCATGTTACTTTCCCTTAGGGGAATTTTGACTTCCCTTTCCTCTCAAGTGTGTCAGTCGGTTTTAGATCCATTAACAGAGAGTTTTACAAAAACTGCCTTAACATTAATTAAAACATTTGTAGAGCCTTACGTAAAAAGAAACTGCAACCAAGTCAAACCCCCTTCACTATCCTTCCATGCCCCTTAAAAACAATATTCAGTAAAGGTAAAGCCTACACACCTACTTTCTACAAAACACACTGGTCACAGTGTCTGAATAAGGGTGTTGCTTATCAGAATTAGGGTGTCTCGTAGGTATGCAGCTATTTGCACATCCAACATGAGCAGGGCTAACGTTTGTCCCATTGCCAGCTGTAAATTCAGGGTTCGAAATTGACAGGAGCTGGGAGCTATTTAGCTCCTGGTTATAGCCAAGAGGAGCCGGTTTAGTTTGACACCAACAGCTACCAAGAACAACACTTGACTCCTCAGGTAAGTAGTGTAAAACACACAAAGATATATGATATGATGTTTAGTTTTGGGAATGTGTTTGCAGGAGAATAAAGGACATGCCTAAGGGGCAATTAAAGCATATTGTCTAATATGCTAATGAACAACAAGTTAAAGTTTGCATCTTGCGCTAATGTTACACTTGCTGTACGCTATGGGCTGACTCCTGGTTCCCCAGATGTAGCTTCTGCCTAACGGGTGATGCCTGATACCCAGGAGCTGCTTTTTGCTCCTAGTCAACAAATGCCAATTTCGACCCCTGAAATGTAACCTTGTGCAGTGAACACCATTGGCCAGGGTGTAAATGCTGCAGCATAAGCCGACCAGTGTTGCATAGCTACTGGAGAATGGATCAAAACATGCATGATACTTCTGTGCTGTACAAGGATACGCTATATTGCACTGTCCTGTCACGATGAGAGCAGTGTAGACAGGGAGTTTACATAGTACTGGATGGGAGGATTGTTAGGGAGAATTCTCAAGAATGTGCCAATTCCCTTCACCTTAGAGACCCCCAGCAACTTTGCTGGATTTTGAGGGCTTGATTTTTTTTTTACCTGGAGAGAGTATGACCCTTTTTTCCCACTCATTTATTTTGATGTGCGTTTTACTCTTGTGTTCTTTGGTTATGGAGTTTTAAGATAACTCCATAGGCATCATCTTGTCATGTGTGTCACACAGCACCTTCAGTGCAGTGGCACAGGGGTGTCTTTTAGACTCCCCAAGGTTTAAATACCTTCTCTGGGGTAAACTAATGTTTCCCAGAGAATGTAAAGTTAAATTGACTTTACTAGTCTTTTTAAATTCCTAGACCCAGCACACGCTATCTTCCTATAGAGTGCTGGAGGGGTTAGATAGTATACCCTAGGTCTAAAAACTCATGTAGCAGTCCCCTGCTACCCTTTCCTCTCGAAATGGCTGGTGGCAGTGGTTTTACAATGAAATACCATGCTTTTTTCCGACCGCAAAGATCAGTAGCTAAAAATCGCGGGAGACATGTTTTTCAAGATGGCGCCATAAGCCCTTTTGTTTAAACAGGACCCGGGCTTCTTTTTTCCCCCATTTCTTTTTGGAAAGGTCCTTCTAGTATTTGTCTCTGCGTGCCAAACTAGGTCTGGTACCTTTGTTTCGATGCCTTAGGCGGGCATTAGGACTGAAGACCGCCTCTGGCGCCTGGGGTGGCCAGAAAGTGAGGGAGGTGCCTGAAACTCCCTGTGCTTAGTCTCCTAGGAGACCCGAATGCACTCTAGCGTGATTGGCTAGCTGACTGTCCGGCAAGGGCAGCCACCCTGCTGGGTGAGTGGCAGCTAGGCTGGAATGAATGGGAGAAAACTGTTTAAAAGGCGAGTCTCTTGGCTTGGTAGGCAGAGTCGACCACTGGAACAAAAAAAACGAAGACGAGCTGGAAGAGGACGGCTGCTGCAACTACTGGACCGTTCGTTTGCCCGGTGGAGCCCTGCTGCAGGTCCGAATTGCCACGTTCACCTCGACAGGGAAGCCCCTTCAAAGACTACCTCTTCCTTTGAGTTGGTGGGCCCAATCAATTCGTAAACCACCTGGATACCATTCTCGGAGCTGGTTAGGATTAACCAGGGAGAAGGACACCAGCTTGTGTGCTTGACGACAGCTTCTTGAACGGAAGTGACTCCATTTTGTCAGCTTTGACGACGATCCTGTGCAGTGCAGCAGTCCCCCGACGTCCTCCCTCTTGTCCCCACGACTGAGGCTCAGGAACAGCAAGATCTGCAGGAACTGCCAGGAACCTACGTCTTCAGCTGCATCAGTTGCTTCATTTTAAGGTACTGTGCGAACCCAATTAAGAGAACTTGCCTCTCGCAGTGAAAGCTCGTGAAACTTTCCCAAGTTGCAGGCCTAATCATCTTGTGACCCAACATATTCTTTTTCGAACAAACTACTTCTGAGAACTTTGGCAAAGACTTTACCGTTTACTACCAGAACTGCTCTTTCTTATCCAAGACACTTGGCCTAGGCCTATTGAATTGAATTGACCCTTCTGGTGAACTGAAACTATTTGCACTGCCTAAGAAAGTATTTGTGATCCATTGTGTTCACTTGTACAGTTTTATTCCTGTTTAAAGTGACTGAAATGCCATTTGGCTCCTATTTCAGGGGGGCCTAATTTACTCAGAAACTGATTGGTTTGGTACTGAAGTTTATTTGTGTATAATATTAAGTTGCCTCCCTCTAGTGACCGTTTTCTAAATGATTGTATAATAAATTTATAAGTGTTTTACCAAGACACCTTGAATGTAAATGTCTACTTGAACCACTGTGATTGTAAGACCTTTGTGTAACCTCATTTACTGCTCACATTCCCTCTTGAGATAAGCCTGGCTGCTCAGCTCGCTGCCAAAAACTGTGTAGTACAGACTTATACCAAAGGTTGGTTTTGCTTACACCTGTAGTCCTAATTGTGTGTGGTGGTCCCAGAGGGTACTGTATGCATTTCTGCCGAACACGGATGGCCAGGGCAGGCATGCCGTCTTCAACTGGTACAATATCAACGAAGAACTGGAGGGGGTATGGATATAAGTGCAACAAAGTTACATATCGTAATGTCTCTATTCCTAGTCATTCATTCCTGTCATGTGGACACTGTCTAATTTACATCTCCCCTCAATACACAGGCCCAGAAAAGAGAATTAAGTTAACACACTATCTGGGAGAAGAGGGGACAGATTTTGGAACCCTTGAAGCTATCCACAATCAACACTTTAAGGAGATGGGTGCCTGAGATTTTCGCTAACACATTTATTTTATCCATATTTATTTGCATTCAGCATTTTCCAAAACATTTCATAGCAGCAGTAGAACATTGTACATGAAGTATTCACTACAAATAATTATAGTGCGTTTAAAGGGAGACAGTGATTAAGAAGCATGCTAAACCTCTAAAAATCAAAGGATTAAATACATGTATAATGAAATAGTCTGGTCATATTGCCTCTTACATTTGACATTATATTACGAAGATGGATAAAGAATATATGAACATATGTCTGGAATGAAGGCTGAACAAGGCTTTCTGCTTCTATCCAAAGACATAACCATCCTTATAGGTGTGATAATGAGCACATAGGTCAAAAGAATCAGTAGAAAGCAGAACGGTATAGAATATATTTGCTCTTCTTTAGATAATGGTTAACCATTCATTGAAAAAAATGTTAGACACTGCCTTTTTCTACCCTTGAATGAATTTCGGTATTGTGATGTAACAGGTGAATTGCAAGACCAAAGTATACACTGTAAATATGTGATGGCATCTCTCATTGATAATCCATGAACAGTTAAAAGTTAGTAAAAAAATCAGTGCTGTCACTCCACATCTCCAGACACGTTCAACCTCACAGAGACGATAGTTCAGATGCTCTGTCTGTCAGCCAGTTTCAGATAATCGATATGGGGATCTAACCGTTAGTCATAGTTTACATACATTACCCTCTTTGACTACTGTCACTATCCATAGCTTTCAGTGTTCTCTGAGGTATAGAAGGAGTAAGGGAAAAGGAAGTCTTAGTGAAGTAACCTTTTATTTTTTCTTAAATCTCAGGTGGACCCAGATGTTTTTGCTGCGTTGCCTGCTGAGCTTCAGGAAGAACTGAAAACTGCTTATGGTCAACGCACAAGACAAAATGAGAACACTGTTCTGGATCCATTTGGTATGAATAAAAAGATATAATTGATGTCTACCAACTGTGCCATACCTTTACTATGCAAAATGTGGTATTCTTTTTTGAAAGATGTATTGATTGAAGAACTTTTGAAGCACAAATGGCACATTTTTAAGCACAGAAGTGCCAACAACTGAATGATCATGTTCAATGAATAGTCCTTTGTCGTAAATAGGAAGTCACATTCTGCATAGCTATGTGCTATGTTTGCGGGGGGCGTGGTCTGCTGGCATGGAGTGAAGACGTTGCGTAGAGAAGCTCCCGATGGATCCTGTAAAAGATAAGTAAGCCCCTTTTAACTGCAAAATTTGCCTCAGACTAAGTGTGGCAGGGAGATCCTGGGACCCTCTACGACAATTAGCGCAAAGTGCAGTGAGGGACCCGCGAAGGCAAGCAAAGGAAGTAGCGTGCTGGAATTGCCTCTCCCAAGATGGTGCCGGGTGCGGTGTGAAACGAGGCACACCTCTGTGTCTCTCTGGGTCCTGGACGGCAGCCTGTGTGGGAAGCGGTTGCTCACCCGAGTGAGGAGTTGAGCGTAGACAAGAGTGCGACAGAGCTGCTCTTTTTGAAACATTGAAAGAGGGCGACGAGATGCAGGAATACTGCGTACCGAGCCGGTAAACTGAGGAACCACCCTGCAGGCGACAGTATCAACAGAACGGAGAGTGAAGCAGGGCTAGCGCGGAGCAGCTCGAGGTAGAACCCGTGTCTGAGAATCAGTCGCTCGGTGCTGGCGCAGGGCCTGCTCAGCGTGGAGTGGAAAGTCCCAGCACATCACAGTGCAGTGCAGCAAGAGGAAAACTGGAAAAGAGCTAACGGCTGGGGGCTGATAGAGAGCAAGACTGATCCACCTGGTGAAGAGTCCTTGGGGAAGGTGGATCAAGCACACCCCTCTGGGATCTCTGAAAACACATAGGGTTCCCACCTACTATACACAGATGCCTGGTGGGTGTCACATCCATTGGTGTCAAATAGAACTGCACCAAGACTCATACCTGACAGAAGGCTGTGAGGGAAGGCTTCACAAAGAAAAATGGAGGCCTTCGCCCGGAAAAAACAGAAGAGCCACCTCCCAACGGACCCATGAAGATGCTGGAGAAATAACGGCATCCGTGCCGCCATGGGGAGGGACTTCCAAATACTTCAAGCCATAGCGGCGCGGCGTACATCGATGGAAAACCGGATAGATGAAGTGAAAATTGACATAGGCCTGCTCAGACAAGACGTACGCTCCCTGGCCGAAAGAGTGTGGGTCACTGAGGTAAATATGCAAGACACCATGAAAACCATCAGAGTTGAGATCTCAGGTACAGGATCTGATTACGAAGGTGCAGATTCTGGAAAACAGAGTGGAGTATGCGGAGGGAAAGTCAAGAAGTAGTAGCATAAGGATTATGTGTCTACCTGAAGGAGAAGGAAAGGATACCACCACATATGTTGAAAATCTTCTACTCCAAGAGGTGGGCCCAGGAATGCTGACCCAGGGATTCACATTGGAGTCACAGTGCAACGGGCACATGGATCCTTAGTGAGGAAACTGCCTTCAGGTGATCCTCCTAGACTGTTGAGAGCTAAAATGTTGAACTTTAAAGACAGGGAGTGGATTTTGGCATTTTCAAGCAGAGGTGAAGTGATAAAGAAGTCATCTGCCACACTAGTGATCTACATGGACTATACAATACAAGTGAAGTGGTGCAGGAGCCAATTCGATCCAACAAAGGGAGAGTCAACTAGGATTAAATTACATGCTGATCTACCCGGACAAGCTGAAAATACTGCATAATGGGAAGGCGCAGATCTTCGAGAACCCAAAGACTCAAACAATCAATATGGGGCCCAGCCGGGAAATGCGAGACACTAATCGCTGAAGAGAGCCAACATACTTGAGGATTCATGTCTTCGCACAGTTGAACGGTTGAGGGTCTACAAGTTACAGGGGACAAGAATGGGGTTCCAGACTGGGGGTCTGATATTGAGGCAGGTTTCTGTTGTGGTTACATTTATTGAAGGTCGTAGTTGGCCTGGCCAAACAGCCCCTGATTAAGTTTAATTAAGAATACCGGTTTAGGTATTCACCAGCCAACCTTCACACAGTTCGGGGTGGAAGATGGGTAGGAAGGCCTGAAGGTGCCGGCACTTTCAAAAATTTGCTAAGGTTGCTCGTATTTAGATTCTTTAGGCGGCTTGGACTCAATCTCTGTTTTAATGTGGGTGCTTTTCGAAATATCATTGTTGGTTTCTCTTCTAGGTGTTTATTCAGTGTCTCATCTGTTTGTAGAATATTCCAGTGTTTATTCAATATATTCTTCATAATGCACGCCTCACTGTTGTATGTGGTGATGAAGTGTGTTTTTGCATTTTTACTCAAATGTTTCTTCTTGTTGGTTAGTAGACTAGGCCTTGACATTTTTTCTGCTTTCCTTATGGCTTAATACAAGGAGTCCTCATTGTATCCTCTCTGAATGGATTTTTCTTTCAAATCCATTATATGCGTTTGATATTTCTTTTCTGTACTACAGTTGCGTTTAACTCTTGAGTATTTCTCCATATGGAATATTTTTAATGGTATGCTTCACATGATTACTTTGTGCATGCAGTTTGTTGTTTACTGCCGTTGGTTTAATATAGAGACCCATTAGTATTCTTTCCCCATTCGTGTAGCAATTCTATTGCCTCTGAACTAACTTTTTCTGTAAATTTGATGTTATAATTGTTGTCCTTGAGATGGGCGATGTATTCTTTGAGTCTCATTTTGTTGCCATTCCATTTCATAAGTACATCATCAATGTACCGCCCCCAATATACAACATTTTTCTCAATAAATGCCTGATGTTGCCATGCATGGTTTAGTTCGAAGTGGCCCATGAATAGTTTAGCATATGAGGGAGCAAATTTGGTATAGCAATACAAAATATTGGTCAACTCCGAATAGTTGCCGTGTACTGAAAACACGTGACAACATCATGGCATGTGCACGAGTTATTAAAAGTAGAAATAGAATCCTCACAAACATCATGCTTAATATCCTTGACACATATATTGAACGAATTAGGAACAATAATTATATAATACTTATTTGCCCATAACAAACGTAGCAAATCCATGAGGATCGGCAGATATGCCATTTCAAAATGGCCACCACAAGAACTAGAACATATGATGTCAAGGCGGTACGCATGCGTGATGACATCATTACGTGCTACAGGCCATAAAAGCGGAAACTGAAGACAGAGAGATTCATTGCAGATCCAGGCGACAACAACAAGGCAATCAGACCTTGCTGTAGGTGAAAACCTTTGGACAAAAAAGAAGTTAAAATTTATTTTTCCCCTCCTTTTTGTTTTGTAACTAGGAACATGTTTAGGCTACCAGGCTTTCTAAGGTTAGGAAATACAAAACTATATCTCAGACTGCCCATGTCTAAACCTTAAAAAATTTCTCTGCATATATTATGTGAACATTTGTATGATACATGCTTGTTCACAGAGGTTTTTTTAAAAAGGGTTCTAGTAAATAATTAGCCCTTCTGAACTCTCAGATTCAACATTCCTGACAAAGTACACCTTTAAAATTAGATTTAACCGTACAAAAAAAACTACAAATTAAGCAACAGAAGCAAAGGGTGAGTGAATTCATTTACCTTGAGCAACAGGTCCTCCTTTCTTCGATCACAAATGCTCTTTTTTCTTTCAGATTTGTATGATTTACTATTATAAAACAATACTCAAATTAGAATTCTGTTCCTTTTATTTTTCTTTGGTCTAGAATCTATCCTGAGGAACCACAGCTAAAGTTGTGGGGAAACACGTGTTGGGAGATTGGTAGATTATAACATTGGAAGAAAAAAAGCACAGAACTAGTGTGCTAAATGGGAATTTTAAAATATGCATTATGGAACTGTATGAATGTATGAAATCAATACATGGGAGAATACAACAGAGCACAAAACTAATGTGCAAAATGGAATTATGAAATGTGGATAATGCAAATGTACTAATGTATGAAATGAATACATGAAGAATACATATACATAAAATAAACAGATTAAACCATATTGGAATACTGACTGAAATCTATTCCTGGGATCGCACGCTAAACAAGTACCAGGCACAGTAATAACACTTTAGGTTCTTTATTGTTTCAGCCACAATATAGGCACTTGAAGTGCAGATCCCAGAACCACAACCAAATCGGCTCCAAAGATTCGCCCTAGGAGAGGATCAAAAGCTGACAAAGGCTGAAAAATTCTAAGCAAAGCATGGCTCTATTAGCTGTATTGTTTGGGACGGCGGTTTTTTGTTACACTTGCCAATACCGTCTGGTTACAAGGTTGAGGGCTATACGAGGAAGATATACTAGGAAAACAGAAATGGTTGTGAATCACGGATGGCTGCCGGAGTTAGGACTGGTGACGGTAATGGCTGGAGAGCTCCAAGAAGGTAGATGCGAGGGGTACGCCCAGGATGTGGTGGAGAGGGAACAGAGTGAGTTGGGATGGTGAACACGTTGACGGTAGCCTCCTGGAATTTAAGAGGACTAAATAGCTGTTCAGCAGAAACAAGTGGGCATGTTACCTGCGTAGAAAACCGGTTTGGAGTGCGCTCTGGGAAACACACCTCACAGCTGAAAAACAGGAAAAGGTCCTTAGGAAATGGGGTGGGGTCAGATATGGGGTGACTTACTCCACGGATGCCAGAGGGGTCCTTATTTGGGTGACACCCTCGGTACCCTTTAAAATACGAGAGGTCAGGACGGATGATATGGGGAAGGATGGTCCCAGTTCATGGTTAAGTGGAGAATGGAGAGGTGCGCATTATCAATACTTCTTCTTCTAATCATGATGCCTCTAGCTTCTTTCATTTACTGTACGCAAGGTTAGCCACTTACCAGGGGACATTATGGCTCTGGGCGGGAGATTGTAATTGCTCACTAGACCCTAGGTTAGACAGGTCAGATATGAAACACATGAGGCTGGTCTGCCAGCAAGGGTGCTAGGGAAAATGCTGAAAGGGTTTGAGCTGGTGGATGTTTGGGGGGCGCCTGTATGGGGAACAAAAAGGGTACTCGTACTTTTGAAATCCACACAAAGTCCATACACGGATTGATTATTTTTTCGCTGGACAAGAGAGGATGGGAGTGTTTACTAGTGCAACGTATATGGGTAGGATGCCCTCAGACCATGCCCCACTATTTGTGTCCTGGCAGTTAGGCAGAGGTAGGGCCTCAGTACCAGCATGGAAGTTGAGAGCAGAAACACTGACGTTTAAAAGAGCACATGACCGAGAACATCACAGAATTCTTCACAGCAAACGTAGGCAGTGTTGCAAGCAAAGGGCTCTTTTGGGAAGCTTTTAAAATTGTAGTGAGGGACATAGCGATCGCTAAGATTGGATGTGTGTAGGTGTTATACCGAGGCAGGTGTGAAGCTACCACATTTTTAGTTAAATTACCTCACGGGACCACTGCAATTTGTTGCCTGGTGGCTGTTAGATGAGACCACCTTAGACCCCACATTGCTGAAAGAAATAGTGAATCTTTATGTACTGATGGAAGTGTTAGGGGTGGAAGATAGGAAATTCCCAGACAGCTCGCACATTCTACGACCAGGTGAGAGAATATGGTCGAGGACTTTGAAACTACTGAGTGTAGGGGAGCCCTAGAACAGCGGGACCCTTCAGATGATAAGATCTCACTGGGAGGAAAATTGAGTGGTGGTGCTGGGAGATCTGATGCAAGAAGGCCAACTACCAGAGTCCTTGGACCTTAGGGATGATAAAGGGATACATGCCGGCCAATCCCAGACACACATGAGAATAATAGTGGCGGTTAAAGGAAAATGGGGGGAGGTGGAGAGAGACCCCACCCTGGAGTTAATGTATGACTTGTCTGAGGGGGACGGCATGAGATCTCGCATTTGGACAGTGGAATGCTGGTGAGATTGCTGAGTGAGGCACTCCAGGTGAAGTCAAAGTGGGAGGAGGCCTTGGGCAGAATGTTCACTGAAGCAGAATGGGCTAATGCACTCCTGTATACCAAGAAGGTGTCTAGAAATGCGAGACTTAAACTTATACAATTGCATATACTTCATAGGACGTATATGACACCATACAGGATTGCCAAGTTCCTGGGGCTGCAGTGAAGTGTTGCCTGAGGTGTAACAAGGAGAAAGCAGAAATGATGCATATGTTTTGGAGATGCACAGTAATTGAAGAGTTCTGGTTGGCAATAGCTGCATGGATGAGCACAGGGGGAGTGACAATGTTTAGGTGGACACCGGAGGCATTCTTGCTGGAGGTGTTCCCACACCTGCGGAAGACGCGACATGCCACAAAAATAATAGACCTAGCCTGTATATTAGCGAAGCGTCGGGTAGCCATGGGTTGGAAGTCTCTCGAGGGCCCCCAATTTTATGGGTGGTGGCACAACCTTCAGCGGTGATCAACGGCAGAGCCGGTTGTGTGGCAAAGAGCAGTGATTAGAGGTATGCAAGAAGTGAATGAAAATGTTATGGCCTGGAATGTCTGGGAACAGAGGATGTTTGCTCCAACAGATGATGTGCCACATTGAGATATCAAACATCAGAGACTGAAAGGCACTGTGATGGTAAGTAGTAGGATCCATAGAACAGAAGGTGTGAGAGGCTAAGAGCAGGGAGGAAGATTAGCTAGATACACAATGAGAAGTTCATCTGAAAGGCTGGTGATTTTGATCAGAGGGGACGGCAAGCAGGGTTTTAAGGGGTTAGTATGTTGATTGTTAAGTGCAATATTTGAATATGCTGTAAGGAGAAATAGTTGGTTGTTTCATTGATGTTATATTTGGTAATGTGAAACTGGAATAAACCGGTTTAAACAAAAAAAGCTATGTAGTATACTTGTTGAAGCATTAATCCCCAGAAGTCTCCATATATGTCAGTTAATGCCTTTCCTCAATAGTCACTGCTGATTAGAAAGAAGAGGTACCTTCCCCAGAGAGGTCATTGATTATCCTTGAAGTACAAGGTTTGTGTCTTAAAAGATGGAAACCATTCTCAAGCTAGGCAGTGTAGCAGATCAGAACCAGAAATTAGATGCTGGTGCGTCTTTAGTGTTATATTCAAGGTTGAGTTTGAACGCTGTTGAAACATGTGATGTAGAGATGGCAAGAAAAACTTTAGGAAGCTATGCAAGTTGTTGGGCCTCAGGCCTTTAGAAACAATGCAAGGTAACCTAGTCGGCACTGAGGGTAAGGAAACAGTAATTGAGATTGGATTATATTTCTATAGTGGCAAGCCGTAAGGCTTTACAGACTATTACAGAAAATAGCTGGGCTCTAGTGAAAGATATCTTATACTATATAATAAAAGGCCAGATGTATATTTGTCCAAAGCCATCCTGACCACTTTTCCTGTTATCACCGCTAGAGGGAGCTGTTGCCTTACGCATGCAACAATAAGACTGCCAAGTTCATCTTCCAGGCAAACATAATGTGCATTTCAACAATGATAACACACTATTAGCTGCAGAAAAGGCCCAAGACAGGGATACCACTTTAACAGCAACATAAAAAAAACATATAAACAGAAATTGACTTCATTAAACACCACTTCTTTAACATAATAAATTACGTTTTCCCCCCAATGTACTTCTGTATTATGTAATTATTTGTTGCAATATTGTTTGGTAATGTATTATATCAATAATATTCTTCATGTACGTTTTAAACTTTGACTTTAATTTATTGTATTATCTCGTGTTTACCTCGAATCGTGCTGCACATCAATTGCATTACTCTGACATCCCTCAACATTTTATATTGAGTCCAAAACCTGTAGGTGTAATCCAAGACAATGAGGAGCAGATACAAAAACTGTCTGTATGCACTATTTTGAACTTTCAACTGATTCTGTGAGATTTTGTTTTAGGTTACTACTTCTCCACGTAAAAGGAGCAAGATCCTTTACAAAAATGTTTGTTTTTCTATTAACATAAATTATGTTAAAATACACCACATGGTACATTTACACTCTGACCATGTCTTCCTTTATGCATGTTAGCCTGTGTACACAACATTTTCCACTAGTTTTCCTAAAAGGGTATAGACATTTCTGGCACCTCATTCTATAATAAAAAAACAAAGATAAAATAATTTTTTACTCAGCACTAAATTATCTCAACTTTTTAAGATCTGTTATCTTTTGATGTCAGACAAGAACTGGCTTTGGAGTATTGTGCTCATTCTCTACCTTTTATATGCCAAATTGATGTTTGTAAACGCAACTTAAAAATGCAGCAATTTAATACTATTTTCCACTCACATTAACCAAGATGATGCAGACCTTGTACTGTTCTTATCTGCTTGTCTTGCTATTACTAGGGGTTGGGGGGCATGTTTTCTTAACTTGGGAGAGATATGTATTTCATGAATTGCTGTATCTACTATGTTTATAATTTTTGGGTATGAGACTGGGCAAGTTAATAAATTATATACTTTTGTGTTCAATAATATTGCTGTTGCCAGATTTACATTTTTCAGGTGCTGTAAAGATGGATAGTTTCTTTTAAAATTGGCACCAGTTTAGAAAGTTGTAGCTGTAATTTTCTACACTATACTCTATTTCCTTCACGTTCAAATTGTCTGATTTATGTAAACAATTCTTTTGGGGCATGCATTCTTTAACGGTCATAATTTGTGAGCTTAGTGCACTTTACGAACGTGCATATGTAATGGATGGGATCACACAGATTAATTCTGAGTCCAAATAACCGAACCAACTCAGGAAGATGGCAAAGTACTGTTTTATTAACAGTTATCTAAAACAGGGAGGTTACAACGAACATCAAAGGACGCACGCTCAGTTTCTCTCAGCGATCTTTTCACAAAACATAGACTTCATATCAAAAATACATCAGAGGTGACGTCATACTACGTGGCAATAATAAAAAACCTATCAAGGGTCAGGATTGGCTTAAGGGGAACATCTAAGTATACTTTCTATAGGAACTAGGATTGTGATTGGCTGTCCACTATCAGGTGAACAACATATGCCTACCTCTAAAACATGTCATCTTCAGAAACATTAGATAGATAGTTTCTCATTGGTCTTCGAACTATAAGGTCCTTCGTTATATATATGGACTAATATAATTGGTTGGGACGCTTGTGCCAGGTCTGGAACATTCGGTTCACTTAGCGCGTAAGCCCACACCCATGTGCAAGTAGATGGGGGATGACACTACCTCCGCACCCAATTAGCCCAGCGTCTCATCACCCACGCCTTCTGCCATGAAGATTGTCTTTGAAATTGGTCTTGCAAACTAACCTTGTCTTTAGAATACATGGGAGTGAGAGCACGCACTATCGTGTTCTGGGACTCCAAGTTTGAACTCTATTTTAATCCTGGCTCATGTGACAGGAGACCACAATTTGGTCCATTTTGCAATTTTTAAATGCTTTAAATGAATTAAACTTGGCACTCTTGGTGTTATTTCTTTGCACCTTCACAAGGGTCGATTCATCCTTTGCACGTTCACCCACTTCCAGAATAGATAGCTGACCTTAGCTGCTTCAGTCTTAACTCCAGGCCAGGCAGCCTCGTCTTGCAGCTCCACGATTCTACTTATTCTTGCTGCGACACAGCTTTCCCTTCCCTCTTCATGGATCCTGGCTTACTAAATTCATGATACTGATGTCCAGCTTCTATATAATGGCAGCTTTGCCTGCGCTTTATTCACTATGTATAGCCAGCTTCTATGATGACTTGCGTTTCAGCATGTGTACATTTATTGAACGGTTGATTTATTTTTTTTGCGGCACCTTGTTCATGTGTAATCTTCTTTGTATTTAAAATCTCACTTGATTCTTTACTTTGTCATTAGTTTCCTTAGGATATATACATCCCCCTTAGTCAGTATCTCGGGACGTCCTGCATACTTTGTATGATGTCACTGGCTTCTTTTCTCTGTTCTTTCTCATATTCCTTTCGGGAGCTCCTCCCTTAGGTTATCATCCCTTCGGGGATACATTCGTTATGGGTGTCTCAACGGGTATCTTCTTTCGAACACACGCAGGATTGGCACACCTGCTAGTGTCAAACACAGCACGATCTCAGGTCTCCAACAAATGGGAGGAAGGCGGTCAGGATTACCTGCAGAGGCATGCAGCTGCTCCTCTACATTCCGCTCTCTGGTCGAGTCCTCGACCACTTCCTCAATTGTTTCTACATCCTGATATTTTCTCTTGAAATGTTTTGTAGGTGTCCATATCTTCATCACCCACCCCCCTCAGGATGCCTGCTGTTTTCACATGTTCATCTACACTCTAGGTCATGTAGTTACATCGTCCATTCAGGGTACAATAGACCCATCGTCCCACGTACTTATGACTTTTTGGATACAGAAATGTTGTTCTCTCAGGTGCCATAATGGTAGCCTCTATGTATTTCCTGACAACGTCATCAGTCAGATTCCTGGCGTTTGCTTTATTTTTAAAATCAATCATGATCTTCATTCCTACCACATTTTATTTTGGTTTGGCCGTTTTCTTACATTGGGCAATCACCATCCTGACTATGCAGAATCCAAACATTACTAGCAATAGTATTACTTCAAAACCTTGAATACATTCGCCAACCACTGAGGGATCCATGAGAACAAGGAGGTAAACCAACTGTCATCTTCAATGTCATCTGTCTCGTCTTCCATCTTGGTATGCAGGTCTGTCAGCATCTTTATGGCCTCTGTCAAGGTCCCATTCTGTCGTGAGAAGGTATACATGTGCAACATGATGGCCCGATTTTGGCGCAAACTCCTCCTTCCATCACTGTGATCATATCAAGGACATACCTAATCTGGAGGGTTATCAGTCGTATGGTCGTCGGCTCTCCCTTAATGGTGTTGAATCCCTTTATGGTTGCATTGATAGTTTGCAGAAGCTCCCATCTGGTAATTTGAAACCATTTGGCGTTTGCCACTGTCTGAATTCCAGGCGTGAATATAGCTGTCATTATCATAGCAGTCTTGTTGAACAACTTGTGCTCTTCAGGAATGGTTTCATACACTGTTATTGATTTGGCTGAGAAATAATGTTCTCATTTTGTCCATATGAGTTAAAGGGATCTTCTCCTTCTTAAATGTTCATCCACCTTTGGAAATTCACGAATGTTTAGATCACTCTGATGAATCACTAATGCTGTAACATGGATGAGCACCAGGGAGCACACTCTGCCTCAATCCTTGGGCAACTTCATATAGGCTCTAAATCCACAAGCCCAATATCAATCCATAAGGGCAGCAGTCCCTTCTCTCATTCCATGAACGTCAATTGTGGTTTTGCATTCCTTGTTATATCCCACATGATTCTTTCCATGGTTTCGGAAACACGGTGTTGCTTTAACCAATGGGATTAGAACTACTGGGCCTGAATAATCTTCTACCCATGTCGGTAACTTGAGTGCTTGGTCCATGACTTTAAGCATCCATCATTCACTTTCTACACTTCTTGTACATAGTCTGTTTTTAGCAGATGAGCTGCACAGGACATCATTTCTTCTTCCCATACCTTCTTGGTATGCACTCGTCCATAGATCAATAGTTGTGTTTGTTCCCAACATCCAGGCGATCCTGTTATTTCCGTCACACCAGGACGGTTCATTCTCTTCATTTCTTCAATGATCACCTCATCCTGTCTTGCAGCAGGATACACAAGCATTTTACTTTTCCATCCAGGCTCCTTCTCCATTTGTATGATCTTAATATAGTCATCCTGGTATGGAAACGACCATCTCGATCTCCATCACAAGGTCGCCCAAATTCCTTGGAACTGTTCTCAAGTAGTACATGCTGCAAGATGGCTGAGGCATTTCGCATCGTATGCTGATACCTCCTTCGAAATTAAAGTCCTTACTGTATTCATGGCATAGAGGATGAGAGGGCAGACATAGCAACTCTCATCAGATGCTCTCTCCCCGACATTTGTCATGTGCTGGTACCACATGTTATTCCCCAGGTGAGCTGAATTATCTAGAGGGGTATTTATCCCTTCATTATCTTCCTCTGCATCTCTCTTATGTCTCCTAACATACTTATAGACATCAAGGAAACGGTCATCATACGTACTCATAGTGGGGAGAATCATCATAGGAACTCTTTATTCAGCAGAACCATTAAGATGATAAAGACTGAAAAATAAGGAACAAAAAGACAATGACAACAATCATGCAAATATATATTATGCATAGAAATTTGGGCAACCATTTCTCGTGCCATCCTACTGCTTGCTGAACTAGTGTTGTCTCTATAATCATGTCGTCTTCATTCATAATTTCGAATACAATCATTGAGTTTCTTTTCCATATGCAATTGTACAATTTGTTCAATTATAGCAATGAGGAGTCTTCTTATCACTCTGTTTTTAGGAACGGGTAAAAAAGTGAGAAAGTATCAACGTCTATTCTAACAAGAGCATGATAAGATTGAAGTATGAACACAAAAAACAGCAACCACAAGCCAATTAACGTCACGCCGGCAGGTATCATGTATTTTTATCACCTAAAACAAATATTCTCCACGAAATGAATCTGGATATTGATCTCTTTTCCAATTTCTAATCAAGAACTGACTTTTAGGCATTATTCTGGTGCATTATTCACTGCTTCAATATATTTCTTAAAGTTCATTTCGAACTCTGGAATTTCCCTGCAAGTTCTTGCACTCTCTGGTTAAATATATATATATATATATATATATATATATAAGGATTGTCAATTGAATTCCAGTTCTAATAAAGCACGTGTTAATGACTCGTTGCTTTATCGTCCTTCGTTTTAGTCATTGATCGGGTCTGCAAACGCAGAAATTCTTAGTGTCTTGCTTCTAGATCAGCCACGTTGGGATGGAGGTTCTTGCCTTTATAAACCTTCATGTCATTCCGATCCAGCCAAGCTCGTCTGCCTGATACTTTAGCAGCTGAAGGGGACACTTCCTCACACAGAATCGGCCATTAAAGCAAGGCTCATGCCACTTTCGGGTGACATTTTTGATCAGGATCCGGTCCCGAACATATAACTTAGGTGGTGGTAATAGTTCACTTGGATTGGTTGCCGAATGTTGTTCTTCTGTGTTCCTAGACCGTCCCCCCGATGATTGACTTGATCTGAAATGAAAGAAATAATGGTAGTCATACATGTCAAATAATCGTGCATCTCATCACCTAAAGTTTTGGCTATACTCTGGGCATCACTCCTAATCCTAGACAGAGTTGTAAGGGGCGTTCTCATTCAACGCCCTGTAACTAGCTCATGTGCGGTGAGGGGGTGGTCCGACCCTGGCTGATTCCGAAGGGCATATAAGGCCAAGGGTAGGCAATACAGCCATCCCTTTTTCAAAGTCAATTTAATCTTGGTGATCCTCTCTTTGAGGAGGCCGCTGATTCTCTCACATATCCTGTTCGCTTGTGGGTGATATGGAGAAGAAAACTTGTGCTTTATACTTAATAAAAGCCCTAATTATTCGAATAGCTAATTGACAAAATGTGGCCCATTATCGGATCTTAGTACTTCACACACAGCCCACCTCGGGAAAACATTGTGTACTAAAAACATTGCTGCGCAAGTTGCATCAGGGTGTGTACACGGACCCGCTTCGATCCATCTAGAGAAGGAACACACCACCACTAATAGATACCTACATCCATTACATGCCTGTAGCATATCGACATAGTCGATATAGAAATACTGAAACATACCATTCGGTCGAGGTATTACTCTAATCGTTCTCATTGTATGCCCAAAAGTAAGCCTTTGACACACAATGTAATTGACCATAAACAGTACAACGTGTTCCAACAAATTAGGAATGAAACTGTCTTCTGTAATATTGGCAGCAAGACTTTATCTAGTTACATGCGCTGGGTAATGCAGCTGTTCAAGCGCGACTTCTAATGAAGTTACTGGCATTACTGGCTTCCCAGTGCTGTCCTGTCGCCATAATGCTTCCGTGGGGGATAAAGAACAACGCCTTAGTTTGCACAGTTCTTGCTCTTCCTGTGGTGCGCTTCCCTGAATCTCTATTAATTGGGTTATGGACAGCACATTAAACCCTTCTGGTACTAACATGGTTGTAACCGAATTCTCTTAATATCCTCAGTATCAAAACTCAATATTTCTGGAGAATATGTGCCCCTTTTGGCTTCTATATCTGCAGCTTCATTCCCGCAAGAGATAGTCTGTTCGTTCAGTATGTTCTGCGCATTTTAAGACCGCTATGGCTACTGGGAGTTGTAGTGCCTTAATAAATCTATCCAATAAGGATGCATGCTGCACTGAAGAGTTGTCTGTGCAGAGGTAGCTCCTCCTTTTCCTACGTGCCAGCACCATCCTTAAGTACTACCATGTAGGTTTCATGTGAGAACAACCTTGCCTGGAGCAATCATGGATATGCCCCAGCATGGAGAGGGTCGGCAGGGAGGGATAGTGCTGCATGTGGCTAGCATTGACCTGTCCCTCGTTTTCGATATCGTAAGCCGTGACCGTTTATGGTGGAAGCTACAGCATCTGGGAGTTCCGTCAGTTTTGTTTAGAATTCTGATGTGATTACATGAAGACTCCTCAATTATGTTACGGCTCATTCTGTGAGGGGACCTTAATAAGCCTATTACAACTGAGAGGGGTTTACACTTGTATACAGGTGCATTATAAATTACTTGTATCATATGGCAGGGGTGCATTTTGGCACCCCTGCTGTTTAGCCTCTACATGGTAGGCCTGGGAGAATTCCTTCAGAAGGCCTCAATGACTTCCCCACATGTTTTTGGACATAACATTCCCCTGATTGTTTATGCAGATGACATCCTCATGGACCATGCTCATGTGGAACTTCAGAGACTAATTGATGCATTTGTAAAATATGCAGTACTGAATCACTTAATCATCAATGAAAGGAAGACTTAAGTAGTATCTTTTGGGGGGGGGATAAAAGGAAGAACAAGGTGTGGCAATTAACTGGGAGAAAACTTGAAAATGTAGAAAATCAGACATACGTGGGATTCAAACTGTTGATTCTCCCGAACCGCCAAACCCTGGTAGATATGATCAAGGTAAAGGCTATAGCA
This sequence comes from Ambystoma mexicanum, assembly GCF_040938575.1. Taxonomy (NCBI): domain Eukaryota; kingdom Metazoa; phylum Chordata; class Amphibia; order Caudata; family Ambystomatidae; genus Ambystoma; species Ambystoma mexicanum. The sequence goes on along the minus strand of NC_090939.1, from coordinate 648,425,602 downwards.
TTCAGCTTCCAGATTGAGGCACTTTTTGATCTTGTTCGGTAAGTTTACGGTAATCTCAGTAAGACAATTTTACCTGGCCAAGGTGTAGTACCAGCACTCATCTGCGGAGTGGAAACGTCTTTAAGTCAATTTGATTTCACAATTTTTGAAGGGCTTGTATTCAAAACAGCGCCATCCCTCCCAATGAGCGTTCCCATGGTAGCACTTAGTTTTCAATTGGGTTTAGCTTCTTTAAATAAGTGCACACTTTCAAAAAACGTTTTGTTGTTTTGTGAGAAATGTATCATGCCGCCACCACAATCTTTCTACAAATTGGGAGTAGAGCTGGGGGGTAGGTGGGGAATCCCTTTGTCAAGGTCTGTCTGTGTAAAGGCTATGTCCCAGAGGGTAATTGACCTGACAGAGGGAATCGCCATCCTCCGTGTACTGAAAAAGAAACTGTTTTCTATGGACTAGTGCAATACGATCAGTGCAATGGCTAGGTACAAACGTTTGCAGAGTTTGGCAAGAATACACAAAAAACTTGGGGAGCCCGCACATTACCTGCAATATTTTCTATCTCTGGCAGCTCAAAATATTAATATAAATGTTTACGCTTGAATTTGTTGAGCACAAGGGATAACCCGACGATCAGGACCTGGGTGCTCTGACGTGCTGTAGATTTCTATGCTGGATCCAGAGTCACTAAAGCACATGATTATGGACTGTCGAGGCCTTGATGAGAAAATGTACTTCGAATGATTTGTTAGTAATATTAATATTAGGGAATTATTTTTAATACTCCTTTCAATAGCTTTGATTACAGCACTGCTGCACTTTATGAAAGACATTGGTTTAACTGAATGGACTTGAAGGGACACTGGCCCCTAGTAAGGCATTGTTGAACATGCATGAATGGGTGTTTTCTCCATTTTAAGACTGAATGAGGAATTGAGAATTTTTTGGCTAAATGTTTAAGCTATAGTCGCATTATATGATGCATCTTAAACACTGATTTTTATATTGTGAAAGGTTTGTTTAAATTTTTTTTAGCTTTTTCTATTTGCACAAAGACTCCCCAACGAGGAAGGTACTATATCGATCAAAAGGGTATCGGGACACAAAGGGGAAAGATGACTCGGAAGAAGGGAGGAAAGGGGTAAAAGAAGGATCAACATCGAACCAAAGGGGGCGGGGGGCAAGGGGTGGGGTAGTGTAGTTTCAATCGTGTTGAATAAGTGTTGAAAATGCTAATAAAAAGATATGTGCAAAAATAAAAAAGAAGGTACGTCCTTTGTTCATTGGCATGAAGATCTTGTGAGCATCTACTCTTAGGATATGTCAGTTATGTTTTTGAGAAGCAAGAAAATCAGTCATGAGCTTTATTTATCCTTCTTGAATGTTTTGAAGGTTTTCAGTATGTACGGAGACTCAGTTGAGAGTATCTGCAATATTTTAAAATGTTATTAACTATTTACTGAAATGGGTGTTGTACCCCTAATTGCATATTATATTGTGCTCACATAAGATTGAGTGTAATGGAAAACATCTGACCAGGGTACTTTTCTTTACTTTATTAAATGGGCATGCTTATTGTTTTCTTTCCCCAGCATCAAAAAATCATTTACTGCAGATAAAGAAAACAGCAGTAAAAACTAAAAAAAGGAGCAGAAGGAAAATTCTAGTCAGTCCTGTTAAAGCAATTCAGAGTATTTTGAAAAACAAGCAAATGGGAAGTCCAGCTAAAAGTGCTCTAATCTCTTCTGGAAGTCCTCAGAAACTAATAGATGGATACTTAAAAAATGGAAACACATTTTCTTGCAAGCCCCAGGTAATACTATTTCTGTAACAAGCTATTTTCACTCTTCAGTAATTGTTATTTAGTCTAAGAACAATGACTTAACTTTATCAACCATTGGCAACCTAAATCTAGAGTATGTATAATGTGAAAACAATGTGATACTCCACCACTGAATTTTGTATAGATTCACATTCTTTGTTTGAAACTATGGCAGTTACATAGCTGTTTTGCTTTGTTTACCACGCTACGCAACTTGGGCTACTAGCAGACACTTTACTTGTATAATTGAAATGTTATTATTGTTGTAACATATTTGCCTTAAAATGGTGATGAACAGTTGGTTGGCTGCGCCAGGATATAGTTCAAGGAGCGAAGGATGGAAGCAGGAACAATGAAGTCATGATGTTACTTCACCTGAAGGTGATAACGTCATGAATCAAGATGCTGTTTTGGGTAAAGAAACCCCAGAGCTTCTCTTAAACCACACAGTTTGTTAAAAAACGTGCCTAATTCAAAAATTACTTATTTCCCTGTTAAGAGTGCCACACTTAGGGAAACTTCATAACCTCACGACAAGCTCTATTTTAGTATCTCTCAGTAATGAGAGCATTCAAACAACACAGGATTCTCATTCCATTGGTCATTCAGGTCCCTGAATTCATATTTTATGCGCACATTGAAAAGGAAAAGGAGGCTTGTAATGGATCCTTCCTCCAACGGATCCTTCCTCCAACAGAACCGAATCGTTGATATTCTATCTCCAGCACCCTCTGTGTTTGGAAATTGTTTGGCTACCAAGAGGTGCAGTGCATCTCTACCCAGCACTGTTGCACACTCCACACTCCATGTCAGACATGACGTTGGTGCCAGTAAATATGGAGCACCGTGTCCCATGACCTCAGTACTTTTTTCCACATACTCCATATGTTTCTGGAGCGCCACTTAACCTAAGCTACCTTCTTCCGAACTGCATCTTGCCTAACCAGCAGAAGGCCTCAAGCTTCAATCCCAGCACAGACTACTGGATGCAAATGTCTGTGCCGGATCCCCACAGGTATGCTTTTATTGCATCAGTGAAGACCATGACACGTAAGGTTGCTGATCCTGCCAGTCAGTGTATTACAAGGCCTTCAGAGAATGTGTTTAAAGCTCCTCACTTTCACCACAAAGGTGATAAAGAGGACCCCTTTGGTCTAGTATCCTGCAGAGGAGCGGGTCTGCAAGGACAAGAATAAGCAGCAGCAAAGTTTCCCAGCAACTTGAGCTTTAGCCACGATTGTTTAGCAAGTGCAGCCTGAAACTAATATAGTTGGGCCCACCCCAAGGATAGCCCCTCTGTGTTCCCCTCAGCCGAATGGGCAGGAACAAACAAGTGCAGCAAGACAGACCAAACCAACCAGAGGGGTTTCCGGGAGGTTGTTAACCCCCCCCAAACCCTCACCCGAGAACACTTTTAAAGGAATGCATTAAAATGGTGTATTTTACAGCATGCTTTTTGTAAAAAATAAAGTAAAAAGCAACACAGTTTACAGTAAATTTTGTAGGGTAAGACATGAAAACATCCATTACATGCCATGTTGCCAGCAGCGCACATGAGTATTTTCCAATGTACTGATTGTTCCCATATATGTCCATGCTGGCTCGACCTCTATAGGCCAGTATTGCCACATAAGGACATACTCAAGTTTGCTTTGCCCGTAATGATGCTATGAGGTCTATGCTAGCTCTGCCAACATATGCCTGTAACAACACACAACAACTAACTACTGTTGACTTTGCCACTAGCACCAGTAGAAATACCATGCCGCAGTAAGAAACCATATTCCTGCTAGCTGCACACATATATCCCCTTGTAAGAATATGCATCATGTTGGCTTGGCCATAAATGGCAGTGAAAATGACATGGCACAATAAGAAAATATTTCCTTACTGGCTGCACAACTCCCCCCTCCCCTCTGGACAAGGGCCGCCTGTCTGTGCCTATTGGTGCCGGGAGGGAATGTAAAATTAACCTCACGGTATACAGTCTAAAAAGTACCATAGCCGTACTGCCTGCTTTTGACATTTCAAAACACTGGCTATTTCGCCTATATTCATACTTTCTCATCCAAAGCCCTTTGTCAGCTATCTAACGGTGTTCGTGTGACTCCTGTGCCTCATTCTACTGACTCCTCCTAGGAGTATCGCTGTATACAGACAGATTGTCAATTATTGCTATTGCACCTGCTATTGTCATTTATACAGCTTGTATTCCCAGAGTTAGCAGAAAGAGCAGCCTCCTTTGCCTTTGTTAGCCATTTTAATATGCTGCATGCGCCGTAACATCCTTACCGAAATATTGTTACCATAGCCACTAACATATATCAACACAGCCTCCTAACAGTGAACTCGCCCGAGTTGATTGTCAGGAGCCGCCTTACGCTGTACATAATCTTGATACCCGCATCTCGGAAAACGTACTAGCCTGTGTTCACCATGTTTCTAACGTTACTGACCATTGCGCCCTGCCTGTGAAAGCAACATCTAGTCTCCCGTGTCACACTGAAAACACTGGGAATTGCTCAAGCGCACTATGCCCTAACTACAGCTAACCTCACTGTCTAAAACACTATAAGCCATCATACCGCGTCTCTAAATCCTGCAGTCCACCGTGCCTTGCTTGATAATTGTTCTTAGCACCCTATGCCTAAGCTGTACTTGGCCTTTACTGTCTCACCTTGTGCCTTACTGTGTCCGGCTGCAATCCTGATCTTAGCATTCTATGCCCAATTGCAAGGGACATTACTGTGCCTTACCTTGTAGCCCATTGTGCCCACTGCGAAATGTGCATTAGCTCACGGCGTACCTCACTACAAGTGGCTCGAGTCTATCGAGCCTATTGTGCCTTGCATGAAAACTGTAACTAGCTTTCTGTAACCTACTGTAACCTACTGTGTAAACTGATTTTAGCCCTGATGTACGTACGCCTTACACTGGCACCTAGTTTTGCATTTGTAAGATACCTGCCTACATTTGCAGCTCACTGTGCCCACTGTGATATTTGTACTAGCTCTCTGCGTACCTCACTACAAGTGGCTCCGCCTATTGTGCCTTGCATGTAAATTGCAATTAGCTTTCTGTGACCTATTGTCACAGGTTTAGCCTTTTCTCACCTCTTTTCTCTGTTTTGCGGAGTCCTTTGTCTGGGTTTTCTTCCGAGCAGTTCGTGTCTTGTACAAGCCTGCTCGGCCGTCTTCGGATTCCAGGATTCGTTCAGCTTATTCGTCCGGGATCTTTGGAAACTCCAGGAAGCTTGGAATGGAGGCAGCACACGGAGGCAGTCTGCGCGGAACGCAGAAGAAACAGGATCAAGGAAGGTAGAAGGAAAGGAGAAGGAGGAAGGTCCGGGAACCAGGAAGCAACACAGTTCAGGAGAACGGACTACGGAGCACGTCAGGCTCAGCTAACGGTAGCGTTGAGACACGCGGAACCGCAGGGGAGTGGCTAATTTATAGAACGTGCTGCAAAGGACGTAAAGGTCGATAGACCGCGTTCCGTGTATACGGCCATGTTGGGAGTACTACAGCGAGTAACCCCCGATGTGCCAGGGACCAGGAAGACCAGAAAGGGCGTGATCGACGGATCATGATAGCATGCCCCCTTCTAAAACCCGTTCCACTGGGTTTACCTGGATGAATTCGGTGGAATCTTCTGAGCAATCTGGGGGAGTTCAAATTTGAGACCGGTTCCCAGGTACGTTCGCTGGGTGGATAACCTTTCCATTCCACCAGGTATTGAAGTTTGCCTCGTCTATATCGCGAATCACAAATACGAGAAACTTCATATTCCAGCTGGTCATTGACGAGCACAGGACTAGGTCTAAGAGTAGTCCGTGTGGTTTGGATGAAAGGCTTCAACAGGGATTTGTGAAAAACTGGATGTATCTTCTTCCAGGAGTCCGGGAGTTGGAGTCGAAAGGCCACAGGATTGATGATCTCTTTTATAGAGAAGGGTCCATAATGCCGGGGAGCCAATTTATTCGGTCTGAGATGTCGGGGTAGAAGTTTCGAGGATAGCCATACTTTATCCCCAATGGAGTATGAAGGTCCTGGTCTTCTCCTTGAATCTGCATAGTGTTTGGTTTGGATTCGCGCTCTTTCGAGATGTTCCTTGGCTTCTCTCTGAACATTTATGAGTGTTTCAATCCAGGAATCGACAGTAGGAACAGGTGTAGGGTGTGGAAGAACAGAAGGTAAGACCGAAGGGTGAAATCCTTGGCTGCAGAAAAAAGGACTGGTCTTAACAGCCGAATCGTCCGAATTATTGTAAGCAAATTCGGCTACTGGTACTAAAAGTGACCGATCATCCTGGACTTTGGTACAGAAACAACAAAGATATTGTTCAAGGGTTTCATTTACTCGTTCCGTGACACACCATTGTTTTGGGGATGATATCCCGAGGAGAGAGCTCGTTGAATCCCTAGTATCCTGCAGAGGTGTTTCCAGAATTGAGATATATACTGGGGTCCTCTGTCCGATATGATCTTGGAAGGAAGTCCATGCTGTCGGAAGATGTGTTCCAGGAAAATACCAGCAAGTTCTGAAGAGGGTGGTAATTTATACAGAGGAGTAAAGTGAGCCATATGAGTGAATAGATCAGTGGTGACCATGATAGTGGTATAACCTCTAGAAGGCGGCAATTCCACAATGAAGTCTGTAGCAATGATTTCCCAAGGTCTGGTTGGTGGTGTAGGCTGTAATAAGAGACCTGCTGGTTTCTGGCTATCATGTTTGTTCTGATTACAGACGGAGCAAGATTGACTATACAGTTGTACATCGGTCTTCATCTTGGGCCACCAAAATTGTCTTTGTATTAGACGGAGGGTGTTGGAAATACCACGATGACCGGAATGAAGAGTATCATGGCAGAGATTTATTATTCTTTGTTGTAATTTTTGTGTAGGAATGACCAGCTTGGTATCTTTGAACAAGTATCTGTCCTTGACTCTCAAGTTCCATTGATTCCTTTCCGAAATTCCCTTCAAAAGTTCCGAAGTCTGAGTTTGCATACAAATCTCTTCCAGGAGGTTGTTTGCTTGAGCTATGAATATGGTATGAGGAAACATCTTGGGATACGTCCGATCTGCCGGAGGTTCATAGTCTGGACGATGAGAAAGTGCATCAGCTATTACATTTTGGGTTCCAGGAACGTGGTGAATTTGAAACTGATATTGGGCAAAAAAGAAGGCCCACTGAGCTTGGCGACTATTTCTACATTCCAGGGCTTGCAACACTGGTAGGTTTCGATGATCCGTGCGGACATGGACCGGAAATTTGGCTCCTAGAAGTAAATGACCCCATTCTGTGAAGGCTTGACGGATGGCTAGCAGCTCTTTCTCTAGGACGGAGTAATGGGTTTCACTAGGAGATAATGTCCGAGAAAGGTATGCGATGGGATGTTCCAAGCTATCCTCGAATTGCTGTTTCAGGACGGCTCCAATGGTGTAATTGGAGGCGTCTGTCTCCACTATGAATGGTCGATTAACATCAGGCTGAGCAAGAACGAGAGCTTGTGTAAATTCAGACTTGAACTGTTGGAAGGCTTTCTCTTGGGCCATGGTCCAATGGAAGAGAACATCTTTTTTCAATAAGGCAATTATTGGTTAGACAATCTCGGAAAAGGAAGGTATGAATTTCCTATAGAAATTAGCCAAGCCCATTAAGGATTGTATCTGTTTCACCGAGGCGGGGCTAGGCCAGGATAAAATAGCCTTAACCTTGGATTGATCCTTCTCCAGCATGGGGTCTGGCATGGATTCACATGCTCATGAATATTCCCCGTCGTCAGGCCGGGAATCCTCGGTATAGAAAAAAAATCAGTATCAGTTTCGTTTCTGATCTGTCTTTCTTAGTAGTAACTAGTCACTGGTCTCTGGGTCATACTGCCCCCAGCCAATGACTGCCCTCTCCCTAAGCCCCGCCTCTGGCAGCCATACTCAGATTTTTACTGCACGTTCAAGTGTTGGGAGTCCTCGTGCTGTAGCTCTCGAGCTTTTGCTGCGTTTTCGTGCTTTTTTTCAGGAGATTTTCCTCATTTTTCGGTTAAGTAGAGCCTCAAGCTCCACCGTTTCTACATCCGATCAACGGGGATCCGTTTCGGAGTTTTCTACGCCCCTCAAGGGTGAAGATATCGTTGTTACGCTTTTGGAGGATTACAGAAGTTCCGAGGCCAACCCCGGACATGACCCAGGAGAAAGGAAGCTTGACGCCCAGGAAGCGCTGTTCAGGACCTGCCCTGGATGCAAGCTTCAGAATGTTTTCAAGGAGGACGAGCATTCGTTATGCCTCTACTGTCTCCACGAGGACAAGACGCACACGGAGAAGGACTGTGCGTTTTGTGGGAACATGTTGGAGCGGACCATGAAGGATCGCCACCTCCGTCTCGCCAACTGGCTGGAAGGGAAGAGCCCGTCAGGCGAGAAAAAGAAAAAGAAGTCCGAGCGGTCTTCTAAGTCCTGTGAGGGCGCCCCGGCGACAGGGGCCCAACAAAAGGCTAAGCACTGCGAGTCCGTGGGCACCGGGAGCGTCGAACGGTCGGGCTCCTTGGCTGCCAGGCAGGGCGCATCCTCCCCGGCACCATCAACCACGAGCCAACGCTCTGGCTTGGGTAAGAGGAAGTCCGAGAACCCGGCGAAGCTTCTGGAGAGGCCCCGGTCGATCTCGAAGATTCCGGCAAAGGGGAGCGAGGCTCGGACCCTCCCCCCAAGGTGAAGGCCCCAGGCGTACAGAAGGTGACGATGGCCTTAATTCGACCTGCTAAGACCTCGATTGAGGATGTCGCCGCGGCCCTGGCTTAGCCTGTGGAGGCTACACCAGTGGAGGCGACCTCAGGACCCAGAGTCTCCCTGCCACCGCGGAGGAAGTCGTCTTTCAGGCCCGTTGGAAAAGGTGGGGGAGGGGCTGGTGGCCATCGTGGATACGGACACGACCTCTGAGGAAGAGCTCATTGAAGTCGTGGAAGAGGCCCAGCCCATCGGGAGGGATCCCGACGAGGGCGACGACGAGAGCGACAGTGTCGCCGACGAGGCCCCTCAAGAGCCCTCCCGCCCATCGTTTCCGGCGCCTCAGGACACTTCGGCGGCCATTTTGTCAGCAATTCAGTCCTTATGCTCGGAGATAAGGACAAGGTTGCCCCTCCCCCCGACGGAGGTACCTGAGCCAGACCCGACGGGGGAACCGGAGCCAGGACCTTCGGAAAGTCCACCGCATAAGAGGAGGAGGACGCATCCTACGCCACCTCTCCCACCTCTGCGGCCTGCTCTGCCTTCCCCCCGGTCTACTACCCATGGGGATGATACATGCACGGACACGGCTATGACAGGTACAGATGACGACGGAGGCGACGACGGGATGTGTCCCCTGTCGCCCCCTGCTCACGCGTCCCCGCCCAATGAGATTGGATCCTTTCATGCCATGATTTCCAGGGCATCCAAGCTCTTCCAGCTCTGCCCAGAAGAGAAGAAGGAAGGGTTCCTTTACCAACGGTGTGAGGCTAAAAGGAAGACGGTCCTCGCCGTACCGCTTCTTGATGACATCTGGGATGAGGGGCTCGCCCTCCTCAAGAACCCTGCCACAGCGCTGGCAAAGAGGGACCGGTACGAGAAGAAGTACCAGGTCCCCGACGCTGCCCCCTTGTGCCTTCGGGCGCAACCTACCCTGGATTCGGTCGTCTCGGCGGCGGCAAAGAAGAAAGCTGGGGGGGCATCGGCCTCGACATCAACTTCCCCGCCTGACGGCAAGGGCAGAAAGCTGGACACGATGGGACGACGGATCATCTCATCCGCAGCGACGACTATCAAGGCGGCCAACGCCCTGGCTATCGTAGCCCGCTACGACAGGGAGTTGTGGTTCAAAATCGCCCCTCTGTTGGACTTCCTTCCGGACGCAAAAAGGGCTGAGGCCCTTGAAATCCTACAGGAAGGTGAGATTGCTTCGGACCACGCCATCACGGTGGCAACGGACATCGCCGACACCGGTTTCCTTCAGTTGGGCAACGGCGTTTGCTTGAGACGACGAGGATGGCTCAAGGCCACGGATTTCTGCCAGGACGTACAAACCAAGGTTTTGGACATGCCCTTCGACCGGAACAACCTGTTTGGGAAGGCGGTTGATGAGTCCCTTCAGGCCATCAAGACAGACACAGAGACTGCCCGGGCACTGGGAGTGCTCCGACGACGGCCGTCCTTTCGGAGCTCCAGAGGCAGACAAGGTGCCTCCAAGGGATCCGGCAGTGGCTCCTCCACGTACCACCAAGCGGCAAGATCTTCGTCCCAGGAAGCCTACAGGGGACGCGGCAAGTCAGGTGGTGCCCGTCGTTGTCGACAGGGAGGTCAAGGAGGCAAGGCGGCCTCCAAACAAGATTGAACCGGCCGTGGGGTCGGGCCCCCGCCGAAGCACCCCGGTGGGAGGCCGGCTAGCGAGGTTCGTCAGCGCGTGGGAGTCCATCTCCACCGACCGTTGGGTGCTGGACGCCCTGGCCCAAGGGCACGCCCTCGAGTTTCATAAGAAGTGCCCTCGCGTTCCACCCGTGGCCAGGAAGGAAAATCACATCCCTCAACTACTGTTGGAAGTAAGGGCGATGCTCAAGAAGGGTGCCATCGAGCTTGTCCCAAAGAGGCTTCGGGGCTCCGGAGTTTACTCAAGGTACTTCCTTGTAAAAAAGAAGACGGGAGGATGGCGCCCCATCCTGGACCTGCGACGACTGAACAAGTACATCAAGGCACAGAAGTTCCGTATGGTCACCCTCCAGCACGTGCTGGGACAGCTGGAGGAGGGCGATTTCCTGTCGTCGTCGGACTTGGAGGATGCGTACTTCCACATCCCCATTCTAAAAAGACACCGAAAGTTCCTTAGGTTCGTGGTCCAAGGGCGGCACTACCAGTTCAAGCCCTCCCGTTCGGATTGAAGTCGGCACCCAGGGTGTTCACCAAGTGCCTCGCACTGGTGGCGGCACGGCTGCGCCTACAGGGGATCCACGTCTACCCCTACCTGGACGACTGGCTCATCCGGGCAAGGACAAGGGAGCTCGCCGTGGAGCACACTGCGAAGACCGTCCAGCTGCTCACGGACCTGGGATTCTCCATCAACTTTCCAAAATCCCACCTGGTTCTGTCGCAAGTCGCCCTTTTTCTGGGAGCCAAGCTCGGCACAGTGGCGCGGCTCGCCTGGCCGTCGGAGGAAAGGACCAGGACCATTCTGGGCAAGGTGCAGCGTCTGCTTGCCACGGACATGGCCAGGGTAAGATCTATCAAGTCCCTCGGTGCGCCTTTGCAGGCTTCGGGTGCGCCCCTTACAAGAGCTCCTCGACGCCCGCTGGGTCCAGTCGACGGGCAGCTTCGAGGACAGGATCCCTCTCAACGAGACGTTCCGTCAGGCGATCCGGTGGTGGGGTACCCGCTCCCATCTGTCGGCGGGCACGGACTTCCAGACCCAAGCTCACCAGGTGACGGTGACGATGGACGCCTCCCTGGAAGGTTGGGGAGCGCACTCGGGAGATCTTCACGCGAGAGGCCTTTGGCTCCCGGAGGAGAAGTCACTCCACATCAACATCTTGGAGCTCTGCGCAGTGTTCTGGGCCCTAAGGTCTTTTCTTCCACCCCTCAAGGGCAGGGTGGTGAGGATCTTCACCGACGACACCACCACGATGTTCTACATCCGGAAGCAGGGCGGAACCAGGTCCCCAGCCCTATCCAAAGAAGCCCAGGATCTGTGGCATTGGGCCGTCGGCCAGGGGATGTTTCTGGTGCCTCTTCATCTGGCAGGAATAAAAAACACGATCGCCGACTCACTCAGCAGGGAGCTGCGCTCGTGCCACGAGTGGGAACTACGCCAGGATCAAGTGGTTCGACTCTTCCGACGATGGGGCGAACCCCAAATCGATCTCTTCGCGACGGCGACGAATTCCAAGTGCCGGAGGTTCGCCAGCAGGTTCCCCCAGCCGAGGAGCATGGGCAATGCTTTCTCGTTCCCCTGGGACGGCCTATTTCTTTATGCATTACCTCCGCTGCCGTTGCTGCTCCAGCTCATCAACCAGCTCAAGAGGTCCCGGTGCAGGATGATCCTCGTCGCACCGGCGTGGCCGAGACAGATCTGGTTCCCGGACCTTCTGGACTTGTCAACGTCCACACCAGTCAAGCTGCCGACGGATGCAGACCTTCTCTCCAGAGAAGGAGGCGCCATTCTTCACCACAACCCGGAGTCGCTGAACTTGCAGGCCTGGCTCCTGCAGCACTAGAGTTTGGAGCGAACGACATCCCGGCCGTCTGCAGAGAGGTTCTTGCAAAGACCAGGGCGTCCTCAACTCTCAAGTGCTACGGACATAAATGGAAGAGGTTCTCTGTCTGGTGCCGTGCACAGAAGATTAACCCTCTGCGGATTACGGCCCCTCAATACTGCCGTACCTACTGTCGCTGGCCAAAGCTCGACTGGCTCACGCCTCCATCAAAATACATCTGGCTGCAATCTCCCGATATACCAGTACTACGGGACGGGCATCCTTGTGGTCTCATCGCCTGGTGAAAGAATTCATGAAGGGACTGTTCCGATCATTCCCGCAGGTGAAGGCTCCTGCCCCGGCGTGGGAGCTTAATGTGGTGCTGACCAGGCTCATGGGGGCCCCATTCGAGCCTATGCATTCGGCGCCTTTGAAGTTCCTGTCATGAAAGACAGCTTTCCTTGTGGCCATCACCTCCGCATGATGAGTGGGAGAGATCCAGGCCTTATCTTGCAAGCCTCCATACTTGACTTTTCATGACACGAGGGTGGTGCTGAGGACGCACCCCTCCTTTATGCCCAAGGTGCCGTCGGCCTTCCACCTCAATGAGCCCTTGATGTTGCCAGTTTTCTTCCCGTCGCCTTTGTCGCCGGCCGAGAGGACTTTGCACTCGCTGGATGTAGCTAGAGCGCTGAAGTTCTACGCGGACCGCATGAACAGTTTTCGGAAGACGTCACAGCTGTTTGTGAACTTTGGGACTGTGAATCAAGGGAAGGCTCTCTCGAAGACTTCCATTTCCAGATGGCTCTCCGGCTGCATCATGCACTGTCACCGGTTGGCAAACCGACCGCTGCCTGGCCGTCCGAGAGCCCATTCGACCAGAGCGATCGCTGCTACCACGGCGTTCCTGTCTGGTGTGCCCCTGCTGGACATCTGCAGGGCTGCGACGTGGAGGTCGACGCACACCTTCACAAGATTTTACTGCGTCGATCGGGACTCCAGGGAGGAGTCCAGGGTCGGCCAAGCAGTGCTGCGCAACCTGTTCGCCTAAGGTGAGCCTGGTGAGGAGGTAAGAGATGCTTAATGTTGAGTTGTTGTATTGCTTAATGTTGAGCCTGTTGCCACCTCCCGTGGTTGTGCATGTGTGTACTGCTATGTATTCTCTTATTCATGAGCATGTGAATCCATGCCAGACCCCATGCTGGAGAAGGAACAAGTTACTTACCTGTAACTGTTGTTCTCCAGCATGGGTCTGGCATGGATTCACATGCGAACCCTCCCGCCTACCCTGCTGCGGCTCTTCACTTGGTCATACTGCCACTTTACGTGCTACCAAATCTGAGGATGGCTGCCAGAGGCGGGGCTTAGGGAGAGGGCAGTCATTGGCTGGGGGCAGTATGACCCCAGAGACCAGTGATTGGTTACTACTAAGAAAGACAGATCAGAAACGAAACTGATACTGATTTTTTTTTCTATACCGAGGATTCCCGGCCTGACGACAGGGAATATTCATGAGCATGTGAATCCATGCCAGACCCATGCTGGAGAACAACAGTTACAGGTAAGTAACTTGTTCCATACCGATACCATCGGGAGTAAGGACAAACCCTAGGTAGTGAACAGTAGAAGTATGGAAGATGCATTTCTCGGGCTTCGCCAGGAGTTTATTTTCGCGTAAGCGTTGTAATACTGCTTTCACATGTTCTTTGTGCTTGAGGGTCCTTCGAAAATATTAGAATATCGTCCAGATAGAAGATCACAAAAAGGAACAGCATGTCCGAGAACACTCGATCCATGAAACGTTGGAACACCGCTGGTGCATTAGCAAGTCCAAAGGGCATGACTAGGTATTCAAAATGCCCAAAGGGTGTTCTAAAGGCTGTCTTCCACTCCTCACCTGCCCTGATACGAATCAAATGATAGGCGCCGCTGAGATCCAGCTTGGTGAACACAACTGCGCCTCTTACTGCTTCCAAGATGTCTGAGATCAAGGGCAACGGATAACGGTCCTTGAGAGTACATTGATTTAGACCTCGATAATCCAGAAACGGTCTGAGTTCTTTAGTGTCTTTTTTAGGAACGAAGAACAGGGAGGCCCCTGATGGAGATTTAGATGGTCGTATGGTGCCATTTGCAAGATTTGTATCCAGGTATTCACGAAGGGCTTTCTTTTCGGGTTCTGATAGGATGAACATCCTTCCAAAAGGAATCACTGCAGAAGGTTCCGTTACAATAGCACAATCTTCAGGTCTGTGGGGAGGTAAGGTCTGAACAATGGCAGAGGAGAAAACATCGGAATATTCCTGGTATGCCTCCGGAACCCGAATGATGATTGAGACTGAGATTGTGTTCTGATGAGTTGTAGGAAATCCCTTCGATGGTGTAGGATCAAGGTCTGGATGTAAGCAGTGGGACATACAAAACTCAGAACCCAGGAACAAGGATCCCCCTGCCCAGTTGATATAGGGGTTGTGTCTTTGAAGCCAGGGCATTCCCAAAACCATGGGGTAATGGGCTGACTTGATGATGTCAAATCTTATCCTTTCTCAACGTTGATTTATAGCAAGTTCGATCTCCTTGGTCTGCAGGGTTATAGGTCCAGAAGAAAGGGGTCTTCCATCAATTGCTTCTACAGGTTGCATGATAGTCCGATATTCGTAAGGAATATGGTGTTTTAGGACCCATTCATGATCTATGAATACCCCCATAGCTCCACAGTCGACCAGTGCCAGGATGGGGTATATTTCTTTCCTGGATGTTGTCAAGAAGGCCTGTAAGATTACCAAGGAATTTTGTCCAGGAGAGTTCAAGGATGGAATAGAGGTGGAGCAGACATCTCTCTCCCGAACCTGTGCTCCGTTTAGGATCGGGAGCTGGCGTTTCCCGAGCGCCGTGGGGGCGGGGGGGCTTTCGGACATTCTCTTACTAAATATTTGTCGGATGCACAATACATACATAATCCAGTATGAATCCTTTGCATCCTCTCTTGGGTGGTAATGGGTCCACGGAAGGACCCTAATTGCATAGGTTCAGGCTCATTGCTTGGAGTAGAAATGCCTTCTGAGCTCGAAGGGTTTCCAATGGGGTTTTTCTGGAGTGGTAACTTGGTTTTCTTTTTTTCTGCCTTTCTCTCCTGAATGCAAAAGTCAATCTGTAGAGCGAGATCCATTAGGGCTTGAAAGGAACCCGGGCGTGTCACTCTGGCTAGTTCGTCCTTGATCTCTTCGTTTAGCCCACTTCGAAATAAAGTAAAACAAGCTTCAGAGGACCAATCCGCTTCCTTAGCCAGCTGTTTGAAGCGTGTGACATACAAGAGCAAATCCTGGGTACCCTGATGAAAGTCGAGTAAACGTTCTTGGGCACTGTAAACCTGTTCCGGGCGTTCAAACATGGTCTTGAGGGCCTCTGTAAAGTTGTCGTAGTCATCCAGGAGAGCATCACCAGAGTTAACCAATGGGGTGGCCCAGGTCAAGGCATTCCCGGAAAGATGCGAAATAATAAAGCCCACTTTAGCCCTGAGCGTAGAAAAATAATAAGGCTTAAATGTAAAGTGGACCAAACAAGAATCTAGGAATCCACGAAGACTCTTTGCTGAACCGTCGTACTTGTCAACGACGCCGCCTAGAATTACACTCTCCTTTGTGGCGGAATCACGGGATAACACCAATTGTTTTAACGCAGCGTTTTCCGCCTTTAAGTTTTGCACTTCGGTCGTCAGCTCTTGCATTGCACGCATAAGATCCTGGACGGCCACTTCCATGTCTGTATCGAGATCGGTCAGGTGGCGTCTCAATCTGTCACAGGTTTCCCCTTTTCTCACCTGTTTTCTCTGTTTTGCGGAGTCCTTTGTCGGGTTTTTCTTCCGAGCAGTTCGGGTCTTGTACAAGCCCACTCGGCTGTCTTCGGATTCCAGGATTCGTTCAGCTTCTTCGTCCGGGATCTTTGGAAACTCCAGGAAGCTTGGAATGGAGGCAGCACACGGAGGCGGTCTGCGCGGAACACGGAAGAAACAGGATCAAGGAAGGTAAAAGGAAAGGAGAACGAGGAAGTTCCGGAAACCAGGAAGCAACACAGTTCAGGAGAACGGACTACGGAGCACGTCAGGCCACAGATAACGATAGCGTTGACGCGCGCGGAACCGCAGGGGAGTGGTTAATTTATAGAACGTGCTGCAAAGGACGTAAAGGCCGATAGACCGCGTTCCGTGTATACGGCCATGTTGGGTGTACTACAGCGAGTAACCCCCGATGTGCCAGGGACCAGGAAGACCAGAAAGGGCGTGATCGTCGGATCATGACACCTATTGTGTAAATGGTTTTTAGTCTTTGGTGTACGATCGCTCTACATTGGCACCTAGTTATGCATTTGTAAGATTCCTGCCTCCCGCGTCTGCTTTAGCCATGCAGCTATCTCACGTAGTGCCAGCCCTCATCTTAGGCATCCTCACCTATCTAGACATGACAGCACTAGCTCCTATATCTGGGAGGCCTCCTAGGAGCATCATGAATATGACCACTAACTACAGAGCACAAGTTACTCGCCTGACTATGTCATCTAGTCTCCCAGTGTCAGACCGAATACCACATTCCAGCTTCCTACAACCATGTCTCACTCTGAACGGCATCACCCTCAGAGACTACCACCACTAGACCTAACTACCCATCTCACAGTTCAGCATTTAACCAATGTTCCCACTCAGGCCATTCCCACTATAATCCCCTGTTATAATGCCTACATGCTACTTCAACATGTTTCCGGAGTATTCACCCTCACCTTTACCTTACCCCACAGCCCTGTGCTCATTACTAGCCAGAAATCATAGACTCCGCTCTAGACTTCCTAGTCAACATTCAACACGAACCAAGAAAGGCAGCATCTCAGTGTCCTCCACTCTAGCCAACACAGCCTCAGTTTCCATGACTGTAGGAAACAGTCAGAGGTCACCCAAGACCAAATATAACAGCCCCATACCAGTATCAAAGCCGGCCTCATCAACGCCAGATCACTCCCAGCACATGCTCTAGACCTAGCTGACATCATAACACTCAATGACCTAGACTTCATCGCCATCACAGAAACCTGGCTCCATTCAGTATCTGGTCCTTCACTTGCACTAGCCATCCCAGATAACTACTCCGTTCTACGATCAGACAGAGACTCAAACACCTCGAAAGGAAGAGGGCTTGCTTTCATCTACAAAACAGCACTAGGCCATAGAAAAGGCAATAATCAACCTATACCATCAGCAGAATTACTATCTATTAAATTGCTGACATCCTCCACCACTACCATCACTATCCACCTGATTTACCGTCCACCTAGCCCAACCTCATCATTCGAAAATGACATCTCACATTTGTGATCAGCTAATACCAAAAGCAATTCTTAAGTCATCATTTTAGGAGATTTTAAATTGGGTTTCCAAGACCCTAAGGACCTTAAAGCCCGAGCCCTTATGGACACCATTACTGAATTAGGATTCACACACCAAATATCCAATCCTACACATAAGAAAGGAAGAACACTAGATCAGCTAGCTGATCTGAACTGCAACCTTGATGTACTCTCCAACACCCCTTGCACTTGGACTCACCACCACCTAATGGCCTTTACTATAAAAGATTCAACTCTATCCACTCCCCTAACTCAAGAACCTGCTTCAATGAACAGAAACAAACGCAATCTCACATTAGAAAAACTCCTACCTCTACTTCATCCCATCATGCACCCCACCATAATGGATCCAGACCCCACAGCGCTTGTAGACCTGTATAATGAAACTATACTCAAGGCTATTGATACCCTAGCGCCCGCTAGACTACGTAAAGCTAAATCTCGGGTGCACCTCAACAATTGGTACACCCCACACCTAAAGGCGCTCAGAAAGCTGAAAAGAAAAGGCTGAAACCCTTTGGGAAGGGATGCCATCACTATTCAACAAGGACAACATCACTGCTGCCTCATTTAACTATAAGGTAGCCATTGTCCAAGCTAAAAGACAATTTTAATGACCGCATTTCCAAAGTGAAGTCCAGCACCAAGGAACTATTTAACATACTTAAAGAGCTGGAATCGCCTGTTCCTCCGCCCAATACGTGTACCAAAGATGTCCTCTGGTGCACTAATATTCAAAATGCACTTCAAGATAAAATCAAAAACCTTGATCACTAATACTGAGCCGAGGCCTGATTCCCCCATCATTAGGAATAACTGAACCCAATTTAATTTCTCACCCCTTTCCATCAATGAGGTGACGACCATCATCATGAAACTCAAACCATCCAATTGTCAGGGAGACACGTGTCCCGCCTCACTTATCAAGGAGGCGGCCAATGATCTAGCTCCCTTATCACCTCCTTCATCAATGCATCATTAAAATCCAGCACAGTACCTAATAATCTGAAAGACACCTAGGTACTCCCCACTATTAAAAAAAAACCACACTACACCCTTGTAACCCCTCCAATTACAGACCCATTACTACGGTCCCTTTTCTTCTAAAAATGCTGGACCGTGCAGCTTAGCTACAGATACAGCAATACCTTGAATCCAACAACCTGTTAGGACTGAGACAATCGGGATTTAGACCCAGACATGGAACGGAAACGGCACTAATTGACTTAAAAACTCAAATCCAGACTCTGAAAGATAAGGAAAAATGTGCTCTGCTTCTGTTACTCGATCTATCAGCGGCATTTGGTTAATCATAAAATCCTATGCACACACCTGTCATCTGCTGTGCACTTTTCGGATCAAGCAAATGCTTGGATTGATTCCTGCCTCAACAACAGATCCATGAGGTTCTTTGCACCTTCAGCCTCTGCCTTACCAACCCCAGTCACTTGTGGAGTTCTACAAGGCTCATGTGTGTCACCTACTCTCTACAATGTGTTCTCCAAGCCTCTCTTTGATAGACTCGATTATTTCGGGGTCACGTATACCAGCTACGCGGGTGATACCCAGATACTCATCCCTATCACTGGTGACCACATTGTAGACAGTAAGACCCTCAACGACATCTATAGCATCATACAAATGTGGATGGCAAAGCACAGGCTCTGTTTCAATGATGAGAAGACAGAGTTGCTGCTCTTAGGATCCACCGCCAAATTAAACAAACTAGGTGCGCTGTTCTCATCATTCACTATTGACGGCAACGTAATCAAAGTAGCTAACGTTGTGAAAACTCTAGGGATTTACATTGATTCCGCACTCACCTTAACAAGACAAGTGAGTACCCTAGCCTCATCAACAGCCCACACATGTAAACTAATCCCGGCTTGCTGCCCTTATTTGACTACAACTAACTACATTTCTATTGCCAGAGCACTCGTTTTATCAAAGCTCGATTATTGCAATGCCCTCTACCTGGGCACTTCACAACAAAACATCAATAAAATGCAAGTTAGACTCACAATAAATTGGTTGAACATCAAGCAAAGAAATGACCTGAAAACACTCTCCCTTACCCACAAGTGCCTCTCCTTCCAAGCCCCTACCTACTTGTCCAATACCATTATTCGTCACTCATCCACTCGACCCACCAGAACAGCCCAGTCCCACTGTGTCGCCATACCGCGATTCAAGCAACAACAAGCAGGTGGCGTCAGCTTCCCAGTCCTGGCGGCCAAGAAATGGAACTCACTTCCAGTATCACTAAGAGAGGAACCTTCTCTTGATTTATTCCAGAATAAGGTCAAAGTCCAGTTCCACTAGTTAGACCTTGTATATATGTAAATTCGGACTAGCTTGTAATAAAGACTTATGTACAACTGAAATACCTTGCATTCTCCTCATTGAGGCACTGCTCTGTATTCCTCCTACTGCTTTTAATATGTTGTAATTTACAAATCCTTATGCCTGTACTCCTCCTGTTGTGTTGTAACTTGCTGTAACTTGTATGAATAGCGCCCAGATGCCTCAGGGATTGGCTGCGCTCTACAAATAAATAAAACATAAACATAAACCATGCAATGTCACAGTAAGAAAGCATGTCTTTGCTGGCGTCACAAATGCAATCCACTCCCTGTGTAAGAACACTCATGTTGGCTTTTCCCTTAATCTCAGTAAAATATGACAACCCATATTTTAAAAATATCCAGGCTGCCTTGCCCCATTTCAGAACTCCCACCCCAACCCATCCCTTCACCATGTAATAAAACTCATCAAGTTGGCTTTGCTTTGCCCATAAATGCCAGTAATGTATGCCATGCCACTATAATGGGGCACTAGCCTCACATGCACATAAAGATTAATCCTCCAGTCATGCACCCATACAGCTTCTCTGTCATTCACACAAGCACCCATAGCATTCACACTGCATTCTCATGCACGCACTGTGAGGGTGTAGAAGAGATTGACACAATGGTGGCATGTCAATTGCTACAAACTTTTATTTAAAGCAAAATAAGAGATGAGGAAATGCCTTTCTGTCCCTAATGCTAGTAGGGGTTTTCCTGCCTAAAAAAAGAAAAAGACTGAGCCTGTCAGGATGTCAAACAAAACAAGTCCACCGTTGTGTCTAAAACCTATTTCCAACCCTAACAATAATAACTCACACTAAGGTGCAAGGGAATCTTCTTCTTCAGATCAATGTCTGACGTTCTTCTCCAGTTCATAAAGTAAAGTTCCAAAAATGGTGCAACAAAACAACTTCCAAAAAGAGGGACAAACTTGTCCCATGAGGTTGTCTGCTTTTCACACTGCCAGGAGAGGGCTTCCTTTCTCTTGGCTTTCTACTATGTCCACAAATAACACCAAGGGGTTTGCTTCCCTTGCTCTTGATCTCTGCCAAAAGATAGTTGTCAGTTTCTCACACTGCCATGAGGGGTTCCTTTGTCTTGGCTTCCTACTATGTCCACAAATAACACCAAGGGATTTGCTTCCCTGTCCCTTGGTGTCTGCTTTTTTTCCAATTAATATTTCTTTCCTCTAAAGTCTTTCTTGACTACCCAAAAATCATGGTGTATGTTTCCCTTCCCCTTGTTTCTTTCAGTCTCTACCCAGTCAACCTGTCTTCCTCTTCTCCCAGGTATGGTGACTAGGAAAATGATTCTCAGGACTATTCTCAAGGGTACTGGCTTTTCTTCCCTTCCTTTCTTCTTATTCTCATAGCCAATCCATCAAACTACCCTTGCCAGATTCTGTGATTGTGCAGGTGTATCTTGTTTTTAATCTTCATGTGTGTGCAAGTGCTCTACTTGCCCTTCTCAGGATGCTGCACTTGAGGGTTTTGTTTTCTGTAGGCTTTCTTAGGCTACAGCCAACCTGCTAGACTAGCCTGCCAGGTACTGTGACTATGAAGATTGCCTTGGATGCTATCCTCATATAGGTGCAAATCCCAGACTCACTTTGTCTGTATTTTTGCTTCGGCAAGACTCTGTCATGATGCCTACCCCGGGAAACCAGACCAGGCCCAGCAGCCCCGGAAGCAGGCATCACGCCATTTGGAGCATGCCCAAAAGCCCCAGTTAGGGGCTGTTTGGGTGCAGTCCTGGCGCCTCTGGCGCCAGGCTCATAAGAACAAAGTCAGTCCTGGCGCCATAGGCGCCAGGCTCATTTATGAGAACTTACCTAAAGCAGTCCATGCTGCTTACTCACCTGATGCAGACCATGCTGCATGAAGACCTAAGCCAAATGAGGCTTAGGAGGGACTATTTTAATGCAGGGACTATTTTCTTACCTGGGTGGGGCAGTGGAAGAATACATACCTAGGACTTCTTCCAAAGCTATTTAAGCCACGTCCAGACAACTACACGTGCTTCGCGTTATTCTGCAGTAGCAGCGTAACGCTCACCGTGCCTGCAGCAGCTTCCAGTCTTCTGCCACGCCCGTCTACACTCCGGAGCTCCTGAACCCTGCAAGGAAAACAGAAGGAAAGGTTAGAGCAAGAGTTTATTCATACTCACCTGAATCCTGCATCTTCCCGACTTGGACCTGGAAGAAAGAATCCATTAGTCGCTCTTGCCGCGCCTCCTGCAACGCCGCGCTGAACTCACCTGTTGCCATTTTCAGCATTCCATCATGCTCATCTTCAGTCCGCGGCCGCTCTTCATCACCTATGGACATAAAAACAATAAGGTGAGCAACAGAGAGTTATCTAAGGCAACAAAGGCAAATATTAAGACTTGCTTGAGATCACCAGGGATACTCACCTAATCTCGGGTCGGCGCAACCTTTTCCGCATATCCGCCGCACCCCGGCCCCTATGGGGAAACATTCCGCTACAGACTTACCCGGTTGCGGTAAACGCTTCAATCCACGGATCTTCCTCCGAATGGATGCCTGAAAAGGAAAAAGACCAGAGATTAGAGCAAGCTTCCCTCTTTATTCCGAACAGCTTTTATAAACACTTACCTGCGCATCTCTGGTTGCCACGTGAACTCTTTCCAGATCCATAAGGGCAACCTAGGGGAATTGGACAGAGTGAATTCCAGACGTTTTGAACTCTTATAACTATTACCTCTACGGAGTCAACTCTGTCTGCAACTCGCCAACTTCCCACACCAGTGAGGCAACTGGTCATCTACGCGCCCCTGCACTTGAAGCAGGATGGAGAGTTCATCTTTCGAGATTATCAGGTGAGAATCTAAAGGAGTCCCAAAGTAATTCATGGGGAGAAGGTGGGGTTAAGCTTAAACCTCACAGGTGGTTAATTCCCCTTTCTGCATTACAGAAGAGTATTCATACGAGCCACACAGACCAAGCTGGGTGGCCCGGTCCACTCCGTCATCTCGGCGCTCCGAGTATCACTGGAAGAAGTAACATAAGGCCGGTCCAGATCAACGCCCCCGTGGACACCAGGTGAGCGTAACACTCTTCCTCCTTCTGTCAGGGTCCAAGACCTTTTATTTGGGATCTCTCCCTTCTTTCCAACTTCTACTATTGCGTCTTAGGGTGCCAACGTCCACCCAACAACCCGCATACCTTGACTCTTGGTCCGCGATGGCTGTGGGTCTTTGGGGACGGCAGTGGTCTGCTGTGGGGCTCAATCTGCCTTGGCCATTGTCCAGCGTCCTTTGCGGTTCGGCAAAGGTAAATTCTGCTCTGGGGTCTCAGATTTGCTTCCTTGCGTCTCCCAGCACCTGAGCACACAACGGGAGCTTTTGGCTTCATTGCTCGGAGAATGGTCCTTCCAACCAGGCCAGCTCGTCTCCATTTCGCTCCCTTATTGGTGTTCAGGCCAGCCTGGTTCCAGAACTTTGTGGCACGCCACTTGCGTCGGCAGTTCCTCCCGGGAGGACTTAACTCTGTGTCAACTGTTAGAATGGATTTCTAAACTCTGCTCCTTTCGAACAGAAGTTTAGGAGGCCACCCTTGTTATGGAAACAGAGGACACTTCTGGGAAGATAGCCAGACCAATTCAAGGTAGCTTGAAGAGCAGTCAAGGCTAGGTCTCAGGAGGAGGGAGGGTGATTAGAGGTCTTCAATGAGCACACACAGTGGAACATCAAGAATTACCATTAGACAGAAGTTTACAAAATATTCTATTTATTTGGGGCCCACAAAGCAACACAGATGAATAATGAAAAGCAATAGTAAAATACCACACAAGCAACACACAATGTAAAATATATACAATCACTGGTGTCAATGCGATAAAGTTATTAACTCCGCCAATACCTGCTAGGGGAAAAGGAGGATAAGCTTTTGAGCATAGACAAACTTCATAAATAACAATCCTAATTTAAGAAGTCCAGCCCTACAATGAATGTTAGACGTGTGCGTAAATGCATGCAGTCGTGCGTAAAAATCACAAAGCACCTTATGAAGCTGGAAAAACTTGGGGTACACATTCTGAGGGGCTGAAACGAGTTCTAAGAGTCATGAGTGGGTCTTCTGCGATGAACAAAGCTATTCCTAAAGCCCTCTGAAAGTTGGGAAGCCGAGGCCACCCATGCCAAAGAGAAAACCACAAAGGATCTTCTGTGCATTAAAGCGTATGGATGAAAAACGGGCCACTTGTAAGTGACAGTACTCGCTGCCCTTAGCTCGGTTTTGGTCCAAAGTTGGCAGGTCTGGAAGGGGTCTTCCGGGGTTTGATTACCCACCCTTGGTTCGGCTTCAAAGTGCACAGGCGCTCCGGGTGCAGATTCGGTATGGGACAGGAGCTGTAACTCTTGATGCAGTGATGAAAACACTGATGCAGCCGGTCTCGGGGCACATTCGGATGAAGGGTGCTTTGCAGTGCGAGCTTGGATTACCCCAAATCTTGAGTCAAAACCCGATGTGGCGACGCTCCTGTATGTGTGCCAAGGCTTGAGCGGGGCAGTAGTACTGTATGGCCCAGGAACACTTCAGAACAAGCTCTTTTGCAGGGCAACCAGGAGGTGTACAACCAGAAATGAATATGACAGACAAGCTGAAAGACTAAGAACTTAAAGGACGGAAACTACCCACACAGAATAATAAACAAGCCAGTAAGAGGGTGAGAAATATACCAAGAGATATTACCCTCAGCCAACATAGAAAAAGGAACAGAGATGAAAACACCATTACAGCAGTATTTAGTCACTCTACAGTTACTAACCGCCTAAAAAAAGAGATTATAAAAGCTTGGCACATCTTGAATGTAGAAGAAACTCCATTACCAACACCTCTATTTGCAATCAAGAGGAGAAAAAACCTCAGGGACTCCCTGGTCCATAGCGATAAAGAAAATAGCCCAGTATCTGACACAACCACCCTCTGGAACATACCGAGACCAATGGGCCATACACCATGTGCAAGCTGCACAGTTTGCAAATTTACTGAACGTACCACATCGATTGTCATTGGATGGAAATACCCCTGGCATTTCACGAATTGTAACACCACAAATGTGGTCTACTTGATACAATGTCCATGCAAGAAAAAATACATTGGAATGACAACCAGAGCTATTAAAATTCTCATTAGAGAGCATAGGTCCAACATTAGGACCAAAAAAAGAACGGCTCCACTGGTAGAACATTTTATAGAAATGAAACACACGGAAAATGATCTTGTGTGGACTGTTTTGGAAAAAGTCAAGATACCCAAGCGTGGGGGGAACATAGCAGCCCTTCTACTAAAAAGGGAACAACAATGGATTTTTAGGCTACGGAGTCATCAACTCGGCCTAAATGAGGAAATATGCTGGCAGGCTCTAGCTGTTTTGTAACAGCTTGCAACCGTAGTGAATAGATGCAATGGCTCAACAAATTGCAGAAATATTAGTCACTATACAATAACAGCAGAACTGACAATGTCCCCTACAGGTAAAGCATCCTGTTACAGTACGGGACTAAAGGATGATAACACAGCTGGAACGGACACGGCCTAGCAAGGAAGCGACCTGATATAAGGTATGAAGAGTTCATACATCACAGCTGCTTTGTTTTACGCTGGAAACCACAAAAGGAATACGGTTGGATACTGTATCTCCCGACACTTCCGGGGTTCCTTTGTAAGATATACATCTACAATAGGAGCCCGTAATTTGTATCCCCATG
This sequence comes from Ambystoma mexicanum, assembly GCF_040938575.1. Classification (NCBI taxonomy): domain Eukaryota; kingdom Metazoa; phylum Chordata; class Amphibia; order Caudata; family Ambystomatidae; genus Ambystoma; species Ambystoma mexicanum. The sequence continues at coordinate 648,400,099 of NC_090939.1, read as the reverse complement.
ACTACATAATCTCGAGTCAGCCGTATCCTCGCGATTAAAATCTAAGAGACTACATCTCCCAGCTGCCTCGAGGAAAATGGCAGTCGGCGGGTGCCGCATAATTGAGAAACATAAGACCATGAAGCCCTAAGATGCGGGGCGGTGAACCTAAATGATATTTAGACACTGCACCCGCGGGTGTACCCGAAACACCATGCCGCGAGCAAGAGAAAAATAATGAGAACTCAGGAATACGGAACCGATTGATCACGTGATCGGAACCTGTGTTTATAAACAAAAGAGCGTTCCAAGATGGCGCTTTACTCGAACCGGCAGACGAGACACAGCGTTTCCACGATATTAAGGTGAGCAAGACATAAGATTGTGGAAAGGGGTACAGAACATGAGGAGAGGCTGAATAGAATGACCCAGTTGTAAAGCCAAACAGACCCGAATTAATGTCAATACAGGCAAGCTATATAAGCGGGAGCCACGGGAGATAGACGAGATAAGAGTCGTAGGCAATGTAAAAGTGCAGCAATTTACTGTATTGTGCAGCAAAGAAAATATCAAAAAGAACAAGCGATATAGAGTAACAGATCATCACGTTAACATGCAGAGATGGTCTATGAGACATGACCATGATACAATGATCTAAGGGACCCTGTGTGTTTTTCTGTTAATAGGAGAACAACGAAAAGAACAGAAGAATCGATCCCTCATGGGTGCGTACACTCACCAGCGAAGACAGGTGAATATGTCATTTGTCCCATTTTGTCCTATAGTGTTGGGACACGGTGGGCCCGCCACGATATAGCCCACGGCCCAGATGTGTCTAGAACTTTAGAACACAAGACAATGAGTTAGCAGCATTGTTTACTTATTTATTTGGTTACAGATTCCATTCTGGAACAGACTGAGCTGAGCTTACGAACCGCTCACCGTAGAAAAGGCAGTAATATTGAAAGACTGCCCTATACAGGTAAGATACTGCTTACCCTGAGGCTGCATGGACACAGATATCCATACAACCACTTAGAAAGTACTCATAGACTGATGAGAGTTCTGTTTCCTCTCTTTTTGTGTCATTTGATCCTATAGGCGTCAGGGATCCACACACTAAGCCCACTGGAAACCCGAAGACCTCCTCCTAATCTGAACTATAATTGAAGTTGACATAGAGAATATCCAAAATAGAAGTATTCGTCCTGAAGAAAGCAGCTAATAGCTGAATCCCGCTGAAACCGGTTGACCGATCCTGAAGTGGCACTGGACTTATGATTCAGACCCCGATACCCCATATATAGAGACATAGGGGACGATTTAGAAGCAAATACAATCAAGATTTTCTACCTAACTTAGGGTTAGATGAATAGGAATGTACCTTTTTAATATCCCTCTGACTAGAGATCAAAGGGAACCAATATTGTTTTATTGCAATTCCCTGCACGTTATAAGCATTACAGACTGGAGGTGGCACTATTAAAGGCAGAGGCCGACCCCCACCACGTATGCACTTACTTTTAGAAGATAGGAAAGTGATGAGAGAGGAGAGGTAGAGGACCTCTACATCCCATTTGTAGTCGGCACATCACCTTGTGCTAGGGCTTACGGAATGGGCTATGAGGTTACTTACCCGTAGGGCTATTTTAGTCATTGCTAAGGACATAACTTGAGGAATAACTTTTTAACAAATATCCTTCTGTCAAAGTTTGTGATAAAAAATTGTGGTATAGACGGAATTTGATTACCTTTCGACTCCCATTTTTGTTACCAAAGGACAAAATGTCCAAGGAAACAGACAAAGGACCTTGTGCATGGCCATGACGGACACTAGCCACAGTCATGAGCCAAATGCGGTAAGCGCAGTATGGCTCAGTAAAAAGTTGTAAAAATACAAGAAGTAGCTTCTGCTGCCACCGATCTGTTCCTAAGCACACTTTACATTCACCAGAAAATCCTTAATGGATGACTAGGGTCAGAAAACACAAGGACCCCATAGCGCGGTACAGTAATGTACTTTGTGCAATGATAAAATGTTACCAAAAGTGGCAACAAAGTCGAAAGACTAAGAGAAACACATTTTCTCAGCACTGAAGGATGTATCAGTTTCCCCATAACAATGAGCGAAAGCCCAGGGGAGTACAGCTGAAGGCTGTGCTCCACTGGGAAAAGTCAGGTCCGGATACTGTAACAAAAGCAAAATGTTTGGGGGGGTCCACAAATCGAGAGGGAAAGTTGCCTTTCAAGAAACTTTCCCCAACATCAAGTCCTTCTATTTTTATATGAAATGGTATTCTCATTGGTCCATAGCTAGTAGACTGTGCTGTTGGGACTGGCGCAGTGCTCGGTATTGCTCTGTGCTTCTTCGTCACAGTTCTAATTTGACCTTCACATGTGTAGACGCTATTCTTCTTCGTCTCAGAGTTGTCTTGCGAGTCATATCGTTAGTCCCTACTCTTCCTCGTTCTCGTACTCCGCAAAGAGATGGAAGGATCACTTTACACAAGTACATGGATTTGTAGGGAACTACAGGACTGCAGAGGGTAGGAGGTTGATGAAGGTGGGATAGGGTTATGACTATACCATGTCTCTCCTGGGCTGTCGTCCCTCATCCCAAAAGGGGAATCCCTCCCCATGTAATCATCCCACAGTGCACCACAGCCAGGGGGATTATTGGACTGTGGCCGCACTGCCCTGGCCACATGAGAAGGGCCCTCCCCATGGGAGTAGGGACGACATGCTCAGATTCGTCACAACGCACACTTGCACCCATACACACCATTCACACTGCACTCATTCCTCCACAAGCAGTTACTCCCTTGCTTGCACTCAAACATAAATGCAAGCCTTGCATATGAACACATACAAAAATGTTTCTCTTCAGATACGCCTGCAATGCTTCCTTGTCAGCTGCTCTCCAGGCCCCTGGCTCCTGTGCTCCACATAGACAGGAACTAGGAAGCAGAACTTCCTGATTCTTAACATGGGCGGTGGAGCCGGAGAGCCGCCTCCTCGCAGCCTCCCTTGGTAGTCAGCTGCGACGTAATGGGCATTTACAGATTTTGGATGGACCTTGCCCAGGTCCTACCTTGTGTACACCCTTGCCAGCTACTCTTCTAGGCCTCTTTCCTCCTCTAAGCAGCAGAGTCCCATCACTCTCCCTCCAGAGGCACCTCCTAGGACTCCCATCTATCCAGATGCTGTTTCCCATTGCATCCTCTACGGTGGAGGAATAGGACAGATTCAGGCAGCAAATGTTGAACATATTAACCATGGCGCTGGCGGTTTTGGCCCCAGCGGCACTCTTAGGTCCCATTGAGCTTCTTGAAGCTGGCAGAGGTGCCTCTTTGGACCTCGACTGCAAACCTGCAGGCTCGGTTGCGGCTCCTCCAGAGAATTAGGCTCCATCTCGGCACTGAGTGGCTCCTCCTTCCGGGTGAGCGCACCAGCCACTCTCATCTCGGTGCTGACCTCTGCCATCGATGTGTTTTTCAAGAAATATGTCTCTTTTGAGAAGGGATAGTGAATGCCGAAGAGGTCTCTTTGACAGCAAAGAGGATGCTTTCCCATTTGGTTATGAACCTGTGTATTACAGAAGGACTGCAGGCTTCCCAGAGGAGTTCTAAGGTCAGGACGTTGATATAGCAGATTGGGGGCCAGACCTCCAAGGTCCCAGCAGCTAAGTCACTTCCCTTGCACCAGATATCCTTCCATTGTCTAACCGGATAGCCCACATGCTTTCTTACGAAAGGTGATAGCGAAGGCGGTAGGGACGTTGGGATGGTCTACCCCCACAAGGCCCAGGGTCCAGTACTACATGATGGATCTCTTGGATGTGGGTCCTTCAAGGGAGACCCTGTTGGCTTTCAACTAGGCAATTGCAGCCCCCGTGTTGTCGCCCTGGATGAAACAGCCCTCCGCCAGCAGGGTGGATCGGGACCTTGGAAAAAAGCAAACCCAACTCCATTCAATCTGTGTTTCCTCACCACGCATCCATAACCAGACAGCTTGGTGGTGCAGGCAGTGACAGCAGGCTTGAAGTCTACATCCTTCATATCCTGGTCCCCTTATACGGGAGAGCAAGAAGCTTGAATCCATACAGTGCAAGGTTTTCACGCCCGGTAGCCTGGCGCTATGCAAGGTGTTAATGCTACTTGCACCATGGCCAAGTATACATTTGGTCTATGGAATTTTGTCTCTGGTGCAACTGAAAACCTACCAGTCAATTAGATGAGGGAGGGTTTCAGCACCTTTATTAGTGGCAGAAAGGATGCTGCCTGGCAGATAGTGCAATCTGTACTTCACATGGCAGAATGTGTGACACATGCCATGGGCACAGGTTCGGTTCTGAGGAGACATTCCTGGATGTTACCTTCTGGATTCACTCCTGATGCCCAGTCTAAACATCTGGACATGCATTTTGATGGACATCATCTTTATGGGGCAAAGGCTGCCCTGAGCTTCATATTGTGTACTGGCCTACCTGCCTGCCCTGAGCTGCATATTGTGTACTGGCCTACCTGCCTGCCCTGAGCTGCATATTGTGTACTGGCCTACCTGCCTGCCTTGAGCTGCAGTTTGTGTACTGGCCTACCTGCCTGCCCTGAGCTGCATTTTGTGTACTGGCCTACCTGCCTGTCCTGAGCTGCATATTGTGTACTGGCCTACTTTGCCTGCCATGAGCTGCATATTGTGTACTGGCCCACCTGCCTGCCCTGAGCTGCATATTGTGTACTGGCCTACCTGCTTGCCCTGAGCTGCATATTGTGTACTGGATTGTGATTGTGCATTAGCTTTTGAACCTAGATTTTACCTAAGTGTGCATTAGAATGTTTACCTACTTGTGCATCACCATTTGAGCATGCTATCTACCGTTGTGCCGGTTCGCGCCCCAGCACATTGACACAGGATCACTGAAACCCCCTGGTCAATCCAACATCAGCTATGTTAACCTGGACCTTCCTCATCATGTTTCCATTCTGTTTGGTCCCTCATGGCATCCCTTGCACAGGGCTAAACTTCCGCTCCCACCCCAATGGCCTTAGCAGACCAGCATGCCCAAGACATCATCCCATCCCCTGTCCTACCCCTTTCCTACCTAACATATAAACCCTTTCCAGCCTCCCCCTACCACTGAATCTCACCGTATAGCAGATACCTCCAGCCTCCAAAAAGCAATACAGACCACCCCCTGGCATTCCTACCCTCATGAACCTTACTACTAGCAACTCTTACCCCAGCATAGGCACATCAAGACTCGCCCGACTCGGATCTAGAACACACACCTCTTCGACCCTTCCCAATTCAGGCAAAAAACAAAACAGCACCAAACCCAAACCTGCCATTCATCTCACATACACTATACCACCTACTGACCAGATCACTCCCTGCCCGAACGCCTCCTCCTCTCGCACCCTCATCAAAAAACCATGCCATACCACCGAAACAATCAAAGGTGCACTCATTAACGCGAGATCCTTAGTCGCCCATACCTTAGATATAGCCGACATCAACTCCCTCAATGAACTTGATTTCATAGCTATTACTGACACCTGGCTCCCCCCAGCCTCCGGCTCTGCGCTAGCTATACCCAATGAGTATACTATCTACCGCGTAGACAGACAAACGGCCAAAGGTGGAGGAGTAGCCATTATCGCAAAAAGCTCCCTCAACATAAGGCACATACAAAACCAATCCCTCCCATCCGCAGAATTACTCACCATCAAACTATCCACAACCCACACAAGCACAATCACCACCCACCTCTTTTACAGACCGCCAGGCCCCATACTATCCTTCAATGAAGACATAGCTCTCTTACTCTCTAACAATACCAAACCCAACTCACGTCTACTCATCCTAGGCGACTTTAATCTAGGTCTCAACGACGAGAAGGATGACAAAGCAAACACCATCGCCAACACCATCTCAGAATTAGGACTCACCCACCACATCTCGCAACCCACACACAACAAAGGTCGCATCCTTGATTGGATAGCTGATCTTAATTGCAATACCACCATCCTCTCCAACACACCATGCGCCTGGACCGACCACCACCTCATCACTTTCACCATCAACAAAGGCACTCAAACACCTGTGCCTCCACCTAATGCTCCAAGCACACTCACAAGAAATAACAAAAACATCACAGCAGAGAAACTCCTCCCTCTACTCCAACCTATCATCGACTTTTCACCCACCACTACTAACCCCACTGAACTAGTAGAGCTCTACAATACAACTATCCTTAAGGTCATAAACAATGTAGCACCACTTAAGCTATGGAAAGCCAAACCACGCGCACATCTCAATTCTTGGTTCACCCTTGAACTAAAAACACTCCGCAAAACCAAAAGACAAGCTGAATTAGCATGGAAACAGTCGCCATCCACCAATAATAAGACATCCTATGCACTGGCCTCCAATATCTATAAGTCAGTAATCATCCAGACTAAAAACAACATGTATAATGAAAGAATCTGCAACGCCAAATCCAATACCAAAGAGCTCTTCAACATCCTGAGAGACCTCAAATCCCCCTCACCCATTCCAGATACATGTAACAAATACATCTCTTGGTGGGCGAACATACAAGAAGCTCTCCTAGGCAAAATTGCCATGTTACAAGCCAAAATCGAGTCTAAGTAAGAAAGTCTCACCTTCGCTGATAACACCACCCCCTCCAATCACACCCACACCCCACAAAGGGATGACAATAACCTATTCGAATTTTCCACCATAACTACCAGAGAGGTTGAAGAAATAATCAACTCGCTGAAACCCTCCAAATGCCAAGGCGACATCTGCCCGGCCCCAGTCATCAAAGACGCAGCCAAACATCTTGCTCCTTTTATCACATCCCTCATTAACTCATCTTTCACATCCAACATAGTGCCTAACAACCTTAAGGACTCTTGGGTTCTTCCCTTACTCAAGAAGCCCACCCTAGACCCAAGTGTCCAATTATAGACCTATCACGACTGTACCCTTCCTCCTAAAAATCCTTGACAGAGTTGCCTACCTTCAGATACAGAACCACCTTGAGAAAAACAACTTACTAGGACTTAGACAATCAGGCTTCCGCCCTAAACACGGCACCGAGACTGCACTGATTGACCTCAAGACACCATTGGACAACATCAAAGACAATGGCAAACTTGCACTCGTTCTCCTCCTCGACTTATCGGCCGCCTTTGACCTGGTCAACCACGACATACTCTGCAAACATCTATCCTCTGCAGCCAAATTTTCGGACAATGCCAACGCGTGTATCCAGTCCTTCCTGAACAACAGATCCATGAGGGTCTTTGCACCTACAGCCTTTGCCAAACCAGCCCCAGTCACATGTGGCATCCCTCAGGGCTCCTGCGTCTCTCCTACACTATACAATGTGTTTACAAAACCCCTCTTCGACATACTGGACCGCTTGGGTGTCATCTACACGAATTATGCAGATGACACTCAAATACTGATCCCATTAACAGGCGACTACTCCACAGACAACACAGCACTCAACAACATTTACTCCATTATCCAAGAATGGATGGCCAAGCACGGCCTGTGCCTCAACGATGACAAGACTGAGCTTCTTCTCCTAGGCTCCCAACCCAACAAACTTGACAAACTCTACCAGTCATTCACTATCGACGGCAATAACATCTCCGTCTCCAACAGCGTCAAAACCCTAGGGATTTACCTTGACTCCTCCCGCACACTGACAAGACAGATCAACGCCATCTCATCCGCCACTGTTTACACTTGTAACCTCATCAATGCCAGCAGACCTTACCTCTCACCCTCCAACTGCACCACCTTAGCTAGAGCGCTAGTCCTTTGCAAAGTCGATTATTGTAACGCTCTATACCTGGGCACCAGCCAGAAAAACATTAATAAGCTGCAAGTTATCCAAAATAAAGCCCTTCGAGCAGCCCTGAACATACCCAAACATAATCACATCTCCGACGTCAGACGCTCATCTATACCGCAGAGAATTAAATATAAAACCCTCTCACTCACTCACAAATGCCTATCTAACCAAGCGCCCAGATACCTATCCGACAACTTCACTCACCACACCCCATCTCGTCCAACCAGATCAGCTCAAACACACTGCTTAAATATCCCCAGATACAAACTCCAAAAAGCAGGAGGCTCTAGCTTCCCTGTGCTTGCCACTAAACTTTGGAACGCACTTCCACTCGATCTTCGATCTGAACCGTCCTTTCATAGATTCAGACACAGTGCCAAAACCTGGTTACTGACCAAAGAAGCCTAGAACGCCCATCTCTACCCTATTATCGCACCTACTGCCTGCAACCCATGTAAATTCTGCCTTGTTTGCAATACATTGTACATTACCTGTAACTGTTTGATAATGCTCTAAACTTTCTGTGGTGTCCACCTACGGACCATGCTGTATCATATTGTTATGTTGTAATCAATTCAAGCACCTGGATGCCCCAGGGCCAGGCGGCGCTATACAAATAATAAACTAAACTAAACTAAGGACTTGCAGAGGTTTGACATCCAAGGCCCACGGCTATGTTTTTGAGTCTAACGGTCCATTAGCCATCAATGCCTGCTCCTTGAAGACGTTAATGTCTGATCAACATGACCTTTTGCAGCTACCTCTCCTTGGCCCACCATTGCAAAGTTTACACACCCTCTGGCAATCAACATCAGTGCCGTCCTATCCACCAGAATACAGGTTCTGGAACGCAAAAAAGGGGGCTTGTTGTCTCCATAGCTGCCCTAGGCCCAAAGCCACAGTGAGATGGATTTTGTCCTTCAGGTGGCGGAGGTGTTGCATGACCATGGCCATTTGGACTCTCCAAGTCGGTCATCGTTTATTGCATCTTTTCTTCAGAGCTCATCGGACCATACTCCTTCCTCACCTCTGGACCCTCCCCTGTTGGAAGAGGTCAATCAACCTCTGAGTAAGGGTGCCATCAAGTTGGTGCCTCATTCAGAATGAGGGCAGGGTTTGTACTCTCTTTACTTTCTGGATTCGAAGAATGACTGGGCATTCATCCCATCATTGATATGAGGCTCTTGAACTTGTACCTCCGGAAGAACAAATTCAGAATGGTTACCCTCGTCCAAATAATCCAGGCCCTCGAGCTGCAGGATTGGTTGGTGTAATTGGATTACCAGGATGCGTACTTCCATGTGTCAATCCACCCTAAGCACAGGAAGTATCTTTAGTTGGTGTTTTTTTACTTCCTACTACCAGTTCCGAAGACTTGCCATTTTAGCCATTCCTCGGTACCCAGGGTCTTCACCAAACTGTTAGCATTGTGTGTGGCTTGTATCAGGAGGGAGAGAATCCATGTCGCCCCCTAGCTGGACTCATTCAAACTCACACCCTGGACTTGGTGTTGGAACATCTGTACCGAACTTGAAGTCTGTTGCAGAGCTTCGGCTACTCCTTGAACTTCAAGAAGTCCTGTGTCTTGCTGTCCCTCCGCTTCATTAGAGCTGTCTTCGACATTTGCCTGGGCAATGCCTTCCATCAAAAAGATTAGATTGTGAATATCCTTCAAATGGTGCATGTCTTCCATGCTTAGAAGCTGGTCCTCTTTTCTGCATCATCTGGAGTTCATGGCCTCCTGTATGCTGGTGGTGCCAGAGAGTCTGTTGTGCATTATGTTGCGCCAGATGCTAGTTCCCGGGGTACATGTTCTGACCTTTTGCTGTTCTTGGAATGGATGTCTTGCATAGAGGACCCTGCAAAAAAATGTGCTGAGGAGTGTTGCTTTGGCAACTTTGGCCTCCGCTGACTGTGCTCACTGACATGTCCCTGGAGGTCTAGGGCACTCACCTGCTGTATCTTAGTGGATTCTGGTCTCTGAAGGAAGCACAGGAACACATCAATCTGTTGGTACTGTGGATGATAAGGCAGGCCCTGGTTGCCTTTCTCCCCTCAGTGCAAGGCAAGACTGTGCTGATCTTGATGGACAACACAGTGGACATACACTACCTCCACAAAAAGGGTGGTTTGGGGTAATTGACTGCAGAAAAATGAGACTGCGGTTCTGTGCTCTAGAGAATGACTATGCTTAGACAGCGGTCCATCTCTCTGGGACGGGGAACGTCATAGTGGATGCTCTCTGCATACATACTTCAGCCTCCCATACATGGGGGTCTGCCAGGAAGTTATGAAGGAGTGTTACGCTTCCAAGACCACGCTCCTGGTTCCTCTATCGGAGGTGGATTATTTCCCAACCCATTCCAAGATAACCGCTCGCCGTTCCATGGAGTTGCACGGTACGCGTTCAGGATGCGTGATATCACACCAGGGACTAAACGGTCACCAAGACCGCTGTTCCTCGCGGCTTATCACTCTGGGCCTTACTGAGCATACGCTTCCCTGTTTTCCTTGTTCCTCACTCCAGTGTCCTTCCCCCTTACCTGCATTGCTCTTCTTCCTACTTTGTATGCCTTGGGCTTATGTTTTCATCAGCCCCTGGATTCCAGGTTCCATCAGCCTCGCTCTTCTTCCCGGCTGGCATTTACCTGACTTCCAGATGCTAACTAAGGGCTCCCATCTTGTATCCTGTTGAGCTCCTGGACTACTTCCTCTGCGCAACTTTCTTATGTCTGGATGAGGCTTTTCTTTTTCCTCCTTCCTGGGGGCACACTCTGTCTCGAATGTTCCACTAGTCGGTCTTGCCGAAGTGGCTTCCTGGAGGCACAGGCCTTACCTCAATCAAACCCACGTCATCAAGCGCAAAAGGTAAGAACTGTTGCTGACGAGGAGATTATTGCCTTTTGGGGAGCTCCTTGGGTGGACCTCCTTGCTTACAGTGTGAACAGGAAGTGCAAGTTCTGCTCCAGAGAGTTACCTCTGAAAAGAACTCTGGGGGGTGGGGAGGTGCATCTTCGATCTCCTCTATACATTCCCATCCATCCCTGTCGTTCCAGCAGTTCTCAAGACTGCAGCAGTTCTGGTCCACTTTGCCCGAAGATGTTGTGCCGGTTGCTTCTAGGCATGGTCATCTGCTCACCCTAGTCCTTCCCGGCGAGGTTGGACCTGCCCTCCAACTCAGTGGGGGAGCACTCCATCCAAGCCTGAGTAGCCTGAAACCTCATGCTTTGCTGCTGAGAGCCTGAAGTATAAGGAGCGAGATTTGTAGACAATGTCCTATATGTACTCCTTTCCGTTCAGAGGCCGGGCACCAAGTCCACTTATGCCTGCAAGTGCTGTATGTTTTTGTCTTGGTGCTGGTAGAGAGGTCTGGACCCTTTTTTCTATCCTACTTCCTCCGTGCTGGATTTTCCGCTTTCGTTGGCCCGGGGGGCTAGAGGGGATCTGCAGATTGCTACTGTGAAGGGGTACCTGGCAGAGGTTAAGCAACCAGTTTCTCTTGCGCCAGTTTGTTCCTGAGTCAGGTGTAAATTTAGTTTGGACTTTTCTGATGTGAGCTCAGTTTGAGCCCCAGCATTCATGTTGATTGAGACTGCTCACTCTTGTGATTTTCCTGGTAGCGATCCCTTACACAAGATGGCACTGTCTCTTAAATCTCCATACTTGTTGTTTTCCCAAAATTAAGTGACTTTCTGTCCAGCCCAAGCCCATGTTGAAAATTAGGTCTGGCGCTGTTAATACTTATCAAAGATGAGGATTTTGTGGGAGGAACGACTAATCCGTCAGAAAGAGCATTTGCAGGTAAATTAGGTGATTGTTTTAAAAGTATTCTTCACAATTAGACTCTGATGCATGAGATATGTGGTTCTACGGCTTCTTCTGTGCACAGTGCTTTGTATCCCCACTCTCTGGTTTAACTTTGACTCCTGCACCAACGTCTCCGGGGGCCCTTCACGTAGTACTAATGTCATTGATAAAACTAGTTGATCACTTGTTTAAAGAAGGTTGCTCACATGCAGAGCTACTGATGGAACTATTTTCATTTTGCTTTGATGAGTTCAATGTCGACATTGACTGCTCCCTTCGGATTTGTTCAGGCCGTTTTGTCAACTGAGGAGGCTGTTGCTGAAACGGATGGTAAGCATGATCAAAAGGGTAATCAAAAGTATGCTCAAGTAAGTGCAACACCATTATTAATTGGAACGCCAAGTATTATTGAAATAGATATCAGTGAATGGTGCGACAGTTTAAGAGCCAATATCTCTTTCCGAGAGTTTACATTTAAATGGTGATGTAAGCAATGGCGTTTTGGATTTTTTGTATTGGACTTCTAGAAGCAGTCTTGATGTTTTGAGAACTGTTAGAAGTAGGTTTAAAAGTAGAATGAAAATCAGCTGCTTAGACAAAATCTGAGCTAGAGGAAGAAGCAGCATAAAGAATGTGTCAGTGGTGCTGAAAACCTCTCCCTTACAGTTAATTATCAATTATATGACCTTACACCATCTGCTGCTTGTGGCAAAGGGAACAAGTCAAATTAAAATGTAAAAAGAGGAGTGTAATTTGTTAGGCTAACCTAACAAACCGCATTTGAACATGCATGATATGACAGTCTGCTCAGTTGGAAGTACTTGAAGCAGAAAGAAAGAACAAGAACACATAAGTGGGCCCCGGTAAAGGTAAGTGGGTTGGGGAATTGTGTGCAGAAGTGATCTATCTGATCACTGCGCCGCACCGTAATTGGCGTCGACATTTTTGTCGGTGCAGTTACGGGCGGCGCAGTGAACACACAGATTCAGTCACCTCCTGTGAGTCAGAATTTAATTACACAAATTAATTTGGCCATAGATCTTGAAGAAGATTATACTGATGACTTTGATGCATTTTAATGATTCAAATAAACCAAATTTTACTCCAAGACAGGTTATTAGTGCAAAAGTGCAATTGCTCATTCTCTAGTAGGTTCCAGTAAAATCTGATTGATGGGTGACCCCTTTTAATTATCATGGATGCTTTAGTTGAAGAATCAAAGTGTTTACTTCTTAAATGCAGCTGTGTTGTGCAAATGTTTCATGAGGTTCTGACTTTGAGGGTCCTTGTGTATTCAGACATCGAGTTCATACTTTTTTCCAAAAGATTATCATTTTTCCTTTGTACACATGTTAAAAACACAGATGTGGTTTGATTAATACAAAAGGAGGTGGAAACATTTTGAACTTTGGTTTCTGATTTAAATGTATGTACAAATACTTCTCTTTTACAGAAGTGATCATTCTATCAGTCAATAATGATTTAGAAGAATTCCTTTTTAGGGTTAATTTTCAGGAAATTAGTAACTGTGTAAAGATTTTACTCAATTCAAAGTAAAGTGTGGGTTGGATTCAAAGGCGAAGAGAATAGTAAGGTTTGATCATTCACAATGTCCTTGATGGATACGTCTGCAGACTGGGATTGCCTACCAAAAGCACTGCAACCTTTGCCTACGTTGAGGCCCTAGTAAAAACATCATTGGAATCAATGTGATTTATTGGAACTCACAAAGATTTAATTGCTTTAAGAAGGTTCAGGAGACCCCAGAATATCTGTCATACAATATTTTTTCTTAAAGAGGTTTGACTGGTAGACCCATTACATTTAGATGGCTATCAGTGTCTGTTTAAAAATAAAAACAGCAAGGGGCTGAGGGGTCTTCGGAGAGAACTGGTTCTAGCCATTCAAAATGAATTACCGGTGGAAATATTTGAAATGTAAAATCAAAGCACATATTTAGTGCCAGGATGTGTTAGAGGGCATCATGATGTGTAGGATGTTTGGTTGATAAACGTCTATTGTCCACTGGATGCTGAAAAAAGCAGTCATTTGTGAATTCATGTTGTAATTTGTTGGAAAGTTGGACCCTCAGTTAAACATCTCATAATCTAATATTGGTGGGTTATCTAAATGGTAGATGTCCAGATATGTACGCAGGGTTGCTTGAAATAGAGGAACCAGTAATGATGGATCTTCCCTTAGCCCAGTTATTCCTTAAACATATGTTACGAGGAAAAGCTTGAGCAGAACTGCTGCATTTCGAAACCTGGTTGTGCTGAATGGTAGAACAAAAATGGTAGAGCAAAATGTGGTAGAACAACAAGTTACATCCCAGGTGCTTAAACTTGGACGTATGGAAGGACTAGATTGACCAGGAATTAAATGTTTGCAACTCCCTCTTCTAAGCTGATTTTGAGTTTTTCTAAGATCAAGGACATTGCAACCAGTGATCATGCATGTGTTACTAAATAGTGGGAAGGAAGGCACTTCTTGAATCGGTAGCATAGCAGTCAGAGAAAGAATCAAATTAATAGTCTCAGCGGAGAAACATAAATTTTATGTCGCTTTTAATCTAATCAAAAGGAGTACATTGGGGAGCCACCAGGGGGCGCCGAGATGTTTTGACGCTCCTCGGTCTGTTTCCGCCATGGATCGCCTAAAATTGTGATGTGGGCCCCCCAGCATGCTGATAGCGGTTCTGTGACCCCCGCTGCGAACTGCTGCTACCCCAGAGCACAAGTTGTGTGTTATTTTTTTTTGGACCCAGAGGTGCTGCTGCTCCTTTATGAGGACCTTCCTTGGTGGCGAGCGGGGCCTGGGAAGAGGATGTTCCCGCTGAAGAGCTCCGCGACGTGTCTCTCAGTGGCCGGTGGGGGAGGGGCGGCTGTTTTCCCTGGCGGTCAAGCCCCCCTTCTTAGAAGTGTGTTGGCGCCCTGAGAGGTGAGGAGGGGGTCCCTCATGGATCCCATGCTGATCATTGTCCCTTTCAGGAGTTTGTAGCGGGGGAGTGCGGGCACGACTTTTGGGATTCCCCCACTGTTTCCTTTCCAGTAGGGCCGCAGGCGGTGCTGTTCGTTTTGCCCGCGCTGTCGTAGCAGAGTCTGGGGGCTCTGCACGTCGGTGGAGTCAGAGCCGAAGGGGGCCGATTGTCTCTCCCGTTGGCGGCCTGCAGCTCCCGTGAAGCGGCGAGTAAGTGCCCGACCCGTGGGGGAGTGTGTCCCGCTCAGTGCAAGTTGGCTGGCGAGTGAGTCGGATTCTCCGGCACAGGAGAAGGAGGCCGGGAGAGAGCCCTCCGTCGGTGGCCCGGCCTCGAGATCCCGGACTGTTTGGCTGCTGCGCCTTCATTGTTTTGGGAGCTCAGGAGCAGCGCCTGTCCCCTGGGGGAGTAAAGGTGCTGTGTGGAACTGCTTTTCTTGCTTTAACCCCGCTTTCTGAAACAGCGCTGGCTAAACGTTTGAAGGCTTCTTACGTGGGTGCGGGCACAACCTGCTGCTTGGATTCCTGAAGGCGCCTGGGCATTCTGACTGCTCCGATTGTTGCCCTATGTAGCTCATCGCATTTATCCAGTGTGCTTCTCTCGGCCTTCTGAACATTCTAGTCCTCCCCTTCGGCAAGTAGCCCATCGGCCTTGAAACTCCTTGTGGTTGTCTGTTGCCTGGCCACTTTGCATGCCAGGTCATACGATTGTAGAGCAATAGTTTCAGCGTCCGTGTTTGCAGTCCCCCATGCCACGTTTGCCCTGCAGTGCACGCCCTGTTGGCCCCACTGTGTCCTACAGTTCTGTAGCCCTTCAAGCCATCAAAGAGCATCTGGAACAAGACAGGAGTAGCGTTGGTTGAACTGATTTCCTCCACCAAAAAAACAGCGCTCCAGGTGTTGAGAGCAAGCATTCCTTCATTCCCTGCAGTGTGGCGCTTGTGTTTTTGGGGAACTGGCCTGGTGAAGAGTGAGTGGTGCAGGGTGGCGGCGCCCCTCTGTTTGGGCACTCCTCTGAGGCCCAAAGTCGCCTGTATCGGCTTGGCCCCGCTGTCTCCTTGGCACCCCTGGTGGGAGGTTCTGCCCGGGAGTTGGTGAGGGGGGCTTTGGAGTACTGGCATTGGGGTGGAGCTGCTGATCGAGGCAGACAAGGGGTCGGAGAGGGTGATTGTTTGTGGGTCTGCCCGTCTGTCGTCCATCTAGTGTCTGCCCATCCACACGCTGATTAGTGCTACTGCTCTTCCCTGCTTTCTTCCCCTCATCTTATGGACTGGTCTCAATCTTTTTGTAGGTTCCGGCGCTCCCCGGAGCGCAGCATGGATAGGGGTGATACGCGGCCTGTGTCCCAGTCGGATCCTATGGAGGAGCAAACTGAGTCAGAATATGGCTGCTCTTTTGGAGGAGATATAAGGGGTTTTAGAGCTGACAAAAGCAAGATACTTGACTCCCTTGACAAGAAGCTAGACGCTGTTGATGATCGGGTCCAAGCTTTGGAGGCCAATCAATCGTCATCAGATCTCTTTGAAACCCAATTTGATATGCGCCTGGCGGAGCTGGAGAGAAGGGAGGAGAAGATCTCCCTTAAATTGGACGATCTGGAAAATAGGGAACGGCGCTCTAACCTAAGATTCCTGGGTATTCTGGAGCAGGATGGGGAAACGCAGTCCTACATTATGAGGGCAGTCAAAGCAATTATAAGTAACCTCTTTGATGGGGCTAATACTAGTGAGCCGACAATTGATCGAGCTCATAGAGCAGGAGGTCGTGCTGGCGCCCCGAGGTCAGTCCTTGTCAAGTTCCACTATTACTCTGAGAAGGTTAAGATTCTGGACTTAGCTCGGAAGAAAGGCCACATTGCCTGGGAGAGTTCTAAAATAATGATTTACCAAGATCTTTCGGCTTTCACTCTGGCGCGCCGGAGGCTTTGTGGCCCCTTGACTAAATGGTTGCAGTCCAAGGGAGTGCGATACAGATGGGGGTCATCCCTTTTCTCTTGCTTTTGAACTTGATGGTTATAAGTACTCCCTTGTAACGGAAGCTGATATACAGAGGGTGACGGGTGAACTCTTAGGGGACTCATATGGGAGCACTGGAATTGCGGATGGAACTAGAAAGGTCACTGAACAGCGGAAGTCCTCTCGATTTGTGGAGCGGTGCAGAGTCCGAGGTCATAGGAAATTTAGAAGGGTGACACCGCCTTCTCCGAGCCAGCCTGCCTCTTAACCCACTTGAAAAGGTTGTCATATGGTGCTCAAAGGGGTTCCTGGGATTTGTTATTCATTGGGGGGGAATCCGGGGGCCTCTTGGGTCTCTCTGGTGTTGGTTACGACCTGAAGAGGGTGGGTTAAGCTAGTGTGGTTAGTGTGTTGGTGTATGGGGGTCATGGAGTGAGTGAGTTCGAGTTGTGTGTGCGGTGGGGCATAAATTGATGTGATACTTTTGATATCTTGGGCGGCCCAGGCGGGGGCGGCCACTGGTGGCCTGGTGTGACAGCGGTTGCATGTTGCTGTCTAGCCAGGCACTCGGTAAAGGGGGGACAGAGAGGGTTTGTTTTTTGGGGGTCATGGGGGTCAGTTTGGGTTCAAGGGGTTTGGGGTGTTACTGGTCCTTGTAGTTACTTCTGTTTAGGGGGATTATTGGAGAGGCATCTGACAAGGTTATCTTTAGTGAGGTTACTCTTTCGGGGACCAATGTCTAGTCTTTATTTTTTGAATGGGTGAAGGTGAAGTCCCACTGGCGCTGGGCTCGCTGAACGTGCGAGGCCTCAACTCTGGTGGTTATGGAGCTAAACAGGTTGAAGCTTAATATTTTGTTTTTTCAAGAGACTCACTGGGTGAAAGGACAAGAACCGGTTTTGAAGGCTAGGTCTATACATAAAGTTTTTCATGCGTTGTCCAGAGTCAAGAAGAGAGGGGTGTCGATAGTGATCTCTCAGAAGGCCCATTTTACTCTTCGAGCCCAGGTCAGTGATTCTGAGGGCCGTTTTGTTATGATTAAGGGTGATTATAGAGGTTCCAAGGTTACTGTGATCTCCGTCTACGCGCCAAATGAAGCCCAAGATCTCTTCTGGTCGGAGATGAAGCTCAAAATTATTACCTTTACTGAAGGAGCCTTAATGGTAGGGGGAGATTTCAATATGTTTCTTGATTACTTGAGTAATAGGTTGCCCAGTCGCCGGGTTACGGATTCCCAGTTGCAAAGACGCCTTGTGTCTTCCTTTCAGAGCACCAACGATGATTTGGGGGTTATGGACTCGCACTCGGCCCGGGAAGGCCCTGACCCCCTTTTTACTTTTTTCTCAAAGCCCCATTTGTCTTTCTCCAGAATTGACTACATCTTGGTTGATGAGGGGCTCTACGACAGTATTTCGGAGGTTTGTGTGGAGGTGACAACGTGGTCTGACCACGACTTGGTTAAGGTCCAACTGGGGATTCCCCTGGTATTCCCAGGGCCGAGGCAGTGGACCTGTAATGACCTCCTGCTGAAGGATAGAGAGCTAGCTCAGACTATCTTGACCTCTATTGGGGAGTTTTTTGAGTTCAACGATAATGGGCAGGAGAGCCTGGAGGGGGTTTGGGAAGCCTTTAAGGCAACGCTCAGGGGTCTCCTTATTGGGTTGGGAGCGGCGAGAAAGGGGTAAGGAGGAAAAACTTCTTAGGGACAAGATTGGGGCTATCCAGCCAAAGGGTAAATTGAGATCTCAGATCTTCCCGGGGAAGTTGGCTGAGCTCCAACAGCTCAAGGCGAAGCTAGCTGCTCTCTTGGTGGGGCAGACCGAAAGGAAGCTGTCCTTCCTTAAGCAAAAGTATATGGAGAAGGGTGAAAAAGCTGACAAGATCTTGGCTTGGAGACTTCGTGGGCTTAGGGAGAGTAGGCGAGTGGAGGCTCTCACGCTTCCGGATGGTGAGCTTTGCCGCGAGGATCATGGGATGGCAGATGAATTTCGGAGGTATTATGACAGCCTCTATAAATCTGAATATAAAGGTGATTGGGCAGATATAGATGACTTTTTGGAGGCATTGCCAATTCCTTCACTACCCCTCGAGAAAGCCACCCTCCTGGAGGACCCTATTTCGCCCCAGGAGGTAATAGACACCATAGGTGCTATGAAATCAGGTACAGCCCCGGGAGATGATGGGTTCACTGTTTTTTTCTATAAGAAGTTTCATGGTGCCCTGGCCCCTTTTTTGGCCAAATTGTTTAATGGTGTTCTTGACTCGGGTCAGCTCCCGCCGTCTATGGTTTCGGCCCGTATTGTGGTGATTCCCAAGGAAGGGAAGGACCCGAAAAGTTGTCAATCGTATCATCCCATCTCCTTACTTAACACGGACGTGAAGATTTTGGCCAAGCTCAAGGCGAACAGGTTGGCGCCTCATCTCCCCGCCCTCGTACATGGTGACCAGGTGGGTTTTGTCCCGGGGAGGCAAGGAAGTGACAATATTAGGAAGTCGCTTGGGTTGATGCATGTGGTGGCCCTGACCAACGAGGAGGCATATTTGTTGTCGTTGGACTCGGAAAAAGCCTTTGACCGGGTGGAATGGGCCTACCTGAGCAAGGTTCTGGTGAAAATGGGTCTGGGGACTGTATTGCTCTTCCAGAGTGTACGGAAATCATAAATCACCAATGCAATTACGGAGCCAATACTTTGAACACAGGAAGACGCAATAACTTGCAACCACACACTCTTAGAAAATAATGAGCACTTATACGACTATTTATTCAAAGCTTAGAAGCAACCAGTGATAACATAGAAATAAATCACAGAAGAAACATAGAAATAAATCACAGTAGAAGCAAAGAATTCAAAAGGAAATACATCACCGTGAGGGTAACTGGATTCCTCATCTCGCCAGAAGCGGCTGGAAGACCCCGATAACAGCCAGGCCGAGAGCACAACAGCCCGCAGGTATGCCGGACGAAAGCGTCCCCCTCCGGCTGCTCACCTGACCGCTCAGGGGTTCCGCATAAATGCACACTTCAAAAAGGGGTGGCGATTTCTCAAACCTTCTGGCAACGCACTTGCGCATTGATGAGCAGCCGTTGGTTGCCAGCTGGGTCAACCGACAGTACCCTGAAGGAGCAAAGTGCCTCCCTCTTCCAAAAACAAGCACCACGAAAAACAGTCCCATAGCTCATAACGAGACATAACAAAGTTAGCTTTCCCAGCAGAAATGTCCTTGACTGCATACCAGGTTTGGAAAGCAGGTTTTCTTCAGCACCGTGAATCTAACTCTCAGCAAAATGCGTGCAACTTTTCACTGTGGCATGAAGTAAATATCCATCATGGCTCTCTCCGCTCCCAGAATGCACTGCGCACCAGCGCCATGTTTTAGCTCAAGCATAACAATTCCACTCTTGGATATTTATCTTCCATAGCCCAGTGGCAGAGGAGCCGGTCTCTGAAACCGACGAAACATTAAAACTAAATTAGGAATGCATTGAATACAACAACAACAAGCTTTTATGATAGCTAATATAATGCAAATGCAAGCAAAAGCGTAACGTAGTGTACCCCCAACATCAGGAATCCATGAAAATAACCAATCCCACCAATTCCCAGTATGATCTTGGGACACTTGAGAAATGAGATCCCTCAAACCTCGAATATGACTTTCAATGGATCGTGAATGGTCACTTAGATTGAAACAACACATACCTTCAACAGCGTTACACCCTAAATTATGCTTTAGCAATAGATAATCAACAGTAGCTCTGTTTTGGAAATTTGCTTTTCTAATAACTTGACTATCAAGGAGTAATTCTTCTAATGCCTGAGAAGTATGATTAAGGCCTTTGACTACTAAACATGCTAATTTAATCAAAGATTTGTAACCCCCAGCAGCTAAACCCCAAACTCCCACTAATGAAAGGGTTAATGCTAGAACCTCAGCTTCTGATAACAAATGTACATGTGAATCACAATCGGGAGATAGACCCACAGACTCGAAAGTTGACTTTTTGCCTCGAGTTATCGCTGGGTGTAAAGGGAACATCATTAGTCCTAATCGAGCTAAGGCACATGGACCTCCGGAAATGTTAGCTGGAATATAAGTGTATGTGATATTGCCACATGAAAAGAGCCATCCTGTTGGAAGTTTCACATGATTCAAATGACTGGCAGCTATCACTGTATGATTACAAGACATAGTATTATTTACACTGGTACATGTGCGTAGCACTCGCGAACATAATCGTTTCTCAAACATCGTATGATTTTGCGGTTTGGGTAAATCGAGCTGTTGGCATTTGCCAATTTCTTGTGCATTGCATGTCATAAGGTAGCACACATCACCTTGGGTTATATTATAGGTTATAACACGTGTCAAATTTCTCCATTTGCGATCGGTTTCCTGCCAAAATCTGCAGTAGAATATTGAACCAAAGAATCATTGTGTGTAACGCCGAAAATATGCTTTAGAACCGGAACTGGCATCGGCACTGCTACTAAGCACGTAGTTAGTAAGGCTTCAGCATTGGGCACATCAGTAAGACAAAAGTGCGTTATGTTGAGCACCTG
Organism: Ambystoma mexicanum; assembly: GCF_040938575.1. Taxonomy (NCBI): domain Eukaryota; kingdom Metazoa; phylum Chordata; class Amphibia; order Caudata; family Ambystomatidae; genus Ambystoma; species Ambystoma mexicanum. The sequence continues at coordinate 648,378,947 of NC_090939.1, read as the reverse complement.
CTATGCCAGTATATCCACATATTCTCCGTTTGTGTAATCATGGGAGAATGTTTTCGCCGTCCTGAAGATGCCTCTCGCATGACTGGCATCAAGGTTGTTTTCACTTGCTCCTGACGTGTTTGCCGCATTTCACGAATCCATGTCTTCGGTCTGGCTGGCTTTTCGGCATCGGCATAAGGCTGCTTTTGGACAACATTACTCATCACTATCCGTATCCCCTTGATCACTGGCACAGATGTGAAGTTGGTAGCAGCATGCTGTTTAACTCTCCCAAATGGAGTCCATTTAGTACCACAATTACACAGGCCGGACACAGGATCTACAAGGCAAATCCAGAAAAGAGATATCAGTGTTGTACATCACTCTCTCAGGTAACATTTGTTTGCGGGCACATATTGCCATTTCTTTCTACCGGGCTCCATGACTAAAACTACTTGGTCTTTGCCTGACGCAATGACATCTGCGGGCACTGGTGGGCCACTTGGCCTTTCCACCCACACCTTCGCACCCGGTACCATACTGTCTGAAGAGCCAAAACCACGATCCCCACGGGTAGTTAACACTGTAGGAGGCTGCCCCTTCTTAATCATGGACAACTTAACGGGAATGATAATCAATTGGGCCACCCGATCACCCTTGTGGATCGATAACAATTGGTCCCCACTATTCATCAGGATGACTTTGATCTCGCCTTGGTAATTAGCATCAATTACCCCTCCCAACACTTGAACTCCCTTCAATGCTAGGCCAGATCTAGGGGCAATCCATCCCATATGCTCTGAGGGAATTTTTACTCCAATCCCTGTTTCAATTACAACAATACCTCTTGGGTCTAATCTGATTTCTTCATGGGAATGCAAGTCTACTCCTGCTGACTCTGGAGTCACCTGCTAGGGAGCTAAAGAACCCGGGGTAAATTCCCAGTACAATAGGGTTTCTCTGACTGAATTGGGTTGAATCTGTAAAGTAGGAGTCATTAGCCACATCAAAGGAGTTTCATGCTCATTCACAGGCCTATTGTTTAACACTTGCACCGCATCAAATGCACGATCACGCCAGCCTGCCAAATTACCATCTCCAGATTTGCGCAGCTGTTCTTTCAACAACCCATTCATTCATTCAATCAGCCCTGAAGCGGCAGGGTAATAAGGCACATGGTATAGCCACTCAATGCTCTTTTCCTGGCAATACTCCTGTATCAGTTTGCCTTTGAAATGTGACCCATTGTCACTTTGAATTTGCAAAGGCACTCCGTAATGTAATATGATCTGATCTAACAACCTGATGGTGTTCAGTTGTGTTGCACGCTTGCACGGCAAAACCATCATATATCATGAATATGTATCCACAATAGTGCTTGCATACTGACAGCCTTTGCTGATTGGCATGGGACCGATATAATAAATCTGCCAAATTTGACCTGGTAGTTTTCCTCTTCGCAATGTACCCCGAACAATCTGAGGGATAGGTCTATGCTGTTGGTGTTGGCACACTGGACATTGCAAAATGATCGTTTTCACTACCTCTAAAGGAATACTGATTCCTCGAGCTTGTGCCCACCTGATAGCCTATTCTCCAAGGTGCCCACATTTCCGATGAGCCCATTTGGCCAAACCCTCCAAACCGTCTTCCTGAGCCTCCGCATCCACAGATGAAAACTTGGTGTGTTCATCTGCAACAGAATTAAACCAACGTTCTAATGAGTCTGTGGCACAATGCGCGTCCACATGATACACAGTGACTTCACTTTGTGATAACATTTCTGCAATATCTTGCCACAGTTCTTTTCCCCACAACTCTTTTGAATGAATCTTCCACCCATTCTTTTGCCAGGTTGGCAACCACACCGCCAATCCATTCGCCACTGACCATGAATCTGTGTACACATGACATCGACCAGGGGTCTCTTGTTTCAATGCTTGGTAAACTGCGTAAAGCTCTGCAAACTGACTGCTCTTCCCTTTCCCTGGCGTTGTCAACATCTTTTTTGTCTTGGGATTGTACGACACTGCTTTCCAGTATCTCTCAGTTCCCACATATCGGGCTGAGCCATCCGTGAACCAGGCATGCTCTGTTTGCTCCACGGTCAAATCGCTGTAAGGTATTCCCCATTTCACGGGAGACCCGCGTTTTTCAGGCACTTCCGGTGGTATGTAATCTGAGGGCGGTATGTTAGCTACTTGCTCATGTAATTTCGCAACTCGACCCTTGCCTGATTTGGCTCTGTCTTGAATGTACTATTTCCATTTAATTATGCTGGCTTCTTCTTGAGCATGTCCTAGTCTATGCGTTTTAGGAGAGCTCAGTACCCATTTCATGATTGGTATTTCTGGCCTCATCAATACATCATGGCCCACCGCCATTTGCTCGGTATCAACAAGGGCCCAATAAAATGCCAGCAACTGCTTCTCAAACGGAGTGTATGAGTTGCCAGCATCGGGCAATTTACGACTCCAAAACCCCAATGGCACACGTTTCCTGTCCTGTTTCTGCCACACACTCCAGTTAGCATAATTGTCTTGTACAGACACATTCAGTTCCACTTCGCCTTCCTTCAATGGCCATAAATCAAGCACCTGCTGCACGGTGTCTTTCGCCAACTCAAATGCTTTCTGCTGCTCTTCCCCCCACTGAAACTCATATTTCTTGCATGTCACCTTGTAGAGGGGGGCCAATATCTGCCCTAAATGGGGAATGTGCTGTCTCCAGAACCCAAACAGCCCTATAAACTGCTGAGCTTGCTTTTTCATTGGAGTGGTGAATTCAAGTATTTTCTGTCGGGCTTTTGGCACCATTTCTCGATGCCCATGATGCCACTGAATCCCTAGGAATATCACTGTTTGAGCTGGGCCTTGAATTTTATTTGGGTTAATCTCCCACCCTTCCTTCTTCAATCCTTCCATTATGACATTTAACTGACTTGGCACACTGTGCTCATCCTTGCCCTGAATCAGAATGTCATCAATGTAGTGAGAGATTTGTATGTCAGGTTTACACGGTATCTTGTCTAAGTGCTCTGCCACCAGCCGGTGACAGATAGTCGGGCTATGTATGTACCCCATAGGTAACCTTGTAAAGGTGTACTGACGCCCGCTCCAAGAAAATGCAAACTGCTCTTGGCACTCTTCAGCAATTGGGAAAGAGAAAAATGCATTGGCTAAATCGATCACTGCATACCACGTCCCCTCAAACTTTTGGACATTCTCAATCAAGGTAATGGCATCTGGGACCGCGGGCACTAAGGGAGGAGTGTGTTTATTCAACTCACGGTAATCCACCGTCATCCTCCACGACCCATCCCCCTTTTTTATAGGCCAGAGAGGATTGTTCCATGCAGTGGTGATAGGGCGTAACACACCCGCCTCCACATACTCTTTGATGGTGTCTGAAATGTCCTTATGCCCCCCAGGGATGCGGTATTGCTTCATTGCTACCCGCTTGGTTGCCACAGGCACTTGCACTGGGGGCATCTTCAATTTGCCTATGGTAATGGGTGTACAGATCAATGCACTCACCCCAAACTGGTACGTTTTACCTCCAAGTCAACCCTTCCAGAATGTCAAAGCCAATTATATACTCGGGTATCGGGACAATCAACACTTGGTATTTCTGCCTATTCAAATTGCTTATTTTCATCTCCACTTTCGTTTGTACTGCGGGGGCCTCATTTCCCCCGAGACCTGTAATAGTAAATTGTTTGCCTTTAAATCATGCTGGATTGCCATGAATCAGAGAGGCCTCCGCCCCGGTGTCTATCAATGCTCGCACCCCTTGCGTATTTCCTGGCCCCCAAAAAATCTTAACATCAACATGGGGCCGCCTATCAACTTTTATGCGAGCAGACGCTGCCGGAGCTTGGACGTAGCCCTAGTCACATTTCGAATGACTGTGACTTGACTCCGCCTCTAGCATTGCACTCACCACCTTTCTCAAATCAGCGTATGTTGGCTGGTACGGGGAAGGTGTCCCCATAGACCCTTCTTGTTCTTCCGCAGGAGGAGCGGAAGGTGAAGTGTTCCCCTGTGGCTTGGTTACTACCTGTTTCTTATCTTGTTTATAGCGCTCTTTGGCTGCAAGTCCTCTCTTTTTTCTATAATTCATACTTTACTTGGGTTTCAATGCCATCAATCTCTTCTCGTGGCACACCGTCTTTTAACAAAGCCAGAAACATGTCCTTTCGGGACACTCGGGAGTCTCTACTATCTTGCCTCCTGCATTCAGTTCTTCTCTCACTACGCCCCTCTCTCTCCTGTGGCTTGTCATCACTCTTGTCCCACTCCCCTAAATCTGCAAGTTGCCGAATGGCATCCACTACCTCATCAGTGGGTTTGCCCGTCATACCTATGAGCAAAGTCATAATGACACTTTTGTATGCGGGTGGCGCAGTTCTAATCACCATGTTTCGAGTTGAAACTGAGAGTGGCACGGCCCCCATGTGTCCTGGAGCATCTACGTGAATTGCCTCTTTCATAGCATGCTCTCTGACTTTTTGAATTGACTCTCTCAAAGTATACCACTTTGTTTTTTCACTAGGCCAATCTGTGGTAATGGGGTATTTACGGTTACATGCTTGGGCTGCTAGGTGCAACAAAGACACCTGTGCATCTTGACCATTGTCATCAGGGGGCGGCCCTGCCCTTAGGACCTCCTGTACATTGGTGTCAGTTGATAAGGGTAGAAAACACGGTGAATCCATGGAATCTACCAACAACCCTGCAGCGCCCCCATCTAGCAATCTCACTATCCATGTCAATAACGGTTCCCCTGATTTTTGCCTGAAACGGGTAATAATTTCCCCAACCTCCTGCTGGGTGTAATCCTCCAGCGTGGTTAAATCCACCACTCCGCCTGCAGGATTCTGCGGGTGGGGTCTGGCTCGCCGTCATCTAACGGGCTTAGCCGCAACTGTTTTCTGCTTCATTTCCATTTTGGGGTCGGACTACTCTCTAGACTGGTTGAGTCAAAAATATCACCATCCCACTTATCCGGATCCCAGTCCACACCAGCGGTAGCGATTACATCTGCCACCTTTCTTTTGTTGACCCCTCCCCTTCTTTTCCTATACTTATACCGGGCTACTCTGACTGCTGCCCTCTCGGCCACAGCCTGATATGTGTCAGCCTTATCTTTAAAAAGTTTCATTTGAATCTGCTGCATTAACGCAGTCTGGCTTTCTGCAGCCAACTCTCTTTCTAATCGCAAAACCTCATTTTTTCATTTCCACCTTCATTTGATGTATTTTCCTATAAGCATGCAAAAGAACCCAACCTCGCCTACCTAATGCAGCACATTCTCTGCCACGTTCCACTGGAACTTGTTGCAAGCATACCATTACATCAGACGGATCAGAATCTCCTAATCCCTGATCCCATGTTTCACTTAGCCCTGCACCGCATGCCCACGCCTGGGCCAATTTATCATATGGACTCTTAGTCCAGCCTGGAATGATAACATCAGAACATTCACTGCCAGCAGTAACGCTCTTTTTCCTGAACAAACTACTCATTATTGCAAACAAAACAAAACCTCTTTATATCTATATATTTTTTTTTCTTTCTTTCCACACTGCAATCACTCCCACAAGCACGCACACACCGGCAAAAGGGGAAAAAAAAACAACTGCACTGTTCAACCCTCACTGCCAAATTACGTTCGCTTGCAAGGTAACCGAATAACCGAATCCTATCTACGTTCAAACAGATTCTTGAATATTTGGAACAATTCATCACAAATATCCTGTTTGTGACGCCAAAAATGTATTGCTCTTCCAGAGTGCACAGAAAATCATTAATCACCAATGCAATTACGGAGCCAATACTTTGAACGCAGGAAGACGCAATAACTTGCAACCACACACTCTTAGATAATAATGAGCACTTATACGGCTATTTATTCAAAGCTTAGAAGCAACCAGTGATAACATAGAAATAAATCACAGAAGAAACATAGAAATAAATCACAGAAGAAGCAAAGAATTGAAAAGGAAATACATCACCGTGAGCGTAACTGGATTCCTCATCTCGCCAGAAGCGGCTGGAAGACCCCGATAACAGCCAGGCCGAGAGCACAACAGCCCACAGGTATGCCGGACGAAAGCGCCCCCCTCCGGCTGAAGTCTCACCTGACCGCTCAGGGGTTCCGCATATATGCACACTTCAAAAAGGGGTGGCGATTTCTCGAACCTTCTGGCAACGCACTTGCGCATTGATGAGCAGCCGTTGGTTGCCAGCTGGGTCAACCGACAGTACCCTCAAGGAGCAAAGTGCCTCCCTCCTCTAAAAACAAGCACCACGAAAAACAGTCCCATAGCTCATAACAAGACATAACAAAGTTAGCTTTCCCAGCAGAAATGTCCTTGACTGCATACCAGGTTTGGAAAGCATGTTTTCTTCAGCACCCTGAATCTAACTCTCAGCAAAATGCATGCAGCTTTTCACTGCGGCATGAAGTAAATATCCATCATGGCTCTGAGCGCTCCCAGAATGCACTGCGCACCAGCGCCATGTTTTAGCTCAAGCATAACAGGGACTAAATTCCGGAGTTGGATAGCAATTTTGTACAATGGTCCTTCGGCCAGGGTGTCAGTCAATGGTGTGTCCTCATCCCCTTTTTTTCTCTCCCGGGGCACTTGCCAGGGGTGTCCGCTCTCACCCTTGTTTTATGCGCTGGCAATTGAACCTCTAGCTATAGCGATTAGAGAACATAGGAGTATATTGGGGGTCCAGTGTGGTGATCTGGTCTTTAAACTCTCGCTTTTTGCTGATGACCTCCTGATGTATGTGACTAATCTTAAGCAATCACTTCCGTGTCTCTTCAATCTTTTGTGCACTTTTGGTTCCTTCTCTGGGTTGAAAATTAATCGTACAAAGTCGTGTTTGATGCCGATGGGCAGCACTGATTTTGAGGTGGGGGAGAGAGGGACCTGGGATTGTATCAGAGTCGAGCGGGAGGCGACACTTTACTTGGGGGTTTGGATCCCGAAAGACCTGAAAAAGCTTTTTGAGGTCAACTTCCCTCCAGTTCTGGCGAGGATTCGCGCTGATCTCCGGCACTGGTCTTCCTTGACACTGTCTTGGTTTGGCCATATGGTGTCGATCAAGATGAATGTTCTTCCTCGTCTCCTTTACTTGTTCTCCTCCCTCCCGGTTATTGTCCCAGAGTCTTTCTTTAGGGATCTTCAGTCTGGGGTGGTTCGCTTTGTCTGGAGGGGAAAGAAGCAGAGGGTTAGATACGATACCTTAACTCTCCCTCGCTCGCATGGGGGCTTCGGCCTACCTGATTTTTGTCGGTACCATAAGGCGGCTCAGTTAAGGGTGTTCCTTGAGCACTTGAGGGATGAGATGAGAATTTATTGGTCATATATTGAGGACGTCCATGTCCATCCCAGAAAAGTGAGGGACCTCCTGTGGGCAGTGGGAACCCCCCTTCCTAGGGCAGTGAAAACACATCCCACCTTGTCTGTGCTGTGGTCGCTGTGGAAGAGGGATAAGGGGAATGCTTCCCTTTCTTCTTGGCCCTCCCCCCTGTCTTCGGTGTGGGCTCCCCCATTCGATTTGGGTAATAGAAACCTTCGGGGGACTCAGAGATGGTCGGATGGGGGTCTGGAACGTGCATCCCAGTTATTTAGGCAGGGTGTGTTCATAGACTATGATAGCCTGGTGGATTCTCTGGACGCTCCTTCAATTTCTATTTTTGACTACTTAAGAGTTAAAGGTATTATGACCGATCCCCAGTGGGTTGAAGACCTAACCTGCCCCCACACTCCGCTGGAGAAGGTGATAATAGACTCCAAGAGTAGGAAAGGCTCCCTTTCTAAAATTTACAATGTGTTCATCACGGCAGATGTAGAGCCTAGGCAGACCTTTATGAAGCATTGGGAGGTTTGGGTTGATGGGGAAAAGGTGAGGCTACTTGGGCGGCCATTTTTAAGGTCCTTTTTTCGGGTTCCCTGTACACAGCAGCATCCAGAACATAATTTCAAGATGCTGCATGCGTGGCACCTTTTACCTGAGAGAATTGCCAAAATGTACTCTGGGTCCTCCCCGCTCTGCCTGAGAGGTTGTGGTCAACGAGGGTCCTGGTTTCACCTTTGGTGGGGATGTCCTTCTGTCCAGTTTTTCTGGTCTGAACTCCTGAGCTGGCTTAAGGAGATTACGGGAGCTGTCCTTCCCGTGCGGCCCCTTGTGCTTCTCTTTGGTGTGTTGGTCTCGGAGGAGGGTGCTAAACCTTTGTCCCGGGTGGTTCAGGCCTTGTTGCGAGCGGGGAGGCTTGCCTTGGCTCAAAAGTGGAAATGCCCAGTGGTGCCTTCTAAAGCTGACTGGTTAGCTAAACTCTGGGTGATCTTTACGTATGAGAAGCTTTCGGCGATCACTCACGACACCATGAACTCCTTTTTGCAAGACTGGATGTTGGTGCTGCTTCATCAAGATTGTGAATCAATGAGACTTTGAACGATGGGATCTGTCATCTGCCTTTGACATTTGTGAGGCCATCTGGGGAGTCGCTGGCTGTCCTTTGTTTCGATGACTTGAGCCCGTTGTGCCAGTATTGACTGTATATTTGGTCCCGATTTTGTGAAATGTCTTGCTCTCCTTCGTTACTTTGGGTATGGTTTGGGGGTGGGAAGGGTGAGGGGGGGTGATGAGGTGGGGTCGGGTTTGGAGGTTCCTTGTTTTTGTTTTTTTAAATGTTCCTGTACAGAGCTTTGTTTGTTGAAAATTGTAAATGCTCAATAAATATTCATGTGAAGGAAAAAAAGGAGTACATTTAAGTGGAGAATGTGTCTTTGGTAGCGGCTGGTTGTTTCCAATCACCTTTTCTGGCACCATTGTTCCTTGGACTCTTAAGTGGCAATTTAGCACTGATAACTGAATAATTGCGTCCTATGTCTTCCTCGTAATGATTATGATCACGCTACAAGAACAAGAAAAAAGCTTTGTTAATGGGCATTTGTATAGCGCCTTTCACTATTGGCATGTTCTCAACGCACTGTAGGTTAAACGTCCTTGTGGACCGCAGTCCAGGTATGTGTAAATGGTCAGAGAAAGAAATAGTGATTGTGTGCACTAGGAATGTTGCAGCTAGGTCGGATTTATTGTGGAGGATAGCTGCATTCTAATGCTGGCGGTGGTGTTCAGAGTATGTGCGACAGGTAATATGTCTACAGGTAGGCGGAATATGTTGTGGGGCCAGCTGTATTCTAATGAATGTGGTGATGTGTAGTGAGTAGGGGTATGTGGGATTATGTGTGCAGCTAAGCCGCTGAGCTACATTCTAATGGTCATTGTGATGCACAAGGTGGTAAAAGATTGTGTGCAGCTATACCGAACTTATCGTGGGGAAAGCTGCATTCTAATGGTCATTGCGATGCACAAGGTGTTAAAGGTTTTTGTGCAGTTGGACCGAATTATGGATAGATTTGAGGTATGTCAGTAGATTGGAGCTTAGTGGGAAGAAACCTATAGATCTTCCTTGTACATTTAAGCAAAAACAATCCAACAGCAGATCATGTTAAAGGTCCTGGGTTCCAAAGACAATGTTTTTTGATCCAGTTTATCAAAGGGAGATAGTGGAAAATGTACAACACAGTCAAATCCTATTTCTACTTTGGTGTGTGTGTGCATCTCCGCTAAGTTTGGTCTTATTAACGATTCTGTTCTAATAAAGTAGTTATTCAAACTGATGACCTGGACTTCTACCTTTTCGACAATAAAGATTTCAAAGTTAATATCTAATCTTAACAACTCTAGAGCTCCTGTTTCTGACAGTCTTACTTACTAAATTGGTCTTGAAGGTATCTATAGTGTCATGGTTAACATTCCTTTATTTAACAACTTTTTCCATGAATCTACCATTCTGACAAACTGGACGAAATCTAATATCCCTATATTTATAAAGGTTTTAAGTAAGAATCCATAAAGTCACCGTCGTTTGCACTTTTGGACATGACTAGCAAAATATTTGCTAGTACGCTACTAGATGAACTCAATGATTCAAGTTCCCCAGGTTTTAGGAAAGGTATGGGAACTTCTCTCAACCGTTTGATTCTTAATCGTTTAAAATACTCTGCTTTAACTGCCTCAAGTCCACCACTTTATGTAGCATATCTAATTTTGACAGCTGCCTTTGACACATTTGGCAGAGACTTATTGTGGTGAAAATTTTGTAACTGTGCTATACCCAAGGGGTGTATGAAATGAATCATGCTTTTGCACGTTTATACAGATTAGACTGAGCTCGGAGGTCGTTTGAAGAAATGTACATGTAAATGGGCCTAAACAAGGTATTGTTTTTGCTGAATGTGTATTTAATTTTTACCTCACAGATCTTCCAGGGTTCTTTACTAAGATGAGAAATTGCCCCCTTCATTTATTTTTTTAATGTATTTATTCATTTGTAAAGCGCAAAGCCCAGAGGCAGCTAAGCGCTATGGCAAGCTTAAGGATATGGTTTACAGTTTTACAAATCTTAGGGGGCATAGGCCAAACGTTTCATGTTACATCATAAACAGTATATTTACATAGGATTCAGTCTAGCAAGCAAGGTATCTAGTGATGTAGGTCGGACCTGAAGAGTAGGGTTTTTAGATTTTTTCTGAAGGACCAGAAGGAGGTATGATTTCTCAGTTGGAGTGGGAGGGCATTCCACAATTTGGGAGCTAATGCTGGGAAACTTGAGCCCCCCCCCCACACTTTTTGTCTTCTGATCCTAGGGGTGGTGAGCATGTTGATGTAGGCAGAGCGGGTTGGTCTATTGGAGTCAGTTTTATGGATGAGGTCACTAAGTTATTTTGGGGCCTTTTTTTCAATGCATTTGTGCGTAATCGTTAGAATTTGGAATTTGATCCTGTAGTGGACAGGGAGCCAGTGGATATTTCTTCTAATAGCAGAAATATGGTGGTTTTGGGATGTTTAGTGCAGCTCTTATAGCGTTATTTTGTACTGTGCCATTTTTTGATGTTTCTGATGCTAGTTCCGGCAAAGAGGGAATTACAGTAGTCGATTCTAGACAGTATCAGTGCCCTAGCCAAGGTAATGGTATTTTCTGTGGAGAGGAATGGGCGGCTGGCTCTCATCAGCTTGGCCATGTAGGCTGCTGATGAGACAGCAGCATTGAACTGTCTGTTTAATGTGAGGGAGGAATCGATGTATACCCCAAGGGTTTTTATTTAATTGGCTACTGGAATGATATTGCCATCGATAATGAAGGTAGAGCTGGGAGAGATTGCCAAGTTTTTTTCTTTTCAGTGATGATAAGCTCAGTCTTATCATCATTGAGGCACAGTTTTTTAAGGGCCATCCATGCTTGGATCGCAAGGTAGATTTTGTTTAGGTTATTGGAATCTGTGGTATAACATCCTGAAATTGGTATAAGAATTTGGGTATGATCCGCATAATTTGTATACGTGATACCCACATTGTCAAGTTTGTCAAACAGGAGCTTGGTGAATGCGTTATAAAGTGTAGGTGACACACACAAACCTTGTGGTACCCCACAACTCACCGGGACAGGTTGGGCTGCTGCAGTGTCTGAGAAGACCCTCATGGTCCAGTTGGATAAGAAAGATTTGATATATTCTGGAGAGAATCGGGCCACAGTCTCCAAGTGTTGGCAAAGGATGTCATGGTTGACTAAGTCAAACGCTGCTGAGAGATCGAGCAGCAGAAAGATACATAGTTCTCCTTTATCTATGTAATGGTCCATTTGCGTTTTCATATCTAGCAAGGCTGTTTCGGTGCCATGGCCGGGCCTGAAACCTGATTGTTTTAAGCCTAACAGATGATTGTCTTACAGATATTTTTGGATCTGCAGATAAGCTGCGCGATCAAGTATTTTAAGTAAGAAAGGAACTGTAGTAATTGGGCGAAAATGTGTGGGTATGTTGGGATCTAAAGTGGGTTTTTTGGGCAATGGTAGAACCCAGGCTGATTTGAGATCATTTGGGGCTGAGTTGGAGACGAATGAGTTGTTAATAAGGCTAGTAACAAAAGGTGCAAGTTCAACAGCACAGTATTTTACCAATGTTACGGAGCAAATGTCACCTTTACATCTTGAGGGCTTTAGGCTTTTGATGATGTTGATTGTATCTGTGGTTGTGAATTGGGAGAATGTGAATTTGGTTACTTCAGCAGTACCCAGGGGGGTATGTGTAGTCGAAGGGGTTGGATTAGGTTTGATTTTAGATTTTTTTGTTCTATTTTCAGTTGTAATAGTGAGATTTTGTCCGCAAGGGCATTTTGAATATTAGTGTACCATAATTCATCTTTAGTCGTGTGGTCTGGGGTGGGTGCTGAAGATTCCAATTCACGTAGAATAAATAGCTCTCTAGAATTGGATTGAGTGTTGGATATTCTCTGGTTGTAGACTTCACTTTTGGATTTAAGGATTTAATTCTTATAGTTGTTGGCTAAGGATTGGAATTGTTTTTTATTGGTTTGAGTTGGCGATTTGATTAATTTGTTTTCCGCCAATCTTTTTAAAGCACGCAAGGCTTTAAGTTCAGGGGTGAACTATGGATTATTGTGAGTTGTTAGTTTTATTTTTTTATTTTTTAGCGGGGCAATTTTGTCAATGGCTGCCATCATGGTTTCGTTATATTGGCTGACCAAGGTAGAAGGGTTACTATCCAGGTGAAAAGGATCGAGGATTGGGATGAGTAGTGGTAGCATATTATCTCTGCTGATGTTTTTAGAGTTTCTAGAGGGGGCTGTGTTAGTTGGTAAAGGTTGTGTCAGGTTCTTGGTGGTGATGGTGGTGGAGAAGGTAATGATGTGATCAGACCAGGGCGATGAGATCATGAGTGGGGGCTGAGATTCTTTGTGTAAATCCTATGATATCTATGGAGTTGGAAAGGAGGTTTGCATGGATATATAGAGGGTCGTACAGACCAAGATTGAAATCTCCCATGATGATCACTTTAGAATGGGGTTTCATATTATGTGATAGAAGTGTTGTAATATAATCTTCAAAAGTGGCGATAGCACCTGGGGGCCTATATATGATATGGATGGTGAGTGTACAGGTGGGTGTGAGGGCAATTTTTAAAGTGATTACTTCGCCAGAAGTGATTCAGGGGCGATTCTTATATTCAAGGCTTCTTTAGCTATTAAAGCAACTCCTCCACCTCTTGTGGTAGTTATATCTTTTCTGTAGATAGTATAACCTTCAGAGATAGCTAGGGAAAGCAGGGGACCTGAAGCTGCATGGAGCCATGTTTCCGTTACTGCTAGGAAATCTAGGTCGTTTGTTTTTATAGCATCTGCAATGTCCAAGGCATGGGCCGTAACGGATCTGGCATTGGTAAGGGCGCCTTTTAATGAGATTGTGTTAGTGACGGTGGGCTTGGCAGGAATCTTGTCGATGAGTTTGTTTTGTAGTTTGTTGGGTTGAGGTTGGACAGAACGAGAAGATAATCTATAGTTTCTCGGACATCCCCTGATAGGTTGTGTTGGCCACAGGGCAGTTGATGTTTGAGTGGCAGGTGGTGAGGCAATGGCTGTGATAGTTTGACTCTGCGGTGGTTTAGCATTGTTGAGTAAATGATTATGTTGGTTGGAAGTAGGTGTCTGTATTTTGTCAGGTCGTGGATGGAGGGCCCGAGAGGGTAGTCTAGAGTTTCTCAGAGGGCCACTGATGGGTTTTGTAGGCCATGGAGCAGCTAAGGTTTGAGTGACCGAGGGAGGGGCTAGTGGTGTAGTTGTGTGGATCCACTGTGATCTAGTGGATAGCTGTAGGAGTCTTGTAAGTGCATCTGGAGGTGATGAGGTTGGAGGAAGATCGTGAGAGGCAAGGTTAGGGTTGCCACTAGTCTTAGACATAGGAGGGTTGTTGATAATAAGTGAGAGGGTGAGTGGGGAAAGGTGCTGAAGTATTAAGGAACGGTGTGGGGCAAGGGAGAGGATGGTGCCGAGCACAATGGAGGCGAGCTAGACCTTTACCTAATAGGATGTATGCGCCTGTGGAGCAGTGAATATGCATAGCTGGATGCAATGTGGGCATTTTATCCCTATGGTAATTGGCTGCTGTTAACAGTATGGAGAACAAAGTTAACAGTGTAAGTACTAACATTTCCACAGTTTCACGATGATATTTTATAAGCATGACTGATAGGTTAAATAATAGAGCCAAAGTTATGTAGATAAACAGTACAGGTCTGCGGTGATATGCGTTCAGACGACGCTGCAAAGCTGGTATAATAATACTATTGCATAACAAGGTAAAAATATGTGAGGTATATATTTATAGGACTATGCACAGTTTCGCTATGGCAATACGGTGCGAGGTAATAGAGTTAAATAAGGAAAATAAGTGATTGTCTAGGAAAAACTAGTTACAATGTTACAATGGCAATAAGATGCAGATAAATACGGCGTGGAACCATAGAACGCAATTCAATCGTTTGGACATATATCAATAGCAGATAATATAATGGCATATAGTCGAGTGAAAATGGGCTGTTTAAAAGCAGACAGTCACTTAGAGTTGTTGAGGCGTTTGGGATGGGTGCTGTAAGGTGCAGCTTGGCAGCATTAACAAGTTTCAGCATGCCCATGTTCGTGGATAAGGCGCTGATGGGGGTGACAGTTGAGCAATGAGTAAAGGTGGAGGTGAATTTCAAAGTTTCTCATAAGCAGTGCTGGCTTATCTCAAATGAGTGCAGAGGGGATGATAATTTCTCTGCAGGAGCAGGGGGCAGGAAAGTCACGTTGCTGGCACACGAGTGAGAGGATGGATCTGTTGGTTACCACAAAGCGCATGCAGCCTTAAACACAGTAAAGGCATGTAAATAGGGAAGTGCTCACTTACCATAGGTGCACACTATTGCAAACGGGGGTAAACATGGCCATGGCATCAACCATGGAAGAAGCAGACCTAGACAAAAAAGTTGCCCTACTTCATACCTGGATCGCAACAACCCTAGACGACATCGCCAAAGAAAAACCCATCACCCCATCACGTAAGAAAACTACACCAAATGGTTCACCCCACTACTCGACGCCATGAAAAGAAAAAAACGAAAACTAGAATCTGAATGGAGGACCAACGACACCACCGCAAACCAATTGAAATTCCTACAACAGATCCGCTCATATAAAAAGGAAATACAAAAAGCGAAGAGGAAACATTAACACCGAATCTTCAGAGCACCAAACGCTCAAAAAGAACTATTCAAAATCATAAACGAAATAAAAAACCCACCAGGCTGCAACAACACGCCAATTCCATCGATGAAACTTTGCAAAGACCTCGGAGACCACTTCATAAACAAAATAACCTCCATCCAACACACCATACAAAACAGACCAAGCGATCACAGCTCAAACCCCACAGACACCGACGAGGAACACGCAAACAAACTACGAAACTTCCCAGAAATATCAGTTGAGGCTTTCGTCAAACTGGTAAACCAAAGCAACAAATCAGGCTCACCTGAAGACCCTTGGCCCCCGGACATATACAAAACAATTCTAAAACAAGGAACCCCCATGGAATACCACAGGAACCTCCTCAACCTCTCAATCTCAACAGGTAAAGTACCACAGGCCTTCAAATCAGTTTACATCAAGCCGCTACTCAAAGACACAACAGGAAACGTAGAGGACTTATCCAACTACAGACCCATCTCCAACATACCCTACATAGCCAAACTGCTAGAAACGTACGTCTACCAAATAACCCAAGGATTCATAGAAGAGCATTGCCTACTAGACCAGGCACAAGTTGCTTTCAGACCTATGAGAGGAACAGAATCAGCTCTCCTCTCAATATGGGACGACCTAAAAACAAATGCAGACTCGGACACAAGTACCGCCCTGATCCTCCTTGATCTGTCTGCAGCTTTCGACACTGTCAACCACGCCATCCTCATAAAGAGACTTGAAGGACTAGGGATAACCAGGACTAGGGATAACAGACACTGCCCTACTATGGATCAAATCCTTCCTAACAAACAGAACAGAAGCAGTATGGATGAAACCTTTTAAATCCAAACCTAGAGACTCCACGTGCGGAGTACCACAGGATCATCCTTCTCCCCGCTTCTATTCAACATCTACATGTACCTATTAGTCAAACTCATCAAAAAACACGGCCTCACATGCTACAACTACGCCGATGATATTCAAATAATCTTCAACATACAAGACACCCGAGAAGAAAACACCACACTAGAGAACTGCCTTCGTGACATATTCAACTGGATGAACCTCAACCATCTCAAAATGAACCCAGGCAAAACCGAGATAATGATTGTCTCAAAAAAGGGAGGAGACATCAACTACATCCCCTGGCCAAGAGAGCTCGGCACCACACCAGAACCATCATCAACTGTAAAAAAGCCTAGGGGTCCTGATGGATAACAACCTCACTCTAAAGCCACAAGTGAACGCGGTAACCAAGAAATGTTTCTTCCTCCTGCGAGCAGCAAAAAGGATCCTACCGTTCCTGTCATTCGCCAACAAAACACTTACCATCATCGCTCTGATCATGTCCAGAGTAGACTATGCCAATAGCCTATACATGGGCATGCCCGAACGACTTCTAAAAAAACTGCAACGCATACAAAATGCAGCAGCCAGACTCCTCCTCAAGCTACCCAGGAGAGAACACATCACACCCGCGCTAAAAATACTACACTGGCTACCACTAAAACAGCGAATAAAGTTCAAGTCCATGTGCATCACGCACAGAGCAATACACAAACAAGGCGCAGAATTCCTAAGCGACAAACTACACCTACATCAACCGACTAGAACTCTAAGATCAAGCACCAACATACGCTTGGAACCAAAACCCTACAACAGAAAAAAACTTGGAAGATCCTCTTTCTCTCACCAGGCACCCAAAACCTGGAATGACCTACCTAAGAATATACGGAACACAACAAAGCACCTAGCATTCAGGAAACTCCTCAAATCATGGCTCTTCACAGCGTAACCACAACAGAGAGGCACTAGAATGTCCAGACATGAATACAACGATGAAAATAACTCCAACCTCGGCCACCCTCAAATTGGACAAACACTCAACCCAAAGAACCAACCACTCGGCAGAGCATAAGATATCATGGAAAATAGCCACTAAAGGAAGACTCCAGAGACTGATCACATACTTGGACCCAGACAAAAGCCCTCAAGTGACTCATTTACTCGTACGTACCGGACGAACCATATCCAGACCGGCAGACGCACTTAGATAGAATTGTGAACATTAGCCTGCATCACATCTAGATAGGACTTTGAATGTCCGCATGTCCACACTTGGATAGAGTTGTGAATGTTGGCCTGCTGTTATCATGCCCAACCTATGCGAAACCTGAAGACTAGCATATGCCACACTTAGAATTGTGAACATTAGCCTGCGTCGCATCTGGATGGGATTGATTGAAGGATGGCATGCCCGCGCCTAGATGAAACTTGAATGTCAGCATGTGCCACACTTAGAAATGTGAACACCAGCCTGCGTAGCACCTAGATAGAATTGTGAATGTTGGCGTGCCCACATTTAGACAGATTTCTAAACGCTGGCCTGCGCCGCATCTAGATGGGATTGTGAATGTTGGCATGCCCACACCTGGATGGAATTCTAAACATTGGCCTGCGCTGCATCTAGATAGGATTGTGAAGTGCCACACTTGGACAAAATTGTGAATGTTAGCACACTAAAGGTTCTGGTAACTTACTAACCAATATAAGCTCAAACTCTGCATACCTATCTCACTCAAAAAACTCACACGACCATCTCTCGCACAACAAGCCGCACGCACTTCACAACACTGCAACAGCACACGTGGACTGACACCAATCCGATACCCGCACCAAAGCTCAGCACCCGGTGTATACCGAGTTGAAGCTGCCAACAGAACACCACTCCTCTCACTATCCTACTCCCTCTTCACCTTACTAACCCACCCCACCTTATCGTTTACAGATCCGCCAGATCGCCTGGGGACCAATTCCGTTGGTGACGGTGCGCGGTACAAATACCTTTAACATTCAATGTTTAACATAACATTGTGTGTGGGCATTAGGTGGGAGGCCGTTGTTTGCCTGCCGGCTTCTGATTGGGCCATTTTTCAAGCGACGAGGGCCAATCGTAACGTTCAAACGCAAAGAAACCAGGAAGTCAGGCAGGGCTCTGGGAACAGCTGGACAAGGCCGCCATTTCGTAACCGCTGCAGTAGTGAGGGAGCAATATGGTCACTGCCGTATTTGTGCCTCATAACACGGTCATCTGTAAGATGATATTACGAGGTGCTATTTTGCAGACATGTAGCATCAATCATCCAAATGAGGCAGATTGCAAGTGATGCAGATAAAATTATTAAATTGCGTCGATCGCACGCCCTTTGCAGATTGTGGCACCCCGATGGGCTTACCTCACGTGCGGCAGATTTGTGGATCGTCCGGTATCCTCCATCAATGCAGCTGGGCACATCTACCACCTCTTGTGCATGTGGCAGAGGAGCAATTAATTAATAAGTCTTCATACTTTTGCATGCCTATGCAGATGATTTGATCCTTTTGGATTGTTAAGACAGTACACCTATTTTTGTGGATTCTAGAGACACGTTTTATGGCCCCTCAACTGTTTGCTTTTTTCCCTTTATTTTTTTTAATCATGGGCCGGCTTTTAGTTTCCAGGGAGACTTCTCGTAAAGTCCCCCTTTTGTAGCAACCCTTTTTGCCTTTCTAAAGGAGTACATTACTGGATCGGCCCTAAGGTGCCCCCTGCCATCCCCATGTTTGCCATAGCGTGATTCTATCACTCTACATTGACTTTAAGGGCGTAGGTTGTTGGCGGCTGGACTTTAGTTTTGGCTATATCAAGTATGCAAGGCATTTTATCCAGTGGTTGAAGTGCCTGAAAACGAAATGTGGTACTATGTATTGTACCCTGCTGGCTTGTCTCCCGCTCCGCACAAGCCCCATCGCCACACCCCCTCCCACATGCCAGGCAAACCCCTAAGCAAATGCGCCTACTGTTTAAGGGAATGTTTGATGCAGTGAACTGAAGTTCAAGTTTCAACTTCTTCCTACACTTTTATTTTAAAAAGAAACCATTCAGGAACAGTTTCATTTTAAAATAAAAGTATAGGAACAGTAAAAACTAATTAAAGAAAGTAGAGGAGCACTGCTCCGACCCACTTCGACCACAGATTTGATCACATTGGAAGCTCAGTGTACCTTTTGGTAGCCATTGGTGTGCCAATGTATTTTTTTAACCCCTGCTCTAGGCCATTTAGTGTTTTAGGGCGTCCTTTGTTTATGGGAACTATGAAGTAGGCTCAACGTGGCAATTCTAGCCTAGTGGCATCTTTTTGAGGCCACATGACAGTCTACATATTGGTTGTAACTGGTTTAAACCAGTGTAGGTTCCTGGGGTTTCCGTCTCACTTTGCATGTGTACGTGGTCTAGACTGAGTGGCAGTCCTACTGACCATCCAGTATTGTTGGTCATCTGATCCCTTTTCCCCCAGCCCTCCTAGTAATTGGTGTGCTGGTCTTTGGCCAACCTCTTTTTGTAGTGGCATTTGAGGCTCTGTGTAATTGTTTCCTCTCTCTCATGCTGCTTTGTTCTGGAACTTGGAAGAAACGGGTCTGCCCACCCACTGAAGGAGTATTTGCAGTTTTTAACTCACTTGGCCATACGGCTGAGTGCATCAGTTTGGGCTTATCCTGGCTTGGGTTTTCTGCTCCAAGAAGTCAAGTGCCAGCTTCCTCAATGCTGCTGCTACCTCCACTTGTGCACTGGGTTGAGCCTTAGGACATTGTATGGTATCTCAAGTCATTATACCCATGCTGGGGTCGATTTCTGCTGGGCTTTGTAAGGAACCCATGGTGACAACTGTAAAGTCAGACACAAGTGATTACAGTTCAAGGGTGTTTATTGAACTATAAATGCAGGGTGGAAAAGCACCTAAACTAAACCTAAATCTAAGATGGGAGAAAGCGTCGACCATCAAATGAAAAATAAGACAGTCCTAGTGGCAGTGTGTCAAAATAAAAGGACCTATACTAATAAAAATCTATTGCCAATTCCTTACAACTAATTACAGAAAGAGTGTGGGCTAGGATATCAAAATAAAGAAGAAAGTGTTCACAAATAATAAGTCGGGATGTGATTGCCTCGAGGTCTACCTTCCCCACGTTTTTAGCATAGGACAAGGTGCGACTTTGCAGCACAGCACACGCTTAAGCCTTCCCAGCACGTGCTAACAGTTCCATAACAGCTATCGGGTTCTTCGATGGTTAAGTCTCTTTATAATGAAAAGTATCTTTCCTTCGAGGCCGGATACTCTCAAGGAACAAACACAAAGTTCTGTTCTACAAACACGTTGGGTGATTGCTTCACCCCCGGGTCTCCCTCTTCTGGACACTGACCTCGCAGAATACTTTGGGTGATGGCGTCACTCCTGGGTTCCCCTCTTCTGGGCGCTGACCCTTCGGACGTATTCCACAAATTAACAAGACAGTTCCTTTTTCAGCGAACTTTGGGTTGTAACTTTCCACCCCTGGATCTTCCTCGGCAGGGCTCGGACCCTAGAAAACAAGGGGGACACTTCCCTTACTCTTGTTTTACAATATTTCTTGCTTTCACAAATCTTAATGTCCTTTTAAACAGGTTTTCGGCCTTTGCCCCTGGTTGTCTGGTTCCCTCTACCGGGTTCACTCTCGCTGACTTTTGGCTGTCGGTTTCCCTCTGCTGGGTTCACTCTCGTCAACTTTTTTCGCATACTGTTCATGTACTTATTTTCAACATGAGGGATTCACTTCCCTTAGCTTCACAGTTCTCCGTCAGTCAAAGACTTGCAACGGTACAGAGGATTTTACGAGACCCCTGTATGGCCACTTTGACCGTTTTTCGCCTCTTCCCAAGGCCTTGTGGTTACGGTAGTCTTTTTACCGTTGGGTAATCGCCCAGAGTTTCCTGCGTGAACACCCACGTGGTGTCACTCATCTGTATCTGGTTTTCCCCCTCTTTCTCAGTGATATCCTTTTGCTTTTCAAAGTTCAATTTATCCTTCGGCTACTTTTCATTCAACACAGTTGGGTTTCTTATCCCCACTCCCCTCGACTCACCAGCTGTGTTGAACTGCTTGCCTTTCTGATGTCTTGTACCACTGAGACCAGCGTCTCTCCCCGGCTAGATAATCAGCAGAGGAGTGTCTCGCGTACCTGGCACATCTGTTGCAATACACGTTGACTATTGTTCGCAGACTTATCGTTCCCTCTGCGGAGGTTCCACAGGCCTGGTCGGAAATGGCAAGGTTGATTCGCTCCTTGTCTCCCTCTCGGTTTACGCTATCTTTCTCCTCCTCTTGAATTGCTGTGTTGAGTTAGCTCTTATGTTGTGCGGTCTGCCTTGCTCATCCTGTGCTCTCGTGCTCTACCTTTTATCCCTGTGGGGAAGGGAAATGGCTGTCAGGTGTATGTGATTCTGGTCAATTGCCTGACTTTGCCTGACCCTTGTATTGGGACATGTCAGGTGCACAGCTTGGTGGTTAGTCTGTTGTCTTTTACGGTGTGGAAAAGTGTTTGTGTCGGAAAAAGGGAGATGCAGAGTTTCCAAGTATTCTGCGTGACAGACCAGGAGAAGAGGTGTTACATGAAATTTAAGTGTTTGTACCGGGTGGTTTGATAAACTGAAACTAATAGGATTTTAGAGACAGACGGGAATGACCGGGTTTACTATCTTGAAATTAACAAGGGGGATTGTAGGAAAGGAAGTGTTTTGTCCTAGTAGACTGTGTGTCCTGAAAAGAATAACCAGGAGGACTTGGAGACCTAGGTTGGGGAGTATTTCAGTGGAAAGCAGGAACACGAGGATGCTGAGAGTTGTGGGTTTTAAGTGCAACAGGGTTTGGGCTCCTAGGTTATCTATCAGATACAGAGGGTTTGTGGGATTGGAATAAGTGAGATCTGTTGGGTGAAAGGGAGGTTGAGTTGGTGCAACGTATAAAAGCTTGAGGAATCTTCCTCGTCCCTTTCTTTGGCATTGGCATAATACCACGTCTCACCTTGGATATTTTCCCTAAGCATAACACCGGGCTCCCCTACTGAGGTGATCTTCCCTCGCTCGTCCACCCCCAGGGTTGGGATCTGAGAGCGCCAACCCGTCCATGGCCACCCGAACAAGGCACTCCTGAGCTCTACTTGGGAGAATACCCTCGGATTTGTCACAGCTGCTACCCTTTGTTTGCCACTGAGCCACTGGTAGCCATCTTCCTAAGTTTCCTTGTCTCCCCAGAGTCTGTTTCAACAGATTCTCCACTCCAGGCTTGAAGGTCTTTGTCGTGAGAAAGGACGTCTGTCATTTTCCTTGGTCATGGGGAGACGTCATTGGCTCAATGTTCAAGCCCTTGGTACAGCATCCTGTCAACTGCAGCTAAGAAAGAAGTCTGAACTCACTGGATTGTTTTGCCATGCATGAACCATTTCGCCAAAACCTCCACTGTGAGTCCTTACCTCTGAGTTCAAGGGTGGATGGGTATTCCTAATACACACCCTCAGTGGTCCCTTTCTTTGGTCTGTGGTCGGGATTCTTTGGAGGTAAGTATCAACTGTTTCCCATTGAGTTACATTGGAGGTCCAGCTACTTTTCTGCAACTTCTCATGGGGCTTCTGGTTCTTCAACCAATCTCTGGATCTCTTGATTGGATTCTCGGTACTTCTTGATGTTTGTCATGGAATCCACAATTGTAGGGTAAAAAAGACTTCACTCCAAACAAGCAGATGGCCCATTGACTTTGTCCCATTATTTTCTTTGGAATTTTCTACCGGCCCTGGAACTTGCCTAAAGTGACATTGGGGATGCTTATGTGCTACTTTTCCCTGTACCCCATGGGACCTCAAACACATTTCAATGCCCTAGGAAGCACCGTTTTCCGAGATATTTGCACCACAATGCATGAAATCGGTGAAACATCTATGTGGTCGTAGAAGGACTGGACAAAGCTCACTTTAAGCATCTTGATGCCAGGAACAACACTCTGAGGTCTTTATAGGACCTCGAAAAGCATGTTTCAAGGCCCTAGGACGCACCGTTTCTGAGATATTTGCACTGCACCACACCAGGGTGAGGTGACAGGTGGGGAGAGCACACAGAAGGCCCAAGCATCCTGCAGCATGCCAACTCTTGCCACCCCTCCACATCTGCTCCAGGGTTTGTGAGCCAGCCACAAGCACCCATGCTCAGTCCAGCTTACTTCAGTGTGCAAGCACATCAACCGTTAAGCGACTCGGAACAGGCACCTACAGGTTAATTGATTTTCAACAATTAAGGACAGTGTTATGCCTTTCTATTGGCTACATGACATTTGCACACCCATCCCCTTTCTCCAGATTTCATCACCTCAACACATGACCGGGTTGCCTGAAATCAGCGAAACATCAATGTGGTCATAAAAGGACTGGAAAACGCTAATTTGCAGTGTCTTGATGCGAGAAACAAAGCTCAAAAGGTCCCTATGGGACCTTGAAAACCATGTTTCAAGGCCCTAAAACGCACTGTTTCACTACAACGCTCAGCACCGTGTCAGAGTGAGGAAACTGGTGGGGAGAGCACAAAGAAGGTCCCAGTATGCTGCAGCATGCCAACTCTCGCCTCCCCTCCATGTCTGCTCTGGGGTATGTAAGCCAGTCACATTCGCCCATTCTCAGTGCAGTTTACTTCAGAGTGCAAAGCACATCAAGCGATAAGCAACTTGGAACAGCGACCTACAGGATCATTGAATTTCAAAAATGTATGAGTGTTATCATGTCTGTCCACAGAGCCCGTGCAGAGTAGGCATACTTTTTGCTAGTGTCCTATAAGCAGAAGCTTTCACCAATAATACTTCACTGCAGACATATTATACTGACCTTCCAACTGGAGCAGACAAATAGGTTGGAAGGATCCATAAGGTGTTTCTTCTTAGGTCTTTCTCAATGTTTGCGAGTTAAAGCGATTAGAATAGAGTTAGGCCTGATTTTCCGCTATGTAGGGGCAGTACTTAAAAAAAACACAGAATGTATGCCATATTTCGATTTGTCGAGGATGATACGTTATTTAGAATTTTGAGGTATGCGGTTTCTTTGGGCAACCTCGAATTGTCTCTCAATTCATGACAGATTGTGAACATTTTATGACTATGTTGATTATACAGATTTTCATTATTTTCTTAATCTTTTGTGAGAGGGAAAATGGGATTGGTTTAATAATGATAATCTTTTGGATGAAATAAGAATGAAATAATATATGACTTTTTCCGCTTAGAATGATAGCTAGGGAGGGGGCACTGTTGCGCATGGCACAAGATGGTCGCCTAACACAGGAGTTCCGCAGCCTGTGTGTTTTCAGCATACAATAACAACATTAGCTGGAGAGCCCTGCACTTGGAAACCATACTATATGTGATCGGAAAGTGTGTACCTTCGGATCGCTACAGCTGATGTGACCGGGATGCAGCGAGAGCGGCATACTAATCTGATCTGCCGACGACGCCGCTGCGCGGTGCAGGCCACTGGAGCCGACGAAGGCAGGAAGCTCCTCCTTTATAAAAAAAGACAGCAGTAACGCTGCTCTCCCCTGGAAGCTGCCCGAGGCGGGCTGTGGCAGTGGAAAAGAACGTCCCTCTGGTGCCTGCTCCTGTGAAGCTGTGCTTGTTGGCAGGCCCCAGCAGGATGGGTGGACTGGCGTGATAACCCGTGGCTGCGGCGATCGCTGTGTGTGGCAAAGCATGAATCTGAGGGAAACACTTCATCAGGAAAGGAGAGAAGTAAGTGTCACAATTAATGGCACTGAACCACTATTGCAGGGGCCACGCCATAGGAAACAATAAAGTAGCAGCCCATACTGGCACTTTACAAGTGTTGGCACACACACACTGGCTGGCAATATTGCATTTATACCGTGCATGTACAGAGACGCCACGTGCAGATACTGAAACGTTAGACCCTCTGCACTGTTGAAAGCGGCTGACTGTTGGGGATTGATGACTGCACCGGAATAAACTCTGGGGAACTGAGAGATCCCGCAGTTCCCCTGGAGAGCATATGATGAGTGGCTCTGCCCTTGGAAGTGCAATAACTGAGGAAGGTGAAGACCCCGCCCCAACTATAGTCTGAGTGCTGAAATAACGCTAAGCCAGACAGGAAATAATACCACGCCATTTCACTCTAAACAACCTACCTGCCAGCGCTGAGAAATTTGAGGTGCTCCTAATACACCATGCCAAAAGGTGCGGCTAAACAGAGTTCAATTAAATGTTTGCTAAAGCAACGCTGAAACCTGTGGAAGAGGCGGGAAAAACTGGTGGGGCTAAGACACAACAGGAAGAGCCTAATAGTGTAGACAGCATGATGGAGTACATGCGGGAAGCATTCTCTGCCATTCACACAAAGTTGGATGGCATGAACGGCATTATCAGCTCTATAAAAACCAGGATGAAAGAAACTGACCAGCGGGTCACAAACAGAAAATAGAGTTGGTACTGCAGAAGATGAGATTATGACATTGAGGAAGGATGTCTCCAATTTAACTAAACAGCTAGTGACTATAGGTAAAAAGAACAATGACTTAGAATCCCATTCCAGACGTAACAACTTGCGTATTATAGAGGTTCCCGAGGATAACATCAAAGGCTCCATGGAAGAACATATAGAGCAGATGCTGATGACTACACTGGATTCCCCGGCTTTGTCGCCCCAGTTCACAATTGAGAGAGCTCATCGCGCCTTGATACCTAAACTGAAGCTAGCAGCAACCACTCCCCCCACCCCCCCGGCCCATTATTGCACAACTCCTCAATTACTGAGACAACGACCATATACTACGTGTTATAGAGGGAAAGACGAATTACAACTAGGCTCTAGCAGAATATATATATTTCTGAGGCTTGTGGAATCTGCTTAGATCACATGCTGTGCATAGGCCGACATCTAGTGGAAGCTGCGGAGTATTACAGTTTGTTTTTCGAAAGTCGAAAATGGGCGTCGACACAGGCGTGCCAGTAATACTATCCCTAGTGTGACGTCCACTGTACCCAAGATCCCTCACGCGTGTAGGATCCTCAGATTGTTTTTTTCCGCCATACTGGTCGGAAGCATCTTGCGGAGTTCCCTGGCCTTAGCCATACTTTTGCTGTTATTATAATTTTAATTCTTATTCATTCCCTTCCCCACCCCAACGTCGACCCTCAACCTCGACGACGGCTGGAGAAGTCATCGACCGTCGACTGCTGCACGACGGATCTGGGCCTCGGTAGGCCGCTGGCCTCGGCCCGGGCCTAGTAGGCCGCTGGCCTCGGCCCTTACAAGTAGGGAGAGTGGGGGGTGGTACATACTCTTCACTCTTGATATATAGTTACATTTATATATATTCCTACACTTAGCAGCCCGCTGCCTTAAGGTGCGTATGGAGGGTACCCCTTTTCAATTCTGCCCCAAGTGCAATCGCAAATACCCTTGGGTCGACAGGCACGCCACGTGCAATCTCTGCTTGCCGAGGGATCACCCCGAAGCGAACTGCAGAGCGTGTAGTAGGTTTAAACCTAAGACACTTAAGGACCGTTCGACAAAGCGTTGGGCCCACCACGCCAGGCAGGAGGCCATGGCAGCGGAGGGCGCCTTCAGCGATGGCAGCGACGCCGTACTTTCGGACGGCGAGGGCATTACGGCGTCGAAAGACAGCCGACGAGCGCAGGTCCCCGACCTCGGAAGGTCGTCCGGCAAGGCGGCTATGGGGAAGACCCCCGGCGACGCAAGCGCTACACACCTAACACACACTAAACACACTAAGACCAACCGGACCTCGACGACGTCGACTTCCCGGAAAGAGGCACAAAAAGAACGGTCCGACTCGGTGTCCTCTGGGCGCTCTCGATCGAGATCGCCTCACGACGCAAGGCAATCATCCACTCTTGCCAAGAGTGCCTCGCTACACACACTAACGGAAGTTCGATCGTCGGGAGACGAAGACGACTTCCACCCCCAGGCCGCGCTCCAAGATACCGAGACCGCGGTTAACATCAGTGAGGCCCCACGCCCGAAGCACACAGATACCTCTCCAGACCCTCGACGCCAGGCGTCGAAAGTCTCTGGGGCCCCCAAGGGACAGGGAAAACATTTTTCCACGCACGGAGAAGGGGGGAAACAGCGGAAAGCACAGCCTTCCACCCCTGTAAAGCCTAAGCAGACAAGCAAACACAAGTCTACCCTTGAAAATAAATCACCTGCTAAAGTAATACCCTGTTCCAGGGAATGGTCCAGTGAAGACATAGACAGGGTTATGTCTAGGATGTCTTCCTTGGCTGATTTTTATGATAAGAACCCAGAACACTTTCTTTCATATAACCCTCAAGGGGCCACACCCTCAGGCTCCTCCGATCCTATCCCGCTAAGTAAAGAGCCCCGGGTCGAAAGACCTGAACCCTTCAAGGTTCAGCCTTACTCCACTCCATATTCTACTCCACTCCCCAGTTATCAGGGACAAGTTTTCCCTGAAGAGGACCAGGAGTTTGCATTTATGGAAGAACAAACCGGGACAGATTACTATGCAGAGGATGAGGACCTGGAGGAGGGAGAAGATGAGCAGGAAATTTACAGAGTAGATTCCCCAGTACAAGGCGAAGCCCCAGTTACTGACTCTCCAGTTGATAACCAGCCCCTCCTTAACGAGGTTCTCGCTCGAGCAGCGGAACACTTCCACATCGACACCCACGGTGTACAGGAGGAAAGGGACTTCGCGGAGGAGTTTGTAGGAGAGAGAAGACCGGTCGCTCAGACCATCCCTATCCTCAAATCCATCCAACGAAGAATAGATCCTTCCCTGGTGAATCCTAACCTCACCAGAGCTGTCAACCCCAGAATTGAAAAGATTTTCCGGGCAGCCCAGTCTGACCCTCTGTATATAAAGGGACATCTTAAACCAGATTCCCTAGTGGTGACCAACACTAGAAAGAGGGCTGGCACGCCCTTATCTTCATCAGAAGCTCCTCCCGACAAGGAGAGCAAAAAACTTTACGGGTTTGGCAGAAAGGTAGCCTCAACGTCCGCCTACCAAGCAAGGATTGCGAATTCCACCACCCTGTTGGCTAGTTACAATTGCCATCAATGGGAAGAAGTCGCGGCGCTCATTGCCTCTGCTCCAGAACCGTTAAAGGGCCAGCTGGCTCGGATCTCGGCAGAGGGGAGAGCCGTGTCTGGTTGCATTTTAAAAGCAACTTTCGACGCCGCTGACAACGCAGGGAGATTGATAGCAGAAGGTACTGTTATCAAGAGACATGCGTGGTTACGGCAGTCGGGATTCAAGACAGAAACCCAGGCTTCTTTAATAGACAAGCCAGTGGAACCCGACCTATTGTTTGGGAAAGCGGTCGAAGACGCACTTAAAAATGCCAAAGATGAATATGAGACTCTCAAATCCCTTGGCCAGCTTACCAACAAACCCCCTAACCAGAGGGGGAACAATAATTTTCGTCGCCCACGCGGCCAAAATTCACAAAGAGGCAACTATGCCCAGGGACAAGGTACACAATGGAATAACAACCAGCAGTCTACCCAGAGTTACGGCAGGGGTAACAAGAGAGGTCGTGGAAGAGGCAGAGGCAGCCCCAACAAGGGCGGGGGCACGCCTCCACCAAAACAGTGACGCTCAGTTCAGGGTCCCTTGCCACGCAACCCCAGTAGGGGGACGCATTTCCACCTTCACCCAGGCTTGGGAAGGGATCACCTCAGACAGATGGGTGCTGTCAACAGTATCCGCAGGATATTGTATAGAACTACTGCAGCGTCCCCGGAATCATCCTCCACGACAAAGAGTGCACTCCCTAGAGCATCAAAGGATCCTTCTCGAGGAGATCGCCATTCTGCTAGAAAAGGACGCGATAGAACTCGTCCCAGGACACCAGGTAAACAAGGGTATCTATTCAACTTACTTCCTTGTGCCAAAGAAAGATTTGACAATGCGCCCAGTATTGGACTTACGGCCTGCCAACAAATATGTCAAGCCCCAAAAATTCCGTATGACCACGCTACAAGAGGTAATCCCCCTCCTAAAAAAGGGGGATTACATGGCAACCTTGGATATGAAAGATGCTTATTTTCATATTTCCATGCTCCCAGCGCACAAGAAGTACTTGCGCTTCAAGGTGGACAGTCGCCACTACCAATTCAAGGTACTGCCCTTCGGGATAGCTTCAGCACCAAGGGTATTCACCAAGGTACTGGCGGTGGCGGCTGCACACCTACGCAGGGAAGCAATCCCGGTGTACCCTTATCTGGACGACTGGCTCATAACGGGGGAAACCCCAGGAATTTGCAGGTCAAACATTCAGAGGACTATCGACCTCCTCCACGAATTAGGCTTCTCCATCAACGAGAAAAAGTCAAGTCTGGTGCCAAGCACCTCAAAACAGTTTCTAGGAGCTATCCTAGATACTCAGAAAGGATTGACCTTCCCTTCGGAAGAGAGAATTCGGAATATACTTCTGCAAATTCCGCATTATCAGTCAGGTCAACAGATAACAGTACGCAAAGCTATGCGGTTACTGGGCATGATGGCGTCATGCATTTACCTGGTCCCCCACGCGCGTCTGCGCATGCGTCCCATGCAGGAATGGTTGGCGAAACAGTGGTCTCAGGCAAGTGGTCATTGGGACGATCTAGTGGTCGTTTCGCCAACACTCGTACAGAGCCTACACTGGTGGACAAGAGAGAATCTCGCAAAGGGGAAACCCTTTTACGATCCCGAAGTACAAGCCGTGGTGACTACAG
The DNA here is from genome assembly GCF_040938575.1 of Ambystoma mexicanum. Taxonomy (NCBI): domain Eukaryota; kingdom Metazoa; phylum Chordata; class Amphibia; order Caudata; family Ambystomatidae; genus Ambystoma; species Ambystoma mexicanum. The sequence goes on along the minus strand of NC_090939.1, from coordinate 648,349,194 downwards.
ATGCATGCCTGACTGGGTGGGGAGCTCACCATCTCCACCACACAGCTCAGGGTCTCTGGTCTCACTCAGTAGCCAAGAACCACATCAATCTGCTAGAGCTTCTGGCAGTATTCCGAGCGCTAAGGGCGTTCGAGCCCCATCTACTGAACTTGTCGGTGCAGATCAGGACGGACAGCACGACAGCCATGTTCTATCTGAACAAGCAAGGGGGGACTCGTTCGCCAAATCTGTCCAAGCTTGCCCAGAAAATATGGATATGGGCACTCAGACGGAACATCTTCCTGTCATCGCAACATGTTCCAGGGGAGCTCAATTCCCTAGCGGATGCTCTAAGCAGAAACTCCCTCCCGGAAGAACACGAATGGGTCCTTCACAGAGACGTAGTAGAAGATCTCTTCTCTCAGTGGGGTTTCCCCACTATAGACCTATTCGCCACAAGCGAAAACAAACAATGCCCAGGATTTGCATCCAGGTTCCCCCAGCCGGACTCCCAAGGGAATGCCCTGTGGATGAACTGGTCAGGGATGTTTGCGTACGCTTTTCCACCAACTCCTCTCATCAGGAAGGTGGTGTACAAGATGAACAAGGAATCTATGACGCTCATCCTAGTTGCTCCCATGTGGGCGAGACAACCATGGTTTCCACACCTACGCAGGATGGCGGTGTGCGAACCCATCAGACTCCCAGCCTGGTACAACCTACTGTCCCAGCAACAGGGTCAAACAGTGCATCAGGAACCCAACTCTATGAACCTAGCAGCATGGCTCCTGAAGTCATAGAGTTTGGACATCTCAAATTACCACAGAGGTGTATGGACATTCTAAAGGAGTCCAGGAAACCAAATACAAGGCACTGTTACTTTGATAAGTGGAAAAGATTCGTTATCTGGTGCCAGAATAAACAAATCAACCCGGTTGATTGCACTCCTTCCAACGTTGTGACATACATGCTCCACCTGCTGGATGCAGGGTTGGTTTTTAACTCGCTGAAAGTACACCTGGCAGCCCTCTCGGCTTACACCACATCCCATAACAAGGTCTCGTGGTGGAAAGTACCAGTGGTTAAAGCCTTCATGGAAGGAGTAAAGAGACTTCACCCTCCTATTTCGAACCCACCGCCAGGATGGGACCTCAACGTGGTGCTAGCTAAGCTCATGGGACCCCCATTCGAACCCATGCATAAAAGTAGTCTCAAACACCTGACTTATAAAACGGCCTTCTTAGTAGCCATTACCTCCATAAGAAGGGTCAGTGAAATTCAGGCTCTGTCAGTGCAGGATCCTTTCTTTACTATCCACAAGGACAAACTGGTTTTACGCACACACCCTAGGTTCTCACCTAAATTCATATCCAAGTTCCATGTAAACCAGTCCATCGAGCTTCCGGCTTTCTTCCAGAACCCGCAAAGCTCGGCTGAGGTGAAACTACACACCCTAGATGTGCGTAGGGCGGTCCTATACTATGTAAATAAAACCAGACCGCTAAGGAAAACAGATCAACTGTTTGTCTCCGTAGCTACAGGCAGAGAGGGGGATCGCGTCTCTAAGGGCGCTATCTCGAAGTGGATTATCAACTGTATACAGCTGTGTTACTCTCTTTCTGACAAGACTCTGCCTTTTACGCCAAGGGCCCACTCTACTAGAGGCATTGGTGCCACTCTGGCTTTCATTGCAAATGTTCCCCTCGACACCATTTGCAAAGCGGCTACTTGGAGCTCTATTCACACTTTTACTCAGCATTACTGCATTGACACTCATTCCAAGACAGATACACAAGTGGGACAAGCGGTTCTAAGACACCTGTTTGCTCATGACCCTTCTCACATCCCACCTCCTTCTTCTGGTACTGCTCGCTAATCTATGCACAGCATGTGATCTAAGCAGATTCCACAAGCCTCAGAAGGGATACATTACTCACCGTAATCGTATTTCTGATGCTTGTATCTGCTTAGATTCACATGCGACCCACCCTTCCTCCCCTCCGAGAGAAGGCGCATGATTGCTTGTAGTCTTACCTTTTCTGTCTATCTGCTTGGATTATCTGTACTCACGCTACTCCTCATGCTTCCTCATGTCAGAAAAAATACAATCTGAGGATCCTACACGCGTGAGGGATCTTGGGTACAGTGGACGTCACACTAGGGATAGTATTACTGGCACGCCTGTGTCGACGCCCATTTTCGACTTTCGAAAAACAAACTGTAATACTCCGCAGCTTCCACTAGATGTCGGCCTATGCACAGCATGTGAATCTAAGCAGATACAAGCATCAGAAATACGATTACGGTGAGTAATGTATCCCATATATATATATATATATATATATATATATATATATATATATATATATATATATATATAGAGAGAGAGATTTCTCGGTGGCCGTTCAACATGAACGTAAAACCTTTCTAGCAGTAAAAAGGCACCTCTGCGAGCAGGGCATAAAATATGCCATGCTGTACCCTGCCAAACTACGAGTGGAGCCAAGGGAGAAGGTTTATTTGTTTACCATACCAGAGAAGGCGATGACGTTTTTAGACGGAGGAAATACGAACGATTGAATCGCTTCCTCCATTTTATGAAAGTAAAAGCAAGGCTGATGATATGATATGGCATTTATAACGCCCCTATACACACGTTTTTTAAGGCGCGACGAGGCAAGGGAGGGGGAACAAAGGGAAGACAAAGACAACGATCCTACTAGGCCAGGTGACATTGAGATTGCGCAAGTACAGGGGAGAGGGGAAAGGGAAAAGTGCGAGGGGAGGGGGCAGTGCAGTACATCGGATAACAGTAAAATAAATAAAAAACAATAAATAAGAGGTGCAGCCTGGTGGTGGCAAATGCAGGGGTAAGTGCAGACATCAGGTGTCAGGTGCTGGTAGGGGGCTGTAGGGATTCAGAGAGCAGCCCACGAGTGTAGGGCGGTTGCCAGGGGGGCAGTGCAGGTGTACAACTGGCGGGGAGAGGACCTGGGCCTGAGAACAAAGGGTGGCCAGGGGAGCAGTGCAATTTCAGTTCCAGCCAGGATTTCAGCCGGGGAAAGGAGGAGAGAAAGCAGAAGCAAAGAGGGAAGGTCTTAAGGTGCTTCCGGAACCGGAGATGGTTCTCCTCAAGTTTCAGTGAGGCATGGAGGCTGTTCCAGAGGCAGGCCCCAGCCGAAGAAAGAGCTCTACCATCAACTTGTTGCTTGCAGAAGCGACTGACCCTGAGGGAGTTAGAGGCGAATGAGTGAAGGGCTCGAGAAGGAAGATATTTAGGAAGCGAGAGTTGAAGGTATTGAGGCCCCAGGCTCCAGAAGGCCTTGTGGACAATGCAGATGCTTTTGAACTTAATCTTTGCAGCCCCTGGGAGCCAGTGCAGAGATTTCACTCCTGGAGAGATACGATCCCTGGGCTTGAAGTCAAGTCTCGCAGTCCTGTTGATGAGTGGCAGAGGGCGGAGTGTAGATGTAGGCCGATTTGTTACGCTCACCTGGTATCCACAGGGACGCCACCCAGCCGGGTTACTCGCTGGTATGCTTCTCAGCTTTGCCCTGATGTGGTCTACGGGGAAGGTCCTGCCTGAAAATACAGGAGGACTGTGTTCAAGACTGACCGACTCGGGCAAGTATCCTCCCTCCACCCCCGTATGATTTCAGTCCCTCTGGCGCCCTCTACTCACCTTGTGGTAGAATTAGGCGTGCTCTCGGTCCTGCCTTCTTTGCAGGGGCGCGTTGTCTTTCATGGCGAGTGCGGACCAGTTACTTCACTGACGCCGGCCCGTTTGATATTGTTCAGGTAGGTCTTATTGCTGTTCTTTAGTTTTGTTGCTATCCTGCATGCCTTTCTTTGTTTAAAATGTCTTTTTTTTCCTCCCTTAGGTATACGAAGCTTCAGCGCGGCGAACTGGCTTGGTTGAGCCCTGCTGGTAAATGATGGCGCATTAAGAGCGCTATGATGCGGTAAGTAAGTGCTATGCGCAGCGCTGCGAAGTCTTGCCTTTGCTAACCTGTGTTTTCCTTCCTTGTAGGTCGCGGTGTTCTTCAGCCGAGTGGAATGTCCGGAGTGGTGTCAGCCGAGAGGCGACCAGCCAGGTAGGCCTTTTGAGCAGTTCGTAATTTGTAAATGTCTCTACTGATTTCTTTAATGTTGCCTCTATCTTCCTCTTTAAGGTCTTTCTGACCGGTAGGCGTGCAGATTCGAGGAAGCTGTTCTCAGTAGCTGCGAGTGTTTAAAGATGAAGACTGCAGGTAAGATGCTGTTGCTATAATGATGTTCCTTTTGTCTCCTTGCAGGTTCTGCTTCTCCGAGGTTCGAGGGAATAGCTGGACACGGGGAGCGTCACTTTGCAAGCTGCAAAGTAACGCGAAGTGGGTTGTCTTGCTCGGTTTTGGTTTAAATGCCCCAACAAAATAGTCCAGGTAAAGTAGTCCCTAGGCTACCACACCCAAAACACTAGACCACATAGCTTGGCTCTTAGGAACCAAGCTATGTGGATGCCTCTATGTTGGCTGACAATACAATAGAGTAGTTCCCAAGCACATTGTTTTTCATGGTGTATGAGACTGGCGCCATGGGCGCCAGGACTGGCCCCATGAGGGCTTTTGAAGAGGATGCCAGGCTCTAGAGGCCCGGGTCCTGACTCCACCTGGCCAATGGGTTTGCCAGAGGGGGTTTTGGGCGCGGGTCGTGACACCGATTTAGAAAGAGGCTGTTGGAGTTGTCCAGCCTATAGAGAACCAGAGCTCTGGAGACAGTGAGCTTCTGGGGGAAGGAGAGGAAAGGAAGAATACCTCTGAGGAGGTGCAGCTGGTAGTGTGACTTCTTAGAGACGTCGGAGATGTGAGGAGAGAAGGAGAGTGTGGAGTCGAAGACGACTGCAAGGTTTTTAGCCTCACAGGTGGGAGCATTGAGAGGGCCAAGAGAGGCCGGCCAGAGAGTGACAGGAAAGGAGGGAGCAGGTGTGCTGATGAGCAGTATCTGTCTTACTGGCATTAAGGCACAGATCATTGGTGGCACACCACTCCTGGGTAGCAGACAGTCAGAGATGAGAGAAGGAGAAGAGGTGGCTGAGGGGAGCCTGAAAATGAGTTGTCATCCGCATAGCACTGAAAGTTTGGGCAGAGAGTGGCAATGCAGTGGGCAAGAAGTGCCAGGTATTGGTTGGGGAACACCGCAGTTAGAGATAGCTATAGAGATAGAGGAGAGCTCTGAAGCCAGACTGATGATCATGGAGACAACCAACAGATTCAGTGTGGAGATTAAGCTGGGAGATGGCCAGAAACATCATCAGGGGAGAACAGGGGAAAGGCAGAGAATGGGTGAGGAGGGGTGGCCATAGAAGGGCCAGAGGAAGAGAGGGGGTGGAGGTGGGAGGAGGAGAGGAATAGGGGGGACAGGATGTCATGAGTTTTAGAGATGAAATGAGAAGCCAGGGCCGCGCAGAGTGCCTCGGAGGGGACATGAGAGGTAGAGACTGCAGCAGGATTGGCCAGCTCCGAAGATTTTAAGAGTTCGGCCGAGTTGTTGGATTCCGCAGAGATGCAGGTTTGGATATGGGCTCTCTTCTTGGTGCAGACAGAGAGATGGTATTGCCTTTGGAGCAGGCAGCAGGCTAGTTTGTCAGAGGATATACAGGAAGCACGCCATTTCCTCTCAGCCACCCTGCCCTTACGTTTAAGGGTGACAAGGTCTGAGTCGTACCAGGAGTTGCACTTGGCTTTGGGCTTCAAGTGGATCCTCATGACAGGGGCAAGAACATCGAGTATCAGATATAGCAGAGTTGAGCATAGAGGGGGCTGTGTATGGGTGTGAGCCAGCCGAAGGCGGAGAGAGGGTGAGAAAGGGCGGCAAAAGCCTCAACTAACACACGCTTCATGGGTCGGCTAACCGAGAAGGTAGGTGGCAGTCCTAGAGTTGGCTTGGCCTGAGGGGTGGGGAGAGTGAGCTGGGAGGAAAGGGGAAAGTGATCACTCCAGGAGAGAGGAGTGGTGAGAGGGATAGAAAGGGGAAGGTCTGAAGAGATCAGAACATCCAGAGTGTGCCCTGCAGAGTGAGCCGGGCCAGAGGGGAGAATTGAAAGAGAGAGTGAGTCACCGAGGTCGTGAAGGAGTCCAGAGGAAGGACAGGAAGCATCCAGGTGGATGTTAAAGTCTCCAAGAAGGAGGAGTTGAGTGGTTGAGACTAGGAGGGAAGAGGAGAGGTCCGCCCACTCAGAGAGAGAGTGAGTGAGTGAGAGAGAGAGAGAGAGAGAGACACACACACACAGAGTGAGACACACAGAGTGAGACACTGAGACTCTGACTGCAGACGAGGCATTCGAATGAGGAGTAGACCTGCATGGGAATGACAGAGGCAGGAATCCACCCAGCGAAGATCACGGCTACACCCCCTCCTGAACAATTGGATCTGGGCGCGGAGAGGATCTTGTAGCCATCATGAAGGAGTGTGTCAAAGCTTGAGACGGAGCAGGCCGTGAACCATGTCTCGGTGAGACCAAGGTCATGTTCTTCAATGAGGCGGCAGATGTCAGAGGAGTGTTTAACAGCTGAGCGAGAGTGGCAATATGGAGAAGGTTGCCGTCCTTGAAAGACTTCTGGGTAGGGGTACAAATCAGAGGTACGCCCTGCCGAGGGGGGACAGAAAAGGAAGGCAGAGAGGACAAGGTAGCCAAGGAGGAGACAGCAGGGGGAGGCAAAGAAGCCGTGGAGGGAAGAACTGGTAACTGTCTGCCTGCTATACTGGGGAAAAGATTGCTGACAAATAAACACTTGTAACTATTACATTGCCTATTAACGGTTTGGTTAGACCCATACTCCATCAAAGTGTTCTGAACTAAATGTTCTTTATAGTTGCACCCCAATATTTGATAGCAACAATCCTACTTAAATGGTACGTGAAGCCCAGGCTGATGCTGTTGCACTGCCCCCTCATGCGAGGTTGCATGTTCTGTTGGGGTAAGGGGAAAGGGCTTACATATCCCTGCGATCTGGGGAGGGAGGGATAAGGGTGTTAATACAAAATGCGCTTGAACTACATGTTTTGTTACTTTAATACGGTTGATAAGAGAGCAGACTGAAACTGATACACATGACATACTGACACAGTGGTGGGAAAGATCTAATGCATGAGCTGGAATGTTAGAGGGCTCGGGAGTACAGTGAAGAGGCAGAAATTACAGATTTATTTAGGGAGGCATGGAATACAATTGGCTTACATCCATGAGACACATGCTGTCTGTAATATGCGAGAATGTTGCAAAGGACTGGGGGTTGAGGAGGGTTTATATGGTTTATTCAACACAGAGCGGAGGGTGATGACAATGATCCATGAATCAGAGCACTATATATACCAGAAAAAATATATTTACCTCTTTGGTAGGTTTGTGATGTTGCATGGTAAGCTGGAAGGCTTAGAAATGATTGTACTAAACATCTATGGCATCAACATTGATGACCCTGAATTTTATACACATATTATAGTTGGACATATTACTCAGGACTTTTTCGGACCATTCACCGGTCACATTAACTATTGATGTAGGTCCGCCCTACAGACAAGACCGTTATGGAGGTTCAAACCGCAAGCCCTACAGAATTAATGCTTCTTTACTGACCTAGAAAAACATACTCTGTTTTTGGAGGTTAAAGTTGGCACCGTTGATTCATACTCTACCCTGTGGGAAGCAATTAAGGTGTATATCCGTGGCATTGCGATATCCATGGAATTTGGGATATTGAAGACGATTTGAAGAGAGAGAAAAACAAGCGAAGCGTCGCTGAGCAATTTAGAGAGGCTATATACAGTGAGATTCCAGCCTGAGACCCTGGGGGAAATCAAAACTGAGCTAGATAAGTTTAAGTCACTAGCTGATGGGGAGATACAATTTTCTGACAGCCCTAACATGGCACGCAGATACAGTGAGTGTGAGCGTCCCGGCAAATTGCTGGCTAGAACGATACGGCAGGCAGGGGGGAAACAACGAATGTCAAGTGTGAGAGATGGAAATGGACAAATTGTACACACTGAGTCAGAGATTAATGAAGTGTTCCAATGATTTTCTGTAGATTTGTATGCAAATACCGACAACTGCCCCCATGCTAAAATTGTACAGTATTTAGATGTTCTCGCCATATCCGAGATATCACAGGATACGCAAGAGGCTCTTGACCTAGAGATAACTGTTGAAAAGATCGGCCAGGCTATTATAGCTTTTCCTGCCAGGAAAGCCACGGGACCCGATGGTCTGACAGCAGACTTTTACAAACAACACAGACAAATACTTGTTCACCTTCTTCTGGAGGTTTGAAAGGAGGCATACGGTGGGGGAATGAGGGAAGCAATTATAATGGTGCTACTGAAACCTGATAAACCAGCGAATCAATGCGGCTCCTACAGGCCTCTGCCATTGATAAACACTGATGTCAAAATAATTGCAAAGATGATCGCCGCCTGGCCGGCACCCTACATGCGGTATATAGTGCAGCGCTCAACAGCACTCAATTTGAGATGTGTATTTAATATACTAGCACATATTGACCCTAAAGCCCAGGCAATTGCAACAAAGCTTGATATACAAAAGGCGTTTGATTCAGTCTCCTGGAGATTTATGTGGGTAGTGCTTTGCAAATGTAACTTTGGCCCTCGGTTTATATCATGGATTCAGCTGCTGTATGCAGCCCCGTCAGCCCGAGTCAAAACTAATGACACCTACTCCTTCCCTGTGACAATTGCGAGAGGCACTAGACAAGGATGCCCACTTTCACCCCTATTGTTCGCCATAGTGATTGAACCACCAGCTGATTTAATTCGACACAGACAAGCAAATAGAGGGATTAGACTGGTAGGGACACCGGACATCATATCTTTATATGCTGATGATGCGCTATTGTATATCAGAGACCTTGAAATAAACTTGAAGCCGATAATGCAGGATGTAGTGAAATTTGAGGAACTCTCAGGGCTGAAGGTTAAGTGTACTAAATCAGAATTGTTCCCATTAACTGATGAAATGATGAAACCTAAGGATCTGTGGGATTCAGATGGCAGCCATGGAGTAGAAATATTTGGAAATAACAGTGTCCAGGGTCCCCACTAAAATTGATAGACCGTAACTATAGTGAGTATGCATCTGTGCTGTCAGTTAAGTTTGGGAACTGAGTTAAACTTCCACTCATTTTAGCTGGTAGGGCTCCTATTATTAAAATGATTACACTTCCTAAATTATTGTACTTCTTTTTGAATGTTCCAATATGGCCTGGGGGAGAATTCTTTAAACTTTGCATACTTTCATTAATAACTTTGTGGCACTCGGAGCGGTGAGGCTTAAATGGGATACGTTGTCTAAGCCATATATTTGGGGGGGGATTTGCGGCTCCAAACTTTGGATTGGACTAGCCCAAGCGCAATATGCGTCCTTTTGGTATTCATCAGAACCTCTGGACTTGCATGTAAAAATCGAACAATAGTTCTCGGGCACGAGGGCTGTTGGCTTTTTGGTACCCCCCACACATGTAGACCCCTGTACATACGACCCGGTGAGTGTAACGGTGCTCGCATGGAGTAAAATATTAAAATCTCTAGAGATCCAGGACCCTTTTAATGGTAATCTACCACTTTGAATTACATTCCACCTCTACCCAAGGTGTGTGCAAGAGGAGCGCGCCAGTGGCAAAACAAGAGTTGCTCTACACTGAAAGATATGTATATCGCTGGGAAATTTGTCAGTCTGCATGACTTGCTGAGTTTAAAGCGAAAGAAATCAATATGCTGGCTGCAGTATGTAGGTCTACGTAGGGCAGTTAAGGGAACATGGAAGGGATTCCCCGTCCTGCCGACAGATGGCTCAGTGACTATATTATGAAACCGTAGATGTCACAGGGCAGAGTATCGGAAGTATATGGGTTATTACAGAGGGTACAAAGTCAGGAGGGTTTGACTAAGATCCGATCTTCCTTGACTAAGGACCTCAACATGGACATTATAGACGAGATGTGGGAAAATGTGTATACAAAGGCAAAATTCCGTTTTATACAATTAAAAGTACTGCATAGGTACCATTACACCCCGATTAGGCTATGTTAGGTAACGATTGGGGGTAGTACCCTTAGGGTGCACTACAACAACCTTAGTCTCCTGGCAATAGGACCCAACCTTTGGTATAAGTCTGAACTACACAGGTTGGTAGTGTGGTAGAGCAGCCAGGATCATCTCAAGAGGGGTCAATGTGAGCTGTAGAGTGGTTACACCAAGATTCTCAATGACAAGTATTCAAATAAACACTTAAACTCAAGGTTTCTTGATAAAACAATTAATTATTTATTTACCGGTCATTTGTATAAGCCTTTAGAAGGGAGCAATATAATAGCAACACACAAATACCTTCAGAATACACACTTTTAGTTTCTAAATCAACAAACGCCCATTTGGGATGCCACACCCGGGATGTCCTGGGAGGATAGCTTAGGGGCAATGTGCTCGCCTTGGAAGCAAGACGACACAGAACAACACAGGTTCCATCCCCGGGTTCGCGCTTAGAAACCTCTGGCTACTAAGCGCGTTATAAATAACCTATTATATCACGTAGACCCTTCCTACACCCTCAAGTGACATCAATAGTTAGGGCACTGTGGACATTTATATATTACTGTTAGCATTTAGAATGTACTGAGATGAGTGTCAAAGAAAAGGTTATTAGAACAAACAAGAGATCACAAATATTCTTAAGCAGTAAATACTTTTCAGCCCTCCCCAATGTCAGAGGAGAAAAGAGTCTTTCACGGGAAACAGGCAAAGCCAAAATCAATGGACAAAAGTCTACGTAGCTGAAGCACTTCTTGCAGGTAAGTAAGAAAAGTCTTTGAACAATGTTTTAGAAGTCTTTGCTGAAAAAGAAGAATCCATGCAGGGCCACAAACTGTTCGGCTTGTGAACAGTAGAAGCAAATCTTCAACAAGAGGAAAGTTCTCTTAGACTTTCACAGTACCTTTGGTTAGAAGAAAAAGCAGCAGATTACTTCTGTTCCTGTGCAGCTCTGCGGATCCTGTGTTCCTGGGTGTCAGTCGTGTGGACAAAAGGGAGGACGTCTGGGGACTACTGCACTGCAATGGGACAGTTACCGACAGCAACCAGCAATCTTCAGTGTTTCAGCTCATCGCGTCTACTGCAAACAGCAACAATGCGGTTCTTGGCTGTCGAGATGGACCTTCCTTGCTTCTGGGGTCCCGCACTCTGTTGAGGTGGCTCAGTCAGTCCTGCTTCCTGGGAGTCCAAAGGATCTTCCTGGAGCTCTTGGCCAACTTAAAAGCAACGCACACAAACTGGTGTTCCTCTCCCTGGCTATTCAATTCCAACAGTGACTGCAATGGAAATTCAACCAGCTCCGAGAAGGATGTCCAGGTGGCTTACTTTGGAGTTGATTGGTCCCACCAACTCAAGGGGAGAAGTCATCCTTGCAGGGCTTCTCTAGTCGAAACAAAAGTGGAGTTTCAGCACAGCAGCAGAGCTTCACCGGGCAAACCAACTGTTTAGGAGTTGTAGCAAGCGTCTTCTTCAAGTTCTTCTTCAGATTCCTTCGTCCAGTGGTCGACTCTGCCTTCCAAGCCAAAAAACCTCGCTTTTATGCAGGTTTCTCCCATTCATTCCAGCCTGGCTGTCAATCACCCAACAGGGTAGCTGTCCTTGCCGGACAGCCAGCTGCTTAATCACCTAGGAGTGCATTCCTTTCTCCTAGGAGACTAAGCACAGGGAGTTACGGGCACCTCCCTCCCTTCCTGCCCCCACCAGACACCCTGGAGTCAGAGGTGGGCTTCACTCATGAATCCCGCCAAAGACATACCGAACAAAGGGACCAAACCTGGTTTGGCGCACAGAATAAATCTCAAGAAGAACCTAAACAACAAGAAATGGCGAAAAAAGAAGACTGCCCCATTTTGACAGAAATGGCAGCCAAGGGTGCTTTACAGCAGCTGCGACCGCAGCCCGCGGTAAAGACACACCATGTTAGTAAAAAGTAACCACTGCCACCAGCCATTAATTGTGTAAAGGGTAACATAAAAATGGTTGCATGAGAAGCTAGACAAAGGGGATACGAAGTAACCCCTCCAGCACCCTATTGTAAAATAGTGTGTGCTGGGTCTAGAAAGTTACAATTGTAAAGTAAAGTCAATTTCACTTTACTGCTCTTGGAAACAGTAGTTATCCAAGAGAAAGATATTTAAACCTTTGGGGAAATCTGAAAGATTTCCCTGTAGCACTACACTGAAGGTGCTGTGTGCTACAATGTAAAAAGGAGCCTATGGAGTTTGTCAGACTCCAAAAACCAAAAGAAACGCAGAGTTAAAAATCACATTAAAATAAATGAGGGAGTGGTAAAAAGGGTCTCACTCTCGCCAGGTAAAAATTAAGAAGTCCTATAGTCCAGCAAAAGAGCTGGTGGTCTCTAATGTAGAGAGGAATTAGCACATTTCTGAAAAGTCTCCCTAACAGGCTACATCTGATTTCCAGATTGAACCCAACGCTCTGTTCTCGAGGCCGAACTGTGAAGGCTGTCTATTTTCATATGATGTGGGAATGCCCGAATTTGGCGTGAGGTGTGAAATAATGACAAAAATGTTGAACAATGAGATTACTGCTAGCCCGATGTAATGTTTCTTTCATATGTTTGGCAAATTGAAGCGATGCTTCCACAGACTTGCTAATTTATGCATGATACTAGCTGTGCGTTGTATATTGCTGTTGTGTCTGCGTCCACTGAGCCCCACTGTAGAACAATGGATGCAAGCATTGACTTTGGCCTCAGACCAGGAGGAGCAATGGGTCCAGCTGCAGCCGGCCTCATGTAAACCTAGATATTTGGCTCCCTTTTAAGTCCTATTTGTGTATGACTAATGATAAACAAACCGACTCTGATGCGGCCTCATATTGACTGTGCGATATTCCCTGTCATTAATGCGATGTAATGCATCCCAATGTGGGAAGGTGATATGATAGTGTTAACCTACACTGCTCTTTGATGTCATCTGTGCACTGCTGTAGTGTATGTTCAAGTGCTTTAATAAATAAAGTTTAAAAAAAAATAAGAATGATGCTGGGCTATTTATATATTTTTTTTTATTTGTTTTTGACAATATACATATAAGGATGGGTGGGACAGCCGACTCAACCAGCAAAACAATCAAAATGAACCAGATCGTCAATGATATTTTCTCTTTTTTTACAATAACTCCCTTCCCCGTTTCCCTCCTCCCACCCCACCCCCCCAATAGATCAACATGCCAAGTTTTGAGGTGTTGCAAACTTATTGAAACTTAGGGGAGAACACTTGCATACCACATGATTGTTAGAGGTACCACTTGAGACAGTGGGGTCCGACCAAAAGACAGTTGAACAGGAAACATCTTGGGTCCTTAGGGGGTGTAAGAACATGTACCATATCAAAGTAGCTCAGTATTCATTCTACAACCGCATAGAAATACAATCATCATGGAGAAGAACTGCAGTCCATTCCTGTAGAAAATCAGTCATAGTATCGTTTGTTATTGCAGTAAGTTTTTCGTATACAAAAATCGACCTAAGTTTACAGAGCCATTCCTCCTTGGAGGGGGCAAGGGCGCTCTTCCATTTTTGGGCTAGCGCCAGCCTCCCCGCTCGTAGCATGGCCCCAATGACCTTGGGATAAACATTTGATTCTGTCTCCGGCATAGGAGTGCCCAGTAGAATTTCCAACGGGTGTAGGGAAGGGCCAAACCCCTCGATATCTTTAATCCAGCTGAGTAGTTCCGACCAGTAAACCTGTATGACCGGACAAACCCACCACATGTGAAACCAGGTTCCTCGTTGGTGACAGCCCCTAGGGCAAAAGGGGGACACATCTCTAAACATCTTGGACAGCAGGGCCGGGGGACGGTGCCACGAATGGAGGATTTTAAAGCTATGTTCCATGGCAGCGGTATACAGAGAGCCCGTAAAGATACTTTTAAAGACAGCCCTCCAAGTGTGATCATCCAATGGCATGCCCAGCCTTTCCTCCCATATTTTTTTGAAGGGTTGTCTACCTTCTAGGTCCGCTGTTATCAAAACACTATAAAACTTAGATAAAGAACCCTTTCGAGTTGTACTTTTAGCCAGGATAGTTTCAAAAGGAGTGAGGGAGCGTCTAAGCTGGTCAGCCCAGCGAGGTTGGGTCAAAATCCCCTTCAAACGTAAATATTCAAAGACCGTGGGTGGTCTATCTGTCAGTGCCTCGATCAGGTTGTCATACTCTATGAAGCCCTCTTCTCGTGAGAGCTGAGAGACCCTCTTCAGACCCATGTCTGACCAGGCCGGAGTGTCTCGGAAACCCCTAGAGCCCAGATCAATGGGGGGACCCAGAGCGAGGACAAAGGGGAAGGACATGAAGACAGTTGTTTATTAGCTTTATTAGGCTTCCATACTGCCCACAAGGCTGCCAGGGTGGGGTGTGTTCTGAGCTGAGAAGGGAGAGCCTTAGGAGGGGCCCACAAAAGGTCTCTAACTTTTTTCGGGTGGGTGTGAATGTCCTCGACATATGTCCAATATGTTCTCATATCGTCCCGCATATGCTCCAACATCACCCGGAGTTGGGCTGCTTTATAATAGAGCCGGAGGTCGGGGAGACCAAAACCACCATAAAGCTTTGGGAGGGTCAGGGTGGAGGTTTTAACTCTCGGCCGCTTACCGTTCCAAATGAATTGGAGGACACGGGACTGAAGCACTTCAAAAAAGGTCTCGGGTATCACGACTGGAAGCGCTGCGAAGAGGTAGAGGAGGCGGGGCAAAATATTCATCTTCACCGTGACCATGCGCCCAAGCCAGGAAAGCGTGAGGGGTGCCCACCATCTGAGGTCGCTGCTAACCTGAGCAAGGATCCCCGCGAAGTTGCACTGGGATAGATCTCTGGGGATGGTGGTGCCCAGGTACCTAGTGGATTTCCGTTCAATTCTAACCCCCAGAATGTCGGCGTCACTTCCGATGTCTCGATCCCCTGGACCCATGGGCATGATGCTTGATTTGGACGTGTTTATTTTCAGTCCAGAAAAGGAACCGAAGTAGTGTACAAGATCAAATAAGGCAGGGAGTCTTGAATATTTGTTAGGTAGCCCAGAATGTCGTCCACAAATAAGGATAGCTTAAAGTCACAATCACCACACCGTATTCCCGTGATTTCTGGGTCATTCCTAACTGCAATGGCCAGGGGCTCCATTGCCAAAGCGTACAATAGGGGCGACAGGGGGCATCCCTGCCGGGTACCTCTAGAAAGGCAAAAAGGCTCTGAAGTGCCTCCGTTGACCAGCACTCTCGCCGAGGGACCATTGTATAGGTATAGAGCTGCGACCCACCCACAAAAATTGTCTGCCAGACCCATCTTTCGGAGAACCCTGCACATGTAAGGCCACTCGACGCGGTCGAAGGCTTTTTCTGAGTCTAGCGAGAGAAGGTACCCCTCCACTGCCTGTCTAGATGCCTCATGCATAAGGTCGAGAGTTTTTCTTATATTATCTGATCCCTGGCGACCGGGGATGAAGCCCACTTGGTCTCCATGTACTAGGGTAGGGAGGAGCTTTGCTAGTCTATTCGCTAGGAGCTTAGCCAATATTTTAACATCGGTGTTAAGGAGGGATATGGGGCGGTATGATTGGCAATAGGAGGGATCCTTGCCCTCTTTAGGCAGGACTACGATTAAAGCAGACATCATCGTGGGTGGGAGGGTGCCTTGATCCAGTGCAGCATTGTACATCTTAGCCATGAATGGGGCAAGCGTGGATCTGTAGGTCTTATAAAACTTAACTGTAAAGCCATCGTCCCCCGGGGCAGTGCCGCTCTTTAATGAGGATATGGTGTCTATTACTTCTTCCGGGGAAATGGGGTGTGTGAGAGAATCAGCCTTGTCAGGAAGAAGACCCGGGATGGGAAGGGAGTCTAGGAAACTGTCAACATCATTCCCATCCCCCGTATATTCCGAGCAATACAATTTTTCACAATATAGCCTGAATTTTTCTGCAATCTTGCTATCCCTCACGGTCGAGTCCCCTTCCGGGGTGCATAATGAATTCACCCTCCTACTGTTCCTAAGTTCTCGAAGTCTCCAGGCCAATATCCTATCCACCTTTTCCCCCTTTTCCATATACTTCTGTTTCAGAAATGAGAGCTTCCTTTCCGTTAGTCCCACCTGGAGGTCCGCCAACTTAGATCGCAACCCCTGCAGTTCCTCCCATTGCCCGGGAAACATCTGTGTTTTCAACTCCCCCCTTCCCCCCCCCCCCCCCCCGGTTGGATAGCCTCTATCTTTTCCTTTAACAATTTCTCCTCATAGTCCCTCTCCCTTTTTCTCCCAGACCCTATACCAATAAGGGTGCCTCTAATAGTTGCCTTAAATGCCTCCCATACTCCCATAGTACCAACCTCCCCGTTGTCATTAAGGGTGAAATAATCTTCTATGGCTGCTAGGAGGGATTGGCGTATCTCCTTGTCTTGCAGGAGGAGGTTGTTACACCTCCACCGGGTTCCGGTCGCCGGGGCTGGGGGGAAGGCCAATCCTAATCTTTACCATATCGTGATCCGTCCAGGGGACGATCTCCACACCCGAGTCCGAGACCTCTCCCTGCAGCGAGGAATCAACCAGGATGTAATCTATACGAGAGAAAGCAGCATACTTGTAGCCCTCGAACACGAATAGTATGTGTACTCGGGGTTCCGACCCCGCTCGGGTATACACGTGTCACATAGACTCAGTTCCCCATTTACTTCCTGGAAGGCCAACGCCAATTTCTTGTGAAGACGGATGTTGGGGCAGGGTTTATCAGACTTTCTGTCCCTCTCGGGGCAAAGCACCATGTTAAAATCCCCACCCACCAGTAGGATGCCCTCAGAAAATGACACGATTATCCCTTTCATTCCCTCCCAGAAGGTGTCCTGCGCTTCATTCGGAGCATATATGCAGACCAATGTGAACAAACGGCCCCGCACTTCCCCCTTTACCATGAGGTACCGACCATCCGGATCCGCTTTTGAGGCTTTAAACACAAAATGGGCCCCAGGGGAGACCAACAAAGCTACCCCCTGCTTCTTTACCTGGGAAGAAGCCGTGAACATCTGCTCAATGGTCTTGGCCTTGAGCTTAGGCTCCTTTCCCCGGACCCAATGAGTCTCCTGCACAAAGAGAAGGTGAATCCGCAGCCTCGCAAATTCCCTCACAATTAGCTACCTTTTTGTGGGCAAGTTGAGCCCGCGGACATTTAATGACCCCACTGTCATGATTTGGAGTGAATCATCCATTAAAACACAGGTAAAGTCTCATAGCTCCATGCTTAGAACAGCAAGCGTTGTTGCTCCCACAGTGCTTCCGCAACCCCCTAGCGGCTCGAGACAGCCCCAGGGGTGCGAGAAAGACCAGAAAACTTGGCGCCCCATAACTGTAACCCCAGCAACCCAACTCCCCCTCTTTCCCCCCCCCCCCCCCCCCCCTTGCCTGGTTGTTCCATGGCTTCATCCAATCGCCAGATCAGGCCACCATTGTCTCCCCCCTCCGGGCTCATAAACTCTTTATAAACAACAACTCGGGCCCCCCCCCCCACCCCAGGATCAACGCAGTTCACAAACCGTTACTTCACCCTCCATTCGCAAAGTCAAATGCCGGTTTTTCCGTCTGGTGCCAAGAGCTCGCTTCAGGTACTCGTAAGGTCCGGGGAGGCTGGGGCCACTCTCCTAAATTTCCTTGGGCCACGAACTCTGCGCCTTTCCCTTGGAGCTTTGTTCCCTTTTGGGCCTGTTGGGGTTCGCTCACGGTCCTGCTCCCCCATCTCCATGTTTGAGTTGCCCAAAAGTTCGCCCGACACACTCTGGATATCGTCCTCAGTGATCAAGGCATACTTGTAGCCCTCGAACACGAAAGAGAGCGAGAATGGGTATCCCTACCTGTATCGGAACCCCCTGGACTGGAGCATCTTTGTCAATGGGGAACAGAGGCGACGTCTTGAAAGGGTGAAGGCCGACAGGTCTTGATACACCGAGATCTGGGCCTCTTCCCACTTCACCGGGCCCTTCTTGCGAGCCAGTTCGAGGATCCTGCTTTTCTCGGAGAAGTAATGAAAGCAAACTAGAACGGATCTTGGGCCTCTAGAGGATGCGCCCGCTCTATGGGCCCTGTCAATGGTGGGTTCGTTGGTGTTGGCCCCCTCGAATAGCAATCCTATTACTGCATTGATAGCTTTGATGATGTCTGCTTGCATTTCGCCTTCGTGTTCTGGAAAGCCTAGGAAACGTAGGTTACAGCGGCGTTCCCTATTCTCCAAATCATCCATTTTTAAGGGGCATTTCTCTTCTCTCCTCTCGAGCTCCGACAGGCGCATGTCAAACTGTGTCTCGAAGATGTCGCTCAAAGCTGTATTGTTCTCCAGTGCCTGAACCCTGTCGTCAATATTGTCCACTTTTTTATCCAAGGTGTTCAGTCGTAGAGCAATATCCGCCCTAAAGCCTCTAATTTCCTCCAGTAGGGCCGCCATGCCCCTGGTGACTGTGCTTGTATCAGCAGATTCCTGTTGCGTCTGGGCTGCCATTTCAGGGGGTATCAGGGGCTCGGGGGGGGGCGTGCAGCGAAACTTCTGCAGGGATTCCTTCCAGTTCATAAACTCTCCCCAAGCATCCCTGCTCCGTGGGGGCCTTCCCCGAAAACTTGTGCCCAAGGTGACCCGCTATCACACACGCATACAACGCCACAGGGGGGCGAGGGTCAATGTCAGCCGAGGGGCGAGGAGCAGAGACCCAGCAACGGGGGTCCGAGTCCCCGACTAATGCACTTCTGCGGGGATAGGTTTCGCCTGCGCCGGGTTCCCACCTCCCCTTTCACCCATCGAACTGTATAACTTCACTCCCGTTGGAGCAGAGGCAGTACTTAATGTTCCAGAGGCTGGGCGCGGGGAGGACCAATCTCCAAGCCCTCGTGTCTGTACCCCGGTGTGGCCTGCTGAGGCCGATCTCTCCCAACTGGGCCCTGAGTGCCCGTTCTGTCTGCCTGTGAGCCGCTGTACTCGGAGGACACTCCGCTGCCCGAGATGGTGTATGCCAGGGGCTCTCCCCAGCCTCACTCTTCCCGTGACACCTTCAGTCTCCCGGAGGTCCTCCTGCCCGGGCCTGCACCTCCTTACCTCCTCGGCGCAGATCCGCCGCTCAGCCTGTGGGAGTCCGTGTGCTGCGTGTGTAGGCCAGTGCGGGGCTTCGCCTGCCTCCCACGCACTGCCGACACCGATTCCTGAAGCTCCAGTTCGCCCTACGCGGGTTCACCAAGCACCTGTGGGGGCCCTCACGCACCTTCCTTCTCCTTGTACTATAGGCCTCGCCCAGGCCTGGAACTCCACGGCGCTTTCATAGTACCGCCTCCCGGATCCGCTGCGCGTGCCCCCAGATGCGTCCCGCTCCTACTGATGTGCACTAGGCAAGGGGGGGGGCCGTCAGTCAGGGTAGCCGAGCCCCACCACAGGCCTCGCTCGGGCCTGGGTTCACCGTAGATTCTTGCGGCGCCGCAGGGGGGAGGGGGCTTCTGTCCCTCTAAACTCGGAAGCTCTTATCTCCGGGATGGTTCCCCCCCCGGGGGCTCAACTTTGGGCCAGGGGTGCCCGGCTCACTCAGATGGGTGGGGGTGATGCCAGCTTCTCACTCTGGGGGTGTCGGGGGGGCTCAGGTCCCGCGATCAGTGCCCTGCCGAGGAGACGAGCCGAGATGCGTTAGAACATCTTCGCGCCCCCTGGTGGATCCTATTTATGCTTTTTTATATATAATTTGATGCATACATTTTAATTAATGGGTGCTTGGGGGGAGGGTTATGATTAATTATTTACCTGCTGCTTATCATAAGATTTGCTGGAAGTGGAAACATTGAAACACTTATTGCTGAAATGTCCCGCTCTAGAGGCCTTACTACATTTTATTTTAGTACATTTGTCCAATAGATTCACATTCTTTGAATATTTCCTGTGACACTGGGACTCCTTGTACAGTAAGGTAGCTACAAAAATATCAGTATACAATTTAATACAGTAGCAAACTTATTTGGCATCTTTTCGAGTTAGTGGACATCTAGCTCAGCCCCTGTGATGCCTTGTCAGATTATTGTACCTTGAAAAGACTTAAGGAGCACTCATGTGACGCTTTTTCTTTCTACATTGTCTATGAAATATATTTAAATTACTTTTGTGGTTATCTGCAGTAAGCAGTATGTTCTGGTTTTCTTTGACAAGTATGCACTTGCTGTCTTCGAACCGCTGTAGTACCCTAACAGCTTGGTTGAGAAGAAGCCTTTTCGAGTACTTCAAAAATGTATTCTCCAGAATATGTATAAGGGCGATCCACATGGACACAATGCTCTTGATGGTTAAGATAGAACTGCAAGTTAAGTGCCCCCTTCAAAGATCTGTATGAAAATTACAGGTCTAAATTCCAACACAGTCGACCAGCCTTCATGGGCATAGATCGCACTCTAGGGATAGAGTAGAAAAGGGCAAACTCTCTAGGAGAGAGTGCTAGGGACAGTGGATGCTCAGATTTTGGACGATTGGCTGAAACTATAATGCAGACAGTTATTTCTGTATTTCTCAAACCTGGCAGGGGAAGAGTTTTAATGGGTGTAAAGGGGGACTCTATTGTGTGCAGATGCAGAACAGGTCGGTGCTGTGGTCAAAGGAACCACTGCATCTAAATTGGGCGGGCCAAAGCCCCCAGAAATGTGCCCTGCAGAGATATGGTCATGCTGAAGGATTTAGAAATACTGAAAAGAGCTTTCATTTCCGAGGGGACATGTAAGTTGCATTATCGGGGCGTAAAATTTGCACTCGCCACTAGCCATTGGCTAGTGATAATTGACTATCTGCAAGTTAGAAATGGTGTGCTGTGTGTATTTATAGAATTGAGGCGACAAGTAATTTGTTATGACTGGCGAGTATCTTGCAACTTAAAAATGTTCTCCCTGGAATTATTATTGGGGAGGGAAGAGTTCAAACCGTCCCAGGTGAACAAAGCCCAAAATTGCTAAATGGATTTGCATACAGCCCGGCTGACTTTGCAGGGGAGGGGGAATCAAGCCCAGAAAATGGATCTGATAACAGAGCATCTGAAGCAGCCAAATTGGTGGGTTTGTATCAAATCTCCTTAGGTTGTTCAGATCCCTCAAGGGATTTTGTTGGGGTACCAGGTGCACAGTCTGTGGAACTGCTGGTGTCCCCCCATATCCCAGTATCTTTTCTTGCACTAAAGGTTTCAGTGGAATGCACAATATCCTCATATCACGGCCAGGGGGGTTAACAGAAAACTCAGGTCTTAAAAAATGTTATACAAACACATTTACTTTATAACACAATCAGGACCAGGGTTTTGGTAGGTGTTTTTTGAAAATCTTACTCTCTTCATCCTGAGCCTCCAAGCACTGCTGCTGGTCTCAATGTTTTTTTTTATTTCATTGACTGATAGTGAGTGAGACTTTCTTTTATCCCACTCACCACCTGCATTTTCTTATGTTCTGGGAACACTGGACCCTGCTTATAAGGTTCCAGTGTGCGGAGACCAATCCCCTTAGTTTTGTCTATTATGCTTTCCTGTAGCAGCATGGCCCACCGTATGTTGTGTGCTGCCAGGAACCCCTAAGGTCCCTTTTGCAATGTTGATTTGGGTGCACAGGTGAGTCCCTAGACCCACCTGTGCAGGAGTGCTCATCTGTATTTTATGTTTGCTCTAAGTAGCGTGTTTGCTATTTTCCTGCCATGCTCTAAACAGGCTGGTGGCAGTTGTTACTTTTTTTTTTTAACCCTTTCTTTTACTACAATGTCCTGGGCTGCTTTTGCCACTGCAATAATGCACTAAAGAGAACCATATGCTCAAAATTACATTCTTTGTGTTTTGTGTCCCATTCATGATGGCCTGTCCTTTGTTGGCCGTCCTTCTACCTTGCCAGATGGGGCAGTGTCCCTTTCTTCATGCACTTTGGAGGCGTTCTTGCAAGAAGTCTGCAAAGGCTCTGTTTTGTGTGTGAATGCCGGCAGAGGTGAGGAGGGTGCTGTCTGCCCCCAATTCACATTCCTCAAGCAGCTTGAATGTTGCTGGGCAGATTCCAGGAGGCTAGCTGTCCACTATTGGACAGCTCGCTCCAAGTTTCAATGTTGCAACGTATCCTTGTTGGAAGACTGGGTTTGTCCCCAATCCATTTTCTGACTCTAAGGAGATGAGCTGGATCCAGGAACTTAGTCGGCCATTGGATCTAAAGAGATCTGAAGAAGTCTAACGAGGGACGCTAGGGGACTGCTGCAGAAACCACCATTGGCTCAGCCATTACCACAACATTGCACACCTCTACCTTCTAATCGACAGGGAATAGCTCTGTGAGGTGCTTTACACTTTAAGACTGGTGGGACTAATCAGTCAACTGCCCAATTCGAGGTACATAACCAGTTTTCGTTCATAGGAGCATGCATCTTTACATTTCCCCTGCAAGACTAGAAACCAGCTGTTCATTGTTACTGGGACTTCCGACTGGCCAAGTGTCTGGAACTCTTTGTGGGCATCCTCAAGGCTCTGCTGGGACTCTGGAAATACACTGTGCTGCCT
Source organism: Ambystoma mexicanum (assembly GCF_040938575.1). NCBI lineage: Eukaryota > Metazoa > Chordata > Amphibia > Caudata > Ambystomatidae > Ambystoma > Ambystoma mexicanum. The sequence continues at coordinate 648,326,610 of NC_090939.1, read as the reverse complement.
TCCACCAGGAGGACAAGCCTGTAGGAAGATCAGACGTTCAACTGCTGTGTTGCCAAGTGCCTCCTTACTCCATCTGGGGTCAATTCAAGAAGTGCATCTGTGAAGATCTCCATAAGGGGCTCGCCTTCATTGTGGACCCAAACCTGGGTCTCGCCCTATATTCTGAGGTTTCCAGAGGAACCTAAACGCAACCAGTGGTCAATGCCCTGAAACCTGCGACCCTACACGACTACCACAACGGTGATCCTTGTTTTCCCAAAGATTTACTGTCGTCTGGAACAGGTTCTAACTTTCTACGGATCCTTTATAGCCCTTGAACCGCCTCCCTCCCCGTTGGGCGTAAGGCAGTGGTGTCCAGGTCAGTATTTCTTTGGGAAATCTTTGAGAACCCATGGGGTCGTAGCTGCTCCTTCTTTTGCTGGAACTCTATTTAAGACTTCGGTCCCTATCTCACATTTTTTCATTTGCCTTGCACTAAGTGAACTTCATTACTTTGCCTGCACCAATTGATGGTCCCTCTTAAGTTGTTGTATATGGTGGTGGGTGTCTTTATAATCATAAGGCCTAGGCATTGATATGTGTGTAATATCTGTTCTCCCTACTTTAGGGAAAGCATGTATTGTGTCAGTAGCTGCTTATGATTCTAAAGTAGTGTGTAACCCACAGGAGGTTACCCAACTGTGAGTTGTATATATGCACTAAAGTATGTTTGATTATCGTAATATATTTAAAGTGTCCCTTAGTCTAGTATTGCAATAAATTGTTAATTTCATAATTTACCTGTGCGGGTATTTTTCTTATCAAGTCTGCTAACTGTTAACTGTACTACACAACAGTGCACCACTTCCTCCTTGGTCAACTCCACTTAGACAGTAGCTTTGCTCAACTGGGGTTATGAATAACCTTGCTAATAGTAGGTTTGCTTTTCCAGTCCTACCCCAGGTAGTGACTTTGAAAATCCGTCCTAACAGTAGGACTACGTAAATAAATTAGTGGTTTTCAAATAAATGAAAAGGTAGCCATTGGGGGGCATGGCTGCTTGAAACTGCAGCTCTCTGTCTCGCAATATCCTTTGAGCAGATCCTGACACTTCCGGCACAGCAGTGTTCGGCGACCCACTGAATCGAAGCCTAAGAGCTGCAGCATTACTTGGTTGTAGTGTGGGGCTGACGGCGTCCTTACAGGTGGAGATCTCAGCTGTGGCATGGGAGGCCACGTGCAGGCCTGTCCCGGCCCTGGTGCGACCGGAGGATGACTGGGAGCGTGAACAGGATTGCAGTACGGTGCAGTGGAAAGTTGGGGTAGGGGTCAGATCGTGCCCCAACGCTTATCTCCAGCTGGGTGCTCACCCGTGGCTTTGACATTTGCCTGGGTTGAAGTGCTGCAATATTGCCTCAGCCCGGATCAATATAACGCTGCACCCAGGATCAGTGAGCTCCCATGGCTTGCGCTGCTGTGGGGTGTGGGGGGATTTGGGGATCCTACTCCCATGGTTAATACTTTTGGGCCCCCAGTGCTGCTTCCCCATTCACTGTATTCCTGGAGCGAGGACCACATTATACAGCAGCCCACAATGGCAAACTGATTTACCCATGGGACCAAGTCGGTGATAATACGCGCGCTATACCTGTTGCTTGGACATTCTGCTTATCTGTTCTGTCTGCCAGGGGTGAGGCCAACCCTGTTCCATACACATTACCTGGTATACATTTATTTATTTTATTTATTGTATTTGTTGGTAGTGCCCAGACCCGGAGATATCACGACTCTAAGAAGGCAGTACATAACGCGTTACAGGATGGTTAGAAACTGTAAGGTTACATTTCATCAGATATAGTCGTATTCAAACATTGATAATAGGAGTTACACATATTTGTTAAATAGTAAGATTTTTACTTGCTTTCGAAAGTGTGTGTAAGATGGTTCGTTTTGGATGTGCAGCGGGAGGGTATTCCAGGGTATGGGAGGGTTAGTGATGAAGCAGGAGCACCCAGCTCTCTTTCTGGCAAATCTAGTTATGTGCAGGGCAGATGTGGTAGAAGAACAGAGTTTGAGTGTGTTGTGTTTCTTGGTGATCTGGTTAATGAGGTGGGGGGGTAGTGTTGTATAGACAGCGGTAGGTGATGGTGAGGGGTTTGAAGTCGATACAGGTTTTGATGGGGAGCCATTGAGCGCTGCCTGAGTCTTGTGTTCCTGTCATTAAAGGTTATGGTAGTAGATGGTGGGGGGTAGCAACCTGTCAAAGGGTGTAGACTTGGGATTCTAGGTGCTGGTAAGGGGGCACAGTGGACTATGCAAGCCATGTGGTGTATGCAAGTGTAATGCTGGGTCAGTTGAGTCGGGACTTGTTTATGCCTGAGGTTAGAGACCTTATGATGGTGCTGCATGTGAGCGGCACAGCATTTTAGGAATATGTTGCAGGCAGAGGGCATGATTGATAATTGCAGGTGGGTTGTTAATGGGTGTCCTGTGGAGGTGGTAGGCGAATGGTTGTGTGAGGAGGTGGAAGAGGCGGGTCAGACAGCTGTTCGAAGCCAGGGTCTCTCTTGCGCAGGTGCTAGACCACTTAGGGAGTGTAGTGGCTGGGAATGGCAGGTGAGTCTTGCGTCTGCATGGTGTGTGCATTGGGGGGCGCCAAGTGGGCTTCAGGAGTCTGTGCATGGGAGTGTGTGTGTGATAGGGCAGTGTCTGCTATTCTTGTTAGACCTGCACAGGGGGTTGTAGCTAACACAGGGATAGCAATGAGGTTTCACCAAGGTTTTTCTAGTGTGTTGAGCGATGGGAGTTCCTTTGGTGGATTGTGCAAGTTGAATGTATACGACAGGGATGGAGGTCGGTGTGAGAAAGCTGCTGGGGTGAGGTAATGGGATGAGAGAGTAACAACGGACGCGCATATTAGTGGAGCATACTGTGTGAATGGGGATAGGTTCGAAAATGTCAGTTTCGTACACTATGGGTTGTGTACAATGGGTGGTGTGTGTATCAGTAGTGTGAGGGGAGTATGTAGCAGGCATGTAAATGTCTTGTGGATATTTCCAGGTGTCGGCAGCAGCGAGTAAAATGGATTTGGGAGAAGTGCAGGGAGGTGGGTCATGGTTATGCATTTGGAGCGGACGGAACGGGGCGCGGAAGCATCAATACTGCAGTGAGTGCATTTCATATTTGCAGAGCGTTATTTCGGCTCGGCATGAGCACACACACAGAATTTTGGGGATTGCATTGCTGGGGGCCGGTGACGTGCCTGTAGCAAGTTCTCACTTGATTGGGGCCCCGAAGATTCTTTGGCTTGCTGTGCTGCGTGCTGGTAACACGGCGACCCCTGTGTTGGGACAGTCCCCATAACCTGTGTCTACTCCTGGACCAGATGATACGAGGCAGTGGAAAAGGCAGGAGGGGCCCTATGGACTCCTTCACTAGCCCCCAGCAGAGAGAAGCTACGGCTTGCGAGGCCCCAGTGGAAGGTACTGGGAGGGCCCCGCCTCCACTGTGTACATCAAATATGGATCCCTGCATGTCAGCAATGCACGCTGGCTTCCCATCAGTGAATTCGAAACTTGATGACATTGTGTCCACTATTCACTCCCTCAAAACGAAGTTAGATTAGGAGAGCAGTCGTATCACACTTGCGGAGACAGGGTTTGGTGATCTGGAGGACCTAATGGGGGGGGGGGTATGATCTGGATCTTCAGACCTTCAAAAAGGAGCTCCTGTCGGCACGCTCGAAATGTGAAGATCTAGAATCACACTCCTGCCAGAACAACATCAGAATAGTGGGAAGGCTGCCTGTGGTCCTATGGAACAGTTTGTAGAGGGCATCCTGCAGTCTATTTTTGGCAAAGCACAGTTCTCAGTGCAGTTGCTGGTGGAGACTGCACACCAGTCGCTGGCCCCTGTCCCGAAGCCCGGGACTCCTCCAACGTACCATAATTGCCAGGCTTTTAAACTATTCCGACCAAGACCTAATCCTTAGTCCAGCGAGAGAGAGGTGAACACTTCAATTCAACCCGGCGAGGGTCCACATATACCTGGATTTCTCAGCGGGGGTCCAAGCGGCGAGACTCTTTGACCACCTAAAACGCTTCTTGCATGATAGACAGGTCCAGTATGCCATAATGTACCTGGCCAAATTGTGCATACAACATGGTGGAAGGGCACACTTTTTTGAAACCCTGGATGAGGACACTGCAAATACTGAAAGATCCATACCTGTCCCAGTGGGCAGGGGTCCTGACTCTGTTCGGAAAGATTGGGCCATGACAACGGTGCAGCCTGCGTCAGGGGATTGACTTTTGGTTGGAAATATCCAATGTCTACCCTTATGGCTCCTTATTACTGCGCACTGCTGTGTCACACTGGACACTATGCTGAAATCTTTTTTTTTCAACATTTCATTTATTCATTTAATATCCTACATAAACAATAACACATAATCCAATAATAAAAATGTACAGAGCGATACTTATTCAAATACAACATAATAGCCCAATCTTTAAAAGAATAATATCTGCTTTTTTAGTTGGTGTTCACAGTGAGCTCAATGAGGTTGCATGAGAGGGGTACGCTATCAAGTTGGGACGGATGGTGAGGGTGGTTGGGTTGGGGGAAGGTTTCTAAAGTTAAAATGTTCCACAGTCATTTTAGGGGCGGCAGGGTGCGGGCCATTGCTGCAGGTCTTGAGAGCTTTTGTGCAGGAACTTGGAAATGGCACATGATGGGGCAGGCGAAAGAGAGCTCCCGCTTTCCTTCCTAACATGGAACATACGGGGTTGAATAATCCAGTTAAGGCCCAAAATGTCCTTGCCTATATTGAAAGACATGGTCCTAAAATCATTATTGTGCAGGCAATGCATGCAACAGGGAGGGTTCATGAGACATTTGCATGCTGGTGAGGCCCTTTGCGGTTCTACACGGACTACTCCTCACAATCCAGCAGAGTCCTCACATGAATTCCTCACTCGCTGGGGTTCAGGGTTTCCAAGAGCACTGTTGATCCCCTGGGACGCTCAAATACAACATAATAGCCCAATCTTTAAAAGAATAATATCTGCTTTTTTAGTTGGTGTTCACAGTGAGCTCAATGAGGTTGCATGAGAGGGGTTATTTGGGGTACGCTATCAAGTTGGGACGGATGGTGAGGGTGGTTGGGTTGGGGGAAGGTTTCTAAAGTTAAAATGTTCCACAGTCATTTTAGGGGCGGCAGGGTGCGGGCCATTGCTGCAGGTCTTGAGAGCTTTTGTGCAGGAACTTGGAAATGGCACATGATGGGGCAAGCGAAAGAGAGCTCCCGCTTTCCTTCCTAACATGGAACATACGGGGTTGAATAATCCAGTTAAGGCCCAAAATGTCCTTGCCTATATTGAAAGACATGGTCCTAAAATCATTATTGTGCAGGCAATGCATGCAACAGGGAGGGTTCATGAGACATTTGCATGCTGGTGAGGCCCTTTGCGGTTCTACACGGACTACTCCTCACAATCCAGCAGAGTCCTCACATGAATTCATCACTCGCTGGGGTTCAGGGTTTCCAAGAGCACTGTTGATCCTCTGGGACGCTATATTGTAGTCTCTGGGACATTGGCGGAACACCTGGTTGTACTTATGAATACGTATCGTCTAAATTTCTACCAACATGTATCTAACAAATTGACTATTATTGAAGGGGCAAAGATCTCGGGTGGGGATTTCAATACACTCCCCGATGTCCACATGGACAGAACATCACATGTGCCTCAGACTCCAACTAAGGCTTCTCAGACTTTGCACCAACTGATGTTGTACTTGCCGAGTTTGAGAGCCAGCTAAAGATACTGGAAAATGTGCCTGGGGGGAACACAGACAGGGTCCACGTTAGGATAGAACCAGGAGCTGATGTTGAAGTTTCACGCCCTAGCTGTTCGAGAAATCCGACACATTGCTGCTCCAGCAAGAGCCAGGAGATATGGGGAGGGTGATAAGTCAGGCATACCACTAGCCAGGTTGGCCAAGGGGGAGGGTTTTTGACAGCCTATTGTGACTATACAGGAGCGGGATGCGGGTATGTGAGGTTGACATTAATGACACATTTTCAGACTTGGATGTGATCTCATGGTATCTGACCGGCTTTTGTATGCCGGCATTACCAGCAGAGGCTGTCCTGGCCTTGGAACAACCTATAACAACGGAAATAGCTGTGGCAATGAAATCACTGGCTTCTGGTAAAGCTCTGGCTGCTGATGGGTTAGGGATAGAACTTTACAAAACCTTCCACCGTGAGTTGGCCCTCAAGTTGTTGCGGTTGTGGGAAGAATCCCTTATGGGGGAGAGCTCCCTCGATCCATGTGCAAAGTGGTTATAACCGTATTGTTGAAACCCTGTAGATGATGTGGCCTTGTACAGACCTCTGTCATTAATTAACGCAGATGCTAAGGTTTTTGCCAGAGTCCTGGCCACATGCCTGCTCCAATACATGCCACAGCTGATCCACCCAGACCAGTCTAGCTTATTCCCACCAGTTCTACGGCTCTGAACTTACGGTGTCTGTTTTGTGTGCTGGCACAGATAAATCGTAGGCTAGGGCAGTGGCGGCGTCACTTGACGCAGAGAAAGCCTTTGATTCGGTCTGCTGGCCCTACCTCTTTCAGGTTCTCTGCCGTTTTGGAATGAGCCTGTACTTTGTGCATTGTCAAGTTGCTGTACTCAAGCCCACTGGCTAGAGCTCGTACCAACAAATCCCTTTCAAATGGATTGTGTCCTATGTATCCCTCATCTTATGATACCTTTGTTTCAGCATCAGCTGCTTCAGAAAAGATTTCTTCTCGGCAGAGGGTGCTGCGTGTCAAGACGGTCGACCCGATGGCCCTCGAGGGCCTCCATCTCAGCTGACGTCATCGTCGAGTACATATGCCACGCGCAACGCCCGTTGGTTTCAGTTCTGTTTTTGCTTTGAGAATTATGTCAGTCTTCAGTTTTCCATGAAAGTTTCGAGATAGCCTTGTCTTTGACACCTACTACTTCGAAGACGGGCTTCAAAAAGTGCATAGATTGCGGCTCCAAAATGTGCAACGCGGACCTGCATAAAATATGCATCTGGTGCCTAGGCGTCGAGCACAGGACCACCGACTGTCGATCCTGTCTGTCGATGACAGGTAAGGCCCTAAACTGTCAGTGGGTAGGATTGTCCCCAAATCCCCGTCCACACCTTTGAAAATTGGGTCATCCCACGAGTCGAGAGATTCATCATAAAAAAAGGTCAAAAAAACAATCACACTCGAGGAGCACATACTCTTTGTCATCAAAAAAATCAAAGAACAGGCATAGACCACCCTCTCCTTCCTCAGAGGAAATGCGCATAGCCTGCCCGACTAAATCCTCCTCCAAAGATGAGTGAGAACTCTTTAGGAAGAAAATGTGTAAAATCTTCGAGGAAAAGGCCCTGTCCACCTCAAAACATAAGAAAAGTGGCCATGCTACGCTCAATGACAATCATGAAACCAAGGCAAAACCCAGCACCCCCTCGAGCCCGGGTCATAAGCCTAAGACTTCTCAAGAGTCTTTCAGTACTCAATGAGACGAGAAATCCTCAAAGAAACCGTCAACGCCATTGACGGCGATAAAAAAACATTGACGCCAACTGTGTATTTATCGATTCCTTTGCCTCAAAAAAGTCAGGAAAAGGTTTTTAAACCTCTAACTTAAAAGTATTTTTTCGTATCCTTAACCTCAATATATGAGGGCTATGAATCTTCAGATGGAACCCCTACAAGTGGTCTACAAGTGGTCTTCAATTGGATACCTCTGGTATTCATAAAGTTACTAATGTCCCTGAATGCTTCATTTCAGAAGAGACCAGCGTTAGGGAGCTACATGACACCCAACAGTAAGCTACTGGGGTAGACGCCTACCCAGAGCTGGATTTTGGGAAACCGGACCCGGCTGATCATGTGGATGCATCAAACAGAAGTCTAATGTCCAGGGTTCTTAGGATGGAGTAGGCCAGCTCCTTCATTTGAGAAAGACGACTTTACAGACATATTAGACAATGGTCCTCAATATGACCCTATTACTACCATTCCATGTGGCACTCCAAAAAAGGGTCCAGCCCTGCAGTATATAAAAATCGCACAAAACAATAAAGACCATTCAGTAGCGACCCTAGCTACTTGTTAATACATCAGACTCTGGGAAGTCTAATAGTACAAGCAGCTACATCCGCCTCTAATCAAGCTGCATATCCAACCATACCCCCTGATAGGGATGACAAACGCGTTGACTCATGGTCAAAGAAAGTCTTTTCCGCTAGCAGTATGGCTTTAAAATCTGCTAACTCTACATGTGCTCTTGCAAAATTCACATTCGGCCTGTGGGACTGCATAGCGATGGCTGCTGATCACATCCCTGAAGGTGAGGAAAGAGACGGCTTCTTTAACCTGATAATGGATGACAAGGAGACCATGTGTGAGTCTCTGCAATCAGGTCTGGACACAGCTGACCGCATCAGCAGGGCCATGGTGGCAAGCACTGTCATTAACAGATTTGCGTGGTTGAGGAAGTCGGGGTTTACATCTGATGTACAATCTAGACTCCTCAACATGCCCTTTGACGGCTCGCACTTATTTGGTAATAAGGCTGACGAAAGCCTCGAGAAGCAGCACCCCGGTGGGAGGCAGACTGTCACAGCATTTGAAAGAATGGCGAGGTTTTACTTTGGATGAATGGGCACTGGAAACAATAGCCCAAGGTTACTGCCTCCTCTTCATACAGAGTCCTCAGGATCATCCACCGGGAAGCCATTCGCCAAATTTTCCAGAGTCATTCTTGTTTCAGGAAATGTTAAAGGTGCTATAGAACCAGTACCTGTGATGGAGAGGAACAAAGGATGGTATTCTCCCTATTTCCTAATCCCCAAGAAGGAAGGAGGGAGGACTGAGACCCATCTTGGATTTGAAATACTTGAACAAGTGCCTCAGGAAGGACAGGTTCAAGATGGTCATACTTTCTCAGATCCTTCAGGCCCTCCAGCTCTTGGATTGGATGGCATCAATGGACCTGCAGGATGCTTACTTTCAGGTGCCAACCCATCACAAACAGAGGAAGTACCTGAGGTTCGCCATTGGCCGTTCACATTATCAGTTTTGAGTTCTGCAATTCGGGCTGACCTCCGCCCGAGGGTTTTCACCAAGCTGATGGCGGTGGTGGCAGCGAGTCTCAGGAGAGTGGGGGGGGGGAGATACACGTCTACCCCTACCTAGACGATTGGCTGATCAGGGCACGTTCACCCAAACAGGCCTAGGAACAACTCAGTATCACCTGCCACTCCCTCCACAGACTGGGCTTCTCCCTCATTTACAAGAAGTCCCACATGATACCATCTCACAAACTCCAGTTCATTGGAGCGGTCCTGGATACATCCTTAGGAAAAGCTTTGCCACCCGCTCAACACATTTTGCAGATGGTCACCAAGTTTGAGTGCCCAGCGTCTTCTGTGAGGTTGCTCGGCCTCATGGCAGCCTGCATTCGTCTGGTGCCAGTGGCTTTCCTGAGAATGAGATCCCTCCAATGGGCTCTCAGGACTCAATGGTCCCAATTCTCAGGCAGTATGTCAGACTGTCTTCAGGTTCAGAGCAGAGTCGCACAGGTCCTTCTGTGGTGGGCCTGCGAGGACAACATTCTGAAGGGAGAACACTTTTGGCAACCATGGCTGCAGATGACAGTAGTGACGAACACCTCACTCACAGGGGTGGGGGGAGCCCACGCCAACTATCTGACAATCAGCGGTCATTGGTCTCCGAGTCCATACTACATATCAATCTGTTGGAGCTGAGGATAATCAGACTAGGGCAGAAGGCCTTTCTGCCCTCTGTGCGGGGAAAGAATGTCCTGATAATGACAGACAACACAGTGGCCATATGCTACTTCAACAAGAGAGGAGGCGTAGGGTCACTTTGCAGAGAGGCGATGCTACTCTGGTTCTGGGCAATTAAAGAAGGAATCTCCCTATCGGGAGTTCAGCTAGCCAGAGTGGAGAACACGGTGGTGGGCGCTCTGAGCAGGCAGAGCACAGTCTCCACAAGTGGGAACTAGCTCAGGAAGTCCTTCAAGAGATCTTCACCCTTTGGGTAACCCCTTAAGTGGATCTGTTTGCAACCATCGTCAAACGGAAGTGCAAAGTGTTTTGCTCCAGGGAATTTCTTCTGAGAGGAGCTCTAGGGGATGCGTTCGTAGTGGACTGGGAGTTTCCACTCCTGTATGAGTTTCCTCCAGTCCCTGTCATTCCTCCCTTGATCAGGAGGTTGAAAAAGTTCTGGAAATCCATGATATTTGCCCCGGATTGGGCCAGGAGGACGTGGTACCCAGACATTCCCAGACATGCCCATCTGCCCTCCAATACGTCTTCCACAAAGAGAGGATCTTCCCTCGCAAGAGGAGGGTCGGTTCTCCATCCAGAGGTCAATACACTCAGCCTTCATGCATGGTTTCTAAGAGGCTGAGATACAAGGATTTGGACCTCCCAGATGATGTAATGGAGATTTTGCTTTCAGCCAGAAGGCCAGCAACAAAATCCATATACTGGGGTAGTTGGAACAAGTTCTGCAGCTGGTGTAGGGAGAAAGATGTGGACCCTTTTTAATGTGATACACCTACAGTTATCGTTTCTACTACATTTGACAAATCTGGGGCTCCAGATTGGAACGATCAAGGGTTTCCATATTCAAACACACCTTGGAAGAGGCATCCTACTTCAAAATTCCCTTAATAACTCAATTTCTTAAAGGACTCACAAATGTGTTTCCTCCTACACCTTTCCAAATCCCAACTTGGAACCTTAATTTGGTTTTAATGTTTTTGACGTGTGCTCCTTTCAAGGCACTCCATTCCTGCCCTTTAAGGTTGCTAACTAAGAAAATTATTTTGTTAGTAGCGATAACATCAGCCAGCAAAGTGAGTGAGTTGCAGGCCCTATCTGGTAAACCTCAGTTACCACTTTTTACAAGGATAAAGTTGTCCAGGTCAAACCCTCTTTTGTACCTAAGGTTGTATCGCATTACCATTTAGCAGAGAAAAATGTGCTTCTGGCCTCCTACCCTTGACGACCTCCTGGCAAGGAAGAGGAAAGATTTCATAGACTCGATCCAAGGAGAGCACTAAGCTTTTATGTTTCAAGAATCACAAAGTTGAGACAGCACAACCAACTTTTAATTGGCTATACAGGACACAAACTAGGTCAGACAGTTACCAAACAAACTTTATCCAGATGGATCATACTAGCTATTCCCAGCTACAGGTTAGCTGGGAAAGATCCCCCAGAAGACTTAAGGGCTCATTCAACTGGGGGCATGGCAACTTCCTCTGCCCTTCAGAGGGGATTTCTGATAAAGAACATCTGTGAGGCAGCTACCTGGTCTACCATCCACACGGTCACAAAACGTTATTGATTAGACACCTCTAACAATGGAAAGATTTGGAAAGGTAGTTCTATGCTCAATTCTTGACAAACAGTAAGTCTCAAATGTCTACTCCCTCCTCCAAAAGGACTTAATACTACTTTTGATGGTGTAGGTTGGGAGGGCAATTGGAAATACATGGGAGGACACAATCCATTCAAAGGACAAGTTACTTACCCCTGGTAACGTTCTTTCGACTGGATCTTCCTCCCACATATTCCTCCTCGCCCTCCCAACCTACACCAAGCTTTGGACTTTATGCTCTTTTAAGGTCTGATAAATTAACGGCACTTCGGGTTGATCGTCTCGACAGACAGTGCCCTCTGCCGAGAAGACATTTTTGTTCTGAAGCTGGAAACGAAGATATCATAAAATGAGCAATATGTGGGAGGAACACCCAGTCGGTAGAACATTACCAGGGGCAAGTAACATGTTTTTCTGCCCCATTTCCATTGGGAAATGGCACCAGACAGGGCTTCCCACTCCCTCCCCCCCTTATTTGCACTCATGATTGAGCCATTGGCAGCATTGGTGCGGGACACTCACCAACATAGAGGGATAAGAATATGGGGACCACCTCAGGTGACTTTGCTGTACGCAGATGATGGGTTGCTCTTTGTCCGCATGCACAACCAGGGATCCTATTATGCAAGACCTTCATAGATTTGCCCAATACTCAGGGTATAAGATAAATAATCCTAAATCAGAACTGTTCGATTTAACGCCTTCCACTGTACAGCCTGCTGGTTTTGGGGGATTTCGTTGGGCTCCTTTGAAGTTTCGGTATTTGGGTATTGTGGTTTCCAGGGACCATGAAACGCTGTATGCAGAAAATCACAAGCTATATCTACAACTATTGGCTGCAAACTAACACTGTGGGCTGGTCTCCCGCTCTCCCTATATGGGCGGGTATCATTACTCAAGATGGTGGTTCTCCCCAAGTTGCTTTATTACTTCTGCAATGCTCCCATTTGGCCTGGGCAAGGTTTCTTCACTAAAGTATGGATGCTGACTTTGAGATTTATCTGGGGGGGAGGGGTTGCCAGGATCAGCTGGGATAAGATAACCAAACCATATGAGCGCCGCAGCCTTGTGGTACCACACTTTCAGCTCTATTATCTAGCATCCCAGGCCCATTTCACTGCACACTACTACTCTACTGAAACAGCAGTGGTATATCTATCGTTGGAACACTATGGAGCATCCCCCACTGACCTTTGGTCAGTAATATTCTGTGACCGATATATAGATTCTTGTACTTATGACCCTGTTCGAACTACGGTCAATGTCTGGTAGAGGATATTTTGTAAATTGCAGAGTCAAACGCCCTACCACAATGCGGTCCCGCTTTGGGACTTTCTGGGCATTGTTCCTACGTCCGACAAGGACCGTAAGAAATCTTAGGACCCAGCAGGGCAGCTGACATTTAGGGGACATGTTCCCTGAAGGGCAATTTGTATCCCAGGAGGTCTTCTCTCAGCGTTTGGGCAATGGTCCCCTCCGAATGCTGCAGTATTATCCAGGGATGTCATTTCACCAAAATGCCAGGGGTAGTGGAAGTGACATCACACAACCCTTGACCCCAGGTGACATCGCAGGAAGTGATGTCATTTGACCTCCCCACCCCCGAAGTGATATCGCGGGATGCGATGGAACGCAACCTTTCACCCGTTGAAAAAAACAGGAAGTGCTATCACATAGCATTGTACACTACACAAAATGTGGTTACGATATCCCTATAATGTGATGTACATTTCATACAAGAAAGGATCGCCATATGTATTCGTTAAGATCAGTGTGTATAGGCCCATATTACCAAATTACTGTGAATGCAAGCAGACGTCCATGACCAAATGATAATGATGTGTTATTATATAGCACTTACGCTTAAGCGCTTTATATTGAAAAAATATACACCCAATAGCACCCAACCTGTGTTGGTACTCATTTATCGACCTCAGAAGGATGAAAGGCTGAGTTGAGGCGTTTAAGAACAGACTAAATCAGTGACTCACCCCCTGAAGTGTGCCTGAAATAAACCTTCAATGGGTCTAGCAATTATTGTATAGAATTCCAGAAAGACACATTATTTGGTATTCCTAATCTTTCTTATTTAGCGTCAGTTCTGAAAGTGTTAGGCTGTTGGCACTTCTTTTCTTCTTTTTTTTAATGGGCTTTAACAAGAAAGCCAGCCACTCCAGAACTAAAGAGCCACATGGTGCTGGTCACATCCCATGAGCTTGCATTACAACCAAAAAACAAAAAAAAAAGTTTTTTTTTCTTTTTTCTTTTTTTTTTTCTAGAGGTCGCAAGGGTGACCAGAGGCCGCAGTTGCGACCTCTGACAACCCCTAAATGACGTCCCTGGTATTATCCAAAGCAGGCTCCATTCCGAGGATGGTGGCCTTCCTTCACTGCCGAACCAGAAATGCATGAATGTATTCGCACAATGGTTTCTTCGGAAGGGGCACTTCATGGGGCATCCAGATTATACGGTTTGCTACACACACATTTACAGTCGAAAAATGGAACGAGGGTGGTGTGGGAAACGGACTTTGGTATTGCGCTGGGGGATGAGCAATGGTTAAGATTCTGTAGATTGACTAAGACTGTCCTTTAAATTTAGAGGCGCACGGGGGTGCGGCCCTGAGAGCAGGCGCTGCCCTGACTCCGCCCTCCGGTGCCACACCCCAGTTTCCTTTTCCGTGTTGACTGGAACAGGCCAAATTCACCAGTGCTCCTGGGTTTGGCTTCATTCCACGCACAGATATTTCTTCTTCTGTCTTTTTTGTCTTTTTTTTATCATACAGGTACTCGGTCCTCAGGCGTCACGCTCCTCCCCAGCGCATGTCGACTTCCACAGGGTTCAGCAGGTGTCCATCCTGCGACAGGCGCTTTCCAACTTCAGACCCCCACGCCCTCTGCCTACGTTGCCTTGGCCCAGACCACGGTTGGCAAGCTTGGACAGCGTGCAACGCCCTGTCCTTGAGGTCTCTGAAGAACAGACTAGCCAGGTGTAGTGAGCTCTTCCAGAGACTGCATCCAGAGGACCTGAAGGACTTCGTCAAACTTCGATCCAGGCCCACGGTAGGGCCTCTGTTCTCCATCGCACCCCCAAGGGAGACTCCTTCCCAAAGACTCGCCCGCACGGGTGGGACCGCTCAGGTTCTACTACCAGCACGTGCACCGAGGCTACCCCAGCTACCGGCCTACGGGCCGAGGGATCCCCGGATCCTCCCAGTTACTTTGTTGAGGGACCGGATGGTTCTTGTACTGGGTCTTCACTCGAGGGGCCACACCCTAGTACCGGCAATATGTCAGAGGGGGTGCCTAAACGCAGCTCTACCGGCCTCCTGGCCAAGGGTGTTACGCCTACCAGGCCTCGGCCTGAGGAGCAGGGTAGGTGTCATGATCCACACTCAAGAGTCCTGGAAGAGGCTGGGTCCAGCGAGGCGTGCAACACGGCGCAGGCACATGGAAGGCAGCTCGACAGACAAGATGGCCACCATGCCAGACATCAGCACCCGTCCGACACTGCACCAAGAACGGGAATTCGTGCATACAGCCTATACTTCATTTGCACAGGGCAGGCTCCTGCTGCGTCCATATGGCAGGGTGTACAGCGGCTCCAGCAGCCTCCCGCTACCCCGTCAATATCACCTACCACCCCTCCAGCCTGTGAGGACAGGTTCTTTGAAAGGTTACTCGGGCTCATGAAATCTCCTTGGATGGGGGTCATCCTCAGGGACGCCATCAGGGGTGTGCTCCCTCCAATGCTTCCGGCGCCGCAAGATCCAACGCCTCTGGCCCCAGCGCAGCCTCTACCACCTGCTCCGGCTCCCCACCCGATTGTGCAGGCGGTTCCGTACCAGCCTCCGGCCCCCGTACCTCAGCCTCCAGCTCCCGCCACTCCTCTGCCGGTGCAGGATCCTCCGGAACCCCCGGCGGACACGGATGAGGAGGAGGACCCTGACACGCCATTGTCAGCCAAGGCCTTCCATTAACATCTTTCAGGGCTGGCTGAGTACCTCGGCCTTCCTCAACCCGAGGTAGAGCAACCAGCAGAGGGGGTCCTCGCAGAAGTCCTCACCCGATGCCCCTCTGCTAAAACGGTAATCCCAATGCAGACTGATGTAGTCGCCCTGGCCAAAAAGGGTTGGCTCAAGCCCCATTCTGTCCAGCCGGTCAATCGACGCCTGGATGCCAAGTACAGGCAGTTGGAGTGGGATACACTCTTGCTATCGGCCCATCCTCAGCCACACTACTCAGTGATCGCCGCGGCATCACTGTTTTCCAAGCCTCAGTCGTCCTCAACCTCCTCCTGTGCGGCGCTGCTAGGCAAGGAGGAGAAGATCTTGGAGGTGTATGGAAAGAAGCTGCCTTCCAACGCATCCTTGCATCTTCGTCAGGCCAACGCTGATCCCATGCTGGCGGCCGCTAACCAGAGGTTATTGCAGGAAATTGCAGATTTCCTTCCTACGCAGAGCCAATCACGTTTCAAGGCGGGACTGGACGAGGCCAAGCTGGTGGCGCAGTACATCATGGAGTCCACCGTGGCCCACATTGACACCTCTGGCCGGGCCATCTACATCCTCACGGACATGAGAAGAACAGCCTGGCTCTGTGCGACTAAATTCAACCCGGACGTCCAGGAACGCATATTAGACCTGCCGTTCGAGGGGGGTGACCTCTTCCACTCCACCATGGACGAGGAACTGGACAAAAAGAAAAACAGCTCACAAACGGCCAAGTCTTTATCCATCCTGACAAAGACCACGCCCAAATCGTACACCCAGTCACAGCAGCGCTCTGACAAGGGCGTACATACAGAGGGTTCCGGCGGCTTCCTAGAACGGAGGTCCAGGCAGCCGGACCGCTCGCCAACTCAACATCGGAGCAAGTACCAAAAAGGGGGGGTAAGGGCTTTTTCCAGTCCCCCTCCTCTGCAGCCTCAGATGGAAAGAAGACATGACACGCCCCTCCGGGTCCACGTGTCTACAGTGGGGGGCAGGCTTGCTCTCCATGCACATTTCGGGCGCCAGAATTTCCCTGACCCCTGGATCCTCTCTGTAGTATTCACGGGGTAACGCCTACCCATCCCAGCCTCTCCTCCCTCCTCCCCTCCACTCCCACATATTGGGACAGCAACTCTTTTAGCGGCGATCTGGTCGCTCGTCGAGAGCCAAGCAGTGGAGAAAGTCCCAGCCTTCCAGCGAGGCTTCGGCTTTTACTCCAGGATTTTTGCTATTCAGAAAAAGAACCAGGCGGGCCTGAGAGGAGTTCTGGACCTGTCCAACGTCAACCTATCCCTGCCTCTACAAACATTCAAGATGGTCACGTCAGCTTTTATAGCTGAGACATTGTGCTAGGGAGACTGGATGTGCTCTGTGGATCTGAATGGCACGTCCCCATTTGGCAGCCCCCACCGTTCCTTTCTATGATGCAGGATCATGTGCTTCCATGTCCAATACAAGGTGTTTCCTTTTGGCCTCAACTCGGCCACCAGGGTCTTCACCAGACTCATGAATACAGTGGCTGCCCTCCTCAGGGCCCAGGGCCTCCACATCTACCCATACCTCGATGACTGTCTCGTCAGGGCTACATCTCCGGAAGCAGTGCACCACACTTCCAATGCTCTTGTGAACACACTTCACAATCTGGGCTGTTCGCTCAATCTCAAGAAGTCGCTGCTGCACCCCACATATACTCAGACCTTCTTGGGTCTCATATGGGACACGTGCTCCGAGAAAGTTTTTCCATCCGAGAACAAGATCACAGCCATCAAGAGGGCCACTACTCACTTCCTCAGCCGAGAAGTGACCTCGGCCTGGTGGTACCAGCACCTCCCGAGTCTCCTGGTGGCGGTCCTCTTAGCCGTCCCCCACACGAGACTCCTGATGAGGAGAATACAGCTGCACTTCGCGGCATCATGGTACCAGGAGCGAGGCTCTCAATCCGAGATGATCAACGTTCCTCCATCTCTCCACCCGGACCGCACATGGTGGTCCACGGAATGCAACCTATGGACGGGCAAGCCCTTCTGGCCTCCCACCCCACAGGTCACCATCACCACGGACTCCTCTCTCGATGGCTTGGGAGCCACCCTGGACGATCTTCTGGCCCACGGCACCTGGCCCCAACAGGAGCAGGAGTACCACACCAATTGGCTGGGGCTGAACGCCATCTGGCTAAGGCTCAGAGCATTCCTTCCACCTATCAAGGGCAAAGTTGTCCTCATCCAGACAGAGACAACTCAACCAGCATGTACTATGTCAACAAGCAGGGAGGCACCAGATCCCCCTCCACTGTGCAGACTGGCAATCGGCATGTGGGAGTGGGCCAAGGAAAAAGGCATCTACCTCATGGTAGTCCACCTTCTGGGGGAATCCAACCTGGAGGCGGACATGCTCAGCAGGTTTGGAGCGGACAATTACGAGTGGCAGCTGAACAACCTTGTTATTCAGGAGAGCTTCAGCAGGTGGGGACACCCCAGGTGGATCTCTTTGCCACCTGGCACAAGAAGTGCCAACAGTTCGCCGGCTTCATGGGCGACACATTTTGGATCCAGTGGAACGGCATGACAGCATAGGCCTTCCCAGCCACTCCGCTGATTCACAGAGTGCTTTGCAAGATCAAGGAGTCTCGCCAGCTTAACATCATCCTAATAGCTCCATGGTGGCCAGCCAGGCCATAGTTCTCGGAGCTGCTCAGCCTCTCGGAGATGCCACCGATTCACCGTCTGACGGGCCCAGCACATCTGCTGGCGTCGCATGGGGGCAGTGTCATCCACCCTGCACCACAGAAACTAGCCCTCACAGCGTGGTTCCTGAGCAGGTAACACTGAGGCACCTAATCTGGAGATCATACAAGGTGCAAGGAGCAAGGCTACCAGGGCCCAGTATAAAAGTAAATGGACCAGGTTCTACCACTGGGCAGACTCCAAGGAAATCGACCCCCTGGCATGTACCTTGAATGGCGTGCTCTCCTTCTCGGCGAAACTCGCCCACTCAGGCATGCAGGTGGACACCTGCCGCACTTACCTCGCAGCCATCGGGGCTTACAGGAGCTCAGAAGAGGGGGTCTTCTCCTCCTCCAATCCGATTGTCAAACACTTGACGGGACTCGCAAGGCTCTACCCGCCCATTAAGAGGCCACACCCCGTGTGGGACCTGTTAGGCAGAATCCTGTGCAGTTCCCTTGGGGACCACTGCAAAAAGATTAAGACTACAGGCGTAAGCAGTAAACCCAATTGGTAGCAGTCTCTACCACCCAGATTTACCTGTTAGCTGAGGCTGAGCAGTCACACTTCTCTCAAGAAGAGTTAGGCAGTATATAGAGTATACACAATAGGGCTACAAACACAGTGGAACAAGCAAACACTGACCAGAGCTTTGTATCAAAAGTATATCATTATTTATTTAACACACTTTAGAAAACACACTAGCACTATAAGTCAAAGCAAGTTCAAAACACAATCCGAAAAGTATTTACACCTCCCCCAGCAATTACTAGACAAGTCTAAGTTAAAACACCACTTTTTGTCAAAACAGAGGTGAGCGTGTAACTTAGATGGTACTCCAATAATTAGGTTAAAGGGGGAGAAAAAGACAGAGCATAAAAATAAAAGTTCCCAACACTTTTCTAAGTCCAAAGCAAGTCAGTAATGGCAGTATACACTTTAGAGCCAAAGTTCATAGGCCAGGCCCACTTTAAATGGAGCAAAGTGAAATGTGCCCAGGATCACACGGTTTAAAATGCACTAAAAGTCTTTGCAGAGTGTTCAAAAGATGATTGGGTGATTCGAGAAGTAAAGTTAGAAGGTCTGGAGCCAACCCAGTTGGAAAGCCAAGGATTTAAGGGTCACCTTTAGCAATCCGAAGAAAGGGAGGCCAGGTGGAACACAGTGCCTTAAAGAGAGAGGAAGCTCCAGCGGCGGCAGTTGTTCCTGGCAGTGGATGCAAATCGTGGATTCGACCAGGGGAAGAGAAGATCTCGTCGAGGAGGAACCTTGTAGTCGTTGCACTGCCCAGGGAAGAGACCAGCCACGGAGTTCGTCGGTAAAAGGTGTGTTCCTTTTATTCGTGGCCAAAGTGGTGAAGCTTGGCTATCCGGTCGCCGGGGTGCTTGGCACAGGCGAGTCGACCAAGAGACGTCTTTGGAAGGCGAAGTGGCAAACTGGTTGATCCCACCAGCTCAGAGGGAGAAGACTCTTCCAGCAGAAGATCTCCTCTTGTCGTTGGGAAAGTGGTGAGGTTGTTGCAGCAGGGCTCCACCGGTGGTGTCGTCGTTGCAGATGGCTCAGCTTCTTCCCTCTTCGGATTTCTTAGGTCCTGTGGCGACTTCTGAAGTTCCAGTCACAAACGCCCTGCTTTTATGTAGAAAACCCCCCATTCAACAGCCTAGCTGTCACTCACACATGCTAAGTGGTGAGCCGGGCGGCTCACCACTTGGCCAATCAGAATAGAGTGCGACTTTAGTTGCTGAGGCAACGCAGTCCAGGGTGCCAATTCCCCTCCCCACACATCCTGTGGAACCCAGATAGAGTGGCACCATTTGGAGGGCTTCTGTGGAGAAGCCCGCCAAAAAGTGGAACAAAGGGCTCGACCTTGGTCAGAGTTACAGAGACAGACGCGAACGCCATTTTAGAAAAGAGTTCTGGCAAAAAGACCCAACCATTGATTTAATATTAAATAAATAAACTGCCAGTATCTTTAACATTGCACCAATAAGTGGTGCGTTTAAAATCAATGGGAAAATCCCATAGAAAATATTCTGGTGGAATATTTTGCGTGGTAACCACTGCCACCATCCAGAAACTCGACAAGGGGGGACTGGACAGTGCCTCCTTGAAAACAGACCCAGGGGCAATATAATTAACCCATTCCAGTACTTCCACAATATGATGGTTTGTACTGGTTCTGTTCACAATTTAGGACTAGTAAAGTCAATGGTGACTTTACATGCCCTGGGAGACAGTAGTCAGTCCCAGGGTATGGAGTCTGTTTGGGGGTCACTATGGCACCCCTGTGTTACTGCACTGAGGGTGCTGTGTAACACACATGAAAAACAGATGGTACCCTATGGAGTAAAAAGGAAAGCCCATAAGCACATAACAAGTCAGAGACATACCTCAAATCATGCCTAAGAGTGGGAGGAAAAGAGTCTCACTCTTAGCAGGAGAAAAAAACAAACCCCAAAAATCCAGCAAAGCTGCTGGGGGACTCACTAGGTTTGGGAAATTAGCCTTATAAGAGAATTCTCCCTAACAGGACCTGAACATACTCTTGGGCGCCCTGGCGCACAAACCATTTGAGTCAATTGCGTCCGCGGACATCAGGCTGGTCACCATCAAAGCGCCCTTACTGGTCGGCCTCGCAGAGTCAGCGAAATCCAGGCGCTGGTCGCCTCAGAACCATATACTACCTTTCACAGGGACAAAGTAGTCCTGCAGAGACACCCAGCATTTCTGCCCAAGGTGCCGTCTGCTTTCCATTTAAACAAGGAAATAGTCTTTCCTATGCTTTTTGCCGATCCTAAGGACAAGGCACAGAGAGGTTTGCACTGCCTGGATGTCAGGCGGGCCCTGAAATTCTACCTTGACAGGACAAAGGGCTTCCACAACTCAGATGCCCTATTTGTCACGTTTGGAGGCACTAGACCAGGCTATCAGGCCTCCAAGGCCTCCATATCCCGCTGGATGGTCTCGGCCATCAAAGAAGCCTACTTGGGGCAGCACAAGCCTCTTCCGGCAAACATGCACTCTCACGCAGTCAGGGCCAAGGCAACGGCCATCGCATTCCAACGCCATGTTCCTTGGCAAGTCATAAGCAGGGCAGCCACATGGACCACTCCCTCGGTTTTCTGCAAGCATTACTGTTTGGATGCTGGCTCCAGATCTGACAGCTGCTTTCTGACAGGTGGTTCTCAGGAACCCATTTGTTTAAGGAGGTTCTCCCCTCTAATCTCGGGCTACATTCAGTTGTAATCGCCCATGCAGTATGGAGGAAAGGGGACGGGACGTAAGAGTAATTATAAGTTACTCACCGTAGTGACTAACGTACTCTTAGTCCATAGTCCCCTATATGGACTAAGAGTACGTTAGTCACTACGGTGAGTAACTTATGATTTATACACCGGCTGGATTGGCCAAATTCTCCTCGGGCATCAGTGCCAATTGTGTAAAATGCTAAGGTGTGCAGGCTGACTCTTTTCATCTGTATTGGGCTTGCCCCCCCCCCCCCCCAGTTCATGAGTTCGGAGCAGGGTGGCGGTGTTACTTGATACTATGATAGATATTCCCCCATTCCCTCTCGCCGATTAAGTATCTGCTGGGGTACATAGGAAAAATGTCTGTTACCTCTCAGCGTCTGTTTCATGTGGCATGCGCAGTAGCTAAGATATGTATACTGAAATACTGGAAGTCGAAGCACTCCCCTAGTATGATATGATATGATAGGTTATTTATAACTCGCTTAATACCCAGAGGTTTTTAAGCGCGGACCCAGGGATCGAACCTGTGTTGCTTCGTGTCATCTTGTTTCCAAGTCGAGCACGCTGCCACTGAGCTATCCTCCTGGGACGCTAGCGCTAAATGGTTGCGTGTTCTGGTTTGTATAAATGATAGGAGAGGAGAGTTATATACAGATAGTATCGACTGAGTCGACCCAAGGACATATGGGGCCCGCTCATGTGATATTTGGCAGACCCAGATTTTGCTGACCCAACTGGGAGTTCATGGCGTGATGCCTTGGATAGTGCCCTGGCTGTTGATTAATATTGTACAGTGATATGTTGGTTTGCTATAGCGTGTTTTATACTGCATCTATATTCAGTCTTAAGACACCACGTCATGTCTTCATTGTAATATCTGTATGTATGTATGTATGTGACCATGTGCGCTGCTTGCTCTGACTGTCTTTATGAATACAAGTTTTTAAAAAAAGAAAAGGGAGCAATTGAGCTTGCTTAAGTACCTCTAGTCCATCAGGTAGTCCTTCTCTTCCATTGGGCTCCTTCTCCTTTCGGTCAAATGAGTCACTCAGTCATTGCAGTTTCAGTTGCCCCTGCATTTCTTTTGTGGCTTGTTTGATGCTTTCTTCTGTCATTGCCTTGTTCAAGAAGCTGGGATCTTTGGGTGGACTGTTCCATCAGCCCGACTTGAGGGTCCGGACTTCTTTTAGATGGTGTGACGTCTGGGTCAGGCTTTGGCAGATCTCACTGAGCCATGGGAGCTTCAGGTATGAGTCCCGGGATGCTGGCAATCTATTCTGCTATAATCATGGTCAGTGCTATGTGGTCAAGTGCTTCCGCCGCAGGGATATCTCAATATCCACTTTCGCCCTCCATATCTGTCCCGCTGTTTCCTTTCTCCTGTCCCTCAATGATCGAGCCTTCGTAGCACTCTTTCTTTTCGTTTTCCTTTCACTTCTGTCTCCTCTCATAAGACTTGGGTATCTTGGCTGCCGCAGTCTTGCTCTTTGGTTAGCTTTACTCTCCCACCCTTCTGTCCTTTTGTTATCACCCTCTTATCTTCCTCCTCCACCTTTCTTAAGTCTCTGCACTGTCCACCTTGTCCCCTCTCCAGGTCTCGCCCCTCTTCTCCACCACCTCTACTTTCGACTCCGCTCATCAACTTTATTTTCTTACTCATCCAGTCTCTACTCCTCAAACCAGCTCTTTCTGTGCCCTTCTCTTTCCAGGATCTTGTTCGGCTCCTTAATCCCCATTCTGCATTTTATTAACTCTCCTGTTCACTCTCCTCGCTCAGTCTTCCCAACACCCATAACTGGATTTGATTGGTGCCGGCTTTTATAGTAGTGCAGACCTGTGTTTGCAAACTGTACTCTGCACCCACAAGTGCAGGGATTGGTCACTTAAATTTGAATGCTGCTGCACATATGTTAGGCTTTGTTTTGGGTTTACCAGCGCGACTCAGCGGAGCGATCATACATGAGGAGCGTCCGTTATCTGCTGCTCTAGTTAATGCTGTTGTTATTGCTCTCCTTTGTAGCAGGCTGCCAGCCTTCCTATTCTTCTCCTGTTTCGCGAGGTGACTTCCTGCAGGTTTTTTGTCCAAGAGAAGATGCCTTTTGGTTATACTGCTTGCAGATCTCAGCAGCTGTAGATTCTCCAGCATTGGATCTTTCATAGATTCACATGCTGTGAATATTCCCTGTCGTCAGGCTGGGAATCAACGGTAACAAAAAGCATTTTAAACCTAAACTGAAAACTTTCAGTAACTTTTGTGCTCTATCATAGTCATTTTGGGTCATACTACTCACAGTCAATAGGAACACCTCCCTTAGCTCCTCCCCTGACGGCCAGCTTCAGGTCATCTCTTCAACTTTTCTACGAATAAAATCGGAATTTAACAACATTTCTACGAAAAAGTGCAACCACCGTGGACAGTTCCCGCCTCTGGTAATCTTTGATGAAGCTTTGTCTGCGTTGGTGGGCCTACCTCGTGGTGGAATCTATAAGGAAAAGCCCATTCAAGTCTGCACCCGCTGTGGACCAAAGAATGTCTACATGGAGGATCACCTCGTTAGGGCAGGGTGGCCCAGCGAACCACCTATAGTAAGAGGTCTATGTTGCATGAAGTGCAGGCTACCTGCAAGAAGAGGTATAAAGACACCCCCAGATCCTCACACAAAGACCGGTCTTCACAAAGGTCCGTGCCCAAAGTGTGTCGACGGAGGAAGAGCCAAGGCCTTTTCCATCGTCCCAGGGAGACAACGTCTTCTAAGTCCACGTCCATGTCTGGTGGCCACTCTTCACCTTCAGTGTTGAAAACAGGCTCGTTGTCAAAATCGACGATGACCAAGCCTCACTCCAGGTCATCTACCCCAAGGCTATCGACGCCGTCCGACGGCACACCGTCAACAAAGCCATCTACGGCCATGACTACCCCGTCACGACCATCAACAAAGCCATCAACAGCCACAACTACCTTTTCATCGACGAAACAGTCATCGACCACGTCTACTGTGTCATCGACGAAAACGTCTGTCAAGATGGATTTCTAAACTCTGACCTCGTGGGCAGAAGTTTAGGAGGCCATCCTAGTTTAGTGGAACAGGGGAACCTTCTGGACAAACCAGACCAATCTATGGTAGCTTGGCAGGCAGTCAAGACTAAGTCTCAGGAGGAGTGAGAGTGATCTTAAACCCACAAGGAGCAAACACAGTAAAACTCCATAGATTACTCTTAGACAGATGTATATAAAAAATATATTTATTATAGGCCTTTATAATAAAACACGATAAAACCACAGTCTCAAGATAACAGTAACCACACACGCTTATTCAATATGTAACATATATACAAAATGTGTTTAGCCTAATGCTGATGAAAGGGGGAGAAAATAACCACAACCTGGAACAGAAAGGGGTAAGTTCAACATAGATTTCGCATTAGGCAGTCCTTCGTAGTCTATTTCTAGCTCATGCAGTCCAGCCCTAAGAAGTGAGGGGCCTTAAGCGCTAAGTACAGCACTGCGTTAACTACGCATAATCGTGCGTAGAGCAAAAAACTGGTTCTCTTCAGGGAGATGTAGCTATTCAGGAAGGGGGTTGAGGCCTTGAAGAATAAAGACCCAATCCTTGACTAGGGTCTACCCTTGCAGATAGAGCAACTTTTGGAGTTCGGTAATAGCTGCGGAGTGCAAGCTAGCCCAGCCAAGTTGAGCATCTTTTAAGGGATTCTCGTGCATAAAAACAGATCGATGTGCCCGGGGGCCACCAGTAAGTGAAGGAAGTACTTGCCGACCCTTGACAAGTCCGAACCAAACTTTGCCAGTTTAGACCACCTCACTAGTAGGTTTCACCCCTGCAGTTCGAGGATGCTCCGGCTCTCAGTGGCTGCGGGGCGGGACGATCATCTGTGGCGGGACAGTAGCCTTTTCTCAGCTCTCGAAGAAAGGAGAAGGATAGTTCCGGTGCAGCATATCTCAAGACACGGTGGGGCACTTCCAGTGACAGTCGCAATAGCAGGGCGACACAGGGACTGCAAAAGCTCACTGCGTGGCACTGATAAATCCCAACCTAGATGAGCTAGGATAACGGCGGGAGAGGGCCCAGGACCACAAGCAAGCGTTTTCCAAAGTCCTGAGTCTCAACTCAGGATGGTGGCGTTCCTGTGCGGTACCCCGGGTTTCAGCTAGTCAGTTCACTGAATGGCCCAGGAACACTCCCGACGAGGCTCTTTGCGAGGGTAGGTAGGAGGTGCAGAGGGTAGTTGTTACCAATACTTCAAAGGGTCGAAGCACCCTTGCAGACCTTCTTGGTACGATGCAAAAGCAGGGGTCCGACGGGACAACAGCGGGGTCAGGGTACCAAACCTTCCACGCACGTCTCTGGCAGTTACTTGAGTCTGCTCTTTCGTTAAGGATACTTGGCTCCTTCTGTAGTTCGGTGTGAACTTCAGGTGATCGACCTGGAATGGATGCAGAGCCCCTTCTCTTATCCAAGATTTGTTTTGCGCCCAGATCTGCTCTCTTGCATGCATGCCAGGCGTGGGCCAGTCATGGCCCACGGTGGTTCCAGTCATTCAGACCTACCACACATACTGGCACCAGTAATGTGGATTGGGACCAGAGAGTCCCAACCCTCTTCCTGGGCACTAGCACACGTGACATGCAGGAGCCCACAAAAGATGTGGTTTTCACAGAAGGCTGCATGCCCAAATAAGGAATACTCCGGTCTCTCGACCTGGGGGAAGTCAAAGGGACAACATTTCCAAAGGACCGAACAAAAGACTTCTTCGCATGGCCATTTCTCAGCACTGGCCAGTCTTTTAAAGTAAAAATACTTTAAAAGTAAACTGCTGCCACTAGTGCATCCTAGGCACACTTGTACAAACACCAACAAAATATGTAGAGGGTGGCTAGGGCAATAAAACAAAAGGACCCCTATGTGCGGTTCTGTAAGGTACTTGGCACATAGATAAAAAGTTATCAAGAAATGCCAACATAGTCGAAGACTAAGGGACACATAGTTTCCCATTACTGACAGCCTGAAGGACATGTCTGTTTTCCCATAACAAATGAGTGAAGGCCCAGAGGAGTGCAGCTAAGGCTGTGCTCCACTTTAAAGTCAGGTTAGGTAAGCCAAACAAAAGGTAAATATTTGGGTGGGGGTCAGGGGGTTATAAATGGAGGGAAAATTGCACCTAAGAGAAATCTTTCCCAACAAAGTCAACGGCCAGGACTACAAGGATTGTGTGGATGACATCTACGCCCACGGCTGTGATACCCTCATCGGCGACACCATTGACGGGCAAAAGTGGTTACTCCTATACTATTGATGCCACTGCCATTGTCTCTGGCGTCGCTGACACACTTACCAGCACAGTGTTTCCATTGACGTCCTGTCCATCATTCCCAAACCTTAGGGTGGCTTTGCTGCCGGTTGGTATTGTGGTGCCCGAGCCAAGTCTGTCCCAATCAGAAGTGGAAGGAGGAGGGGAGCAGGACATTATGTCACTGTTGTCGTCGCAAGCACGCAGGACATCGCCTCCCAGAAGTTCACCGCGAAGTAAGGCAAGCCTGATCTGGCTATCACATTTACCCCCTCTATATTCAGCTCAAGCCATCCATCTACCACAGCCATCGCTGCCTCCACAAAAGAGGCATGTCACTAGACTTCTGTCTACTCTAACCACTCTGGTGGCGACCTTGCAACTACGGCTGCCTGCTCCAGCCCCAGTTACTGAACCTATAAGGCAACCTCGCTGTTAGGACAGTTTTTTAGAGCTTGGTAAAACCATTCAACTGAGACAGTACAAGACTCCACTCTTAGCATAAGGCTGTACCACCCGAGTATATGGTAGCATAGACCGAGCAGCCAAGCTCATTTTAGGAGGGAGAGAGGGCTGTAGTATCAGTACAAATAAATTGTAGTACACATATGTTCCAAGGAAACACTGAAACACAATGTATTGTAAAAATAAATGGTTTATTTAAATACAAGTAGGCCCAGATAAATCTTGGGAGAAATGAGTACCATCTCAGATCCTATAAACACATTATAAAAATACAGCACTATGCTTTAAAGTACACAGACTAAAGCATAGACCTTATACACAAACTATTTCTAGGTAAGTCAGACCTTATCCAACACATTTAGTATAGGCCACACCCATTCATAGGGGAGTAATTCAAGGGTAGCAGACCCGGTCAGTCATGCAGTGACACATTGTTAAGAAATCACATAATCAACCAACACTGTTACCAGGATATGTTTCTGAATAGTGGAACACAGTTTCAAGGAACAGTATATGCCTATATATATACTTGGTATCAGTATGGGTTCCGAGATTCTCCCATTAACCTGTAGTATTATACTCTAGGACCAGAAATGAGCCAAGATCATTTGTGTAAATGTTTCTCCACACCCGAAACCCTCCAGCGGGAGCTTGAGGTAGTTTCAGTCCATGCTGTTGAACGCTCTTGTGGCATCCAGAGCCAACATGGAGAACTTCCGACCCGTCCTACCCCACACTATCACATTTATCGCCCTCAGAACTTTGTCTTGTATATGTCTTCCCATTATGAACCCACTGGTTCTGGGTGTATAATTTCTGGTAGGATTGTCATCAATCGAAAGGACAGGACCTTTGTATACAGTTTAGCATCCCCATTAAGTAGGGAAATGGGTCTGTAGCTTGAGCAGGAGGTGGGGTCTTTCCCGGGTTTCCCCAATAACATGGCCGTCGGTGGGCCCATGTCCCCAGAAACCACCCCTGTATCCTGTATATGGTTAAAAAGTCTAGTTAGAGGGCCTGTCAAGATAGCTGTTTTATAATATTAATTCCCGAACCAGTTAGGTCCCGAGGCCTAAACTTCCATCTTTGTGAAGGGGGCTTCCAGCGCCCCTCTCTCTCTCTCTGTGATACTCTGCATGTCCAGTCCCCTCAGAAACGTCATTGGTAACTTTGATTTAATCCCACCCCTGCTGCAGCCCTGGAATAGAAGTTGTGCATGATTTCCATGTTTTTTGCCTCCCCTTTCTCGAGGTTCCCTTTCCCATTCCTCAGCTGAGTGATATCCTTCTTTGCACACTGTTTCCTGAGCTTTGCTGCCTGGAATCTGTTCGCCTTGTCTCCTTTCACATTGTATGTTTGTTTTTGTTTGTAGAAATAATTGTGCCAATCTATCTGCCAGGTGTGCTTCCAGTGTAGTCATGGCCTTCATCAGTGCCTGCCATGCCTTCTTGGACCCAGTGTCTTTGTGCACATCCTCGACTTCTGTTACCGCCTTCTCAAGTGCCACCCGCACCTTTTCCTTTTCTCTCATGTAAGCCTAGGTCTTAGCTATGAATTCCCCCCTCATGATCGCTCTACTTGCGTCCCACACTATGCCCCAATTTGCTCCCTCTGTCATTCTCCCGAAAGTAGTCTCTTAGGGTGTCCTCCATATGCCCCCTCACAGTGAGTCCCTTAATATTAGGTCATTCAGGTGCCACGGTTTCCGCCCCTCTGAGGCCGCTATCAGAGGTTCCAAATGGAGGATCACCAGGGCGTGGTCCGATAAGTATCTTGTCCCAATTTCCAAATTTGTCAGTGTATGAGGGTCCCCCTACCATTACCTTCCCCACGCACCACCCAGATAGTGTCCCCCACAGATTTGGGAGAAAGTGTTCTTGCTTTTCGTTGGGACTGTAGATCGCCACCAGCGTCACTAGTTGGCCCTGTAACATTCCCCCTGTATCCAAGATTCTGATGCTTGTTAATCTGCTTAGAATCACATGCTGTGCATATGGTCTGACATCCAGTGGTAACCGCGGAGTATTGCATCTGGTCTTTCGAGGATCGAAAGGGGATATCTGCATAGGCGTGTCTGTAACACTATCCCTAGCGTGACGTGTGTGTTCCCAAAATCCCTCACGCGCCGAGGTCCCTCAGATTGTTTTTTTCCGCCCAGATTACTGGTCGCCCTAATGCGGACCTCTTACATAGAGATAGCTTTATTGTCATTATTATCGACTTTGTTGTTATTCCCATTAAGTCACTTCGACTGTTCAATCCTATGAAACGCTGCCGAAGGCTGCTGTGGACTTTCGCGCCTGTTGATCCCGGCGGCTCTGCCGTCCACGTGGCCGGGCCTTCAGGCCTGCCTACACAGTAGGGAGAGTGGGGTCAGGCTGGACATATCCTTTACACGTATGTCTTTCCTCTTTCACCCTCTCTGTGCCCTGGGTTTCGTCATCGCTCTAATTGTCTTTCGCTATGGAAAAGATGACATTTAGGTTTTGTCCCTTGTGCAGGGCCAAATATCCTTGGAAGGACAAGCACGCGCGATGTAACAATTGTCTGCCCCTCGTCCACAAAGAAGTGAGTAGCACAGCCTGTAGACTCCTGCGCCCTAAAGCGCTTCAGGAGCGCCGCTTAACGCGGTGGGTGGCCTACGGCATGTCGCAGTCCGAATGTTCTTCCCCCGCTGTTACAACCGCCGAAAGTGATGGGGGAACTAGCGATGACCAGGCCTCTGTGTCGGAAGCCATTGACCTAACTGCGGACCACTCTGTCCACGATGCCCGTCCCCACCAGGCCTGACGCGAGTCACGCTACGGGGAAAACACCTGGCGACAGGGGCACACAAGATCACAACACCAAACACACAACCCATGGTTCTGCTTTGGCGACTGTCGAAGCGTACCAAAGTTCCAACGGAACCGTCAATCTTCGACCGGATCCTCTGATCGGCAGCCTTCCCCGCAACCACAGTCACGGCATTCGACTGGGCAATCCAAAGTCAAGGGCGCTAACACTAAAAGACACGCGGACGTCGAAGCGCTCCAGGACGCGCAGATGCTGCTTAAGGACCGGGTGGGGGCTAAATCCACCGCTCAGCCCCTGGTTCACCCTCTGGTTAGTCCGGTGGCAGTGAAATCATCCGTTCAGCCGGTAGACAGCCCGGATTCTCCTACCATTGCCAACAGCATCGCTAGGATTATTTCGGCAGTTAGACTGAAGTAGTGGTCGAAGGAGGCAGCGAAACACAAAGAACGGCCGACAGACAGGTCGAAAGATACGCCACAGCGCCCAGAACCCCGCCAGGACTAAGTTGAGTCCTGTGCCTTTGTCAGGCACATTAGGGGAAAAATCCCGACGCCACAGGGAAGATGATGAACCCTTTCCTCCGCTGGACCCCTCTGGTTCATCCTCGTGGACCAGGGCGAATTTTGAGGGATGTATTGACAGATTAGAAAAGTGTCTCCTATTCTGATGCCCTTGCTCCCAAGAGACCTTGAGGACTTTACTAAAGAAAATATGCAAAAGCATAAAAGAAGATCCAGGACATTGCGCCTTATTTCAGGTGATTGTAGATGTATTTTAATATTTTTTCTTAAAAAAGTTGCCCTTATAGTATTACATGTGTTTCGGCCTCTGCCGGCCTTTTTCAAATTAGGGCTAATATGTTGAACTGATAGAAAGCATATACACAACAATGTATTACATCATACATATTCAAAGTGGAAGTAAATCAAGAAACATTGAATGCATTGCAAGAAAAAACCCATAATACGAAAGTATCAGTGAAATTGAATAGATAACAAATCAAAATATTCAATAATGAGTTCAAAAAAGAATAACTACACAAAGGTGGAAAAGTGGGGTGGGGAGACATACAAACAAAGCGGGAGACAAAAGACAAATGTTTAGTTATTACCTATTTGCTGTGTGTAGTTAAAGAACCACG
This sequence comes from Ambystoma mexicanum, assembly GCF_040938575.1. Classification (NCBI taxonomy): domain Eukaryota; kingdom Metazoa; phylum Chordata; class Amphibia; order Caudata; family Ambystomatidae; genus Ambystoma; species Ambystoma mexicanum. The sequence goes on along the minus strand of NC_090939.1, from coordinate 648,295,492 downwards.
GCTACTTCAGGCCAAAACGTACCCACACTGGGGCTCACTGACTTCTTATTCGCGAAAAATGTATTGGGTCGAATCCCATTATTATCTGCTCCATTACCAAGAAAAGAATATACAAAATGTCTTTCAGTTCCAAAATCATCTATGCGCGTGTCATACATCATGCACTGTAGTATACTTCTCCAATAAATAGTATTTTCTTTTCCGTTATAACATGATAAAGTTAACATTCTACAAGTTAGTATTTATCTTGTAAAGTTAGCAAATCCACATTTCAAAAGCAATCCTCATGTGGGTCGCTAATGTGCCAAAGCAACAGATGCCACTTACTTGACGAAGGAAGTAATCACTCGCGTCGGCTTCACTGTTCTACACGGCCACCATCTTGGGACTAATTTATTTGTTCCCATGGATACCTGACGCCGTGTGTGCCGCTTCGCCCTGTTGCTTGGCAACGTGCGTGTGAAGTTCTAAATCCAATGAGTTTGGTTACCTTAGTCTGCATTTGCTCGTGTTGTGGACGCCTTATGTGCCGCTCCGCCCTGTTGCTTGGCAACGTGCGCGCGAGGGGAATGTCTACATTTACTCATTAACCAACTAGTGGATTATGAATCCAAATATGTCCTTCAATGGCTGTTTAAGTCAAACCAAGATCAAGACTAAACACTATTTCATTATTACAGAAATGGTTTAAGGGTGTATACTCGCCAAGATCGTACACACATATTCGATGAAAGCGGATTAGTTACTATCTATTCAAGAACAATAGGACTTTACCTCCACCCCTGTATCTAAGTTTCGAAGGACCTTGGAGGAGGATCCACAAGAGGAGTTTACTTGTGTCCTTACAGATGAGGATGTTCTGGAAATTTATGATCAGGATGAATATTGCACCTTTCTGGAAAACTACAATGTGGATGATCAGACAGGTCTTATGGACAATGGGATGACATCTGTTGGGTTGATGCTCAGCCCTGGACGTCCCCTACCCCCACGCAGGACCCCAATGTCCTGTGCTTAGATTCCCCGTCCCCCTCCACTCTGGCTCGGCAAGCCTCCCCAGTGGACGATCAGATGACATTCAACGCCATCTTGAAGAAGGTGGTGACCATTTTCAAATCGCCACTCAAGAGGCCTTACCAGATTATGATTTTGTGGAGGATATTCTCAAAGAAAAACCTCTGGCCAGCCAGGCCATCCCCTTGTTGAACTCAATCAAGAGGTTGGCACCGGCCTAGACAAGGGCAGTAACCCTAGGGTGGAGAAACTGTTCCGGCCTTCCCGACTGACCATGCCTATATCAAGCTTCATGCCATTCCGGATTCGTTCCTGGTTACCATCACTAGAAAACAGGCTGGGGTTCCCCTGTCTACAGGAGAGTCACCACCCGATAAGGAATCCAAGAGACTTTATGCACCAGGGAAGAGAATAACAACGGCTGCTGTGTTTACATCCCGAATAGCCAACAACCCCACGCTATTGGCTAGCTATGCGGACGTCCAGTGGAGCCTTCTACAAGAAGGCCTCCAGGAAGTGCCAGAACCTGCAAGGACCAGGTTGCTCGCCATAGTTTCCGAAGGCAAGCAGGTGAACCAGAATGTGCTCAAAAACACTCTGGATGCTGCCGAGACAGCAGGGAGAACCCTGGCACAAGGTACCTTGCTCAAGAGACATGCATGGCTAAGGAACTCCGGTTTCAAGCCAGAGACCCAAGCATCACTAATTAACAAACCCGTTGAAGAAACCAACCTGTTTGGTAAGGCAGTAGACGATGCTCTTGAAACAGCCAAGAAAGAGCATGAGACACTCGAGTCCCTTCAACAGATTACCCAGAAACCCTCTCCTCAGAGAAGAAGTGGCTTCCACAGGTCCTTTGGCAGGCAATCTTGTTTTTCCCAGACACAATATAATGCAGCAAACTGGAATTCAGGAAAAGGGTCTAAAACCTCCACCATCCTATCCACCCAGAGTAGAGCGGCGTGGGAAAGGTTGAGGACGAGGTTCCAACCCCTGAGGCGCCCCGGCCTCTGGTCAGAAATGACCTGCAGATCCAGGTCCCCTCCCATGCAACCCCGGTTAGGGGGCATATAACATCTTTCCTTATTGCATGGGAGGGGATAACAGATCAGGGGGTACTAAACACAGTTGCCCACGTTTACTGTATAGAATTTGCCCGACTGCCCCCAATACAGACCAAGACGCCGGACGCTGGACCACCTGCAAATCCTACTGCTAGATGTGCAGACCCTTCTAGGAAAGGACGCCATAGAAGCCGCCCCTATTCTACAGGTAAACAAGGGTATTTATTCAGTGTACTTCTTGTACCCAAAAAGGATCTCACCATGCGCCCTGTGCTAGACTTGCGCCCAATGAACAAGTTTGTCAAACCACAAAGGTTTCGTATGGTCACTTTACAGGAAGTAATCTCGCTGTTGAAACAGGAGGATTACATGGCAACACTGGACATGAAAGATGCATAGTTTCATATTTCAATGTTGCCAGTGCACAGAAAATACCTATGGTTCATGATGGAGGACAAGCACTATCAGTTCAAAGTGCTCCTATTCGGCATTGTATCAGCACCGAGGGTGTTTACAAAGGTACTGGCAGTAGCGGCAGCACACCTGCGCAGACTATGCTTCCCGGTTTACCCTTACCTCGACGACTGGCTCATAACAGGGGAGTCCTATGAAACATGCCTATTGAACACTCAGAAGACAATAGACCTCTTATTCAGTCTGGGAGTTTCCATCAACAAAAAGAAATCCAGCCTAGAGCCCAGTCAAATCAAGGGGCGCTAATTCAAATGAAAGACTGCCTAGTCTTCCCCTCCAACGAGAGGGTTCAAAACATGCTGTTTCAGATCCCTCAACATGTAGCCAGTCGGGAAGTGACGGTACGCAAGGCCATGCGACTGTTAGGGATGATAGCGTCCTCCATTTACTTAGTTCCTCACGTGCATCTGCATCCCATGCAAGAGTGGCTCAACAGCCTGTGGGGTCAGGCCAGTGGACAATGGGAAGATCTGGTAGTTGTCTCGCCAGCCCTTGTTCTCTCTCTACAGTGGTGGTCAAGGGAAAACCTTTTGAAGGCAAAGACCTTCACCACCCCCTCAGTAGAAGCCACTCTACCGACCAACGCACCACTCACGGGGTGGGGGGCTCATCTGCTTCAGCAGACGGCGCACAGCGTATGGTCCCCACAAGTAGCGTCCAACCACATAAATCTGTTGAAGCAATTAGTGGTATTCAAAGCACTGAAAGCCTTTCAGGCAGTTAGAGGAAGACCGTCCTGATCTTAACAGACGGCACCACAGCCATATACTACCTGAACAAACAAGGGGGCGCACTCTCCCCAGGGCTATCCAAGCTATCCCAAAACATTTGAATATGGGCTCTCAAACACAAGATGTTCCTGTTGTCCCGACACGTTTCAGGGGAACTCAATCTTCTGGCAGATGTGCTCAGCAGAGATTTCCCACTGCCCGTAGAGTACGAATGGCGACTTCACGAAGACCTTGTCTCCAACCTTTCCGCAGAATGGGGTTTTCCAGAGATCGATTTGTTCGCAACTCTGAAGAACGTTCAATGCCAAGATTACGAATCCAGGTACCCACAGAACCTAGATTCACCCCAAGGGGAACGGGCTCTGGATAACCTGGTCAGGGAAATTTGTTTATGCTTAAAACCTCCCACCCAACCTCCCTCGACTCCCTTACGCAACAAGATTATGCACAAGATGCACCAAGAGCCAGTCACCATAATAGTGGCCCCCATGTGGGCCTGCCAACCCTGGTTCTCATCTGATGGAGAATTCCTTCTCACCTCCGATGAAAGTGTCCTGCCCGTACAACATGTTGTCCCAGAACAGGGCAGAGACACGGCACCTATGCCTGCAAACTCTGAACTTAGCAGCCTGGCTCCTGAGGTCATAGAGTTCGGACACCATCAACTCTCTCAGAGATGTATGGGCATACTCAGGGAAGCAAGAAAACCCAACACCCGATACTGCTATTCCAGTAAATGGAAATGCTTTATCTGGTGTAATGCCAAGGGCTTCAATCCCATTGACTGCTCTCCTACTCACATTGTATTGTACCTGACCCACTTACTGAATTCAGGCCTGGTTTTTAATTCCCTAAAGGTTCACCTAGCTGCTCTCTCAGCCTACACTACGTCACAGCAAAAGGTGTTGTGGTGGAAAATACCAGTTATTAAGGCTTTCATGGAAGGGGTTCAGAGGATTTACCCCCCATTTTCAAACCCAGCTCCCGGATGGGACTTAAATGTGTTTCTGACTAGACTCATGGGCCCCCCTTTGAGCCTATGCTCAAGGCAAGTCTAAAAGACCTTACCTATAAGACAGCATTCCTAGTGGTTATCACTTCTGTTAGAAGGGTTAGTGAACTACAGGCCCTTTCAATACTAGACCCTTTTGTTACTGTTCAGAGATAAGGTGGTTCTACGCACTCTCCCTCGATTTGCGCCAAAATTTATTTCCAAGTTCCACGTGAACCAATCAATAGAACTGCCCACTTTCTTCCAGAACCCCACTAACATCGCCGAAAGGAGCCTACACACGTTAGATGTGCGCAGGGCAGTCATGTTCTATCTGGAAAGGACAAAACCACAGAGGAAAACAAACCAATTTTTCGTTTCAGTGGCAACTGGCAGAGAAAGAGATCCTGTCTCTAAGTCAGCCATCTCAAGGTGGATAGTCAAATGCATCACACTTTGTTACACTCTTGCTAAGAGAGAACTGCCCTTCAAGCCTAGAGCACATTCTACTCGAGGCACTGGGGCTTCCATAGCATTCATTGCAAATGTTCCCCTAGATTCCATTTGGAAAGCGGCAACCTGGAGTTCTGTACACACCTTTACAAAACACTATTGCCTAGACACTCATTCTAGGTCTGATTCTCAGGTGGGACAAGCAGTACTAAGACATCTTTTCACTACTGTTCCTTCTCACAACCCACCTCCAACTCTGGGTACTGCTTGCTAGTCTATGCACGGCATATGATTCTAAGCCGATTAACAAGCATCCGAAGACATGCATGACTTACCGTAATAGCATTTCTGATGATTGTATCTGCTTAGATTCACATGCGTCCACCCTTCCCACTTGGGTGGAAGGAACATAGACGTCTTACTACTTTCTCTTTTCTTGTCAACAGATCTGTTCATCCGTTTCACCAAGTTCATCCGTTCCACCCAGTTCATCCGTTCCTCTCACATACTTCTCCCGCTCCAACCTCATACTTATACTTCCTCGGTTCCAACCACATTTTTCATTTGATCCATCCACATCACCCGTTCCATCCACATACTTCAATCATTCTATTCAGTATATTTGACCCATTTTGTCCACATACTCCACCGGTTCCTTCCTCATACTTTACCCGTCTCGTCCACATACATCACCCGTTCTTCCAGATCCGTCCTCCATTCATATCACCCACTTCACCCGTTTCTTCTCCTTACTACACCCGTTCCCTCCAACCACTTCACCCGTTCCCTCCAACCACTTCACCCGTTCCATCCACATACATCACCTGTTTGCTCCGCACTTGACACCCGCTCCACACTCTGCATTCTACACTTGCTTCGCACTCTACACTCGCTCCTCACCTGCACCATACCCTACATCCACTCAACACCCTACATCTGCTCAACACCACTGCACCCTACATCTGCTCAACACCCTACATCTGATCAACACCCTACATCTGATCAACACCCTACATCTGATCAACACCCTACATCTGCTCCACTCTATTATCCATTCACACCCTACATCCGCACCACAACCTATATCCGCACCACGCTCTTATCTGCTCCATGCTCTCATCGCTCCATGCCTTCATTCATTATGCGCACTCATCGGCTCTACGCGCGTCATCGGCTCTACGCGCGTCATCGGCTCCACTCACTTTGTTTATTCATCCTGCATTATCGGTTCAGCCTATGTAACTTATCGCACGCACTCGCTCCGTACCGTGCTCTCCATCTGTCCCATGCACTAACCCCGTCAGATGTACTCGAATCGTCTATTCTGTACTTTCATTTATACCATGCACTCATACATTCCATGCCATCTGTCTGTGCACTCATCCGTCTCCTGTATTCATCTTTCCATCCTCTTCACTTTATTCCTTTCGTCCATTTTGTTCCTTTCGTCCATTGCAATTATTTCATTTATTTCAACCGCTTTACTGCTTTCGTACAACTTATTCTTTTATCCACTTCACTGCTTTGATCTACTTTATTCATTCTATTCTGTTTGTACTTTTTAGTTTACAATAGAGGTTATTAATTTTCGAATTTTCGCTTGGGTCTTGATGTTGTATTTATTTGTTTATTTGTTATTTAAGGTCTAGTAGTTTGGGTTAGTTGAATTGTTATCCACTTTATTCCTCATGTCCACATTGATACTCTTGTCCATTACATTTATTTCGTCCATTTCATTAACTTCAGCCACTTTACTGCTCTTGTACACTTATTCTTTTTATCTACTTCGCAGGTTTGATCTTTCGTTTTGGGGGGGGGGGGGTTCATTCTATTTTGTTTGTCCTGTTAGCTAACCAATAGAGGTTATTAGTTTTCGATTTCTCGCTCGGATCATGATGCTGCATTGCTATTTATGATCTAGCATTTGCAAAGTCAATGCAATGCTGTTATCTAGTTTGAGTTCGGGGTCGGTTTTAGGGGAAGAGCCAAGTTTTCAGTAATTTTCAGAAAGACATGAGGTCTTCATTGAGTCTGACTGAGTTTGTTTTTGGTATGACTAGGAGGCCGGCTGAGCTTGATCAGCGCCTTGGTGTAAAGCGCTCTATAAATAAATCTTGGCGTACGTGCAGGGTGATAGGGTTTTAGTTTGCCTTGAAGATATTGAGGTCTTGTTTTATGTAGTGCTCGGTGAGAAATGCATAAAGTTTTGAAGGTCACACTTCGGGCAACCGGAAGCCAGTGCAGAGTTTTGAAGGCTGGGGAGATGTGGTCTCTCGGGCCAAGCGCTAGTAGCAGTTTGGCGGCAGTGTTTTGTGCTCTTTGTAGTTTAGTCAGTTGGTATGCGTGGACTCCGAGATAGAGAGGGTTAGCGTAGTCCAGTCTTGATATAACAATTGATTGGACCGCAGAGAGTCTGTTGGGAAAGGAGAGGTATGGAAAAATGCGTCTGAGAGTTTTAAGGTGGTAGTGGCAGGACTTTGAGACATTGTTGACTTGGCGCGAGAGTGGTGGCAAGGATGTCCTTTCAAATGTTCTTAGACAGGTTGGAACTCTCACAGATCTGGGTGTCCAGCAGCACTATGCCAGGTGTTAGGCAGAAACATGTGCAGTTCCCTTAGGGAACACTGCAAAAGACTTAGGACTACAGGTGTTAGCAGTAAACCCACTTGGTAGCAGTCTGTACCATCCACATTTACCTGGTAGCTGTGGCTGAGCAGTCAGACTTCTCTCAAGAAGAGTTAGGCAGTATGCAAAGTATACACAATAGGCACTCAGACACACCAATACAAGCAAACACTGACCAGAGCTTTGGTATCAAAGTATATAATTATTTATTTAAAAACAGTGTTTGAAACACTCCAGCACTCTTGTTGTAAAATATTCTAAACACAGTTACTATTGTAATATATACACCCCTTTTTCCTTATCAGATAAGTCACAGTAAAACACCACTTATTTTCATACAGAGGTGAGCGCTTAACTAGATGGCACTCCAATAAGTTTGTGAGAAAGGGAGGGAAAAAGACAGAATATGGAAAGGTACACCACTCTAAGATTTAGGAACACGGTTAGCAAGGCAGAAGAGCAAAAGTCACTGGTGAGCCAAAGTCCAAAGGCTGGGCCCACTCTTAGAGAGCAGAACACAAATGCGCCCAAGATCACACAGTTACACTAGGCTTAGAAAGTCTTGCAGAGGGTTCAAAAAGAGTTTTAGAGAGCCTTTAGGAAAGTTTAGCCAGGGTGTCCCAGGCTAACCCAGGTTCGAAAGCCGGGGGCTAAATCTACCCCGTACAGTCGGTAGCAAGGGAAGCCAGGCGGGACACGGTACCTTAAGTGGGAAGGATCCTCCAGCGGTGGCAGTTGTTCCTGGCAGTGGGTGCAAGTCTCGTCGTCGTCCAGGGGAAGAGAAGATCTCGACTTGGAGGAAAGATGAAGGTCATTGCACTACCAGGGAAGAAACCAGCCGCTGAGTTTTCCGGTTAAAGGTGGTACCTTTGTTCGCGGTCGTGGTAAAACGTGGTATCCCGGTTGCCGGGGTGCTTGGCACAGGCAAGGTGGCCACGAGGTACGTCGGGAAGGCGAAAAGACGGTGAAACTAGTTATCCCCACAAGTCAAAGGAAGAAGACTCTCCGGCAGGGGATCTCCGTTGTCGTTGGGAAAAGTGGTGAGACGGTCCAGCAGGGCTCCACTGGTGGTGGCGTCGTGGCAGGTCGGCTCAGCTTCTCCCTCGTCGGATTCTTAGGTCCTCTGGCGACTTCTGAAGTTCCAGTCCCCAAAGCCCTGCTTTTATGCAGAAAACCCCCATTCACTCAGCCTAGCTGTCACTCAAACATGCTGGCCGGCTCACCACTTGGGCCAATCAGGACGGAGTGCGACTTGAGTTGCCTAGGCAACTCGGTCCAGGGTGCCTAAATCCCCCTCCACCCCTCCTAAGTACCCCAGACAGAGTGGCACCACTTTGGAGTGCTTCTGTGGAGAAGCCCGCCAAAAAGTGGAACAAAGGACTCGACTTGGGTTGGAGTCACAGAAGAGAACACAAACGCCATTTTAGAATCAAGTTTTGGCAAAAAATACTAACCGGAGAATTAATATTAATTAAATAAACCGGCGGTATGTTCGAGGCTACCGTAAATAATTAAATAAAGATAGTAGCCTAAAACAATGGGAAATCCCATAGGAAAATATTCGCGGTTGAATATAAAAAGTAGTATCCACTGCCACCAGCCAAAACTCGATCAGGGGGGACGGAGACGTGCCCCCTCGACTAACAGACCCCGGGGCAATTGAATTGCCCCAGCCAGTACGTCCACAATATGATGGTTTGTACTGGTTCTGTTCAGAATTTAAGACTAGTAAAGTTAATGGTGACTTTACATGCTCTGGGAGACAGTAGTCAGTCCCAGGGTATGGAGCCTATACTGGGGGGTCACTATGACACCCCTGTGTTACTGCACTGAGGGTGCTGTGTAAAACACATCCCAAAAACACATGAAGCCCTATGGAGTAAAAGACCCCATAGCCCATTAAACACATCTAGATTCAAAGAAACACACTCAAATCATGTCCAAGAGTGAGGGTAAAAGAGTCTCACTCTTGGCAGGAGAAAAAAATAAACCCCAAAAATCCAGCAAAGCTGCTGGGGGACTCACTAGGTTAGGAAATTCAGCCTAAACAGAGAATTCTCCCTAACACTAGGGTACCCCCTCTTCTTGGCAGTAGATAGCAACAGCTTCCAGCGGTCACAAAACGCACCTCCGGACCCTGGGCGACACCAATGGACTTATTTGACTGGAGATGTCCTGGCACTCCTTTCCAGGACTCACAAAGACCCTTGCTCCGGACAGCAGGCACACAGGACTGGCTTACAGGGCACTTTGAATGAAGAGTAGCAGTTTTGCACAATGGTCCCTCTTAGATTGGGGAAGAGGTCTCCTTCTGGATCAGTCCTTGGTAGACACGTCAGCTTTTGGATTACATTGAAGAAATTGCAGCAGCAGACTTCTCCTCCAGCTGAGCTTCAAGGAACAGCTTCTTCTTGCTAAGTTTCGACTTCAGCTTCTGAACAAATTGGTAAGTGAGAGGTCCCCAGATATACACATCTGTTCCCCTTTCACTCTGGCTGAGCCAGGCTCAGTCAGCCAATCACACTGAAGGGCATTCATGCAAGGAGGCAGCCAATCAGGCTCACAGGCCATTCACTTCACCCAGGCACCCAAAACAAAGAATCTGCATTGGGGCATGTTAGGAAAGATTTCCATTTATGGGTAGTTTTCCCCCCAATTGTGAACCCCCAACGTTTTGCTGTTGTCTAACCATCCTAGACTGACTTTTGACAGTGGAGCCCAGCCTTCTGCTGTACTCCGCTGGGCTTTTGCGCATTTTGTTATGGGGACACTGACATGCCCTTAAGACTTGCAGTACTGGGAGACTTTGTTTCCCTTAGTCTTTCCCTTTGTTGCTATTTTTTGTAACATTTTATCAGTGCACAAAGTACCTTACAGTGCTCTGGGGGTCTCTTTTTAATTTTAAGGCCCGAGACACCCTCAAAGGATATTTGGTGAATGTACAAGTGTGTCTTGGACAGAGCTGGTGGCAGCTGTTACTTTTTATGTATTTTCAACTCTTTCCAATGGTCCATACTGCGTTTACCGCCTTTGGGCCAGGACAGTGGCCAGTGCCTAAAATGGCCATCGAACAAGGTCCTTTGTTTTGTGCTTTGGCCATCTTGTCCCTTTGCCTTCACCAGGTCGAGCAGACCTGGGAAATTCCTTATTTGGTCATGCAGACCCCCTGCGCAAACCGAGGCTTTCGCAGTCTTCTGAATTCGTTATGTGTGGGCCTCCAGGATGTGGGCTGCAGCTGTCTAGTTCCAATACACATCCTGGGTGCCGGGATATCTGGTGTGCTGGGATGACTGTGACCACCGTGCTCCATGATTGGTCCACGTCTGGGATGGCTGTTTATGAGGTGATCTCAGATTAGTTTCTCTTTTTTGCATTCCAAGTCTATCGTCTGAGTTCACACTGAACTTAGTAAAGGAGCCAAGTATTCTGAATCAACAAAGCATATCCATGGAACTGCTGGTGACCAGCTGGAAGGTTTGGCACCCTGAGCCCGCTCTTGTCCGCTTGCACCCGTTTCTGATCGAACCTAGAAGGCCTGCAAGGCTGCTTCGACCCATTGGAATAGTGAAACCTACTATTCTCAGCACCTCCAACTTAACCTGTAAGCAAGCCTTTTCGGAAGTGTTCCTGGACTGCCCAGTGAACTGACCAGCTTGTATGGGACCTTTGCCCTGGAACCGCAGCCGTCTCAACTTTTGACTTAAGCCTTTGGAGATGTAAGTTCTGGGTATAAGGCACTCTCCTGCCGAGTTTCGTACACCTAGCATTCCTAGGTCTGGAATTAGGAGAGTATACCTGAACCAGAGCATACGCGGTCACTGTATCGCCCAGCTCTGGTGACGAACTTCGTGGGTGCCTTGCTGCTGTGCCCTCAGATTTGCTGCAGCCGAACTGGCCTGATCCCTTCACCAGGAGTGGAGAAATCGCCACTGAATCATTCTTGGAACGCAGCCCTTGAAAGCCGCTGAGTCGCGCAACTGCAGGATTTGAACCTGCGACCGAAGTTGACTCGACTGCCGAAGTTTGGTCAGGAGTGCGCTGAGGGTGGGTGAGTACCTGCAACCCTTACTGGTAGCCCCTGGTGCATCCATCCATGTTTACGCACCAGCGTCCCCTGAGGGCCACTCTTATTTATCGAGGTAGCCTGTGCTACCGAGCTATTCCCAGCTGTTGGATCCTGTTCTGCCCTCTTGGGGAGACCCTCCTCGAATAGTGGGAACTTATTCTTCACTGCCTCACCCACTTTCCTGAGTCGCTACAGCCCCTTGAAGAGACCCTGTTTTGACTTAACCGCACGATTGCATGCGCCTGCACCGAAAGTACTTTGAGCTCAAGCCTCCACTCGTCTTAGGGACTGGACTGCCTCTTAGCTATGGTGTGAATTGTGAAGGACACCACAGAGATATTCACACTGTATAACCCCTTTCTTTGCAGGTTGTGGAACTGTACTGCGTAATATCCCTGTTGGCCATTGGTTACTATATATATGTTTGCTAGATTAGTGTTGTGTTGGCTTTGTTAATACTGATGAATAATTATATAATTATTGTTTGGCTTAAAAGGCCTTTAAGAAATGTATATATGTTTTTGATTTGATACCACAAATTACTCTGTCAGTTATGTGTTTACTGAGTGTGCTCATTGTGGGCCTTCGATCACCCTCCCCCCTCCTGAGACCTAGTCTTGACCGCCGCCAATGCTACCTTGATTGGTCTGGCTTGTCCAGAAGGTTACTCTGTTCCAAGAAACTAGGCTTGCCTTCTGAACCTCTGCCCACCAGATCCGAGTTTATAAATTCATCTTAACAGGGCAAGTACCCAGCCTTTCAGCGCACTACACTGCATTCATGTCTGTTTCATTCAGGGCTGTCTCATTCATTGTGTCACACACACAGAAACCAGACTCCCACTACAGAGAATGTGAGTTGACTCCCAACTCCATTAACAACGGTCCCACCACTAGGGTGTACCCACAACACACAGCCACTGTGAAGGCTCCAGTCAGTCTGACAGGAGGCACCCCCAGAGCCATATATGGCATTTCCACCCAACAGCCAGTCAGGAGGGAAGGAAACAGAGACATAGCTTCCCAGGACTTTGGGAAACAAGGTAAATGGCAATAAAAACCAGGAGGTCACAGTGGACATCTTGCCTTTGTGTAGGGATCCATTGATTTCTATGGCAGGGCCTGGTTATCCCAAAATGGAGGACACTTGGACCCACTGCCAAATCAGCATGTAGCTGCCACCAGCCCATATCCTGCTCTGTGGGCAACACACAGGTGCCCAAAAACACACATAAAGGGGTACAAGGGTGTACCCCCAGTCATGGGTGCCATAAGAATATCCCACGGGTGGTGTTCACCAAAAGATAAAATGAAGAGCTGCACTGCCGAAGGTCCAGCTGGACCTCAGTGGCAGAAAAAATAGAGAAAACACACACAAATAAGTGGTAGGACAAGGACTAGGAGGCCCTGTCTCACCATAAGGCATTTCCAGCCTTACACCACCGCAGCCACGACTGCAGTGGCCATACTTGCATGTTACGATTGCGAGCTGTGGTACAAGTTGGGTCACTTGCTGGAGTTCTTGCCAGATGACAAAAGCAAGAGGCCTTAGACATCTTCCATGAAGGCAAGTTGACGTCGGACCATGCCATTATGGTTTCCGTGGACATTGCCGACACTGGTTTTTGTCAGCTAGGTAATGGAGCGGTCCTACGTAGGCAGGGTTGACCCAAGGCCACAGATTTACGATCCGATGTCCAGTCCAGGGTTGCACATATGCCCTTTTTGGAAAGAAGGTGGACGAGGCCTTACAGTCCATAAAGGAGGACACAGAAACCGCTCACTCTTTGGGCACACTGCAGCAAAGGTCCCAGTCCTTTCATTCAGGAAAAGGGTGCCATGGCAGGACTTTGCAGGATAACTGCACCACATAACTGTCTTCCTCCTCCTACAAAAGCCTGTACTAGTCAGGGGACAGGTACAGGAAAAAGTTCCAGTCCTATATGGGTTTGCAGCGACGACGTGGCTCCTCCCGGTCTAAGGGCCAGTTCGGCAAATAAGCATGACGAGCCCAGGGTCAAGTACTCCCACTTCAGTCCCCCTGTGGGAGGACAACTGTCAAGGTTCATCGAAGAATGGACATACATCACCACCAACAAATGGGTGCAATCCCTCCTCCAGCAGGGCCACACGCTGGAGTTCATGGACTATCCACCGGACTTTCTCCCGCACACAAACCAAAGAAGTTGCGACACCCCTTGCTTCAGGAAGTGCGAGCTCGGCAGCAGAAGGGCACAGTGCAAAAGGTTCCCAAGGACGCGCTTGGCACAGGAGTATACTCCCGTGACTTCCTGGTAATGAAAAAGTCTCTGCACAACAAGTTAGAGGGGGGGGGGGCATATTGGATTTGAGGGTGCTCAAAGTTCCTAAAGGCGCAAACTTCCACATCGTCACGCTACAGCAGGTGTTGTCCCAACTACAAGAAGGAGATTTCTTGGTGTCCCTCAACCTCGAGGACGCCTACTTTCACATCACTTTTCAACTCTCACACCGGTGCTACTTACGGTTCGTGGTGCAGGAGTACATTGTCAGTTCAAGGCACTTCCATTCGGCCTGCTGTCTGCTCTGCGGGTGTTCACAAAATGCCTTGTGCCAGTGGTGTCTCACCTGCGGCAGAGGGGCGTTCACGTCTATCCCGTATCTGGACGACTGGTTAGTAAGAGCCCCCTCTTATCCACCTGCAGAAACCAACACTGCCACCACCATACAGTGTCTACAGCAACTGTGTTTCTCCATCAACTTCCCAAAGACGTGCCTGGTTCAATCTCAACAGGCACTCTATCTCAGAGCAAGGCTCGACACACAAACCTGCACCGCCAGACCCTAAAACTAAAGGGTGGCAGCTCTTCTAAACAAGGTGCGCTGTCTCAACGGTGCCCGGGTAACGCCAGTTCGCAACTACAAATCCCTCCTGGGGATGTTGTCGTCATGCATCCCGTTGATCACCAACTGCCGGTTGTACATGAGACCGGTGCAGCAATTCCTGGATGCCCACTGGATCCAAGCCTCAGGGTCCTGGGACGGCCGCATTGCTCTAACACCGGTTTTCATACTGAGCCTTCGCTGGTGGTCAGTGAGGGAACATCTGGTGCAGGGCGCCCCCTTCAGGTTGCCCGACCATCAGGCCACTGTCACAACGGATGCGTCACTGAAGGGACCACTGTCAATACCAACACACCAGGGGCCTTTGATCGGACGAGGAAAAGAGCCAGCACATCATCCTGCTGGAGCTACAAGCAATGTTTTGGGGCCTAAAGTCTTTTTTTCCCCCTCCTGAGGGTACAGGGGGTACGAATTTACACTGACAACACAACATTGATGTTTTATGTCCGCAAGCAAGGAGGAACAGGGAGGCCCAAACCCTGTGGCATTGGGCTCTACAGCAGGACATGTTTCTCATTCCCCTTCATATACTGGGAATTCAGAACACTCTTGCGGACTCCCTCAGCAGGAGGTTATGCTCTTGCCATGAGTGGGAACTGCACAACAACTAGCTTCACTTGTTGTTTCAAATGTGGGGCACCCCGGAGATTGATCTCTGTGCCACCCATGACAAAAGTTGCTGCAAGACCTTTGCCAGCCGCCTCCCCATCCGGAGAGCTTGGGGGACGTCTTTGCGTTTCCATGGGAAGGGACATTTCGAGGGGATTGGGTCCTCCGACGTATTCCATATCTATGACATGTAATCACCACAGCTGTGCTGCTTCGGAAACTTTTTTCGGCGTCTGCGTCCTGCGTCGATGACGTCGATGCGCCATCGCCGAGGGCCTCCTCCGACGTCCGACGTCATCCGATGTGATAAGTAGGACGCACAACGCCCGTAGCCTCAGTTCCGTTTTTTCCGCGAACGTGTTGCTTCGTGAATCTCGGTTAACGCCTTGACTCTTTGGAGTGCTGTTCTTCTCGGTTCTTCGAACCTGTTCGTTTTGTGAAAATCCTTCGTGTGAAGATGTCTTCTACTTCGTCTTCGACCCCGCGTCCGGGTTTCAAGAAGTGCAGGGAGTGTGGGTCCAAGATGTCGGTGACGGACTCGCACGACGCCTGCCTCTGGTGCCTCAGGGAGGCCCACGACACGGATGACTGTATCGACTGCCAGTCGCTCACGTCCAAAGCCTTACGCGAACGTAAGAAGAAGTTGTCGGTAGGTCGGGGGTCCAAGCCCAGGAAGTCGAAGTCTGCGGGGCTTTCGACGGATGATTCGAGGGGTGACTCTCCGCGTCATCGTCGGAAGTCTTGTGGGTCTCCTTCTAGGAGTCAGTCTCACCACTCCTCAGCCTCTTCGAGGCATTCTCGGAAGCGCCGACACCGGTCGTCTTCCAGGTCCTCTTCGGAGGACTCTGCCCGGCACGTTGCTTACCCCACCAGCCGTGCGACGCCGGAGGAATGGGCTTCCTTCGGGAAGAAAATGCTGGCGATTCTTGAGTCGCAGGGTACTAAGCCGTCCGCGCCCCCGAGTGGGGTCGGTCGTGGAAGGTCGGGAGACACCGCTCGCAAGAGTGGTCGGCACGAGTCACGGGAGAGGTCCCGTTCGCACAAGGAGACTCGTTCTCGACGTACCCGTTCCAGGTCCCGGTCCTCGACGCGTTCGAGACCGCATGCACCTGTGAGGTCTTCGAGGAAGACATCGACGTCTGAGGCGTCGAGGGCGTCGACAGGCTTTCTCGAGGGTCCGGCTCCGAGGAAGTCGTCGAAGCCGTCGACGCTCAGGTCATCGAGGGACACGCTCGGGGCTCCGGCTTCGAGGGCTGTGTTGACGCCGCCGATGCTGGAGGCGCTGCATCTGACGTTGACGCCGAATTCCTCGACGCCGATCCTCTCGGCGCCGATGCCGGTTCTCTCGACGCCAGCGCCGATTCGCTCGACGACATCGACGCCTTTCGTGTCGGAGGGACCCCGTGGCACGGGAGAACCCCCTAGGAAGGCTCTGGTTAAGAGCAAGCACTCTCGGGTGCCTTCTTTTCGCCACCTGGACTATATTTCAGAGGCGGATGAGGATTCTGATGGCCTGGTCCTAGTCAGGTTCCAGATGAAATTGTCTCGGGCCATAGTCAGTTTGACGATTTGAGACAGTCACTGCATGATGCCAGTGGACTGGACACCTCTCCGGAGGTGGAGTTTTGTAGGCCTGAGCCTGGCTCTCATGCCGATTCCTCGTACCGGCGCCTTATGGCTAGGGTTTCTGAGTACTTGGGATGGTCTGCTCCCCAAGGGGAGTTTGTGCAGGATGATCTGACGGACATCCTTGATGTTGGTCCCCCAACTGATCCGGTACTGCCATTCCATATGGCTTTACAGAGAAGGGTGGCGGCGGCTTGGACTGCTCCGGAGTGTCTCCCGGCGGTGGGCAGATCCTTGTCGCGACAATACCGTCCAGCCAGTAGCGACCCCTGCTACTTGACCAGGCACCCCACTCCGGAGAGTTTGGTGGTGCAGGCGGCCACGGCCCCGGCAAAGCAGGCGTCGTACCCTACCATCCCTCCTGATAGGGACGACAAACGTTTTGATGGCTGGGCGAAGAAAGTGTTTTCTTCTGGTGGTATGGCGCTTCAGGCGGCCAACTCCATTTGTGCCTTGTCTCGTTTCACACACACTCTGTGGAACTGTGTTGCATTAGCGGCTGAACATATTCCCGAAGGGGACGAACGGGATGGTTTCCTTGCTATGGTCCAGGATGGTAAGGATGCCATGTGTGAGTGCGTCAGTAGGTCCATGGCGGCGAGCACCGTAATACGCAGGTTTGCCTGGTTGCGGAAGTCGGGGTTTGCTCCTGATGTGCAGTCCCGGCTCCTCAACATGCCCTTTGACGGTGAACACCTTTTTGGCAGCAAGGCTGACGAGAGCCTTGAGAGGTTGCAGACCTCAAAAGCTGCAGCGAAGTCGTTGGGCGCTGCAGTTCGCCGACCTCCGCCTTTTCGTCCTAGGGGACAGCAGTGGAGGGGTGGTTCCTTTCGCTATTACTCCTTCAGTAAAGCGAGAGGAGCTGGCAGTCAAAGAGGCCAACACAGGGGTACCAGAGGTGGACGACAGGGTACCCGTGGTGCCAAGGCCGCTCGGGCAGTTGCCTCTTTGCCCTCAGGTAACGCCGCAGTCACTCCCATTCAGTCATGAGGCCATGTCCCATGGTTCGCCGGTTGGGGGAAGGCTGGCGCAGCATCTTGTAGAGTGGCAAGCCATTACTTCAGATGTGTGGGTTCTGGAGATCATAACCCACGGCTAGTGTCTTCCCTTTCGGCACAGGCCTCGCGACAATCCACCGGGGAACCTCTCTTTGCAGAGTCCGGATCCGCTCCTTGCGCAGGAAATTCAAGCCCTGCTGGAGAAAGGCGCCATAGAACTGGTGCCTGTAGCGGAGAGGAACAAGGGATGGTATTCCCCTTATTTTTTTATTTCGAAGAAAGACGGGGGATTGAGACCCATCATGGACTTGCGCGGTTTGAACAAACTCCTCAGGAAGGACAAGTTCAAGATGGTTACTCTCTCTCAAGTCCTCCAGGCCCTTCAGCTTCAGGACTGGTTGGTGTCACTCGACCTCAAGGATGCTTACTTCCATGTGCCGATCCATCCCAAGCACAAGAAGTACCGGAGGTTCGCGGTTGGCGACTCGCACTTTCAGTTTCGGGTCCTGCCGTTCGGATTGACCTCCGCCCTGAGGGTTTTCACCAAGCTCATGGTGGTGGTGGCAGCGCATCTCAGGAAAGGGGGGATTCACGTCTACCCCTACCTGGACGATTGGTTGATCAGGGGGAGCTCTCCCGAGCAAGTCCTGGATCATCTGTCCGTCACCTGCCACTCCCTTCCCAGGCTGGGCTTCTCCCTCAATTTAAAGAAGTCCCATTTGACGCTAACACAGCGGCTCCAGTACATCGGAGCAGTGCTCGACACTTCCCTGGGGCAGTGTTTTCCTCCCCAGGTGAGGGCTCTTCACATTCAGCAGATGGCGCACAAGTTTCAGCATGCCCAGACGCTCCCAGCGTTCGAGTTCTTGAGGTTGCTCGGCCTCATGGCATCCTGCATTCTTCTGGTGCCAGAGGCTCGCCTGCGGATGAGATCTTTGCAGTGGGCGCTCAAGACGCAATGGTTGCAGTCCTCCAGCAGGATGTCGGACCCGGTTCAGGTGCCGCCCTCGGTCGCCCGGGACCTTCTGTGGTGGGCCTTCGAAGGCAACTTGATGAAGGGGGCTCCATTTTGGCTTCCCTGGCCGGAGGTGACGATCGTGACGGAAGCATCCCTCACGGGTTGGGGAGCTCATGCCAACGGGCTGACAGTCAGCGGTCGTTGGTCTCCGTCGGAGTCCAGACTCCATATCAATCTGTTGGAGCTGAGGGCCGTCAGGCTAGCCCTGAAGGCTTTTCTGCCGACTGTGCGAGGAAAGAGTGTCCTGATCCTGACGGACAACACAGTGGCCATGCACTACCTCAACAAAAAGGGGGGGGCAGGGTCACTTCCTCTGTGCAGGGAGGCGATGCAGCTCGAGTTCTGGGCCATCCAGCAGGAAGTTTCGATCTCGGCAGTTCATCTGGCCGGAGACGAAAACGTGACGGCGGACGCTCTGAGCAGGCAGAGCACGATCTCTCACGAGTGGGAGTTGGCTCAGGAGATTCTCCTGGAGATCTTCGCCCTTTGGGGGACCCTTCAAGTGGATCTCTTCGCCTCCAGTGTCAACCGGAAGTGCGAAAGGTTTTGCTCGCGGGAATTTCCTCCAAAAGGAGCCTTAGGAGACGCGTTCGTGGTGGAGTGGTCATTCCCGCTGCTGTACGCGTTTCCTCCAGTCCCCGTCATCCCGCAAGTGCTGCGGAGGTTACGGAAGTTCGGTTCTCGGATGATCCTCATTGCTCCGGCGTGGGCTCGGAGGACGTGGTACCCGGACCTTCTCGACTTATCCATCTGCTCTCTGCGTCGTCTTCCCTACCGAGACGATCTGCTCTCACAGGAGGGGGGTCAGGTTCTCCATTCAGAGGTCAGATCCCTCAACCTTCACGCTTGGCTTCTGAAAGGTTGAGGTATAGGGATTGGGACCTCCCTGAAGACGTGATGGAGGTGTTGCTTTCGGCCCGAAGGCCAGCAACAAAGTCTCTGTACCGTTGCCGTTGGCGTAAGTTCTGCGACTGGTGCAGAGTTCAGAATGTGGATCCTTTTGCATGTGACATCCCGATGGTTCTGTCCTTTTTACTTTCTTTGGCCCACAGGGGCTTGGAAGTGGGTACCATTAAAGGTTACCTGGTGGCGCTGTCCATCTTTAAACTCTCGTCTGAAGAGTGTTCTTACTTTGAAATCCCTTTAATTTCACAGTTTCTGAAAGGGCTCACTAATGTGTTCCCTCCGTCACCTTTCCTGGTGCCCGGTTGGGATTTAAACCTTGTTCTTAAGTTTCTTATGGGTGCTCCGTTTGAGCCTTTACATTCTTGCCCTTTGAGGCTGTTAACTCTGAAAACTGTGTTTTTAGTTGCGGTTACTTCCGCTCGCAGAGTGAGTGAGTTACAGGCACTTTCAGTTAAGTGACCCTTCACTGTATTTCACAAGGACAGGGTTGTCCTTAGAGTTCGTCCTTCTTTTCTTCCGAAGGTAGTGTCGGAATTTCATTTGGCCCAGAAGGTTGTTCTTCTGGCATTCTATCCTCCTCCGCATCCTGGTAAGGAAGAGGAGAGGCTCAATAGGCTTGATCCTAGGAGAGCTTTAAGCTTTTATGTTTCACGCATGTCCCGGGTCAGAGTGGACGATCAACTCTTTATTGGTTACGCTGGAAAGCGTTTGGGGCAAGCTGTGACGAAACAGACTTTGTCTCGCTGGATTATTTTGGCCATCTCGGAGTGCTACCGCTTGGCGGGTAAGGACCCACCGGCTGGCTTGCGGGCCCATTCTACCAGGGGTATGGCTGCGTCTACTGCCCTGCAGAGGGGTGTTCCTATTCGCAACATCTGTGATGCAGCCACCTGGACTTCAGTACATACATTTGTACGTCACTATTCCCTCGATTCCATCCGAGCACAGGATCTGGCGTTTGGTAAGGCGGTCCTTTGCTCTGCTATTTGATTGGCTATTCTAAATTTTGATTCTAAATTCTTTCCCTCCTCCTTGCTCTGGTACTGCTTTGGGAGTCTGTCATAGATATGGAATACGTCGGAGGACCCAATCCCCTCGAAGAACAAGTTACTTTCTTACCTGGTAACGTTCTTTCGATGGGATGGTCCGACGACGTATTCCATATCGCTCCCGCCCTGCCTTCCCCGCGGCAGAATTTCTTTTGCGATTGCAGCTTACGTTCCGCAAGGCTTTGTGTCTGACTGGCAGTTGACTAGTGTGTCACGTTCTGGGGGAAAAAACTACAACTGAGGCTACGGGCGTCGTGCGTCCTACTTATCACATCGGATGACGTCGGAGGAGGCCCTCGACGACGGCGCATCGACGTCATCGACGCAGGACGCAGACGTCGAAAAAAGTTTCCGAAGCAGCACAGCTGTGGTGATTACATGTCATAGATATGGAATACGTCGTCGGACCATCCCATCGAAAGAACGTTACCAGGTAAGAAAGTAACTTGTTCTTCTCTATTCATTTTCCCAGATTCCTCTGGTGTCTCGAGTCCTCCACACCTTAGGACTGTATCGGTGCAAACTGGTATTACTGGCCCTGGCATGCCTGAGACTGGTACTCGGACCACCTTGCTCTCTCGTTAGCAACGCCGATCAAGCTGCGCCCACACCAGTCGCTCCTGTCCAGGAAACTGGGAGCGGTACTGCACCATGACCCAGCCTCTCTCAACCTGCTGACCTGGCTCATGTGTTCCTAGAATTCAGGGCACTGTGCCTTTTGCAAGATTGCCAGGCAATCCTGCCTAGGGCTAGGGCTTTGTTCACCTTGAAATGCTACAAGAGCAAGTGGAAAGTTTTTCAAGTATGGTGAAAAAACAAACAACTGCACCCTCAGACCATCCAACCGGAGGATCTGCTGCCATATTTGTTGTCCCTGGCTCAGTCTGGTTTAATGCATTCTTCCATTAAGGTGCACTTAGCGGCGATCTCCAGGTACAACCACACTGCAGTGGTGCCATCCCTTTGGTCTCACCGGCTGGTGAAGGAGTTTTTGTCAGGGGTGTTCCACCTGTCCGTCGCCCACTTCCAGCATGAGGGCTCAATGTGCTACTCACAACCCTCACGAAACCACCGTTTGAGCCCATGCATCAAGCATTTATTAAGCATCCTTCCTTTCCAACGGCGTTCTTGGTGGCCATAACTTAGGCCTGGCGAGTGGGAAGGATCCAGGTGTTTTCCATAAAACCAGCCTATTTGACGTTTCACAAGGAGAAGACTGTCCTACGTACCAACCCAACATACGTGTCAAAGGTGCCAACCGCCTGCCATCCAAATCAGCAGGTGGTTTTTCCTGTATTCTTTGGCACACCAACATCTCGAGCGGAGCAAACTCTGCACATGCTGGATGTGGTGAGTACTAGGTGCTTCCGTACAATGATTCAACTGTTCGTTTCATTTGGACCTTCCAGGCCTGGGAAGGCTCTCTCAAAGCCCTCCATTGCAAGATGAACAGTGGGTTTCTGTGCAGGCAAGGGTCTCTTACATGTGTTTGCTGGTATAGCTGGTTGATGATGGGCAATAGGTGAAGGGTTTGAGTGAGTGAGTGGGTGCAGACTACAGGTTAGGGACTGCCTGCAGAACCTGGGAGATTATCTTTTTCCCTCCTTAAGGCCATACATTTATTTACCGTTTTTATAAAGCGTGAACCAGGAGTCTGAATGCATCAGAATGCTGTACAGACTAAAAACATATATAAATGAAATCACAGAACAATAGAGTGTGCGTAAGTAAAAGATTTACAATAAAAACTAGATAAGAGCAGTTAGTTAAAAGGATTGTCTCATAAAACAGCTAAAACATTAGTCCGAAGCAGGATTCCGTAGCCAGGTGTTCAAGACCTTCTTAAATGTCAGATAATCAGAGATCTTGCATACATTAGGTGGAAGAGCATTCCAATGAGACTGCAGCACCTGTAAATGATATTCGTATAGAAAAAACTCTTAAATTTGGGGACTTCTAGCTGAAGTGACTCGTAGCTCTGCAGACCTCTTAGACCCCCCAGAAATCTTCAATGTGTTTTAGCCATACATGAAGGAGTCTGAAAATAGCTTTGTACATGATGCACATAATTTAAACACGATCGTTAAATCTATTAAAAGGCAATGTAGATAAGTAGGAGTTATATTTGCACCCTAAATAAGGCAGGCAGCCACATTAAAACCAGCTTTCAAAGGGGCAAGGGAAGATTGGGGAAGACCAACTAAAATAGAATCACCGAAATCAGTTCCAGATAGGACAACGATTGGACCAACATCCGGAAGTGAGCTGCAGAGCGGAATTATTTTACAGATCTTAAAGCAAAAAGATGAAAATTAGCTCATTTAACTACTGCATTAATGTGTGTTAGAGATAGTCGAGGAGCCTAAGTAAATTCTAATGATTTCAGCACCGTAAAAAAAAGAAGTAGACACACCAGGAATATTCGCATTAGTAAACCAATTAGAATGTACAGGACAAAGCAGTGGTGACACTTGGACACCATGGTCTTCCCTAGTCTCACCCCCTAACATAAAACCTTTGTCACACTTGCTGGGTTCATCAGTCTTATAGAGGAGGATATACTTAAAATCCTGATACATAAAAGAACTCTGTCTTCCAATGTGCAGTAAACATAATGGTCCTGGCGACTGGATTGGAGGATCTAGTCTGCATTTTGGTACCAAGCATGGATGAAGTCTTCACAATTACAAAATACATCTAGGAGGTGCAATTTGTCATGTAAATCTATGTATCTCGCCAGCATAAGTATAATTGAGTATTCCTTTGATTTGTGATGTCCGCAAAGATAAATAGGATCTGTTTAAAAACAGCAGGAGAAGTAAGCGAGCTGAACAAACTTGATGTACATGAACCTCAAACTGCAGTATTTAACTTGAAAAATGGTGTTTCCCATTTTGTGAAATGTTTGATTGAACTAAGATTTAAAGGATGGTTTCACCCAAAAAGGATGAGAAATGACGGAACCTATTCCAGGGTTCGGAATGGTGGCATTGATGATCTTGATTGTTTCCAGGAGAGGTCAGCAAGATGTTCACTGTGATGGGGAGTTATCCTGCTGTAGTGGATGACTTTGGACCATGTGGGAGGTCACTGTGGCTTCTTTTTTTGAGATTGATGTTATCTGTCAGATATAATTTTGTGCTCCAGCCAGGGTCCCATTTTGATGTTGTGGCCTTTGTTTTTGGGGCAACTGCGTTTTCTTCTGTGGCAATGTTGTGATTTCATTGTTGGGTTACAATGTCTTTATTAGTGATGTGCTCTGGAGCTGTACAGAATTGAGGCTTGAAGGTTTTGGGTTGTGTTTATGTAACCTAGCTAGATGGCCTGCTTTGTCCACGAGTATTAGTGTTGTTACTGTGGGTGCTGTAGTGTTTTTCAAATGATGTTGTCAGGTTTGATTTAGACAGTTAGAGAAGATACGATATTCTTGGTTTACAATACATTTCTGTGTCAGGTGTACCTCTGTCCCCACCTTCATCTTGTCTCTTGGTATTGTCAGAATCTTTCTATCTTTCCTCTCCTTGTAATAATCTTTGCAGATCTTTTCTTGAGGTTGGCATCACAATGCCATAGTCTGTTGGTTGCTTGCTTCAAAATCATTCTTGTGAGGCACCTTTGCCCGTCTGTGGGTCGCCTACAGATTTCCTCTCACCAGCCTGTGACTCAGAATGTGGACCACAACTCCAAACATGCAATTCTTTACTCTTTACCTTCTGTTACATAGCAGTAACTCGTATTCCTAAAATGTTATGTTCAGTTATCGCTCTGTATTCTCCCATGGCTTTCTTTATCAGCATCTCTACGTTTATGAAGAGTTAGAATTACCACTCCTAACCTATAATGTATCTGTCATTCTTTTGGCTTTTTCTGTGTTTCTACTCTTGTCTTTTGAAGTGGTAGGCTGGCAATGTACAGTAGGCAAACGTGTGTCTGGATCCGTTGACTATGTCAAAGACACAGCTCTAGGCTTTTGAAGTAAGTGGTAAAACCAGAACTCTATTTAATTGTTCCTTGAATCTCATAACTTTGTCATCAATACTGTGCTAGGCTTTTGGAGTGTTAGTGACAACTCACACTATGCAATTCATCTTAGGTTCTAAACTTCTCCCTGAATCCCCTTCTAATCTGTCGTCCTGTGGTCTTACTTTGCTGCCTCTCCTTAGGTACCCACTCTGGGCTTTTGTCTGTCTATTACCTCCTTTTTGTCTGTGCTGCTCCTGGAATGGTTTCTCTCTCTCCCTGTTTTGAAATGGATGCCTTAGACTGAGTGGGAAATCCGCTCCATGCATTTCCCCCCCTTCATGCAGGGAATTAGAGAATAGCAGGAGGGAAAGCCATAAGGATTCATTGTAATGACGGTCACCAGTGTTGTACAGTACTGATCACCTCTGAGTGAGGGCAACAGCCTGAATTACTTTGCTTTTAAATGTTAAAAACATCTATATTCGGCAGACCACAGACTCCCTATCAGATTCATCTGTGATTGTACAAGTACTCTAATAGGTGGGGCTTTCCCCAGCTTTGTTACTCGCTTTATTAATCGCAGACGGGATTAAGGTTGAGTCAGCCGTGCTGGAATTCAAACCTGTGTCTGCAGACAGAACAGAGGTCTGGGCTGATCCCTTAACTTACTGAGCACTTGGAGACCAGATAGCTTTTCAGCTTTTCAAGGTTGATGCATTCAGTGCCTTTAATCTGCTTAACCATAGTAAATGTTATTTTACAGTACTACACATCCGCAAAAACTGTGGCTGCACGAACTATGTATAACAAAAAGCTTATACCTATGTATGCTGCTTCAGTTTGGTCTTGGTTTTGGAATTTAAATAACATGTTAGATTTCACTTGTTGTCTCGTTAATCTATTGACCGCCCTAATACCAAAGAGTGAGGGTGCCTGAGCATCCAGTCAGGTGTCTTGTAACATGGACCGAATCCTACAGAGCAAACCAGATTCTGAGCAAGCTGTTGACTACTCTGGCTTTGCTCCCCACACCACCATCAACTAAAATGTATCATTTTAGTTGATGGTGGTGTGGGGAGCAAAGCCAGAGTAGTCACCACCATTTAAACTAAAGTACTCATTCTTTGGCTACTCACCTGGATCGGGGCCTCTCACATAACTCACTGGCTGCCTAAATCTCCATTTGCCACTTTTTATGGGAGCCAGTTGTTGGCTGGGTTTTTTGGGAAGGGCAGAAAAAGCTTTGAGCTAATAGCAATAAGGCCTGAAGTGTCACGCCGTACTGGGAGATAGCACCCCGCTGTCCTTGTGGAAACCTGTCTCGAAAAGGACACACTTCTATGGTCTAGCACTCCAGGTATTATTGCTTGAATAAAATATTGTGTCTGGATATTTGTAATGGCTGCCTGAAGTCAGTTCTTCACTAAAATAGGCTATCACTCTTGAATACACATGCATATTACAATCTGCGTTAAGTGTTCATTCAGTTGCATGTTTCGTGTACAGTGAACAGGAGCGAATGTGCATAGCTGGTGGTTGAATATGAAAGTATAGTCTTGGAACTGATGCATTGAATTTTTATCTTCTCAGGTTGAACCCGCCACATCAACCTCAAAAGTATCAGTAATATCAGCAGTTCAGACTGAAACGCCGGTTTCATTTAAACCACAAACTCCTAATCTGGCTGGAGCAATTGAATATAATGATGTCAAGACATTACTGAAGGAATGGATTACAACAATTCCAGGTAATTCATTGTGCATTGTCTTGTCCATATTGATATTCTTCGAAGAATTGATTTATTTAGGGAGAGTAATTCCAAAATGTAAAAGTCCATTTAAAAAGATGTCAAAAGTAGCAATGTCGAAGGAAATTGCCTTATATTTCTACATTTACATTGTTTGTGTGTTCAGCTTTATAAATTCATGTTTTTAATTAAGATGGTCCAAAACACTACTCTAATAGAGTGCAATTAATTACTTTGCTATGTTTCGGTCAATGTGTGGAGCACTTTGAGGCAGATTTGTCATCTCGGTTAAGTTGCTCATTGTAAAACCAAAGGACCTGTTTTCAAATTCTGGCATTCTCTCTAGATTAAATTATGTGATCCTGGGAAAATAGCTTTTTCTAATGGATACTCGCTCCTGTGCTGATTGCTTCTCTTTGAAAAGTCCAGCCTGCAAACTGGGAAAGTTTTAAATGGCACTCACGCAGCGCCGGCCAGGCCATCCACACCTACTGTGCTACAAGGGCACGCCTCAAGGCCTCCACCGGGAATGATGGTGTCCTGGGTGTAAGTGGTGCTGCCTCCCACACGCCCAACTGTTCTTTTTCTGACGCCAGAGGTTACGGGACTGCGGAACACACTCTGAGCCACTGGTTCCAACAGTCAGGGAATTTTAAATTCTCATTTCCTTTCTTGATTGTAATTGGATTGCCAAAACATTTTAGTAAAAAGGAACAAGAACCCTCAAGTGTCAGAGGATGCTGTCCATTACGGATACACATGACTGCTGCATGGTGTCTCGGTAACCGGCCCGACATTTAGCATTGTGGGGTATGCTGGGGCATGACATCCAAGGTCAGACCTTCCCGGGAATGTCACCTTCTGAAGTACAAGGAGAGACACACAGAGACGAGTTTCCGTCCAGAGGGCCACAGAAGCTCCTCGGAACTTGAGCAGGCACACTCATAGCACTAGAGGGATAGAGACTCCAGCTGGATTCCCTCCAGGGTTTCTAAGAGGAGACACAAGAAGGTCATGTATGAGGGGTGCTTCTTGCTCTACCAAACATAGGCACTAAACAAAAATGAGGAGAAAAAGAGGAGGATGGATGACTCCACCATGGACCCTACCATCAACTTGGTGGTGACAGCCATTAAGGACTGTGTGGATAAGGGGGGCACCAACCACCGTCTGGTAGAAAAATATACTAAGTTGTCAAAGGTAAGATGCTCTAGTCTCAGTAGCGTTGGTTCAGAGGAGCTGCGTGGCGTAAAAGGATCCAATGACAAAGAAGATTATGGATGTTAGGATGCATTTTCAGAATCTGTGGGAGCGCTCTCAGGCCACCATAGTTGATGAACAGGGTGATTGACACTTATGTGTAGCCAAACTCTATCAAGGTAGTGTACCTGAGTAGTAAGGCAAGACTTCAGGATATATTGGAGTAGTGTGATAGTTCAGTGAGCCACATGTTTGAGCACTCAAATAAATCCAGTTAGATAGTATTGGTAAAAAATCAATATTGGTAAAAAGGTAAAACCGTAGACAGTCAAGTGATAGAAACACAATGCAAAGCCATTAAAACGTATACCCTGCTTTATTTTAGTATAAGGCCTGTATCGCTTAAAATGTTCTTCCCTGTTAGGTAAGTAGGCCTAGCGCCTCAGAAAGAGTCAGTCGCAGTAAGCACCTTTTGCAGGGAGTATGAAGTCTTGAAAGTCACAGAGCAAGTATTGGCAAAGCCAAAAGGTAATTACATTTTTAAGAAGAAAGCACTTTTAAAGGTGCTTCGGAAAGTCCTTCCCTTCTATGGTGGGGCACAGAATATCTCCAAGATGCATGTCTCATTCAGGTTTCACAGTTTCAATATTGCCACATTGGTGGCCACACCTTTACAGTGGCTGAGGCTAGACTGTGGAATCGGCTTCCTCGCCCACTTCGGGCTACACAGGACCAATATCTTTTCAGATGTTCACAGAAAACCTCTTTTAGGCTACTCCATTCCCTGGCATGTCAGCTACCCTGCCTAGGGTTTCTTCCAGCACCACAATGCCTGTTGGTTGGACATCGCGCTTTAGAAATTCAGGTATTTTTACATATCATAACAGGGTATAAAGGTATGTAAAGTAATTTAGGGGTACCCTCCCAATCACAAATTGCAGGGGTTACCTGGGGACTGGGGGGCTTCTTGGCCAGAACTCCACTGATAACGACCAGGCAAGCAAGAGCCTGTTATGCCCTATGGTGAGGTGGGGTTTTCGAAATGGTTATGCAAGCTTCTGTTCTTTAGTCGGATTTTCTGAGGGACCAACACAAGTTTCGTCAGAATCTCTGGTCCCACTTACTTCTCTCTCTGGTCCAGGTTCCAGGGGTCGCAGGTGCAAGGGCAGTTTTTCAGAGTCTGGATTGGGTCAGCATCTTGAAGGTGAATGGCCCATGCAACACATCACAAATGCACAGCAGGTCCCGCAACGTCAGGAGGACCCCCAAGACACAACAGAGATGGGCACCAGAGAAGCACACCCCCATTCAAGGGGCGGTAGGTGATATTCGTGGAGACAAAGGCTCAGCTTCAGGAAGTCCGCCCCCTTTTTGCAGGAGATTGCAGCGGCTGGAGGACTGATCTTGGGCCACAAGTAGACCAGAGTTCCAACTTGCAACTCGGAACTAGGACTTATGGAAAAGCCCTGGAAAAGCATTGGACAAAGCTGGCCAGCCTGTGGGAATGTTTTAGGACCCTTTCCGAAAGTGGGATCTTCATACAGGGGTCCATACTGGTTGGTCCCACCAGCCTAAGCATCGAAGCAAAGATAAGGGTCTTCTGTGAATTTGTGCTGAGAGGGTGGGCTTTGTTGGGACTTTGCTGTAGCCAAGGCTGGCTGTCTTTAGCTGCAGCCTTCGCTCTTCAGCAGGCTGCTAATCTTCGTAGGGGTCTTTGCCCAAACAACAATCAGAGAAATGGCTGTAAGACTTCCCATTGTATCACAAATTTAGACTATTAGGCTTTGTCAGCCCACCAATGGTAAAGATCTGCACCATTCAAACTAGCCAAGCAACAGACATCCTCTGGCTGTAGTGTGGTTTGGGACAACACACTACCAATCCCTCACATCTGACCAAGATGCACACACTGCAACATTGCCTGGGAAATTGGAGTCCGAGCCAGGGAAAGGGCTTACCATGTATGTCATTTTCTGACCTGAGAAGGCAGGAAGGCAGCCAAAGGACAGCGTGGAAAACATGTGGCACTGCCATTTGCATTTGGGGTATATGGTACTTGAAATTGCTTTGTGATAAAGCATAAAAGTGCACTTAGTCAAAAGGAAAAACAGGGCAGAAAAAGATCTGCTGCCAGCAGCCCATTTTAGACGCATGAAAAATGTAATAGGGGAGTGGCTTAGTGAGCGCGATGGCGGCTGCCATCTGAGAGAGCTCTTTGGATGTGGGGGGCCTCCTGGCTGGAAATGTGCGGTCCCTCAGGCCGCACAATCGTGAGTGCGACCACAGATGACTGCAGGGTGGCCAGTGAATGGCCAGCTGAGAGGAGACCTCCATCTGGCCTGCAGAGAGTCTTCGAGGAGGAGCAGGAGGAGCAGGCACTCCCGGAGCCAAGCACGCCCGCCCACCCGCCATGACACTGTACTAAGGAGGCACCGTGCTGTGGCCAGGTGGGACGAAGACTGGGTTCTTGGAAAGGTGAGCCTGTGCCTGTGCAGAAATCTGGGAGGGGCGCCAACTGACCCCACCCCCGCAGAGGAGAGAGCAGGCAAGCAAGGGCAGACACCACAGCAGGTCCAGAAGCCCTGCTAACCAGCTGGGGGCCGGGGGGGGGGGGCGACGGCTAGCCCAGACAGAGAAATGACAGCATTAGAGAAGGTGCACCGAGTGGGGAAGCTAGAGAGGCCAACTGAAAGCTAGTGCCGGGTGGAGACACTGGCCCTCTGGGAGAACGTCCCCAACTCGTGAAGGGGGACAAGGGAGCAAAGCTCCTAGAACAGAGCACTGCAGGCAGTCTGAGTGGGTGGAGAGCCTACATGGCTAATTACCAGGTTGGGGGAGAGGCATCTGGTGGACAGCCAGCTTGATGAGCGCAGAGGTGGGAGGTTGAATCTGCCCCCTTTCCCCCACACCCACGAATGGGAACAATGGCAAGGATCTACAGGCTAAGTGGGGTGGCCTTCAGAGAGTGAGTGGAGAGTGCAGCTGGTTGGAAGACGCTGAGCTGAGGAGAAACACCCAATCATACGCTACAGAAAACTACAAGCAGTGTGGGATTAATTTGCACTGATATCCACGGTGGAAAAACCAAAGAAACCAGAAGCAAACCACTATTGCGTAAGTGCACGTGGTTGAGCCTTGGAGCGCTTAGACGATACCCCGGCCGCAAGAGGCGACCTGTGCAGCCTATTTGCCGACTTCAAGAAAGATATACAAGACACTCTACAGGAGCTCGCTCTGAAGGTTTCGACATTGGACGGGCAGGTTGCGGAGGCCAAACACTGCATTAATGACCTTAAAAATACCATGTGTGAGCAAGCCTATGATATCTCGGAACTGGAAAACGGAGCAGATGCTCTTGAAACATGAGGGGGGAAACCTGGCGATTTAACAGGTGGACCTGGAGATACTCTCCAGGTGGAATAACCGTAGAATAAGAGGCATCCCCACCGCGGTCCAGGATCAAGACCTGGCAAGATAACTGCAGGAGCTCTTCCAAGATTTGGGATTTACACCTGACACCGCTGGGCCCAGTCATGATGGATCGTGCTCACCGATCACGTATCAAAATCGAAAAGGCCTGTTGCCAGATGTTCCTACACACGTGCACTTCTACCAAGACGAGGAACATTTACTCGGGACATCTA
The DNA here is from genome assembly GCF_040938575.1 of Ambystoma mexicanum. NCBI lineage: Eukaryota > Metazoa > Chordata > Amphibia > Caudata > Ambystomatidae > Ambystoma > Ambystoma mexicanum. The sequence continues at coordinate 648,264,432 of NC_090939.1, read as the reverse complement.
GACAGAAGGGCCAGATACAGTGCCGCTCCTCATGCATCACAATCTTCCAGGATATCTCTGTTGCCATCCTAGCTAAGCAGAGACCCTGTGCCAGGTCGTAGCCTGGCTGCAGACAAAAGAAATACATCAGATACATGTGGCTTCCTCTAAGCACTCTCTCCTTTGCCAAAAGGATGATCCCGGGTGAAGGGGAAAGGGGAAGAGAAAGGAAGCCATTGCCTCCCTCAGCCCTCAGCAGCATAGCATGGCCAACGTCCACTGGAATGGGGTAATATGGGCAACAGCATCCAAAAACCACCCTCACAGTAGACTATTGACCGCCAGAGGGCCTCCCCCTGACACAATATGCCCACTGAAGAGCGGAGATGGTCAAGCCTGATCAGGGGCTCAAACGTTTGAAGTTTGAGTTTTGATACCATTGTCAAAGAGACTTTGTTATGACCAATTGGCTAGTTAATAATTGCGCTCTTTATTTGTTCCAACAATTATGCATGACCGAGCAGGGAAAACGCCAAACGATCAAGCAGGGTGAGCACACTTTAAAACAGTTGAATAAGTAGGCTGCAGATGCCAAAAGCACTTACACGGTCACAACCATAGCCGAAGTGCAGCTAGCAGCATTGTATACTCAAGGGCTTAACTCCCCCATGAAACGCAGAAGCATTCTGTCCCGAATGTCCCAGATGGGGGCACATATTGTGATGCTGAGAGCAGACGAGCCAAGACTGTGATCTAAATCCTTCCCTACACAGTTTTTTGACACAAGTGGGCAAAAGAGGTCTGGAGTTGCCATCCTGCTGGCCAGAGGAATACCCTTTACGAAGCAGGCTATCCTTGGAGATTAAGGAGATTGCATGGTTGGAGGCACACTGTTGGGCTACTTGATGACACCTGTCGCAATCTATACCCCGAATGAGAGGCAGGACCAATTTTTCTCAGGCTTAAACCCATGAATCATATCCTTCATGGGAGACCATCTGGTATTTGGGGGGGACTTTAACACCACACCCAGCCCAGGACAAGACTCTAGCTGCACGCACTTTAGACTTTAAAAATGCAACTCATGAGCTATCCTAATGTTATAGACATATGGAGGTTCCAGCATAGGCAAGAGAGGGACTATACATTCTTCTCCCACGTACAGAGGGGCATTCCCAGGTAGACCTGCTTCTGATCCCTAGTTCCCATGGTGATGAACTCTAGCATAGGCATCAGGGTCCACTAGGATAACAATATTCAACTTGGGAGGATATCAGGTATAAAAAAATGGAGAAATGGGAGCAAACCTGATACAATCTATTCAATATAAAGTAGGACAAAGGAGCTCCCACACTCGTAAAGGTTTGGTTAATCCATTGGCTAGACAGCTCGAGATACATCACGCATTATGTACAGTCAAAATAAAAGTTCTTGGAGGATTCAACCAGGCTTCATAATTAGGATCATAAAAACAACATATTTATTAATATATAGAGATTCTTTTTTAAACGATATCCTGAGATCTTGAAAAGTGACAAGTGCTATCAAAAGTGCTTAGTGCCGATCACCAGAATAGAGACCTTATGTGCAAAATACATAATAAATATGTAACATACTCAAAAGTACCTTCATACAATTCTCCTATTGAAAATATATGAATACAGTTTCTTGATTATTAGAAACCTCACCATTGAAAGTTAGAACCACACTACATACAAAGTTCATAATGAGTACTTAGTTCTCATATGACTCGTTTCGTGATGCATTGGCACACAAATACCTAAAGTGCACCTTACACAGGTTTTAGTACCATTCACAACACTTAATGTTAGTGTCGTAAGTTACCCAGGATGGCGGCCAACCTGCAGGTAGACCAGTTGCAAGGCCGCCCTGGAGAGTAAAAGAGGCTACCCTGAGAGATTTGCCCATCCGCAGGGAAGTGGCAGACCTAATAATGTCATATGTTGACACGAACACGGCACAAGGGATGTCATTCAGCGCTATCTGGGATGCCTTGTGCGTGGGGCGGGGAACTAATTTGAAAAACCACTACTTATACTCGCTTGAAGAAAGAGGTTAAAAGGTAGTTGAAGGCTAAGGCGAGACAGCACAAATCAGCTCTTGGGCATAAGACTTCTCTCAGAGCCCAAAGAGGCCGCCGCATAGCAGGTAGTAAATTAGAAGCCCATCTTTCAGACTGCACTGTGCAGCCATTAATCTACACCCGGCAGCGCTACTACTCCCACGGGAACAAAATAAATTGGCTCCTGAACTATACATTGCAAAAGATCTGATGTAGGAACTTCATAGTGGAACTGGTAGACATTAAGGGCAATAAACAAGAGAGCGAGGAAGCAAAACTGCAGGTGTCCCATAACCAGGATTGTATTGGCCCCTCAGCCTTTCGGCCCGTGGCCGGGCCGAAATCATCCCTGGGGAGCGGGGGCCGGTTTCTGGCCATGCCTGGGCTGGTTTGGAAAAATAAATTGAAAAAAGAATTATATATTTTTTTCAACGTTTTTTTTTTCTTCAAATAACCTTTCATTCTTCTTAAATAAATGAGTACCAACACAGATTGGGTGATATTGTATGCATATTTGTTCTATGAAAAAGAGCTTAAACGTAAGTGCCATACAATAACATATTATCATTTGGCCGTGGACGTCTGCTTGGATTCACAGTAATTTAATATACTTGGGGACAATGCTATTTGATGCCACTTCCTGTTTTGTCGAGGGGTGAAAGGTTGTGTTTCATCGCTTCCTGGGACATCGCTTCCGATGATGTCATCAGAGGTCAAGGGTTGTGAGGCAAAGGGTGGGCCACTTTTTTGAGGCAAAGGGTGGGCCACTTTCTTTTGGGAGACCGGGACCATTTCTTGTCCCAGTCCGACCCTGCCCATAACTACTTTACTCGGGTCATGTCGGGACACCCTCTCCCAAGATCAGAGCAGCGAGAGTATCTGCAGGTGGTCACCCTATCTCAACTAACAGCAGAGCAGATGGCCTCTTGGAGACCCCACTAATAGAGGAGGAAGTGGATTTGGCCATCCACGGCCTCCACAAAGCCCCAGGGACCGGACAAATTCTCCCCGTTGTTTTATAAAACTTTCAGGATACAGATCACACGATAGCTCACCAAATTATTTAATTCCTTTTTGGATTCCAGGCAGCTTCCATTATGTCTGGTGGAGTCAATAACCACCCTTATTCTGAAGCAGGTAGATTGCCATTTCTTGTTGGAGGCCATGAAGGATATGGGAATTTGCCCTAACTTCAGGACCTGGGTGCAAGCCACGCGTATAGCTCCAAACACCAGGCTCAAAATCAATAGCTGCATTACCCCGCAGATCAATCTCAGTAAGGGAGTCGGGCAGGGGTGCCCTCTCTACCTGCTTCTTTTTGATCACTTCATAGAGCCTTTCCCACACAGAATTAGATCCAACATCACATTAGGGGCGTAACAGTCAAAGGCATTCCACATGAAATAGCGTTTACACAGATGATATCTTGTCGTTCCTAATAGAGGCTTGCGAGTCACTTCCGAAGGTGTTTTGGCAGAGCTCTCCAGCTTTGAAAAGGCAACAGGATTCTCAATAAATCGATTTAAGACAAGCTGTCTCAACATAACAGCAGTTGAGGCAGAAGTACATAGTCTGCGAAACACACTAAACTGGCAATAGGAAGAATCCGCCCTCTACTATCTGGGGGTCAAACTAACGAGGAAGCGGGGAAGTCTCATGAGACACAATCTGGCACCTCTACTCAAGCAGCTCAGAGGTGACCTTGGGCTCTGGGTTAATCAGGTCATATCATGGAAAGGGAGGATACATGCCCTGAAAATGAACCAAGTCCCCAAGTTGCTTTATATGTTCAGTAAGTAGCCTTCCTATTAAAATCATGAAGCGAGTCCTGCATGTTCAATTTCATATGGAAAAAGGAGGCTCCTGTGAATAGCTCAGCAAGTGATGTACTGTGCCCCCACTCTGGGTGGGCTCGGAGTTCCACACCTCGATAAATACTTGCAGACCTCTCAAATAGCACATATATACACATGCTTGCACAGAGCAGTTTACAGAAATTGAATTCAAATTGAACAGGCAGTCACAAAAATACCACTGAAAGACCAGTAGCCTTGGGAGGAGAGACCCATAAAGCTGGGGGTCAATAGGCAGAATCGACCTCAGACTCACTGTTTTATTGGGCTACTACTCAGAGGTTGTGGGTGGTACACTCAGGCCATGACCCTTTCTTCTCAGTAGTTGGCAACCCGGACTTCACACTGGGATACAATCGCACAGTTTTTCAGAGGTGAGTGTATGGAGGCCTAAAAAACATGGGAGACTAGAGGCCAAGGCCAAGTTTAACATATCTGAAGCAGATCAATATTCATATATGCAGCTGTGCTACTGGCCAACCAACCGAGACATCAAAGAAATGGTCAACTAGGCAAGATACATCGCTCAAACTAGCCATTAGAGATGATACCTGGAGTGGGAGAATATCCAAGCTATACGCCTGTTGGACAGAGTGGATGGTGATGAGATGCTTGCTTATATGAAGCGGTGAGTGGAGGTTCTGGACTTGCAAATACCAATAGAGACCTGGTCCTTCATAAGGGCTAAAGCGTCAAGATGCACTATCACGAAGGAGTGCCTCTATAAAATCTGTTTCAGATGGTCCTCTACCCGACATCTTCTGCATGGCATTTTATTTGGTTATCTGTCAGAATGTAGGAGGGGATGTGGGGAGAGAGGCACACTAGGCCACATGTGGTGAAGTTGCCCACATTCCCAACTCTTTTAGAAAGAAATACTAACCAAGATAAAAGAAATAACGGGCACAGATCTACCTCTAGATCCCCAGGTACTCATTGTAGGAGAACACACTCCCCTCACCCTTCCACGTTTCCTCAAACAAACCCTAAATGCAGCCAGACATGCGGCAACCCACTGATGTAAGAGCCTTCAGGGCCCCTCGTTGGGCCTGTAGTGGACCAAATTGTGGAATACTTGGGCAGTGGAAAGGATGTTTGCAATACTGCAGGGGAATTTACAAAAATTCCAGAGCAAATGGGCTTAGTTCGCAGCTTATGGTTCGTCCACACTGTCCAACACTCGTAGACCAAACCTCTTTACATTGAAAATCCAGCACTCCTAGAACAAACCTGCCTTTACATCTAAAGTTATTTTCTTTTTTTGTTAAATGGCTGTGAAGTCACAAGGAATTCTTATCTCAGTTCTGTGCGGACTGGAAATTGATAGATTGGTGCCCTGCAAAGTATGATTTTTTTTTTTTAAATTGTATATGGTTTACAAAAAAACCTTTACAACATTCTATAATTAAAAATATGAAATAGAAAACATTACCCAATTTCACAAAATCACTTGATCTAACACTAATAAAACCTAAATACTAAAACCATTGAATACATCTCAATTCATCATAAATAATGTTATTGCACAATTTTAGACGATATCACACAATCTAACATTATAAAACCAAGTACTAAGACCATTAAATACAACTCAATTCATCACGAGTTACATATGAACCAGTGAACAAGTAAAAATAAAAACATTGCAACATTTTAAAACGATATTTGCACCCATATTAAATTTAATATATGACAGCGAATACATAGACTACTGTGTTTACAGAATTATAAAAAATGATTGAAGAGCCAATTATGCTGTATCCCGTTCATTATATAAATCCATAGACTTTAAAAGTGATGAAATCGCTATACCCTCTGAAGTATTCTGAATGTTGATACAACAGGACCATACATCATTCCCATTGACTCCCCATTTAGCAAATTTTGTCATATGGGTCGGCCTATCATTACACAGTGCAGGGCAGAAAAGTAATAAGTGCTTCACTGTTTCAATGTCTCCCTCCTTCTTACAAAATCGACAGTATGAATCTTCTGAGCCTATCATTTTCCTACATAATAACACTTGGCGGGTTGGCAAAATGTTCCAACGTAATTTTAGCAGAATCGTCCTATAGTTTCGATTCGGAAAATGTAAGAGAAGTTGTGAGATAACCCTGCGTCTTTTATAGTCCCACTGTAAATTAATCAAAGAGGGATAAGATTGGAAACTATCTATGGTTGTCATCCAGACTTTCTCGTATAACAATCTTTTAACCCTTTCAGGATTGGTGACCAGAGTTTGTCTATCCGTATTAAGGTCTCTCAAAGACTAATCACGTGTATCCCGAATTCCAATCAAAAATGTATTAGAGTCTTGTCCTGATCCACACGTTTCCAACAATTTCCCCAGCTCTACATAAAGCGTTTTTGGCAGGGGGCATTCATACTACGGAAAAGGGATAACAGTCTCCATGTCACCCGGGCCTCCAGGGATGCTCTTCCCAGTTCATATCTGATAGCCGCTGCTGGAATGGTGTTTGGTAGCTTAAGCATCTGTCTCCACAACCCACCCTCTAACATTTCCCAAAATTTCGGCAACTCATAATAATGTAGTTCCATCCCATAAATGAGCTTTGGCACCGACTTGCCATCATAAAAGCAGACCCAAGATTTGATGGAGAAACGCCAGTATTTTTGCTCCAATTTAGTCATTTAATTGGAAAGAGTTATAGCTTTCTGTCTGAGGAAGGCGCAAAGTCCAGTTCCCGAGGATTGGGCCAAGAGAGGGAACCCCTAATAAAGCACGCTGTGTGTTTTATCAATAGGAACCCCTTGCATACTCCAACTCTGCCTTTTCTTTTTCCGTCCCCTCGACAGCACCAATACACATGTTTTCCTGGGGTTAACAATCAGTCCGTTCTCTTCTGCATAGTTTGCAAATTTATTAAACGCTGAACGCCCACTTTGGTGCAGTCGAGGAGTAGAAAATCGTCAGCGTATGCCAACCAGGGGATGTGCAACTCACCCGATTTCGGGTAACCAAACCAGCCTCAGCCAGATCGTCCCCAATATCGGATACATATAGGTTGAAGAGACAGGGGGCAAGAGCACATCCCTGTCTCAGACCCACCCAAGTTGGAATCCTGCGGGACAGATTCCCTTCAAGATTAAGGGCCTCATTACACGGAAGGCGGTGAGCCATGGCGCTATTAGCGCCATGGCTCATGCCGGTAAAATACCGGCACCGCCTTGGCGGAAAGGGGATTTACCGCCCCATTCCAAGGTTGGAGGGGCGGTAAATCCCCCTTCCGCCATTGCCCTTCCCCATTCCCATTTCTGCCCCATAGGGCTCTATGGGAATGGGGAAAGCGCTAATACCGGCACCACAATTTTGCGGTGCCGTAATTGGCTCCGAGGTCCCTTAGCGGGTTGGTTTTTAACGCCTGCAAAAAGCAGGCGTTAAAGCACCAACCCGCTAAGGGACCTCGTAGTAAGGCGGTAATGGTTAACGGTCACCGTTACCATTAACGGTGGCCGTTAACCATTACCGCCATCCGTGTAATGAGGCCCTAAGTCTAACACGTATCCCTGCATCGCAGACACCAGGTTAGCCACTTGCCACACCGCAAGACCCGGCCTCGCCTCCTGTTGCTCCCCGCCTATCTCCTTGCAATGCAACCCCCCTGGTCTGCACAGAGCACCCCTCATTCATCACTGCACTTCTCCTCAGAACTGTCCGACTCTGTGCAAGCACTCGCCCACTACCTCACCAAACCATTCCCAGAGACACCATAAGCCGTAATGGCTTGTTAAGCTTCTGTTCTCTTCCGACCATCAACATCAAACGCGCCACAGCAAGGCTCCTGACTCATGCACCCCGGGCAAGGACCTTTGTCAACACCCCCACTGCCTCCACCTTGTCAAGACACTTGCCGAACTGAACCCTTATGTGCAACCATGAAGCCCAATGCAGATACACGCCATATGTACAACCAACAACCAGGCTACCTAAACTGCGCAAGCACGCACACACCACTGCAGCTGCACAAACGACCTCTGTCTCGGTCGCTGAACCTGGCACACCCACCACTATGCTAAACTCACTCACATATACCAGCACTACTTGTACCACTGAGCCGAACACTGTTGGTACGCCCACGGTCAGCTGCCGCACCGGCTCCACCGACACGACCTGCTCTAGCGCCTATCGAATGCCCTCTGCCTTGACTGGCACTAGCCTCACTGCCTCCACATCATCTGCAGCTATTGCTACACCAACGCCTTACACTGGCACATATGATGCCAGCTTCACTGTTACCACACCACATGATGATGATGATGCTGCTACACCTAATGTTGTTGCCCTGCCCACTACCACCCTACTGATCAATGATGTTGCTACACCTAATTATGCTGCTATGCCTAATGATAACGCCATGCCCACTGCTACTAGTCGGCCCACTACTGTTGATAAACCTAATGACGCTTTTAGGCCCATACTGCCCATAGCTGCTATGCACAATGTTGTTGCCTTGCCCACTGCCACCTTACTTTTCAATGATGTTGCTACGCCTAATGATGCTGCTATGCCTAATGAAACCGCCATGCCCATTGCATCATTCGGCCCTCTACTGGTAGTATACCTAATGATGCTGTTAGGGCCAGTGCCACTATAGCTGCTATGCCTAATGTTGCTGCCATACCTATAGCCACTTCACCAATTAATGTTACTGCAATGCCTGATGCTGCTGCTATGCCTGATGCTGCTGCTATGCCTAATGATGCTGCTATGCCCACTACCACCATATTGCCATTGTCACTGGCATACCCACTGCAGACCCTCCAACAAACAAGGCCAAACTACCCAGCCACACGCCTACACAGGCCACGTCACTGCCCTCTGCTACCCAGGCCACTCCACCTACGTCCCGCAAATGCGCCAGCCCCAACGCAGCCCACACCACCACCACCCCCACCACCATTACAATCACCATCCCCATTGAGGCCACATCTCCAGTCACCCCACCCCACTCAGCACACCACACTCAACTGCGCCCTTATCAATGCACAATCCCCCTCGGCACATGCCCTAGACATACATGACCTGATCACGGCCCACAAGCTTGACCTTCTCGCCATCTCTGAAACCTGTCTCCATAAAGCTTCAGGCCCTGCCATAGCCCTAGCTCTCCCCCCAGGATACACCATCTTCAGACAAGACCGCCTGGATGCTAAAGGGGACAGGGTTGCCCTGTTAGCAAAAGACTCTTCCCCATCAGAAAGACAGAAAGGTCAGTTGAGTGCAATAGCGACTCCTTATACTCAAACTCAACACATCCCATAATTGCACCATTATGCTCCACATTGTCTACCGGCCCCCCGAACCCCTAGCCGACTTCCAAGCTGTCCTCACACACCTCCTCTCAGACAATCTGAAAACCTCAACCAAGGCCATCCTCCTAGGTGGCCTTAAGCTCTGTCTCAGTGACCCCAAAGACTCACCCTCTAAATCCATTGTCAATGCACTCGAAACCCTAGATTTCGAACAATCCATCACCGACCCTACCCACATTAAAGGTTGCACCCTAGACTGGCTAGCTCAGCATAACTGCCCACCAGTCATCAGCGCTAACTCCCCCTCAAAATGGACAGACCACCATGTCATTCGGTTCACTATCTCCCCACCATGCCCCTGCCACCGCCCCTTGCCAGGAGCTCCCGCCTGCTCATTAAAAGCCTCATACCACACCTCCTAGTCCTGGCCCTCAGGCCCCCTTTCTCTAGCGACCCTAGTCACTGGCCCAAACGTACACCACCACACTAAATCATGCAGTGGAGGCCACTGCCCTACTGTGTGCCCGTAAAGCCAAGCCAACAAAACACACAAATGCCTGGTTCTCCCCCAAACTACTAGAGCTCTATTCTAAAAAACAGACGGCACTTTCCATCTGGCAATCCAACCACCTGTACTCAGCCAAACACAGGTTTACCAATCACACAAAGGAATATCAAAAAGCGATCATCAAAGCCATGTCATTCAACAAAAGGATCACTAACGCAGATTCAGATTTTAAAGACATTTTCGCCATCTTCAGGGAGCTGGAAATTCCCAGACCAACCAACACACGCTGAGCCCACCCAAACAGCCTTACCAATCCGCCCCCTACCATAGGGCTGTTGACTCGCCCCTCTTCACATTCAAAGATGTCAACGAACATGAAGTCCCCTCCCTCATGAAAAAGATTAAACCCTTCATCTGTAAAGGTGACATATGCCCGGCCCCACTCATCAAAGACTGTGCAGGCTCTCTCACACTATTCCTCACTGCCTTCATGAATGCCTCCTTCGCCTCTGGATCCGTCCCCGCTAGCCTCAAGGAAGCCTGACTACACCCTCTTCTAAAAAAAACACATCACTTGACCCCACCTCCTCCAACAACTACAGACTAATAACCACAGTCCTCTTCCTATTAAGAATCCTTGACAAAGCAGCCGATCTACAAGTCCAACAATTCCTTGAATCCAGCAACCTCCTTGGTCTAAGACTGTCCGGCTTCCGTCCTGGCCACGGAACCAAAACAACCCTGCTTGACCTAAAATAAACAGATGGACAACATCAGGGACACAGGCATACCTGCCCTACTCCTCCTAAACCTATCAGTGACCTTCAACCTTGTCGAACACAATATTCTCTGCAACAATCTCTGCCTCAGCACACTTCTCCCCCCACACAAGGACCTCATTCATCCAAGGTAGAACCATGAGAGTCTTCTCTGGCCATGCCTGTGCCAAATCTGACATCCATTGCGGATTACCGCAGGCCCCTGCATATCCCCCACACTCTACTATATTTTCACCAGACCACTATTCAACATACTGGACTCAGTCGGAATCACCTACACCAACTACGCTGACGATACACAAGTCTTCCTCCCCCTATCGGGTGACTATGAGGCTGACGTTAAAACCCTCAACTCCTCTTACTCCACCATCCAAATCTGGATGGCAGAGAACTGGTTATGCCTGAATGGAGATAAAACAGAAATACTACTGATAGGACCTACGGATGCACTAAAGAAACTAGATAAACTACTCATCCTTCACGATCGAGAACACCCTTATCCCAGTCTCTCAGGCTGTAAAAACACTTTGGGTCTACTTAGACTCCAACCACTCCATGTCCAGGCAAGTCAGCGCCATTGTGTCCTCTGCAGCCTACTACACCACACTCCTAAATGCAGCCAGATGCTTCCTGACCACCGGAAATTGGCTCACCATCGCAAGAGCTATAATTGGGTCTACACTAGACTATTGCAATGCCCTCTTCACAGGCACGTCCTCAACCTGGAAAAACTCCATATCCAAAATAATGCTCTCTGTGCTGCTATCGGCATTCCCAGAAGAGAACACATATCCTCGTCAAGAAGGCAAGCCCACTGGCTACCCATCATGGAACGGGTCCTCTTCAAAATACTTGCCCTAAACCATCAATGCATCAACCACACAGCCCCACTTTACCTCTCGCAGAGAGTAAACAGATCCATGCCCTCCAGACCAACCAGAACACCTTACGCCAACCGCCTTACAGTACCCAAAGTGAAACTAGCCAGAGGGGATGGTTTCAGATTCCCCTTCATTGCCACAAGGCAATGGAACTCTTTGCCAACCTCCCTTAGAGCGGAACCTTCTCACCTTGCCTTTCGTAAAGCCATCAAAACAGTGCTATTCGCTCGCACACTGCTTAGCCCACCCTGACAATCTGCAATGCAATGTATCTCTATCTGCAGCACAACCTACAAGCTCCCTGTAAGTCGTTCAACTATGTAACAGCGCCACGATGCCCCCGGGCTGTTTGTGCGCTTTATAAATGCAAAAAAAATATAATAAATAAATACAATAAATTATCATACAGAACCATAATTAGCCGCAGCAGCCCCCACTTCGCAATCCTAGACCACGGGCGGCTCCGGATAACACGGTAGAAGGCTGTGGAGAGGTCAATTGAGGTCACATAAATGTCTCCACCATACTTTCCCCAAGCTGTTTCTTGTAGCGCCCTCATAACCAAACCATTCAGGTTCGTCGAATGACTTTTCCGAAACCCCTTCTAAAATGTATTTAGTCATTATGATGTGTTCATCCACTAATTTAAGTGAGTCAACAATAGGGAGGCAAACATTTTGCAGTCTGTATCTATTAAGGCAATATGATGATAATTCCTAGCCTGATCTCTCTCCCTGCATTTAAAAATAGGAACCACGTAGGGTGTTTGACAAGAAATCGGGAGGACTCCATTTTTTAATATACTCTTAAAAAGCATGGTGAGTACATGCGCCCAAACAATCGGATGAGCCTTAAATGTGTTGTTGTTGTGTTAGTCAAACCGTTCAGGCCTGCCGCACAGGGGGTATTTTCATTTTTAATAAGCCCCAAGACCTCATAGTCGATAGTTTGCTGCCACTCCCCACCACGGTATGGAGTCAAACAGCTAACCTCCTCATCCAGACCCCCGAGGCTAACACCGTACAAATTAGGAAAAAAGTCAACCCATTGGGTTTCTGAGACTACATTCATTTGACTAACAATGATAGAAAGCTTTTGACCGTTAATCAGCGCCCAGAATTTACTGGGGTGCACAGCATAGATTCTGCATCCTTTTGCAGCACCGCTGTTTTTCTGGATCTACAGTAGTGTTTATACCTTTGTTTAACTAATATAGATCTATTATTTTTTTGTACTTGGTCCCAATAAGAGCAGCAAATCGACCTCAAGGATCGATGCATAGATGCTTTCACACAGGCCAGCTGTTGATTAAAGATGTGCCTGTGTCTAAGCCATGATGTACCTAACCTCATACTAGGATTAGTACTAGCCCAATCAATCAAGCAGCCCAGGAAAGTCTCAAACCTAATAGGATTAAATGCATGGAGTTTCCATTCTAGCGTACTAGTACTCATAAGGGAGACTAGTTCACTGTTTAGAATCCCTATATTCTGAGGGGACCATCTAATCCCTTTACCCTGTCCCACTGTTCTAAGGTCAAATGGATCCCCTTTGACCGACTTTACTAATATTTCTAAGTCCGCTTTCAGGACACTTTGATCACTCCATGTATTGGGGATAATCTTAAAACCTATATTCAGATCGTAGGAAAGTGTGTCAACGGAAATATAGTCTATGGTTGAGCAGCTATCTCCTTTTTTCCAGGTTGGTATTGATGAATCAGAGGCATCCAATCCCCCATTCAAACAGACCAAACCGATAGACTGAAGCGAAAGATTCCACATTCTCCCCATGGTTGCTTTTGATTTCCCTTAACCATACCTGGCAAGGTCTCCCATGGTTCGTTATCATTATTCGACATATAACAGTCTGAGTTAAGATCTCGTGCCAATATAACCCTACCATTAGGAGCAGCCTCCTGCCAGTCCCAGATTAGGGTGGTAATTGTTTCCACAAAGCCATTTAGTTCAGCTATCCCCTTATGCCAATAGACATGTACCAGCAAAATTGCAAGGTCAACCACTGAGGAAGATAATTTCAGTGTCATAATCCCCAGAGGGAGATCAGGCACTGGCCCAGATATAAAACCTAATGTTCCCTTCATTGCAATCATTAGACCCACCAAAGGCCTCCCTACCTTATTGTGTTTTGCAAGTTGGGAGAGCACCTCATAGCCCTCTATAGACAGATTATCCACATGCCATGTTTCTTGCAAAAATAAATACATTTGCTCTCTGTCAACATAGCAGTGGTTTCATGGTTGGATGACAGATGGAAGTTCCCCCTTGTATTCCATGACAGCAGTTTCAGATTTATATCCCCCTCAATCAGCCCTTTAAGATCTAGATTTACTGGAGAGAGGTCAGTTCCACAAAGCTGCTTTCATTTGTGCCCAATCTTCATTTCGTTTAATGAAGCCTCTGTACTGTTGCCTCGCTTGTCACAGTCTATCTTGTTGAAACACAACTTTCAGATTCCCACCATATTTGAAATTGCCCTTTAAGGGATATTGCTCCCCCTAGAGTTGTTTCACACCAAACCCCAATTTTCCCAAGGTGTCGGTTTCTGCCAAAACCAGATTCAATACAAGTTTGGAGTTAAAGTATATATTACATTTCTCCCATTGGTCTCGTTCTGGAAATTTAATTCTGTTAAGGTCACTAGAGGATAAAAGGCCTAGGGTTGGAATTTCCGCAAAGATTTTAAGTACATTTAACCCGGTTCAAACTCATTGATGCATTTGCACCACAGAGGTTCGTCATCTGTCTAATTTTTGTAACCTGCAGTTCGTAACTATGATTAACATTGCTATAATTGACATTGACATAATCAAATATCCCCTTACTACCCCAGTTACTATCTTGTGTAGGTTGACCGTGACCCTCACTGGCTTTGGCTCCCTCGGGATACTCTGGGATCTAACCACTCCCGGACCCTGAGGTTTCCAATCTCGGTGGCCAAAAGAATCCTTTGAACGAACATAGTCCATGGGGTTCTGTGTGCCATTCGGTACATACATTTTACCCAAGAATTTGTCCTGCTTTGGGCACTGTATAAAAGTCTTGCCGGATGCATCGAAATGAACACCTACCGGACAAGAAGCCTCACCCTCGCTGGGCCAGGCAGGCTATGTGGTAAATTGCAACCTGTATGTATATATATATATATATATATATATATTGCTAATGACCATGTAACCATGTAACTAAGTAACTAAGCTTTGTACTGTAACAAGTGCCAGGATGTACTCGGGCTGTTGTGCACTATATAAATACGAATAAAACAAAACAAACAAATTCGGGAAATACAATTTCTCAAAAGTCGCTTATCGGGATCACACTCTGTCACAGGGACACCCACTTCGGCCAAATCTACAACCTTCCTCGAAGGATCCGGCGTAGCTATTATTTTATTTATAACTAGTGCTGCATTCCCACTGATTTCCGGAACACCTGGGAAGATTTCATGCCCAACTGGAGCTGGGATGTCACCAATTTGCGGAACACATGGGATGATTCCATACCCAATCCTCTTTCCATCATTAGATTCCACCAATGTTTTCACCAAAGGATCAGTTTGAATACCAATCTCAGCCCTTGTATATTGTGTCCCATGTACAACATTCTTATTGTGAGGGTGATGATCACTAGAAACAGGCTGCCTCTCCCCGAGACAAATGGCATCATCTACCAGAACGGATGTTCTCTCCCCGATACTTTCCTCCAAAACAAGTGTCATCACTCTCTGTATAGCATTGCCTCTATTTCTTCTCTTAGCCAGTGATTTAGCCAGGTTACGAAGATATTTACATGAGGAGGTACTACGTTTTTAAATGTTTTTTAAATGTTTAGATTTCTTGGCCTTACACCCTTTTCATTTGTGATATGTCTCTCCACTCCCTTGAGGGCCGCATCTGTGGTTAGATCTATAATATCAGATTTGGCATTCGGGATAACTCAGAAAGGTACAATTCCACCAACAGAGGAGCACAACTCAGACAGCCCAACCTCAGTTTCTACATTGCATTCGCCGGCATCTAAAGGCAGAACCCCTGAACAGGGGACTTCTGCAGCCACAGCAACAGATACCGTTGTTTTTCTACTGATGCACAAGTCTTTTCCAGTCCTTCTAGTCTTTTGTTAATTTCCATCAGGCCTCCCCTCAAGGCAGAATCCACAGCAGTAGCTGTCCTTTATTGCAAGACTAACTTGCAGCTCTTTTCTAGTCCTTCCAGTCTGTTATACATTTCTGTAAAAAGTTCAGTGTGTACTCTAACTTCAGCCGAAATATTGTCAGAAAGGTTCACAAACAAACTAAGGACCGTGTTTAATGCTGATACTGTGGGTTGCGTTAAGCAGATTCTATCATCTACTTCCCTAAGGGTGTGATGGGCTGGAGCATCTTCAGTGTTCATCATTAACCTCTGATATGAGACCCCTTTCTCTGAGCCACTATAGTTTATCTGTGTTCATCCATAACATTGGTTACCCTGCAAACGAAGCATCACAGGTTTGCTGTACAGCGCTATGGGACAGTAAGTAAAAATTGTTTCCTTTATTTTCCATTGCAAGGTCAGCAAACTCTATGATACTCTTGTCATGAAGCTCATTTTCTATGGGGTTTCTTTATTATATCATCCATCATGGAATGATCCAATCTTGCAATCTCCTCACTGGAATTATGGATTTTATTTCGGTACTGGTACACGTTTTTTACCCAAAATATTTCGATTTTGTTTTATTGCCGGAATATTAGCCTTCAGGGTCTTGTGTACCTCCCCTAGCCAAACCATCAGAGGTGCTATTGAGGAGTGTTAATTGTTTCCGTTTTTGATCAGTGTCTTGACCTTGTGTGTTTTGTAGTCCTCCCTATTAGTGGGCATACCGCGGGTGGTACCATCCTGCCCTTGTATACCCAATCCAACCATGTTAGAGGTATCTACCTCTACATTATGGGTTAACACAGCCACTATCCTATCTTCTTGTTGGCCAATACATATTTCCCCCTCAGCCTTAGATAGACTGTTATTATTTATGTTCCCATCAACCCCAGATAGGGCCAATGACTCTAAATTATGGTTGACGTCCCCTACATTATGAATCTGGACTGTCACTATACATTCTTCTTGGCGAATTGTACATATTTCATCAAGAGCCTGCAGCTCGGCTGTATGATTTACATCCACCCTTTGATTATCATAGAGAGGATCTATGGAAAGAGGCAAAGCAATAGTAAGCTCTTCCAGGACTACCATGACTTGTTTATAGTCAATTGAGTCATCCTTAGTCAGTTGGCTCCTTAGACCCTTTCGCAGCATTCTGGTGAGAAATAAAAGAAATAAATCCACACAAAAAGAGGTCCAAGATTGAACAGGATAAGCCCGCTAACCGCACAGACACACAATCTCAGCGAAATAAATAAATCACTGAATCAAAGTAGGTAACAAAAAAGCAATAGAAAAATTCCAGCTCTTTTAGAGATGTCACAAGACGCTATGGAAAAAAAAAATTCCAGCTCATATTTAAAATGTCATAAAATCACAGGTTCCCAGATTCCACGCACATACAAAAAAATGGGATACAATTCCAGCGATTTAAAAAAAAAAAAAAATCCAGCTCCTATTTAAAATATCACTAAATCGCAGATTCACAGATTCCAGGTGCTACAAAAAAAGGATAAACTACCAGCTCTTTTTTTGTAAAATATCGCACAGTCACAGGTTCACAGATTCCAGGCGCTACAAAAAAGATATAAAAACAACTCCTTTTTAAAATGTCAGATCATCAGTGGTTCACACATTCAGAAAATCCGGGTAACAATAAACAAATTGGTCTTTCTTTCAGTAGATCACATGTGAGGAGCTCAAAGGAAAATTCCTGCAGTCAATCCTCCAGAGATATAACAGAAGGTGTTAGGGTATATTCAACAAGGCAGGAGCAATAGTCAAATTAGTATTTCTTTCAATAGATCCCATATTAGGAGCTCAAAGGAAATATCCCACAGTCACTACTCCAGTGGCGTGCCAGACAAAGAAAATGTTTACCAGAAGTCAGCAAAAATGGGAGCAATCGACAGGTTTTAGTTAAACCGCAGAGGAACTCAAAGGACAAAGCCTGCAGTTGCTTCCCTGCTAATATCAGGTCTCGAGAGTGTATGCTGGCTGATTATTAATGACAACGCATCAGTAAAGTATGTATATTGGATGTTTTAGTTCAATTCGGCGGGCATCACACGCAAGGCGCAGTTTATTTCACAGGAAAAGCAGCCGCTGTCTCATTGCAGTGAAAATAAACCCAAGCATTCTGAGGTAATCAAAATGGCTCGGTAACACTTACATACGTTTTCCGGGTTAGTTGGGAGCCTTTGTTGCCGTCATTAAACAGCGGTCGCAGAATCTGATGTAGCCGGTCATTTTGTGTCACACTCAGTCACCAGGCATCGGACACAAGACACACTGTGTCACATGCCGTGCGGCATGGAGCTTAAATAGAATGGCTTTTTCTTTCTTTCTTTCTTTCTTTCTTTCTTTCTTTCTTTCTTTCTTTCTTTCTTTCTTTCTTTCTTTCTTTCTTTCTTTCTTTCTTTCTTTCTTTCTTTCTTTAGAGTAGACAGACTCCAGAGCAGCAAAGGAACAGCAGGAAGCAGCAAGTAACGATGAGACACACTGTGCCACACACCGCACCGTGCTGGCGTGGAGATTAAATAGAATAGCTCCTTCTTTCTCTCCTTTAGTGGATAGAGTAGAGAGACTCCCGAGCAGCAAAGGAACAGCAGGAACTATCAAATAACCACAAGAGACACTGTGCCACACACCGAATCAGTTGATAGTGGGATTGATGAACTTTTGATTTTACTACGTACTTATGAATGTATTGCTCGATTGTGATTTTGATTTGATTTCGAATTTGTGTTTATCCTTTGTTTTGTAAAACATTAAATAAAGTTTAATAAAAAAAATGTAACAGTGTTACAAAGAAAATGTCTTCAACCTGTGGACCATCTTTTTTTCTTTTTTGTACTTCAAAATGCCATTATAAGTACAATATATTCAAATTGGCTGTGCCTTCTGGTTTAAGTCCTGTCGTTTGGCCATCTTGCTTTGCCCTCACAGGTCATGAAAGGCCATATAGGGGCATGCACTTTCCCGGATTTGACTTGGATTCCCGGTCTGTCGCCTTTGTGTGGCTAAACTGGTCAGGGAGAAACTTGTCATTGATGGGCTGGGGCAGCTGAAAGTCTGGCAGAGACCTCTCAGAACTGAAGAGCGAGTGCAGCGTAGCTGACTCAATCCTGGCATCATCTTCAGCCACTGCACCTGCGACCCCTGGACCTCTATCGCCACAACCAATGGCAGCCATAAGTGTCCCCTGTGACTGAGCACCCCAGGTGGTCTCTCAGAAGATCAGAGCAAGGGACACGTGTACTTAGCTGTTTAAGTGGCCCCTCCTGTCATAGGGATCGTATGTGTGCAGGGTCCGTGCCCTAAACCTTTGCTTACCAGGCTATAATCGGAGGAGTTATAGCTAAGGGGGTAGTAAAGATTGGGTTCTAAAACCTGAACGCTCCTGTGCTGAGCTCTGTGTATTCGTAGTTCTGTCTCTGGTATTTCTTTGCAAGGTCACAGGGAGGAAGGGGCAAACCCAATGCCCTTTGTTGAAATTTCGTACAAAAAGGTCCTGGTTACCTTGCAGTAAGTTTAGATATATTCGACCCTTGTCAATAAAAGGACCTCACGCAGGTTGCTGTGTCTTCACATGTGGTTTTTTTATTGTCCCAGATGTGGACATGTGGTAAAGGAAAGCTGGTTTGCTGACACATGTTTCAACCCCAATGGGTCTTTAACAAGGCAATTGTAGTATGTCTGGGGGAGTTTGTCCCATGTTGTTCAGGCTGCCGGTTGGCAAAGTTTCTGCTCAATCTTGCATAAACCCTAAGGCTGTTGCCGCTTGAAGTGTGGGTCGCTTCTTCTGTCTTTTGAGTTATAGCTAAGGGTCCCCCTCCTGACCTTCCTGAACTGTCCGTAGCGTGGCTGGATTAAGAGTGCCCATACAATCTTTACTTTACCTGTTACTACACTTTAAACTTCATCTTTTGCTGAAATGTTGGCCTTGCCAAAGCTTGTGCAGCGGAATGTTTGAGACTTCCAACCACCTCACAGATAATTAATGACCTGGTACTTAACTTTGTTGAGGCACTAGGCCTACATACCTGATAGGCAAGGACTGCTAAACGTGGATGTTTGCTGATTTATATTTATACAGCAGGCTAAATTGTTTGTATTTTAATGCACTGTCCTTTTCACTTGCTATACTTTCATTGTGCTTCTTGTTGTGTGATAGATTCTTTGGTAGGGTCAAATATATCGTTCAGCAAGTAAGATGGCCTCTCAGGACCCTCCCAGAAGGCTGATTCTGAAAATCCATCTGAACAGTGCGGAAGATCGGCAGGTTACTAAAAGGATTGTCTTTTGGTGGTGGAACCAATGATATTGATAGAAAGAGTACCCAAAGGAGAACACCATACCAGTTTCAACTGGAGATATTTTCTAATGCCAAAAAAGGAAAAAGGAAAGCTGAAGCCTATCCTAGAGCAGCAAGGCAAATCTATGAGGAAAGACAAATTCAAAATGTTGATGATGTACTTTTTACATGCCCATTTAATGGAACATAGAAAGTTCCTGCATTTCATTGTCGCAGGTCAGCACTGAGAGTCCAGGGTGTTGCCGTTCAGGCTAACATCAGCACCAATGGTCTTCACCAAGGTAATGGCTATCATGCCATCCCACGTGTAGCTTTGTAGGTGTGGAAGTATTACCCTTCCTCGACTATTGGCTGCTCAAATAATCCAGTCGGGAGGGGATGCTGCTGTGCTTCAACTGACCAAGGGACTGATCTGCAGCCTCAGATTTTTGCTAAATATCAAGAAGTCAAATCTGCTTGCTACTATGCAGTTGCAGTTTAAGGTGGTTCTGGACATGGCATTGATGAGGGCTTTTCCAGCACCGAGAGGGGTTCAGACCATCAAATCGACCCTGGACAACTTTGTAACAGAGAAAATAACGACCACTCACGATTCTGGTGGATTGATGAACACTTCATTAGTTATGCAGTAAGAAAACACATGACCACAGGCAAAACAAGACTTTGGTACAAGTGAACCCACCCCCCCTTCCCTCCTGGATCCAGATCTCTTAAACTCACAGGAATACATGGGTCAATGGAAGGCGGGTGGTGGCAGCCTGGCAAGGTAGCGCCTTGCAACTGTAATTGCTGACTGAGACAGACCCTCATTGCACAGCCTTTCGATGCCAGCTGCGCTCGGCAGCGCTTGTTAGCGTTATTGGTAAAAGCGGCACAGTGCAAGGCATTTCTTCAAGGTGAATATACGCCCTAATGCTTCACACTTGCCTCGAGGCAGGCTAGAGGTCTAGTAATATGATGGCATCCGCCAGCTAAAGCTTAGCTGTGCCAAAACAGTTATGTATCAGAAGCTTGAACAGTGAAGGCAAGCATTCTTAAGCGGTATGTGGAGTGCTGTTTTAAGGGTGACACATGCAATGCAATGTACCATCTACCTTTATGCAGGCCAGAGGCAGTGGTTTAAACATGGCCTAATGACAAACAGAATATACTGTCACATTATTATTATTATCCACTTATGATGTGCTGGAGCCCGCAGGCATCAGGGTGCGAAGGAAAGGCAAGGCAAGGCAGGGAGAGGAGAGGAGAGGAGAGGAGGGGAGGGGAGAAGTCTGCCCAATGCCTACAATGGTAGGGTGACAGGGGGGTACTTACATGATCATGCTTTACTCAATTCCTTTCCTCCACAGTCCCCTCCTATGAGACCTTCACTCCAGTCTCATTACACTCATTTTTAACAGTGCATACTTCTCATCCAGTCATGCCATAATAAATTGTATTTTCAGTTACCTGGCAGTACATTACTTCAGCAGTTTGTGAAACATCTGAACAGGAGCTGATTGCACGTTGACTGAAGCATTTACATACCGGGAACAGACAGGACAACCCTAGGAGTATGACCGCAGCTATGAGCAGGATTTGCCCAATAGATGCTCCTAGCGCCCCAAGACCCAAAGGACCAGGCGGATTCATTGCTGCTGTGGAAGTGGGTTACGGTGTTCTGAATGTGTGTGATGATGTCTGTGATATTGCTAGCATAATCCGGCCTAGGTACAGCACTCTTTTTACAACTGCGCATGTGCCCCCCTGGGAGGCTAATATGACATCTAGGGCCATAAGGTTGTGGAGTACCATTGTGCAGATGGACAGCTGTTCACAGGACAGCAACGACAGGGATGCAGTGGTGGCATTGGCAAGGTCTTCCACTAACCTGGATAGCTGAGTCAAGTGGTTTTGGTTTATTTTGACCCCAAGGTCTGGTATCAGGTACCCCACTCCTGCAACAAAGGACTCCCAATTCGTGTTTCTCTTTAAGTGGGGTAGAGCAGGAAAGTGGGGGTGTGGTACACTGCAAGCAAGATATATCCCAGGCAACAGCTCCCTCCCCAGTTGATGGGCAACCATGCATAAGCCTTATCACCTCAAATGAAGTAAGTTCCGGACTATGTTGCATACCTGGATTGAGTGAAAGTGAACCCGATGTCAAACGCAAATGTAACATTGTTAATGACTACACTAGAGCGTGTGAACATGCAATACTGACATTTTCTTGTTCCCATTTACAGGGACCCTTGATTGATATATTGTAGGAGCCCAGTTTCCATAGAGAACAGATGAAGTGCAGCGGGTTTGGTCTGCACCTGGTCTAGGGTGGGGCATTTTGGCAGCCCTGTGAACCCCATGTGCGACTGGGCGTCCCGGCAGGGTCTGGGGCATAAGTACTGGGTAGTTAGCTTGAGGTCCAGACAGAAGTCTCCCCACTTGAAAGGAATGGGTGCAATGGGAAACTGGGCAGATATGTCGTGAGGCAGGTCGGCGCACAACCAGCAGTCTGTAAGGTTAAAAATGCAGACGTACTGCCACGAGAGGTGCAAATAGGTTTTTGCGCTATGGATCCGGGGTTGTGCAGTGTGGCCCTTATAGCATGACAAGAAGTGCGGAACGAATGAGACACATTTACATCAGAGACCATTATTAATCTTACAATCACTACAACAAAGGATAGATATTCAGACATGGTGGCATCGGTGGGGCTCCCCGAGGGCTCTGTTCTGCTCTGTCAGGCTCCAAGGTGGGGAAGCTTTGATGTGGTTAGTCCTGTCACAGATCGGAAAGTTCAAATGGTCCAACGTTCAAGGGTTTAAATGTTCTACGGTTCCAAAGTTCCAGGCTCCTACTACCGATACATGGACTACAACATTTGCAAGTACCACAGCCAGACAAATAGGAGGGTCATAGTCACAAAGATGAAAACCAACAAGTGATAGCTGCAGGGGCCATAGCAGCAATGACATCTTTTCTTGGTTCATGAACCGCCTCGAGTGGGGGATTCATCTTTGTTGGTGAGTTATATCCAGTGTTGAGTAACTGCACTAGTCACCAGTTTGCTAAAAACTTTGGTGCCTCTGGTATTCTTTTCTCGGGATCACAGAGTGTACCTCTGGCTGGTTGCATTGTGAGATTCAGGTGTCAGGCTGTGCAGGTGGTGAGCCACCATGGTGACTTGAATTAGAGTAGTCCCCTCCGACGCTGTGACCGCTTGCTGAAGGAGCGTTAGCAGTAGCTCCCGCAGGGCCCTCACTGTGTGGTCAAAAGACTCCGCTGTAGGGTTCTGTCTCAGCATGTGAACCTTTTGGCTGATTGTGGGTCAGGCCCTTGCTCTCCAGCATAGTTCGTTCTGCTCCAGAAACACAGGATAATTCTCACACTGACACAAAGCTAGAGGCATCACAGACGGTGGTGTCAGAGGTCTTGGCAGCTCAGGAGCTTGTCAGAGGAAGATCAGTGGTCTCGGTGGTGATGCCATCGATGGAGCGGGAACCTTGCAGCAATGCGATGCGTGGATCTAGTCTGGGATCCCGTCACACCTCACTGTAGAGTTCCTGGTGAGGAGTATCTGGTAAAAACCATGTCACCCTGGTTAAAGCGATATGTTCCGCTGGTGGACTTTCACCAGTACCTATGTCCTGGCTGCAGTGGTGGCACGCTCCCACGGCTGCCTCTGGCAATGTTTTGCGGACCTGTGCTTGGAGAGATGGTACAGTCTTGCTGTGCGACAGTACTGGATTAATGCATCATCCTCTATCGTTAAACTCAGGGTACAGGTAACTGTGGCTGGAGCGGCTCCCATTCTCCTTGGGCGCCCTGTGAGGATCTCATGTGCGGACAATCTAGGCTTTAGCTGTGGATTATTTCTCATGGCCAACAGGACTAACGGGAGGGCATGGGACCACTATAACCCTGTTTCCCTACACGCTTTGCTCAATCACAACTTACGGTCGCTATTGTGGCATTCTCTGTACGCACTTGAATGTGGGTAGTATGCGCAATGAAACTGCTGTATTATTCTCAGAGGCTTGCATACTTTCCTGATAACCTAATCGGTGAAGTGGGTACCTCGGTATATGCAGAGGGCCAATCCAAACCAAGGTATACATTTAGCTAGCAGTTTCTTGGCTACGGTGATTGCATCTGCTTCCACCTACCCACAAACACATCTATTACCACCAAACAGTACAGATACGTTAAGCAGGCAGGGAGCTGTATGAAATCTATGAACTCGTGCAAGAATGGACCTTCTGGTACGGAGCGCGCAGATAGTTTTGTGGGTACCGTTCTCCTGACATTATATGATAAACATTTTGCACAGTGTTCGCAATAGTGCTGGGCCACAGAAGCTAACTCAGGTGCTATCCAGTTTCTCTGGAGTAACGTGGTCATGGGATTTTTACCTGAATGGGCCACGTCATATGCTTTGCAGACCAGCTAAGGGAGCAGTACCTTGGGCGCCGCCAGGCAGACGTCTGGGGAGCGTCACAAGGAGTCTACTCCCAGGCTATACCTAAGCTTAGTCCAAGTCACCTTCTCAGTCTCCGGAGCTTGATCTTGAAGGATCAGCAGACTGGCAAGAGATGGGATGTGTGACCATGCAACACAAATAAGACATTCAGTAGGAGCCCTCTGAGGCCGCTTGGCGAGCTGCGCCATCCACTAAATCATTTCCTAGAGCGAAAAAGCACTGTGAGGGGTTGTTTCCTCGGTTTTTCACTACGTAGCCTGCAACAGGGAGGAGCAATGGGTCTAATAGAGCTGCCACATATCTTCCATTCTGGATTGGGGTACCAGTGGATGTCAAGTATCCAAGCTGTTTCCAGAGGACACTGAAGTCAAGGACACCCCATGGGCGCACCTGGAGTCAGTGTAGATCGTTACTGATCTACCCGGAGCCAGTCCACACGCACGTGTGAGGCCACGAGCTCGGCTACTTTTGCTGACTTGGCTGTGGGCAGGACTGAGTGAGGTATACATACGGCATACCCAGAAACCAATTCCCCAGGTTCTGGAACACATGTACATGAACCATTTGTGAAGCGAATGAGCTCTGGATTCAACAGGGGCGCATCAACCAAATCAGTGTGAGGGAACAGCAGTGTTTCTACGACCACATTACAGTCATGTGGCTCCCAATTTTCAGGGGTTGTTAACAATGAGGCAGGTTAAGAACAGGACAGTGACTTAGGGTCACATAGGCAGCTTCTCATACCTCCTAAGACAGGAATTGGATGCATGCTGGGTTTTCACTTTTAGCAATAATGACGATACGGCATGGATGACATAAATAGTGACGGGATGCCCCTGGACCAAGGATTCGGTTTGCTCAATCAAAACAGCGGTAGTGGCGACAACCCGCAGATATGCTGGGATCCCCGCCACCACTGGGTCCAGAGCTACGCTGTGGTAGGAGTCAGGTTAATGCTCATCCCTGTGTAACTGGGTCAACACATCTAGAGCAAACCTGTTACGTTCTTCCCAAAATTAGACAAACTGTTTGCCATAATCCGGCAGACCTAAAGCCGAAGCTGTTGCAAGCGCCTGCTTAATGGTGACAAAGGCATCTTTGGCTTCCTGGGGCCATGGCAGGAGTTTGGGGGATGAATCATGTGTGAGATTCTGAAGGGGCCCATTGCCTACAGTAACTAACCATCCCGTTTAACCCTCTCATCTGTTTCTTGGTCTGGGGTATTGGAACTTTCTGGATCATGGAAATTCAATCCTAGGACAGGTCTTTCCCCAGCAGAAATCTCATGGTCCAGGTATCGCACTCCGGGCAGACATAACTGTAACTTGTCCTTCGATGCCTTATGACCTCTTTCAGCAAGTGCTTTCAACAGAATCGGTGTGTCTTGCTCTCACGCTTCCAAGGAGGGGGAGGCTATGAAAAGATCTTCTACGTATTGCACTAGCGTCGACCCTCCTAGGAACTGTATCGAATACAAGTTCTCGTTATAATTTAGGAAAACAGTGTGGGGCTTTCAGCATACCCCACTGGGAGACGAGTGAATGTATATTGTGCCATTTCATGCTTGAACGCGAAGCGTTACTGACTCTACCGGTGTATGGGTATAGCGAAAAATGCTGAACACTAATCTACAACAGTGAAATACTTGGCAGTGTAAGGAATACACAGCAAAATGGTAGCGGGATTGGGTACCACAGGAAAAGATGGCACTACGGCTGCATTCACCGCGCGCAGGACCCGAATAAAACGTTCCACTTCTTTTCCGGGCTTTTTTGTAGGCAGCATCGGGGTATTACAGCGGCTGCGTGTCAGCACAATGATACGTGTTGGAGCAGGGATTCTATCAGTGGGGGGATACCTTCTTCAGCTTGTCAGGAAATAGGATACTGGAGCACACATGGCAGGGCTTTGGCGGGATTCAGTGTGATCTTGACTGGTTCGGCATATACCCTGTATGATTTGCATGAGTTCACCACAAGCAGGCTGGAACCTGGTCCAACAGCCCCTGCCGCGGACACGGGGTATCGGTCCAGTCTTCATGTTTCGAGCAGGCTACTTCTTGTAACACAGTTAGCACCTTGTGCTCTCAATGAGCAGAGATATCCAAATACACACCATCGGGGGAACAATGAATGGTGCAACTCAGTTTACACAAAAATTATCATACAAACAAATTCACAGGAGTACAGGGGCTTAGTAAAAATGCATGCTGTTTGGAAATAGGGCCTAACTTGGCAATCAGAGGGGTGGACACAGTGAGGTATTGGTGTGCCTCGACGACCGCCGCACTGAAGCCGGAGCTGTGCTGAAGCCGGAGCTGACACCATCCAGCAGGCCCCTCCTGTTACCTTCTCCACCGGAAGGCAAGAAGGAAGTCTCCTCCTACAAGAAGGAAAACTGCCTTGCCCTCAAAGACACTGTTGTCCAAACCACCTTAGCCCCCCCAGATCCTTGCATGTTGAACCAGAGCAGTTGCCCCATGATAAGATGGCCGTCGTGCTGAAGCCGGAGACAACACCATCCAGCAGACCTCTCCTGTTACCTACTCCACGTGAAGGCAAGAAGAGACCATACGCAGCTTGTTGTGGTGTCTTCTATATAGCTATGAAGCACCTTTATACCCAAATACCCCTCAGTAATAAGTCTTCCATACCCTCCTTCCTCCTTTCCTTGAACGACTTCCACAGACACCTCCACCTAACCAAACTGTGGCACATGCAGTCCCCCTCTAGACACCCCAATCTCCCAATCCCCCTGCAAACCGCCAGATTGAAGTCGGAGGATACTCTCATGCGAGCGTGCCACCCGCCCTACAAGGCAGCCTGATCGCCATGCCTAATACTGTTCTGCAACATCCCACAGTCTGCACCTACCTAGCAGAGGTGCAACCTACACCCTTCCTCCCGCACCTGCTTCTGCAGCACCACACTCCCCTGAGCACGCGGCACAGAATGCCCTGCAACATCATCCTCCCACAGCAAGCACCTATCTAGCGGAGGCACGCCCAACACCCTTCCTCCCGTACCTTCATCTGCAGCCCCAAACTCCCCTGAGCACCTAATGGTGCCTGAAAATGCCCCCTCTGGACGCCCTGCCACAATATCCCCCCCACAGCCAACACCTATGTAGCGGAGGTACGCCCAACACCCTTCCTCCCACACCTACTTGTGCAATCCAAGCCCCTGAGCACCACCTCACAGAGTCTCAACATGGCCTTACCTGACAACACAACCACTGCTCTTTGACAACTTTCACTTCAACCATTAGGGATCATTGCCCATATGACACCTAACAGCGCACCCACCCCCTGATGTCCTCCCTGCCTCCCTTATCAACACTCTTCACTACACAGGTTTTCCACGTACCCTTGTACTCCCCTACGCATTTCTGTCCTGGTTCGCCAGATGGCATCCATCCTGTTAGGGAGAATTCTCTGTAAAGGCTAATTTCCCAAACCTAGTGAGTCCCCCAGCAGCTTTGCTGGATTTTGTGGGGTTTATTTTTTTCTCCTGCTAAGAGTGAGACTCTTTTTCTCCCACTCTTAGACATGATTTGAGGTGTTCCTTTGACTTTGAATGTGTTTTAGGGGCTATGGGGTCCTTTATCCCATAGGGCTTCATGTGTTTTTGGTATGTGGGTTACACAGCACCCTCCGTGCCGTAACCCAGGGGTGTCGTAGCGACCCCCAAACATAGACTCCATACCCTGGGACCGAGTACTGTCTCCCAGGGCATGTAAAGTCACCATTGGCTTTACTAGTCCCAAATTATGAACAGAAACCAGTACAAACCATCATATTGTGGATGTACTGGTTGGGGCAATTCGATTGCCCCGGGGTCTGTTGTTCGAGGGGGCACGTCTCCGTCCCCCCTGATCGAGTTTTGGCTGGTGGCAGTGGATACTACTTTTTATATTCGACTGCGAATATTTTCCTATGGGATTTTCCCATTGTTCGAGGCTACCACTTTTTAATATAGCCTCGAACATACCGCCTGTTTATTAAATTAATATTAAATCACCGGTTGGTAATTTTTGCCGAAACTCAGTTCCAAAATGGCGTTTGTGTTGGCTTCTGTGACTCCAACCCAAGTCGGGCCCTTTGTTCCACTTTTTGGCGGGCTTCTCCACAGAAGCCTCCAAAAGTGGTGCCACTCTGTCTGGGTACCACAGGGGGTGTGGGAGGGGGTTTAGGCACCCTGGACTGAGTTGCCTTGGCAACTCAAGTCGTACTCTTGTGTGATTGGCCCAAGTGGTGAGCCGCCCGGCTCACCACTTAGCATGTTTGATTGACAGCTAGGCTGAATGAATGGGGGTTTGCTGCATAAAAGCAGGGCTTTGGGGACTGGAACTTCAGAAGTCGCCACAGGACCTAAAGAATCCGAAAAGGGAGAAGCTGAGCCGACCTGCAACGACGACACCACCGGTGGAGCCCTGCTGAACCGTCTCACCACGTTTCCCGACGACAGAGGAGATCTCCAGTCCGGAGAGCCTTCTTGCTTTAACTGGTCGGGATAACCAGTTTGCCCGTCTTTTCGCCTTCCCGGATCATCTCATGGCCGCCTTGCCTGTGCCAAGCACCCCGGCAACCGGGATACCACGGTTTTTCCACCACTGCGAATAAAAGGGCCTTACCTTTTAACCGGAGAACTCCGCGGCTGGTTTCTTCCCTGGCAGTGCAACGACCTTCAGCTTTCCTCCACGTCGAGACCATCTCTTCCTCTGGACGACGCCGTGACTTGCACATGCTGCCAGGAACAACTGCCCCCGCTGGAGGATCCTCTCCACTTTGAAGGTACTGTGTCCGCTTGGCCTCCCTTGCAACGGTCTGTGTGGGGTGACTCTTAAAGCTTCCACTTACCACTTGGGTTGGCCCTAGGCTGGCTAACTGAACTTTTCTGAGCTGACTTAATTGTTTTCTGAACTCCCTGCAAGACTTTTCAAGACTTTTAAAACTGTGTGATCTTGGGCGCATTGGTGCTCTGTTCTCTCAAAGGGGGAGCCTGGCCTCTGAACTTTTTGCTCACAAGTAGACTTGACTTTCCTGCCTTGCTGGGTGCTTCTAAAGTATTGTGTTGTGTGCTTTTTCTAATTTCTGCCTTTTTCCCTCCCTTGTTCTTAACTTATTGGAGTGCCATCTTTAGTTAAGTGCTCACCTCTGTCTGGAAATAAGTGGTGTTAACTAAGACTTGTCTGATAAGGAATAAGGGATGTACATCTAGTAATAGTGACAGTGTGTTGAATTTACTTACCTCTTTTTGTGCTAGTGTAAATTACAAGTGTGTCTTTAAATAAATAATTATATACTTTTACACCAAAGCTCTGGTCCGTGTTTGCTTGTACTACTGTGTCTCTGTATCTATTGTGTATACTCAGCATACTGCCTAACTCATCTTGAGAGAAGTCTGACTGCTCAGCCACAGCTACCAGGTAAATCTGGGTGGTACAGACTGCTACCAATTGGCTTTACTGCCAACCACTTGTAGTCCTAAATCGTTTGCAGTGGTCCCTAAGGGAACTGCACAGGTTTCTGCCTAACACATCCCCATGACACACTGCTTAACCACTATGCTCCTGCACAAGCACTACCGGATGACAAGCACAGCATTGCAATCACTTGCTCCCTCACCCCAGTGAACTGCTGACCTGTGCATCAGCGAATGAATTCCAAAGCTCCTACCCATTTGCTGAGAGAAGAGAACCTACCCCTGATCTCACTATCAACACATGCCTCAACACAACACAGAAACCCACATTCACCATGTCACGCACAGGCAAAAGCCACCTTGCTTATCTCTCAAGTGGGATTTATCTCACTGTCACCACTCTCCTAGCCTAACCCTGTGACCCGCAACTCCTTCCTCCATTATCGCACCACAACTCAATGCCACCTTCCCGATATCACACCATCACATATGATACAAAATGCCACCAAACTCAGTCCATCCACCACCTATCCACCTTCCTTGACACTCTCTTGCATCCCGATCAACGCTAGGTCTATTGTTGCCCACGCTGTGGACATCCATGACCTCATCCCATCCAACAACACTGACATCATCGCCATCACTGAAACCTGGCTCACTCCTGCATCTGTCCCAACCCTATCCATCGCAGTACCATCCGGATATACTATTATCAGAGAAGGTAGACCCACAGGCAATAGAGGAGTCAACTTCATTCACAAAACTACCCTCCCTCTCCGACCTATAAGCCCCCCTTCTATACCACACTGCGAATCCTCTCAGCCAAACTAACCTGTTCGACTAATTTCACCATCGCACTTCACCTAGTCTACCGGGCACCAGGCCCTGTAGCCTCATTTGAAGAAGACCTTACCCAAACTCCTCTCAACCAACTTAAAACCATCCACCCAGCTGACCATCCTAGGTGATCTCAATCTATGTTATAATGACCCCACAGACTAAGAAGCAGCATCCCTTACCAAAACCATGACTGCCTTTGGATGCACCCAACTTGTCCAAGACTCTTCCCACATACATGGCCGAACACTTGATTGAATTCTTCACCATAATTGTAGCATCTTCATCCTCTCTAACACATCTTGCCCCTGGACTGACCACCATTGCATTAGCCTCTCTATCCATATCCCTCCAAGCCGCCCAGAAAGGCCTAGGCCGCTCCCCCTACCATAGCTCACAACTCCCGCAGTCTGACAAAAGAGCGCCTACTCCCATTGCTTTCCCCCCCACATAACAACAAACCTAGACACCAAGCCACTTGTTGCTCACTACAACACTATGCTTAACAAAGCTGTTGAGACCTTCGCCCCACTCAAGCCAGGAAAATCCAAGAACTCTAAGCACAGGAACCCCTGGTTCACAGCCAAGCTACAATCTCTATGCGCAAAAAAAACAGGCCACAGAAATTCCCCACGAGCCAAAACAAAGCACGATTCACTGAGGCAGTAGAAGTTTACAAAAATAAAATGGACAAATCTAAAGCAACTACCTACAACACAAGAATTACTGAAGCTGCTTCAAACACCCGAGAATTGTTATCCATCCTAAGAGAATTGGAATCCCCATCACTCCTCTCTCTAACATCACTAAAGACACTATCTGGTGCAACAAAATTCAAGAAACCCTAACAAATAAAGTCACACAACTTAAGGTTAAAATTAAAGCTAAACTCGTCAACTACTCCGCAAATGGGTCAGGTCATCCCCAGAACAATCCGACCCCCATTGCCCAATCGTTCAAATTCAAACCAATTTCAGGGCCTGATTTAGCTACCATTATCGCAGGCCTCAAGCCATACCGCTGCATGGGTGACATCTGCCCTGCCTCTTTGGTTAAGAAATGTGCAGGCCCTCTAATCCCCCTTATCACTGCCATTGTAAACTCTTCATTCAATTCCTGCTTAATTCTAACCTGCCTTAAAGAGTCATGGATCACCCCCCTCCTCAAGAAACCTTCCTTGGACCCCACTATCCACACCAATTATAGACCCACCACCACAGTGCCTTTCTTTCTGAAAATCATTGATAAAGTAGCTTATACCCAAATCCAAGCTTTCTTGAAAATCTACCATATCCTTAACCCTCGCCAGTCCCGCCATGGGACTGAAACAGCACTCCTTGATTTGAAGAATCAACTTGACAAGGCCAACAATGCAGGAAAACTTTCTTTCTTTCTCCTCCTGGACCTATCAGCAGCCTTTGGCTTAGTCAACCACCAAACCCTCTGTAGCCACCTCACTAAGGTTGCAGGCTTCTCCCCCGAAGCAGCCAACTGGGTTGCTTCCTTCCTGGCTAACAGATCCTCCAGGGTCTTCTCCGACAAAGCGTCAGCCATACCCACTTCTATATCCTCTGGTGTATCCCAAGGTTCATGTGTCACACCCACTTTGTATAACATTTACACCAAACCATTATTTGACCACTTTGACGCTCAGGGTATCACCTTCACTAACTATGCCGACGATACCCAGATCCCCATTCCCCTCTAGTGCGGTAATAACCAGGACTCTGAGGGCGTAAACAAAATCTATGAAACAATTTAACATTGAATGGCCAAACATAGTCTATTTTTGGACGACGAAAAGACAGAGCTCCTCATAGTTGGGACTCCACCCACCTTGGCACGCCTCAACTCACCGTTCAGTTTCTTCATATTGATGGCCATACAATTCCAGTCTCACCATCTGTAAAGACTCTGTTGGGTCTACCTTCATGCCTCACTAAGCATGTCACGCCAAATCAGCCTCATCACCTCATCTGCAGCTTACGCTACCAAATTGAAACGGGCAAGCAAACCATTCCTATCATCTGATAACCGCCTCACCATCTCACAAGTCCTTATAGGTTCAATTGTAATGCCTTGCTTTGCGGCTCATCTGACAAAAACATAAAAAAGCTCCAGGTCATACAAAACAACGTTTTACGGGCGACACTGGACCTAAGCAAATTTGACTACTTCTCTGAAGCTCGGAGATCTGTACACTGGCTTCTCGTTAGAAAGAGGATTATATTCAAAATCCTTTCAACTACGCATAACTGTCTATCCAATAATGCTGCATCTTACCTAACCCAGACAATTACTCCTCATACATCATCCGTACCTCGAAGATCCACCCAGAGCCACTGTCTGGTCAAACCTAGATTCAGACGCAAAAGAGCCGGTGGCTCCAGCTTCCCTACCATGGCAGCCAACCTCTGGAACAATCTACAGCTGCACATACGCTCTGAGCCATCCTAGCTCATTTTCCGGAAACGCCTAAAGACCCATCTCTTCAATTAATCTTATGAAAATGTACCTAATATGTCTGTAACCAGTGCCTAGATGCCCCCGGGCTTTGTGCGTTCATACAAATGATAAATACATGCAAATAAATCTGCTATCTCTTCTGAATGGAGTGTCTAGGAAAACTTGCATGCTCTTAGAGGGGAGCGTGATGCCCCTGTATCCACTAAACATGAAACCTTTTCGCCGGCCACCTTACATACAACATAGGGGGGCAGCAGGATCAATCCATGTAAGCGGTTCAACAAGCTCTGGCACCCCTTGGCAATCCTATACATCAGTCATAGGTAACGACTGTGGGAGCAGACCTTGTGTCGCCCTTCCTTGGGCGGTCGGCGGTCCGGCCTGACCGTCAAACTGAAGCCGATTCGGGCTCACGGCTTTCCAGCGCCCAGAATGTTTGCAATAATTGCACTGGTCGATGTTCGTGCTTGGGTAATACCCTTTGGCAGCTTGTCCTGCCTGAAATTACTGGGACACCCCCCTTCCTCAGAATCCTCCTCTTTCTTGAGAGGGTTGTAAACTCTGCATTGGAAGCGCCACAAGCTTGGCTTTTGTCGTTTCTTTCTTCCTCTTGACCTTCTCGTGAAAGTTTTATGCGGCCAACAAAACCTCAACCAACCCCTTTCATTCCCATCCAATCATTACAGCCTTAATCCCTTCTGCTACCTAGGGTTGCAACCCCATAACGAACTGTGCCACTACCGTCTGCGGAGCGGTAATCGCGGCATCCATGATCCCTGAATGTTGTTCAAAACATTGTTTGTCTTTCAAGATACTCGGCAGGGTGTTCTCCCTTGGCCTGTTTGCACAAGTTAATTTTGGCCCAATCAGTTTTCTGAGGAAAAACTGCAAGAATAGTTTGCACCAGTCTATCAGTAAAGGTCTTTTAATCTCTGGGCGCAGCAGGTTCTTCATATGTCTGTACTCCAAGCAGAGCAAACGTATCCGGGGTTACACTGCTCGCAGTAGTTGGTTTAAATCCACGCAAGTGGGGTTTTAACAGTCTATTATTACGTGGAGTTCTTCCTGGAATTTGACAGGATCTTCTCGTATCTTGGGGAATCTCTGGACCATGTTAAGGAAGTCAGTGGCGCTCCAAGGGGCATCTACTGTGACTAGGGTGTCTCCTCCTCCTCGAAGTTGTCTGAGTGTGAATACGCCAGTGCTGGAGTTAAGTGTAGAGTCTGGGAAGCCTGTGAACGTGCCTGAGAGCAGTGAAAATAATCTAGAAATCTGAGCTCTCATTTCAGGATTGACTGGGTCCTCCATTAGTTGTCTGGGTGTGGATTGGTGGTAGGTAGGCGGTTGTGAGGAATTGGGGCGATCAGCTTGCTGATTTGGCATGTTTTTCAAAATGGCTGGGTTGTGAGTGTCCAGAATGTCTTTGGGGCTTTCTTTTGGTGGGGGCTCCCCTTGCAGGACTGGATATAATAGTTTGCATCCAGGTTTCTTTGCGGGTCAGGATCTGCAGGTTTGTGCACTCATTCTTCATGGACTTGACTTGCTCCTGGAGCTTCATCTACAAGTCTTCTAGTGCCCAGGTCTTAGATTTGTAAGTTTTCTTAGTGACTTCAGTATACCAATCAAGGTAGCTGTCTCACTGACTTTGGTGTACACGTGAGCCCTTTTTCCCTAATGCTGTTCGCAAGTTCGCTATTCTGTCTAGATCAAATGTGCCTTCCTGAGGAAAATATCTAGGTGACTCGGTTTGTCTATACTCTTGCCATTGTTCCAGGTACTTGCATGCTTTTGGCAAGTAGTGAGTAAACATGAAGTGGGCTGAACTCCCTTTAGGAGGAAGTGGCACTTGTCCAGATTGCCCTGAACCCATTCTCTCAGGGGTTAAGACAAGGTATGGCTTATTATGGATCCAGGTCCGTTCCTAACCCTGTCTGCACCGGGACGGCATCAAGTCCCGTGGCTGGCGGTGTGGGTACGGCTCATGAACTTTACTGCTCTGCCATGTCCATTCTGCAGCTCAGGTATCACCTGGGCCCCATTACAGAAATTTCAGACACACCCACAGGTGTTAGTCAGATTCAGTTAACTGCTGTTTCACAGTTTATTCCCCCCACTATTTTACCCATAATGCAGAGCAGTATTCAGTTCTTCAAAGACGTGGGTAGGTAAGGGTCAAAGACAAGATACATAGTCGGTATAAATACAGCCTATTAAAGCTCCAGTATTAGGATAGAGCAGAGTGTGAAATGTAAAGCAAGGTCGAAACTTGCATTGCACATTGAGGGTTTCAAGTGACAAGGTCTGGGTTGAGATACGAAAAGCATGGGGTTCTCTTTCAGCACTTTCCTTCACACACATTCAGAGCATATTCAACCTTGTCCATATTCAGTCCTACACTACTCTGATCGACCTTGCGGTCTCATGTCTTCTGAAGTCAGTAGGGAGCATGGATGTGCTGTTTTCTTTTAATTTATGGTTTTAAGTGGCCAACCACTTTCAGATAACCAGTTTAGTTTTAGGCAGGGTACCTTCCCTCCTATTACTCCAGACAAATTCTATACTTGAAATCCGAATACAGATATTTTGACCAGTGTCAGGCATTAATTGACGCAGTTACCTGTGTTCATCAGTCCACAATTTTTCGAGCAGCTCTTTCTTCTTCATCTGCTCTGTGGTTCTGTGATAATCTGCACATAATCTGAAAAGGCTACACACAAAAAAGACAGATTTCTTTTTTCCGGCCGATTTGGTGCAGCCTTTATTATTTGAAATACATCAATCCCCCCACCGTTTGAAATCGGGGGTTTCACCCCCAAACTACCCTTCACCCCCTGCTCCAACCCCACCTCCCATACAAATGCTCACACGCAGACACACACCTTTCCCCAGCCCCCCGCCTCACATACCAATACACACACACACACACACACACAGACATATGCAGACACACTCCTTCCCAGGCCCCTCCCCACTACTAACACTGTTCCCTATCATACACACAAGCACGCAAACACCTTTATCCCGTCTTCTCCATCCCAGTCAGCCTGTCGGCCCCTGTGTGCACTTGTGTGTGGCATGGGCGTGACAGTTAAGATTAGAAAGACCGCTCTGTGCTGTCTGTCTAAATCGGTCTTTCATTTTTGGAAAAATTGAAAAAGTCAATTTCACGTAATACCCTGCTCTCCTTCCCCCCACTCTAGTTTCCGGGTGCTGTGGTGAGCTCTCCCCTCTGATGAAATCGTTCTTTTCTGGGCCCAAGGGGCATTACCTGGAAGTGCACCCAGCGGGCCAGGTCCGTCGCAGAACAGCAGGATATGATGTCTAAGGCACCAGATTGTAGTGGAAAATAATGACCACTCACAATTCTGGTGGATTGATGAACACTTTATTAGTTAAGCAGTAAGCAAACGCATGACCAACGCCAACACTAGACTTTGGTGCACTTGAAACCCCCTCCCTCCTGAGTCCAGATCTCTTAAACTCACAGGAATAAATGAGTGTCATTGAAAGGGGGGTGGTCTCAGCCTGGCACGGTTTCACCTTGCTACTTTAATTGCTGACTGAGGCAGACCCTGTTGTACAGTCTTTCGATGTTAGCTGCAATCGACAGCGCTTGTTAGCGTCATCAATAAAAGCTGCACAGTGCAAGGCATTTATTCAAGGTAAATGTACTCCCTAATGCTTCACACCCGCATCGAGGCAGGCGAGAGATGTCAAACGAGATATCAGTCAGAAGCATGAACAGTGCAGGTGAGCATTTCTTAAGTGCTGTGCGAAGCGCTGTTTAAAGGATGGCATGCAAAGTGTACCCACCTATCTTTATGAAGACCAGAGGCACTGGTTTAAACTTGGCGTAATAACTAACAGGATATACTATCACACAATGGCAGGGTAACAGGGGGGTACTTATATGATTATGCCTTATTCAATTATTTTCCTCCACAAACGCTACTTGGTCTGATGTCTTCAAGTATTTTTCTTGACCCTCAGGCGATGAGGAAGCTCCAGTGGGAACTCTGGTTCGGTTGCAACCAGTGACCGTGTCCATGAAGGACAATTTACCATTGAGTGCTGGCTTGGTGCAGGTACAAGAATTTCATGGTAGATGAGCCACTTGTATTTCCAGTGTTCCAAGCAGAGATTGTTACCGACACGCCCATGACAAGCTGGGAAACATATCTCACAAGCCAGAGGTACAAAAGAGCTGGTGAGAGAGGGAGAGGGAGGTAAGGCTCCATATCAATCTCTTGGAGCTTGGAGCAATCCGCCTGACTCTTCAAGATTTCCAACAGCAGTTACTAGGAAAGGTGGTGATTGTCCTAATGGACAATGCTACCACAATGCATTATGTGAGCAAAAAGGAGTGGGTTCCCTCAAGCTGTGCTTGGAGACTCTGGCTCTTTTGTTTCGTTTGATCACCAGGAGGATATCTGTCTAAGCCTTTCATCTGGCTGGATAGAGCAACAATGTGAGGCTAGATGCTCGCAGCAGGGGCCAATCAGTGACACGTGTAGTCTCTGGTGGGTCACATCTTCTGGATGTGAGCCCTACCTCTTTTTGCGATCTATGCCAACACAAAATGCCACCTGTTCTGCTCCAGAGGCATACCCAGGAAGGGTACACTGGGCGATGCCCTGCAGGCTTCTTGGAGGTTTACGAAGATGTACGCAGTCTGCTGGTTGCCCCTGTTACAGATGGTACTGAGGAGTTTCTGGCACTACAGAATGACAATGATCTTGGTCGTCCCACGGTGGGTCTGGAGGGTCTGGTATGAGGGCATGCACACCCTGAACAACAGTGTGTATTTGTGGATCTCGGTCATTTCAGGGCTGTTGACTCAGGAAGCGGGCAGAGTATTCCACTCATACCAGGCAGCCTTTGGTTGCATGCATGGCTCCTGAAGGCATGGGGTGGTTTTGTACCTCATTGTGGGATCCAGAAGGCAGGTGACTTTGTATCAGCTGAGGATTGACCCTTTCTCACCTGCCCTAGTGCCTGCCCTCGCTTGAGTTTTGGAATCACTGGCATTTGTGAAGGAAGGGCTGTAGGTATCTACCGAGACGGATATCTGGCAGTGTTTTCCATGTTTGTGGAAGCCTGAACAGGGCTCGTTCTTTGTGAAATTCCAGACAGGATTGGGGAACCAGGCACAGTTTAACAATAACGTAGTTTTGGCGCAACTGATGGCTCCACCCTTTGAGTCTGCACTTAACAATCCTTACCTTAAAGACTACCTTTGCAATGGCCATTGCATCGACCACGTGAGTGAGTGAACTTCAAGCTTTGCCTCCTGACATTCCTTACACAATTTTTCCTAAAGGTAAAGTGAGACTTTGGGTTAAGCTGTCTTTGCTAACCAAACAAATCTGCATTCTGAATCTTTTTTGCCATTGGTGGGAACAGCACAGCTCCCCATCAGCTTGTTGTCCCCCGTGACATCAGGGCCAGTATAAATGCCGCATGATTCAGTTCCCCCACCCCTGTTCCACCCTTTTTCATTAGCACTCAGCCACTGAGGGGCCGCAGAACAAATGAGGTATACGAGATCGCCATCAAAAAGAACATTACTGAGACGTAAGTAATTTGTTCTTCTAATGGACTCCTTCTTCCCACAGATTCCTCATCTGTAATATACTCCTACAGCAGTACATGTAGATCTGGAGGAGGGAAGAGAGTGATGTGACATCCCTAGAAACACTGCAGGACTTTTCCAACAAATCAAGTGTTCTTCCCCGACAGTGAACTCAAGTAGTACTGTTTGTTAAACCTGTGCTGTTAGGCTCACTTAGCTTTGTGTCAAATGTCCAAGACTGTTTCCTACCCCCACCCATTGTAGGGCAGAAGTGACAGCAAGTCCTCCGGTTGAAATAGCCCTGTGAACCTCAGGCACATCCTTCCGAGCCAGATCATAGCATTCCAAGATGCACAGGGTGATCAGCCTTGACAGGGTCTGTGTATCACAGCCCTGTCAGCATAACCAACTAAAAGCTGGTCATCTTTCCTGATTTCCCTTGTTTGAGATACAAAGTAGTTGAGGGCCTGCATTGGTTCCTGCTGATGGAATCGCACATCCGCATTGGAGGGGTGTAGAGGAGGAAAAAACAAAGGAGAATTGATTTTCTGAGTGCTATGAAAGTCTGAGCCAACCTTAGGAGGAAGGGTGGTCTCACTTTCACTCATCTTGTCCTTCAAAAATACCAATAGGGAGGTTTAACAGATAAAGCCTGGAATTCAGTCACCGACCTTGACCAAGTAATGGCTACCAGGAAAATCCCCTTAAGGGTGAACAATCTTAATAAACATGAATGCAGGGGCTCAAACTGTGTTCCTATGAGGAAAGCCAACACTAAATTAAAATCCCATGCAGGAACCACAAATTGGCGTAGGTAAAACTGCACAAAACCCACAAAAATGATGTTACAGTGGGGATTGTGAAGGAAGAGCATTGCTCAGGGGTGGTCTTCTTGAAGACAGAGAAGGCAGCTAGGTACCCCTTCACAGTGGCAATCTGAAGTCCTGTCCTGGCTAAATAAAGCAGAAAATGTAGAACCGAAGAGGTAGGACAGATGAAAGGGTCCAGACCCTTTTCTTGACACCAGGCTGAGAATGTACACCACCTGCAGGCATAACTGGATTTTGTGGCTGGTCTCCACGGTGAAAGCAGTAAATACAGGAGCTCCTTCAGTAAATCCCACTCCTTCTCAGCCTCTCGGCAGCTAAGCTTGAAGGTTCCCACTGCTGAGGTTTGGTTGGAACACCATTCTCCTCACGAGGTGCCATTTAGGGCAAATCAGCATGTCCAGAAGCTCTGGGTACCACATCCACCGGACCCAGTCCAAAGCAATCACAACCCACGTGATCCCAAACAGTCAGTCTCCTGAGAGCTAGTGGAATGATCACCAGGAGCGCATAAAGGAGATCGAAGTTCCACTCGACCGTCAGATCATCTACCAAAGCTCCCTGCTACAGAAATGTCCTGGTCCAGAACAACTCACACTTCCTGTTCGCAAATCTACCTGAGAAATCCCCAAAAAGAGAATATCTCTTTCAGATCATTCTGGCAGAGCTCCTATTCATGGGATCCCGAGATCTGTCTGCTCAAGGCATCTGCTATGATGTTCTCCATACTGGCGAGATTAGCCATCAGAGACACATTGTCCTCCAGAGCCCAGAACTACAATTGCATTGATTCTCTGCACAGAGGTAATGACTCCATACCAAACCATTGTAGAGGTAGTGCATGGTCACTATGTTGTCTGTCAGCACCAGAATATATCTGTCGCGCACTGAGGGGAGGAAGATAACCAGGACCAGTATGATTGTCCTTAATCCTAGCAAATTGACCTGTTCCAAGGCTTCCGTCAGTGGCCAAAGTCTGCCCATCATAAGGTCCTACAGGTGAGCGCACCAGTCTTTCAAGGACGCACCCTTGACCACTGTCAGTTGGGACCAAGTTTGCCAGAGCAACAACCTCCTCAGAAGGTTGTCTCGCAGGGACCACCAAATGAGGTCTTGTAACATCCAGTCCGAGACACACAAACAGTCTTACATGTTGCAACAAAGTAGCAACTGTAGTGACCTCGTGCATAGCTGGCACCACCAGATTGCAGTAAGCCATGAAACCCAGCAGAAGCATTTCTGTTTCTGTGATTGGAAGACATGAACAATCTGGAAGATGTTCGCTACTTGATCCTCGGGAAGGAAGACCCCTGCCCATGCGAGTGTCCCGCATCGATAAACTGGAGGGACTGGGACAGCAAAACATGGGACTTCTTAAAGTTCAGGCAGAAGCACAAACGGTGCAACCGTCTACATGTGGTACTGATGTTCGGACATCGGGTCTGCGGAGCAAGCTCATGGCAAGCTAGTCATTCAGATACGGAAAGACGAGTATTCTTGAGGCTAGCATTTTGGTGAACACCCTAAGTGCTGAAGAAAGACCAAACAGAAAGACCTTGATACAGCAACACCAACCAGTCCTGCAGGTCGACGGCTTAAAGGATCTATGCCAGAGTGACCATCTTTAACTTGTCCTTGCAAAGGTACAGGTTCAAGAGCCTAAGATCAAGAATGGAAGACAGGCCCCATTCTTCTTTGGAACCATTAAAATAAAGAGAAAACCAGCCCATACATCATTCTAAGTAGGGCACAAACTCTATGGCACCCTTCGCTAGAAGCTGTCTAAGCTTCTCCACCAGAAGTGTCCGTAGGCAAAGAGGAATTGGTAGGAAGATGATCTGGCGGGCTTCGAACAAGGGGAAAAGCAATAAGCCTGTGTCACAACTTGCGAGGCCCAAGCATCGGGTGTAGTATAATGCCACTCGTCGCTGAACAGGGAAATTCTGCCCCACCCCTCACTGGGGTGCTTTGTATGAAGTCATCCTCTTGGGGGTTTCTCACCTGGGGCTGCAGAGGGCACTGCTTAAGCTGTGATGCTCCCTCTTCGAGCTCCACAACCTCTACAGTGGCGGGGGAATAGCATAGCTGTTGTTTGCTCAAGGGCACCTTTACCCTACTGCAGTTTTTATAGAAGGGCAAGGGTGTGAAAACCTCTTTCTCATGTGGCAGCAGCCAAAAGCCTTTGGACAGCCAGGCCCAAGGATATTTTGCCTTTGATGTCTCAAATTTCTCAGAGCCATCATCTTTGGCTCCTAAGACATTATTTCCCTCAAAAGGAATTTTTGAGGGGGTTGTGTCCTCCGACTTATTCCACATCTATGACAGTAATGTCCACAGCTGTGCTGCTTCTGAATTTTTTTTCGGCGTAGGCGTCCTGCATCGATGACGTCGATACACTGTCCCTCGAGGGCCTCTGTCGAGAGTCGACGTAACTGGATGTTATATGTAGGACGGACGACGCCCGTAGCCTCAGTTCCGTTTTTTCCGCGAACGTGTTTGCTTCAGAATCTCGGCGCGCTCAGTTCTTCTACTTTGATTGCGATGTCTTCGTCGTCTTCTACCCCGAAGTCGGGCTTTAAAACGTGTCAGAACTGCGGTTCCAAAATGTCCATCACTGACCCGCACAACGTCTGCCCCTGGTGCCTCTGCGAAAGCCACGCCACAGACGACTGCGATGACTGCCAGTCCCTGACATCGAAGGCTTTGCGGGAGCGGAAGAAGAAATTAAAGGTAGGAAGGGTATCTAAAACCCGTAAGTCGAAATCTTCTGGACTTTCGACCGACGGCGCGAGGGGCGACTTTCTGCGTCAGTGTAAGTCCAGGGGGTCTTGGTCTCGGAGTGGTTCCCGCCATTCCTCTGCCACTTTTAGGCATTCTGGGAAGCGCCGTCACCGGTCGCCTTCCCCGTCCTCGTCGGAGGACTCCGCCAGAAGGCGGGTGGCTTGTCCCACCAAGTATTCATCGCCGGCCGAATGGGACGCATTCCGCCAGCAGATGATGGCAATTTTCGAATCGCGAGGCACCGTTCCATCCGCGCCTTCGAGAGAAGCCGGCAAGGAACGAGATAGAGCTACCACTCACACGCCTTTGGGCTGGGGTGGTCGGCGCGATCATCTGGAGCCGTCGAGGTCCCGATCGGACAAGGTTGATCGCCATAGCTGTGCCAGGTCCAGGTCCCAGTCCTCGACACCATCAAGACCGTTGGAGCCTGTGAGGCCTTCCAAGAAGGCATCGACGCCGTTGGCGCCGTGTCCGTCAAGGGACTCTCTCAAGGCTCCGGTTTCAAAGAAGTTGTCGATGCCATTGGCGCCTAGGCCGTCGAAGGACACTCTCGGGGCTCCGGCCTCGAAGCAGTTGTCAAAGTCATCGGCGCTTCGGTCGACGACGATTCCATCGGCGCCCTCGACGCCTTTGGAGGAAAATTTTCCAGAGGTGCCCTGGAGGGCTGTGTAAACTCCGAGGAAGGATCTCTGTAAGTCCATGATTCCTGTTTTTGAGCCCTTCTCTGCTCCCCCATCCAGATTGGATTTATTCCAACCATTGGATTATATTCCAGAGGTGGAAGAAGGGTCTGATGAGGAGAGGGTTGTGCCTCCTGAGGTTCCTGTTGTCTGGTCACAGTCAAATGGATGACTTCTGTCCGTCCTTACATGACGCCAGTGGTCTTGATACCTCTCCGAAGGTTGAGTTTTGCAGGCCTGAGCCTGGTACGCATGCGTAATAGGCGTCTCATGTCGAGGGTGACTGAGTACTTGGGGTGGTCTGCTCCACCTGTTGATTTTTCTGCAGGATGATCTGACGGATATCCTGGACCAAGGTCCACCCACTGACCCGGTGTTGCCATTTCATATGGCTTTGCAAAGAAGGGTGGCGGCGGCTTGGACTGCTCCGGAGAGTCTCCCGGCAGTGAATAAATCGCTTCCGAAAAAATACCGTCCAGCCAGTTTTGACCCCTGCTACTTGTTGACGCACCCTACTCCGGAGAGTTTGGTGGTGCAGGCGGCTACGGCCCCCGCTAAGCAGGCTGCATACCCTATCATCCCTCCTGATAGGGACGATAAGCGCTTTGATGGTTGGGCGAAGAAGGTATTTTCATCTGGGGGTATGGCTTTGAAAGCGGCCAACTCCGTTTATGCCTTGGCAAGATTCACTCACACTCTGCGGAATTGTGTATCTTTGGCGGCTGAGCGTATTCCCGAAGGGGAGGAACGGGATGGTTTTCTAGCCCTCATGCAGGACTGCAAGAATGCCATGTGTGAAGCCGTTCCGTCGGGTTTGGACACGGCAGACTGTGTCAGTCGGTCCATGGCTGCGAGCACCGTGATACGCAGATTTGCATGGTTGCGGAAGTCGGGGTTTGCTCCTGATGTGCAATCCCGGCTTCTTAACATGCCCTTTGATGGTGTCCATCTTTTTGGCAGCAAGACTGAAGAGAGCCTTAAGAGGTTGCAGACCTCCAAAGCTGCAGCGAAGTCTTTGAGCGCTGCAGTACATCAACCTCCGCCTTTTGGTCCTAGGGAACAGCAATGGAGGGGAGGTTCCTTTCGGTACTACTCTTCCTTTGGCAGATCGAGAGGAGCTG
This sequence comes from Ambystoma mexicanum, assembly GCF_040938575.1. NCBI lineage: Eukaryota > Metazoa > Chordata > Amphibia > Caudata > Ambystomatidae > Ambystoma > Ambystoma mexicanum. The sequence goes on along the minus strand of NC_090939.1, from coordinate 648,220,429 downwards.
CCGGTCAAAGGGGCCAACGTAGGAGTACCAGAGGTGGAAAGCAAGGTACTCGAGGTGCCAAAGCCACTCGGGCAGTTGCCTCTTTGCTCTCAGGCACTGCCCAACCGCGTCCGCTCAGTCATGAGGCCACGTCCCATGGTTCGCTGGTTGGGGGGAGACTTGCGCAGCATCTTGGAGAATGGCGTGCCATTACTTCAGATGTGTGGGTTTTGGAGATCATAACCCACGGCTACTGTCTCCCTTTTCGGCAGAGGCCTCATGGCAATCCACCGGGGAAGCTCTCTTTTAAGAGTCCGGATCTGCTCCTTGCGCTTGAAATCCTATCCCTGCTGGAGAAAGGCACCATAGAACTGGTGCATGTAGTGGATAGGAACAAGGGATGGTATTCCCCTTATTTTTTGATCCCGAAAAAAGATGGGGGATTGAGACCCATCATGGACTTGCGTTGGCTGAACAAGCTCCTCAGGAAGGGCAAGTTCAAGATGGTCACTCTTTCGCAAGTCCTCCAGGCCCTTCAACTTCAGGATTGGTTGGTGTCTCTCGACCTCAAGGATGCTTACTTTCATGTGCCGATTCATCCCAAGCACAGGAAATACCTGAGGTTTGCGGTTGGCCACTCGCATTTTCAGTTTCAGGTCCTGCCGTTCGGATTGACCTCCGCCCCGAGGGTCTTCACCAAGCTGATGGTGGTGGTGGCAGCGTATCTCAGGAAAGGGGGGGATTCACGTCTACCCCTACCTGGACGATTGGTTGATCAGGGTGCGCTCTCCCAAGCAAGCCCTGGATTAGCTGTCCGTCACCTGCCACTCCCTTCACAAGCTCGGCTTCTCCCTCAATATAAAGAAGTCTTATTTGATTTGGCACCTACCCAGTGGCTCCAATACATCGGAGCTGTGCTCAGCACGTCCCTGGGGCTGTGTTCGCCTCCCCAGGTGAGGGCTCATCACATTCTGCAGATGGTAAACAAATTTCAACAGGCCCAGAGTCTCCTGGCGTTTGAGTTCTTGAGGTTGGTCAGCCTCATGGAATCCTGCATTTTCCTGGTGCCAGAGGCCTGTCTGCGGATGAGATCTCTGCAGTGGGCTCTCAAGATGCAGTGGTCGCAGTTCTCCGGCAGGATGTCGGATCCCGTTCAGATTCCGCCCTCGGTCACTCAGGACCTTCTGTGGTGGGCCGTCTTAGGAAATCTGTTGAAGGGTGCTCCGTTTTGGCAACTGTTGCCAGAGGTGACGATCGTGACGGACGCATCCCTCACGGGGTGGGGAGCTCATGCCATCGAGTTGACAGCCTTCGGCTGTTTGTCTCTGTCGGAGTCCAGACTCCACATCAATCTGTTAGAGCTGCGGGCTGTCAGGCTAGCTCTGAAGGCTTTTCTGCCGTCTGTGCAGGGGAAGAATGTCCTGATTATGATGGACAATACCGTGGCCATGCACTACCTCAACAAAAAAGGGGGGGGCAGGGTCACTCTCATTGTCCAGGGAGGCGATGCAGCTCTGGTTCTGGGCCATCCAGCAGGAAATTTCGATCTCAGCAGTTCATCTGGCCGGAGGCGAAAATGCGGCGGTGGACGCTCTGACCTGGCAGAGCATGGTCTCTCACGAGTGGGAGCTGGCTCAGGAAGTTCTTTTGGAGATCTTCGCCTTTTGGGGAAGCCCACAAGTTGATCTCTTCGCCACCAGTGTCAACCGGAAGTGCGAAAGATTCTGCTCGCGGGAATTTCCTCCAAGAGGAGCCTTAGGGTACGCGTTCGTAGTGTAGTGGTCCTTCCCACTGCTGTACGCGTTCCCTCCAGTCCTCATCATTCCTCAAGTGTTACGGAGGTTCGGTTCCAGGATGATCCTCATTGCTCCGGCAGGAGCATGGTACCCGGACCTTCTAGACATGTCCATCTGCCCTCCACGCCGTCTTCCCTACCGAGACGATCTGCTCTCACGGGAGGGGGGTCGAGTTCTCCATCCAGAGGTCAAGTCTCTCAGCCTTCATGCTTGGTATCTGAAAGGCTGAGGTATAAGGATTGGGACCTCCCCGAAGACGTGATGGAGGTGTTGCTTTCGGCCAGAAGGCCTGCAACGAAATCCCTGTACCGTTGCCGTTGGAGGAAGTTCTGCGACTGGTGCAGGGTACAGAATGTGGATCCTTTCCAATGTTCCATTCCTTTGGTTTTGTCTTTTTTGCTTTCTTTAGCCCACAAGGGCCTGCAAGTAGGTACCATTAAGGGTTACCTGGCGGCGCTGTCCATATTTAAGCGCTCGTCTGAGGAATGTTCTTATTTTAAGATCCCTTTTGATTTCACAGTTTCTAAAAGGGCTAACTAATGTGTTTCCACTGTCTCCTTTCCAGGTGCCGGGATGGGATTTGAATTTGGTTTTAAAGTTTCTAATGGGAGCTCCGTTTGAGCCCTTACATTCTTGCCCATTGAGACTGTTGTCCTTTAAGACTGTATTTTTAGTTGCGGTTACTTCCGCACGCAGAGTGAGTGAGTTGCAGGCACTTTCCGCCAAGCCACCTTTCACGGTGTTCCATAAGGATAGGGTTGTCCTTAGGGTTCGTCCTTCTTTTCTTCCCAAGGTTGTGTCAGAATTTCATTTAAGCCAGAAAGTGATTCTTCTGGCGTTTTATCCTCCTCCGAATCCTGGTAAGGAAGAGGAGAGGCTCCATAGGTTGGATCCTAGGAGAGCTTTGAGTTTCTATCTCTCACGGATGTCGCGGGTCAGAGTGGACGATCGGCTCTTTGTTGGTTATGCTGGAAGGCGTTTAGGTCAGGCTGTTTCCAAGCAGACCTTGTCCAGGTGGATCATTTTGACAATCTCTGAGTGTTACCGGTTGGCAGGTAAGGACCCTCCAGTAGGCTTACGGGCTCACTCTACTAGGGGTGTGGCTGCTTCCACGGCTCTACAGAGGGTCGTTCCGATTCGCAGTATTTGCGAAGTAGCCACATGGGCGTCTGTCCATACCTTTGTGAGACACTATTCCCTGGACTCTATCCATGGGCAGGATTTGGCCTTTGGTAAGGCAGTCCTATATTCAGCAATTTGATTATGCATTCTAAATTTGTAAATACTTTTCCCACCTCCATACGTTGGTACTGCTTTGGGAGTCTGTCATAGATGTGGAATGCATCGGAGGATACAACCCCCTCAAAGAACAAGTTACTTGTCTTACCTGGTAAAGTTCTTTCGATGGGATGTTCCTCCGACGTATTCCACATCGAACCCTCCCAGTCTGCCCCTCTACAGAATTTCTTATGCGATTGCATCTTACGGTTCCGCAAGGCTTTCTGCAGTCATACTTGCAGGAGATTGGTGCCACACGTTCTGGGGAAGAAAACTACAACTGAGGCTACGGGCGTCGTGCGTCCTACATATAACATCCAGTGACGTCGACTCTCGACGGAGGCCCCCGAGGGACAGCGTATTGACGTCATCAACGCAGGACGCCTAAGCCGAAAAAAAAATCAGAAGCAGCACAGCTGTGGACATTACTGTCATAGATGTGGAATACGTCGGAGGAACATCCCATCGAAATAATGTTACCAGGTAAGATAAGTAACTTGTTCTTCAGGAGCTTTGCCTGAATATCTGCAGCGAACCCAAAGCTCCTCTTCCAGGAGTGTCTCCTGTGGACTGTTCCGATGGCCATTACATGTGCCACATAGTTAGCCATGTCAAGGCCTGACTGCAGTATTTGACACGCCACCTCTCTGCCATCCTGTACTAGGGCATTGAAGCCCTCACTCAGGTTTCTGACCTGGAGATTTTCTCCTGTCTCAGATACCACAGGCCAGAGGGCAAAAGAAAATTTGATCAAGGCGCAACATGCATTTATCGCCCTCATGGTGAGGCTATAAGAGGCAAACACCTTGCTCCCACTAGCATCCATGTCCTTGCTGTATCTGTCAGGTGAAAATGAGGAGAACGAGTTTGCCTTGAGACTGGCTGTTGCATCTCGAACCACCAAGCTCTCTGGGGAACCATGGGTGGAGAGAAAAGCCTGACGCTAGGGTGTCAGACTGTGTTTCTTGGCAATGTCTTGGTCTACCTCTACGGCTGAGGCTGGCTTCCCCCAGACCTGTAACTCTGGTAGCTGAACTGCCAGGCTAAAGGACAGTAAGGTCTCTTACTGGTCCTCATCCAGGATGTCGGTTAAATGAAACTGAATCTTTGGCCTGGTGGGCACTGATGAGTCCTTTGCATCCACAACATTAGTCATCTTATGGAAGGCAGCATGATGCTTTGTTCGAGTCTGCACCGAAAAGATATTCAGCTCCAGGGAGGTATTGAGGTTGCTGGCCTCCTGCAAGTTGAAGGCCAAGTCCATCCAATCCGATATCCAGTCATTGCATCGAATACAAAGCATTGAATGCCAAATGCATCGGGAAAAAAAGCATTGAATGCATTTTTTTTAAAGTATGGTTTTAATTATAATAGGTTTTAAGGGGTAAAGAAACTGGGTTTTTTAAAAAAATGCATTAAATGCTTTTTTTTCATTGCTTTTTTTAGATGCTAAGGCATTCAATGCAATCGCTATAAGCCATCCAATCCTCTCCCTAACTATACAATTCTTCCTTAAAATCTCACCTCTCTAGAGCATTGGGGTTCCAACTCAAATGGGATGGATCAAACTCCTCATCAAAGGACTTCTTTGACATGAATTTGCCTATTGAAAGTCGAACATAACCCTGAGGTGTGCTGGCACAGGCAAGGGGAGCCAATGCTGGGAGCGCGATGCCTGATGGCAGAGTTGTACAGTGTTAGTCTAGTTCAAAGTCCTTCAGAGCTGGGGTTTGAGCATGTAGGTGTGCGGTTGCAGACTTGCAAGGGGTCCGTGCTCTTCCATGCCAATGGGTGCAATTGGTGCCGGGGCCTGAGCCAAGATGTCGAGCTTCTTTAACCAGAATTCTTCCCACTCCGAGGTGAAAGATTGGGTCAGAAGCTATACCTGTTTGGCAGTATTCTCCAAGGATTCCCTACATTGGTTGCTCCTCTTTGAAGAAGAAGATTGGTGTCTTGAGGATCTCCTCAGCGAGTGGGATCTCTTACATCGATTCTTCTTCTTGTGTTTCTGGGTCAATGATCAGTCTTCTTCTATCCCCCCGCTCCACACCCAGGGACTTTGAAAGATCCTTTTGTCATCTCTGTGGAAAACAGGTAAAGCGTTTTAGGCACATTCCTATAATGCTTTAGGAAGCATGGATTGGCACGACCCACAGTCCTACGGGGCGTGAGCCTCCCGCAAACAGATCATGTAGGGGAAGGATACAAATGGTTCTATGTTGTTTTTTTCAACAGGAATTCTGCCTACATACTTTACTTCACCTGAATTCGGCCGAAGAAAACTCACTGAATTGTATTTTTTTTTTATTTGAAAGTAAAGTACATCGGCAGAATTCCTGTCTCAAAATGGCTGCATTCTGATAAACATCTGTCTATGCAAACCGCACAAAACTTGAAGCCTGCGGCCTTCCTGGGATTAGGGCTGATAGTCGAAGTTGCTAAACTGTGGCATTCCCGAAGCATACACATTGTGTGGATAAAAGGAACTGAAGTCGCAGGGCAGAGCTGCTCCATTTGTCCTGGACCCTAAGTTACATCTGATATGGGGTGCACAGTGGTGCCAAGCAAATTGTGCTCCGCCCCCTGGTGGCAAAACAGTTTTCAAAGGCAACTGGAGCTGCAGATAGAAGGGAAAGCAATGTTTGTCCAGGGGACTGCAGTGAAAACATTTGTGAATGTGCTGGAGGGCATTAGCTTGACATTACTTTCGACAAAGGTGTTCTGTTGTTGGGGACACTTTTTCACTGTGGAGTGGTGAATATTTTAGAACTGGAGCCTGATAGGTGAGGGGGCGTTTCCTCTTTACGGCGGTATGCAATAGTGCTTTTCAGACTATTATCAAGAGCTAGAGCTTTTCAACAGTTTTACATGATTTTCAGTGTCCCTCTCCTCTGCCCCTGATGTTTTTGCTTCTTCCCCTATTTTTCATAAAGGAGTTCATTGCAATAGTTCCTACTCCTGTTGTGGGTAACTGATACTCGTGAATAAATTTGAGTTGTGAATAATAAGTTGGACATATTGGGTTTTTTAAAAAAAAAGTTTGAATGTCTGTACCCTGTGATCGGGAGCCGAGTTACCTCTAATTCCTTTATATCTGAATGGTGTACATCCTTTGCTTATAGAACATAGTAACGTGGGCTAAAGCACAGAAGAAGATTCTTACCTGAAAAGGAATTGCAAGGATGCTTTGTTCATCCCTGCACACTTCCAAGGACTGTTATGATGCTTAACCTCTCTCCTGCATCTGTCTACACTGGCATTCTATTGACCAGAGAGAACCTGAGGAATTGATGACCCTGTCCCTTAAACCGGTAGGCAAAGCTCAGTCGCACGCCCTCAAAGATCCCCTCCTCCCAGAAAATCCTTGCTGCGCAATCCCTGACACAAAGATGCAGTAGCACCAGACTCCAAGAGCACCAACAACTGCCAGAGTTCTGAGCTTGCTCCTCAAGATAAAGAACAACCAATTATCGAGAGAAACCCTTAGATGTAACATCTGAGATCTAAGGTGTCTTTTCCCGACCTGAACTGCTTCCCATGGTTACAGCCTCCAGCAATAATACCAGAGATGCATCTGGGGCAAAACAGACCCGTTCCATACCCCATCATTTTTGTATTCTCTTTAGCACAACAGCAGTGACTCATGCAATGCTTCTCGCTTGAAAATTCTCTTCTTTGCCACAAGACCTGTCCCTGGACCACAGAAACACAGGAGCCAAGCTGGTGACTTTTCACCTTGGTAGAAACTGAGCTTTGACTGCTGGCATTCAGAAAGTTCTACAAATTACATTGTACCCAACAGCTAGGCTCACTGTACTTGTGTTGCCTTTGGAAAGGCACTGATTGTGTCTGAAGCCAAGTCCTATCTTTAACATTCCACTATTGGGGACTGTGCAGCATCAGAACCAGTGGCCTGCTCAGGCAATCAAACACCAATCCATCTACTGGAAACAATCTACTCTGCAGAATCCTTATCTTTGAAATGCACAGCCTGCAGGCTGGGGCCTAAATAGAAATCGTGCTTGCATGGCGAGAGGCGGCAACCGCCTATACCCACGGTTCTACAAGGCACCCTTGCAACCTTCACCGATAGTGACGGTGCTCAGGTTACAAGTGATGCCCCGCACTCCGAGGGCCAACAGTGTTTTTTGCGAGGCCACAGGTTGCTGGACTTCAGAAGATGTTTGGAGTCGTGAAACACAAACAGTCATAAAAGTTTGAAATTCTAATTAGATACTTGAATTTGGGTTTCTTCAAGGTTTGTGCCAAAATGAGCAAGAAGCCTTCTGTGTTAATGCTTGTGGCAAGTCTCATTGGACGTGGTCTATTCACAACATCCATGACGGTTGCATGTGGTGTCTGCAGACACGGAACAATAGTAAAAGCTGTGAGGCATGCCAGTGGGCTAACTTCAAAGGGCCAGATGCTTGAGAGAACATAAGCTTTTCATTATTTAAGACTGAGGGAGAGAGCCTGCATACTTGGAAAACTAACGCGAGCGGGGCTCTGCCGGAACCTGCCCACCAGTTCCAATGAGAACAGGCACCCGAAGAGATCGCATTCCAGGAGTGCATCTTGGTCTTCCAAGCATTGGCACTCAGAGAAAAAGAGGGCTGATTCCTTCACCAATGAACACATAGTCAGGTCAGTAGTGACGACCATTGCTGCATCGCCAGGTGTCGGTGCACCGCATCTTGGAAATTTGGAGTGAGATTCTGCCTATGTTTGCTTATGCATCAACAACATTTTGTGCGTTCCAACATGCCGGTGGAACAACGCATATCCAGAGAGTGGGCCCTAAAAGACACCCAGTTAGAGACTGTGGTGATTGACATGTCCAACATAAACTCTTGCTGCACCACCTGAGTGTGGCACTGGGAAACACGCTGGAGGTGTCTTGAAGGCTTTTTTGCTTCCCGGTTAAGACACCATGTTTTTAATTACACAGATGGATCAACGCCCTTTTTGGTAGTGGAATATGACATGGGAGGAGCAAAATTCCAAGGTACAGGAGGGCTTTGGTGACAAAGGTGATGTGGATGCATGGGTCCTTAGGGATCTATGGAATGCCACTTGCCTGAATAAGTCACCTCAGGTTATCTAAAATTAAAAATTATCAGGTGCCTATGGGCCAAAAATTCTAAAATTCCTACCTATATGGATGCTATGTGGTGCTGCCAAAGCCCTGTACATTCAGGTCTCGGGTGTAGTTGAGCCTTCTGAAAAGGCCAGGATTATTGAAGTGATACAGAAAGCCTTTGTCATTTTCAGTCCTGAACAAAACACCATGACAAAGGACAGGCCAGTGATGGGAGACCCCTCATATTTCTTTGTCCATCCAGAGGCTGATACTTTGGTGCTTTATGCAGCAAACTTGATGAGCAGTCCCAAAGTATTTACTGCATTTCCAGCTGATAGACAAAATATATTGATGCTCTGGCCAAGACTTGTTAGCAAGAAGGTGAATGAATGTTGCAACCACTCAAGGGAGGTATCCAGTTTCTTTGTGGCAGGAGTTTGATAAGTCTACTGACCTTCTCCTAGCAGAGAGGCAAAAAGTCTTAGGAGAGATAGTTGCTGGTGTATTTGAAGTGTCCAGACATATTTTCACAGCTGTGAGTATCAGACATGCACATAGAAAATACCTAAAAAATATGTTGATTGTGGGCCTTTCTCCATGGCACCATTTTCATAACGAGAAACACATCTCTTGTCGAAGCATAACATAAGTTTGTGATATTTATTTCATGTATTACTAAAAATCACACAGAAAGCAATGCATTTTTGGCACACAAACGCTTACAGAATTTACCATTGATAACGGAGCAGAGGACATGAGAGAAACTGACTGATTCGAAGATAAGATGTTGCAGGAGAAGGTGGAAACATAAACCAGGGACTAGGACAGGACAGAATGACAGGAATGTCTTCTGTTGCCACATAAATGGATGCCTGTAACATGTAGTATAATCTGACAACCATTACAATCATAGGAACTCCTTATGTGCTTATCCCTCAGCCATTAGGCTAAGCATGGAAAAGTTGGAAGGAAACTCCCAGCCCTGCATTTAGGGTTTGGATTACTTTTGAAATCTAGGGAAAGTGTCAATCCTTAATATTTCCTTGGCTAACTTGAAGGTAGGTGTGGTCAGTAGAAAACTAGGCCAAATTGAGGAGGGGAACAAGGTAGGCTGAAACACCAAGAAATCCAACATTATGTTGAATGAGTTTGTCCATTCAGAGGCACTATGCAATATACTTTATCAGTAGCGTTAAAGAAAGCTGTTGATGCAGGTAAAAGATAAGTCATTTGGGTTCAGAAAGTCTATAGGAACCATGTTAGGGTTGACCCAATTTGTGTGGATTAACCATGGGTTTAAGACATCAAGTCTGAAAGTTTATGGTTGTGGGTACCTTGTGACTTGTCTAGACTCAACAGGCATTTAGTCTCTTATGGGCATCAATGATGGACGACAGCTCCCCTAGGCCTCAATGGAAAAGACAAACGGGCCTTGTACCTTAGTAATGTTGGCCTGGAAAGGTGAAAAGGGTCCTTTTCAGCCACCTCATGTTCCATTCAAGGTCTCTACTGTCAGTGAGATTATTTTGGCTGTTCCAAAGGGTTCTTTGAGTATTGGTTGCTACATGCACTTAATGTGCTCCTTGCATTATTTGCTAACATGACTTTACTAGTTTAAGAAAAATAATTTATAAAATAAATTGTACAGTGCTTTTGTAACAAACTTGTTTTATAAACTAGAAATCATGAAACCTTTTAAGTCATAAACGCTGTATGTATTTGCTTCCTAGATCCAATGGAGGAGGACATCCTGCAAGTTGTAAAGTACTGCACAGATTTGATAGAAGAAAAAGATTTGGAAAAATTGGATCTTGTTATAAAGTACATGAAAAGGTAACTTCATCAGTCTAACACCTTCAGCTTATGTAAACATTTGTGTACTCCAAACTGGGTGCATTGGTTGTATGAACCCTTCCAATTGAGTGTAAGAGTGTAAGTATTTAAGACAAATATACGGGTACTAATGTTGGCACAGTGGCTAAATGTGATGGTGAGAACCTTGAAGTTCCATACACTTATGCAACGTTGTTTTTTATATTAGGCACCCTTGATGTGCATCACTTTTGTGTGGGTGTGATATTGCATTTATAGGAAACCTTGCAGTCTCATGTGCTGATGGGCTTTTAAGCCAATAAGTAGCAGCATATTTATGAATTAAAAAACGGGCTTTGAGATTTCAGGTGAGACCCTTAGGTCTCCTCATCGATGCATCTTCTTATCCTCTTACAGGAAACCCTCTCCATTTAGACGATCAACCAGGTTACACCAGTCACATTTAGGAGTCCATCTACATGACTTAGAGTAGCAACGTAGCCTCTCAACCCTTTCATCCCACTACCTTTTATGAGTATACATCAATGTTAAGAGGTGTGCTTCGATATGGGCACAGTCATTGTGAAACCAAATCAGCAGCTGAATGCAAATGGACAATTTTACCAGTTGTCTGTAGTACCTCCACATGTACCTATTCCAGATTAAATGGCAACCCTAACATGTATTGTTCCATGAATTACCGTATATCCCTGCTGATGTTATGTGTGTATATGCTCTTGTGGGAAAACACATTAAATCTTAAATTAATTTTGAAAAACCAAATAACCTTCTTTGGTACTCTATTGAGTAGAAAGGTGATGCTTGTCTATCTTCTGTACATTCCTTTCATTACTTTGTGCGAGACTTTCATTTATAATGGATTCTTTCCCCCCACGGATTCCTCATCTTTGATATATATCTCCCAGCGCAGCTGCTGTTTGGGAATATTTCGGCCACCAGGGGACACAGCACGGCTACGCCTGACTCCCCTATATGCCCTGCACCGGCCAGTATATATATATATATATATATATGTGCTGCATCCCATTACCTTACTTCCTTTTTTCCATGCACTCTGCTCCCTTTCTGAAAATCGATTTTCTCAAATCTTGTGCTTCTCGTTCTTTTTAGAACAAGATTCAACGACATGCCGAATCCAGCAAAGTCCTCGGTATTCAAGCCCTGTGTCAACTGCGGATTTCAAATATTTGTTTCAGACCCACTCCCCATCTGCCTTTACTGTCTTAGTGTAAGCTACAACACGTAGGACCGCTTGTTGTGCCAATTGATGAACACAAAGGCACTACGAGAATGTGAGGCAAAGCTATTCTCCTTTCTCCACAAGGAGAGAGGTGACAAACTGACCTGTTTGATGTCGCCGGCCGCAGACATTGGCACTGAAGATCCGTCCCATGTCAGAAAGGACAAAATGAAGCACTGCAAAGGATCCAGATCTCCAGGCAGTTCTTCAAGGCATCATTCCTTTGTCTTTGAAGAAGAGGAACCACCACTCCTTGGAAGCTCCGGAGGACCAGGCTCAGCAGGTACCTTTTTCCAACCCAATCCTCTACTCCAGACGAATGGGAGGCCTTCAGGCAAAAGATGCTTGGCTTCTTCGCCAAAGCTACAATGCAGGTGGTTTCGGCCTCCGTGCCATGGAGTTGGGCTCAGTCAATGGATACCACCGTGCTCGGATGAGCTGACGGGGTCTCTGAAATTAGACGCAACACGATCCCATCTTAAGGTTGCACCGTTCCATCTTCGGACATCGGTCCTCTGACCTCGGAACCCCCTTACATGGCGCTGACCGATGACGTAGTAGTCATGAGGGAATTTGCCCCACTATCCATTGGAGGTCAGACTTTCCCAGGGAGTTTAATGCGTAACAGGGGGACATGCTCCCAGCCCCAGCAAGCCCCAAGCTGCTTTGCAACGCTTGATGGCCAAGCTGGTCGGCACCCTGGGGTTGACTGCCCATTCACGCCCTAAGTTGCAGTAGGAGCTGACACACTTTGGACTAGTGTCCAAAGAAAGAGAGCCTATTGCAATTCCATCAGGCAGTAGAGGGGCCAGTTCTTGAATTTGGACCAAACCCGCTTCAAATACTCCCTGTTAATCGGGAACTGGCTAAGAAACACAGGTCGACCCCGTCGAGCTCTATGTTCCTCTAAGCTCATGCATCACCGGAGAATTTGGTGGTACAGGCTGCTACAGCAAACCTAAAGACCACATCCTTTCCATCCTTGCCTCCTGAGAGGGAGAGCAAGAGACTGAAAACATGGCAAAGGAAGATTTTTGTCTCTTTCAGACTGGGCCTCTGTTGTCTAAAAGCCCCCTCTGCACTGGCCAAGTTCTTTTTTGGGCTCTGTTCCATCATTTCGGAGGTGACCGTGCACATCCCTGAGGGCGAGATGCGGTATGGATTTGAGACTCTGGTTAGGGATGACAAGGAAGACTCCTACCAGATCCTTCATTTAGATCTGGATACTGCAACCTGTGTGGCCAGAACCATGGCCGCAAACACTGTCTTACACACGTTTTCCTGGCTCTGGACCTCAGGTTTTGCATCAGACGTTCAAAGAAAACCTCTGGACATGCCTTTTGACAGCATGAACGTGTTTCGCACTAAGACCGATTAGTCCTTGCAGAAATTTCAGGTGTCAAAATTGAACCCAAAATCGCTGGGGCTAGCGGTCCAGCAGCTGTGGCCGGCAAGCCACACGAGCAGAGGCAGGGGCTATGCCCCTCCTCTTCCTGGCCCAGAGGGGGAGAGGTCAGGCACACTCGGACAGGTAATAGCAGCGTTGCCCCAACAGGGTTAGGGAAAGAGGTGCATCTGGAGATGGTGCAAAACCTTTATGAAGCGGACTTCCAACACAGTAACTCTGTGGGAGGCAGGATATCCCAGTTTGGCAAGGAATTGTTTCTTACTACTTCCAATGCTTGGGCCTTACAGGTCATTTACCAGGGACACTCTCTCTCCCCCTCTCTTTCTCTCAGCGCCCTCCAGACCACCATCCGGGCAGCAAGACCTTGCCTCTGGATCCACTCCTGTCATAGGAGGTCTGTCCGCTTCCAGGGAAAGGGGCCATAGACCCGGTCCCCTGCCTGGACTGAGGCAATGGTTTATATTCCACCTATTTTCAGGTGCCAAAGAAAGATAGAGGGCAGCATTCCATCCTGGATCGGAGGCTTCTGAACTTGTACTTATCCAAGGATAAGTTCAAGAGGGTCACTCTCACCCAGATTCTTCAGGCCCTGGACCTGCAGGATTGGCTGCTATCCCTGGATCTCCAGGATGCATACTTTGATGTGCCCATCCACAAGAAGCACAGGAAGTTCCTGAGATTCAAAGTGAGGAATGACCACTTCCAATTCAAGGGCCTACTATTTGGCATTTCTTTGGCACCCACGGTTTTCACCAAGCTGCTGGCAGTCGTAGGAGCTCACCTCAGAAGGGAAGGTATTCATATTTTTCCCTATCGTGACGACTGGCTTGTCTCAGCGCGCCCCACAGACCTGTTGTCAGCACACTTGTAGTAGATGTGCAGCCTATTGCACAGCTTGGGCTCCTCCTTCAACACTAGGAAATCACAAGTTTTGCTGTCGCAGTCCCTTGGATTCATCTGAGCGGTCTTGGTCACTCGTCCTGGCCTGGACTTCCTGCCAGAATTGAGTGGCGAACATCTCTAAGATGGTCCATGTCTTCCATGGTCCGCTCCCTGGTGTTCAAAGTCTACAGATTACCCTCCCCCTTTTCTTCCATCCCAACCCCACTTCAGCAGGTCGGTACCCCTCTACATTTTCAGGAAGTGCAGAACCTACTTGACATGAAGGCTCTGGAATGTGTCCCTCCTCTCAGAGATAGTTCAGGGCTTCTTTTCAAGGCTGTTTACTGTTCCCAAGAAGAACCAGGCAGGTCCAAAAACAATACTGGACCTGTCACTCCTCGAGTCCTACCTTATCCTAGAAAGGTTCAAGATGATCAAACCTGCTCACATCCATTCTGCTCTGGCACAAGGAGACTGGTTAGGCACAGTGGAGCGGAACGATGTTTATTTCCATGTCCCCATCTGGCCCCTAGACAGAAAGTTCCTCCACCTTCTCTGAAATGTGCACTTCCAGAACAGAGGTTTAACGTTGGGCCTAAATACAGCTCTGAGGGTGTTGACAAAGCTGTCAGTCAGTCATCGGGGCGTACCTTTTCCTAAAGGGAATTCAAATCTACCAATACCTCGACAATTGGCGACGTCGAACACCCTCAACCAAGGACTTGTTGGCTGCCCAACATAGCCTCTACTATAGGGACCGGTGGAGGAGGAAGGGGGGCACTTTGGGGTTTCGTATGTGGGAGAAAGGGGTGAAGTGGAGTGTAGGCGAGTTGTTGGCTGTGACGGGTATGGATTTGGTGTGTTGGCCGTTGTGGATGATGGGGTCTCCAAAGGTGTGCTTAGAATTGGTGAGTGTGGTGTCGAAGAAGCAGGGTTTGCGGGGTGAGATCAAGGCTTTGGGTCAGGCGTATGTGGCAGGGAAGGAAGGATGCAAGGTGTTCACGGATGTTTCGAAAGATCCTGTGTCTGGGAGAGTGGGTATGGCGTATTATTTGGAAAGCACTGGGGAGTTTAAAGTGGGGCGACTGATGAATGATGTGTCTATTTGTACGGCTGAGCTGGTGGCGATTGCATTGGCGATTGATAGGGTGTGCGAGTTGGGGTATGAGAAGGTGGTGGTGTTCTCGGATTCATTGAGTGGGTTGCAGGCGATTGTGGCAGGGGATGGTGATAGGAAGGATGTGATTTTGGATATCAGGAGGAAGATTGATCGTTGTGTGCGTGGGGGAATGGATTTGGAGTTGGCGTGGGTCCCCAGTCACAGTGGCATTTTGGGTAGTGAGTTGGTGGATCTGGCGGTGGGTGAGGGTATGAAGAGGGGGAGCGGTTGATGTGAGGTTGCCTTTGAGTGTGGATGAGGTGAAGGCTGTGATGGTGAGACCGGTCATGGTTGAGTGGCAGGAGAGATGGGTGAGTGGGGTGAAGGGCAGGTGGATGTTTGGTTTTCGTGGGAAAGTGTCAGTAAAGGTGGATGCAGGGAGTCTGGAATGGAGGAGGGGGGAGGAGGTGATGCTGAATCGGTTGAGGATAGGGCATGTGGGGCTGAATGACTGTCTGTTTCGAGTGGGGAAGCGTGAGTCGAGGGACTGTGCGGTGTGTGGGGTGCCTGTGTCATGACTTCAGTCGGGCGGCGTTTCTTTTCCCTATGGAGAAGCCATTAAATGCTCCACCACGTCTGACGGCCGTCTAGAGCACCGCTCTAGTGTTTTTCCAAGATGGCCGCCGGCGTTTTTTACGGCCGGCTCACTGTGGCGTTCCTCACGTTGCACCTTCACTGTGTTTCCCCGACTCGAAGGTAACGCTTGGTGTATCCCTCCTACGTGTGTTCTCTCCTGTGTTGCTTCCCGTGTTTTTGTCCTCCTTTTGTTTCTCTCGGGCTGTTCGCTTCGGTTCAGCTCGCTCTGGTCTCTCTCTCTCTCCGTTCCCTCTCCTCTCTGCCCTTCGGCTTGTCTCCCCTCGCCCATGCTTCTACATTCATTTAGCCTGAGCGCTAGATGTTCCATTCCTCCTGGAGTTATTTGTGAGCCATTCGGGCTACTTCAGGTGCACTTACCACAGCTGTTCTCCGATCCCTTCTATGGTACTGTTCTACGCTGAAGGATCGTTCGCCTGGACTTCTCATTGCCACTGACTCTTTCATCGGAACAATTGCTGCAGGGTTTTTTCTGCCCTTTTGGGCTTTTTCCCTGTTCAGGTGACGGCTCCCGGGAGTCCCCGCTGTTCGTGTTCTCTAGTTACCCGACAGTGTGGCATCCCAGGGAGCTCGCCCCTACTTACGGCAAAAGAAGGAAGCAAGGAAGACTGATAAAGCGCAGACCCAAAGACGTCCTGGAAGAAGGCCGGAACTACAGGAAAGTTCCACAGTCGATTCAGGTGAGGAGGAAGGAGGGGATAGTTCAACCAACCCTGATATTCATGACAGAGTGCAACGCCTAAGGACCCCCATGGCATCTCTCGAGCAGTACCAAGAACTGGTGGCAGCCATACAGGGACTTACCGTAGAAGTGCAATCCCTCCGGTCCGAAAATCAGTCTCTGCGACAACAGGTAGCAGCTCGTGAGGATGCCCGTGGAGATCTACCTCCCCTTCCTTTACCTTGCGGGAAATTCAACGGAGATCCAAAGACATTGAAGGCATTTCTGGACGCCTGTCAGTTATATTTCACCTTCCGCCCTCGTACTTATGAGACTACCAGGGCCAGGGTGGGTTTCCTAGTGTCTAATGTAATGGGAAGTGCCTTGGCATGGGCTTCACCGTTGGTGTTACATGCTGATCCAGCCACTGCTAATTACGATCTGTTTGTGCAACTCCTAAAGTCTCGCTTTGACCGACCCGAGGTACAGTATGCCTCTTATGAAGCAATCCTCGATATCAAACAGGGTACGCACGACGTACATACTTATTTTACCTCCTTCATGCAGCTTGCCACAAATGCCGGATGGCCTGATTCTGCTCAACAGACTTAGTTTCGTTGCGGCTTGCATGAAGAGATAAAAGATGAACTGGCACGTATTGCACGACATCAGACATTTCAGGAACTAGTGTCCCTCGCTCTCCAGATTGAGTATAGATTGAGAGAAAGAAGACAAGAAAGGAAACGTCCACGATCTTCTCCCTCAACCTTCTCCCCAAACCCTTCTAGGGAACATCCAACCTCATCCGTTGGGGAAGAACCGATGCAAATAGGCACCACCCGAGGACCTTTAACAGCCGAAGAGAAGAAGAGAAGAAGGGAGCTAGGCCTCTGCATGTATTGCGGTTCTAGCAAACATCTGCTCCGTAACTGCCCTGAGGTTCCTCCACGCCGCCAGGGAAACGATTCACCCCGAACCTAAACAGGGATAGGTCCGGGGGTGTTGGGATGAATCCCTGTGCCAACACTTTGACTCCTCTTCCCCGTGAAGACAATCGTCTTATGGTATTTCAGGTTATACTGTCCCGGGACTCCTCTACCTTCTGGGAAGCCTTAGCCATGTTGGATTGTGGGGCAGCAGGAAATTTCATCGATGTATCCTGGGCTCAAGAGAATGGTGTGCCCATCGTCCCAAAGAATCTACCCAATCCGGTGGAAGGGGTGGATGGCCAGCCTCTGTCTTCAGGACCTGTTACTCAAGAGACTCTGCCACTTCGGGTCAAATTGTTTCAACATCAGGAGGAAATGGCATTCGATCTCATTAAAGCAGCGCATTTCCCGGTGATCCTCGGGATCCCGTGGCTGCGTAAACATAACCCAAAGATCGATTGGTCAAACAATACTATCCAGTTTCAGTCGCATCTTTGTCTTAATGAATGTCTAAACAACAAATACCCCCTAGACTCCCTGCAGAAGAGTGAATCCGTGCAGACAGCTTCTCCCCATCAAGTACCAGAACACTATCAGGAGTATGCTGAGGTCTTCATGGACAAACAACCTCACTCCCTTCCTCCTCACAGAAGAGAAGACTGCACTATTGAGATCCTACCAGTTGCTTCTGTTCCTTTTGGAAGGATGTTTCCCTTATCTTTACCGGAGCGGAAGGCACTTAAGGAATACCTGGACTGCAATCTACAGAATGGGCTCATCCAGGAGTCCAAATCACCCGCTGGAGCATCGCTATTCTTCATCCCGAAGAAGGGATCATCGGAACTGCGTCCTTGAATCGACTACCGGGGCCTAAATCGCCTTACTGTTAAAGACCGTTACCCTATGCCGCTAATCAAAGAGATAATAGAAGCTGTCCAAGGTGCGACTGTCTTTACAAAATTGGATCTCAGGGGTGCGTACCACCTGCTCCGTATAAGACAGGGTGACGAATGGAAGACGGCATTTCGAACCCCACTAGGGCATTTCGAATATCGAGTTATGCCTTTCGGTTTGGTAAACGCCCCTGCCATATTCCAGCGCTTTATGGATAGATTGTTTGCCGACCTCCTATTCTCTTCAGTGGTGGTATACTTGGATGATATCCTCATTTACTCTTCCTCTCTTACTGAACATAGAAGACAGGTCCGACAAGTGCTGAAACGTCTACGGGAAAACAAGCTACTGGTAAAGCCTGAAAAGTGTGTCTTCGAGGCCTGTTCGGTGTCTTATTTGGGTTTTATCCTCTCCCATGAGGGCATTCGTATGGATCCCTGTAAGATACAAGCAATCACCCATTGGTCCGCTCCAAGAAACGTTAAGGAAGTACGTTTCCTCGGTCTGGCCAACTTCTATCGCCAATTTATTTCAGGCTTCTCCAATATGGTTCTTCCTATTACATCACTCTTAAAGAAGGGCGTTATCTTCACTTGGACACAAGAAGCGGATTTGGCTTTCCAAACCTTAAAGGAGGCATTCACCTCGGCTCCCGTATTGGTACAACCGGATCAACTTTTTCCCTTCATTGTAGAGACGGATGCCTCAGGAGGAGCCATAGGAGCTGCCCTCTTGCAAAAGGGCAAGGACGGTCTTGAACATCCTGTGGCTTATTATTCAAAGACTCTGTCATCCAGTGAAAGGAATTATTCTGTCATCGAGAGGGAATTAATGGCTATCAAATATGCCTGTGAAGAATGGCGTCATCTTCTTCAGGGAGCCATGCATAAGTTTACAGTTCGTACCGACCACAGTAACCTTCGTATACTCCAACAGATGGAATGTCGCAATGCTAGACATGCCCGTTGGGCATATTTTTTCTCTCAGTTTGACTTTGTGATTACCTATCTACCAGGCAAACAGAATATCTTAGCTGATGCCCTGTCACGCAATCTGGGGTCGGACTATGAGGCAGATTCTAGCCACGAATTATTGTTAGCGGGCAAAGAGGTACGGACTGTGGCAAATACTTTTTTACGCGAAGTCCAGTGCCAACAACACCGTGCACCGATGAAGACAGAAGCAGCCTCCAAATTGGAAGAGAGAAAGGGAATCCTTTTCAAGGGTCAAGCCTTGTACCTGCCAAACAAGAAACACCAAAGGCTGGCCCTTTCATGGTGTCATGATTCGCCCATGGCCGGTCATAAGGGCATTCGAGCCACCAAGGATTTGGTGTCCAGGCTGTTTTGGTGGCCAAGGTGGAACCAAGACGTACATTCTTATGTATCTACCTGTGCCATCTGTGCTTCCAATAAGTATCATTCAACCAAACCCCTAGGTCTTCTGCAACAGGAACCTGCTCCCAAACAACCATGGACCCACGTTTCTACAGACTTCATTGTGGACCTGCCAAATTCTGAAGGGAACACTGTCATCATGGTGACTGTGGATTCTCTAAGCAAATTGGCTCACTTCACTCCCTTGAAAGGATTACCTACAGCCCCTGAAACAGCCAAGACCTTTCTGAAAGATATAGTGTGGCTTCATGGCCTTCCTGAGACCGTAGTGTCCGATCGAGGTCCTCAATTCACTTCCCAGTTTTGGGGTGCCCTCTGTAAACAACTGGGGATTCAACGAGCCCTTTCATCTGGGTTCCATCCACAAAGCAACGGTCAGACGGAAAGGCTCAATCACACGCTGGAACAATATCTTCGATGTTTCTGTGGCAGAAAGCAAGAAGACTGGAACGTCTTTCTCCCTATGGCCGAGTTCACCTATAACAATACCAAACATTCAGCCACTAATATGTCTCCTTTTTTTTGCACATTTGGTTACCATCCGAAACATCTGCCGTTGGCAGACATCCAACCCTCAAAGTCACCCACTCTTGACCACCTCCTGAAGGAACTCAAAGACACCCATGCGCTAGCCAGTGAAACCTTGGACGCTAGCCGACATGTGTATAAATTATGGGCTGACAAGAAGAGGAAGGCTGCACCTTCTTGGTCGGAAGGTGATAAGGTTTGGTTAGCCACTAAATTTCTACCTCGCTGGACGCACATAGGGAAATTTGCACCAAGATATATTGGACCTTTCCAAATCAAGAAGAAGGTAAACCCTGTTGCATTTCGCCTTCAGCTACCCCCCTCCCTTAAACAGGTGCATCTCGTGTTCCATACCTCCCTTTTGAAGCCATACCTTCCGGATCCATACAAGAGACGATCCAAGAGGCATTCTGCTGATGTGCAGTCTGGACCAGCTGAATATGAGGTTTCACATCTGGTGGATTCCCGTTACCATCACGGTAGTCTGCAATATTTGGTTCACTGGAAGGGTTATCCCATCGAAGAAAGGACATGGGAGCCCGTGAGACACATTCACGCCCCTCGACTCATTAGAAAGTTTCACAGACTGTATCCGGGCAAGCCTGGGGGCCCCCCATGTAGAAGGGGGCATACTGTCATGACTTCAGTCGGGCGGCGTTTCTTTTCCCTATGGAGAAGCCATTAACTGCTCCACCACGTCTGACGGCCGTCTAGAGCACCGCTCTAGTGTTGTTGCAAGATGGCCGCCGGCGTTTCTTACGGCCGGCTCACTGTGGCGTTCCTCGCGTTGCACCTTCACTGTGTTTCCCCGACTCGAAGGTAACGCTTGGTGTATCCCTCCTACGTGTGTTCTCTCCTGTGTTGCTTCCCGTGTTTTCGTCCTCCTTTTGTTTCTCTCGGGCTGTTCGCTTCGGTACAGCTCGCTCTGGTCTCTCTCTCTCTCCGTTCCCTCTCCTCTCTGCCCTTCGGCTTGTCTCCCCTCGCCCATGCTTCTACATTCATTTAGCCTGAGCGCTAGATGTTCCATTCCTCCTGGAGTTATTTGTGAGCCATTCAGGCTACTTCAGGTGCACTTACCACAGCTGTTCTCCGATCCCTTCTATGGTACTGTTCTACGCTGAAGGATCGTTCGCCTGGACTTCTCATTGCCACTGACTCTTTCATCGGAACAATTGCTGCAGGGTTTTTTCTGCCCTTTTGGGCTTTTTCCCGGTTCAGGTGCCGGCTCCCGGGAGTCCCCGCTGTTCGTGTTCTCTAGTTACCCGACAGTGTGGCATCCCAGGGAGCTCGCCCCTACTTACGGCAAAAGAAGGAAGCAAGGAAGACTGATACAGCGCAGACCCAAAGACGTCCTGGAAGAAGGCCGGAACTACAGGAAAGGTCCACAGTCGATTCAGGTGAGGAGGAAGGAGGGGATAGTTCAACCAACCCTGATATTCATGACAGCCTGAGACTGTGGGACATTTTTTGCTTAGGTGTAAGACACATGTTGGAGAGAGAATTGATGAGGGTTCGGTTGACTGCGCTGGGTGTGGCTGAGCTGAGTGGGAGGGCTTTGCTGGGAGGTGACAGGGTGAGAGGCAGGAGGAGCAGCAGTGTGATGTTGGATTTTGTGAGGCACACGGGGCGGTGGGAGGAGTTGTGAGTTTATGTGAGCTAGGTATTGATTGGTGGGTCTGGTGCACATCATCCTTTAGGATGGGGAAGAGCCTGCGTGGGTCCGCCCACGCCTCTGATAATTGAGAAGAAGAAAAAAAATAGCCTTTTGATCCTTTTGTTCGATCTGGGTCTCTTAGTCAACCAAAAGAACTTGCAGCTTATTCCTAAACAGTCAATTAATTTAACTGTTTTCCACTGGTGTGCCATCAGGGATCTAGGGTTTCCTACAGCAGAAAAGGACACAATATATCTCGTAAATGGTCACTCGTTTCCTGAATCACAAACTCCTGTCATGATGGTGGTTTAAACACCTGCTTAGTTTTATGGCCTCCTGTCTGCTTACAGTACCCTTTGCTAGACGCAGGATTGCATTTAGGGGAACTTTGGATTCGTGCAGCAGACTCACAATCGGTCTGCATTCCCAATCCTGGAGCGTTTCACCTGGACTTGCATTGGTGATACAAGGAGGAGAATTGGTGTTGGGCATGCCATTTTTGAATTTTCCTCACAATATGATCATTGACAGATTTGTCCAGGATGACTTGGGGTTTCATCTACCATCCAGTTAACTGGGACCTGTTTTCGGATTCTTCAGCACCCCTCAAGGGCGAATTTCGTCGAGTTTACTTCTTGGAGGAGTCCAGAAGCTTCTTCAAGTCCTAAACTGCATTGACATGGCGGAGGAGAAGAAGGACTTGACACCTCTGTTCAAGATTTGCCCAGGCTGCGGCTTGCGGAACGTCTTTTCGGACAACGGGCACTCCCTGTGCCTCTACTGCCTGCATTCGGACCAGACGCACGTGTAGGATGACTATGCGTTTCGTCAGGAGATGGTGCCCGCATGATGAACGATCATCGCAGGCGACTCAACAAGTGGCTTCAGGCCAAGGCCTCTGCTCTGGGTGAGTCCCGGCAGCATGCCTCCCCTAGCCACAAGAAGAAAGCTGAGCAGTCTTCTAAGACCTTTGAGGGCGCTCCTCTCACGAGGGCCCAACATAAGCCGAAGCACCGCAAGTCCACTTCCACCGGGAGCGCCATTGCGATGGGCTCCCCGGCGGACAGGGCAAGTACAGTGTCTCCAGCACCTTCGACCACGAGCCAGCACTCAGGACCTTCGAAGAAGAGGAAGTCGGACCACCCGTGCAAGCTCTTGGAGAAGTCCCGGACAGGCCCTACAGAGAAAGCCATGGCAGAACGGGTCTCGGACCCTCCCCCTAAGGAGAAGGCCTGGGGCTCGACCAAGGTCTTGAAGGGCCAGATACACCCGGCGAAGGTCGAGCCTTCCATTGAAGGAGTGGTGGCGTCCCTTGTGAAGGCCGCAGAGGCGGATCGGCAGGGTATGGCCTGAAGACTAGAGTATCCCTGGCTGCCAGGAGCGAATCCTCTTTTCAGCCCATCGAAAAGACACCAAAGAAGATTTCCCCAAAACCTCTTCCCTTGTCGCAGAGAAGGGGTTGAGGGGGGGAGTCACGGTAGCCCTTCAGGGCATGGATATCTCCTCTGAGGAGGAGCTCACTAATCTCCAGACCACCTTGGAAGAACGGTACGTCGAGGTCAGATCCTATGCGAAGGATCCCGACGTGGGGGACGACAAAGGTGACGACCAGACAGATGAGAAACAGCAGGGTGTAGACCAGCCAACGCCTTCGCCCCCTCCACCACCGCAGCAGTCACCTCTTCATCCTCCTGCTGACATCTCAGTGAACATTCTCACGGCACTACACACCTTGTGGTGTGAGATCCTGACGAGGATGCCTGTTGCGCCGGCGGCCCCTCCTGCAGCACCTGGACCATCGGGGGAACCTCCGGCCAAGAAGAGAAGACTTCACCCTTCTCCTCCTTGCCACCCTTCGCCTCCCTCTCCATCCCCGAGGGATGATACGGACCCAGACACGGCGAGGACGGGCACGGACGACGGCGGTTTGGGGGACCTCTCATCTCTGCCACCCAGATCTTCACCGCCCGACGAGATGGGCTCGTTCCACGCCATGATCTCCAGGACCTCAGAGCTGTTCCCGGAGGAGAAGGAGGGTTTCCTATACCAGCGCCCCGGGGCAAAGAGGAAAACCATACTCTGTCCCTCTCTTGATTGACATTTGGGACGAGGGGCTGTCTCTCATGAAGAGCCCTTCCTCGGCTCCGGCGAATAGGGACTGGTATGAGAAGAAATACAGGGTGCCGTACTCTGCAACCAAGTGCTTGTGGTCCCAACAATCCCCAGATTCTGTGGTCACGGCGGCGGCCAAAAAGAAATCTTCGAGCGCCTCATCTTCGGCAACCACCTCCCCCCCAGACATTGAGGGGAAGAAACTGGATGCCATGGAGCGAAGCGTTATCACATCGGCATCAACGACCATCAAAGCCACCAACGCCCTCGCCATTGTGGCGCGTTACGATAGAGAGCTGTGGTTCAAGATCGCTCCCCTCCTGGACTTCCTTCCCGACCACAAGAGTGTGGAAGCATTGGAGATCCTACAGGAAGGTGAGGTGGCTTCGGACCACGCCATGACAGTGGCCACAGACATCGCTGACACGGGATTCTGCCAAGTGGGCAGCATCGTTTGCTTTCGTCGGCGTGGCTGGCTGAGGGCCACACATTTTTGACAGGATGTTCAGTCGAAGGTGTTGGACATGGCTTTCGATGGGGACAATTTGTTTGGGAAGACCGTGGACGAGTCCCTCCAGGCCATCAAGGCGGACACTGACACGCTTCAACGACGGCTGTCCTTTCGGTCCTCCGGCGGAAAATCCCAAAGTTCCACCAAAGGATTCGGGGGAGGCACTTAAGCATACCGTCAGCCGCCGCCCTCGCCGGTCCAGGAGGCCAACCGGGGTCGTGCCAAGTCTGGGGGAGGACGACGTCATCGTCGCCAAGGTCCCCAAGGCAGCTCTTTGACGTCAAAACAAGAATGAACCGGCCGTGGTGTCGGGCCTCCACCTGAGCACCCCGGTGAGAGGCCGGCTGGCGAACTTAGTCAGCGTGTGGGAGACCATCTCCACCAACCGTTGGGTGCTGAACGCTCTTGCCCACGGCCACAACCTGGAGTTCCAATGGAAGTGTCCCCGTACACCACAAGTGGTTCGTCAGGAAAACCATGTCCCTCAGCTTCTGCTGGAGGTGCGGGCCATGCTAAAAAAGGATGTGATAGAGCTTATCCCAAGGAGGCTCCGGGGATCCAGAGGATACTCTTGTTACTTCCTTGCCAGAAAGAAGACCGGCGGGGGGTGCTGTTGAGCAGCCAAACATGATGGCCGCTTAGCGTGGGAGCTCCGTCTCCGCACACCTCAATCCTCGCCATATCAGCACGAATCCGTTCTGCCTGCTGCAGCCGCGACAACGATTTGTCTAGTGGCGCTGTCCGCTACACTCTCCTGCAATTTCGAGCCGAATCGGGGCCCGGGACCCGTACTTGCGCCATCCGAGGCCTCCCGGATCCACCGCGGCCCAGCCGCCGCCGGGAGGGACTGCGGCTCCGTGGGCCCCCGCGCTGCTGACCGCGGATCCTGCACCCCGAGGGCTTCCCTGCACCTGCATCTACATTGTCGGGAGGAGCTGTGGCTCCCGCTCCTCCCGCGCTACGGCCTGCTACCGCCGGCGACGCTTCCTCGCGGGGGCGCCTGGCCTGGCTACGGCCCCGAGAGTTCCCGACTGCCGCGGGCTTGCGGCGCCTGGTGAGCCCCTCGCGCCGGACTAAACGGCGACCCGCTACCTCCGCGGGAGGAGGACGGACCGCTCGCCCGCTCCTGGGCGGGGAGGACCCGCTGGTTGTGGAGCCGAGTGCCGGCCCCCACGAGGGACGCTCGACACATCCTGAGGACGCTGCTGCTGGGACCCCCCGCCTCTCCAGCCTGCCACAGAGATGCCCCGACGAGCTGCTGCCGCTGTGGGCCTACATCGATCACAGCTTTCCCGGAGGCCGCAAGGTGGGTGCTGGGGGGCTGTGACACGTCCTCCCTGCTGCCTGCCTGGGTGGGTCCCGGACTCTTCTGGCCATAGCTAACCCCGCTTGGGTGTCTCCCTCGCCTGCTGCTGGGCTCGGCCCCCACCTGCCTTCTCCACTTTGCGCTCTGGGCCCGGCCTGGCGTGTGGCACCCGGCGCCTGCATAAGATACGCGGGGCCCCGGGGCTCCCTGGACGGGCGGGGCCTCTGCCCCCGGCCCGGGACCACGCATACTCCCTGCCGACCTACACCACCTCGGCGGCCGCACCGTGACCCGCCTCTCCACCCTGCGGGCGCACTATTAGCTCCCCTGTGCCTACAATACTAGGGATTAGCGGCTGCAATCCTGCCTCCGTCTCATCCGCCGACTCCTCGGCCGCTGCCCGTCTCTGACTCTGCCAGATTCGCTGGAGACCCCCCACCACAACAATGTCCAACAGGGCGCGGGGCGCCAACAAAGCAGGTGCTATGGACAAATTTGCCAAGCCGGCCCATCGGACGGACCCGGCGTCCTCCTCTGCGACACAAGAATACGGCGAGACATTGCCGGACCCCCCGCAACCAGATCTCACTACCATGATGGAGTCCATGGCCAAAAACTTTGCATCCTTCCATGAAAAGCTGGACGATATCAATGCTAATGTCGCCTCCCTACGCGCTCAAATCGACCAGCATGGGTCCAGGCTCATGGAGACGGAGCAGCGGATAGGGACCAACGAAGATCACATTCATACCCTCCAGACCCCGTCACAGTGCTCGTCCGCGACATGAAACAGGTCAAGGCCAAGAACGATGACCTTGAATCGAGATCACGTCGGAATAACATTCGAATAGTGGGGGTTCCCGAATCCGCACTCAAGGGCCGCATGGAGACCGCTGTTGAGCAGCTCATCAAAGATCTCCTGGGCAATCCTGAGCTCTCCCCGTTCTTCACGGTTGAAAGAGCGCACCGCTCCCTGGCACCCCGCCCTAAGCCTGGAGACTTCCCCAGGCCTATCATCGCAAAGCTACTCAGCTACAAAGATAGGGACCACATTCTCCGCCTGGCCAGAGAGAGGGGTGAATTGAGGCTGGAATCCCAAATCATCAGAATTTTCCCTGACTTTTCGGTGGGGGTCCAGATGGAGCGACGCTGGTTTAGCGGGGTTAAGAAGATTCTGAGAGATAGGAAAATTGAGTACTCTATGCTTTTCCCTGCTCGCCTGAAATTTATCCACCACAACAAAAGCTATTTCTTTACGGTCCAGGACGAGGCCGTCAAGTTCATTGAAGCACAGGTCCCCCTGCTGAATCCGCCGGAGGAACAGATGGACGACGACTGACATCGTAATTTCTAGGCTCCTCTGCTGACCTTGGGTGGACGATGAGGCCGTGACACTGCTCTCCTGGCGCAAGGCGGCCCCCCCCCCTGTCATCCCACCTGCTGGCCGCTCAAGGCCCCTGGCAACTTTGCAAGTATTTCCAACCCTGGGGGTGCCGCCTCCCTGTGCTTCACGATCCTAGGGCCAAACCCAGGTCACTACCCCAGAGACAGGGCCGCACCGCTGTCCACGGATCTGCAGTAGACTCAACTTCGTCCTTGCTATACTGAAAACTGCGGTTATCCGTTACCTGTAACCTCCACTTTAATAGTCTAACAATGCTGGAAAAAATGTGTATGTTGACATTCACTCAAAGTTCTATTATTGGTGTGCTAGACGGCAGCAGCAGCCCCCACTGCAGCTGCAATGCCGCTGATGGCGGTAAGGTTGTGTTCGAGCCCCTGTTGGTTTACCTGTCAGGCGTGGCCGAGTTGGGGATGGCACGCAGTTTCGCTTCAGGGTGGTTGCCTATACACTGCTAGGTATTACTGGGCAGTGAGGGTGGGGCGTGGGAAAGTTGGGGGTTGTTGTTCGCAAAAATGCGGGTTGGTCTTGACCAGTGCGACAGGGTGGCAGGCTTGCTGCACCACAGTGCTCCATTTTAAGCTCAAAGTGAGAATCCACGCCTGGGATGTCCCTTAACTCATTATTATGGCCATTAGGATATTGACGTGGAATGTACGGGGGCTGACCAACTTCACCAAATCTCGTAGAATCACTGCTTATGCACAGAGGCATGGGGTCAAGGTTCTCCTGTTGCAGGAGACTCATGCTAAGAAACTCTTGGCTTCAAACCTCGCACAGTCCTGGGGCCCCAACAGGTACTATACTCAGTACTCCACTCAGTCCAGGGGGGTCCTCACTCTCATCCACAAATCAATCAGATTCGCACTTCACACATCCCACATTGATCCCGAGGGCAGATTTGTGATCCTACACTGCACATTAGCCGGCGAAGAATGCCTGCTTGTGAACTCGTACGCTCCCAACTTTGATTCTCCCGACTTCATGGATACGGTGTCCGGCATTCTCATGAAATATGTTGACGTCCCCATTGTGTGGGGGGGGCGACATGAATCTCATTCTCGACACAGCCCTAGACAGGACAACTACGGCCAGGAGACCTGTAGCCCGAGCGGCCAAGCGGCTGCTAACCCACATGAGCTCCTTGAAACTACATGATGTTTGGAGAACACTCCACCCCCAGGAGAGGGACTACACTTTTTACTCCACGGCACATGACAGTTCCTCAAGAATAGACCTATTCCTCCTGTCGGGTAGTCGGATGGGCAGGGTGTCTGAAGTCAAGATTCTAGCGCGCACACACTCCGAACCACTCGCCCGTGCTACTCCAGATCCAGCTGGGTTTCGTCTCGGGGGCTCGCCCCGCTTGGCGTTTTAAATCCGACGCCCTATCAGATATCGTTTTTAGGGCAGAGATACTGGCTGACATAAACCTGTTCCTCGAAACCAACAAGGTCTCCGACACGTCCGTAGGGACCCGCTGAGAGGCTTTCAAAGTCTACATCAGAGGAATGTGCATTGCTAGAGAAGCAGGGGTCCTCAAATCCATAAAACAGGCCTTAAGCTGTTCCGAATCCAAACTCAAAACTTTGGAACAGGAGTATGCCTCTAGGCCGGTACCGGCCACCCTAGCGAAAATTAGGACGGAACTGGAACTATTTGAGGCACATGCCCTTAGCAAAGTGAGATACCATACCCGCCCTGCAGCCGCCCGTAGATATGGCGAGGGGGACAGGCCAGGTAGAACCCTGGCTAGGCTGGTCCGGGCTGAGGGAGGTGGGACTCGTATAGATAGCATTATCGATAATAATGGATCGAGACAATGGGCAGACCACGCTATCCTTGACACTTTTGCCAACTTTTATGCCACCCTGTACGGCCCCCAGCCAGAGCACACGACCCGCGACCTTGACGACCTGCTGGAATC
Source organism: Ambystoma mexicanum (assembly GCF_040938575.1). Classification (NCBI taxonomy): domain Eukaryota; kingdom Metazoa; phylum Chordata; class Amphibia; order Caudata; family Ambystomatidae; genus Ambystoma; species Ambystoma mexicanum. Next base: position 648,191,859 of record NC_090939.1, on the reverse strand, counting down.
CATCCCTATGACCATGATCTCCCAGGACACCAGGGAACTCCTAGACGCCCCGTTCTCACTAGAAGAGATAGTCCGGGTGATCTCGGATCTCCCTAAGGGCAAAGCCCCTGGCCCCGACGGACTCACATCTGAGTTTTACCAAGAGCATGTGGCCATACTAGCGCCGACACTACATGAGGTCTGGACCGAATCACTCCGCTCACAATCCCCCCCCCCCCTCCCTAAGAGAAGCATTAATCACAGTCCTCCCCAAACCAGGGAAGCCTCCAGACGAATGTGGCTCCTACAGACCCCTATCCCTCATCAACACTGATATGAAGATCTTTGCCAAAGTAATTGCCAACAGATTCCTCCCACTCATGCCCCACTTAGTCCACGTCGACCAGAGTGGATTTGTCCCTGGCCGCTCTACGGCACTTAACATCCGGCGCCTATTCAACGTACTGTCGAGAATTGACCCAGACGCGGACGCAGTGGCAGTCACACTGGACGCCCAAAAGGCGTTCGACATGGTCTCGTGGCAATACTTATGGGCCGTCTTGGTGAAAATGGGAATCGGGCCGAACATGATCGCCTACATAAAGCTGTTGTACACGGGACCGTCGGCAAGGGTGCTAGTTAACTCCGTCCCCTCTTCCCCCTTCTAGTTGCATAGGGGTACCCGACAAGGCTGCCCATTCTCCCCCATCCTCTTTGCACTTGCCATCGAACCCATGGCCGATCATGTCAGAAATCGTCATACTCATAAGGGCGTCCGCTTGCAGGGCACACCGGAAATCATCTCGCTGTACGCGGATGATGATCTCCTCTACGTCAGACAACCCTCCATACACTTGGACCCTATCATTCGAGACATAACAAAAATAGGCACCTATTCGGGCTTCACCATTAACTACTCAAAATCCGAAATCTTCCCCCTTACTAAAACAACTCAGCAACCGTCCTGCGAGTTCCCCCTACGCTGGTCCCCGTCTGGGATTAAGTATCTCGGAGTTCAGGTGTCAAGGGCTGGGGTCTCCCTGCTGGCAGATAATTATGAAGCAACGGCGCTGCTCATTGAAACCAAGATGCTCAGGTGGCGCAATCTCCCTCTATCCCTCGCTGGTAGACTCTCCCTAATAAAGATGATCGCGGTACCCAAGCTACTCTATATATTTGCAAATGTGCCAGTGTGGCCAGGCAAGCAGTATTTCAAGAGACTCCACGCGTCGTTCGCCCAATTCCTCTGGCACTCTGGGGCGGTCCGTAAGAAGTGGCAACATATGACCCTCCCATATGAGAAGGGAGGCTTTACTGCCCCCGATCTAACCCTCTACTGGAACGCTGCGCAGGCCCAACACGCTACCCATTGGTACACACACCCCGACCCCACATGTTAAATTGGAAAAAATGGCGGGTGACGGCACCCACAGCATGACCCTGCTATTACACCATGGTTACCACGCGGATGTCCCATGGGACCCGGTAGCATCCACGATTAGGGCATGGAACAATATCCTTTCCCCCAGTCCAGTACAGCGCCCATACTATAAGTGGCTCCCCTTATGGCAGTTTCCTGGCCTCACCCCCACGCATGACCAACACCTCTCCCAGCGCTGGGGGAGCCTGGGGTACCGAGCCCTGACTGACCTGTACCCTGAAGGCTCATTCATTACCCCCCTAACACTACGCCCCGGGCACTCCGGCTCCGCGCTCGACCTGTTACAGTACTACAGATTGAGAGCAGCGGTGCGGACAATGTGGCCCTCCTTCCCAGAGGAGCCTGCTGACTCACCTGAACTCCTGTACATAGCGAACTCCACAGGCTGTAGGGGCATAATATCCTCCCTGTATAAAATGCAGATGGGAAAAATAGAGAATACCTCCCCGGCACCACGGGAGACGTGGGCCAGAGAACTCGGAACGGAGATCACTAATGAAATGTGGGGCAAGATGTGTGCACACACGCGAAAGGTATCACTCAGTGCCAGGTTCCGCTGTATCCAATACAAGTTACTCAATAGACTCTACTACACTCCGTACAGAGTGGCAAAATTTACGCTTAGTTCGACACATAAATGCCCGAAATGCGAATCAAACGAAGCAGACCATGCCCATATGTTTTGGTCCTGTGCTGCGCTGCGCAGGTTCTGGGGGGAGGTGACACAGGCGCTCACCGAGATAATAGACGCCCCGGTAGAGATGGACCCATTGGCCTTGCTATTTGGCATTTGGACGGGAGAAAATGTGAGGAAATTGTCAAAATTCTTGAATGTCAGTGCTATGGTTGCCAAAAGATGCATATTACAATGCTGGAAGCGCCGCACCCCCATCCCACCCTCAACATGTGGCTAAAGGCCCTCACATGGGTACAAACATGTGAGGAGGAGTACATCGGCACCTTGCCCGCTCCATCCCGCCCTGCAAATGTATGGACTGAACTCTGTAGTTACCTAAACAGCAAGGATGGGGCCGAATGGACATCTGCCCCTTCCCCGGCACCACTGGACTCCTCTTGACACACGCCGCATGATTACGACTCTGCGGTTCCACTATGTGTTTTTCCCTCTACAATGTGAAACGGACATTATTGGTGAAGCAATGTATGTTGATGCTGTAATATTGTTTTCCTTTTGTTCTCACTTACATGATAAATGTGCTGTACCTGTCTTGACCACCTGCCAATAAACAGAAGTTAAAAAAAAAAAAAAGAAAGAAGACCGGCGGTTGGAGGCACATCCTAGAACTCTGCCGCCTGAACAAGTACATCAAGTCCCAAAAGTTTTGGATGGTGACTCTTCAGCACGTACTAGGACAGCTGGAAGAAGGGGAATTTCTGGCGTTGCTGGACTTGGAAGATGCATATTTCCACATCCCCATACACAAAGGGCACTGCAAGTTCCTGCGCTTCGTGGTGCAAGGGCAACTCAAGACCCTCCCCTTTGGATTGAAGTCGGCGCCAAGAGTTTTCACCAAGTGCCTGGCGCCGGGGGCGGCTCAACTGCATCTACAAGGGATCCACGTTTACCCTTACCTAGACGACTGGCATATCCGGGCGAGCTCGAAGGACATCGCCGTCAAACACATGGCGAGGACCGTCCAACTCCTGCCGGATCTGGGGTTCTCGGTGAACTATGCAAAGTCTTGCTTGATTCCATCGCAGGACGTGTTGTTTCTGGGATCCCGACTCAACACAGTGTTGTGTCTGGCGTCTCTGTCGGAGGAGAGGATAAAGGCCATCTTGGGCAAGGTACAACGGCTGTTGGCCCTGAAGCTCGTGAGGGTGAGGTCCGTCAAGTCCCTGCTCGGCATGATGTCGTCATGCATATACCTAATTCGGCTGTGCAGATTATGGATGCACCCACTGCAGGAGTTCCTCGACGGCCATTGGTTTCAAGTGTTGGGAAGCTTCGAGGACAAGATCACACTCGTCGACAGTTTCCATTGAGCGATACAGTGGTGGGGAGTGCGTGCACATCTGTTCGCAGGTGCAGATTTCCAGACCCCGTTTCACCAGGAGACGGTCACGACAGACGCCTCCCTGGAAGGGTGGGGAGCGCACACCGGAAGTCTCCACGCAAGAGGCCTGTGGCTACCGAAGGAGAAGGCATTGCACATCAACATGTTGGAGCTGAGGGCAGTGTTTTGGGCTCTCAAGTCCTTCCTTCCGTTCCTCAAGGGGAAGGTGGTTCGGGTCTTCACGGACAACACCACCACGATGTTCTACATCAGGAAGCAGAGGGTCACCAGATCCCCGGCGCTCTCCAAAGAGGCGCAGGACCTTTGGCACTGGGCCGTTGCCCAGGGAATGTTCCTCATCCCGTTTCACCTGGCAGGAGTGAAGAACACCATCGCCGACTCGCTCAGCAGGGAGCTGCGCTCTTGCCAAGAGTGGGAACTTCGGCAGGACCAATTGGATCACCTGTTCTGCAGATGGACCAATCGCCAGATCGATCTGTTTGCGACGGTGACAAACACCAAGTGCCGGAGGTTCACCAGCAGGTTTCCCCAGCCAGGGAGCATGGGGGACGCATTTTCTTTCCCCTGGGACGACCTTTTTCTGTATGCGTTTCCCCCATTGCCGTTGCTTATTCGACTAGTCAATCAACTCAGATGGTCCCGGTGCAGGATGATATTCATTGCACCGGCGTGGCCGAGGCAGATATGGTACCTGGACCTTATGGACATGTCGGCGTCCCCTCCAGTCAAGCTTCCTGTGGTTGCAGATCTTTTTGCCAGAGAAGGTGCGATTCTGCACCATGACTCAGGGTCACTGAACTTGCAGGCCTGGCTCCTGCGGCACTAGAGTTCGGTGGATACGATCTTCCGCGGACTGCATGGAGGTGCTTGCCTAGGCCAGGGCGTCGTCTACACCAAAATGCTACAGACATAAGTGGAAGAGGTTTGCCGTTTGGTGCCGTGCACAGAAGATCGACCCTCTAAGAGTCACGGCTCTGCAAGTACTGCCGTATTTGCTGCCGCTGGCCAAAGCAGGGCTGACCCATGCCTCCATCAAAGTTCATCTGGTTGGTAGCTATCTCCCGCTACACCATAGCTCTGGGACGGTTGTCATTGTGGTCACACCATCTGGTTAAGGAGTTCATCAAGGGACTATTCCGTTCGTTCCCACCAGTGGAGGCTCTGGCCCTGCCATGGGAACTCAATGTGGTGCTGACTAGGCTCATGGGCCCGCCATTCGAACCTATGCATTCAGCTCCGTTGAGGTTTTTGTCGTGGAAGACAGCGTTTCTTGTGGCCATCACATCTGCACGACGAGTGGTAGAGATTCAGGCCCTGTCCTATAAGCCATCTTACTTGACTTTTCTCAACACGAGGGTGGTGCTGCGGACACACCCCTCATTCATGCTCAAGGTGCCGTCATGCTTTCATCTAAACAAGCAATTGTTACCTGTGTTTTTTCCGACGCCTTTGTCGCCGGCTGAAAGGACTTTGCACTCGCTGGATGTGGCTAGAGCGCTGAAGTTCTATGCGGACCGCATGAAGAGTTTCCAGAAGACGTTGCAACTTTTTGTGAACTTTGGGCCTATGAACCCTGGGAAGGCCCTCTCCAAGGCTTCCATTTCCAGGTTGCTCTCCGGCTGCATCACCCATTGTCACCGGTTGGCAAACCGACCATTGCCTGGCCGTCCGAGAGCCCATTCAACCAGAGCGATCACTGCAACTACGGCGTTCCTGTCTTGTGTGCCCCTGTTGGACATCTGCAGGGCTGCTACGTGGAGGTCAATACAAACCTTCACAAAGTTCTACTGCGTCGACAGGGATTGCAGGGAGGAGTCCAGAGACGGCCAGGCAGTGCTGCGCAACCTGTTCTCTTGAAGGTGAGCCTGGTGAGGAGGTAAGAGATGCTTAATGTTGAGATGCTTAATGTTGAGCCTTTGCACCTCCCGTGGTTGTGCATGTTTGTACCGCTATGTATTCTTTATTCATGAGCATGTGAATCCATGCCAGACCCCATGCTGGAGAAGGAACAAGTTATTTACCTGTAACTGTTGTTCTCCAGCATGGATCTGGCATGGATACACATGCGAACCCTCCTGCCTGCCCCTCTACGGCTCTTCTCTTGGTCCTTCTACCACTTTACGTGCTACCAAATCTTTAGATGGCTGCCAGAGGAGGGGCTTAGGTAGAGGGCAGTCATTGGCTGGGGCAGTATGACCCTTAGACCAGTGTTTGATTGTTAGGAGAAAGACAGTTCAATAATGAAACTGAAACTGATTTTTTCTTTGCTGAGGATTGCCAGCCTGACGACGATGAATATTCATGAGCATGCGAATCCATGCCAGACCCATGCTGGGGAACAACAGTTACTGGTAAGTAACTTGTTCCTTCTCTAAGTAGAGAATGTGGTTCTGTCCTCCAATTAAAACTCCGGATCTGTTGTGGAACATAAACTTGGTATTATCAGCATAAGTCGTTCAAGCATTTGACCTCGTCAGACACCAATTTGGTCACTTGGAATACAGCGTTCCTGGTGGCAGTGAAGTTAGCCAAACATATAAGCACAATTCAGACCCTATTGCTTCCATGTATTTTATGATAGTTCACAAAGACGAGCTGAACATGTGCACTCATCCAAGGTTCTTGTCTAAGGTTGTCTCCTCCTTCCACATCAATCAGGAGATTTCGCTCCCAGTGTTTTTTCCAAATGCTCAATCCAAGGCAGAAAAGGTCTTGCATTGTCTGGATGTTCAGCGGTTTGAATTGTTAGCATGACAGAACAAAGTTATTGAGGAAGGATGATAATCTGTTTCTCACATTTAGAGCCTCTCAGCTGAGCAGCAAAGTGTCATTAGCACAGTGGATCGACACATGCATGCATTTCAGAATCCTACACTTTGCAATGCAAGACTGCTCCAAAAGTCATCAAAGTGTAGCCTAGCCAGTAAGCGCTAAGGCCCCCAAGGTAGCATTAGAAAGGCATGTGCCGTAGGAGGCAATAGCAGCCATATGGTTCTCTCGGTCTGCTTTTTGCAAACACTACTGCAGAGACACTGGTTGTAGATCAGATGCTAGCTTTGGCTAAGCTGTCCTGCAGAGCTATTTACTTAATTGGTTGCTTCCATCCCCAAGGAGTGTGATGCTTCAGACTCTTCCAAAAGTATGGAGGAAACGGGACAGAACATAGGAGTGAGAAAAAAAATTACATGCCCTAGTGATTGTTCTCCTCGCCCATAGCCTGCTTATCTCTATGCACCCTTCCTCCATCCACGTAGAATTAAAAAGGTGTAGACAGCCAGTCTAATGCACGGAAATAGGGGCTGGTGGGTGTCACCAATGAGCAGAGTCAATATGTGCCTTGACCATGCCCTGCGTTTGTGCTTGCTCAGACCCCAAATTTATATTTGAAAATATGCTGTTATGCAAATATGCCGGACCCTTCCTGATGTGATGGACACCTATATGTATCGAGGAAGCATGACATTTGGCCAGGCATAAAGTGGTCACTACTGTTAGCAACTTTTCCTTTAATTTATGCTGCTTCAAAAAACAAATACACTTCAGCTCAGCCTTAAAATTATTTTCTCAAAGCTCTTAATTTGTGTTGCCACTGGAGAGGACAAATAAATGCGCAATTAAATAGGAAATAAGAGGTGGTTGTCTGTTGTTTCAATTTTTTTTTAGAAAGATTGACGCTTTTTCAGGAATGTGGATGAGTCTACCACAAAATATTCTACCTGTTGGGTAAGATTTTCATATCAATGATAAATCTTCCTGACCTGTATTAACCCCAGAATGTGTTGCTTTAACTAGGTAACTATTTTACCTTCTCCTTAGGCGAAGGGGAATCTTTTTCCCCTCTCACCTAGTCGTGTACTCTTTTTATGGGTGACCTTTTTATGTCTCTCCATAGTGTATGGTTGAAGTTATAGTTACCTACAACTGTTTGGCTTAGGCTGGGTTGCCCCTATGGGCTCCCTTGTTAATTTCTCTTTCATGTACTTGGGTGAACTACAGTTCCCAAGTAGTAAAGAGGGATTTTCATCCCCCTTTACATTTTATATACTGAGCAAGCACACCCCACCTTATGTGAAATGTTGGGGGATACAATGTATCCCCTTTCTTACTTACCTGGTAACATTTTGTTACAATTGCAAGTTTCCTTGAATGGCTGGTGACAGTGCAACAAATTTTATGACTTTTTAGTCTCCGTTACTCGCAGGATGTTAATTCAGTTTCATTTGCTGAAATGGTGGGCTCCTTCTTTTTATGTATATGTATGTGTTACACAGCACCCTCAGTGCAGTAACACAGGGGTGTGATAGTGACCACCAAACATAGACTCCATACCTTGGGACTGACTACTGTCTCCCATGGCATGTAAAGTCACCATTGACTTTACTAGTCCAAAATTGTGAACAGAACCAGTACAAACCATCATATTGTGGAAGAACTGGAAGGGGTTAATTTGATTGCCCCTGGGTCTGTTTTCAAGGGGGCACTGTCCAGTCCCCCCTTGTCAAGTTTCTGGCTGGTGGCAGTGGTTACCACGCAAAATATTCCACCGGAATATTTCCTATGGGATTTTCCAATTGATTTTAAACGCACCACTTTTTGGTGCAATGTTAAAGATACTGCTGGTTTATTTAATATTAAGTCAACGGTTGGGTCTTTTCGCCAGAACTCTTTTCTAAAATGGCGTTCGTGTCCGTCTCTGTAACTCCAACCAAGGTCGGGCCCTTTGTTCCACTTTTTTGCAGGCTTCTCCACAGAAGCCCTCCAAATGGTGCCACTCTGTCTGGGTTCCACAGGATGTGTGGGGAGGGTAATTGGCACCCTGGACTGCGTTGCCTTAGCAACCCAAGTCGCACTCTATTCTGATTGGCCTAGTGGTGAGCCGCCCGGCTCACTACTTAGCATGTTTGAGTGACAGCTAGGCTGTTGAATTGGGGGGTTTTCTGCATAAAAGCAGGGCTTTTGGGACTGGAACTTCAGAAGTCGCCACAGGACCCAAGAATCCGAAGAGGGAAGAAGCTGAGCCATCTGCAACGACGACACCATCGGTGGAGCCCTGCTGCAACAAACTCACCACTTTCCCAACGACAAGAGAAGATCTTCTGCTGGACGAGTCTTCTTCCTTTGAGCTGGTGGGATCAACCAGTTCGCCCCTTTTGCCTTCCAAAGACGTCTCTTGGTCGAATCGCCTGTGCCAAGCACCCCGGCGGCCGGATAGCCAAGCTTCACCACTTTGACCGCAAATAAAAGGAACGCACCTTTTGAACCGATGAACTCCATGGCTGGTTTCATCCCTGTGCAGTGCATCGACTCCAAGTTTCCTCCTCGACGAGATCTTCTCTTCCCCTGGTCGAAACAACGAACTGCAACCACTGCCAGGAACAACTGCCACCGCTGGAGCTTCCTCTCTCTTTAGGGTACTGTGTTCTGCCTGGCCTCCCTTTCCACGGATTGCTAAAGGTGACCCTTAAATCCTTGGCTTTCCAACTGGGTTGGCCCCAGACCTCTAACTTTACTTCTTGAATCACCCCAACCTGTTTTGAACATTCTGCAAAGACATTTAGTGCATTTTAAACTGTGTGATCTTGGGCACATTTCGCTTTGCTCCATTTAAAGTGGGCCTGGCCTATGAACTTTGGCTCTACAGTGTATACTGCCTTACTCCCTTGCTTTGACCTTCGAAAAGTGTTGGGAACTGTTTTATTTCTATGCCCCGCCTTTTTCTCTCCCTTTAACTTAACTATTGGAGTGCCATCTAGGTTACGCACTCACATCTATTTTAACGAATAGTGGTGTTTTAACTCTGACTTGTCTAATGGTTATCAAGGGAGGTGTTGATACTTTACCTGACTGTGTTTTAACTTGCTTTTGATTTAGAGTGATAGTGTATTTCCTAAAGTGTGTTTTAAATAAATAATTAAATACTTTTGATACAAAGCTCTGGTCAGTGTTTGTTTGCTCTACTGTGTTTTTGGCCCTATTGTGTATACTCTATATACTGCCCTACTCTTCTTGAGAGAAGTCTGACTGCTCAGCCACAGCTACCAGGTAAATCTGGGTGGTGCAGACTGCTACCAATTGGGTTTACTGCTTACTCCTGTAGTCTTAATCTTTTTGCAGTGTTCCCCAAGGGAACTGCACAGGATTCTGCCTAACAGCTGCATATCCTGAAGTCTTCCTGCTGCAACTCTTCTTCTGTGCTGAGGTACTGCTTTGGGCATTGGGATATTTACTTACCTTAAGCCTGTATGATTTATGTAAAGCTCTACAGTGTTCTTGTGATTGGGAGTCCTAACATCCAGTTCACACAGGTATATTGCTGGAATCCTCCTAGGGTGTCTTCTCAGAAGCCCCTGAACCCTCACAAATTTTAAAGTGAACTACTTACTTGTTGAACAGTCTTCCACAGGAACTCTGAATTTTGTCTGCAACAGAACCCTATCTCACACTGCCTACAGCTGGCTCCTGGACCACTAGGGCCCCTCTTCTGCCCCCGAGTGAACTCATGCAATAGAATATGGAAGGACTGGATAAGTAAAGGATTCTGTCTTGAAAAGTATAACAAGTGTTTAAAAGTGCTTACTTGTTAAATAATTGGTTGGTAACTGTCACTCTGAGAGTGGACAGTTACAAAAGTTCTTACTTTCCTTGAATGTGTGTTGTGCAATTCTGAAAAGTATGCATAAGGTTAATGTACTCACCTGGGAATTGGTTGTGCCTCTTTCCCAAAAGTAATGCTGTTGGCTTCACTAACTATTTCTTTCAGAGAATAGGTGTATAAGTTCCCCAACTAGGTCGTGCTTCCCCTAAATTTCTGTTTAGCCTGTTTAGAATAAGTCTGCCTTAGTTTTTACCTACCTAGAATAACATTGAGTCGTTCATAAAGTGTAACATTGGGTTTTGCTTTCCCTGGTCTGTTTTATAAAGATGCTAAAGCAGTCTTAGATCTACACAAACCTTTAAGTTGCTGATAGCTCCTTTAAAAAGTATATAGGTTTTACTTACCTTGCGTTAGCTGTGTGCTGTCCTAAACAAAGTTCATGAGTTATTGCTTATCTCACCTGTGTTCCACTGATCTGAAAAGCAACTGCAATAGTATATTACAACATTAGGTTTTACCTGCCTAGAATAGCTGTGTGCCATTCTTGAAACGTGTTCTTTAGGTGTAGCTCACCTTGGTCTACCTGGTGCATCCTAAATTAGTGGGAAGAGTTCTTGCTTATCTTAGCCTGTGTTCCACTGAGCTGAAAAGCAACTGTAATTGTATGTTACTCCAAAATATCTTACTCACCTAGTATAACTGTGTGTCATCATAAATATAGTTACATGTATATACTGTTCATTGAATCTGTGTTCCACTATTCAGAATGGTATCCTGGTAACAAGGTTGGTTGATTATATGATTTCATTGCTGAGTGTCACTGTATAAATGACAGGGTATATTACCCTTGCATTACAGAAAGTAATCTAAAAGTAACTAATGGTTTTTACTCCCTATGAGTAGGTGTGGTCTATACTAAATGTGTATAAGGTCTGACATCCCTAGAATTACTGTTAGGTATTCTGAAGAGGGTCTGATGCTTTGGTCTGTGTACCTTCAAGCATTGTGGTGTGTTTTTATAAATGTGTTTATGACTCTATAACCAGTACTTACCCCAAGACTTAACTGGACCTACTTGTATTTAGAATCCTCTATTTTTTTTATAATACTTCTGGTTGTGTTTCTATTTGAATTCTTGCTGTACTACAGGTTCAGTGTACTTTCCTACAGCCCTCTCTCCCTCCTAAAATAAGCCTGGCTGCTCTGTCTACGCTACCATATACTCAGGTGGTACAGCCTGATACTAAGAGAGGAGTCTTGTACTGTCTTAGTTGAATGGTTTTACTAAGCCCTTAGATAGACAGTCCTAACACCCCCACCGACAAGCTACACCAGATGGAGAGCAGGTGCAAGTGGATCTAGGTCACCTGGCCTAAGCCCCGTCCACCTGGTGCCTGCCTGCCACTCTTTTTCACCACTTAGCAAGCCCCGCCCACCTGGTGCTTCCTGCTTCCCGCTCTTTTTCACCACTTAGCAAGCCACGCCCACCTGGTGCCTTCCTGCTTGTCGCTCTGTTTCCTACTTAAGGAGCCCTCCAGCTTCTTTTTCTTTGCAGATGGGGAGCAGGTGCAAGTGGATCTAGGTCACCTGGCCTAAGCCCCGCCCACCTGGTACCTTCCTTCACCATCACTGTCTTGTGGCCAATGCTGGATTTGACTTTTATGGACTTCATTCATTCACGGTGCGTCACTCTTTCTCAACTCTCATGCTGGACTTCCTTTGCATCTTGTACTCATGGTGGCCCTGAATCATGCTGTTCCAATCTTCATCTTGTATCCTGGCTTGCAACATTATGTGTTACTAATGGCTTCTGCAATTGTATTCGCTCTCCATTCTTGCACTCTCCATTCTTTTTGACTGCTTACTCTCTTTTCTCTCCTCCTTTCCTTTCCCTTCTCCCTTTTCCTATCTCCTCCCCTTACTTTCTTCTATGCACTTACTCTATCAGACTTGTCCCTGGACCTAATATGATAGCAACCTCGTCTGTTTCCTCCACCCTCCCATTACTGTTTTTTTTCCTCCCCACCACACCTCCAGCACTATCTGAAATGTCGTCAGGCCTAGTATGATAGTCGCTTGTTTTGTTCCTCCCCTCCCTTTCTGCACCCCTCTACCTCACCTTTTGTTTTTCTCCGGCTCTACCAGAAATGTTGTCAGGCCTAGTACGGTAGTCACCTGTCTGTTTCCATTTCCTTCCCACTCTCCCCCTCCCTTCCTTATTTATGTCTTAGCTCTTGCACTATCTGAAATGTCGTCAGGCCGAGTACGATAGTTAATTTCACATCCTTACTGTTCATGGCCTGTAAGAATGTGGTTTTATTTTCCTTTGTTCCCTCCCTTGCCTTGAAGCGCTTTGAAACACATTGTGTATAGGCGCTATATAAATAAACGATCATATCATATATCATATCATAAACGATCATACCAGCATCATTGGCGGTATTTGTCATTTATGGTATCGGGGCCCTGCCTACCAGCCCTGAGTCAAGCAGCCAGCCACATAATGATGTTACTTCCCTGTTCTTTGTTTACATAAGTAACGTTTTTATGCATGCACTAGTTGTGTGAATGTATGCTGGGGCGCAAGTTGTGTGATTTCAGCACACTTGCACAGTCTCTCGGATATCTGTAAAGGGGCTGGGGGCAGACCACAGATTATTGGAGGTTGTAGGCCACAGTGTTTCACAGTTCCAGTTAGAGCAGTGCCAGCATCCGGCCCAGTCCAATGAAGGTTTTGAACGTTTGGATGGGGCAGGGGTAGGATTAAGTGAGGATGCAGTAGACAAAACGGGATGCATCAATGGCAGGCGTACTTTAAACTGGAGTAGCTCGCTTGGGGGTTCAATGAGGGTTAATTGAGCTTGGATGGTTGCATTCAAGGGTCTGTGTCTTATTGTGTCTACTCTTCTGTGGTTGGGGAAACTGCTTGTATTTTACAAACCACCTTCCAGGTACCATGTACCAGTAAACTGTTGCAGGTTTCTTGTGTGATGCAAACAGCAAATCCTGATCTAGGTCATGAATCATGGCTTTGCTTGCCTCTTTGTGTCCTAAAAATGAGGCCGTCCCATGGCAGGGGAGCTGGCTTCATTGTGCCCCTTTGCTTTCTCAGGGTATTGTAATTGCCAATCACTGGGCAGCACTACAGTCACCCTAAAAACCTCTAGCTCTTGCTACAGGATTCATTTCATTTACTGCAGTATAACAGGCTCCAGCAGAAGTGGGAGATCTTACCACTTTAGTATTGCACTCTGCAGCTTTTCATACCTCCTTTTTTACCTGGAGTTGTTGAAACATGGCATCAACAATAATCACAGTGGTGGGTTGGCAGGAACCCAAATATGGGTTCATAAGCATCAGAGAGACCAAAGTTTGAATTGGCATTACAAATTTGTGTCCCTCTCATCTCAAAACCAAGTGCCATGGATCAGAAGCACACAGTAAGCTGACAGTCTAATAGAAAGTAAATTGTTTAGCTGAAACAAAAGCAGGTTATTAGGTGGATCAAGGACCCTCTTCATGATTAATTAAAACAATATATATGCAAGAAGATTTCAAGCAATAATATTTCCACCAATATCATTATCTTTTTTGTTATAAAAAACAAATCTGAAGACTTTTGCTCAGGTGCAGGACATTGGGCAGTTGGCCGCATTTTGTACAAGTTAGCTACTTTGATTATAGATTCTTTAGTCATAAGCAGGGTTAGACTCAGGAACAAAAATGTCTTAGGCACCAATGAAAAGTGTCAGATAGTGAAAAATTGATTTTCTTTCCTTTTGTGACAGACTGTACCCAAGGCAGAGTTAAAATGTGCTGCAAACTGGTCAAAATGATAAGCTGCACAGTGGAGTAAAGCATCAAACTCGCCCACTTTGGCCAAAAAACAGTCCCACTTTGACCAAAGAAATTACCTTTGTTAGCATATTGAGTCAGAACTTCGGGCATTGCCCTATACGTCATTCTGAGTATGGAAAGAAGTGTGAAAACCCGCCTCCATCCACTTGTTAGAAGCATGTACCCCTCGCTTGTACGCTTCCCCAAATCTCATCAAGAAAAATAAATTTCTAGCACAAGTGTATTGACAGGGCCACCTCTTTGGTGGAATCACAAGGATGCCACATGAGCACTGTACATCGGTAGAGGTACATGGTCCTCAGTGACACATGACCAGCCGATGACTGTGTTGGCAAGGATACGTGGTTGCTTCTGTTTTTGAAAATGATTTCTTTGGGGCAGAGGGGGGAACGTTGCAGCAAGGTTGTGGTGATATGCATTCATAAAGCTGCATGCAGAGATAATTTCTGGAAAAGCGGGGTAAGATTTAGGGCAGGATAAAGGTATATCATTGAAAGTGTCCCAGTGCTTGAAAAGCACAGTGTGATACAGGTCATAATTGACAGAGGTGTGTGAATGTTCTTCGCTGTAGAGTAATGCAAGAAAGAGCTGCTTGCCAAGGTTAACATGCATTAGCAAAGCTGTGCATTAGTTTTGGTACTGGATTGGGCACAGGGGTTGGTGCAGGTTGTGATGAAGATGCTCGGATACAGCCGTGTGTGGACCGTAGTACTAAAAAAAGGGCTGAAATGGGTCATGACTGAGTTGCATCCGTAGAGCTGTGTTAGGGCTGGGTGACATATCGCGATTTGTAGATATATCGATGGATTTTTAAAATCGATATAGGATGAGAGAATATTGTTAACATCGAGATATATGCGTATATATTACATATACTACATTGTTTATTTACATTTTGATATTTACAAAGCTGTGTGTATTCTGAAACAGGAAGAGGAACCCTGCATTTGCATTTTATTTTGATCAATGTCTTAGAAATAAAGGTGATTACGACATCTCACATGTAGTTGGCAGCTTACAACTGACCATTTAACCTGCATAAACAATATTGCTATATTGTATATCGTGATTCAGCCCAACAATATTGAGATATTACTTTTGGTCCATATCGCCCAGCCCTAAGATATGTGTAGGTGTCAATGCTGGAATAAAAGGGGGTGTTCTGCTTCCAGATTATGGTGCCCTGGCAAGCTGTTTGACTCCATGATGGAACAGCACAGGTTGCTTCAGCCTTGAGATATTCTGGCAAAGTTGAGTCCCAGCACAGAAATAAGAGAGGGTGTTGCGTGTCAGGATTTTGAAGCGGTGGCAGAGATGTGTGTGTAATCAGTGCTTGAAAAGGAGTACTACTGTGGGTAGAGGGTTGGGATACATTGAACGAGACCTTTTGTGACTCATAGTACAGGAATATCACGTGGTGCCAGAAAATATCAATTGCAGACCTCTTTTCGGGCCCCACAACTGGGCAGCAGAATCTTAGTTCAGGATTGCATTAGCAGAGAACTGTTTGGTTTTCTTTACTGAACATCAGAAGGAAATGCTGGTTAAGGCTGAAGTGCATTGGCAAAACTATCTTTTTCTCCCTTGCTAGAATAACAGGCGGTGCTTAATTAAAACTATGATGTGGTGCATTCACAAGGTTGTAAGTGGTTTGCAGTAGTGAATTGCAGATGAGTTCATATCATTATTGAGGATGAGTGGAAGTGCTGTGTGTGTGACCTAGTGCTAGACAGTCTGTGGGTGCTACTGGTCAGGACTGTGGTACAATATCAAAACTGAATAGTGGAACACACACAGAGACGCACACACTCCCAGAGCATATTCATGTATTCCTCTTTCTTATTTTAATAGGAAATAATGGACTACTATATCCAATGTTTCAAATTGTTAACGATTTGTAGCTTTGCCAGGTTCCGCTAGTGGAAAAAGTGCTTTTACAAAGCCTAAATTAGGTTGGGCCATATGGGCAGATTGACATCTTGGTGAGATCGGGCCTTTTACTCAATTGTTTTGGAAAATTGTTCTTTAACATGTGAACTTTTGCAATTTGTACTCAAAATCTCTTGGAGAGATCACCTGCCCTAAACCCTCTTAATGAAAAGGCTTGTTTGGTAAGCTTGCTCGCCCTGTAAGATGCAGTCCTGTTATTTACTCCCCACCTGTTTCAACATTCAGCAGCCACCACTTACCTGAATTACAAGAACATTTGGCAAGCATGCTTACCTATTTCCACCTTGTCGACTTTTCGTGAGAGGTATAGGTTCACTGACTTGAACATATCTGCAAATATATTGTTCTTTTTTTTCCAAGACACTAGAAAGATTGCATGCCCACTTGAACATCCTTAATGGCATCTGTAAGGGAGGCATGTATCACAAGTATGACACTGACACAAGAGATACAATTTCAAAACCTTTATTCAATTTTTGGGGTTTGGAAAAACTCCTGCTTTTGCCCTGTAGCTATGATGGGAGTAGTCTCTACCATCAAATAATAAAGTAACACAGTCCTAATCAGTCGCTGTCAAATCAAAGATGGCCTCTACTAACAAAATCTAATGCCTGCCCTATCACTTATACAAAAAGTGTGTAATGGGGAATATGTATGCAAAGGAAAATCCGTGTCCTAACCTGAAGAATCAATGTGGCTGACTCAGCTCTCCTTCCACGTTGGACAGCACGGAGTAAAGCGGTCCCCTTAAACAGGATGACGCACTCTGGCTCAGGTTCTCAAAACAAAAGTTCTTTCAAAGTTCAACAAAAGTTCACACATGTCTCCCTTGGTCGGGCTCGGACCTCTCAAAGCAAAAGGTTCACATAGGTCTCCCTCGATCGGGCACAGACCTTTCAATCACAGCACTTGCACGGGTTCCCTTCCCCAAGCTTAATTCACGTTCCTTAGGTGTTCCATTCCCCTAATTTATCACACTTTCGATCTCCCTTGGTCAGGCTCGGACCGTTTCTTGATGTTGAAGACTTTCAAATGTGTGAGTTTCTTTTACTATAGACCTCCGCAAGACCACTTCGACTTTCCCTTCAGCTCAGACTCTTGTGTTATTTGCTCCAATGTCTCTTGGTCTGGTATTTCAGTATCACAAGCACAAAAGTTCAACATTCACCTTTTCACTTCGCCTTTCGCTGGGATGGGGTAATCTTGAACATTAAGCATTTTAGAGTTCATTCAATTTGTCGCTTCATAACAAATCATTTCACCTTTCGCAGACACTTTCGAGTGGGCTACTTCCTTTCGCCGGACCACTCCGCTACTCTGTATCACTGGCTTTACAGTTATCAGTAATTTAAAGTTCACCATAGGTCTGCCATCGTTCAAGTCTAATCCACACGCATGCAGCCTTCAATTGTGAGATTTACTGTTGCAACTTCATTCTTTCCTTAACACACACCGGCCTTTCATGTCGCTCGCCAACTCACCGGCTGGTGTGCACCATAGGCTTGGCCTCACCTCCCCAACTCTGTCGTTCACCTGGGAGGGTCGCTGGTGCCCTTGAAACACAATGTAGTCTTCTTGTCTGTGATTTGGGCTATCTTCCATGGCTTTTTGGGGGCAATGGCCTCCTGCAGGGATCTCCTGCGTTTCTCTACACTTTACTCTCGTCCCTCTGCTCCAGTAGGTTCGCCTTCACCCCGGAGGTTCTTCTTGTGTTCCTCCTTGCTCAGAGTGTGTCTCTATGTTCCGCCTTTTATCCACGTGGGAAGAGCTAATAGTTATCAGATGTAGGTATGCAAGTCAAGTGCCTGACTTTGCCTGTCCTGATTAGTGGAACATGTCCAATGAGATATGTAAGGCTTAGCCTCTTTTACTCTTTTCCCATGCACTTGCACGTTCTCAATGTCACTGGGCCTAGTAAGATCATTGTTTTTTCTCCCCTGTTCCCCTTCCCTTGCCTTGTCGCGCTCTGAAACACTTGGTTATGAGCGCAATAGAAATAAAATATAAATATCAATACTCTGTTGACCTCTTCCTCAGCCCAGTGTATGTGCAAATAATGGGAGGACAGGGGGAGTTGGGACGTTGGAGGATCCTATAAAATAGGACGGGTCATGGGTACGGGGAGGGAGGAATACTGCGTCTCACCACCACTCCCCGAAGACCCCTCAACCCAGGTGATACTCCCGCACTGGTCCACCCCCAGGAACTGGATCCAACAGCGATGGCCGTGTCCTGGCCACCTGGTTGACAAGTCCCAGAGGACTAGCAGGTGAGACACCCTTTGGTTTCTCACACATCACAATGATGTAGTAGGTACCTTTTTATGTTGTATCTCTGTATGTGTCTATCCAACATGAGTAAGGAATGCAGATCATCCACGGGTAACCTAAACATCATACCTCACAGTTAAACTTGCCCACAGCCAAGAATTGATATCCTTTCTAGACTTTAGACCGCACAGCATCTCTCAATAACCCATTGTTTAGTCAAACACAAGGCATTGCAATGAGTGCTGTAATGGGATGCTCTGAAAAGTATCACATCTGCACAATGACAACTTAATACATTGACAATATTGTGTACATCTGGTCTGGCAATGTGACACAACTGAAACAATGTTTGCAATATCGCAACTAAAACCAACCTCGGTTTCACAAATTCTCATAGTCTGACTTGAAAAACTGTATGACAACTCAAAACATTCACACAAAGCTTCATCAAAAGATAAATGAAGAGTAATCTCTCTAATGGCAAACTTCTACGCATCAAGCATAACTGCAGTGACCCAACCATTTACTCGCAAAAAGCCACTTCTACAATAGAACATTTCCAAACATGAAGTTACAAACCACAGATTTTACAATCTGCTGTAAAAAAGCAAACACTATTGATCTCAGGACACTATTACTTAAAACAATATTGAATCAAGAACCGAAGGCTCAGTATTTTGGTTCATTACCCAATACAACCATCAGAACAATGCTGTTGATAAAATTCTCCCAAAACAGTGGTACATTTTACATCTGGCTCCCAGCTTAAAAATATGCCTAGTTCAAGACATGACATACATTACACTGGCCCCCACAAGTCTTCAGGAGCTCCATTTTGACAGCTGTGGACGACTGTCCCGCTGGTCACAAACAGTTCCCTAATAAAATGGAGCTCTCATATGCAAGATCTTTCGGCGAGCAGCCTGTGAGAATGCCGGAAATGTCCTTCTACATCAACATCCTGGATCTCCGGGCTGTTTTTCTACCATTGCAATCCTTTTTGCCATCAATCAAAGGTTTGATTGTCCATGTTCTCATGTTGGCGCCACTGCCATGCACCTCATTAACGGGATGGTCAGTGTTGGATCGCTCAGGTTTTGGAGAGAGGCCATGTCTCAGTGGTTTTTGTCGATCGAGAATGAGGTAAATGTGACAGCTCTCATCTCGCCAGCACACTGAGTGGGCTTCACATGAGGGAGATTTCAGAAGAGGAGGACTATGCGGGTGGGAACATCATCATTTGCATTGCGTTTCTTTTTTCATTATTGTGATTTGTTTACATATCAAACCTTTCACAAAACACTTCTCACAATTTAAAAGACATCTCAAAATACAATTCCTAATTCATTACATTACTAATTACAAAAATTAAAACGATGGTCAATTAGTTTACATAATTTATAATCGTCAATTTCACATTCATTGTGTGCTCACTCATCACTAAATCGAAAATTCTACATTAAACCTATTCCTTTAATTAAAAGAAATTATTCAGCAGTACTTAAGAGCTCCTTAGTCTCTGAAAATATATCTCCTATCAAGTTAAAAACAACATCTATAAAATTAATAAGAACAATCGAAAGTCCTAAGGAATCGCCCCTCATCATTGTTAGGTAAGATTTTCATAGCAAGGATAAATCTTCCTGATCTGTGTCAACCTCAAAACTTTTTGCTTTACTGGTGAATTATTTTTCCCTGTACCTCAGTGAGTGAGAACCTTTTTCCACACCCACAGAATCGTTTACTCTTTTTATGGATGTCATTATTAAGACTCTCCATAGTGTCTTTTTCAATTTGATCCTCTTTGACAACTATTGGTATATACCTTTTTATTGTTGCAGGGTTGGCCTTGGGACTCCCCTTTAACTTTCTCTGGCTAACCTGGTGCGAACAGCAGTTCCCAAGGGTAGAACGGATCTTTGGATCCCTTTTACATTTTGTTAGGTGAACCCAGCACACTCCACCTTATGTGGAAAGATGGGGAGATGCAATGTATCCCCTTTCTCCTTTGAACTGTAACATTTCAGTTACAGGGACAAGCTTACCTTTAATGGCTGGTGGCAGTGAACCTTCTTCCTAATTGGGTGCACCTTTACCACTGGCTGTTTTCACAGCTGCGGTAAAGGCACCCAAGGGTGCCCATTTTACCAAAATGGCCCCTGTCTTCTTTTTTTGCCATTTTAGTTGTCTTTGTCCTTTCTTGTTCCTTCCCCTGACCTCCGGGGTGGGAAAATCCTTTGCGTCAATTTTATCTTTGGCAGGAGACCTCAGCCAATCCTGCCCAGGCTCCAGAGTGTCTGTGAAGGCAGAAAGCGAGGGAGGAGACCAAAACTTTGCATCCCTTTGTCTTCCAGCCTGACTGCGAGAATCCAGTTCAAACTGGGATGCTGGCTGTCCTGAAAGGACTGCCATCCCCCCAAGTTTGAATGTTGCAAGTCTATTTGATTGGCTGGGTTCCTGCCTAAAAGTCTTATCGTGGAAGCTGAAGAAGTCAACCAGTGGAGCTGAAACCGAAGAGGAAGATGGAGAAACAGCAGCCGTAGCGATTTCCAGTGACCGGAGAGCCTGCTGTGTAACCGGAGCATGCTTTTACCCTTCCTTCCAATCGACCTGGAGATCCCGAAATGTATGACCCAGAGCCTGGTTAGATCCACTAGACTCGAGAAGACCTGCTTTTTGAGCCATCCATTGTCGTGCTGCGACCTTGCGGGGCTCCAATACCCTGGGACCTCGAGCCATTGTGCAGTGCATGGTCTTCTGAATTCCGAATCGAGCTGAAACTTTTCTGGTATCCTGCTGGACCTCGACAGAGTGAGTCCGAAAAGTCCCCTTATCAGAGTGCTGGACCTTGCAAGTGACGAGAATCCGACCAGCGATAGTCAGTCTTCTTTCTGGCCCGTGGCGCCAAATCCACAAAGATGTATCCAGCCACAAAGAAACTCTTGCCTAGAGCCTTCTCTGCTGATCCTTGTTAAGAAATCCATTCCAAAGTCCTGTCTTTCATGTTCTTGACAAAGGAATCCATCGACTGAGTTTTTTGCTGCAGATGCTGAAGTCTTCTTGCTGAGGTACTCTTTTGGCTGGGGTATTTACTTAATTTAAGCATTTGTGATTTCTGTAAAGCTTTTGGGGTGTTTTCTGTGATTGGGAGGCCACTCATCCAGTTCACCCAGGCCCACTGCTGGAATCCTCCTAGGGTGTCTTCTTTTTTTTTTTTTTTAAACTTTATTTTATTAACATTTTCATAATATAACAAACAGGCTGGAAGCATCATCATAGATTCAACATATCATCAGCCCTTAAAATAAGAAAAAAAACAGAAAAGCCCCCCCCCCGCCCGCCCAAAGAAGAAAAAGGAAGAAAGGAAGAAAAAAGGAAGAAAAAAAAAAAAAAAAACAAACCTCCCCCCCCATTAACTTGGATCCAGTAGAACCCCCTTTGCAGGGAGATATGTTGCAAACTTTGTGTGACCGGAGTTCGGGAAAAAAGCAAGAAAATTCCAACTGCGTGATAGGCTGTATGTCGCCCGTTCTCCCCCGGGACGTGGGTCCTCATTTCCATCCACGATCCCTCCTCGAGCCTCAGTGGACCTCCCATCCCCAGATCTGCTGTACTCCATACCAATTAGCCTGAAAGGAGGGCATATCATTGTTCATCATCGCTGTTAGTTTGTCCATCAAGAACATGTTTTTAACCTTGTGTGTCCAGTCCTCCTTTGTGGGCATCTCCCTGCTCTTCCATTTCTGGGCCAATGCCACCCTCCCGGCCCTCAGCATTGTTTCCCACATCCTCGGGTATCTGAGTATCTCCGTATCCTCTGGGGGGAGGCCCAACAGTATTGTTAGGGGATTGTGGGGAAGCGATTCCTCCGTGACCTCGGCGATCCAGCCCCTTACCCTCTCCCAGTATGTTTGCGCTTTCGGACAGTGCCACCACATGTGGCCCCTCGTGCCTGCTTGGTCACATCCCCTCGGACAGGCGGGGGAGGTTCCGGTGAACATTTTTGACAATTTGACGGGGTCTCTGTGCCACCCCTGTAGTATTTTAAAGTTGTGCTCCATATCTGCAGTGAACAGGTTCCCGTGGAATGCTATTTTGAATATCCTCGACCAGGAGTCCTCAGATATTTCTTCCCCGGCCAGCTCGTTCCAGAAAGTGCGGAACCCCCTCCTTTTCTCCAGGTCAACCGTGTTGAGGATTCTATACATTGCGGATACCGCCCCCTTCCTAGAGGTTGCAGTATCGAGTAGTTTCTCGAAGGGGGTCAACTGCCTCTTGAGCCGCTGGCCCCATGCCTGGTCGCACAGGATACCCTTCAATCGGAGATACTCAAATATGGAGATTGTCTCCGGGCCGAGGGCGGTCTGCAAATCCTCGTATGGTAGGAAATCTCCCTCTTTGAACAATTGTCCAGCCCATTCCAACCCTGAGTCCGACCAGGACTGTGCGTTACGGAACCCCTTGTTTCCCAGTCTAAGTGGGTGACCCCAAAGGGAGGACATCGGGGACGGCCAGGATGTCAGATGTGCTGTTTGGGGGCCTTCCCTCCATATTGCCCAGAGAACTCCCAGTGTTGGGTGAGATTTGAGTCTGTTTGGGATGAATTTTGGTGGGGCCCATAAGAGGTCGCGTACCTTAAGTGGATGCGCATCCATATCCTCCAGATACGACCAGTATGTGCCCATCCCTTCCCTCATGTGTTCCAAGAGGACGCGCAATTGAGCGGCGCTGAAATAGAGGTGAAAATCAGGGAGCCCGAACCCCCCCTCCTCTCTAGGTAAGGTAAGAACGGCCTTCGCGGTTCTCGGGGTCCTGCCCTGCCACACAAACTCGCGCACCGCGTTCTGGAGGACCCTGAATGTTTGGTCGGGGACGATGGTGGGGAGGGCGGTAAAAAGGTATAGTAGGCGCGGGAGTATATTCATCTTCACTGCCGTCATGCGGCCATACCAGGACAGGATCGTGGAGCCCCATCTCCGTAAGTCAGCGGTGATCTGTGACATAACAGGGTCGTAATTGGCAGGGGCGAGCTTGTGCAGATCCCTGGTCAGGAGGATCCCCAGGTATCGGATTGAGGTCTTCCCCACCGCTATTCCCCCCAGACTGTCCCGGGAGTCTAGCCCTGGGTCCTGGGTTCTCATGGGGAGGAGGACTGATTTGGATGTGTTGATCTTTAGACCTGAGAATCTCCCAAATGCGGACAACAGGGACAGGAGAGGTGGGAGTGAGGATCTTGGGTCCACCAGATAGGCCAGAATGTCATCTGCAAACAGGGAGAGCTTGAATTCTACATCGCCTCTCCTAATCCCCTTGATGTCTGGGTGTGATCTGATTGCTATTGCCAAGGGTTCCATAGTTAGGACATAAATCAACGGGGATAGTGGGCATCCCTGTCTTGTTCCTCGCGATAGAGGGAGTGGGGCCGACAGTCTACCATTCACTTGGACTCTGGCCTTAGGGGCCCTGTACAGTGCGGCCACCCAGTCCCTAATGTGGGTCCCAAAGCCCATCTTCCGGAGGGTGAGCTCCATAAACCTCCATTCGACCCTGTCGAATGCTTTTTCTGAGTCCAGGGAGAGGACGCTCGCGTCTAGGTCCGACACCTGGGCATAGTGAAACAGGTCTATGGACTTGCGAATATTGTCCGAGCCCTGTCTCCCCCTAATGAACCCCACCTGGTCCCCATGGACCAGCTTCGGTAGGACCCCCTCCACCCGGCTCCCGATGACCTTGGCCAGGATCTTAACATCAATGTTCAGCAGGGAGATCGGGCGGTAGGATGAACACTCCGAGGGGTCTCTACCGTCCTTGGGGAGCACTACAATAATTGCCTCCATCATGGAGTCCGGGAGGGGACCGCCTTCCAGGACCGCATTGAACACCCTGACCAGGTAGGGGGTGAGGGCCGACCGAAACCTTTTATAAAAGTACACAGAGTATCCATCTTCGCCCGGGGAAGTGCCCGCTTTCATGCCGCTGATCGCATGTTCCACCTCCTCCTCAGTCACCGGACCCTCCAACCCCTCTGCCATCTCCCTAGTCAGAGACGGGACCTGTATGGAGTTTAGGAATTCCTCAATCTCCCCCCCGTCCCCTCTGTACTCCGACGAGTATAGCCTTTCGTAGTATCGGCGGAAGGCCTCTCCAATGTGGGAAGTATCATGCCCCAGCTCCCCCACCTCGTTCTTTACTGCCTTCACCATTCTACTCTTTTGTACTTCCCTCAACCTCCAGGCCAGAATCCTGTCCGCCCTGTCCCCCTTTTCATAGTACTTTTGTTTAATCAGGTGGAGGCTTCTCTCCGTTTTGTGGAGGAGGAGGTCTTTTAGTTGGAGCCTATAGTCGTCCAGGGCTGCCACCCGGTCCCGGTCTAAGGGCTCCGTGGGGGAGCCTCCCGGTTGAAGTTGGGCAATTTTTCCCCTCAGATGCCTCTCCTGGGCTTCCCTTTCTCTTTTCCTCCGGGTTCCCAATCGGATCAGGGTTCCCCGCAGGGTTGCTTTGAGCGCGTCCCACAAGGTGTGTGTACGCACCTCACCATTGTCATTGAATTCAAAAAATTCTGTAATGGCGTCAAGGACTTCCTGGGCTAGGACCTCGTCCTTCAGGAGGGCATCGTTACATTTCCATCTTCCCCTGTGTTCATTGAAGCCCCCTCTCGCTATGGTGACTCGAACCAGGTCATGGTCGGACCAGGGGACTGGGTCTACCCTGTGGCCGGAGATAAATGGGTGCAAGGTTTCATCCACCAGGACATAATCTATCCGGGAAAATGATGTGTGTACGGACGAGTAGTAGGTGAATATGGGGGTGTCCGTTCTAGGGGACGGGACTGTGTCCACCAGGCCCAGCTCCGAGTTGACCCTCTGGAAGCCCCGTGCCATGATCTCGTCGAGTGCCCTGGGGGCCTGGGGACCGGCCCGTTTCCTGTCCCGTATTGGGTCCAGGACCATGTTGAAATCCCCCCCCACCACCACCGTCCCATGGACAAAGCCTTTGAGTTTATCCCTCACCTCTTCCCAGAACTGGATTTGGCCCTCATTTGGGCCGTAGACGACGGCTAGGGTGAGTGGGGCTCCCTGTAGGGTTCCCCGCACCATCAGGTAGCGCCCCTCAGGGTCCTTCAGCACTGCCTCTTTCTCAAGCCCCACGTTCCTCGCAACCAGGATGGCCACCCCTCTCTTTTTGTTCTTATGGGATGCACTGAAGACCTCCCCGATACCTCCTCCCCGGATTTTAGGTTCCTTCCCCCGTGGCCAGTGGGTTTCCTGCAAGAAGAGGATGTCGAGGTTGGCCCTTCTGAACTCTCTACAGACCAGGGATCTCTTCGTGGGTGTGTTCAAACCCCGTACATTGAGGGATCCCACTCCCAGGGCAGGTAGACTGTCAGCCATAGTCCCGGATTCCCTCCCTCTCGGTCATTACCCATGCATCTCTTTCCTTCACATACTCCCTTGGTTCTACTTTGCGGATCTCTTCCCCTCCCCCCCCGGTGGGCCTAGAACCCCCCAACTGCCCACCGTGTCCCAACAGTGTCTGAACAACCCCTACTCCCAGATATGCCCCCACCCCCCTCCCCGGCGTCCAGCCAATTAGTTCTGCCATTGCTGGCTTTTGGCCGAACCACCAGCCTGCCCACCTCGGCCAGGCATTTCACCCATAAAGCTCATCCCCTCGAGCCCCTAACGTTCCCCCCGGTCGTAACCCGACCATGTGACCCCTGTACTTGCTGTTCGTGGAGACGGTGGTAATGATAGACTCCCAGTCTGCGCTTCTCCGTCTCGAATTCAGTAGGGCACCCCCGTTCTCAGTCCTCGGAGTCATGCCGTTCTCCCTCTTTTGCTGGGGATGGAGTGTTCATTTTCCGAAATTTCCTTGCGCCGGTGCGCCTTCTCCTCTCCCCGGATGGGCCGGGGCTGTTCGTTCTGAGGTTCTCTGGGCCCACCGGTCCTCTTCGGGGGTGCGGTTCCGCTGTATATTCTTGAATTGCGTTCCGGATGTCTTCTTCCGTGATCAGGGTTGAGCGTCGGCCCATATATTCAAAGCTCAGGGAGAAGGGGTGGCCCCATCTATAGCGCACGCCCTGCTCCTTAAATAGTAGTGTGAGGGGTCGGCATGATCTGCGCTTGGCCAGCGTGTAGGAGGAAAGATCCTGATATATGGAGACCTGGGCGTTATTGTAGGTAATTTCTCTGGTCTTTCGGGCCTCCTCCAGCACCTTTGTCTTCTCGGAGTAATAGTGGAATCGGACCAAGATCGACCGGGGGGCCCCAGCTCTGCCCCCTGCCCTATGCACTCTGTCAAATGTTGGCTCGGTTGTCATTGCCTCTGCGAATAGGAGGGTGATGATGTCCTTCACTATTCGAGTGACGTCCCTCTCCGTCTCCCCCTCCGCCTCAGGCACACCGAAAATTCTGAGGTTGTTCCGCCTCTCTCTGTTTTCAAAGTCATCCATCTGTCGAGCCCTTTCCTCGTCCCTCTTCTCCAGGGCTTCCAACCTCATGCATAGTTGTATATCCTGGGCTGCTGTCGATGACTGGTTGGACTCCACTTGTAGTAGTCTATCTTCGACCTTGTCCACCCTCTGGTCCATTTTTTCGAATTTCTGGGCTATATCCGAACGCATGTCCCTGATTTCCTGCAATATCGAGGCGAAGCCTCTTTCCATTGCTGCCGACGAGGGGGCCGCGTCTTCCTGTCGGTCCATGGTTTCCCTGGGGTCCGCGCTCATGTTGCCTCTGGGGGTCTCCTGGAAACGGTATCCCTGTAGGGCTTCCCGCCAATTCATCCGATAATCTCCTGCGGCTTGTGGTGTCGAACCCCCCCCGCTCCGGGTCAGTGTCCGATCTCCCTCGGCGATTCAGATGGGGGCTTGGTTCTTTGCCTGGGGGGGGGCGGGCACACGCCCCACCCGTTCCTGGGTGGGGGCCTCACACCCCTCTTGATGTCTTTCCCCGTACTCCGGGGCTTCTTCCGGCCCGTGCGGCCTGGTCCGGTGGGCGGGGAGGGTGCCTCTGCCTCTGCGCCGCACCCGAGGGCCTCCGCGGCTAGTGTGGGGAGGTGGGGGGGGGCACACGCCCCGGTTTCTTCTTCCCACGAGGGAGCAGGGCGAAATCGCGGTGTTCTTAGGGGGGGGGGCGCTGCTGCTGCCCACTCTTTTCGCCCCCCTCCTCCGGGACCCAGCTGTCCGCTTCTTCTGGCGTGCGGCCTGGGCCCGTGGTCTTGTGGTGTGGGGGGGGGGGGGCGGGCACACGCCCCACCAACGGCAGGTGGGGGCCTCTCACCCCGACCGCCCCGAGTTCTACCTTCCGCAGGAGGGCGGGATCGATGCCCCCCGGGGGCCCCCTCCGCGGCGTTCCTGGAGCGCGGGTGGTTGTTTCCTCTCGCTCCGGCGGGGGGGGGGGGCAGGCCCCGGCCCCTCCGCGTCGCTGACGCTTACTCCTCTCGCTCTCCTCCTCCGGGACCCCGCGGCCCGCGGCGGCCCGACGGGGGCGGGGGAGGCCGAGCGCCGGTCTCCTCTGTTCGGGTGGGGCCGGCCACGGGGCCCCCGGCCGGTCGCCGAGCCTCTGCACCTCCGTTCCAAGTGGTGGGGCGGGGGGAAGCGTGTCTCCCAGGCCGCTGCCGGGCTCGCTCCTCTCGCCCCTCTCCTCCGGGACCCCGCGGTCCGCGGCGGCCCGACGGGGGCGGGGGGGGCCGAGCGCCGGTCCTCTCTGTTCGGGTGGGGCCGGCCACGGGGCCCCCGGCCGATTGCTGCGCCTCCGTACCTCTGTTCCGGGTGGCGGGGCGGCGAAGGGGCCTCAGCCGCGTCCCCCTCCGCAGTGGCTTTTCTCGGGAGCCCCGGGGTCTGCGGGCTCCGTTCTTTTTCCGCGGGGGTGCCCTGGGGGTTCACCCGCTTCGACCGTCGTGTTGGGCCCGCCGGGGGGGTCTCGGGGGGGCTCGAATCCCACTGGACGCCTGGCTTCGGGGAGAGCAGCACGTTCAGGCAGCCATTGCCTGCGCGCCCCCTGGTGGCCTCTATAGGGTGTCTTCTTTGAAGTCCCTGGACCCCAACTAACTTTAAAGTGAACTACTTACTTGTTTGAACAGTCTTCCACAGGAACTCTGACTTTTGCCTGCAACAGAACCCTGTCTCACTGTGCCTACATCTGGCCCCTCGATCCCACTAGGCTCCCTCTTCTGCCCCTGTGTGAACTCATGCAATATAATAGGGAAGGACTGGACAAGTAAAGGATTCGGTCTTGAAAAGCATAACACGTGTTTAAAAGTACTTACTTGTGAAAGAGTTGGTTGGTAACTGTCAATCTGAGAGTGGATAGTTACAAACGTTCTTACTTACCTTGAATATGTGTTGTGCCATTCTGAAAAGTATATAAAAGGTTAATTTGCTCATCTGTGAATTGGTTGTGCCTCTTTCCCAAAAGTAATGCTGTCGGCTTCACTATTTCTTTCAAAGAATAGGTGTATAAGTTCCCCAACTGGGTCTTGCTTCGCCTAACTTGCTGTATAGCCTGTCGAGAATAAGTCTGCTTTAGGTTTTACCTACCTAGAATAACATTGAGTCATTCATAAAGTGTAACATTGGGTTTTGCTTTCCTGTTCTGTTTCATACAGATGCTAAAACAGTCTTGGGTCTATATAAACCTTTAAGTTGCTGACAGCTCCTTTAAAAAGTATATAGGTTTTACTTACATTGAGTTAGCTGTGTGCCATCCTAAAATACATTGGTGTTATTGCTTAACTCAGGCTGTGTTTCACTGACCTGAAAAGCAACTGTAATAGTATATTACTTCCTTGGATTTAACCTGCCTAGAATAGCTGTGTGCCATTCTGTAGGTATAGCTGACCATGGTCTACCTGGTGCAATCCTAAATTAGTGTAAAGAGTTCTTGCTTATCTTGGACTGTTCCACTGAGCTGAAAAGCAACTGTAATTGTATATTACACCAAAAAGGTCTTACTCACCTAGAATAACTGTTATCCTCAAAGTAGTTATAGGTATATACTGTTCATTGAATCTGTTTTCACTATTCAGAAAGATATCCTGGTAACACGGTTGGCTGATTATGTGATTTATTTGCTGAGTAACTATTACAGAAAGTAATCTAAAAGTAACAAATGTTTTTTTTCTTCCCATTAATAGATGTGTCCTATACCAAATGTGTAAGATACGGTCTGACGTCCCTAGAATTACTGTTGGGTATTCTGAAGAAGGGTTTATGCTTTGGTCTGTGTACCTTTCAGCACTGTGGTGTGTTTTTATAAATGTGTTTGACTCTACGACCAATACTTACTTACCCCAAGACTTATCTTGGCCTTTATTTTTTAATAATACTTCTGGTTGTCAGTGTTTCTATTCAATCCTTGGTATTCTATAGGTTCAGTGTACTTTCCTACAGCCCTCTCTCCCTCCTAAAATAAGCCTGTCTGCTCTGCCTACACTACCATATAGTCATGCGGTACAACCTTATACTCAGATTTGAGTCTTGTACTGTCTCAGCTGAATGGTTTTACTAAGCTCAGAAAAACTGCCCAAACAATCATCCATGCTCACAGCTTGTCAATAAGTACAGTACTGGGTGTTGATACAAATCTCTCAAAATGCTTAAGGTGTAAGACATTGAGTGCTTCACAATTTAAAATCCAGTGCTTTAGAGTTACTACATGTTTTCGGCGACACACTCTACAAGTGCTCTGCTCATAAGGGATGCAATTTCGCCTGAACCTCAAGAAAAACATTCTAAATTTAATTGGCCGTGATTTTGTGAAATACTTCAACTGTTCAGACAGCCCTACTGAGTTTTCCACATACTCACTGTATAGTTTGTCCCACACGCAAATCCTATCCGGACTCACTTAATTTGTTTTTTTGTAAAAAAAAAAAAAAAAAAATAATAAATAAATTCCCAGACTCTTCTTCAATAGAGGCTTCCTGCATAAACGCTTCACAGGTCTGCATACATTCTCCCACATGCACATCACAACCGTTACAGTAAACCTCCCCTAGCATATTCAAAAAGCAGTGTTTTCTCTCTGTCACTGTAAAAGGGATAGAATTCGGGAAGGCTAGAACAGACTTCCACAAACGCCCTTCTATAATCTCTAACCGTTTCTCAGGCATTGGTGGTAATAAGGTATCACTACATATTATCCCCACCAAAAATATCACCATATACATGGTCGTCGGGAACGGCCATAGGCAATATTTTTGGGGGGATAATTTTGGGGGGTTTTGGTAGCAGGGGTTGCAGGGGTGTCCCCCGCTCCTTTTAAAATAATGCGGGGGTGTACCCCGCAGGTTCCATGCCTTAATATCGCTGCAAAAATATGGTGATATTTTTGTATGCCGATATTTTTGCTGGGATATTAACACATGGAACTGGTAATAATTCTAGTCCGAACATCAATTTAAGTACAACTATTTGTTTGTAAAATTGCAACAGTGGCAACATAGAAAAATAACAAAATTAATTTCATTTTGATTATCATTGCTTCCAATTTTATAATTTTTTTAAAAACATTTTTTAGCAAAGATGTAACCCAGATAAACAACATCCACAACCTCTGGTAATCTCAAATTGCTTTTAGTCCATATAAAACTACTGGGTCTGTTCTTATTTGTATTGTAAACCAATATTCATGATTTTTGCAGAGTTGACCTTAAGTGAGTTTTCTTCAATATATTCACCTACTGCTTTTAGGGATTGTTGAAGCCCAATTGGAATTAAGTCGAAGAGAACAATGTCATCTGCATAAAGTAGCCACCCAACTGTCAAAGTCCCCAGACGAGGTGGGGAAAGCACTAGTTTTATCCAGGGCCATTGCAATGCCGGACATATATAGATTGAATAGGGAAGGGGCAAGAACACGCCCCTTTCTCACCCCACCCCAACATCAATTTCCTTTGTAGCATGGCTGTTTAACTTCACACGTATACGATTGTCTTGATATAGTAATTTGATCATCATATTTAAAAGGCCTTCAGGGATACCCTGTTGCTGACGTTTCTGCCATAACCACCGCCGATCAACCTTATTGAAAGCGGCAGACATGTCAAGACAGGCCACAAACATGGGTTTCTTTTTTACTGAGGAGGCCTTTTTTGACAATAACGTGAATATTAAACCGTTAACGGAGGCCTCACACCTTTTGAACCCTGTTTGTCTCACATTAAAGAATGTCTCTACTCTGCCATCAACTTGATTCAAACAAAATGTGACTGGCCAAGGATCACAAAATGCATACCTTTTTTTTATTTCTAATAGGGTTTCCAAAGTCCCCTTTATTCTTTCTTAAAACATAATTAAGCAATGAAATTACATGATGCTGTTGTTTTCACCCATTTCTCATTCTAGCCCATGTAAAAGATTATTACAGCTCTCATAATTTAGTAACATTGTCATTGAATATGCATATCTTGCTGGATCTCACATTCATATGCCACTTGTCCCACTCACCTTCTTAAAGAATACCTGTTCCACACAGGCAATACCATAATAGTAAGGATGATCATGCAGGCACCATCACTAGGATTGTCAAAAATATGTCCCCTATATTTCGATGTCTTTATATTTTTCTATGTTTGTGTGTTCTTTATTTCCACCAAAAGTTTGAATGATAGACGTATTCACTTTGCTTGTTCGTGCAACATCTCATATACTCCAGATCTTATCACAACAGATATTCTAAATATCATACTAAGTTTCATACGATAAATATTAATTTTAATTCTTTCTAATTTGAGGACATTTAATCAGACTTTCTCCGTAACACATTCGCACGTGGCCCGAAACACTGATGCTTACCAGCTATGTTTTGATCCTTTTACTATCTTGCTTTACCTGACTTTGCATCACCCTGTAATTATCCTCAATTCAGACATGTCTGATCAACTAAGTGTACACCATGTTTGTTCAATGATTTACTATCACATTTTTCTCACCAGCAGAAACTCTGCCTCCACTACTCTACTGTTCTTAAACTCCCCACCCTTGTCTAATACAGGTCTTGTGTCAAATGTAACTTATTTGTATCCTCCTTGGCAGGATTAAGGCTTAAAACTAGATATCCTGCTATAAGTATTAATACAAGTTTACCTCTGGCCTCTTTGAAATGTACTGTTCTATTTCCATTTATAAAGTTCATATCAATATAAAAGTGTTTGTTTTATTTTACCGTATGTTTATGCTCACAGCACAGAAACATGACTTTTGGGTTCTGACGATATCAGTTACATGAAAACAATTGTACTCTTACTCTTTTTTTATGACTAGTTATTAAACCATGTAAGGAACAAGAATACTTTTATGGAACAATATCACAACAGATCAGCAAGCACAATCCAGATAATTTCATCCACAGGGTCCTTTCCCAGTCTTATTGCCGTATGGCTTTCATAACAATGGATAACAAAGGGGCGCCTGCTACCTTTTTTTAAATTTCATAACAATGGATCCTCATTCTTGTTCGTATAGCCCTGCCTATGTGCATGATCTCAAAACAATTTATTTACATTTATTTGTGTTATTTGGAAACATAATTATCCCACCATTAACCCCTTAACTGTCAATGGTTTCCCTTCCAGTGCCAAGCCCTTTTTTGGTGATTTCGGTATGTCGCCATTCAATCCCTTGTAACTGTTTTGTTACATGTGATATCTCAGCCAAATTTGGCCCCTTTTCTTCCCACATGTAGGCGGTCATAACGCCACCAAGGAATCCTAGTTTGCTGTATGGGGGTGAGAGAAAATAATCAAAAACGGAGCAAATGTTATGTTTTTTCAGAAAATTCCATTAAAATAATGTACAAAGAAGCCTGTGTTTTTTTTTCTTTTCCTTGCAAGCGCTAGGAACAAATGGTTTGCTGTGCTGAATTCGCCATTTTCCAGGCTTTCAAGAACAGGTTGAGTGGAAACCAAGAAAAACATATTTTTATAAGGTTACCATAAGTTTTGTGAGAAGTAGACGATTTTACTATTTTTTTTCCAATAGGATATGCATGGACGGAATGGAAGAGGAGGGTAGAAAAGCTGAATGAGAAGACAGAAAAGCATACCTTTCTGAAAAGTAGACAAAAATTCCAAGTTTAGGAAGGCGCAGGTCAGGCAACAACTATGTAGGGAAAATCCCCATAGTTTGGGAAAAAATTGGAAAATGTCAAATAAAAAAGGTATGTGCTGGACATGGTTGGACCTTTTAAGGTAATGGCTTCTGTGAATATTGAGAAAGGCAATGCCCCGCTACATTCCTCCGACTCTTCCAGTTAGGAAATCACACATTTTAAAAATATTTTAATAATGTTTCACAAAACAAGCAATACCCCAAGCCAAAAACAGAGCCATGGTACACAGGATTGTTATGCTGACGGCCTAAACAGACGTATTTAGCATGTGTAAATAAGGAAAACAAATGTGGTGAGGAATGGCAAGCATACATTTTTTGAAAGAGCCCAGGCAGACCTTTTGAAGGGTAGGTGACTTGTGCAGGTTACAAAAGTGTACAGTGCCTAAAGCAGCGACTAAATGTAGGTCACATTTGGGAAATGAAAGGGTTGTGTAACAAAGCGCAGGAGCAAATGTATGAAAACGTGATGAAAACCAAGAGAAAACACATGTCCTACCTTCCCACATTCCCATAGGTGTCCTGATGAAAACGATACCTCACATGTGGGGGTGCACCTAGCTGGGATTTGTGGACAACCCACCGATTTGGGCTTGGG
The DNA here is from genome assembly GCF_040938575.1 of Ambystoma mexicanum. Lineage (NCBI taxonomy): Eukaryota > Metazoa > Chordata > Amphibia > Caudata > Ambystomatidae > Ambystoma > Ambystoma mexicanum. Next base: position 648,158,017 of record NC_090939.1, on the reverse strand, counting down.
GTGTGGCAGCCACCAAGGAAAACAGGGAACCCCATGCATTTCTGAAAAGAAGACACCCGTGGGAATCAACAGAGGTCTGTTTTGTGCGAATTTCCCCAGAGTGTATTACTCACAAGCCCTGACAAAGTGAGTTATTTAGGAAAAAAAACAAAATGTTCAGACATTTCCTACCTCCGAAACACGCCGCCAAACACGTGTCCTACCTTCCCGCATTCCCACAGGTGTCCCGATGAAAACAGTACCTCACATGTGGGAGGAGCTACCTAGGCGCAAAGGGAAAAGGCTAAACCACTGGTAACCCCAAGTGTTTCGGCAGAGCAGATTTTTTTCCAGGAATTTGCTCTTGTGGACATCCTACAGATCCTACAGATTTGGGCCTGTAGTATCGAAACCACCAAAGAAAACGGGCAACCCCATTCATTTCTGAAAAGAAGACACCTGTGGGAATCCACAGAGGTCTGTCTTGCGCAAATCGCTCTAGAATTTGTTACCCACAAGCCCCGGCAAAGTCTGAAATTTAGGAAAAAGAATACCATTTTCAGACATTTCCCACCTGGAAACTACTGAAACATGCCGCCAACAACACATGTCCTACCTTCCCACATTCCCACAGTTCCTCACATGTGTGGGTGCACCTACCAGGGCGGAAAAGAAAAAGTGTCGACCGTCCACGAGTCCAACGGCAGTCACAGGGAGCCCCGGCAGGGACCCCATCCATTCCCAGAGGGAAATTCTGTAATGCAGACCAGCCAGAGCTCCAGGATGGTTGGGGGTGATGGCCTTGGCCACCTGTCTCCCATGTGGGTCGATCATCCCCAACCACAGCAGCACTCCAAATTCTATAACGCAGGCCAGCCAGAGCTCCAGGAAGGTAGGGGGTGATGTCCCTCGCCTTGAGCGGCTGTCTCCCATTTGGTTTGACCGTCCCCAAGCCCAGCGGCGGTTCCAGGGAGCCCTGGAAGGGTCCCTGTCCTTTCCCAGAGGGAAACGCTATCACGCAGGCCAGCCAGAATGCCTAGAGGTTCGGAGGTGATGCCTCCAGCCTTGGGCGCCTGTCTCCCATGTGCTTTTCTCCAGTGGCAACAGGCAGAAACCTTTGAGGTCAGTCAATATTTAAAAAAAATGTAGAAATGTCTCCACCGAACGCAGACATTAAAGCTGGCAAACAGTTGATTTCAGTGATGGAACCGCACAAATTGTGTGTTTCCCGTCTAGCAAAAGACTACGACACAGAGGTGTGTGAATCCTGTCGGACAATGACCCCTAAATAGGTTAAGAAGCTGGCAGATTATGTATTATCTCCATTAAGACTACCCCAGAGAAGTCTTGTAATGATACCCCTAAAAAGAGTCTGGTGCCTAACTTTCATCGGACACAACTTGAAGTCGGAAGAAACGGCCAAGAAAGCTAAGATGCCAGCATACCCCACTTCGTCTTCCCCTCTGGAGGAACGGGAGGCTTTCAGGAAATCTAGGTTAAAACATTTTGAGCAGGCTCCAGCAGAAGTGCAAATGTCTGTTCTATCTGCGACAAAAGACAAACCTGGTAAAAGCTCACTCTGCTCGTACACACTTCTGAGCTCGGGCCCTGGAGATGAGCTTAAAAAATTGGGAATGTCCAGTGCAGCAACAGTGTCATCGATGCTGATGAGTTTCGAGCCTTCGACTATGGCTCCCTGCCAATGAAAATGTTCCTCTGCTATCTCTAAGGTGCCTGACTCTTTGGATCCTAAGCCTTCGGTATTAGTAGCCTCAGATCTGGATTCGTCTGAGCTGACTGTGCGGAGGCACTTGATTGCGGTGGAACCATTGTTGGCTCCATTGAAGTTATTTCTGGATCCAACCCCAATTGAAAATTCAGCTAATACGCAGAATTTGAATGTAATAGTTGAGAATTGAAACTACTGTTCGACTCCATTTATCAACTTTTGCATAGAACAGCTCAATTTAAAGATGTTCTGCCATTTGTGAGTAAATGTCTGAAGGGGAGCAAAAAGAGGACGTAGCCTGTGGTTTTTAATGCTTATCAGACATGCATAGAACTTCATGGCCAGAAGAGGTACTGAACGATCAGCCTGCCTCGGTATTGCAACTGAAAAAAGACCTTCTGGAGGCGGGTTTTCAAGACACCTCATGTGACTCGGCGATTGAACAAGATCACATTACTGTTTTAGGTCCAAACTTTGGCTTTTGCAGAGAAAGAGTTTCCAGGACTATCCATCTATTAAATCTAGTATTGACTTTGGAAGCGGTAGATGTGCATGCTAAGACCCCCAAAGTGCCTGCTTTGCCCCTCAGCAGGTATTTGGTTGACAGAGTAAAACATTTTCGGGACATACCTGCATCTACTCCCATCTTAAAGAAGGGCATTCTACAGAAACATTGGTTGGAATGGGAGACCCTAAGTTTCTAACACTTCATCCCTCAGCAGACAACCTTGTAATCCAGGTGGCAACCGGATACACCAAGACTACGACCTTCTCCTCAGTTCCCCCTGACAGGGAATCCCAAAAACTAGAGGTACCGCGGCACAGAGTGTTTGACTCTGGAAGTCTGACCCTGAGGACTATAAATGCATTGCGTACTCTGGCAAGACATATCTATTCTATGTGGGACTCATGTGAGGCTGTAGGAACATGTTTACCTCCTGAATTGCAAGGCCCTTACATGCACCTAATCCAGGATGTAAAGGAAACAGCGAGGAATAGCCTTGAAGTTGGCCTAGACAACACAGACTGATTTCAAAGATCCATAGGCACAGCACACACTGACAGTTTGAACCAGAATGTGCAAAATAAACTGGTTTCTGAGGCTTGTGGAATCTGCTTAGATCACATGCTGCGCATAGGCAGACATCTAGTGGAAGCTGCAGAGTATTAGTTTGTTTTTCGAAACTCGAAAATGGGCGTCGACACAGGGCGTGCCAGTAATAATATCCCTAGTGTGACGTGCATTGTACCCATGATCCCTCACGCCTGTAGGACCCTCAGATTGTTTTTTTCCGCCATACTTGTCAGAAGCATTGCGCGGAGTTCCCTGGCTTTAAGCCATTTTGCCAAAAATCAATATTAATTTCCCCGTTCTTTCACTCCCACGTCGAGACATCGAAGATCGATGCCGGTCCGAAGAACAAACAACCGTCGAGAGCTGCACGACGGACTTTGGGCCTCGGAAGGCCTCTGGCCTCGGCCCTGCAAGTAGGAAGAGTGGGGGGTGGAAACATATTCTACGCTCTTTATTTTCCTACACACACTACCCCGTTGCCATAAAGTGACATATGGAGAGTACTCCATTTAAATTTTGCCCCACGTGCAACCGCAAATACCCTTGGGTTGACAAACATGCCACCTGTAATCTCTGCTTGCCGAGGGACCACCCCGAAGCTGACTGCAGAGCGTGTAGGCTTTTTAAAGCAAAAACACTCGAGGACCGCTCCACTAAACGTTGGGCCAACCACGCCAGGCAGCTCGAGGCCATGGAAGCAGTGGGTGCCTTCAATGATGGCAGCGACGCCGCCCTTTCGGACAGCGAGGGCACAGGGTCAGAAGACGAATCCGACCTCCATCCCCAAGCTGCACACCCAAAGTCGGCTCCGGCGGCACGTTCGGCGTCTGCCTCCGAATCCCGACGTGCGCACTCAAAAGAGAGAGAGAGTACCCCCGAATCTCGACTTCAGGTGTCAAAAGATTCCAAAAAGGCCAAACCGTCAGGGAAACACTCTTCCACTCACAGGAAAGGGGACAAACAGCAGAAAAAGTCTACACATTCAACTTCTGCACCCCAGGTACACAAGGACAAACACAGGTCGTCCGATAAGGACAAATCTAAGACTCCTGTCACTACACCCAGGCTCAAACCTCCCACTCCTTACAATATGGGATTAGAAGGTGAACCGTAGCTATACCCCTGACAATGCTGCTCCTTCAGGATCCAAGGACCCTTAGCCTTCGAATAAGAGATCTTGGCTTGATACTTCAGCTCAGGGACTGTCTTCATAACCTTACTATATTCAGCCTTACCAACAGTATGAGGATGACCCAGACGTACTGGTGCTGGACGACCAAACTGGGGTCGGGTATTATGGAGATGACGAGGGCCAGGATGAGGAGGAGGAATATGATGCGGAAGTCTACAATATGGACTCCCCGGTTAGCAAGGAACCACAGGTTACTGACTCACCTATAGATAACCAGCCCCTTCTAAATCGGGTCTTGGCTAAAGCTGCAGAGCACTTCCACATAGATACTCAGGGGGCGCAGGAAGAGAGGGACTTTGCAGAGGAGCTAGTAGGGGACAAAAGACCTATTTCTCAAGCCATTCCTATTCTCAAATCAATCCAACGTAGAATTGATCCTTCCCTTCTCACTCTTAATCTCACCAAAGCTGTGAACCCCAGAATTGAGAAGATGTTCAGGGCCTCCCAGTCAGACCCTCTTTACATAAGGGGTCAACTGAAGCCCGACTCCTTGGTAATCACAAACACCAGAAAAAGAGTGGGGACACCTCTATCATCCTCTGAGGCTCCCCCAGACAAGGAGAGCAAAATAACTTATGGGTTAGGGAGGAAAGTAGCCTCCACTTCCGCTTACGAAGCAAGGATCGCCAACACCACCACTCTGCTGGCAAGCTATAATTGGCACCGGTGGGAGCAGGTAGCTGCTCTCATTGACTCCGCACTAGAACCACTAAAGGGTCAGTTGGCCCAGATCGCATCGGAGGGTAGAGCCGTGTCCGGTTGCATTCTTAAGACAATCTTTGACGCCGCAGATAATGCAGGCCGGCTCATAGCAGAGAGCACTGTCATTAAAAGGCACGGTTGGCTAAGACAGTCATGGTTTAAACCCGAGACCCAGGCAACCCTTATTGACATGCTGGTGGAACCAAATGCCTTGTTTGGCAAAGCGGTAGAGGACGCACTGCAAACTGCCAAAGACGAGTATGATACTCAAAAGTCCCTGGGACAATTGACGAATAAGCCCACTAATCTAAGAGGGAATAGTAATTTTCGTCGCTCACGCGGCCAAAATTCCCAGAGGGGCTCCAATTATGCACAAGGACAGGGTACATCATGGGGTGGCAACCAGCAGACTACCCAAAGTTACGGCAGAGGTAACAAGAGGGGCCGTGGTAGAGGTAGAGGCAGCCCCGGCAGAGGCGGCATGCCTATCGCAAAGCAGTGACTTTCCGCTCAGGGTTCCTTCCCACACATCCCCAGTAGAGGGGCGCATTTCCAACTTCACCCAGGCATGGAAAAGGGATCACATCGGACAGATGGGTGCTGTCCACAGTGTCCGCTGGATACTGCATCGAATTGCTGGAGCGCCCCCGCAACCACCCTCCATGACAAAAGATACATTCACTGGACCACCAGAAGATCCTCCACGAGGAAATCGTCAATCTTCTCGCAAAGGACGCGATAGAACTCGTCCCAGGCAACCAGGTAAATAAGGGTATCTATTCAACTTACTTCCTTGTGCCAAAAAAAGATTTGACAATGTGCCCAATATTAGACTTACACCCTGCAAACAAGTATTTCAAGACCCAAACATTTCGCATGACTACTCTCCAAGAAATAATCCCCCTCCTAAAAAGGGGGGATTACATAGCAACATTAGACATGAAAGATGCCTATTTTCATATTTCCATGTTCCCAGCGCACAGAAGATTCTTGCGCTTCAAGGTGGACAGTGAGCACTATCAGTTCAAGGTGCTGCCCTTCGGTATAGCCACGGCTCCAAGGGTATTCACCAAGGTACTGGCGGTGGCAGCGGCACACCTACGCAGGGAGGCAATCCCAGTGTAACCTTACCTGGACGACTAGCTCATCACGGGGGAGACCCCAGTAATTTGCAGATCAAACATCCAAAGAATGATCGACGACCTCTTTGAATTCGGTTTCTCTATCAACGAGAAAAAATCAAGCCTGGTGCCAAGCACCTCCAAGCAGTTCCTAAGAGCTGTACTAAACATTCAAGAGGGGTTGGCGTTTCCATCAGAGGAAAGAATTCAGAATCTACTACTGCAAATTCCTCTATATCAGCCCGGTCGCCAGATAAAAGTGCGCAAAGCGATGCGTTTGCTAGGCATGATGGCGTCATGTATTTACCTGGTCCCCCACGCGCGCCTGCGCATGCGACCCATGCAAGAATGGTTGGCGAAACAGTGGTCTCAGGCAAGTGGTCAGTGGGACGGTCTAGTGGTCGTTTCGCCAACACTTGTACAAAGTCTTCACTGGTGGACAAGAGAGAATCTGTCAAAGGGGGAAACCCTTTTACGATCCGGAGGTTCAAGCTGTAGTCACTACAGACGCGTCCCTGTCAGGGTGCGGAGCACACCTCCTCCACCACACGGCTCAGCGTCTCTGGTCTCACACAGTGGCCAAGAATCATATCAATCAGCTAGAACTCCTGGCAGTCTTCAGAGCGCTTCAGGCGTTCGAACCCCACCTGTTGAACCTGTCAGTACAGATCCTAACAGACAGTACGACAGCAATGTTTTACATAAATAAACGGGGAGGGACTTGTTCGCCAAATCTGTCCAGGCTTGCCCAGAAAATTTGGACATGGGCACTCAGACAGAACATTTACCTGTCATCCCAACATGTTCTAGAGGATCTCAATTCACTAGCAGACGCTTTAAGCAGAGATCCCGTCCCAGAAGAACACGAATGGTGTCTACACAGAGAAGTCATAGAAGACATCTTCTCACAGTGGGGTTTCCCCACTATAGACCTATTTGCCGCAAGCGAAAACAGGCAATGCCCAGGATTTCGCATCCAGGTTCCCTCAGCCATATTCCAAGGGGAACACCCTGTGGATGAACTGGTCAGGGATGTTTGCCTACACTTTTCCACCAACCCCTCTCATGAGGAAGGTGGTCAACAAGATGCACAGGGAATCAATGACGCTCATCATAGTTGCTCCCATGTGGGCGAGGCAACCGTGGTTCCCACACCTACGCAGACTAGCAGTGTGCAAACCCATCAGACTCCTGTGCTGGCACAACCTACTATCCCAGCACCAAGGTCAAACAGTGCATCCTCAACCCAGCTCAATGAACTTGGCAGCATGGCTCCTGAAGTCATAGAGTTTGGGCATCTCAACTTACCACAGAGGTGCATGGACATCCTAAAGGAATCTAGGAAATCAAACACGAGGCACTGTTGTTTTGATAAATGGAAGATATTCGTTATCTGGTGCCAGAATAAGCAAATCAGCCCAGTTGATTGCACTCCTTCCAATATTGTCATCTACATGCTCCACCTGCTGGATGCAGGGTTGGTATTTAACTCACTCAAGATGCACCTGACGGCGCTGTCAGCCTACACCACCTCCCATAACAAGGTTTTGTGGTGGAAAGTACCAGTGGTTAAAGCCTTCATGGAAGGGGCAAAGAGACTCCACCCTCCAATTTCTAACCCACCACCAGGATGGGACCTTAATGTGGTGCTTGCTAAACACATGGGCCCACCCTTTGAACCCATGCATAAAGCTAGTCTCAAAAACCTGACCTATAAAACTGCCTTTTTAGTAGCCATTACATCCATAAGAAGGGTCAGTGAAATTCAGGCTCCGTCAGTGCAGGATCCTTTCTTTACTGTTCATAAGGATAAACTGGTTCTACGAACACACCCTAGGTTCTCACCGAAGTTCATTTCAAAATTCCATGTTAACCAGTCCATTGAGATTCCGGCCTTCTTCCAAGAACCCAAAAGCTCTGCTGAGGTGAAACTACACACTCTAGATGTGCGAAGAGCGGTCCTTTACTATGTAGACAAGACCAGGCCGCTAAGGAAAACAGACCAACTGTTTGTCTGCGTAGCTACAGGCAGAGAGGGAGATTGCGTCTCTAAAGGTGCCATCTCGAAGTGGATAGTCAATTGTATCCAGCTATGTTACTCCCTTTCTGAAAGAACTCTGCCTTTTACGCCGAGAGCCCACTCTACAAGGGGCACTGGGCCACTCTGGCTTTCATTGCAAATGTACCCCTTGACACCATTTGCAAAGCAGCTACTTGGAGCTCTATTCACACTTTTACTCCGCACTACTGCATTGACACTTATTCCAAGACAGATACTCAAGTGGGACAAGCGGTTCTAAGACACCTGTTTGCTCATGACCCTTCTCACATCCCACCTCCTTCTTCTAACACTGCTCGCTAATCTATGCACAGCATGTGATCTAAGCAGATTCTACAAGCCTCAGAAGGGATACATTACTCACTGTAATCGTATTTCTGATGCTTGTATCTGCTTAGATTCACATGCGCCTGCCCTTCCTCCCCTCGTAGAGAAGGCGCATGGATGCTTGTAGTCTTATCTATCTGCTTGGTAATATGTACTGGCGCTACTCCTCATGCTACCTCATGTCAGAAAAAATCCAATCTGAGGGTTCTACACGCGTGAGGGATCATGGGTACAGTGGACGTCACACTAGGGATAGTATTACTGGCACGCCCTGAGTCGATGCCCATTTTCGAGTTTCGAAAAACAAACTGTAATACTCTGCATCTTCCACTAGATGTCGGCCTATGCACAGCAGGTGAATCTAAGCAGATACAAGCATCAGAAATACGATTACGGTGAGTAATGTATCCCATACATGCTGGTTGGCAGCTAAGACATTTTCGAACAAAGGGAGACAAGTGTCTCTTAAAATGTAAGGACTTGGCTCATTTTTGTTTGATTGTTAAGTCTTTGTGCTTCAACACTGTCTCCTTTTGGAAAGGGAAGGAAGATACCTTACTCTTTCTCACTTAAAGGGAGCAGCATTTCTTAATGCCAACAACCCCATCAATAAATAAGGTTCTTTCTGCAGTCATTTGAATGTTATTGGTGTGTCTAAGCATAAGGCGTCTGCTTCAGTTCCATCTGGACTGCAAGCGACCAAACCAGTTTAAGTTGTCAAGTTAATACACCACAACTCTACTGTGGGGGGCACTAGTCAGCTCTTCAAGAAGGAATAACAGCAAATTATGGCAGACAAATGGGTCCTCCACTGGCAGGCTAGGCTTACTTCTGCCTTTCTTGTCAAAGCTCTCCTTAAACCCTCCTACTTTCTAATTTCACTTTGCCTTCTCCGAAATACTCCTGTTGGAGGAAATAGCTCAGCGTGTTGCAACAGAGGAAGTCGGTAATGGCTGGTATCGTCTTTACTTCCTGATTCCAAAAAAGGATGGATATTCCAGAGCCATCTTCGACCTTAAACTCATTTTCAAGCTCCTCTGAAATGACCAGTTCATGGTGGTCACCTTGATGCAGATCCTACAAGCCTTGGAACATAGACTGGTTTGTGTCTTTGGATTTGCAGGACATGTACTTGTGCATCCCTATTGACCCCAAACATCAGAAATGCCTTTGTTTAGTACTGGTAAACACTCATTACCGGTTTGCAGACCTCCCATTCGGCCTCACCTCTGCCCCAAGAGTATTACCAAAGGTCATGGTGGTGGCCCAGGCCGATTTGGACAGGAGAAAGGTATACGCCTTTCCCTACCTCGACGACTGGCTCCATCAGGCATGGTGGGAAGAGGGGGCCTTACAGAATCTATGGACCAATGTACAATCATCTTTACAGTTTAGATTTTCCATCAACCTAAAGAAGTCCTTTCTGAACCCCCTTCCAATGCTTACAGCTTACAGGGGAGTTTGTGGATATGGAACAAGGCAAGTAATTTGCACCAGGATGAGCATTCATACCACAGTAACCCTCTTCCAACCGAAAGGCGAATGTCCAGCTGATGGTTTCTTGAGGATGCTAGGGCTAATGCATCCTGTGTCTTCATAGTGGCGGAAGCTGGGTTTTGGATCCAGTCTCTACAGTGGTTCCTGAAAGACAAGCTGACCCGGTTCAGTGGGTACACGAGACATTATGCAGGTCCCCTCCCCACAAACCTAGAAGCGACAAAAGAACAAGATCAGACCAAGAACATAGCCCCTCTGTTCATACCTTTTCATGCACTTATTGATGGATACTTGCTTCAAGAATAGTGGGCTGCATAGCATATCAAATTGATATGTAATAGATTAAGGTGGTGAATGCAGGGATTGCCCAGCCCTACTACAGTAGTTATTTGCAATTACGACGTGGCAGAGCTGCACCGTACAAATCCAACTTTTTAAAAAAAATGTAATTGCATAGCAATTTTTACAAAAACTCAAACCAGCACAATTCCTTATCCTGTACATTGTCCATCTTCATTTCATTAACTTTCTGGTGAAAAAACTTTCCGTATAAACAACCTTTGAAAAAGACATTGACCCAGAGTATAAAATGTAGAATCCTGCACCTTATTAATAACGAGTGAAGTCCTGAGTGAATGTGTACAATTGCCCAACATATTATTCTTAATGACACATGAAACATAGTAGTCAGTACGCTGACTAGCGATTGTACTCATTCTTATTACAGATAATGGTGACCCATCCTCTCAAAACAACAAACATACATTAACAACTGGCCTCGAGCACTTAGAACCCTTGACTACCTGCTGCCCGGAGTAGATCCTTTGAATGAAATTTGCAAAGTAAGTAGTACACCAGATTGGGATAACAAGTACTTAACAGAACTGTAGGATTGAGACATCAGATAGCAGCTACATCCATGTTTTCCTATTCTTTTGTAGCTCAACAGACAGCTACAAAAAGGAGAAATCTATATTCTAATACCCATGCATGACTACTAATGAAGTTATTGGGTAAGTGTGAGCTTTTTGAGAAGGTATAATACTTCGTTAAGATTAATACCTTCATGATCGTGACTTAAGTTTTGTTTCACGATTGTACAATGAACTGTTAATTAAAATGAGTTAATTTTGCCTCTCCATGTGCAGGTGACCAAATAAGATTAAAAATTAGTTTTTGACATTACTTGGTGAAGCACCACCATTCTAACACCAGAAATACAGCCAAAGACTACCACCCCCGAAGAATTGTGCAGAACATACAAACATTTTGATACAGGAAAGAAACCTGTTGGAAGAATAATGACCTGAACATTTTCTGTTAGGCTTCCTATATATATTTTTTAAGGTTTGAATTTGTAAATTAAATTGTTTGATTTATTATATGTAATGCTTGATTTGCACTTGTCGATGTTTCATGATTGTACTTTGTTACTCGTATGGATATTTGTCTTGTGTTACTATTGTGTTCTCACTAAGCTCATGAATATGTGTTTGCATTTCCTCACCTATTATTTTCAGACTGAGTATTTAACTACTTTTTTAGAAACATTGATTTATGCCTATTTAATTAAATACTTGTTCTTTGATCAATTTATTATATTTTGGTTATCAATCAATAAAAAGGACAGATAAATAATCGTGACTATATAGGACAGAATTGAATTATTTCTTCCCTTTCTCAGTTTAAATTGTTTGGTCCGCTGTACAGATGCACAATACACCCAGCCTTTATTCATGCGCTTTATGAAACCTGCACCAGTGCATTGTTGGAATCCCCTACTGTCTAGAAAAGTCATTGGCCCTCATTCCGAGGTTGGTGCTAGTCATGGCGCTATTAGCGCCATGACTAGCACCAATACCGGTACCGCCACCGACGTGGTGGTATGGGGATTTACCGGTTCATTCCACCCTTTGCGGGACCGGTAAGTCCCCATTTGAAATGCCATTCCCCATTCCCATTTGAGCCCCCATAGGGCTCAATGGGAAGGCGGCAATAACGGTACCGCAAATTGCGGTACCATTATTGACCCCGGTATCCCTTGCGGGTCCCGTCCTTAACGCCTGCTAAAACCAGGCGTTAAGGAAGGACCCGCAAAGGGACCTCGGAATAGGGCGCAAAGGGATTACCGGCACCGGTGTCATTACCGGTGCCCGGTATCCCTTTGCGCCCGGGTCGTAATGACCCCCATTTTGTGCAATACTACAACCCTGGAAAGTTAGTGCTTAATGTAGGGCAGTATTAAGGATGGTGTGGAGCAGCACTAGTCACACCATCATTCTGTGTTATTGGTGCACACCTGCCTATACAGTGTGAGTGTCTGCTGCAGAGATATGGATGCCGCTTGGAGTTTGCAGGGTGGAATTTATTCTTCAACTGGAAGGAACAAGAGTGAAATGTTACATACCCGAGGGAATCAATGGTTGTCCAATACACAGAAATAGATTAGGGAGAATATTGGCCAGGATAGCCCTCTCATCACCCCTTAGCACTGTTGAGCACAGAACATACTCGTAAACGGCCCAGATTTTACATTCCATGACCTCCGACTGTAACTAAGCTTGTTGATAACAATTGTACCAAAAAGAGGGGCAAGATAAAGAATGAATGACTTTCCCACTTTCAGATGACAAGCAACCTATCCCCTGGTTGAACTGAAGCTGTAAATAGGCCCAAGACAGAAAGGGATGGGGATGATCAGGCTGTGCAGTATGCTTCAGATCCTACTGTATGACAGGCTCACAGCAACCACATGGTTGCTGGCAACGTTTGTTATCTTGCTAATCTGCATATTCTCTGTTCTTTCTACAGGGGTGGGTTTTTGTTGTCTTTTTTATTTAGGTATTGCATATGGCCATTTAATTAAAGTATATATATATTGTATTGACCCTTGATTGGAAATTCTGCATATGGTATACTTTATATGCAAAACACTATTGATGAATCATGCCATTGGTTGCAATGTTCGATACAAATACCAATAAAAACATTTAAAAATAAATAGATTGGAAATTCCGTTATTTTGGACTGCTATACTTTGCTGTTTGAGTTGGCCATACTCTTGGGGGTATGGCCTTGGTTGGGTCAGGTTTCCGCAAAAGGCAAAGGAGGTACATCTCTTAACTGTGTCTGTTTAAGCTTTATGATTGGGTTCACTATTAGAGTATGAGGGCTGAGTAGGCGCTTACGCCCCTCACAGCAAACACTATGCCCTATGACCCCCACACTCCAAGCACCCCACGGAATAGCATGATTGACTTTTCTGGAAAAATCTGCTTCCAGTGCAGAAAGAGCCACATCGGAGCAAACCACATTACATAACAAACTGGCCTTTTCCTAATAAACTAACTTTACACTATATACATAGTCATAGAAATATGTTGAGCAATAACAGTATGGCTTTCGTTGTATTCTCCCCACCCTGCGTGCAAAGTAACAATAGCATTAATGCGAGCCTAACAAATCCCCCTTGGGATTTAAAGCCATAGTCATTATTTCCTAAAAAGCATACAACCTTCTGTCATGCACAGCGCCCATCACGCAACAGTTTGCAGATTACTTCCTGGCCCCACCAGAGAATTGCTACCTGGAGACAGGACAAAATGGGCCAAGAACGTTTGCCAGCAGTGAAGTCTGTGGAATGGACCCTAAGCAGTGCTACAGATCTAGATATATGCCTGATGGGAACCCTGAAGATAAAGGGGACATTTGCAAGTGTTTTTTCAAAATGTTGATAGTGACTGTAAAGTCAGGGGGCACTATAATAGAAGTGTTACCCAGCATACTGCAATAACAGTGGCAACTGTACCAGCATGCGAATAGCTTCCCTCCCTCCCATCTGTGTCTAATGGCTCCAACAGCAGTGCTCTGTTGACACAGACAGAGCAACGTGTCAGGCACTCGGTGCTGCCCAGAGATCTGCGGGACATTGTCATGGCAGAGGGACTCCTCACCTGTTTGGCACCCTAATTAACAATGAGGGTGCCTCCTCAGGAGCCGTTTGCCATACCCCGCCCCTCCACAGAACCAAAATCTGATTCTTCCACTGTTCGCCATGTATGCCTTAGAAAGGGACCGGTTTGGTAATAAGAGTTTGCAAACAAAAATTATAATGCATCCTAATAAAATTATCATTGGTGCAAAACTGATGTTTATTTGCTTTTTCTCTATGCCTTACACTGTATTTGTTATTACAACCTTTTATAAGATACCCCTGAACTTTCATTAATTTCACAAATGGCAGAATCTGCACTTATGCGCATTAAGATTGACAAATGTTTAAAGAAAGCGTGACGTTATTGAAACACCCAGAGACAATAAAGAGAACATGGAAGGAGCACCAAGATACCTCGGCGAGTTAAGCCCACGGCATCAGAGACCTGTGTCCAACCTGCAGATCACAGGTTCCAATCTTTACAGCGGTGACTCAGCCTTTCTTCTGCCTGAGGTTGAAAAATCAAGCACCACCAAATTGCAGAATATAAATTCCAAACTCTGTCCCTATGGCCTCCATTCGGTATGAGTTGGGGTTAATCGCTCTCCTATCTTGGATGAAATGGAGATGGGTCTCGCTCTACAGATGAATTATTGAACCTCCATTAGACTCCGTATATGAAGACATCTCTGTCCAATTGATGAAAGGCGATAATACATTTCTAACAACTCTCAAGTCCAGATCTCTCGAGATTCTTGCCAACGCAGATTCTGATCAAGAGACCTTGGTTCAAAATCCATAAAATCTAAGGAATGTCTGAAAAGATGGGATTGGATTAGAACTATGGATGAGATGCGAGTAGGCAAGCTATCCCCAAATTTCTCAATCTACGACAAGCCCAGATCATTCATACCTACTTATCTGAAAACGTTGCCTGATCCAAGGATTAGAACAAACTTTTTTAGGTATTTTACCTTCTCTGGAAATCCTACACATTAGAGATGGTGTGGCCTATCGTAGCGATATCTGTCAGGAGTGTGAGATCAACACAAAACATACATCGAAACACCACTTGTTGGTATTTCCTGGGACAAGGGAACTGAGATGGGGCAGACTGCAAAGGTTTGTCCACAAAGTCGAATTCTTGGACTCTGCTATGTTCTGGGAAAGAATGATTTCGGGAAATGAATTGTTTCTAACTGCAGAAGTTGTAAATATTGTTAATCTAGTTGATAAGGAAGTAAGAATTTCTAAAGAGTGAAATGGGAAACATCCAACTTGTTTCTTACATCCTTTTTTAAGTCATCTGGGTACTGAGCTATGATGTTAAAGCCTTTTTCTTATTTTTCTTTTGTTAAATTGAGTTGTGATTCCTTTTTTTTTATTTCTTTGATTGTTTTTCTCTTGTAAGTATGTAATTCTGTGTAAAAAGTCGAAATTTCTTTTTGGCTATATCACAATAAAAAATAAATGCATGTGTTAAGTGCTATATATGAAAAAATAAGTATTATTCTCCAATATTGAACTCTGCCAAATTCTGCAGTGCAATTATGCATTTATAAACTGTGATTCAAGTCCCTAGGTTCAGCTTCTTATTGAAGACGGCAGGGATGCAAGCAGAACCATTCTGTCACAGTGAGGCTGGCGAGAGCGATAAACTATTATCACTGTGAAACACAGCACAATAGTACTCGTAATTGACATCAGAATGATGAAAGGCTGAGTAGACTCCACTCGGAAATGTCCCTGGCCACACAGATCACACACACATCTCTGCAGCAGGTGCAGTGACTCACCGATCTACCTTCCCCGCAAAGTCTGTGCATGGCTGTCATCACTCCTCCCCGCCTACCTCTGTGTTCGGCACAGCCACCTGCTCCTCCCTTGTGCACACACGGTTCGGGCTCCCTCCTGCAATCGCATTGTCAGCGGAATGCAGCCCTGGCAATGAAGCTTGCCCCCACCAATGAGAAAGGTGTCAGTGTAAGGTGAGTGAATAGTGCTGGTGCTGGCTGGGTTAAGCCGAGGACTGCGAGTGCCGGGCAAAGCTCTTTTTTTGAGATTTTGCTTTCAACGCAATTTTGGTAGGCAAAGGTGGAACGTCCAACCATTAATGTTCTCGGAGCGTGCGGTCGGCCTAATGAATATGCTCCATGCTTTGAAAAAGAGATACAGACAGACCCTGATGCCTGGGATCCCCACTAAAGTTCTCAAATTATGTGGGTGGGACCCAGGCACACAGAAGCAAGCAGATGGATGCTACACTGCACCCTAACGAAAAGCCCCCTGCAAAACATCCTCCCAGAGCTAGCAGCTACTATTACAGTGAGGACCCCATGCCCTCCCATCCCCGAATTTACTTACCAGAGCAGGCGGGTGGACGAGCTGCAGGGTGGCATGTTGGCGAGGTGGCTTGCAAGCAGACGTCTTCTACTGTGACTGGCGTGGCAAGGCTGAGATTCCTTTACAACATCAAGCCTTATTGGCCACACCAGCCGAAGTGCTGGCACTCTATTGGTGCAGTACATGCACACTAAGGGACTCGTAAGAGCTATGCAGTGCATGTGCACTGAGCCAATGAGGGTCAGTATTTTTACCGGCCCGGAAAGGGAAACAGACTTTCTTAATGGAGGGCAACATTTGCTGCTTGCGGGCCGCCCTCCATTAGGAAAGTCTTTAACCCTGCGAGGCCGGATCAAGCAACATGCCGGGCCGCATGTTGTACACCCGTTCTTTAATCTTTGAAATAACCCCAACCTATCGGTCGCTGTAAAGGAACTGTTATACTAAAACAAAGAATATTAAAATTGGATTGTAACTAATAGATATCAACTCAAGTGCATTGTAAGATCGACAGCAAATATTCAATCTTTCAGTTTTTGAGAGACCATATATGCTAAAGTGTAAAGAGCTGTTGTATTGATATATCTATATAGCACAACTAACTGGCACCTAACATTACCTTGTCATTTTGTTTTTTTCTTCCAGTGTATTTGTTTTTTAATTTATGGTGTGCTACTTCAATTATCTAATTATGATTTAATATTAAATGGTTTATATTTATTTTCTCATTTTCATCTATGATTTACTAAGACTGGAATTTAGAGAGATGAATGCGGCTGATGAAAAGTTTTAACACAAAGCACATGTAGGTAATGAGATGTTTACTAGTCGATAAAAATGATAAAAATAAATATGGCAATGAGATGTTCCACATAGCCGATAAAAAGAAAACCTATTTGAGCTATAGTAATTTTCCCCTTTTTTCTTGGAGGACCATGACATTTAGGCAGAGTGCAGCTCCAAGAACCCACTATATAGTCACAAAATTATTTTGGATCCCCACATTCAGGATCAAAGCACTAGTTGTTTCAGGGGATGTACCGAAAATTGAAACAAAGTGTGGGAATGCAGAGAAATTGTGCATTGGTGTCTTCAAAAAGGAGGCAAGCCATTTTAAGGGTTTATCAAATAAAATGTAAAGGGATTGTTGGGCTAGTTGTCCCCAAGGTGCATTACATTCCAATGGTATTGAGAAAGGAAGCCCTGGCCAAGCTCGGAAGCTCGAGAAAATAGGATTTATAGAGTATAGATGTCTGTAGGTGTCCTCCATGGTTGTTGCTCAAAGGGTCAATAAACAGGTGAGATTTTGTAGTGACCCCTGAGGTTTGACCAAAGATGTGATGATGGAACACTTTTTTCTGCCCAACATAAGAGTAAGTGTGACAGGGGGAGCAAACCTTATTCCACTGATTGATTTGATATCTGCTTGCCATCAAATGACACTCCTATGGTTTTGATGGCATTCATCATGCCTATAGGGCTGCATCATTTCGAATGCTTGCTGTTTAGGGTTGGTGTCTGCTGTGTGTGTGTTTTCTAGAAGGTAATGCACAGATTTTTTGAGAACTTGAAAGAGTAAAGAGCTATCAAGATGTCATACTGTTAGGCAGTAACATAAGTGAATGTGTCCATAGTGATGTGAGGGTAGTCAAAAAATGTTTTTGAACTTCTGTTTTTTTTTTCAAGTAATTTTTAATTCACCAGGGAATCGCTTGGCATCAACATTGTGAGATGTGCGTGGCCAGCAGTGACATGGAGAAGACGTGAGGGGCGGCAGCTCCCGTGGCCATAATACTCATCCTGTTCAAAATCCTCTGTTACGGAAACCGAAACTGTGCAAACAACCCTGACGGGTGTGAGACACCCTGGTGCTGAGGAGGAACAAGAAGCCGGAGCAAAACGCGCCTTCCCGCTGACACCGGAGGCGCAGAACGCTTCGCGTGTCTGTCCGGCTGCCTCCCCCAAAGATGGCCGCCACTGTGTGAAACCACACACCCGAAGGCCGCCGTGGGACAGGGGGACACAACGGCACCCCTCCTGCTACCCACCTCCCAGCAACAGCGGAGCGAGAGTGCAGCCCCGGGAGAGCTTCGGTGGCTCTACGAGCTGAGCGTGATCTGGAGCGGAGCAGCGGAGCCACGAGAAGAACAGGGCTGCGACTGTGAGCGCCGCCCGAGCCTGTAGCGCTCTGTGAAGCCCCTAAGAACACGCATGCAGAGCCACTTCGGGTAAAGGAGGGCGACCTGCGCAGCTTGGAGGGAGCGGACCGGCACTCCAGAACTGCAACACGGCGTTGCATGAAACGCGTGACACGCGTAGGACTGCCAGCAAGCCAGCACTGGGGGGACGCTGTGGGTCTCGCTCCCCCACGACACACACGGCTCAGGGTGGAATCCTGGTCCACGCAGTTCCAGTCTGGCCGTGAGAACAACGGCGAGCGCCGCCCGCGCCTGAGCTATCCTGTGAAGCCCCTGCCAAACACACATGCAGGGCCACATCAGGTAAAGGAGGGCGGCCTGCGCGGCTCAGAGGGAGCAGACCAGCACAACAGCACTGCAACACGGTGTTGCATGATACGCGTGATACGCATAGAACTGCCACTGAGCCAGCATCGAGGGGACGCTGCGGGTCTTACTCACCCCAGGGCAAGCGTTGCTCGGGGTGGAACCCTGGTCCTCTTAGTACCAGCCTGGTTGGAAGAAGAACTGCAGAGGCGCTGGGCCCACGCAAGCGAAGGCCGGGTTGTTGGAGGAGGAGGGGGACCAGAGCCTCAAGGCGCCCTGGGCCGGCATAACCATGGGTCTGCGTTCGCACTGGGAGCCCCGAACGAAGAGTGCACAGAAGCGCCTGCGTGGTGGATCGTGGCCCCCTGGCCACAAGACCAGGGTCAGTAAGCGGGCGCAATCACCCCAAAACACGCTGCATACTGGCCTTGCGCACGAGTTGGGACCAGCGACAGATCACGGCGAGAGCGCCCTGTGAGGCTGCCAGACATCCCAGGAAGCACTGGTGCAAACCAGACCGCAGCAGACGTAGATAGCCTGAACTCTGGTGCAACAGGGCGACTGAACCAAGGGGTGTGTGTGTGACCACGACGCACATTACTGAACTAACACAACGACCTCGAGACATATCGGAGAGAATGGGGAAAGAAAAAACCAAGAGGCTCCCGACACAGAGCAGAATGGACCAATATACCATCCCTCCAGCACAGGTCCCCGACTCCCATCCAACCACCCTGAAGGAAGGGCAACCTGACCACGCAATCTCCCTGAGGGACGTCATGGCCGCTATAGCGGACTCCCGCACGTCAATGGAGCAGAAAATGGACGGGATAAGCCTGGATGTGTCCCTCCTCAGACATGATCTCCAAAAGCTAACGGTACGCACAGGCGAAGCCGAACAGCGCATCTCGACTACAGTGGATGGGGAACGGGACATGCAACATCAGCTCAGAAGCGTCACATCGAAACTTAAACTGCTGGAAAACCGTATTGAAGACGGAGAGGGACGATCGAGACGCAATAATGTGTGAATAATTGGCATACCTGAGAAAGCCGAAGGTGCCTGTACGGAGCTCTTCCTTGAACAATGGCTACCAGACTTATTTGATCTGAGCTCTTTCTCCAAGTTCTTCTCTATAGAGCGAGCACACAGGGTACCCACAGGTAGACCGGCACCAGGGGCGCCACCACGCACAGTAGTTGCAAAATTCCTAAATTACAGGGACCGTGATGCTCTACTGCAACTAGCCTTTAACGGCTCAAAAATTGCTTTCTTCCCTGATTACACGAGAGAGGTGCAGAAAGCGAGGCAGTCCTTTCACCAACTTAAAAAACACCTGCAATCACTAGGTCAAATACGGCCTGCTTTTCCCAGCACAGCTTAAAATTTACCATAAAGGTACATCAGTCCATTTTAACGATCCGAAGGAAGCATGGCGCTGGAGGGGAACAGCACATAGAGGGAGACTGGTCAACTCCTCATGGCAGCAGGGAAAGAAACAGACCACCCCCTGACCAACAACGTGCACCTCGACTGCCCCCAGAACAAGACCTGCCGGAGGACAGCGACGGATGACCCCTGGCACCATCTCTGGTAGCGCCTCGCAGTACACCAGTGAGTACACAATGAACCCCCCAACCATAAACCACCCACCGCAACAGCTAATATAAGCTAATATACCTTCTAAGTTGCAGCCGCGAGGACGACTCGCAGTCTCATGTCAGAGGGCCCCCCTCCCCCCCATAGACACATCACCGAACAGTTCTAGTGGTGCCAACCCCTGATGGTATAACGTTAGGGAGTAGCACCCATACCCAGTTTACTGGATGTAAGGTGTCCAGTTGATACCTTTAGGTTCTTAGGTTCGGGCGACCGATGCTTCAAGTTGGGAGGAGTATAGGGTGGGGGGGTAGCGGGTTTGTTAAGTTTAGTTAAATACGGGACCAGTCAGACACGTGGCACACCAGGGCCAGACAGGAAAGTCATAACTCATGGGCTTAAACTCGGCCGATGCGCAGCGTCGTCAATAACAGCACACCTCTCCACCACTACAAGCAGACATGGCATTACACAGCAATACCACTAACACTTCCAAAACACTCCGGCTCATGACGTGGAACGTCAACAGCCTCGGCAACGCATTTAAGCGGCGCCTGGTATGGCAATTTCTAAATAGACAGGCACCAGATATAGTGCTTCTGTCTGAGACCCACCTGGCAGGCACGGAATGTACCATGTTCAAACGCACAAACTATAAGTTAGTACTCCACTCAGGTTTCACAATGGGCTCAAGGGGAGTCATGATCCTGATGCATAAAAATCTCCCTTTCCAACTCAATACAGTGACCCAGGACACCGGCGGCAGATATGTATATGCGACGCACACTCTATTGTATTGTTAGCCATCTACGCACCGCCAACCCTATTAGACGCGCTACTTAAAGACATTGCCCCGCTGATCGCAAACGATACCTCTAACCTCATGGTACTCAATGAAGTCATGAATGCAACCCTGGACCGATCACACCTACGTAACAGAAATCCCAACGTGCCTACCAGACTCGCTACATTCACTAATGCACTTGGCCTATGCGATATATGGAGAGAACTCCACCCAGACACTAGGTAATACTCTTTCCACTCCGGGGTACATGCCTCCCTATCTAGGCTGGATTATTTTTTCATCCCAGCAACCGATTTACACAGGGCACAATAAATAAACCTGCTTCCCAGGGGTATCTCCGATCATTCCCCGCTGGAATTAAAAATCACAACGTCCTGGCTGCTCCCGCCGCCGAGCTGGCGGCTAAATAATTACTACCTGGGCGACCCTGAGCTAGTGGATAAACTCCAGGAGAGCACCAACACATACTTTGAGCTAAATACACAGTCTGCTTCAAACCCCGAGATACTGTGGGAGGCCTACAAGTCAGTACTAAGGGGCAAGCTAATATCCTGGAAAGCACCTGAGCAAGATACTCAAAGCGGAACAGCAAGTGAAGCAGGCAGAGGAAAGGCACATAAGCGAGGACACGCCGGACACAAATCGCATGCTGCTTCGAGCACAAAAGAAGCTTCAAAGTATAGCAATGGACAATGCAAGGCATGCACATACTGCAATGCGAGCGAGAATTTATGAAATGGGAGACAAAGCCGGCAAGATGCTGGCATGGCTGGAAAGGAAGGAGCAAGACGTAGCCATGTCTGGCGGCTAGAAACAGGAGGGCCAAATACCCGTGTAACAGACCAGGACATAACACAAGGCTTCGCGGAATACTATGCTGAGCTCTACAAGGAACCCATGACTCATATAGACACCACGATAATGGAGGAAATCGACATCCCCACTTTAAATGCGGCGCAACAGGAGCTTCTGGAGAAGGGACATCACGGAGGATAAGATCCTAAGTGCCATATCCGGTCTTCAAACCGGCAAGTCCCCATGCCCTAATGGCTTCCCGGTCGAGCTATGGCGGAAGGTGAGAACCAATGTGATCGCCCCACACCTGTTACGGATGTACCAACATTTGCGTGAAAAGGGCATTCTCCCACCAGACCTGCGAGAAGCAACAATAATAGCGATACCCAAAACGGACAAACCCCCTGAAAGCTGCAGTTCATACAGGCCTATTTCACTTATCAACAGCGAAACAAAGATACTGGCAAAAATATTGGCAGATCGCCTACAACAGGTTATCCCCTCCCTGATCCACCCGGACCAGTGTGGCTTCATGCCACAGAGATCAACACGCATGAACCTTTACAGACTATACTCAGCCCTGGAAAGAGCCGGCAGCATACAAGGCCCTCTAGCCTTACTAGCAATTGACTTTGAAAAGGCTTTCGATTCAGTGAGATGGGAGGCTATCTGGAATATAATGCACCCTATGGGCTTCGGCAAGAGCTTCCTGAGCTGGGTGCGTCTACTATACAAATGCCCAGTGGCCAGGACCAGGATCAACAGCTGGCAATCGGACCCCTTCGGGCTGGGGAGAGGCACGAGGCAGGGCTGCCCACTATCAGCCCTGATCTTTGCGATCGTAATTGAACCCCTGGCAATTCTCCTGCAAAACACACCAACCTGGGAGGGCTTCCGCTGGTCCGAAACCTGGGAGGACAGAGTATCGCTTTATGCTGATGATCCGCTCATCTATCTGTAAGACCTAGGCAATTCCTGCCCTAGAGTCGCACACATGCTGGAGCGATATGGGGCATTCAGTGGCCTACGAATGAACTGGGCCAAATCCATCCTATTCCCCATAGGAGATGTATCGGAGGCGAGCCTAGCGGACGGCCCCTATCAGATCGAAACAGAGCAGTTCAAATACCTTGGGATACGTATCGCGCAGCATCTCGCAGAATATACATCCCTGAATTTCGCCCCCCTTGTAACAAGATTCGCAGAAGACACCTGCCACTGGATCTCTTTGCCATTGACGCTGATGGGTAGAGCTGCACTATTTAAAGTGATTGCTCTCCCCAAATTCTTGTACATCCTGCAAAATGCCCCGCTATACATCCCACATCAAGAATTTCACAAGCTCGACTGCATCCTCCAGAAGCTGCTATGGGGGGGGGGGGGGGGCACACCCGCGGATTGCTCTTTCCACTCTCCAGAGGTCCATCTGGGAAGGAGGGATTGGGTTGCCCAGGCTGCAGACATACTACTGGGCTGGCCAGATGGCGGTAGTGAATGACATGCTGCATGGGGATAGGAGCCTTCCACACATCAAAGCAATTAACTCCCATAATACAACAACGCCACTAGAGCACCTCTATGGAAGCCTGAGTCGCACACCAAAACCGGATATGGCAACGCATATTGTGAAAATATGGAAAGAAGCACACCGATACCTAAGGTGGGACGGGAAACTGACAATGGCCCATCCCCTATGGAACAACTGCCACCTTCCTGAAATACAAAAATTGCCTAGATGGCCCGAATGGGTCCAGCGAGGAATCGCCACCATTGGAGCTGTGTTGCGGGAAGACAAGCTGGTACCGTTCGAAACACTACACTTGGAATTCTCCCTCCCAGCCACAGAAAGGTACCACTACACGCAACTGCAACACGCTTGGAGCAACCATCGACAGAGCACACGAGACATGCCGGACAGCTCTCCCCTTGAGCGCAATATAGTACTGGACCGGGTGGAGAGGAAGGTCACCTCCACCATGTACAATGTGATAACATCCTTTGCGACACCAGAACTAACCAGCCTGAAAACCAAGTGGGAGCGGGATGTGGGACTGCTCCAGCCAGAAGACTGGGTTGAGGCCCTGATGTACCCGCGTGAGGTAACAATCTCGTCAAGGCTCAGACTGGTTCAACTGAAGATCCTGCA
Source organism: Ambystoma mexicanum (assembly GCF_040938575.1). NCBI lineage: Eukaryota > Metazoa > Chordata > Amphibia > Caudata > Ambystomatidae > Ambystoma > Ambystoma mexicanum. Next base: position 648,134,209 of record NC_090939.1, on the reverse strand, counting down.
CTGCGTCTACTACCCGAGAGTGGCTCTTTTCCGTTGGGGTAAGACGATGGACGCACGATGCCTACGCTGCAAGTGTGAGGAAGGTACCTTCTTCCATATCCTATGGGAATGCAGTAACATTCAACAACTTTGGCGGAAATGTTGTGACAAACTGTCCAGCGTTATAGGCAAGACAATACAAAGATGCCCAAAACACCTTCTTCTAGGGATCTCCAGTGAAACCGATTTGTCCCGCTATGAAAAACTACTTTGTTCCACTGCAATGGCCGTGCTCAGGCGGAACATAGCGCAACTGTGGGGTGCGAAACGCACTCCGAGCTACGACCAGTGGGTCACAGATGTGGACATTTGCGCTGGGATGGAACACCGGGTGTACGCAGCGAGGGGCTGTCCACAAAAAGCGAACAAAATATGGAGCCGTTGGGAAGACGCCAGTTAGACGCCAGACGCGGCACTGCAGGTGCTGAGGCTGTGAAGGGCTGCGCGACGCCGAGTGGAGCGAGCCAGATATGTATAGACTGTGCCATGAGTGGTCCTTGTTTTGCCAAAGTTTGACGGTAGTCCCTGATATCAAGAAACTTAATGTTTTTAGTTCTTTGTCTGCTTCTCTCTCTCTCTTGCCTTACTCCCGCCTGAAAACGTTGATTTTATGAATGCTTCCTTGTTCCCCGCCCTGTAATGCAGAGAGATGAATGCAATGTTTTGCTCTTTTCAATGTCTCAAAATCAATCAAATCTTTGATTTAAAAAAACATTGTGAGATGTACTTAGCCATAATTTACTTTGTTAGAAAACTCGATTCCTTTACTCCATGACAATCGCGAGATCAGAGTTTCTTTGCGCACACCGCCTGCCTTGCTGCTCTGGTTTAGCAGCAGTGAGAGGGCTTCATCCAAAATGTGTTTGGAAGTGAAACTGCATTATTTTTAAATGTGTAGTTTACATTCTTCACAGAATGTTTCATTATTTTTTTAACTGTACTCTTCATCCTGCTTTTCCAGAACATTTCAAAGAAATTATTGCATTTGCCTAGAACATATTGATATGTGTGCAGAAGTACTGGGCCGCCCTTAAGAGGGGTTGTATTGCCTTATTGATGTGCTTAGTGTTTTAGGGTATTCACGAGCAAAGGTGAAATATTGTTCACCATGTGTGAAATCACACTCACTGCACTTCAATTTCAAACCCTGCAAAATATTCCCTTTTAGAATGATTAGATGTTATTGCTGCTCTTTACTTCCCTCAAATGTTATAGAATAACTAGGTAATAGAAATACATTAATCTAAGACTATATTATCAGACGTTTACAATTCCTGTACCCCAAAGGCATGTAGTACATAATTTCTGCCTCTGCATGGCTCTATAATTTTCACAAGAGAAAGAGGATTCATTGCCTATTTTTCCTCATAAATTTACTTTTTTTTGGTTATGCTGTTGTTGTTCAGAGGAGAATTACTTAGTATGTCGGTGCTAGACAGCCCAAGTGGGTGAGACCAGACTGATATGCAAATGGTTATTTCTCCTCTGTGAAAATTAGAGTCGGCTAAAACGTGACTGTAGACCCTCGCGAGTGGGAACCTATCCATAGAACTGGTTATTTGGCTGTGTTCGTTCTTGGTAGTGGGCTTCCAGATCTTTGTATATACAGAATTAAATAGAGTAGACATATGATGAATGTATAGTTCTGGATGTGTAAACATTAGTTAATCTCAAAGTGGACAGGGGATATATGATGGCAAAGTATGGAACAAAGAGTGTGTAGTTGTTCTTGAAACACCCCTACCCACGTCAACCTAACTAGTCTTGTTTGTAGCAAGAGTGCAATAGAATGTTAGTTTAAAATATGTATATAGAAGGGCGGTATATTATATTCACTTTTGCCTATGCTTAGTTTTACTTGCTCTATTCTGTTCCCTTTCTTCTACCTTTTGCCTGTTCCAAGTGTGAGCAAGAGTTCATTAGTTACCTCATAGATGTAGTCAGCCCTACAGGTTAGCGAAATAACAGCCACATTTACATCCTAAACACAGATATATATCCCCCTAGCAAAAAATACGAAAAACAACGGGCAAACCGGAGCCTGCCTGCCTCTTTTCTTCCACACTGCTGCCTAGATATATTCCGATCAGTAGTATGTGGTGAATCCAGTGGAATCATTGCAGATTCTCTTGTGATAACCTCCTCCCATGTGGCCAGGGGAGGGGACGGCAGCCACTACTTGATCTTGATCCTGGGGGCAGCTATATGAGGGAGGATCACATGGGGGGAGATGTCATAAGGGGTAAGTCCCCCTGTTACCCAATACCTTAATGGCCTATTGCCATGCATCTGTCCCCTCCACACCCTATAGGAAAAATAAAGAAACCTTTTCTCAACACCCTTTAGGCCAAACTCCCATCCATAAAATAAAGAGTAAAAGCTCCAAGAAAACCCTTTTAAGTTCTAGTTTTCCTTCACATAGAACTGACCTTCCATATGGAATCATTGAGAAAGACTCCAAGTAATATGCATCAGAAACCATCAATGGACTTCAATTCATACACCCGCTTAAGTCAGTCATCAGTTAAATCAGTGGACTTCAATTCCCACAACCATCGAAGTACTGAGTCAAGGAGGATGAAGGAATTGAAACAGTGCCAGGAGTGTCAAGCTTAATGAACGTGCTAGTTGGGTGAAAACACCTGTGCGCAGGTCCTTTAAAAATGGTAACAGAACTATGAGAGAGAGCTCAGGAGAAGACGTGGCATCTCCATTGAAGGCGGACAGAAGCTGTCAGGCACGAGCCGGTGTGCAGAAGTTGGAGGCGCGAGCCGATGTAGCAGAGCAAAGGAGCTTGCCATTAGAGAAGGAAAGTAACATCATGTGAGCAAGGCGTGCCGTGGAGATGCCAGGAGCCACAAGGGGATTCCTGGGCATCTGGCAGCTTGGGGAAGCAGGGTTGTCCTAACCAGGAACTAAAAAGAAGCCGCCGTGCAGGAGCAGAGGCACGAGAGAACCTGGAAAGATGTCAGAGCCACCCAGAGTGGGAAACAAGCGGCAAAGGTACGCTGCGTAAGCGTGAGCAAGACCGAATGCGCTACACAGGGCCGGTGACCGCGCCAAAGAGAATTTGAACATTGTGAAGTTGCAGAAAGTGAACAAAGATCATTATTTGTGAATCAAAAGGGCCAAGTGCCAACCAGAACCCCAATAAGAAATGCATGCAAATGTGGCGAAAGCTTAAAAGAACATTGAAACATGTAGATATGCCAAGCTAAGAAAGGCATATGCTACTTGGATGTACAGAGGAACTATATTATATGAGTACCTTGGCAAGCATACACGAGGCAGTTGAAAGTACAAGAAGAGAAAACCTTGCAGGGGAGTACATCAGGCAATTGTAAAAGTACAAGAGAAGTCCTGGCAGGAGAGTACACCAGGTAGTTGTGAGTGCATAAAGTCTCATGGCATGAGAGTATATCGGGCAAATTGCAAACCTACAAAGTGTGTCAAGCAGAAACAGTATTTGTTAAACAAAGAAGTAACTTGTGTTAACAGAAGGAACTTTGTTAAAAAAAGAACTTACAAGGCTGAACAGTTTTTATCGAACAGGATTGTTGTGAGCCAAGAAAGACACAAAGAACTGTTAGACCCTTATACAGTTGTGATACCAGTGAAGAATCCAGGGGAAGGGAATCACCCTCTGGAACTAAGTCTTTTCTATTTTGGAAAACATTTATGTTGGAGCTGTTTTATTTTTAATTAAGAACACCTTTTGCAAATACCAGGTTGAAGACATTTCCCTTTTCATTTTATTAGTTTGTTTGTAATGCGAGGATCAATATAGAGTGTTTGGAAACAATGACGGCTTTTAATTTATGACATCCTGACAAAGATAGATCCTTAGTTTTTGGTTTTAGGTAGGGAAACTCCTCTTAGGGCAGGGTCCGAGAGGCATTTTCCCAACCTCTTTAAGTTAATAAACGTCTTTAACCAAAAACATGACAACTTTGTGTCCTACTTTTATTTCTGACCCCTCACAGGTACCAGAAGAGCAGTGTCAAAGGAAGTGGCACTAATATTACTGCCTGATGTGAAGAGTAAATCTCAAGAAAATTTGCATCTTTTAGTGTGCATAAATTACTTTGTGCAAAGTATGAATTAAATAAAGATGTGTGTTCTGTTTTAGAGTTCAGATATATTTTTAAGTACCCAAAATATACCTACATTGGGAATGGGAAATTTATTTTTACTCCATAAAAATAATATTCTCAATTAGTACAATTAAAGGTTGATTTTCTTTTTTGTAGAACTGGACTAATACAGCAAAAAACTTTTTTTTGCACATTGCGATGGACTTCGATAAAAGTAGTAACACCTCAATATGCTACATCCTCCAAGCAGGGCTATTTCAGCGCCAAAGGGGTATGTGAGTGAGCTGTATGTGTACAAACATGGTAGTACAGCTGGTGAAAGGTTTTTTGAAACCACATTTATTCAGTATTTTTTATTAAAGTTTATTTAGATTTCTACAGAAAGTAAACAATCAACAGCCTGTTATAGGTCTGGTATGATCTTTTAGAAATAGCTGATCAATGTTTACTGAGCATGTTCATCTTCCTCCATTCAGTTTGTCCATCTACACACAGCAGCCATTGTCTCCCCATCTTCCCTAAAATGGTTTTAATCCCACCTTTCCAACTGCACCCAAAGCATGAGGTATGGAAAACTAATTTCACCCACCAATGCCGTAACATGCAGTCAGTCTTCTGTCCCCTACTCCTAAACTGTATTTGTGTTATACACTAGGACTTCACCCGAAACTACCATCTGCTGTTCCACTCATACTCCATTGATTCTACTTATGAGTATTAGAGCAAGAAGAAAAATGTTCACACATGGAATCCCTTGAAGTAATGGAATGTGTCAGCACAGTCTTGGATTCAATGGATCCAAGATGGAGAGCACAGTCTGCTTCCCTAAACCTCTTTTGAAAGTGATATGCTCTGCCCACTGCCAACCTTATTCAGGGAAATAATCCCCATCATATCTAAGGTAAGGAACTTTGGTGGGCTTATGTGGGATATAAATCTTAGCCTAACTTCTGATTGGATTTCGGGTCCAAGCCGCTTTCTTCCAAATAAAATTGCTCAGGAAGATCCTTCCTTCCTTTTAGTCCCAAAATCAACTTTAATAGGGTAGTAGGACCATTAATAAACTCACAGCTAAGCTACAGCAACGCAATCCATGCTGGCCTAATAGATCAAGAGAATGCAAACAACCCGATATTTCCTCTTTCTCGTTGGTCCCAAAAACTGCCATTGTCTTTCAGACCAGCTGAGAATAATTCACTGATTGCTTGTAAAAGAGAGGGTTGCTTTCTAAATTGTGTGCCTCACCTACAAATATCTTGAAGGAACATGTCTCACCTACATAATGAAAACAAAACTCATGCTGCCTCCCTGCACACCCTCTAAATCAGATTAGACATAAAGGGTTTTCGGCCAAAACAAGGAGAACAGACTATGCTTGATCATGGCCTTGCATCTCTTGAATAACGTTCACAAAGCTAAAATTATACATTTTGGCTGCTCAAGTATCGTTCGCGTCATACTGTATGCCCAGGTCTCCTTTTTATCCTCCTGTTCGAGTGGAAAGAAGCTCAGTTCATCGCTACTCTTTGCATGAAAGTTGACAAAAAGTATAGGTTTGACCGGGTTAGATGGTACTGTTGGTGCCTGACAGCGCCTTATGAAACAAATACAGGTGCAGTTTCCGTATACACCAGAGAGAAGTGTATAGAATAAACCAGGGTTACCCCCTGCATGTGATGCTGCAATAAGAGCACCTTGCCCGAGACTGGGAATAAATTGCATACATGATTTTTATCCGGAAGGGAATTTCATCAATTGTGAGCAGGTCTCAGCTAAGTTGGGAGGCGACTTTAAACTAGCCTTCCAATATTTTTGCCTCACGTGGCATTTTGCAGATGGTCACCAGGGTTTCTGCGGGAACCACATGAGACTGCACTTTTGAAATAGTTGCTGAATGCCACCGGGGCAGGCAGGATAGTTACCAGTATTGATAGTATTGTATAATATACCCTGAGATTATCTGCCCTGTCGGAAGCAATTGGAGAAGGATGCTGGGTACGAGTTAAATTGAAAGCTATGATCTTACATGTGTACATGTACTCGCAAATTAGCCTTGAATGCAAGGTTTAAAAATATACAGTTTAAAATATTGCACTGTATTTACTTAGCTCCAGCCAGAGAAGCTAAATTTGATGGCTCGGCTGACAGTGTGTGGGGAGTGATCATGTTGTAGGGAGCCAGACATAAAAACTTTACACATGATGTGGTCATGTCCCAGCTTATTAGATGTTTGGGACCAAGTATTGACTACGATAGTGCGGATGCTGTCTGTGACAGTTCCCAGGGAAATGTTGTGCTGTATGTTTGTGTGGTTCCTTGAGGTGACTGGGAATGCTAGGAAGCTATAGTGGATCTGCCTACTAATGGCCAAATTATGTATCTTGATGAAGTGGTCTCACCGGGAACAGCAATTGGTAATTGGTTGGTGGATCTTACCTGGTGTAATGACACTGAACTGGAGTTATGTAGGTCGGATCCGGTAGGCCCTAGGCCCAAAGATATCTGGGAACCTTTTGGGGAATTTCTGAGGTGCAAACATCAAAGTGAAAAAAATTCAGAAGGGATGAGGTAATTCTCAGGTTGGGGAATGTAAGCTGTTTAATTGTGACTATGATGCAGTATATTAAATTAACTTTGCTTCCCAATGCCTAACTGTGCTTCCGAAGTCTGCCTAATAGATAGAAGTTGATTGGCGAGAAATGTTACTGACCTCTGAGGGTGTGCCCTAGATTCTGTATTTTTATGTGGAACTGGGCTGGAAAGGGCAAGGGGGATATTATTTTTTTTCCATTATTAGTAAATGCCATTCTCTGTCTGTTGTCTTCTAATCCTAAACGATATGCGATTGCTGTTAGTTGATCCTGTCTCTCTTACGCACTGCTCTGTTGTGTTGATTGAAAAAGCTGTATGAAGTGAACCAACTTAAATAACATATATATATATTTTTTTAAATCATCTTCGCAAAGTTGAAGTTGTAATGCCCAAACTCCTAAAACCATCTCTTTGAATAGATTGTGTCCTCCCACGTATTCCTCATCTTTGATATTCGATATCCAGCTTCAGCTGCTTCGTAAAAGAAATTCGGCAGAGGGCGCTGTGCGTCGATGCAGTCGACTCCATGTCCCTCGAGGGCCTCCGTCTCGAGGATGATGTAATCGAAGGCATATATAGCACGCGCAGTGCCTGTTGGCTTCAGTTCTGTTTTTCTGTGTAAGCGAACGCTTCGAGAAACTGTGGCACGCTTCCTTTGATCTTCGCAAATGTCTTCTTCCTCGGCACCTTCTACCCCAAAGACCGGCTTCAAGAAGTGTTGGGGTTGTGTTTCTAAGATGTCTTTTACTGACCCACACTGAGTTTGTCTGTGGTGCCTCGGATGGAGCATAAGACCTCAGCCTGCTCCAAGTGCTAGTCAATAACCGAAAAGGCTCTGAAGGAACAAAAGGGGAAATTTGTGGTAGGTAAAAACCCCCATCGACTACCCCATCGAAGAATCCTTCGTCCGAAGAGCCAAGAGGCGACTCTCTTCGGAAGAAGATGCTCCCACCACTCCTCATTATCGTCGAGAAAGTCGGAAAAAAGGCACTATAGATCGCCTTCTTCGACTTCATAGTCAGATACCTCCCCTTGGACGGTATCTTGTCCTATGAAAAGCTCCACACCTGCCGAATGGGAAGCATTTAGATCTGAAATACTGAAAACATTTCAAAAACAAAAACCCTCAGCAAGCCATGCTCCTACCGGGCCTTGCAAAGAAGCTGGTAAGAAAAGGGCTTGAGCTAAATCCTGTGCGCCCTCGAACCAGGGACGAAGGCCAGATCCTCATTGAGAGCCGTTGAGGCCTCGATGCGATGACAAATCATTGAAGGATGCTTCGAGCCGTAAGTCCAAACATAGGTCGAGGTCGTCTACGACATCTGCGCCCTCGACGCCAGCTTCGCTCTCAACATCGGCGGCACCATCGACGCCAGCTTTGCACTCAACATCGGCGGCACCATCGACGCCAGCTGCGCCATCGACACCAGCCGTGCCGTCGACGCCAAATGCGCCATCTAAATCAATGGCGCCATCGAAGCCGAAAGATTTCGACAACTGCTTGAGCATCAAGTTCAGTTTAAGCCTTTAATGCCTATCCCAGACAAGACCTAGATTCCTTTACCAAGGATATTTCAAATCTCTCACCTCAATTTATGAGGAAAATGAGTCATCAAACAATGATGCGCCTTTTGGTTTTCAATTTGGTACACCAAATGTGCCTGAAAGCTATATTTCGGAAAAGAGTCTAGATTGAAAGATCTTTATGATAATTTAAAAACAGCCAGTGGGGTAGACACCTCACCTGAGATGGATTTTGGTAGACCTGAAGCTGATGAGCACCCAGATGCTTCATATAGACAACTAATGTCTACATTTGTACACTATATGGGGTGGAGTAGGCCTACCCTCCCCTTTGAACAGGATGATCTGACAGACATCCTTGATAAGGGTTCGCAAATGGATCCTATTTTACCATTTCATATCGCTCTCCAAAAAAGGGTGGCGCCAGAGACTAATCCGGCAGTGAACAAAAACCTGACCAAAAAATACTGCCCTTCCAGTGGTGACCCCGACTACCTGTCTAAACACCCCACTCCAGAGAGTCTGGTGGTACAGTCAACTAACGCAACTTCCAAGCAGGCAGCTTATCCAACTATCCCTCCAGATAGAGATGACAAGAGAATAGATGACAAGTCATCCAACTGCACATGTGCCCTTGCAAAATTCTCATTCACTCTATGGGACTGTATTTCCATGGCGGCAGAGCACATTTCTGAGTGGAAGGAAAGAGATGGGTTCTTGGCTATTGTTAGAGACGTCAAGGAAGCCATGTTTGAGTCTCTTCAATCGGATCTGGATTGTGCTGACCGCATCAGCAGAGCCATGGCAACAAACACCGTAATACGCAGATTTGCGTGGTTGAGGAAGTCCAGATTTGCGCCGGATGTGCAATCCAGACTCAAAATGCCTTTTGACAGGTCTCACCTTTTTGGCCACAAGGCTGACAAAAGCCTTGAGAGGTTTCAGACCTCAAAAGTGGCAGCTAAATCCTTTGGTGCCGCTATTAGACAGCCTCAGCCTTTTTTGCCCCAGTGGACAGCCTTGTAGGGGTAGATCTTTTCGCTACTACTCAGTTGGAAAAGTGAGAGGAATGGATGGTCAAAGAGGCGAAGAAGATTCCCTCGTAATGGGCGAGGGAGAGGAGCGAATCCCGCTCAAGCACGGGCATCCTTACCAACAGCCACTGCATCAGCTGCCTCAATACCTCAGGAGAGGTTTTGAGTCACAATTCACCAGTGGGAGGCAAACAGTTTCAGCATCTGAAAGATTGCACAAGGCATTATTTTGGATGCTTGGACATTGGAAACCATAGCCCATGGTCACTGCCTTCCGTTCAGTCTTAGACCTCAGAACCATCTTCCTTTGCGGGGCCACTCTTGGAGGGTTCCAGATCTGCTCCTTTTGCATGGAATTTTGACCCTGCTAGAGAAAGGCGCTATAGAACTGGTGCCTGCAGAGGAGAGGAACAAGGGATCATTCTCTCCATATTTCCTAATGCCCAAGAAGGACAAAGTACTGAGACCCATCTTGACCTTGAGATACTTGAACAAGTTCCTCAGGAAGGACATGTTAAAGATGGTCACACTTTCTCAGATCATTCCTGCCCTCCAACTCTTTATTCGATGGTGTCATTGGACCTTCAGGATGCCAATTTTCATGTGCCAATCCATCTTAAGCACAGAAAATACCTAAGGTTTGCTGTTGGCTGTTCTCATTATCAGTTTTGAGTTCTGTCATTCAGGCTAACCTCCACCCCAAGGGTTTTAACCAAACTGATGGCGGTGGTGGCAGCGAGTCTCAGGAGAGGGGGTATTCACGTCTTCCCCTACCTGGACGATTGGCTGATCAGGGAGCGTTCTCCTGAACAAGTCCTGGATCATCTCAACGTCACCTGCCACTCTCTTCACAGACTGAGCTTCAAGTGCCATATGACACCTTCTCAAAAGCTCCAGTTCATCGGAGCTGTACTGGATACAACCTTGGGAAAGAGCTCGCCACCCAAGGTGAGGGCTCAAGACATTCTACAGATGGTCTCCAAATTTCAAAGTGCCCAGCCTTGCGCTAAAGGCCTTTTTGCCCTCTGTACGTGGAAAGAATGTCCTGATAATGACGGACAACACAGTGGCCATGTACTACCTCAACGAGAGAGGAAGTGTAAGGTCACTACCACTGAGGAGAGAGGCAATGCAGCTCTGGTACTGGGAAATTCAAGAAGCAATCTCTCTCTATCAGCAGTTCACCTAGCTGGAGAAGAGAACACAGCAGCAGATGCTCTGAGCAGGCAGAGCAGGGTCTCCCACGAGTGGAAATAGCTCAGGAAGTTCTTCAAGAGATCTTCACCCTTTGGATCTGTTCGCAACCAGTATCAACCGGAAGTACAAACTGTACTTCTCCAGGGAATTTCCCCCAAGAGGAGCTTTAGCGGATGCGTTCGTAGTGGACTAGGAGTTTCCACTCCTGTATGTGTTTCCTCCAGTTCCCGTCATTCCTCATGTGATCAGGAGGTTGAGAAAGTTCCGGAAACACATGATCCTAATTGCCTCGGATTGGGCCAGGAGGACATGTTACCCGGACCTTCTGGACATGTCCATCTGTCCTCCAGTACGTCTTCTCTCGCAAGAGGAGTGTGGGGTTCTCCATCCAGAGTTCAAGACACTCGGCCTTGTCGCAAAGGTTTTCTGAAAGGCTGAGATATAAGGATTGGGAACTCCTGGATGACGTAATGGAGATTTTGCTTTTGGCCAGATGGCCAGCAACAAAGTCCTTGTACTATTGCTATTGGAGCAAATTCTGCAACTGGTGAAAAGACAACAATGTAGACCCTTTTCTATGCAGAACACTGCAAGTGTAATCTTTTCTACTATTCTTAGCCCATCTGGGGCTCGAGGTTGGAACTATTAAGGGCTATTTGGCGGCGCTATCCATCTTTAAGCGCTCGTCGGAAGAATGCTCATATTTCAAAATCCCACTGTTGACATCATTTCTAAAAGGACTCACCAATGTGTTCCCCCCCATCTCCTAATGTATCTCTCGTCCCTCCCCCCCCCCCCCCCCCCCATCACCTTTCCAGGTTTCCAGGTTCCAGTTTGGGACCTTAATCTGGTATTAACATGTCTGTGTGCACCGTTTGGACCTTTACATTCATGTCCATTAAGGTTGTTAACATTTAAAACCATTCTCTTGGTAGCATTAACCTCAGCCGGTAGAGTGAGTGAATTGCAGGCACTATCATCCAAGCCACACTTTACTCTCTTCCTCAAGGATAGGGTTGTTCTGAGGGGTAATCCTTCATTTTTACCCAAAATCATTTCTGGCAAAGAGGAGGAGAAATTACATAAATTGGCTCCAGGCAGAACTCTGAGCTTTTACATATCTAGGCTATCCAAACTTTGTATTGACAATCAGCTTTTCATAGGCTATACAGGTCACAAACTGGGACAGGCTGTGACAAAACATACCTTATCAAGGTGGATCATTCTGGCAATTTCGGAATGCCACAGACTAGCATGCAAGGATCCACCGGAAGGATTAAGGGCCCATTCCACCAGGGGCATGGCTACCTCTACAGCCCTGCAAAGGGGTGTACCAATTAAAAATATTTGTGAGGCAACTACGTGGTCTACTATTCACACGTTCACAAAACATTACTGCCTTGAATCTTCCCTCGGTCAGGATGGAAGCTTTGGAAATGCAAACGAAATTCTTACTCCCTCCACAAAATCAAACACTGATTTGGGAGTCTATCAAAGATGAGGAATAACTGGGAGGACACAATCCATTCGAAGAACAAGTTACTTACCCCTGGTAACGTTCTTTCGACTGGATGTTCCTCCCAAATATTCATCATCGCCCTCCCACCTACCCCACAGTAGAATTTCCCATGCTATTACAGCTTTCGCTCCTTCAAAGTTTAATACGGTCAAACCCGTGGTTATGTGGGTAGTTTCTACTGTAAGAAAAACAGAACTGAAGCCAACTGGCGCTGCGCGTGCTATATATGCCTTAGATGACATCACCCTCGAGGGACAGCGAGTCAACTGCATCGACGCACAGTGCCCTCTGCCGAATTTCTTTTCCAAAGTAGCTGAAGCTGGATATTGAATATCAAAGACGAGGAAAACGTGGGAGGAACATCCAGTCGAAAGAACGTTACCATGGGTAAGTAACTTGTTCTTCTCCAGCATTGAGTCTTTTACAGATTCACATGCTGTTTGAATGTTGTCACGCTGGGAATCCTCCGTAACATCAAAGCAGTTTACCTTTACATTTTTAAACTGCTTGTCACTTTAGGGCTCTTTTAGAGTAATTTTGTGTCGTACTACCCACAGCCAACCAGATGGGCCAACCTGGTGACCTCTTTGTCTACACCCATGGTCACCCCATTAACTACTATTGCTGCGAGAAAGCCGTCTTCAGCATCTTCATCATGTAAACACTCTTTGAATAAGCGAATCTCGTCCATGACTATGGCCCCTTCGTGTATGCCGTCTTTGTCGAGAGCCCAAGTCCTCTTCAACGGCGACAACAATCATCATCCCATCGAGGACTCTATCTACCACTTCATCCATGACCAAATCAACTACTTCGGCAATCAGATTTATTACTGCTGTTCAGACGACCACCTCGTTGATGACCAAATAATTGTCTAACCAAACATGTCTTCATCGTCCATGATGCCTACCCACAGGCCCTTGGTTTCCTCTTTTCCAAAGGGAGTTGCTTTGGAACGGGAGGTCCCGTCAGCATGGTCTTACCTCCGCAGGCCAACTCATGCTGAGCTGTTTTGACTGGCTCCATATGCACTGCCTGCGGTCCCCTGTCCAACCTGGCACTTCCTGAACAACTGCTACAGCAGGGTGCCGATTCTGACATGGACATACCAGAGGGAGTATTCTCTGACGACGACAAGAGTGTGCTACCCTCAGCCTCGACTATTATGTCACTGCCGGCTCCACCTAAGCAAGGTACTGCTCAGCCTTCTCTGTGAGCCAGCAGATCTACCTACAAGAGATAAACCTCCAGACGAGATTGGCTCCTTTCATGCTCTCATGTCACAAGCTGTATTTGATCTGGAGCAGAAAAAAAGAGGGATTCCTTTATCAAAGGAGGGAATCTGCCAGAAAGTCAGTGTTAGCCATTCCAGTGCTGAAGGATATTTGGGAGGACGGCCTTCTAGTAATGAGGAATCCATTGTCAATGCCACCCAAAAAAAATTGCTTCGAAAAGAAGTACAAGGTCCCGGATTCAGCACCCAAAAGTCTATGCACGCAACCCTGTCCAGACTCTGCCATCTCAGCAGCCGCCCGTAAACACTCTATCTGCATTTTTCAATTGTGCCACTAACCCAGAGGCCTCAGGGTGATTGCCAATCCTTCGTCCTTTCGTATGGTACTCCCTGACAAGGAAGGCAAACAAGTGGACGCTTTTGGCAAGAGGGTCATATCTACAGCCCCTACAACCATCAAAGCGGCCAACTCATTGGCAATCCTCTCCTGCGACGACTGGAAGCTGTGGTTCAAGCTGGTAAGCAGGATGAGGCACTTGCATCACTGCATGAGGAGGAAGCAGCATCAGATCATGCCATCTCTATTGCTGTGGACATCGCAGATATGGGATTCTGCCAGATGGGTATGGGTGTAGTGTTACGCCGTCAAAGTTGGCTTAAGGCCACCAAATTCTGGCCGGAAGTCCAGTCCAAGGTTGTCGATTTGCCTTTTGACTGCATCAATCTATTTGGAAAGAAGGTGGATGAGACCCTGCAGCCCATCAAGGCCGACACCAAAATGACTCGTTTATTGGGCACCCTGCAACAGCATCACCAGTCCTTTCGCTCAGGAAAATCTAGGTTTTCAAGGATTTTGAGGGATTATAGATCGGCAGACGTCTCGCACTGGTACCAATGAGGAGGGTTACAAGGGAAGATCAGTCATACCGAGGAAACCAGCAAAGACGCATTGGTTCCTCCAGAAATCAGATGCCAAAGCAGACCTGACCAGGCACCGGTCCCAACCCCCCAATAGTGGTTGACTTGCCAACTTTGTCGCACGGTGGAAATCCATCACCACCGACAAATGGGTGTTATCCATCATTCAACAGGGCCATATGCTGGAGTTTGTTGGGCCCCAGCCCTCCATACCTCCCATCCGAAAGGTGGAAAAACATCTACTCCTGCTACTACAAGAGGTGCAGTTACTTCTAAAAAAAAAAAATGGGCAATCAAGGTTGTGCTAGCACACCTGTGGGGGTACCGGAGTATACTCCAGATACTTTCTGGTGAAGAAAAGCTCAGGAGGTTGGATACTCGTCACATTTCAAACTTTTTGCATGGTGAGGATCCATCACATCTTTGACTAGCTGAAAGAAAGGGATTTCCTCTCCTCTATAGACCTGGAGGATGCATACTTGCATATTCATACCCCATTTGTAACCCATTCATCGGCTGCACAGGTGTTTTCTCAGATTCAAGGTCAAGGAAAACAATACCAATTCAAGGCACTACCATCGGGACTAAAGTCAGCACAAAGGGTGATATGATATATGATATGATATGGCATTTATAACGCACCTATACACAAGTGTTTCAAGGCGCGACGAGGCAAGGGAGGGGAAACAGAGGGAAGACAGCCATCCTACTAGTCCAAGTGACATTGAGATCGCGCAAGTGCAGGGGGGAAGGGAAGGGGAAAAGTGCAGGGGGAAAGGAAGGGGCGGGGGCAGTGCAGTACATAGGATAACAGTAAATAAATAAGACAATAAATAAAAATGCGGCCAGCTGGTGACAAGTGCAAGGGTAAGAGCAGACATCAGGGGTAAAGTGCTAGTAGGGGCTGTAGGGCTACAGAAACAGCCCCCAGGTTCAAGGGTTGCCAGGGGGCAGTGCCGGTGTGCAACTGGCGGGGAGAGGACCTGGACCCGAGAACAGAGGGTAGCCAGGTAACCAGTGCAGTTTCAGATTCAGCCAGGAGATCCGCAAGGGAGAGGAGGAGAGAAAGCAGAAGCAAAGAGGAAGGTCTTGAGATGCTTCCGGAACTGGAGATGGTTCTCCTCAAGTTTCAGAGAGGCAGGGAAGCTGTTCCAGTGGGAGGCCCGAGCAGAAGAAAGAGATCTACCACCAGCTTGCTGCTTGGAGAAGCAACTCATCCTGAGGGAGTTGGAGGTGGATGAGCAAAGAGCTCGAGAGAGAAGATATTTAGGAAGAGAGAGTTGAAGGTATTGAGGTCCCAACCCCCAGAAGGCCTTTTGGAAGATGCAGAGGGTTTTGAACTTAATCCTCGCCGTCACTGGGAGCCAGTGAAGAGATTGCAGTCCTGGAGAGATCCGATCCTCTGGCGTTCAGGAATTCACGTTTATCCGTATCTGGACAACTGGTTGTGGCACGACTCATTGCTTCCACTAGCTACACAACACATCATGGATATGATCCTATGCCTAACATCGCTGGGGTTCTCGGTCAACTTAGCAAAGTCTTGCTTAAATCGTGCTCAGAACTCGCTGTTCTTGGGCTCGCTCCTCAACACTCTTGCATGTGTCGCAACGTAGTCGGAGGAGGGATTGAATACCATTCTGAACAAGGACCAGCAACTGCCACGCCAACCGATTGCTTCCATCTGCTCTCTGAAGTCCTTCCTGTTGATGATGTCCTCTGGCATCACTCTAATTCCACACTACAGACTCCTAATGAAACCACTTCAGGAGTTCCTGGATGCCCGTCGGCAGCAAGTTTCCGAGTCTTGGGACAAACCTCACCTTGTGCCCTTCTTTTGAAGTGCCCTCCAATGGTGGCGTTGCCTAAACTTCAGTCAGGGGGCCCCCTTTTCACCTTCCAGCACATCAAGTCGCAGTGACCACGGATGCCTCGCTGGAAGGGTGGGGGGCTTGCACAGGTGAATTCCACAGTAGAGGCCTGTGGTTACCTGAAGAAAAATCTCTACACATCAATGTGCTGGAGCCGAGGGCAGGGTTCTGGGCCCTGAAGTCCTTCAAGTCACAACTGCAGAAAAGGGTGGTCTACATCTTCACAGACAACACCAACACCATTTTCTATATCTGCAAGCAAGGTGGAACCTGCTTGCCGATTCTGTCAGCAGAGGCCCAGGCTTTGTCGAAATGGGCGCTGGCACACATGTTCCTGATTCCCTTCCATCTACCAGGGATCCACAATACGATAGCGGATTCAGCAAGCAGGGAACTCAGGTCCTGCCACAAGTGGGAGCTTCACCAAGGCCAGGTTGTCCACCTCTTCTCCAAGTGGGGTCATTCAGAGAATGACCTGTTCGCAACAGGGATCAATAAGAAATGCACCAGATTTTCAAGCAGATTCCCCAAGGGGATGCATTCTCACTGTTCCTCTACGCCTTTTCCCCTCTTCTGCCTCGAGTTCTCAGTACACTCAAACATCACCAATGTATGATGATCCTGGTGGCACCAGCTTGGCTGTGGCAAATTTGGTGCGCAGACCTGCGTCACCTGTCAGTGGCTCCCTGGATCAGGTTGCCCCCTCTCTCTGACCTTCTCTTCAGAGACGGCGGGTCCGTCCTACACCACGACCCAGCGTCCCTCAACTTGACGGCCTGGCTCCTGCAGCCCTAGAGTTTGTACACATACACTACCTCCAGAATGCAGACACATCTTGGCCTTGGCACGAGCGCCATCTAGGCTGTTTTGCTACAGAAGCAAATAGAAGCACTTTACTGTATGGTGTGCAACTCAACACTTGGAACTGTTTCAAGTTTAGGCTGCAGACAACTTGCCATACCTTCTGTCTTTAGCAAATGTAGGTCTAGCACACTCTTCTAGGAAGGTGCATTTAGCAGCCATTGCATGCTGCACACATGCCCCAGGTACACCTTCCCTGTGGTCACAACGGTTGGTAAAGGGATTCCTCAACATTCTGTTTTGCGCTTTGCCTCCTGTCTGAGCTCCTGCTCCAGCTTGGGAACTCAACGTGGTCATCTCAAAACTAATTGGCCCTCCTTTTGAGCCTCCACACAGAGCGTTCTTGAAGTTAATCTCCTGGAAGATGGCATTCCTGGTTTCCATTACATCAGCCAGGTGGGTAGGCGAACTGCAGGCCCTCTTCTGCAAGCATCCCTACTTGACATTGCATCAGTCTAAGGTGGTCCTTCGTACACACCCTTCCTTCATGTTGAAAATACCTTCTGTATTCCACCTCAATGAACCCTTGATTCTGCCAGTGTTCTTTGGCTCTCCTTTGCAGGAGCAATGCTTGCATTCCCTGGATGTCGCCCAAGCCCTGAAATTCTGTGTGGCAGGCACCTAGGAGCTCCGAAAGTCATTGCAAGTGTATGTTGCCTTAGTACCTTCAGGCAAGGCCAATGCCCTTTGAAAGTCTTCAATTGCTAGATGGCTGTCGGCATGCATTTCCCACTGTCATCGTATGGCCAACAGGCCCCTTCCAGGAATACCAAGAGCACACTCGACGAGGGCCATGGCTTATCCTATGGCATTCATGTCTGGTGTTCCCGTCCTCAACGTCTGCACCCACGTGAAGGTGTCTGTCCATACCTTCACAAGGTTCAACTGTGTCAATAGGGAGTCCAGGGAGGTGTCCCGAGTCGGCCAGGCAGTGCTTCACAGCCTGTTTGCATAAGGTAAGTTTTCCAGGGGAGAATTGGTTACTTCTGTTGAGCTATGCCTCCGCCTATTTGGTTGTGTATATGCACTACTGTCTAATCTTATTCAAACAGCATGTGAATCCATGAACTATCCAATGCTGGAGAAGGAATTTGTTACTTACCTGTAACTCCTGTTCTCCAGCATTGGTATCTTTCATGGATTCACATGCAACCTCCCTCCTGCCCCTCTTTGGCTCTTGCTGACACATTATGTGCGCAGCTAAAAATGAAGTTGACCACCAAGGGTGGAGCTAAGGGGGACCTGGCTGGTTGGTCTTCCGTTGTTTTCACAAAGTAAATTACTTTGTGGTAATTTACTTTGTGGAAAATACTTCGAATTACTTTGAATATTTATATATGTAATTTTGGGTTAAGAGGTACAAGGGGGATGGGGAAGGGTTTGGGGTAGGGGTGGTAGTGACAAGAAAGTGGGGTTGGGGGGAGCCCCTTGGGAGGGAACCCCCCAAAAAAGAAACATTTTGAAGTACAAATTATAAGTGATTTCCACAAAGTAAATTACCATGAAGAAATGTATTTTGTTGAAATGACATGGAACCGTCTAGTTAACTGGGGACAGTATGACCCAAAATGGCACTAATAGAGCACTTGACAAGCAGTTGGAAAATGTAAAAGTAAACTGCTTTAAGGTTACAGACGATTCCCAGCCTGATGACTGGGAATATTCTAACAGCATGTGAATCCATGACAGATACCAATTCTTGAGAGCAGGAGTTACAGGTAAGTAACTTCTTCCTTCTAAACAACCGACTAAAATCTTGCTTTAAAGGAGAACTTCGACAAGAAGTTAAAAATAGCCCGAATCCTGGGCACCTTCCCTGTACATTTCCTTTGTTGGTAGTGTCCTCAGAAGGAGATGTATGTGCCTCAGAAGCTGCATGAACCACCGTCTGCTTGAAACTGTCTCTTCACTGGTAGTGGGTGTGGTATGAGAGTTTGTCCTCCCCAGAATGCATCCTCTTCCTCTGCTCTGCGTGTCTACTGTTATCACATAACGCAAGCATTGAGGTCTGACAATGTCACTGTAACTGCCAGGGAAATGTCACACTGACAAAGATGGCAGCTGCAGTTTACTAGCAAATTCTGAGGTTCTCAAACTGGTTGTTTTAATTTTTTGTGCAAGTTCTTTGTAACGTCTGTGAAATAACTCCAAAAGCATGGATTCTTGTTTATAGCGACGATATACTATACTTTCGCATAGATTGTGACATGATGAGGCAGCACTCTTTTCACCTCACGTTTACCCATTATCTTTTACATTGTCTTCTTGTAGGAACAGTGGCATCTCATATGGGGAAAATGTACCTACTTTCTAAAGAAAGCTAGATGCTGCTTTATTGCCTATTGTTGAAACATTAACATTATCTACTGAAATTGTAAGAAGAACTCAGTTTGACTTTCTTACAAATGCATTTCCTATCTTAATAATACAAACAAGCCCTTTTTCCTTTCTTTCCTCCAGGCTAATGCAGCAGGCTGTGGAATCGGTTTGGAATATGGCATTTGAATTCATTCTCGATAATGTTCAAGTGGTTCTGCAACAAACATATGGCAGCACCCTGAAAGTTTAAACCCATGAGCTTGAGGGCTGTGGCGCTCTACTATTTGTACCATAATTGCTTGTGAGAAATTTGCAAAGTGCAGGACAACAAAGCTTAGCATTTTTATGATCATTTTTAAATTCCTTTTTTAACAGGTGTTTTGTACATTGTTCCTTTCAAAAAGTGCCAAAATTGTCAGTATTGCATGTAAATAATCCCAGAAATTCTTTTATTATATTATAGGTTCACTTTATAAAATAACTGTTTATAAAGGTTTTATGGAATTTTGCAGTGAATTGTTCACAGTTGTTTAATAATAAAGAATTGTATTTATATATGTTGTCTTCATTTCTTTGGTACAAGCTTTTTATATTTTTATTAAAAAAGAAACGATACGTGGTTATGATGTTCATTCTAATTTATTATGCAAGACCTTTGTAGTCTAAAGTGTAAAGCAGTTCACATACAAGGAATATGTTCTGAATATTCCCTGTTGACTGGCAGGGAATTCTCTGTAACATTAAAGCTGTTTACCTTTAACTTTTAAACTGCGTATCACTTTAATGCTCTGTTAGTCATTTTGGTCATTTTTTTCTCTCATGTGTACAAATTATTACAATTGTCAATTAAAATGATCATTTAAAATTGTTTCCTCCTATCACTTTCTTATTTTCTTGTATCTACTTCAGTCAGAATATTGTCCAAATAAGGGACTATTGAGCAGGTAAGTTGTACATTAGTCCCACTTAACATTGCAAACCACCAGTCT
Source organism: Ambystoma mexicanum (assembly GCF_040938575.1). Lineage (NCBI taxonomy): Eukaryota > Metazoa > Chordata > Amphibia > Caudata > Ambystomatidae > Ambystoma > Ambystoma mexicanum. The sequence goes on along the minus strand of NC_090939.1, from coordinate 648,114,018 downwards.
TCCATGTCCTTATTCAACGGAGCATATTTCCCCAGGAAGGTAGTTCTCTGGTTTTTCAATTCAGGACATTCTACTATTAGATGTTTAGTAGACTCCACTTCCACTTTACAGTACCTGCATTTGTTGTCTTTGGTATCAGAGTCATGTTTCATAAACAAAATGTCCTTGTTTCTGAGTGCGTTTAGCTGCAATTTCTTGAATCCTTCGCGATGGTGTCTGGAAGGAAAACGTCGTAAGTATTTTGGAAGCTTATCTAGGGTGTTGGAAACCGTCCCTAGATAGACCGCTGATACTAAGTTGTTATATCGTTCCATATTCAGGATCCAATGCCATTGTTTCAATTTTCTCTTTGCAATTTGTGGCTACCCTAGTAATGTTTCCATTTTTATTTTTGCACATATTAACATGTCCTTGAGCTTTGTTACCCATTCCTTTAGCAGGTCACTCTGTTGCTGTGTTTCAGTGGTAGCAAAGATTTCATACACTGGTTCCGGTTTTATTATGCTCATTTTACGCAGAAATGCTATTGATTTCCATAGCACTGTAACATATAATGCTTCTAGTGCAAGTGCATTACGAATCTTAATTATGTAAATATTGTTTGGTAGCCTTAAAACTCTTCTCCAGAATAATCCCTCTAGATAAGGCCATATACTGTGATTTAAGTTCCATGCGGCTTCTGCACCGTAAGTTATTGCTGTTATTACCCTCTGTTGGTAAAAAGCTTGTACAGGCAATGGCGTAAATTTCCCATAAAGTCTATGTAGTTTTGCAGCTTGTATAGAAAACGTTGTCATCCGCTGGATCAGATCTTGTGACCAACTCCATTCTCTTATTGACGTGTTGAAGAGTATTCCTAGGTATCAGATTGCTGACGTTTTTTCAATGGAGTCGTTGGCAATCGTCCA